>NC_069781.1:121418517-122668517 GCF_027406575.1 Nycticebus coucang | reverse complement strand
AGAAAAGAGGAGTTGCAATCTTATTTTCAGATACATGTGGATTTAAAGCAACTAAAGTCAAAAAAGACAAAGATGGTCACTTTATATTGGTCAAGGGAAAAATACAACAAGAAGACATTTCAATTCTAAATATTTATGCACCAATTTAAATGCTCCCAGATTCTTGAAACAGACCTTACTCAGTCTGAGCAATATGATATCTGATAATACCATAATAACAGGGGACCTTAACACTCCTCTTACAGAGCTGGACAGATCCTGGAAACAGAAATTAAACAAGGATATAAGAGATTTAAATGAGACCCTAGAACAACTGTGCTTGATAGATGCATATAGAACACTCCATCCCAAAGATAAAGAATATACATTCTTCTCATCACCCCATGGAACATTCTCCAAAATTGATCGTATATTGGGACACAAAACAAATATCAACAGAATCAAAAGCATTGAAATTTTACCTTGTATCTTCTCAGACCATAAGGCAGTAAAGGTGGAACTCAACTCTAACAAAAATGCTCGACCCCACCCAAAGGCATGGAAATTAAACAATCTTCTGTTGAATAACAGATGGGTGCAGGAAGAAATAAAACAGGAAATCATTAACTTCCTTGAGCATAACAACAATGAAGACACAAGCTACCAAAACCTGTGGGATACTGCAAGCAGTTTTGAGAGGAAAATTCATCGCTTTAGATGCCTACATTCGAAAAACAGAAAGAGAGCACATCAACAATCTCACAAGAGATCATATGGAATTGGAAAAAGAAGAACAATCTAAGCCTAAACTCAGTAGAAGAAAAGAAATATGCAAAATCAAATCAGAGATGAATGAAATTGAAAACAAAAGAATCATTCAGAAAATTAATGAAACAAGGAGTTGGTTTTTTGAAAAAATAAATGAAATAGATAAACCATTGGCCAGACTAATGAGGAATAGAAAAGTAAAATCTCTAGTAACCTCAATCAGAAATGATAAAGGGGAAATAACAACTGATCCCACAGAGATACAAGAGATCATCTCTGAATACTACCAGAAACTCTATGCCCAGAAATTTGACAATGTGAAAGAAATGGATCAATATTTGGAATCACACCCTCTCCCTAGACTTAGCCAGGAAGAAATAGAGCTCCTGAACAGACCGATTTCAAGCACTGAGATCAAAGAAAGAATAAAAAGTCTTCCAACCAAAAAATGCCCTGGTCCAGATGGCTTCACTCCAGAATTCTATCAAACCTTCAAGGAAGAGCTGATTCCTGTACTGCAGAAATTATTCCAAAAAATTGAGGAAGAAGGAATCTTCCCCAACACATTCTATGAAGCAAACATCACCCTGATACCAAAACCAGGAAAAGACCCAAACAAAAAGGAGAATTTCAGACCAATCTCACTCATGAATATAGATGCAAAAATTCTGAACAAAATCCTAGCCAATAGATTACAGCTTATCATCAAAAAAGTCATTCATCATAATCAAGTAGGCTTCATCCCAGGGATGCAAGGCTGGTTTAACATATGCAAGTCCATAAACGTTATCCACCATATTAACAGAGGCAAAAATAAAGATCACATGATCCTCTCAATAGATGCAGAAAAAGCATTTGATAAAATCCAGCATCCTTTTCTAATTAGAACACTGAAGAGTATAGGCATAGGTGGCACATTTCTAAAACTGATTGAAGCTATCTATGACAAACCCACAGCCAATATTTTACTGAATGGAGTAAAACTGAAAGCTTTTCCTCTTAGAACTGGAACCAGACAAGGTTGTCCTCTGTCACCTTTACTATTCAACGTAGTGCTGGAAGTTCTAGACAATACAATTAGGCAAGACAAGGAAATAAAGGGAATCCAAATGGGAGCAGAGGAGGTCAAACTCTCCCTCTTTGCTGACAACATGATCTTATACTTAGAGAACCCCAAAGACTCAACCACAAAACTCCTAGAAGTCATCAAAAAATACAGTAATGTTTCAGGATATAAGATCAATGTCCACAAGTCAGTAGCCTTTGTGTACACCAATAACAGTCAAGATGAGAAGCTAATTAAGGACACAACTCCCTTCACCATAGTTTCAAAGAAAATGAAATACCTAGGAATATACCTAACAAAGGAGGTGAAGGACCTCTATAAAGAAAACTATGAAATCCTCAGAAAGAAAATAGCAGAGGATATTAAAAAATGGAAGAACATACCATGCTCATGGATGGGAAGAATCAACATTGTTAAAATGTCTATACTTCCCAAAGCAATCTACCTATTCAATGCCATTCCTATCAAAATACCAACATCGTACTTTCAAGATTTGGAAAAAATGATTCTGCGTTTTGTATGGAACCGGAAAAAACCCCGTATAGCTAAGGCAGTTCTCTGTAACAAAAATAAAGCTGGGGGCATCAGCATACCAGATTTTAGTCTATACTACAAAGCCATAGTGCTCAAGACAGCATGGTACTGGCACAAAAACAGAGACATAGACACTTGGAATAGAATTGAAAACCAAGAAATGAAACTAACATCTTACAACCACCTAATCTTTGATAAACCAAACAAGAACATACCTTGGGGAAAAGACTCCCTATTCAATAAATGGTGTTGGGAGAACTGGATGTCTACATGTAAAAGACTGAAACTGGACCCACACCTTTCCCCACTCACAAAAATTGATTCAAGATGGATAAAGGACTTAAATTTAAGGCAGGAAACTATAAAAATCCTCCAAGAAAGCATAAGAAAACACTGGAAGATATTGGCCTGGGGAAAGACTTCATGAAGAAGACTGCCATGGCAATTGCAACAACAACAAAAATAAACAAATGGGACTTCATTAAACTGAAAAGCTTCTGTACAGCTAAGGAGACAATAACCAAAGCAAAGAGACAACCTACACAATGGGAAAGGATATTTGCATATTTTCAATCAGACAAAAGCTTGATAACCAGGATCTATAGAGAACTCAAATTAATCCACATGAAAAAAGCCAACAATCCCATATATCAATGGGCAAGAGACATGAATAGATCTTTCTCTAAAGACGACAGACGAATGGCTAACAAACACATGAAAAAATGTTCATCATCTCTATATATTAGAGAAATGCAAATCAAAACAACCCTGAGATAGCATCTAACCCCAGTGAGAATGGCCCACATCACAAAATCTCAAAACTGCAGATGCTGGCGTGGATGTGGAGAGAAGGGAACACTTTTACACTGCTGGTGGGACTGCAAACTAGTACAACCTTTCTGGAAGGAAGTATGGAGAAACCTCAAAGCACTCAACCTAGACCTCCCATTTGATCCTGCAATCTCATTACTGGGCATCTACCCAGAAGGAAAAAAATCCTTTTATCATAAGGACACTTTTACTAGACTGTTTATTGAAGCTCAATTTACAATCACCAAAATATGGAAACAGCCTAAATGCCCACCAACCCAGGAATTGATTAACAAGCTGTGGTATAAGTATACCATGGAATACTATTTAGCCATTTAAAAAAATGGAGACTTTACATCCTTCGTATTAACCTGGATGGAAGTGGAAGACATTATTCTTAGTAAAGCATCACAAGAATGGAGAAGCATGAATCCTATGTACTCAATTTTGATATGAGGACAATTAATGACAATTATGGTTATGGGGGGGGAAGCAGAAAGAGGGAAAGAGCGAGGGGGGTGGGGCCTTGGTGTGTGTCACACTTTATGGTGTCAAGACATGATTGCAAGAGGGACTTTGCCTAACAATTGCAATCAGTGTAACGTGGCTTATTGTACCCTCAATGAATCCCCAACAATAAAAAAAAAAGAGTTTGGGAGTGTTCAAAAGCTTTGTCTTCAATGTCAGAAATTCTTTCTTCTGCTTGCTCCACTCTGTTACTGAGGGATTCTACCATATTTTTCAGATCTTTGTGGGCTGCAAATTCTTGCTTCAATGTGTCAAAATCTTTGGTCGTTTTGTCTTGAAATTCATTGAATTCTTGAGTCAACTTTTGAATTGCTCCTCAAATTTCTAATTCCAACTTTTGAATTGCTCCTCGAATTTCTAATTCCAACTTTTGAATTCCTCCTCCAATTTCTAATTCCAACTTTTCCTGCATTGTATTAATCTTGTTTGCAATCCAAATTCTGAATTCAATTTCTGACATCTCAGCCATCTGTTTATGAATGGGATCTTCAGTTATGTCTGCCATAGCTTTCCTTGGGCGGGGGGGATTGATCTACTCTGGTTATTCATGTTACCAGAGTTTTTTCGCTGATTCTGCCCCATGATTATTTTACACCGTTTGACTAGATGAGTGAATAAAGAAAAGTTGGGTTCGGGGCTCCAGGAGTAGTGATTAACCAGCCCTTTGCCCAAAAGCTGGGACTGGTGTCTGTACCTTTTCCCTTGGAGCTTTGCCGAGGACCTGTACAGTGCTACAGCCTGAGAAACTGGGGACTTGCTTGGTGTGGTGGAGCTAAGTGGCTCTGTTTTGTTTTCAGCTGGTCTCTGTCCAACCCTAGTGAAACAGTTACTCTGGGTTAAAGTCTCAGCTGTGGAGAAATACCAGCAATTATGTCGCCCTGCCCCCTATAGGCACCATTTAGAAAGGAAAATCAAACCTTCCTACAACCACACACCCTGGACACCACTTGAATAGTCCTTGGGTGATTGGCTAAGTTCAAAATGTCCAAATCAATTGCCTCAGTCAGCACCTGTCTCAGGTGGGAGAGTTTAAAAGGTCTCTGGCAACTAGATCGCTGGAGTCTCCTGATAACTCAAATATGACTTGCTCCAGTGCTCTGTGAGGTCAGGAGGACCCACCCAGCAAATAGATTAGTCTGGGAAGGTTGATGCCTCCTTCCCCACCTTGCACCTCTGTCACACCCAGTCACTGATAACCCCACAGGGCTGTGACCCAGTTGCCTCCAATGAGCAGATACTCCAGGGGGTTGCACCTGCCTGAATCACAAGGAGATCTATATCTCCTCAGCCAGGCCACTGCTCTCTGCCACTATCCAGCAGGGGGAGGTGAGGCCTAACACCCTTGAGTGTTTAATGGAGGCTGGGGCTGTTCACTCAGTTCCAGCCCAACCCCTGATCGATGTTAATGACAGAACAGAACAACTTTGCAGAATTTGTTTCTATCCCCGCTAAATTTCCCTGCAGAAGAGAAGCTGTTTTGAGTTCACAGAACCTGTGCCTCAGGCCCTGTCTTTGCTGATGTCCAGTCTCAGCTGTAGTTTGCATTCACAGCATGGTTACCTGTCAGTTCCAGCCTCTGCCTGCCCTCCTTTGTTTAGGCTGATGATCCCCTGGGCCAGGTGTGTCTTAGGCTCAGTAAAGCCATTCTCTGGGTCAGCCCTGCCTAGGAATCAGCCGGCTCTGTGTGTGCATTTTCTAGTCCCCATGCTCCACCCAGGCCGTTACCACCTCAGACAAACCCTTTACTCACAGGGCCTGCATTTCTGTCCCAGATCTGTTCTGCCAGTGGTTGCCACCTGAGAAGATGCCCAGCCTCCTCTGGGTGCCCAGAGAGACAGGGGGTGTGACTCTGGAATATCCAGGGTTGAGCCCTGTAGTTGCCAAAAATGGCTGCTGCTCTGCACCTCGGGGCACTGCCACTCTTGTGTGGTTCCCTCTCAGCCAACTGTCCTCTCCTCACTCCCATGCCACAGAATCAGCACTGACCAGCAGCAGTCCAGGCCCTGTCCACACCTCTCGAGAAATCACCCAAAATTGGGGACAGGCCTCCAGACCTCAGTGTGACAGGGGAGGGGAGTGCTGGGAGCTCAGAATTGCAGGTAGAGAATATATACAGTTTTACACAGTTTTATGCCTGGCAGGAGAGCACCATGGTACCCTAGTAGAGGCTCTGTGTGTGCCGCTCTGTGTGTGCCGTAGGTCCAGTTTTTAGAGGGTCTTTCCCGTGGAGTTTAATGGGAGGACTTTTGAACTCTGCTCATTTGTTTATGGGGTACTCTGAGCTGTTCTCATGGGGGAGGGGACTCCTGTCCACTTGGTGATGGATTTTGTACCTTTTGTTTGTATCCTTGGGGTCACAGCTCGCCTCAGCAGGGTCGATGTTCCTTCTTCAACCTTCTCTCTTGTCACAGCTCTAATCTGACAGGTTACTTGCTAAATTTCTGTCTTTTAACTCTCTGGACAGGAGCCTCTGTGGAAAGCTGGCTTCAGTCAGTCATCTTGTCTCTGCCCCACTCCACACATTTTTTTTGTTTAAAGATGTTTTATTTCAAAAAAACAAAACAAAACAATGGTGGGCTCTGGGAACAGGGTTAGTCCATTCAGGCCATCAGTGTCCTGGTGGTGATTTCGTCCTTCTCAATGATATGGACAAAAACTCCTATGCCTGACACTGCATCTCGGTCCACAGCATTCAGCATGGCTTGGGAGATGGTTTCAAACAGGTGTTCTGGATCCATGTTAGGCTCCCAGAGGGGTTCACATATCCCATTTGTTCAGCACAGGTGCAGCCGACCACAAAGTCATCAGTCACCATGGGGCAGCCGATGAGGTTTAGCGAGCAAATGAAGGGCTTAAATGTCTTCATGTCCAACTCAGCAATGACTGACTCCGTGTAGCAGGTACCACACCATTTCTCATACAAGAGGCTGGCCACAATACTCATGAGGGTATAAGGTTTGATCTGCCAACCTTCCTTCAACTCATAGAGGTTCAGCCAGAACTTGAGGAGCTGGGTAACAGTCTGGACATCAGTGGAAAGCCTGCCAGACTGATGTACAAATGATCACCCATGAGAAAGATCTTCTGGAATTCCATGGTCACCATCTGAGCTTGGATCCTGAAGCGCCTGTCTACAACGATAGCCACACAGTTCTTCCCCTTCATGGCCATGATGGCCCCTTCTTTATAGGACATAATAGACACATTTGCAGTGTCATAGGACCCTTGATCTCTGGTGCAAGTCTGGTAAACTTGTTCCAGCATACACACATTTTAATAGCCCATTGGTGTTCTGATAAATCAGTTGTCAAAAAAAAAAAGTCCTGATTCCTCACATTTGCCAATGTCTGTGGTGTAAATATTCCCACCATGGCCAATTTCAAGCTGCCAATGACAACCAGCAATAGTTAATAATCAGCTCTCACTAGCAACTATTCTGAAATACACTCTCCCATGAGTATTTCAAAGTGCCTGTGACTGAGGAAGTCTTAATGCCAAGCCTCAGTCTGCTTATTGTTAGTTATAATCTTTTGCTCCCAGCCTTCTTGACTTTCTCCAGCTTTGTTGTGGATACAACCCTGGAGCCTACCATGAGAGGCAGAAGGCAGAACCACACCTAGAAAGAGCCAGGCTGCAGATCAGAAGCAGGCAAACAGCAGAATACAAGACAAGGTGATGAAAGCCATGATTGAGAAACAAGACCAGCAGCCAAGAGCAAGGGGGAATCTAATTCCAGACACAAAGAGAGGGCCTGAGCAACTGAGGAGACACAAGTAGCTAAGTAAAGGGTGATCAAGTGAGGTTGGCAAGGCATAGGCTGGGACATAGACAGATCGAAGCACAACCACTTTCCCCACCTCTTTACTTGCTATGCATCTGCGGGAAGTGTGTTTAAATTCTCTGTGCCACGGTTCCCTGTCCTGTGAATGTGAACAATGGTATCATCACGTAAAGGAATAAATGACAAGAGAGAATCTATCATATACTAGTATTTGATAATACTAGGTTTTAAAAATTGGTCTTATAACTTGTAAGAAAACCAACTCTGCCTCAATCAAGGAAGATTATTTTCATTTTCCTTTACCCTATTTTTAGGACTCAGGTGCACAGATTTCAATGGATTTCCTTCCTCATACATGATGCATTTTTATCATCCATCCATTTCCGGTCCTCTTTTTAAATTGTTTTCCACTTTATAGCTCATTCCAAGCCCATTCTTCCTTCCTTCACTCCTGTGTTTAGTATACTCACTTCTCATAGACACATATGTTTATTCCATTATTTGTGGGAAACACACAGTATGGCTTTGGGTGAACTTTAAAATTTATATAAATAATGATACATCTGTTTGCTAGGGCCACCATAATGAAATGGAAAAGATGGAGTGGCTTAAACAACAGAAGTTCATTTTCCCACCATTCTTGAGCCTGGAAGTCTGAGACTGAGGTGTTGGCAGAGTGGCCGTCTTCCGAGCTTCTCTCCTTGGACTGTAGATAGTCGCCTTTCTAACGGGTCCTCACGTGGCCCTTCCTCTATCTGTGCATGCCCTGGGTATCTCTCTGTGTGTCTACATTTCCTCTTCTTATAAGGATGCCAGTTATAGGCATAAAAGTTCTATATTTAGTCCATCCTTAATTTTAACTTAATTATCTTTTTGAAACACTTACCTCCATATATGGTTGCATTCTGAAATGGTAGGGGTTAGGGCTTCAACATATGAATTTGGGGGAAAGAGGACAACAAAGTCAAGCCCTTGATAAGCATTGTGCTATTGTGATGGGTTGCTGCAGTCATGGCACCCAGGACCCACACAGTTGCTGGATCCAGGCCCTCATGAACCCCTTTTTGTCTCTGACTCCAGGATTGGTACAGAACTTTCTCTGGGCAATGGGACATCAGCAAACATAATCCCAGACACAGGCTTAATAATGCCTCGTACACTGGGGCTTTCTCTCTCTTGCTACTGGCAACTCTTCCACTTCTAGTTGCTATAGACATGAGGCTCTCTCAGACATGAGGAGCCAGCTGAGTGGATGAGCCGTCTTAGACCACCCAGTAAGAGCAGATATAACTGCCACCCAACTTCAAGGGTATAAGAAAGCCTAGGAGAGATGACTAGAATTACCCTGCTTAGCCTGTCCCAAACTGTGGCGCTAATAAATAGCTCTGTAGACCAGTAAGTTTAGGATGGTTTATTAGTCATGGCAAAGAGTGATGAAGCTGTGGCCCTCATTCTGTTTCTTACTTTTGTCATTTAGCATTATGCATTTGCGATGTTGCTATTTGTAGGTCTGTCTCACCCCTCTTGGCTGCTACACAGTGTTCTGTTGTGTGCACATGTCATCCTTTACTTATCCATTCTTCTACGGATGAACAGTTGGGCGGCCTCCAGTTTTCTGCTCTACAAACACTCTCATATGCATATCTTTCTCTGCCTACGTGAGTGTTTCTCTGATCCTGAGGACAAAAGGACTTTCGGTAAAAACTGGAAGAAATCTGAATAAATATAGCAAGTTTGGAAGATCACAGAATGCAATACCAACCCACAAATATCAGTGAATGTCTATAAACAAGCAATGAACCTGCAACCAAGGAAACAATCACATTCACCATAGCGTGAAAAAAGTAAAGATATCTCAGAAACTATATGAAACATAACTTTCTCACAGAGAGTTAACATTAATCACAACATATCAACATTCATTCACTAATTGTACCGTGATAATATAAGATGTTAAGAGTAGTGTGTGTTAAGAGCATGTGTGTGTGTGTGTAGTTTAAAGATACATGTAAAAGTAATAATCCTATACATAGAAACTAAAAAAATTAAACTAAAAAAAAAACAAAAAAAAAACAGTAATTACCCAAGGGCAAATGAGAAGATTGTGTTTCCTGGGATGCCTATAATGTCATATTTTCTGACCTGAATGAGTAATAACTTGGTATTAAAACAGGTATTTGGTTTAGTAACATTCTTAAACTTTATAAGTATATATTAATCCACATCTGTTTTACATACTTTTATCACCATACAAATGCAAAAACCTAAAAGAGTAGAATGAAATACACTGAAATAATAAAGAAGATTGTCTCTGAGCAGATAAAATTATACTTTTTCTTTTTCCTTTCTCTTAAAATATTTTTTAATTTTTTTACAATGGACATAAATGTTATTACTAATAATTTGATAAGAATAAATTCTACTTATTAAAAAAGGAAAGAAAATCAGACTCTCAGAGAGTATTTACCCAACAATAGCTATTCTCTTTCCATTTGCAACTTCATGTTGTGCTAAAAGTCTACTAGAAATATACCAGTTATGGTCATGTAATTGCATACCAAATGGAAATGTAAGGTAGAGCATAATGCCTGAAAAACCTAGAAATGTTATATTATAGTTTTCCGTATGTCATTCTAATGTCTTAAAAATTGTTTTCAGAATTCCCAGTTTGGAAATAAGCTAACAAATAACAATACAATGACTTTGGAGAAGACACAATGACCCACAGAAAAGATGGCAAAAAGTTGCTTATCATTTAACAGCCTTCATTTAGAAGCAATTAAGCATCTGGCCTTGTGCTTTCATTTGTGATGTCAAATACCAGAGGGGAAATTATACGTGAAATAGACAACAGCCTCAGCCTGATTTCATGCAGGCATTTCAAGGGAGCCACTCGATGAGATGTTTCTCCTTAGAGAAGTCTAATATGGGAGAACTCTTTGGATTATATGCGACTTTCTGCAAGTCACATAGGCCTCCCTGGGCCTCAGTGTCCTCATCTGTAAAATGAGAGTTTGGAAGAAATTACCTCTAAGGACCCTCTTGGCATTAAAATCATATCTCTGAAACTCTATTTTAACATATAGGAGGATAGAGCTTATGAAAAATCAATGGTGAAGTTAATAGCATTGAACATCCCATAACATTTTTGTCTATAAAAATGCTTCTTAATTTATGTTCATTTTTTTCTCAACAACTTCTATTTTCAGTAGAAATAGAAATATCTTTATACCTATCATGGAAATGAGAAAACTGAGATGAAGTGTACATTGATAGGAAGCTATGGAGAGGACATACTTTCAACCATTCTAAAACCATAGGGCCTGGTATTATGTAAATGTGGGCTCTTGAGGGCTCTGATTCTTAAGGCTTTGTTTCTGTTTTCTCCATCTGTCAAATGGACAGGTTGAACTAGACTAGATCTCTTTGATTCTCTCATGACCACAACAAATTCATAGCCCAATAAGTAAAGCTGCCTGAGCAAAAAGCAAGGTCTCCCGATTATGAAATGGCCTTTGTCTAATTGATAGTCACCTCACATATCTCTGAAGCCTTTGACGCTTGTGAAAATGGCCTAGAGGTCACTTATTTGGACACTACCAGCGTCACCACCAACAAACATAGTACATACAGGCTCTTCTGTAACTATCAGGAAATTAAGTCTAAAGAGATCCATGTTCTAATTCCAGTTCATGATCTTTAGACTTCAACTTCTTAATCTGTAAATCTAAGGGCCATTAAATATCACATGGATTGTAGATGGTCTTGTTTAACAGCACTGTTGTACCCTCCCAATATTTTATAAAACAGTGCAACCAGGTGGGTGTCATTCTTGGTAATAATAGCTCAGCTAGATGGTTTCCTGCATTTACATTAACTATACCTCAGCCGTCCCCTCAGGCATTGCAGTCCAAGTAACTGTCATGCTTCTGGCCCAGGGACCACACTTGGGGATGCTCACTGCTCTGAAGGGCCTATTTGTCTAAGACTGACTTAATAAATGGTAAGTTTTTCCAACTAAATCCAATCTGGCTCTTTTTACTTTTCATCTGATACTATAAGCAAGTGCCTAAAAATGGGTAAAAAGAAAAGAGATTTTTTTTTTTCTTACAGTTCTAGAGGCTGGAAAGTCCAAGGGCACAGCCTGGCATCTGCATGGCTTCTAGTGAAAGCCCCATGCTGTGTCACACGGCAGAAGACATCACAGGGTGAGAGAGGGATGCTGAGAGCCAAACTGGCTCAACAAACCTGCTCTTGACTACTAACCCACTTGCATGATAATCCATTAATCTATTAATCTATAAATGTGTTAATCCATTCATAAGTGCAGAACTCCTCATGACACAAAGCACCTCTTAAAGGTTCTGACTCTTAATACTGCTACATTGAGGATTAAGCTTCAACATGAGTTTCAAAGATGACAAATATTTAAATGATAGCATCCTACATCCTTTCTGGGATGGCACAATCCTGAGGGAGTCTGTCCCATCTTCCACATGACTGCCCTTCACAGAACTGAATATGATATTCCTTCCCACCCTCATCCCTTATGGTCACTTCCAACCAGCCTACCACAAAAGTTATCTGGGTAAAATATAACCTATTTGCTCTGGTATTGTGTAACAGTAGTGATTGACCATGTTCATTACAGCAGTTGTGTTAAGAAATAAACATGAGGTCCTGAGAATAGTTCATGCAATTCTTAAACTTCTCCAAATTCTGAGACAGATTAAAAGCAGTCAACATTCTGTGATGCATTCTTATGTTATCTGTTCATTTGAATATATCTCCTCTCCCAAGCTTGATGACATGGGTTCAAACCCAAGTTCCTCCACTAATTCTATCTCTTGTCCATGGGCAAATTTTCAAATTATTTGTCCTATTTTTTCCAAGTTTTGAGGACCAAAATGACTACACACACAACTCGGAACAGTGCCTACACATAGTAAGTCTTATATGCATTTGCTATTATCATAAATTTCTTGTGAAAAGGAATAATGTAAATAAATAGATGTTTTTAAATGAATGCTTGATCAATAAAGAAATTGATTTCTCTAAGTAACTAAATCCAATTAATAACAGAGGCTAATGGAGCATAGACTAAAAATCTACAACTACTCACTTCCTGGGAAAATGAATTGACTTAATTAGAAAGACTAATGAATGCAGTGTTTGCTTGGCAAATGGTTTACAAATACATTGACAACTTTCTTCTTTTCTTGCCTGCTTTTCATCTTCTGAACATCTCAACCTTTCTTTGAGACTCCAGCCTTATTGATGCCATGTGAATCCTGTGAGTGGGACACCTGTCCCAAGGTAAGCCAGCCAGAGTGCTTCATGGTAAGCTTGGAGCCACAACCAAGAAAGAAAGTCACTCCTTCAGTGGTTTATTGTAGGATGAGAAACTCAGACTCTATCCTTGACTTCGTGATGTAGCCTAGAAAGATGGAGGAAAGCTTTATAAAAAGGAGGAGAGGAAACACACTGGTGTACACAGAAAATCAGAGATAAAAGAAATAGAAAATAAAATCTGAGATCTTCTGAGTTTCTGACCAAAAGTCCCGAGAATTAATCATATTTGTTTCTTGGGTTCTATGAGACACTATAGTATCTGTAAAGTTACTTAATGTAACTAGTGTTATTTTCTTCCACTTACACCAAAGTGCTGATAAGTAATAGTATATCCACCACCCAAGGCAACTGCTCTGAAAGTCATCGTTCATTCAGGCATAACTGAGACCATGCCCACAACTCTCTGTGCAACTTGGGTTTTAAAACAACTGAAAACCAGAGACATAAAAGTATTCCTCTGAGATGTAATAGGCAAGAGTGTTCAGTTCTCAAAAAAGGAGATTCTATGAAATGGTAGGAGGTCAAAGTCTGAATCTTATAAAAGGCCCACAAATAGTTGGAATAGGAATTAATGGAAGAGACAGGTTTAGTCCAAGAATAACCAGGATTATTCCTCAGTTCAGCTCTGAGAGTCTGGCTTTGGGGTTAAAAAGAAAAAAAATTCCCAGCTTTCAATGAGTTCTGTAAATCCAAATCCTGCTCTGTCACTTGAGAGCAGCCAGACAATCTTGCAATCAGAAGACAAGCCTCCAAGGTTAGACAGTGACAGATAAGGGAGGTGCCAGGGCCAGGCATGGAGCTGTCCACAAGAGCGGCGGTGTGTGGCCCCTCTCTGTACCCAAGGCTATGCTATTTTCTTTGTTGCCTAGAGCAACATTCAATACTTCCCTAACAAGCACTTCCTAAAACTGGCAAACCATAATCTGTAAGATGTAAGACCATCTCCTCATCTCAAAAGAAAAATCACTAAAAATAATCAGGAAGACTAGCCATGCAAGTCATAGTTGTAATTAATATTATGCCTAGTACAAAGATGGCCTTGGACTCCAGTTTTCAAAGGGAAAATGGCAATCCATCTGCTCTGGCTGTTACCTCCTCTTTCTTAGCTTTGACAGATGGAAGACCTCAACCTCAAGACAGCCAGCAGAGGGAAACTGTCAAGAAAATGCAGAAGTGTCAAAGGTACCCCATTCTCCTCTGTTCCACAGTGCAGGAGGGGCAGAACTCACCTGTCACCTGTTACCTCTCACCTGCTCTTGCCTGGAACCCAACCTCAGTAACAGGCTGTTGGGGGAAAGTGAGAAATTCTGTGTCCTGGTCCTCCCAGGAAGAGATAGCCCTGTGTTCTCGGCTGGAGCCAAGGGTCCAAAACAGAGTCTCTAATTTGCCCTCAGGAGTGATGAGGGAAGGAGCCTGGCTGAGCCAGGGTGGGTAGGGGAGGGGGTGGGGGAGGAAGCCGTCTTTCTCCAGATACCCCAGATTCTCCTCTTTCCTGCTGAATTTCTGTAGATTTTCTTGAATAGATTTTGTTGCCATTAGGATCATTTCCAGAGACTTTAATTGTTTTTCTTAATAGTTTTTTACTTATTTCACTGGTGATCAGGTTGCTAGAGCTTCTCAAGTTGTGTCATGCCAGAATTGATCTCCAGTCACCAGCTTTCTATAATTTTTATAACTAATGAAAATGTACAATAAGAAGTCAAAGATCTGCAAGTTTTTTTTTACTCTAAATCTACTAATTTGTAGATGTAGAAACTGAAGTTCTAAGTCAGTGGTTCATGGTCACAAAGCTAATTAGTAACAGGGCTTAGATCCACGTCTATGTATATTCAAATTCATGTTCTTTTTCTTCCACCACCCCTGATATCTGCTGCCCATCCAACTTGCTCCGGTGTCCTTATGCCCTTCCCTGGCCCCAGGCCTCTTTCTGGTGCTGGTTCTCTACACTTCTGTTGGGTAACATGCCCAGGGCTTTCTGTTCTTCTTCAGCTACTTCTTACAGCAGTTTAATAATCCCAACAATACTGCAGATCCATATAAAAGGATACCAATTCTACCTGTACTTCACAGGTAAAAAAAATACTAAAATTAATAAGCTTCTGGGCTGGGGAGAAGATGAATGGGGGAAAAAAATATAAATGTATTTATTACCATTGAAAATGATAAAGACAATAAATTATAAGTGCATATTTTACATTTATATCTCTGTATCTTTGTCTCAATTTTGCTATGAGCATAAAACTTCCCTGAAAAATAAAGTCTTTAAAAAAGAGAGAGAGAGAGTCTGCCCAATGGCCCAGGAGAGTTGCCTAAAAATTATACAGGCTTAGGGCGGTGCCTGTGGCTCAAAGGAGTAGGGCGCTGGCCCCATATACCGGAGGTGGAAGGTTCAAACCCAGCCCCAGTGAAAAACTGCAAAAAAAAAAAAAAGAAGTATACAGGCTTAAATGCAAATGGAAATTAAAACCACATTGAAATACCACAACAGTCCATTTTAATAGCTAACATATAAAAAAGAAGCAATACCAAATGAGGACGTGAGGACATGGAGCAACTGGAACTTCTGGTGAAAATGCAAACTGGTACAACCACTTTGTTTGGCAGCGTTTATTAAAGCTGAGGGCTTGCTAATTCCACAACCCAGCAATTCCGCTCTGAGATGTATATCCCTCTGAAAGGCTATGTATCTTTATTGGAATACTTGTTCAAGAATGTTCACAGCAACACCACTTATGAAAGCCAAAAATTAGAAATGCCCCCAACACCTGGGCAGCAGCCCTGGTATGAGGGAACTCTCAGAATCACCACCCACAGGGGAGGGAAGGAAGCAGAATTGGGCAAAAGAGAAGTGGCACTGCACGGGGAGCCCTGAAGCTGGGATAGCTCTTGCAAGTTGTGCCAAGCTGGGGTGAGGGGCCCCGGCCTTCATGCCCCCTTATGTCAACCAGCATTGGCTCTGAAGAGGAGCATGACCATAGGCCAGGCAGCTCCCCTTGGTGGAGATGGCAGGAGAATGTGTCCTTGAGTCTTGAAGAGGGAATCTGGGTGAGGCTCATTCATTCCCAATAGAAAGAATAAATAAAGTGAAATATATTCACCTAATAAACAAATCGAGGCAAATGTGCCCAAGGAAATACAACAGAGAATAAGCCAACCACAGCCGTACATAGTGATGAGGATGTGAAGCCAGATTTGAAGGAGAATATGTGGTAGGATTCCCTGCATATAAAGCTCAAAAACAGATGGAGCAACTGCACAGTGAGAATGGTGGGTACCGGAGAGGTGGGTTCAGGGTTAAGATGGGAAGCCCCAGGCAGACCTGCATAGAGTTCATCTTGACCTCAACTCAAAAGCCCCTGGTGTGACCAAGGCAGAAATTCAGTGAGCTGCACACGCACAACTTGTGCCCTTTTCGATGTGTATTTTACACTTCAAGGAAACGTTTTTTAAAAAATAGAAAAATGAGGAGGAGTCTCATTAGATTTGGAAAAAGATTCTATGTAGCATACGCAAAAGACTATTGGGATTTTGTGGCCTGGAGGAAGAAAGAAATTTTGTGGAGGAAGAAAGAAATTTTGTTTGCTTTTTTCTCTCTTCTCCAACAGATTTCCCATGGGCTAGCCTGTGATGAAGTAGAGAGGAGAGTGCAAAACCAGAAGAATTAGCGTGGTGGAGGTGACCCTTCGTCCTCATCACCCCTCGCTTTGTTATCTCTCTGCAGTGTTGGCGTGAGCGGGAGTGGGGGCAGGCCCAGAGGGGATAGGACAGGTGCAGATTCAGAGGCAGATGAAGGGAGAATGATAAAGAGAATCTTCCCACTGGCCAGCTCATCCATCCTAGTTCAACAAAAGTAGCTTCCCATCATGGGACACATTTTATTTACATGACACAGAGATCCCAGTGATACCAGCCTAAGTGAAATGTCACTGTAGAGCTGGTTCCCAGGTTTCTTTAGAATTGCTACATTCCGTCATTGCTCCTTTAATCTTATATTACTAAAGATAACTCTACTTTGTTTGACTAAAATGCATCTGGAGTACAGAATCTTAAAAGAGATTGTGGCCAGATGGTAGAAGTATTTAAGGAAATACAGTTTTCCAGTTTGGGAATCTGTAACCCCCTCTGATTTTATTTGTATGATTTTTCAAGCCTCCTGGTTGCCCTTACACACTGTTTGAGTTGCCCAGGGAGTTGTGTGGCGTAGTCATGGTAACCACAGAGCCTCACTGTGCTACACACACACTTCACCCACCTAACGTAACTGGCTCAAACTCCAAACATCATTTCTATCTTGACTAGGAGCCCTGAAAATAACAATATACCAAGTTCTGTGAACCTCCACACGTTGTGTTTTTGTCACTGTGTCTAATTTACTATTCACACTGAAGGTAAAAAACATATATATGAATGGATTTGGGTGGCAGATTGCTCACCATCAAGGACTTCCTTTCTAATAAAGAAGAAAATGAGGACGGGTGCACCTTCGCCTGTCTGCCAGAAGGGAAGTTGAAATTGAAGGTGGTTTCAAGATGTGCTCCTTCCTGATTGCTTTCCCTTCCTTCCCTTGTAGTAATAATTATCCTTGGCTAATAATGTTGGTTTTTAAGGCAGGTAATTAGTGCTTCCAACACTGTAATTGAATTTCCTGAAAGCGAACATCTGCATTCCATAATCCAGGCCCCCATTTTCTGACCAAGAACTGAATCTCCAAACTATCAGAGGCCAGAATTCCTCTGTATTTGTATTAGGCCACAGCTGGGTGAGGGTAGCCAGTTCTCAGGACACTGTTTTCAGGGAATATTAATGAACAGATCCTCGTTCAGGGGCAGGAGATTACTTCAATGCACAGATCTGTAAACTGAGTCTTAAAAAGAAGCCCTGGAGAAATAGGAAGCCTTTGGTCTGCTGAAGAGATTGGAATTTTAAATCCCAAAGTCTGTGTTTCATGTGCAATAGCCTCTGAAGAGCAGAGGGACTCCTGAAAAAGGAGTGCAGTGAACCTGGGAGGCGCCTGCCCCAGGCATTGGCCACCCTGCAGAGCAAAGGATGGGAAAGTGTCTCTATTTGTTCTGAGAACCTCTCTTAACTCTGCTCCCTGCAGTCAAGTGGCGAGTTCACAATTCCCACCCCCATCTTACTCTCTTAGTCTGATGTTTCTCTAGCCTGGGTACCCAGAGTAGAGCCCGAGAGAGGGGTTTATGGGAGAGTAGTTTCTTTGGGAAGGGTATTCCAGCCAGGAAGGCTGAGGGCAGAAAGTAGGAGAGTGAGCAAGCCAATGCGAGATGCACTTGCATCATCTAACGGCACCTCCCTCAGGGGCCACCTAAGTCTCATGGAATTACTTGAGAAGGCTTGAACACATCTCTGAATCACGTACCTAGAATACAAAGGAGGAAGGCCTCTATCCATCGGCTCCTGTCCAGCATAGGCCCCGGCCGAGCCCCCAGAGCATGCACACCCCTCCTGTGCACAGCTGAGCATCTGTGAGTATGGAGCAGCTCTTTATGGGTGCCTGCTGTGTGACAAAAGCCCCCGAGGGCAGGCCTCCAGGGCCCACGCTGCAGGCAGCCGGTCGGAGCTTGGGGATCAATCACCACAGCAGTCACCACTGAAGCAAGAGGCCAGGCCAAGAAGACCTGGAGTGGTCCAGGGGAGGTGCCCAGTCACCCACAGAAGAAAATACCAAGCAGCACCGAGCGTCAGGAGACACCGTCCTGGATGTCTTGATCCTCTCCGGGTGGTATGGGAGCAAAGACCCAGATGGCCATTTCTGACCCAGGATGCGCTTTCCCTTCCCTGCTCTAGATTCTTCTTCAGTCATTACACCGCCTTAGTGATTTGCGTCTACTTTAAACTCGGCCAGCATCCTCAGACACACACGCGGCCTCCCTCTGACCTGTGGGGGTGATGGTGCTCACCCGAGCCCACGATCTAAGATTCTGCACTTTTCCATTCCCCCCACCAGAGGAATCAACACCTGTGGACACATGGTCCTATGGGGCTCCTGGAACGTCTCAGGATGGCTTCTGTCTTGTTTCTGTGTACACCACCTGCTGTCTGTTCCCTGGCCATGTTCTATGTCTTGGCCTCTTCACCTTCTGTGTTCTTCTCTCCTTATCATCTAAGTCATTCTTTTCTCTTCTCTTTACCTTCTTTCCTTTGGGCTAGACGTCCCTGAGAGAAATCCTATATGCAGTGTAAATTAGATCTAAGAATTTGATGCAAAAGCAATATTGATTTTTTTAAGCAAAATTATGTAAAGCAAGGAGCCCAGTAGGAAAGTGTGTTCATAGGTGTTGATTCCTCCAGGTGGGTGGGGAGGGGGATGAAAAAGTGCAGAATCTTAGTCCATGGGCTCAGGTCAGCACCATCATTCCAACAGGTCTGAGGGAGACAGAGTGTGTGTCTGATAATACAGGCAGAGTTTAAGCAAGGTAGTCTATTATGTGCTTGCTGAAATTTCTTTAACAAAATTATAAAGTTGAGCTTATTTAATTATGAGGCAACTCCCAAAAAGGTAAATACATAAAGATCAAATCACAAAGACTTACGATTTTAAACTAACCTATCGGTATCCCAGGCATTACACTCAGCTGAAATGAGAACTTAATACTAGAATTTTGGAAGGGACATAATTTCTGCTAAACTTCACCCACTCTCCCTACATCTCTTTTCCATGGAGGAAAGCCCAGTTTCCTTCATTCCTTATATAGCATATGGTTTCCTATAAACTGGGTCACATTTACAGTAATCACCCATTTTTCTAAGCATTTTCGTTGTTTAATATATAATTTCTAATTTCATTAAGACTTTTACCTGGTCATTTCTGAATGTTCCCAAAAGGTGCCATAAGTTTGCATATAAATGTTTTCTTCATGTTGCTCTGCCTGCTTTGGTCCCCCCACATTGACATAAGTGCCCCCACAAAGCCATGTGAAAGTGGTCTTTTCATGCTCCCACCGTTGCCAAGGCTCCCTCAGCCTGCCAGCCGCCTCCTCTCACACAGGGCCCTGAGCAAGCCTGGGAGGCGGTCCCACCACTGATCCCTGAGACCACATTGCCTTCCCCTTCCCCCACCCCTAGGCTTTGTGCACAGATCTGGTCTCTGTTCTCCAACCAAAAAAATTCTGGCATGTCAGGAAGGTCCATTTTGGGAAACACACCAGGACTCACACTCAGATAACGTCCAGACTCCTCGTCCATCTGCCCTTTTCTTCTGGTCCCCTTTCCCTGTGTGTTCATCTTTAGATGTGGCGCATTCTTGAAATGACAAAGTCCCTTCAAGCCAGATTTAGAGTAGCCTTTCTAAAGGTGCCTGTTCTATTAATTTGGCGCCAGGGAGAAATATTTGCATTGAATGGAACGTGAAACATTTTTCTCCTGAGAACTGAAGATTCAAAGAAAGATGGATGGGGAGGGAAGGAACATTTATGGACATCAGATGAGAAAAAAGAGTCTCAGAGAATCTTCACTTGCCCAAGCTTACCCTCAACAGAACCAGGATTTGAACCCAGGATGATTCTAACTGCATCACCCCCATGCTGCCCCCCCCAATCCCTGCTCCACCCACACAACAGTCTGCTTCCTGGTCTCTCTGATAATCTTCTTTTAGTCTCCATTAATATGGCTCAGTGCAGTTTTCTTGTCACAATTTCATTGGTATCACACTTAAGATGTGAATATAAAGCTAACTCCATTTTCTATGCAGATACTTCATTTTTCTTTTTTCCACAAGTTAGCCCTGAGTCCAGATCGCCTTCCACAGCATTACACTTATTTAATGGGTCACCTGCTAGTCATCCCCTCCCGGAAGCCACAGATGGCTTAAGCAAAACACCACATACACCAGGTGGCGCCTGTGGCTCAAAAGAGTAGGGCCCCGGCTCCATACACCAGAGATGGTGGGTTCAAACCCAGCTCCGGCCAAAAAATGCAAAAAAAAAAAAAAAAACCACCACATACACCCTCACCCTCAAGAGTCTCAGGATGAAACACAGCTCACATCACACGCATTCCCTTTTCCTTGTGTCCTACCAAGATCCACACAGGAAAATCTATTTCTGTGTTTTGCTTTCTATGCATTCCCAAGTGATACTGTTCTTACCTTAGAAAGTCAAAACTTGAAGGGAACTTGCAGTTATTTTGTCTGCCTGTTCTGTTTCAAAGATGAGGAAATGGAGGTTAAGCAACTAGCCCAGGATCTCACCGCCTTTGCCTGGATCACACACGTGAGGGGTGGAGCCCAAACTGCAGGGCTCCCAAGTTGAGCTTCTCCTATATTTATTTGACTCCCTTTGCACAGACGGTGATGCTGAAAAGAGCTGCTCGCCTGAGCTCAGCTAAGGCAGTGGCTCCCTCTTTCTAACACAGTTAACTCTGAGAGCCTCCTCTATCTACGGAAGAGCTCAATGTTTTAGTTGACATGAATACACAAACCACCACTCACTTCTGCGTTCTTGTTTATAACACATTACTCTCACACATTTATAGGCACACCCAGAGATTTTTGCCCATAGGAAATGGGCAACAGTAAATGGTGAAAACCTAGTTAAATAAGTAGGAGTTACAAGCCAGTTATCGGCTAAGATAGGGCAGGGTGTTTCCACACACGTTTAATAAATGATTGCTGAATCTATCATAGTACGATTCCCCTAAAGTCGATAAGAAAATCTTCTTTCAGACTTCAGCATATTGTAAAGGGTTGAAGGACACCCCAGGCCCTCCAGCAAATGTCTTCCGGAATCATCTTCTCATTTGATACATCTTCTCACTTGTTGCAGAGAGGGAAGTACTCGGCGCTTCCCCCAAAGCTGTCTCTTTCCACTTCAGGAAGCAGGGAGAGAGGTTCCACAAACTTGGAGCAGAAACCGGGTTTGCATCTTCAAGGTAGCTACTGCCCTCTAGTGTTCATATAGGAATAAAGCAAAACGCATACCTGGTAGACTAAATCCAACTTCAAATTGAAGTTTTTCAATTACTGATATTTCAGCAGTCTTGGTTAGTAACTGGAAAAATGTCACCAGAAAAAGATACTGGACTGAGGTTGACTTATTGTAGCTCCCAAGGTTCCTATTCAGCTAATTCCCACTGTACTTCCATTTCTGTTAAAATACGGAAATGCCTCCATACCAGCACCCCGAGGCCCCTGAGGGCCAACACCACCTCTTCAGAACAGGCTTCTCCTCTGGACCCTCAAGGCCTCTCTACCATCCAACAGCTGAAGGTGTAATGCTCAGCAAGGAGGGGGCTTCCGAGACCCTGATTCAGAGGCGCAGCAGTAGTGTAGGTCAGTGTTTGAACGGATTCAGTAATTAAATATTTTGAATATGACACTTTAATTGCCCCTTAACATTCAACCAGTGTGCTCATTCATCTGTCCATCCATCATTTATCGATGCCCTCTGTGTACTAAATACCGTGCTAGTCACAAGGTGTAGGAAAAAATGAGGGTCTCAGTATGTCAGTTTTGTGGGATCAGCTATGGTTAACTAAGATGGTATCTAATCTGTTAATATTAGCCTAGTGGCCCAGAAACATCTGCAGCAGATGACTAGTCCACACCCAGGCTGATCCTTTGCCGGTGTACGTCCAGGAGATGGGAGTGCTGACCTCCATCAGCTGGAGAGTTGGCCCCAACTCTACGTACAGGTTTGGGCATCCCAAATCTGAAAATATGAAATCCGAAATGTTCCAAAATTCAAAACTTTTGGAGCACTCACCTCATGCTCAAAGGAAATGCTCACTGGAGCATTTCAGATTTCATATTCTCAGATTTGGGATGCTCAATCAATAACGTAAGTGGGGGTCGGTGTGGTCCCACTGAATGGGCAAATGTAAGGGTAGATGGCACACCCTCTGGGTGCAGGACGCAACTACAACAGGGACTCTGCCTAACAAAGGCAAACATTGTAACATAATAGTTTGTACCTTCATGTTAATCTGAATTTTTAAAAAGAAAAATAAATAGAATGTAAATATTCCTAAAACACTTCTGGCTCCAAGCATTTCTGATAAGGGAATACCCTGTCAATACGTGACCTTTGGCAAGTTACTTTACCCATGTTTCAGTTTCCCCATTTCTAAGGGAAGAAAATAACATCATTTGGTTATTATGAGGACACAGGAAACAGTCTAAAAGTCTTTATCACAGTCCTTGCCCTACGGTAAGTTTTCAATAAGGGTTTGCTAGTATCTGGATGACAAAGTATTAAAGATTAAAAATGTATACACTCATCACCAGGTCAGATGTTTCCACTACTTTAATGTTCCAAAGGTCAATGAAACAACTCCACTTTACAAGGGCAGCCAGATGAGAAAATATTTAAAGAGAGAGGGAAACAAAAGCATGAAAAATTTGAAGAGAAACCCAAAATGACTTTGACCATTTCATACTTACAGCATCCGTTGTATAATTCAGTCATTGTGTTCACCATCCATGGGATTATTTACAGACTAACGTGAGTGGCTCTAAACGGGCATGTGAAAAAGACCTCCACAGTCAGTTCCTGGGTCAGTGTGTAAAGTGTTAATGGGTCCCCTTGCCTTTAGAGTCCCTCTTCATGGCTCATGGCCTGGGCTTCCATGTGCTCCTCTCAGCCCTGAGACCGCAGGACTCGACGGTATGGCACAGGACTGCAAAACATGGCAGACTCTTAATCATCTCAGTTGTCCTGTACAGAAAGACGGCAGGCTTCCAAGGAGACATCTTTTTCCTCCCCCTGGCTGTGTGTCAACCCATTTCATCAACAGCAGTAGTATTTCAAACACCTTCCATACCTACAAAGTCGTCTTTATAATTCTTAGAGCACTTCCCAGGACCACACACCTGCAGATACCTGGATACCTGGGGAGATTGTCTTAATTAGCTTAGCTCCTAGGCACGACCATTTTAGGGCTATATTCCTGTAGCAGATGTTACTACTCGACAGTTCACATCTGAAAAGCTAGAAGTGTCTCATCCAGTCAGAGGATTCAGCTAGTAACTTTTGTAGCAGTTTTTGTAGAAAGGATTCAAGATCACTGGCCAGATATTCAGGGAAAACCAGAAACAGCTGTCCACATCTGAGTACTTTCCCCTCTTCCTATAAATGGCATCTCTTTTGGACCACCTCCCACCAGAGAGAAAAAACCTGCTAATCTTCCAGAATTGTTCATTGTAACTCAAAGATTATTTGGAACTTTCCAAGTGTAAGCTACTACCTTAGAATAGAAAAGGGGGGGAATGATTCAAGCACGAAGCACTATGAAAAGATGGACCATCAAACTTTAAAGGAGTCCTTCTATTGCATTAGTTTTATGTTTGACCCATCACACTAAGAGCAGAGAACTCACAGCAAAACAGAGATGTTCTTAGTCTGTTAGGGTTGGAGACCTGTAGGATTTAGATGGACCAAAAAGCATAGACCGAATCTCATGCAGAAACCAACCTTAAATAGTCCTCCATTCCTGACACCTGAAATGCATAAATCAGCTGTTTTAATGTTTGAAATGTAGCAAAATTGACACACATGTATTTAACTACTTGGCAAATACTTCAAAAAGCTTTAAACGAAACATCGTTTTCTATTTTATCCATAATGTAAAAAATAGCCTAAATCAAAACTAGCTCACAGTGTGTATATTACACCAAAATTAGTGTGTGTGTGTCACACACACACTCTATCAGATTTTTTTTTCTAACTTTGTATGTCACAAATACCTCCATGTATTTGCCCCCCAAATCCAATCTTGAAAAGTTGGACTACCTTTCAAAATCATCTACAAAACCAACTGGAGAAGCAGCTATCTTTTTAGTATTACCTAGAAAACATCCTTTTCCCACCTGCCTTGTCCCAGCTAATGATACACTGTGCACATTCTGACTGTAAATCTTTCACTTATAAGAAGATTCATATTTCCACTGTAAAATATGTAGAACTTATGTTTCTGAAAATTATCTCTCTTAAAACCATTAGAATACCAATAAAATATCATAAAACACATTTTTAAAGAAGTATAGCTTTATCATTCCCAGTACTTGGGGAGTCTATAGAATTTGCTTTGTCATTCTTGGAGAAATGTTTAATAGCTAAGGGTCATTTGTAATTTGTTCATCAATGACTTGCAAGTTTTTTTGCTAAGTCCTTTTAAGCAATTCCTTAGTGATATGGTCCAAAATCTAATTTTCCTGGAAAGCAACTTTTTAATTATTTATATTCTTGACAAGTAAAAATTGCATATTTTATAATGTACATGATGTTCTGATATATGTATACATCATGGAGGGACTAAATCAAGCTATTTAACATGCACATTGCCTTATACACTTCCCAGATGTTTGCATTTTGGGTGGTGATTTGGAAAGCTAATATAACAGGCCTTTTGTTCTTACCCTATTGAAATAATCACTAGTGCTGTTTTAGGGAGATCTGGATTATTGAGATTATATATCATAGTTAAGAAGTGGAGGATAAGGCAGTCATTTTTGAAGGGCTCCCTCTCCTGAGTTGTGATTAAATAAACCTCTCTACCCAGCAAAACTATCAAATGTGGTGACCACAGTAACTTTGGTCAAGAACAGCTCCTTGCTTTCTAAAGGAAATACATATTTACGGTCTCCAGAATTTTAAAACATTCTAAGCCTGTACAGACAAAGGCAAATGGACAGCTAACTGTGTATTTTCAGGTGAGGGGACAGTACCTCTTTGTTCTCCAGCTCATAAATTGAACCTTCCAGAGGGTATAGGATGGGCCTACTAAATAAATCTCCTGCTCACTCTGTAATTAGCAATGGCTGTACCAACTTTTATATCTCCACCTAACATTTGTGGAAAGCTCTTTTTCATTTCCTCATTAATTTTTTCAGAAACCTCACTGCTGCCACAAAAGCCATGCATAGATATTCTCTACCAAGCCTCTACAAATTAAACAAAACGAGCTCTAAGCTTGCCTGGAAATCAAAAGCTTTATGTGATTTATTTCTAAACCGATCTTAGGGCTGGGCCTACATGGGACATAACATTTTGTTTGGGATGGAGGTGGAAATCACAGTAGCCATTCTGTACGTCTGTGTTAAATGACATCCAGGTGGTGGGATTTAGCCCATTCCATCTTTCTTCTCTCTAAAGGAGAAAGCTCTTCACCCCTTTCAAGAGTCATTTCCAATCAAGTTCAGGTTGACTGTTGGCAGGTCAGGCTCACATCTAGCCTTGCCTTTATCAACCTTATTTGTCCCTAAGAGGAGGAAAGCTTTGAGGATCAAAGAGTCCCATTATAAGGCCCTGTTAATCTCAATGTGCCACAAGCATGTTTGTCTACAAAAAAACCGTTGCCAGGTGGAAATGGTCAAGCTAGAGATCACCACCCCCAGGTGAAAGAGCTCACCCTCACCTGAGCCTTGGCCATAACTACAGCCTTGCCACCAGTCCTGGGAAGGTCTGAGTGAAACCAAGATGCTTCTAGGGAAGAAAAGCTCTCCACTGACATTTCTGAGCTGCACTGCCATGAGTCTGAACTCTAGGAAGATGGTGATCATTTTTCATGGTCTGTGAGCTTCTGTGAGTTTCTAGTTGGGTGGTTTGAGTTACCAGGGCAAAAGAATTTCAGCTAACAAATCAAATTACTACCTATTGGTGGGGTGTCAGTGCTACTCAAATGAGGCTTGAGGACACCACCTACATCACCTGGGAGATTGTTAAAAATGCGAATGCTCAGACCCCAGCCCAGATTTACTGAATCAGCACCTCTGGGGGGTGGGGCCTGGGAATTCGATCTTTAACAGCCTTCTGGGAGAGGCGGAGCATAATGGCGGACAGGACGGACGTGTAGCCCACCTCTCCCAAGCCACCAGGTGAGAGGAAAGACGATCTGGACCTTCCCCATGTGTGGACTATTGGAGTGGACAGATAGCTGGAGACGCCCAGCGAACTGGTGGTTTGCTACATATGAGGGGTAATTTAAAATTACAGACTCTGTTGTAGAGATTCTTCCCTGCTCAGCCGTGCTGGCCAGCAGGCCCCTCCCCTACGGAGGTCAGCAGCTTGTAAATGCTGACAAAATCCAATTGACAAATAATTAATCCTGAACTGAGGGAGGCATCTGAGAGGAGAGCCACTCAAAACCACGGGGAGTTGGGCAAACTGTTGGACAATTGAAGGGAAGGGATCCTGCCTGGGAAACAGACATTTTGAACTACCCAAAAGGGCGGGCACCTTTCCCCCAGGTGTTGGAGGGGGCTGGCGGTTCAGGCTGCGCGGCGAACTGGCGGGCGCCCATCCAAAAGGGAAACCCTGAACCATAAAACTCAAAATAAGGCAAGACATGATTGCAAGAGGGACTTTACCTAACAATTGCAATCAGTGTAACCTGGCTTATTGTACCCTCAATGAATCCCCAACAATAAAAAAAAAAAAAAAAAAAAAAAAAAAAAAAAAACTCAAAATAAGTCCCCCGAGTGCTCCAACCACGGGAACCGGCTTGAAGCTTAGGACCCGGCTTTGGCTTCTGGAGCTGCGAAGCTACTGAAGCCGTGGACTGGCTTTGGCTGCTGAAGCCGCGGGAACCAGCTACAGGAGATAAAGCCGCAAGCCCACCAATGACCCCGCGAACTCAGCACCGCTCCCCTTATGGCCTATTGCAGTCGCCAGTTTGCGGGGGAACCTGGGAACAGAGTGGAGGGACTTAGGAAGCGTGGACACCTGCACTGAGTGGGAAGGTCGGTCGCAAGTGCTGTCTGGAAAAGAACAGCCAAGGTTGCACAATTCTTAGGTGACAAACTTTTACGGAAACTCCAAAATGGCGATCGGCCATGGAAGGTGGTTACCATGGTAACGGTGTAAACTGTAAATCAGGTATAAGTCTCGGAACCACTCACAGCGCCACCTGGTGTCCAGAAAGTATATTGCAGTATGAATATATTCCTACGAAAGTTGATCCCTACAGCAGACATATAGATATTTATAGGTATATTTCTACACACAAGAATATTTTTGTAGTTGGTGCCATTTTTTTTTGTTTTGTTTTGTTTTGTTTTTTGGTTTCCATGGGTTTTTTTATTTGTTTTGTTTTTGTCTGTTTTTTCCTCACCATTTTCTTAGAGGAGATTTCGATAATTTTTTATTATTACTTTTTATATAGATATATTTTTTATTTCTATGTCTTCCAATTTTACTTTCTTCTTTCTTCTCATTTAACATTCCTCCTAACACCACTTTTCTCTTTTTTTTCCTTTCTTTCAATTATTTTACGATTATCACTATTTTTATAGCAGTTGTTCTCATATTGCTGTTGTTGTGGCTGTTGCCTGTATGTCTATGTGTTTCCGTCTGTCTCTGTATCTATGGGCCCATGTGCCTGGTAACCTTTGTATCTGTTTATTTGTTCATTTGGTCTCAATGAGCTTGGTGTTACAACCTGCAACTCTGAGCTCCTAACACTCCCCTCTACTCTCACTCCATGATCTGGAGACCTGCCCCCCAGGAGTCCAGATTCTTGGGTGAACTCTCGAGAGGTGTAGACAGGACCTAGACTGCAGCTGGCCAGTGCTGACTCTGTAGCAAAGGAGCGAGAAGACAAGGGTCGGCTGAGAGGGAATTACACTGGAGCGGTGGTGCCCCAAGGTGCAGAGCAACAGCCGTCTTCAGCAATAACAAGGCCCACCCCCAGATATCCCATAGCCTCTCCTCCTGTCTTCCTGGGCAACTAGATGAGGCCGAGCATCTTCTCAGATGGCAACCACCATGGAACAGACCTGGGACTGAAACACAAGCCCCATGAGTAAAGGGTTTTCCTAAGATGGTACTGACCTGGGTGGAACACGGGGACTAGAAAACACACCTGCAGAGCCGGGAGACTCCCAGGGTGGGGCTGATCCAGAGGACAGCTCTACTGAGCCTAAGACACACCTGGCCCTTAGGGGATCACCAGCCTATAGACAAAGGAGGCCAAGAGGCTACAGCCAACGACTGATTGTGCTGCAAATACAAACCCGCAGGACTAAAGACAGGGCCTGAGGCACAGGTTCTGGGAACTCAAATCAGCCTCTCCTCTGCAGAGGAATCCGGCAAGGTCAGAAACAAACTCCCACAGGGTTGTTCCCTTCACCCAGTAACATAAACTAAGGGTGGGGCTGGAACTGAGTGAACACCTCCAGCCTCAATCAAGTGCCCGAGGTTGACAGGCCACACCACCCCCTGCTGGATAAAGACAGAGAATAGCAGCCTAGTTGAGCAGACACAGACTACCCTGTGACTTAGGCAGGTGCAAACCCCTGGAGTATCTGCTTACTGCAGACAACTGACTGGGTCACAGCCCTGTGGGGCTCGCAGCGACTGGGTGTGACAGAGCTGCAAGGTGGGGAAGGAGGCATCAATCTTCCCAGACTGATCTATTTACTGGTGGCTCTTCCTGACTCCACGCAGCACTGGAGCAAGCCATTTTAGAGCAGTCACCAGACCCCTGTGATCTAGTTCCCAGGGACCTCTTGAACTCTCCCACCCGAGGCAGCTGCTGACTGAGACAATTGACTTGGACCTTTTGAACTGAGTCACTCACCTGGGGACTATCCAGGTCGTGCCCTGGGTGTGTGATTGTAGGAAGGTTTGATTTTCCTTTTCCATTTGTTGCCTGTGCTGAGTGGGGTGACTTAATCGCTGGTATTTCTCCACAGCAGAGACTTCAACCCAGAATAATGGTTTCACTAGGGTCACATAGAAACCAGCTGAAAACAAGACAGAACCACTTAGCCCCTCTACACCAAACAGGGCCCCAGTTTCTCAGGCCACAGCACTGTACGCATCCTCAACAAAACACCAGAGGAAAATCAAAGGGAGTAAAACAATCATGGGGCAGAATCAGCGGAAAAACTCTGGTAACATGAATAACCAGAATAGATCAACCCCCCCAAGGAAAGATATGGCAGATGTAATTGAAGATCCCATTCACAAACAACTGGCTGAGATGTCAGAAATCGAATTCAGAATTTGGATGGCATACAAAATTAACAAAAATGGAATTAGGAATTCGTGGAGAAATTCAAAAGCTGTCTCAAGAATTTAACGAATTTAAAGACAAAACCACCAAAGACTTAGACACACTGAAACAAGAATTTGTAGCCCTCAAAGATATGAAAAATACAGTAGAATCCCTTAGCAACAGAATGGACCAAGCAGAAGAAAGGATCTCCGACATCGAAGATAAAGCCTTTGAACGCTCCCAAACTCTCAAAGAGGAAGAGAAATGGAGAGCAAAAATGGATCACTCACTCAGAGAGCTCTGGGATAATTCGAAGAAGGCAAATATCCGACTCATAGGAATTCCTGAAACAGATGAAGGGCCTCACTGGGCGCAGAGGCCCTTCTGCATGAAATTATGAAAGAGAATTTTCCAGACATGCCTAGAGATTCTGAAATTCAGATAGCAGGCAGCTTCAGAACCCCAGCACGATTCAACTCCAATAAGACATCCCCCAGGCATATCATAATTAACTTCACTAAAGTTAATATGAAGGAGAAAATTCTCAAAGCGGCCAAGCGAAAGAAATCTATTACCTTCAAAGGGAAGAACATTAGAATGACTGCAGATCTCTCTGCTGAAACTTTTCAAGCCAGAAGAGGGTGGTCATCAATGTTTAATCTCCTCAAGCAAAATAACTTTCAACCCCGGATCTTGTACCCAGCTAAACTGAGTTTCATTTATGACGGAGAAATTAAATACTTTAATGACATATACATGCTAAAGAAATTTGCCATAACCAAACCAGCTCTTCAGGATATTCTCAGACCTATCCTCCATAATAACCAACCCAATCCTCTACTACAAAACTAAACTCACTCAGAAACTTCTGATCAAACTCCAACTTACACAATGGCAAAAGAATTAAAAATGCCCACTGGACTTTCGAAAAACTCAATACCCCAAATTTCACCAAACTTATCAATACTCTCCATTAATGTGAATGGCTTAAACTGCCCTCTAAAGAGACATAGGTTAGCTGACTGGATACAAAAAACTCAGGCCAGACATTTGTTGCATACAAGAGTCACATCTTAACTTAAAAGACAAATACAGACTCAGGGTGAAAGGATGGTCATCCATATTTCAGGCAAATGGTAAACAGAAAAAAGCAGGAGTTGCAATTTTATTTGCGGATACAATAGGCTTTAAACCAACAAAAGTAAGGAAGGACAAAAATGGTCACTTTATATTTGTTAAGGGTAAGACTCAATATGATGAGATTTCAATTATTAATATCTATGCACCCAACCAGAATGCACCTCAATTTATAAGAGAAACTCTAACAGACATGAGCAACTTGATTTCCTCCAACTCTATAATAGTCAGAGATTTTAACACTCCTTTGGCAGTGTTGGATTTATCCTCCAACAAAAAGCTGAGTAAAGAAATTCTAGATTTAAATCTAACCATCCAGCATTTAGATTTAGCAGACATCTACAGAGCATTTCATCCCAACAAAACTGAATACACATACTTCTCATCAGCCCACAGAACTTACTCCAGAATCGATCACATCTTAGGTCACAAGTCTAACCTCAGTAAATTTAAAGGAATAGAAATTATTCCATGCATCTTCTCGAACCATCATGGAATAAAACTTGAGATGAGTAACAACAGGAATCTGCATACACATACAAAAACATGGAAGTTAAATAACCTTATATTGAATGATAGCTGGGTCAGAGATGAGATCAAGAAGGAAATTGCCAAATTTCTGGAACAAAACAACAATGAAGACATGAACTATCAGAACCTCTGGGACACTGCAAAGGCAGTTCTAAGAGGGAAATTTATAGCACTGCAAGCCTTCCTCAGGAGAACGGAAAGAGAGGAAGTAAGCAACTTAATGGGACATCTCAAGAGACTGGAAATGAAAGAACACTCCAACCCCAAATCCAGTAGAAGAAAAGAAATAACCAAAATCAGAGCAGAACTAAATGAAATTGAAAACAAAATAATAATACAACAGATCAATAAATCAAAAAGCTGGGTTTTTTGAAAAGGTCAACAAAATAGATAAACCTTTGGCCAACCTAATCAGGAAAAAAAGAGTAAAATCTCTAATCTCATCAATCAGAAATAACAAAGACGAAATAACAACAGACTCCTCAGAAATCCAAAAAGTCCTTAATGAATATTACAAGAAACTTTACTCTCAGAAATACGAAAATCTGAAGGAAATTGACCGTTACTTGGAAGCACATCACCTTCCAAGACTTAACCAAAATCAAGTGGAAATGTTGAACAGGCCCATATCAAGTTCGGAAATAACATCAACCATACAAAATCTCCCCAAAAAGAAAAGCCCGGGGCCAGATGGTTTTACGTCAGAATTTTACCAAACTTTTAAAGAGGAATTAGTACCTATATTACTCAACCTGTTCCAAAAGGTAGAAAAAGAAGGAAGACTACCCAACACATTCTATGAAGCAAACATCACCCTGATCCCCAAACCAGGAAAAGACCCAACAAGAAAAGAAAATTATAGACCAATATCAGTAACGAATATAGATGCAAAAATATTCAACAAGATTCTAACAAACAGAATCCAGCAACATATCAAACAAATCATACATCATGACCAAGTCAGTTTTATCCCAGGGTCTCAAGGCTGGTTCAATATACATAAATCTATACATGTAATTCAGCACATAAACAAATTAAAAAACAAAGACCATATGATTCTCTCATTCGATGCAGAAAAGGCTTTTGATAACATCCAACATCCCTTCATGATCAGAACACTTAAGACAATTGGTATAGAAGGGACATTTCTTAAACTGATAGAGACCATCTACAGCAAACCCACAGCCAATATCATATTGAATGGAGTTAAATTGGAATCATTTCCACTCAGATCAGGAACCAGACAAGGCTGCCCATTGTCTCCATTGCTCTTTAACATTGTAATGGAAGTTTTAGCCACCACAATTAGGGAAGAAAAGGTGATCAAGGGTATCCGCATAGGGTCAGAAGAGATCAAACTTTCGCTCTTCGCAGATGATATTATTGTATATCTGGAAAATACTAGGGACTCTACTACAAAACTCTTAGAAGTGATCAAGGAACACAGCAGTGTCTCAGGTTACAAAATCAACATTCATAAATCGGTAGCCTTTATATATACCAACAATAGTCAAGTTGAAAAAACAATTAAGGACTCTATCCCATTCACAGTAGTGCCAAAGAAGACGAAATACGTGGGAGTTTATCTAACAAAGGACGTGAAAGATCTCTATAAAGAGAACTATGAAACTCTAAGAAAAGAGATAGCTGAGAATGTTAACAAATGGAAAAATAGACCACTCTCATGGTTGGGAAGAATCAACATTGTTAAAATGTCCATACTACCCAAAGCAATATATAATTTCAACGCAATCCCCATAAAAGCTCCACTGTCATACTTTAAAGATCTTGAAAAAACAATACTTCATTTTATATGGAATCAGAAAAAACCTCAAATAGCCAAGACATTACTCAAAAATAAAAACAAAGCAGGAGGAATCACGCTACCAGACCTCAGACTATACTACAAATCGATAATGATCAAAACAGCATGGTACTGGCACAAAAACAGAGAAGTAGATGTCTGGAACAGAATAGAGAACCAAGAGATGAATCCAGCTAATTACCGTTATTTAATCTTTGACAAGCCAATTAAAAACATTCAGTGGGGAAAAGATTCCCTATTTAACAAATGGTGCTGGGTGAACTGGCTGGCAACCTGTAGAAGACTGAAACTGGACCCACACCTCTCACCATTAACTAAGATAGACTCTCACTGGATTAAAGATTTAAACCTAAGACATGAAACTATAAAAATACTAGAAGAGAGTGCAGGGAAAACCCTTGAAGAAATTGGGTTGGGCGAGTTTTTTATGAGAAGGACTCCCCGGGCAATTGAAGCTGCTTCAAAAATACACTATTGGGACTTGATCAAACTAAAAAGCTTCTGCACAGCCAAGAACACAGTAAGTAAAGCAAGCAAACAGCCCTCAGAATGGGAGAAGATATTTGCAGGTTATGTCTCCAACAAAGGTTTAATAACCAGAATCCACAGAGAACTCAAACGCATTAGCAAGAAAAGAACAAGGGATCCCATCGCAGGCTGGGCAAGGGACTTGAAGAGAAACTTCTCTGAAGAAGACAGGTGCACGGCCTTCAGACATATGAAAAAATGCTCATCATCTTTAATCATCAGACAAATGCAAATCAAAACTACTTTGAGATATCATCTAACTCCAGTGAGACTAGCCTATATCACAAAATCCCAAGACCAGAGATGTTGGCATGGATGTGGAGAAAAGGGAACACTTTTGCACTGCTGGAGGGAATGCAAATTAATACATTCCTTTTGGAAAGAGATATGGAGAACACTTAGAGATCTAAAAATAGATCTGCCATTCAATCCTGTAATCCCTCTACTGGGCATATACCCAGAAGACCAAAAATCACACCATAACAAAGATATTTGTATCAGAATATTTACTGCAGCCCTATTCATATTTGCTAAGTCATGGAAAAAGCCCAAGTGCCCATTGATCCACGAATGGATTAATAAATTGTGGTATATGTACACCATGGAATATTATGCAGCCTTAAAAAAAGATGGAGAGTTTACCTCTTTCATGTTTACATGGATGGAGCTGGAACATATTCTTCTTAGTAAAGTGTCTCAAGAATGGAAGAAAAAGTACCCAATGTACTCACCCTTATTATGAAACTAATGTAGGACCTTCACATGAAAGCTATAACCCAGTTATAACCTAAGAATAGGGAGAAGGGGGAAAGGAAGGGGAGGGAGCGGGAGGTGGGTGGAGGGAGGGGGATTAATGGGATTACACCTGCGGTGCATCTTACAAGGGTATATGTGAATCCTAGTAAATGTGGAATGTAAAGGTCTTAGCAAAATAACTAAGAAAATGCTACGAAAGCTATGTTAACTAGTGTGATGAAAATGTGTCAAATGATCTATGAACCAAGTGTATGGTGCCCCATGATCATACTAATGTACACAGCTATGATTTAATAAAAAAAAAATTACTATTTACGAACTTAATAAAATTTCATAATCACTGTAAAAAAAAAAAAAAAACATCCTTCTGGGTGATTCTGAGGGACAAAAAAAAGTTTAAGAATTGATCTACCTATCCTTTCTCACTTTCTTCCTTACTGCGAAGACCCTCAATTTGGAAGAAGGGTGGCAATGCTCCTGGTAAATACCACCTATCTCCACCTCTCCAAAACAAAGGGAGGTCAGTGATACCCAGGTGGAAGCACCTGGGTGGAGCTTCCAGGAGAGCAGTCTCCAGGGAGACTGGGATTTGCAGCTCCTTTCCACCTTGCCCTTCTTTCTGCCTCCTGCCTGAATTGTGGATGTGAGGACTGGTGCTTCAACAGCCATCTCAGCCCATGAGGCAGCCTAGGGATGGAAACTGTGCACTAAAGATCAAGGCATTTGAAGTGTGCTCCCAAGGATCAGATCAAGCCTGCCTTTCCTTCCTCCACATTCCCTTCATAGGAGAGAGAAATAAACCTTTACCTTATTATAAATTCTTATAAATCAGCTTATTTGTGTTGATATCCCATCCAACCTAATTCTCACTAAATCCCAAATATTGCATCAGTTAGCACAGATGGCCCCTAGAAAAGTCAGATGTGGAGGCAGAAATAACTTTCCCCAGGCATCTGGGCATCTTGCTCCACCAACCAACATCCTGCTTGTGTTTCCAGCCCCATCCCTTCTTCCAGATAAAACTTTTGGTAAAATTGGTTGAGTAAAAACTGATTACATCTGTAGAAAATGAGCAAATGGGTGTTTTCCCTTACCTGGTGTATAAAGATGAGACAATGGCATACTCCTTCAGGAAAAGAAAAATGGGACAGAGAAACCTGAGTGGGAAATCCACAGTTGACTGGGAAAGTAGTTAATCTTCTCACAAGGTAGCAAGGAGATGCTGTATCAGCTACTACAGCCTTCAAACAGTTGGTGTCTCTTTGGACTTTAAAATTGTTCCTATTGAGCTTATTTTATTTTTGTCTAATAAAATAAACAAGAGGGATTTTCGATAAAAATAAAATTCACCATAAGGTCATTGTGCTTCGTGTTTATGGCAAATTTAATATCCATCTTGCCCACTTGCTGTAAGTGGACCAGGGCAGGAGACAGGAACTGTGACCAATTTTTTTTACCTGTGTCCTTGGACTTAGCATAGAGACTGGCCCATGGTAAGGGCTCCATAAGGATTTGTTAAATGAATGAATGGATGGATGGATAATTACTAACCTTTTCATGTTTATACTGATCCTTCCAGTCATTTTGGGTAAAACAACTGAGTATTCAATGAACGGCCCCAGGGACAGAGGTGTCTGTCACATTGTCCCATTCCCCAGGGACTCTATGCGGGGCTCTGCCATAGGATGTCAGTGACCAAGGTCAAGGCCAGAACTGCACAGCGAGCACCACTGTAGACCTTGTAACCCACGTCCAGCACTACATGCAACCTCAGTCATCACTGTAACCTCTCAAGGTCCCCATAACCGATACAAAAAGTTGAAGGAAGTGATTCTCAATGTTTCTCTCAGCTGATTCAGGTGATTTAGGAAACAAAAGAGACCTTTGTGCTTAAAACAACCTCTAATCCCAGCTCTTCAAGGTTTGCTGACAGTGATGTTTATTATCAGTTTTCAGGAACTAACACAAGGTACCAGGGGACGCTAGGTTTGGGGTTATTTGGTAGAATGCTAGTATGCTATAAATGTCACAGATAGGCACACCTGTTTCACTAATTATTTTTAATAAAACATGAGGTCAAAAATCAGCATCAGGAGATGACACAATACAGTTGAGACTATGAAAAGCAACTACTTACCCCCAAACTGAGCATCGTAAAACACACCATCATGAACTGTGAACAAATTCATTCAACAAGGAGAGCCTCTTCCCTTTCACCTTCTATGGCTGACATTGGGAGTTTCTCAGGGTAGTAAATGAAGTGAAAAAGAAGTGGATAACCAAAAATGCTATGCGTTATCCCCCAGTGACCTGCCCCAGAGACTATTTTTAAAGACACATTTATCTCAGCGGAGTGACAGCATTTAAGAAGTGGCCAGGTACTTATGCCAGATAATCCTTTACAGGAAAAGCTTGGCTGCACCCTTTACAAAGGCCTAAGCGATGGATGAGATGAGAATTTCCCTTGGTCGGTTAGATGGTTGGTTTAAGAAGCCATAAAAATAACATAGAAGTTAGAGCTTGGAAACCACATAGCATTAACCCCAAAATTATTATAGCCACCCCAGCACTCAAAAATTATTAGATTTTAAATTTACATGATCCATCTTAAGTAGAAATGCAGACTCTACCTATCTTGTAAATTTCTTAAGTGGTAGCTTCTCACCGAGTTATATGATCCTATTGAAGAATAATGAATATTATAACAGATGTGATAATCTCAGACACACACAATGCTCTTTTATGAACCTAGCCACTGTATTTCATATCACAAGAATATGGAAAGTATATTACAACTATGTTACATCAGGCCTCCTAGTATGGACATACTATGTTAGGTAACTCCTACAAAACACAGAGAAAAACATTAATACACAGTGGAATATTTATATATTACATATGTTTGGAGGGGGAAATCAGGGTGTCAAATCAGAGTTCAACGAACAGGTGAGATTCAAAAAACGAGTAAACATTTTAACCATTAAAACTGATCTCAAATCAATGGCGGAGAGATGTCATAAAATTTACCTCTGACAACCTGACAACTGAGAAAATTACAAAAGATGGTCTGAAGCTATCACACAACACAAAACTGAGAAAACACTTAATGCAGCCATTATTATTCTGTTTTAAATGTTTGGAGATCTCTGCTAGGGAAAGTGTGGCACTTTATAGCCATTGAGAGCATTGCAAATCAACTCCAAGGACTACTTCTTGCAGACTGAGGTTCACCGGGCCTAGGCAACTTCAATTCCAGTGGCAGGAGTTCATAGCTCACTGTCCTTTCCCTTGCTAGACAGCTCTGGGGGACAAGTTGTTTCTCTTCTGTGTAGTTTTCAGTCTACTGCTGATGTTTGCCAGAGAAATTTGTCCTGGGCTGCTCACCCCACCCAGGTCCCTGATTCATGTTCCAAACTGGATTTCAGGAAAGAGTTCTCTTAGAGCACTGAAGAAGAACATATCGGACATACACTGTGCTCCCTAATTCCCACTCAATGGCCTTTGTTTCAAAAGCCCTGAATATAAACGTAGATTTCTCAAGGGACCCGACCATCATAACGAATGTGGATAGCATTTTTACCACTAAAACAAGCAGAAAGTATTTACACTTGGAAGAACTGTGGCCATGCTTCCCACTGCTCCCTCAGTCCCCCGTGTGGTTTGATTCTTGCCTACAAAGAGAGCGCCAGAGGCCACTGAACACTTCTCTGTGTTGTTTATGGGTAAGCAGCAAAGTTCAATGCCAGTATTGAAGACAAGGAGCTTGCATTTCACAAGTGATCTGGGGAAGAGAGAAAAGGGACTATGTACTCCACCCACACAATGAAAACTGCCTGGATTAAATGAACTGTACAATATGAGTTTGTTACGTGCATCCTCCAGACAGCAAGTTAAATGGCTATAAGAAATTGTGCTTGCATTTCATTTAATCAGGCCTAATGTCCTGGGACATCAAACACCAAGTTCTCCCTAAATATGGCTAAAATGCTGGCAATATTTGCAGAAACAATCTGTGGCAATCAACCCCAAATAAAGTTATATACAAACTTAGTTTACAGAACACCCATCCCATTAAGTTTCATTGACTAGAGCAAAATAGAAATAAATATCATCCTTCAATTCATCACCTAATCACCATGGAAAGCTTAGGACACTTAGGGGAAAGAGAGATCACTCTAAGTATTGTTCAAATATTTGGTTTTCAATATCAGAGTATTTTTAATGCTATTGTGCCAATATGCAAGTGGAAAATATGATAGGTGATACTTTTAAATGTAAAAATATATGTGTCCTGTACTTCAAGCTTTGCTCATATAATGATTCAAACTTCCACCCAAGACAATTTGTTAAGTCATTGGGCTCCAAGGAGCTTTGTAGAGGAGCTTGAGTGTTTCTCACTCTCAAATTTCTTTTGAAATGCGAATAAGTCCTTGCCCTTCTCTTAGGAAAATGCACACCCCCCGTTTATAGTGTGTGCACTCATACACTATTTGCTAGGAGGGCCTAAAGCCAAACACCCCGCTCTGTGATTCTAAGGGTGGCTCGGGGCACCCCCAAATCAATCACCCGAGTTACAAACATATTGACAGCTGAAGTGGGTGCTAAACTAAGGGCCACAAAATCAACTTCTCCTCGTGCGCTGTCCAAGGTGCCCTCTGGACAGTGTTAGGTGGGAGGTGTGGATGTGTTTACGTGTCCCGGACAAGATTCTTTCAACCTTTCCTTTGCCCGTGGATTATTCACATCAGGACTTGTTCTCGAGTCTCTGGCAGTCGAAGAGCAATCAGACCACCCCCAACCAGAGAAGCAGCAGCCAGAAGGATGGGGACCACTTTGGTTATCCCAACAAAAGAAGCAAAGATGGTGTTTCCCAGGATGGCGCCAAATTTGCATAATCCATTGAGGATGCCAAAGGCCGTTGCCCTGTAAAAGAAGAGGAAAGGAATAATTCTGAAATTATGGGAACTAATGATTCTGAAATTATGGACTTCATTATACGAGTGAGACTGGTTTCCTCCTTTTCCTGGCTGTGGGGTAGGAGTAGATGTGGGAAGGAATTTTTTCCTAAATATAAAAATAACATATTTTCATCTTAATCATATTTGGAGATACAAAATAATATAAAGATGCAGGGATGTCGGCCCGGCGCCTGTGGCTCAAGCGCCAGCCACATACACCTGAGCTGGTGGGTTCAAATCAAGCCCGGGCCCACCAAACAACGACAGCTGCAACCAAAAAATAGCCAGGCATTGTGGCAGGTGCCTGTAGTCCCAGCTGCTTGGGAGGCGGAGGCAGGAGAATCGTTTGAGCCCAGGAGTTGGAATGATGCCACAGCACTCTACTCAAGGCGACAGCTTAAAGCTCTGTCTCAAAATAAATAAATAAATAAATAAAGATGCAGGGATGTCTACCCTCTTCCTTAAAAGGCAATCACTGCCATTAACATTTTAGAGTGCTTCGTCTAAGCTTTTTTTCTTTTTCTTTTCAAATACTGCATGTACTGTATGCATATTGCAAAAATCCTGAAAGAATGAAGACGTATTCAAGGTAGAAAGTGGAATTATTCTTCCAATAACATTCTCAATCCTCTTGTGGCAGAGACTGCTAGATGTCCTCAAATAGCATGTCTCCAAATGTAAGACTACATTTCCCAGACTCCCTTGCTGTGAGTGTGGCCATGTGACTTAGTTTGGGCCAATGGGATATAAATGCAAATGATGGCTTCAGAGAAACTTCCTTAAGCAAGGTCATGAATGGACTTTCTGCACTGTTCTTTGACATTCTTTTTCTTATAAGCTGCTTCATGGAACACATATGGTTTCACCTTGGATCGTGGCTGAATCCAGGTAAAGAAGAATAATGAAATAGAAAGAAACTGCCCTACCTACCACTCTCTTGTAGGAGAGAAAAATAAAATGCCTACTTTTTAAAGCTGCAGTTATTTGGAGTTTCTCTCACCCACGGCAAAACCCAATCCTAATTATTATCCCTAAGTCAATATCCCAGTGATAACTGCTATTAACCATTTGTTCTTTCAGGACCCTAGGTAATATGCAGAGGCAATATTCCCAATACTACATACTGTCTCTCCCCAACTGAAGTAAAATGTTTCTTTCTCATACCAAAAGTTTATTAAGAATGTGGGTATATTGTTGGACTTAAAATTCCTCTTATATTTTTGTCTATAACTGTATCACATTGTAGCTTTATAATCACCAGCCCATTCTTTTTGTTTGTTTTAGAATTTTCTCAGATATTTTCTCTCCTATGTTTTTCCAAAACTTTTTTCAAATTCCCAGAGGGAAAACCTCATTGAATTTTCAACGACTTTTCTAAATTAGAGAATAAATAAAATTTGACATTTTTGTAAGACAATCTATTATTCAAAATGATACATATCTTCAAATATATTTGTCTGCCTTTATATCTCTTAGAAAAGCTTTCTGGTTTTCCTCATGTGTTTCACTCATCAAATTGACCCCTAATTGTTTCACGATTTCTGTTGTTATTAAGTTAATTTTGACTGTATTTTTAATTTTCGATATATATATTATTAAGTTAGTTTTATTACTGACTACTTGATCAAATTATCTTATTGTTTCTCCAAGTCTCTTTAGTTAATTCTCTTAGGTTTCCTAGATGTAAAATCACATCCCATTCAAATAATAATGAATATTCCCCTTATTTTTTGTAAAATTTAACAACTCTCTGATACAAAGGAACAGGGCTCCAAATATGATAAGTTGTGCTTTTCCATAGTTACCTATATCCAAGTACCTCTCTCACCAATTTCTGAAGTATCAGTAAGGTTTTTTGGCAGAATGTCACTTATCCACCCTCCACACCTTTTCACATTCCTTTGTGAGCATGGGGTCTCTTATCTGCTAACCTTAAAATTCACAATTCTCCCTCCAAGAAGATAAACAATTAAAAAGTAATGGCCTTGACCCTACACCTCTAAACTAGGCCTCTTCCCATGTGGCCTGCACAAAATAAAAATCAACCCCAAGCATCCCTGCCACGTGCTTGGCAAACGCCCTGGTCCTCTGTGCCCCACCCCCACCTTTTCTTCTTGCCCTGCTCTTGACCTGTGTTATTGTATTAATAGTTCTTCGCCTCTCCCATTGGCAGGTCTATTCTCACCTCTCTTGTAGATTACATGAGGCATGTGTTTTTTGCCCATTTTTCACTGTTTTCTCTCCTGGACACAGTTTGCCCTTGTCCTTTGCTTCTTGCCATCCACTGCACCCTATCAAGCCTTGTCTGCCCACTGCCAGGTCTACGACAGCCCCCTGCCTCAGAGAGGTCTGGTTCAGGAACACCAGGAAGACCATGATGGGCGTGCATGGTGCAGGATTTAATGAGCAAGGAGACTTATGGCCAAAGATGTCCAAACAAGGTCCAGGGTGAAACACGGGAAAGAACTGACCTCTGGTTGGTGGGATACAGCTCGACTGTGATCACATCCAGAGCATTCCAGGCCGCAATGCTGGTCCCACAGAACAGGCACTGCCAGCCGATCATCGCAGACTCACTGTTGCCAAAAAACAGGAAGAAGCAGCAGACTGCTGAGATTAGCATGGAGCCACCTGCGGAGGGAGTCCAAGAGCAGAAAGAAACATGAAGCCTGTGCCCCACAGTTCTGGCCCATCTGACACTCCAAAGGTACATCTGGAGTAGCAGGTTACCTGAAGTACTAGGTTTATCATCGTGAACCCTCATGTGGCACCCTGGCCGTGGGCTTAGAGCCCTCTGCATGGATCAGAGCCCCAGATTTCACCTCCAAGAAGGATTGTGAAATCCCTGTTCTAAGGGCTGACCACCCCAGAGTGACTGGGGAAGGGGCCTGGAGGGTATTTGTTGAGAACCTATTATGTGCCAGACATCAGCATAGGCTCTTCAGATACATCAATATCTCTTACAAAAACCCATTCTCAATTTGAAATCAGTATGTCAAAGAGAAAACCTCCTTCTCACATTCATTGCAGCGTTATTCACAATAGCCAAGACATGGAATTAACCTAAGTGTTCACCAATCACCCAGTGGATGAATGGGTAAAGAAGGTGTGGTAAACATGCATGATGCTTTAAGAAAACCTTTAAAAGGAGGGAATTCTGTTATTTGTAACAACATGGATGAAGCTGGAGGACATTATGTGAAGTGAAATAAGCCAGGCACAGAAAGACAAATCCCACACAATCTCACTTGCATGGGGAATCTAAAGCGGGTGAACCCATAGACACAGAGGGTAGAATGCTGGATCCCAGGGCCTGGAAGAGGGTGGTGCAGAGAAGGTGGGGAGATGTTGGCCAAAGGGTATAAAGTTTCAGTAAGACAGAAGGAGTATATTTTTGACATCTATTGTGTGGCATGGTGACTGCAGTTAATAATAATGTGCTGCATGATTCAAAATTGCTGATAATATATTTCAAATTTTCTCACCACCAAAATGACAAGGATGTGAGATGATAGATACGTTAATTAGCCTGGTTTAATCATTCCACCTTGTATAGATAGAGCATAGCATCACATTGTACCCCATAAGTAGATACAATTATAATTTGTCGATTAAATGTAAAAAAACAAATTTTAAGAACACCCTCATGGAGCTTACGCTCCAGTGAGAATATGCCTGCAGATGTGCTACTAAAGAGAGGTTGTGCCGTTGTCTCCATTTACCCAAAGCCCCACCCAGAGGTCTTCTCAGCCCAGCTTTCAGCGCCTTCTCAGCCCAGCTTTCTCTCTGGGGTGCTAACCTGTGGACTTCTTGATCAGTTGGAAAGATAAAGAGGCTGCAGTGTTCCTCCCCAACTCCTGATATGGATTAGAAGATGTCTGCGGCAGTGGCTGTGCCCCGCCAGCACCACAGTTCCCTGCAGGCAGCTCTTCCTTGTGGTTCCAGCCCCTACTGAGATCGGTGCATGCAATTTTCTCTTCTGTCCCCACAGCCACAGAGGTGGCAACTGTTTCCCACTTTTGCTACTTTCCAGGTGCCTCACCTGCCTTATTTGTTCACTATGTTACAGGCCAGTCATGTAAAATCTCTACATCTGAACCAGCAGGGGTGAGTTCTTTCTCCCCTCCTAGACTCTCAGTATGCAGCCTATAAGGTGACTCCCCACAAGGGCCCCAAGCAGGGCAGAGAAGGGCAGATCTGACCTGTGGGTTGGAGACCAGATCCTGCCAAAATCTGGTAGGTCCAGTCCAGGAGAGCTTGGGATGCAAGCTCCAAGTCCAAAATGCATGCAGACGGTAACAGAACAGATTGCAGATGAGGAATATATTAATAGCTGAAATGGAGTGGAAGTAGGGAGAGCAGCAAGGTGGTAAGAAATCAGGTCCCCAGACAGCCAGCAGGGAAATAGGGTATAGGTGCCTCACCAGGCATCAGGATGCTGGAGGAAGGAGATTTCTGGTTGGCAAGAACAATCAGGCTGGCCTGGCCTCAGTGAGAAAGGCCTCGGTGGGAAAGCTCAGCCTCAAGACCAGTGCCAAAGCTTGGTGATGAGCTGGGAACTGATAACTCTCCACCTGGAATCTGGGAAGGCAGGACTGACTATAGGCAAGTGCCTGGTAACGTCTTTCTAAATAGTTAGGTCAGCAATAGAAAGGGAGGACGTGGGCATCTGCAGGGCCACAAGCGACCTGAGCACAATGCCCTCTCCAGGCCTCCATTCCCCAAAGGAGCCAGTTGTGGGGTGTGGCTTAGAATAAATGTTCTCAAACATTTGTTGAGTATAAGACATTATCATCAAATAAATCAGATGACAGGGAGGTCTTCCCTGGCCCTTCAGCTGTGTGAGGTGTCCCTCCTAAAGGTCCATAAGGCTCACGGCACTTCTGTATTTATAATTCCCATTGTTATCAAGAGGCATGAGTTCAAATAGCAGCTTCACCTCTCACTACCTATTTGACCTTGAGAGAGTCACTTAACCTCTCTGTAAGCTGCCTTACTTTTCCCATCTGGAAAATGTTGATTAAAAAAAAATACCACCTACCCCATAGGGTTATTGTGAGGGTTCAACATATAATATCTACAGAACTCTGGATCACAGACTGACCTATAAGGAGTGTTTTTTCAGGTTAGTTGAATGAAATTTCTAGTTTATGTCTGTCTCTTCCAAACAGATCATTTGCACCTAGAGCACAAGGACATTGCCTGTCTAAATCACCATTGCATTCCCCTTGCCTCCCATGCAGCCTGGCAAAGAAGAACTGCGCAAATAAATGTTTATTGAATGAATAAATGAGTGTGTGACAGCTTCATCGGGAAAACTTCTATGGTTCTGTTAACAAGAAGCTACTTCCACCCAGGGAAAGGTCTAGAAGAGTAAGTAAGACAAAGATACACCAGCAGATTCCAGAGCTGGGTTGGTCTGAGGGCCAGGGTTAAGGCTGCCTCAAAGCATTCCACCCACAGCCCATAACCTACAGCAGACTAGACACTGAGTGAGCACCTGTGTTCACTGTGCCCTGCAAGTGCTGTAGTTGATCCACTGTCTACAGAGGCACAGAAGGCCCTATGTGAGCTCAATGAGCTTGTATCTAGCACCCAAACAGAATAGAGGCACTAACAATTTATCAAGCAGCTCGAGCTCTAACTTGTGGAGCATGCCTTTATTTAGCACTACAGAAGTCACTTTTGGTCTGGGATGGATTCACGACAAAAGGGTTTCAATGGCGAGGAAAAGGATGTCCACACTCTCACTGCCCCGCCTGCTCCTTCCCGTTGCTTCTGTGCAGGAGGGTGTGGCATGTTGTGGGTAGAAGGCCACACTCATTTACATGTTTGCCCACCCCACTTCTTTAGGCCTTTTCTTCCCCCGAGCTTCCTCAGCCACTTCAGGGCCTGACCATAGAATCCACTGGGACTCAGAAGGCTGGTAAGGAAATGGCAGCTGTGTCACACATCTGCTCTCACACCCCTTATCTCATCAGAGCAAATATTCTCATCAGAGTGGGCCATCTGACTCCCACCTATAGTATTTTTTATATGATGCCATCCTATAGGGTCTTCTACTAAAAGCTTGGGGCTTCAGGATCACCTAAGAAACAGGCCATCTTCACCAGCTCAGGTCAGTTCAGTATCATTACTAAGTGTCAACTCTATGGCAAGCCCTGCAGCAGGCATGGGGGTTACAGAAATTGGTAAACCATTGTCCCTTCCCTCAGGGGTCATCAGGACTAATTAGGGCACTGCCCTGACGGAGCAGAGAACTCAGTCTGTCACTCCTAAAAGATGACTCTCCACCCTCAGCACAAAATTAAAAAGCTGGAGTCATAGGCATTTCTTACGTTCACCATTCTGAATATGCATACTACTATTTATGCTGATATTCAATATGAGCCAGATGCCAGGAAAAGATTTCCTTCTCATGAGGTCTTGATCAATTTTCTCTTCTCCAGCAAAATAATTATGTGATTTGTTTTGTTTCCCCTTCTGCATTGCTGCTAGGAAGCTTGGTATTAATTTTCCTAATCAACCACATCCCTAGGGCAGACCCTTAATGGCATGTTTACTGACATGTTGTCTACCTCCCCAAGCCTGGCCCTGACTCATACTGTAATTTACAAATTCTCTGGCCCTAAATGCATACATTTTCTTTCTTGTTTACCATGGACAACATATATTTCTGTAACAAACTGTTGCTGACCCTGGATGAATGAAGGCAGGCATACCAAAAGGTAGCTACCATTTTGGAGAACCTACAATGTGTTACGCATTAGAAGATGTCTGGGATATCTTACATTCAGTCCTCACAAAACCCTGTCAGCTAGCTATAGGTTTCCTCATCTCATAAAGAAGGAAACCCAGGCCCTGAGAAGTAAAGGAACTAGTTCTAAGTCAAACAGCCTTTAAGTGATAGGATTTTAACATGGGTCTGCCCAACTTTCCAAAGCCCAAACTGTTATTACTATTAAATAATAAAAGTAATACATTCATCTTTAATCATCAAACTATCATCGAAGAACATTTCATATGTTTTTCTGACAATACTCTTATGAAGACGTATGGTGGATATACTTAATACTCCTACTGAGGTGCTAATAGAATAAGTGACTGTCACAGAGTTTCTTGGTCAGGAAATGAAGAAAATCTACTGCCTGAACAAAGGTCTCAGATTATATCCAGGCAGCCCAGGAGTTCCACAGACATGCATCTTTTGCTCTATAAAAGCAAGCTCAATCTTACATATTTGGTTTTCCATGCAAGAATTCTTTAATAAAAAGAAAAATTCTACTACTTTCATACACACAAAAGTCACTACTCCAGCCCACTGGAACCCACTGACAACTCACCGATCATCTTGAGCCTTCCGATTCTGTCCATGAGCAGGGCAGAAATGATGTTCCCAGGCAAGACAGACAGGCTGCCCAGGAAGCTGACGAGGTAAATCAGAAAGTCGTTGTCTTGCTCCACGTCCAGGTGGCAGCCCTCCTTCTGCTCCAGAAAGGTGGAGTTGATAAACCGACAGTTGATGAATTTATGCTCATAGAGGTCTGGGGAGAGAAGGAAACTTCTGGTTCATGTAAGTGGAAGGAGAAAGAAGGGCAGAGGCAGAGATGAAGTGACGCCCCTTTCCAACTTTTGCTAGTCAACTTCACAGTCAAGATGATGTGTGGCCAGGTATGGATGACTAGAAAAACTCCCCAAAATGGAATGACCTGTCCAAGTTCCTATAAGTAATGAAAGTGACATTCACCGAGGGGCATATTAAAATACACCACTTCTGTTTTCTATTTTATTTATGTGGTGTATTATATTTGTAGATTTACATATGTTGAATCAACCTTGTAACTCTGGGATAAAACCAACTTGATTGCGGTGTGTAATTTCTTGTATGTATCATTGAATTCTGTTTGCCAGGATCTTATTGAATATTTTGATATCAATATTCATTAATGATGTTGGTCTATAGTTTTCTCTCTTTGTTGGGTCCTTTCCTGGTTTGGGTTTAAGGTGATATTTACTTCATACAATGTGTTGGGGAAGATTCCTTCTTTTTCTATGTTTTGGAAAAGGTTAGGTAATGTAGGTACTAGTTCTTCTTTCAAGGTTTTCACCAGAATGTTTATTGCAGCCCACTTTACAATAGCCAAGTTGTGGAAGCAGCCTCAATGCCCATCAACCCATGAATGGATGAACAAATTGTGGTATATGTATGCCATCGAATATGATGCAGCAATAAAAAGGGAGATTTTACATCTTTTATGTTTACATGGATGGAGCTGGAAAATACTCTTCTTAGTAAAGTATCTCAAAAATGGGGGGGGGAGTATCCAATGTCCTCAATACTATTATGAGACCAATATATAAACGTTTACATATTCATACAAATGATAAAACACAAAGATAGTCCAGAAAGAAAAATGGGAGAGAAAAAAGAGGGGAGGCGGCAGAGCATGATGGTGGATGGGACGGACGTGTAGCCCACCTCTCCCAGGTCATCAGGTGAGAGGAAGGGGGGTCTAGATCTTTTCCCTGCATGGATTATTGGTGTGGACAGACAGCTGGACTGGCAGATTGCTGTTTATGAGGTGGAATTTAAAACCACAGACTCTGTTGTAGAGATTTTCCCTGCTTGGCCATGCTGGCCGGCAGGCCCCTCCCTCACAAAGGACAGCAGCTTGCAATTCCTGGCAAAACCCAACTGAAGAAAATTTATTCCTGAGCAGAGTTTGGCACCCAAAAGGGGAGCCACTCAGAATCACAAGGAACTAAGCAACCCAATGGAAAATTGAAAGAAAGGGATCCCGCCTGGGAAACAGACATTTTGAACTGTCTGAAATGGCGGGCACCTTCCCCCAGAACAACAGGAGTGATTAAATAGACCGGACCATCCTGGTGGGGAATGTTGGTGCGGGCTGGCAATACAGGCTGCGCGGTGAACTGGCGGGTGGCTGGACTCAAAATTCCAGATTCAAGTGAGACTCTGAGCCACAAAAACTGAGTATAAGGTTTCTGCACAGCTGCAGCTGCAGCTGCAGTGGCAGTGAGACCAGAGGCAGTCAGCACTCTCCCCCACAATCAATTGCAGTTGCCAGTTTGCAGAAGAATGCCGGAGCAGAGTGGAAAGATTTGTAAAGCGTGGACTCCTGCACTGAGTTGGGAGGTTGGATAGGAGTGCTGTCTGGAACAGAGCAGCTGAGGTTGCACCACAATTAGGTAAAAAAACTTTTACAGAAACTCCAAAATGGCGATCGGCCAGGTAGGGTTTACCGTGGTTAACAGTATAAACTGTGAATCAGGTATAAGCCTGGGAACCACTCACAGCACCACCTGGTGTCCAGAAAGTATATTGCAGCATGAATATTTTCCTACAAAAGTTGATCCCTACATCATACATATAGATATATATTTCCACATATATACAAGAATAATATTTTTGTGGTTGGTGCCTTTTTTTCTCATCATTTTCTTGGAGGAACTATCATTAATTTTTATTATTTTTTTATATATTTTTATTTTTATCTTTTCTATTTTTAATTTTTTTTCTTCTTTTTTAACTTTTTTATGAACACCACTTTTTTTTTTCTCCCTTCTCTCTTCCTCTTCTTCCCTTCCTATGGTTTCTGAGAGTGCTAACATCAGATTTCTAGAGGGCTTTTTGTTTGACTGTTCGTTTTGTTTGTATGTTTTTTACCCTTTTTTCTCAATTATTTTATGATTATCATTATTTTTATTGTAGTTGTTTATTGTTGTTGTTGTTGTCTGTATGTCTATGTGTTTCCAATTGTTTGCACATCTGTGGGCTGTGTGTCTGGTAGCCTTTTTATCTGTTTATTTGCTCATTTGGTCTCAATGAGTTTGGTGTTTCGACCTGCAATTCTGAGCTCCCAGCACTCCCCTCCACTCTCACTCTGAGGTCTGGAGACCTGTCCCCCAGAAGTCTAGATTCTTGGGTGATTTCTCGAGTGGTGGGACAGGGCCTGGACTGCAGCTGGTCAGTACTGATTCTGCGGCACAGGAGTGAGGAGACTACATTAAGCTGAGAGGGAACCACACCGGAGCAGCAGTGCCCTGAGGCTCAGAGCAGCAGCCATTTTTGACAATACAGCCCACCCACGGATATTCCGAAGCCACAGCCCCTGTCTCCTTGGGCAACCAGATGAAGCCAGGCATCTTCTCAGATGGCAACCACCGCGGAAGAGATCTGGGACTGAAACACAGGCCCCGTGAGTAAAGGGTTTGCCTGTGGCGGTACTGGCCTGGGTGGAGTGTGGGGACTAGAAAATTCATGCACAGAGCCGAGAAATTCACAGGGCAGAACTGACCCAGAGGACCGCTTTACTGAGCATAAGATGCACCCGGCCCTCAGGGGATCATCAGCCTGTAGACAAAGGAAGGCAGAAGGATAGAGCTGACCGTGCTACGAATACAAACCTGCAGGAGTAAAAATAGGGCCTGAGGCACAGGTTCTGGGAACTCAAAATAGCTTCTCTTCTGCAGAGGAATTTAGCAGGGACAGAAACAAATTCCGACAAAGTTGTTCTATTCTATCAGTAACATCAATCAGGGGCAGGGCTGGAACTGAGTGAACACCCCCCAGCCTCCATCAAGCGCCCAAGATTGTCAGGCCTCACCTCCCCCTGCTGGATAGAGGCAGAGAGCAGTGACCTGGCTAAAAGATACAGATTTCCTTGTGATTCAGGCAGGTGCAAACCCCTGGAGTATCTGTTCACTAGAGGCAACTGAGTCACAGCCCTGCAGGGCTATCAGTGACTGGGTGTGACAGAGATGCAAGGTGGGGAAGGAGGCACCAACCTCCCTGGACTAAATCATTTGCTGGGAGGGCCCTTCTGACTCCAAGGAGCACCAGAGTGAGCCACACTCGAGCTGCCAGCAGATCCTTGCTATCTAGTTGCTAGAGACCTTTTGAACTCTTCAACTTGAGACTTGGTGCTGACTGGGACAATTGATTTGGAACTTTTGATATGGGCCAATCACATGAGAAGCATCCAAGGTGGTACTCTGGTTGTGTTGTTGTGGGAAGGTTCGATTTTCCTTTTCTAGTTGTTGCCCATAGCGAGAGGGGTGTCTTACTTGCTTGTATTTCTCCACAGCTGAGACTTCAACCCAGAGTTATTGATCACCAGGATTGGACAGAGACCAGCTGAATACAAGACAGAGCTACCTAGCTCCACCACACCAAGCAGGTTTTTAGTGTCTCAGGCTGTAGTACTGTATGGGTCGTTTTCAAAGCTATAGGGGGAAAGCTGCAGTCACCAGTCTCAGCTCTTGGGCAAGGGTTGGTTAATCACTACTCTGGGAGCCCCCAATCCAATTTTATCCTACCTGCTCATCTAGCCAAGCAGTGAAAAATAATCATGGGGCAGAATCAGTGGAAAAACTCTGGCAACACAAATAATCAGAGTAGATGACTCCCCCAAGGAATGACAAGGACGAACACACCAGAAGATCCCATTCATAAACAAATGGCTGAGATGTCTGAAATCAAGTTTAGAATTTGAATGGCAAATAAGATTAACAGAATGGAAGTAAAGTTGGAATTAGAAATTCTAGGAATAATTCAAAAGACTCAAGAATTCAATGAATTCAAAGACAAAATCACCAAAGATTTTGACACATTGAGAAAAGAATTTGCAGCCCTCCACGATATGAGAAATACAGTAGAATCCCTCAGTAACAGAATGAAGCAGGCAGAAGAAAGGATTTCTGACATTGAAGACAAAGCTTTTGACCACTCCCAAATGCTCAAAGACGAAGAGAAATAGAGAGCAAAAACAGATCATTCTCTCAGAGAACTGTGGGATCATTCCCAAAAAACTAATATTTGCCTTAAAGGAATTCCTGAAGGCAACGAGGTTGCTTCAAAAGGCCCAGATGCTCTACTCCATGAGATAATCAAAGAGAACTTCCCAGACATGGCCAGAGATTCAGACAGTTTCAGAACCCCAGCATGACTCAATCCAAATAAAGCATCTCCCAGACATATTGTAATTAACTTTGCCAAAGTTAGTATGAAGGAAAAAATTCTGCAAGCAGCCAGACATAAGAAAACCATAACCTAAAAGGAGAAGAACATTAGAATGACTGCAGATCTCTCTGCTGAAACTTTTCAAGCTAGAAAAGGATGGTCATCGACCTTTAACTTCCTAAAACAAATAACTTTCAACACAAGGATCCTGTATCCAACTAAACTGAATTTCATTTATGATGGAGAAATTAAATACCTTAATGACATTCACATGTTGAAGAAATTTGCCATAACTAAACCAGCTCTCTGGGATATTCTCAGACCCATCCTCACAATGACAAGCACAATGCTCTACCACCAAAGTAAACTCACTCAGAAACTTTTGATCAAACTCCAACTTCTACACTGGCAAAAGGATTAAAAATGTCCACTGGAATTTTGAAAAACTCAATGCCCAAAATACTACCGGGCTTATCAATACTCCTAATTATGTGAATGGCTTAAATTGTCCTCTAAAGAGCACATGTTGGCTGACAGGATATAAAAACTCAGGCCAGATATCTGCTGCATACAAGAATCTCATTGTACCTTAAAAGATAAATACAGACTCAAGGTGAAGGGATGGCCATCTATAATTCAGGCAAATGGAAATAAAAAAAAAGCAGGTGTTGTAATTTTATTCTCAGATACAATAGGCTTTAAACCAACAAAAATAAGGAAAGATAAGGATGGTCACCTCATATTTGTTAAGGGTAATACTCAATATGATGAGATTTCAATTATTAACATTTATGCACCCAACCAGAATGTGCCTCAATTTATAAGACAGACTATAACAGACATGAGCAACTTGATTTCCTTTAGCACCATAATAGTCAGAGATTTTTACATCCCTTTGGCAATGTTGGCTAGATCCTCCAATAAGAAACTAAGCAAAGAAATTTTAGACTTAAACTTAACCATTCAACAATTGGATTTAATGGACATCTACAGAACATTTCATCCTAACAAACCTGAATATACATTCTTTTCATCAGCCCATGGAACATCCTCCAAAATTGATCACGTTTTAGGTCACAAGTCTAACCTCGATAAATTTAAAAGAATAAAAATTATTCCTTGCATCTTCTCAGACCACCATGGAATAAAAGTTGAACTCAGTAACAACAGGAATCTGCATACTCATACAAAAACATGGAAACTAAATCACCTTATGCTGAATGATAGCTGGGTCATAGATGAGATTAAGAAGGAAATTACCAAATTTTTGGAACAAAACAATAATGAAGACATGAATTACCAGAACCTCTGGGATAGCGCAAAGGCAGTCCTAAGAGGGAAATTTATAGCATTGCAAGCCTTCCTCTAGAGAACAGAAAGAGAGGAAGTTAACAACATAATGGGACATCTCAAGCAACTGGAAAAGGAAGAACATTCCAATCCCAAACCCAGCAGAAGAAAAGAAATAACCAAAATTCAAGTAGAATTAAATGAAATTGAAAACAAAAGAATTATACAACAGGTCAATAAACCAAAAAGTTGGTTTTTTGAAAAGGTCAATAAAATAGATAAACCTTTGGCTAACCTAACCAGGAATAAAAGAGTAAAATCTCTAATTTCATCAATTAGAAATGACAAAGATGAAATAACAACAGACTCCTCAGAAATTCAAAAAATCCTCAATGAATATTACAAGAAACTTTATTCTCAGAAATATGAAAATCTGAAGGAAACTGACCAATACTTGGAAGCAAACCACCTTCCAAGACTTAGCCAGAATGAAGTGAAAATGTTGAACAGACCTATATCAAGTTCTGAAATAGCATCAACCATACAAAATCTCCCTAAAAAGAAAGCCCGGGACCAGATGGCTTCACATCAGAATTCTACCAAACCTTTAAAGAGGAACCAGTACCTATATTACTCAACCTTTTCCAAAATATAGAAAAAGAAGGAATACTACCCAACACATTCTATGAAGCAAACATCACCTTGATCCCCAAACCAGGAAAAAAACCAACAAGAAAAGAAAATTATAGACCAATATCACAAATGAATATTGATGCAAAAATGTTCAACAAGATCCTAGCAAGCAGAATCCAGCAACACATCAAACAAATTATATACAATGACTAAGTGGGTTTTATCCCACTTGGGGGTCTCAAGGCTGCTTCAATATACATAAATCTCTAAATATATAGATTTATAATTCATCACATAATATAATATAAATATAATTTATCACATAAACAAATTAAAAAACAAAGACCATATGATTCTTTCAATTGATGCAGAAAAAGCTTTTGATAATATCCAGCATCCTTTCATGATCAGAACACTTAAGAAAATTGGTATAGAAGGGAAATTCTTAAACTGATAAAGGCCATCTACAGCAAACACACAGCCAATATCGTTTTGAATAGAGTTAAATTGAAATCATTTCCACTCAGATGAGGAACCAGGGCAAGGTTGCCCATTGTCACCACTGCTTTTCAACATTGTAATGTAAGTCTTGGACATCACAATTAGGCAGGAAAAGGTGATCAAGGGTATCCATACGGGGTCAGAAGAGATCAAACTTTCACTCTTCACAGATGATATGATTGTATATCTGGAAAACACCAGGGATTCTACTACAAAACTCTTAGAAGTGATCAAGGAATACAGCAGCATCTCAGGTTACAAAATCAGTACTCATAAATCTGAAGCCTTTTTATATACCAACAATAGTCAAGCTGAAAAAAACAGTCAAGGACTCTATTCCTTTCACAGTAGTGCCAAAGAAGATGAAATATTGGGAGTTTACATAACAATGGTTGTGAAAGATCTCTATAAAGAGAACTATGAAACTGTAAGGAAAGAAATAGCTGGAGATGTTAACAAATGGAAAAACATACCATGCTCATGGCTGGGAAGAATCAACATTGTTAAAATGTCCATATTACCTGGGGCGGCGCCTGTGGCTCAGCGGGTAGGGCGCCAGTCCCATATGCCGGAGGTGGCGGGTTCAAACCCAGCCCCGGCCAAATTAAAAAAAAAAAAAAAAAAAAAAAAAAAATGTCCATATTACCCAAAGCAATATACAGTTTTAATTAAATCCCTATTAAAGCTCCACTGTCATACTTTAAAGATCTCAAAAAAATAATACTTCATTTTATATGGAATCAGAAAAATCCTTGAATAACCAAGATATGACTCAGAAATAAAAACAAAGCAGGAGGAATCATGCTACCAGACCTCAGACTATACTATAAATTGATAGTGATCAAAACAGCATGGTATTGGCACAAAAACAGAGAGGTAGATGTATAGAACAGAATAGAGAACCAAGAGATAAACCCAGCTACTTTCTGTTATTTGATCTTCAATAAGCCAATTAAAAACATTCAGTGGGAAAAAATTCCCCATTTAACAGATGGTGCTGTGTGAACTGGCTGGTGACCTGTAGAAGACTGAAACTGGACTCACACCTTTCACCATTAACTAAAATAGACTCTCACTGGACTAAAGATTTAAACTTAAGACATGAAACTATAAAAATACTAGAAGGAAGTGCAAGGAAAACACTTGAAGAAATCAGCCTGAGTGAGTATTTTTTGAGGAAGACCCCCCCAGGCAATTGACAAAACACCAAAAATACATTACTGGGATCTGATCAAACTAAAAAGCTTCTGCACAGCCAAAAAACACAGTAAGTAAAGCAAGCAGACAGCCCTCAGACTGGGAGAAGATATTTGCAGGTTATGTCTCCCACAAAGGTTTAATAACCAGAATCCAAAGAGAACTCAAATGTATTAGCAAGAAAAGAATAAGTGATTCCATCTCAAGGGACTTGAAGAGAAACTTCTCTGAAGAAGACAGGCACACGGCCTACAGACACATGAAAAAATGCTCATCATCCTTAATCATCAGAGAAATACAAATCAAAACTACTTTGAGATATCATCTAACTCCAGTAAGATCAGCCCCCATCACAAAATCCCAAAACCAGAGATGTTGGCGTGGATGTGGAGAAAAGGGAACACTTCTGCACTGCTGGTGGGAATGCAAAGTAATACGGCCTTTTCGGAAAGAAGTTTGGAGAATACTCAAGGAACTAAAAGTAGACCTGCCATTTGATCCTTCAATTCCTCTACGAGGTGTATATCCAGAAGACCAAAAATCACTTTATAACAAAGACATCTGACCAGAATGTTTATTGCAGCCCAATTCATAATTGCTAAGTCATGGAAGAAGCGCAAGTGCCCATCGATCCACAAATGGATTAATAATTGTGGAATATTATGCAGCCTTAAAAAAGATGGAGACTTTACCTCTTTCATGTTTACATGGATGGAGCTGGAACATAGTTTTCATAGCAAAGTATCTCAAGAATGGAAGAAAAAGTATCCAATGTACTCAGCCCCACTATGAAACCAATTTATAGCTTCATATGAAAGCTATAACCCAACTATAGCCCAAGAAGAAGGGAAAGAGGAGGGGGAGGGGGTAGGATGGGTGGGAGGAGGGTAATTGGTGGGACCACACCTATGGTGCATTTTACAAGGGTACATGTTAAATTTACTAAGTGTAGAATATAAATGTCTTAACATAATAACTAAGAAAATGCAGTGAAGGCTATGTTAACCATTTTCATGAAAGTATTTCAAATTGTATATAAAACCAGCACATTGTACCCCATAATTTCATTAATGTACACAGCTATGATTTAATTTTTTAAAAAATTTTTGTTTTAGAGCCAGTCTGCAAGTCCTCTGACACCTTCTGAAACCAGCTGTCCTAACAGAAAGAGCACTAAACCCTCATTTGGGGAGCTGGCACTGACCATGAACCTCTTTAACCTCCCTAAACCTCTACTTGTCAAATTAGAAACTGTGCCCGATGGTTTCCATTGCTCCTCCCAGCTCTGCCGTCTCCTGACTGCACATGTTTGCAAAGATCCCCATATTAAAAATATGCAAATGAAGAGGCATCATTAAAACTAGAAAGAAAAGAATATGCCTATTTTTAATTTTAAAAATAATAAATTCCTTTTATTTTTTTTTTCAAATGAATACGAGGGTACCAATTTTTAAGTTACATTTTTCTCAATTCCCAGGTACCGTTCAAGTTGTAGAAGGGCCCTTCACCCAGGGGATGTGCTGAACACCCTCACAGTGTGCACATTAGGTGAGAGCCCACAAATGCCCTCCCTCCTCCTGCCAATCATCCTCTCCCCTCCTTCCTCACCCCTGTCCCTTGCTAGACTGTGAAAAATAGTGAATTTCTGAAACTCATTATTGCTCTTCTAAATTCAGGAAGGTTAGTCTCATAACAAATTAAGAGACTGGGGGGATATTTAGAGACCAGATATTGAAGCTCTTGAGGCTATTATCTGCAAGGAAAAGGATATTCTTGGATAAACTACCTCTTCATGCTGATGCCAGGAATAAAGCACAGATCTGGACATAATGCAAGCAGTTCAGTGGAAAGAGCACAACTGCAGAGCCTAACGAATGAGGAACGAATCCAAACTTCCCCATTTGCTCGTGGCTTTGAGCAGGTTGCTTAATTCTCCGTTTGCTTAGCTGTAAGATGGGGGTGGTGATAGTACATCCCAACTAAGACAACTGAGGTAAAGCCCTTGAGAAAGCTCAGTTAATTTCCTTAAATCCCAAATCCACTTGGTATATTATTAATTTATAATGAGAGTAGTAAAAGTAACAAAGAGCAGTGAAGTGATGGAATTTTGAGGTTTTTTTAATCATGGCGATCTAAAACAGTATGATTTAAAATATGATTTTTTTATTCTTTATTAAATCATAACTGTGTACATTAATGCATTTATGGGGTACAATGTGTTAATTTTGATATACAAAGTGGAATGCTTACATCTAACTGAGAGTATCTGGGGGACCTCACCTAAAATATGATTTCAAAATATGATTTAAATATTGACATCTTGCTTTATGCACAAAATGTGAACAGATGTAACTTTCTGTTTTCATTTATTATTGGAAGAACACGAGTCTTCAGTTTTGCAAATCAAAGTCCCTACATAAAATGTAGCCTTCCTAGAAGGTTGGGTTTTATTCGCATCCTACTTTGTCCCTACCAAAGACACTTAGGGTACAGCATCAGTCTCATTTGGCTGGAACTTTTGTTTCCATTTTATATGTGATAGAACTGAGATACAGTTATATTAAGTGCCTTGGTAAAAGCTGTGCACCTAATTCATGCCACACCTAGGGCTTAAACCCATTCCCCCTCCAAGGCTTGGCACTGATGTCTATGAATAAGTTCCTACTCTTGAAGCTATGCCTGAGCATTTTGACTTTTAGACAACATCAGCTCACCCTCATTACAGTCTACCCAGTCTGCCACTGTTCTTACCTGTGTTATAAAAGATGGTTGATTCGATGGTGCAGTTTTTGAAATAGGTATCAGTAGACGTAACATCTTCGAAATAGCACTCGTCAAAGAAGGTGTCCTCAAAGAGTACATGTTTAAAGTACATCTTTGTGAACCTGTGGAAAAGACATTAGCTCCTGAGTAACGCATCCGAGAAAAAAAAAAAAGTTTTGAAACCAAAGTGGAAAACACAGGAAAGCAAAAAAGGGAGAAGTGCAAGCAAGCCAGAGGTGCTGAGATATTACTTTCAACCCAGATTAGTTCCCCAGTCCTTAGCTTTTTGTGTTTTCAGTGGAGATGGGCTTCACCCAGGTATGTATGGGGCTCTGCAGAAACCTCAGGTTCCCAAATGCAGGTCAATGGGATGGAACCTGTGCATCAGAACTGCAGAAATGTGAAACAGTGTGAGATGGAAATAACATCCTTTAAAAACATGCAGGATCCTGAGCTGGTCCTAGAAGGCTCACAAGCAATATATTTGTGACAGTCTAACAATCTTGATTTTTAAAACTGTACCAACAAAGATGAAGGGAAATAGGCACTTCATTCACACTATTGGTAGAATATAGTCCGTGCAGCCTCTTGGGGAGCAATTTTGCAGCATTTAAAATGCACATTCCCTTTGACCTAGGAAAACTACTTGTAGGAATTTATCCTTGCTTCTGCTTGCTCATGAATTCAAAGAGATACACTCGATGATGTTCATCACAACGTTGCTTATAACAACAGTGGATTACTACATACATGCACACATAGTAAATGGACAGATGGAATACTGTGTAACTATTCTAGTAAATGGAGGAAATCTATATGCACTAGTACGGCACAATCATTAAGATATATTGTAATGTGGGAAAACATCAAGATGCAATATGGAGTTTATAGCATGTGACCATGCGTGTAAGAAAGGGTATGGTGCATAGGCTTCCACATATATTTGGAGAGGTTATACCAGAAACTGGAAGATGTGATTGGTCTTGAGAAGGTGCAATGGACTTAAGAAGGAGATGAACAATCTTCACTTTCTAACAAGTGCATGTATTACTTTTCCATTAAAACAAAAGTTAGTAAGGGGACAAAGCACCCAGGTGATTACACAGTCACATTTGGGAGCCACAGCACTACTTACTCCAACGCCTACATAACCTTAATGGGAAAGAACAATATTGCATTGAAAAATATATCCCACATAGAATAACATCATCCTCCATTGGCTAACTAAGCTTGGTCAAGTGTCTAGATGGGAAGCCTTTGGCTGTGTCTTTTCATTTGTGAATAATTACAACCCAACCACCCATTCCTTCCCTCACTTGTGTCTATTCATTCACATACTCATTCTTCTACAAACCCTGAGCCTGGTACTAGGTACTGGTACTAAGTGAGGTGAACACAGAGAGGAAAGACACAGTCTCTACCCTTCAGTGTAGTTGAAGAAAAAAAGGTACGAACAGACAAGTATTAGACAGTGGAGATCACAGTGGCAGGGACAGCACAGGTGCTGAGGGTCATTGTTTCCCTTCAAAGCCACCAAATAATTCATTCCACAACCATAGATGATGACCAGTGCCTTTCCCCCTTTGTGCTACCTTATGTTCTAAACCACCTCGAGCCACCTGTCATTAGCTTCTGCACAAATACCTCCCACGAAACAAAAGTCCTGAGAAAGAGTTTGTCAAAAGAGGTCCTCGGACCACTCACATCAGAATAAAATAGGAAGTTATTAAATGCACAGTTGCCTAAATTCCAACCTACACTTCTTGAACCACAAGCACCAGTGGCAGAGACCAGATTAGTGAACTAACAAAAATTTGAGAATCACTGGTCAAGAAAAACAAATTCTTTTGAAGGATTTTTCTCAGGGTCAAATATGCTCCAGGCTTTTAAACAGGGGCCTTCAGAAGCTATCATTAAACTTTCTGGGTTTCCATAGAAATATAATTGGCAAGCTTTTAGTTACAAGAAGATGCCTCTGATTTTAAAATTTGTATGCTAGATGTGTTTTCTCAAGAGAGTTATTCCTGGAGACAGTCTCTATTAATATATCCTTCTGTTTAATACAGTAATAGGCTGGTGATGTGGCCTTCAGTGATATTTTAATATTCTTCCAAGGGTGGGTGAGAAAGCAGAGCCATAAATCAGAGCTAGGTCTGACGCAGGCAGACCTTAAAAATGTATCTCCAAGTGAGTTATAAAAAGCCAAAGTTAGAAGAGAAAAAAGGAGATGGGGCCAATATATATTTTAAGAGTCTGTATATAAATCATCTCCTCTAGTCTAGCTTGTATACTGAAGCAGTCCACGATTCTTCATCCAAAATAGTTCAAAGGCTGAAAGAAAAGATAAGCCAAAGTATCTTGTGAAATTTCTGCTTTAAGGGAACAGAAGCCATCCATCAGCCAGTGTCTGTGATGGAATTTGTATCGCAAACACCTTATTGTCGTTACTCTCAGGCCAAATGCTTCCTCCACTAAGTGATCTAAGCTATGCCAAAGTCACATTAAACATGTTTTAGGTTTCATGGTGTCACCTGCAAGAAACTCAGTCTAATTAGAGATGTTTAGTGTGATCATTATCATTATAAAGGGATGGCATAAAATTACTTCACAGGGGGCCCTTGTGATCTGCTGTAAACCTGACACAGATCATATACTACTAATGGGAGTGCAAATTAGTGCAACCCCTTTGGAGAATAATGCTCACACCCTTCCACACAGCAATCCCACTTCTAGGCATATAGGCTAGAAAAGCTCTTCCCTAAGAACACTTTGTCCAGCATTAATTTATAACAGCAAAAAAAAAAAAAAAAAAAAAATTACCAATTACTTAAATGCTCATCAACAAGAAAACAGATGAATATATTATGAAATATGAATATAATAAAATTTAAATTAAATGAATTGAGTTATTTCATTTTGCTGTGAATTAAATGAAATGAAATGAAATTTAATACAATGAAATTTGTATATATATTATATTTATATGTACATATACATGAAATTTTTTTATATATAGCTGTGAATTCTAACAGAGAATTCTCCAAACCCTAATTTTACACAAAAAACAAGTTCCATTCTGTATAGTATAATAATTATATACTTGTATATATAATATAGTATGTATTTATTTAAAATTTGAAACATGTTCGATGCCTGTAGCCCAGTGGTTAGGGCACTGGCCACATACACTGGGGCTGGCAGGTTCAAACCCACCCAGGGCCTGCTAAATAACAATGACAACTACAACAACAAAAAAAATAGCTGGGCATTGTGGTGGGTGCCTGTAGTCCCAGCAACTCAGCTTGGAGGCTGAGGCAAGACAATCACTTAAGCCCAAGAGTTTGAGGTTGCTGTGAGTTGTGATACCACGGCACTCTACCAAGGGCAACACAGTAAGACTCTGTCTCAAAAATAATAATAATAATAAAATGAAATGAAATTTGAAACAGGCAAAAGCATCTAAAAGCAAGGTTCCTAGATATGTAACTATATGCAAAATGTATAAAAACATGCATGAACAGAAAGCTGCAAACTTATGACAATGGTGGTCATGTCCCCTGGGGAGGAAGAATGAACAATGTCAAGAATTGTAACAAGCACAATGAATCATGCTTAATCTATTTTAAAACCCGAAGTAAACGGACCATAGTTGATAATGTTATAAATTGTCCCTGTCCCCTGCTATACTACACACCCCATATTAGAGCTAAATCTTGTGAACTTACTTAGGTGCTCTAAGTAAGATTGTTTGTATTATTCTCTTATCTCTGCATGTTTCAAATATTTAACAATGGGAAAAAGGAGACAAAAGGAGATGAAGAAATTGTTATTTGCAGATGACAGGATTATATAACAATAACAAGAGGAAAACTGTTAGAACTAATCAAAGAGCTCAGCTGGATACAAAATAAACATCCCCAAATCAATAGGATTCCTGTTTATTTGCTATAACACGTGCAAATGTCCGACAAGAGAAAAGTGACCCCAGTTAAAGCACAAAACATCCAGGAAGATGCTCCATAGAGCTGTGCAGGACCTATATAGTAAGCTACAGTGTTTAACTGAGAAATATTGCTACCTTTGAAATATGATGTACATTATATACTAATATTACGATTTTCAGATGTGGAATCCGAGACTTAGGTCAGAGATTTGCCCAGGATGGTCGAGCTAGTTACAGACACAGTCAAGGCTGGAACCCAGACCTGGCTACTTCCCTAGATCTAGAGGCCAGAAGGTGCATTCATACTGCCCACCATAGGTGTCTTTGCTGTACTGAAACTTAGTCCCACCAGCAATGAAGAAAATTCTTGCTTATGTCCCCATAAAAGGAGTTTTAGCAGTGTAAGTGATGTTCAGCGTGATGCCTACAACTAAGCTTCTCTTTTCTAGTTGTGGGGGCTGTCAGTCTCTCTGCTGCCCCTGTCCCTGTCCCCTGCTATACTACACACCCCATATTAGAGCTAAATCTTGTGAACTTAATTCTCATTTGGAGCTATTCACCTCTGACCAATAATAAGAACTCAAGAGTTTCCTCCTATTCTTATGGCAAATCATCGTCGTGAACAGTTACTTGTTCCCATTGGAGTTTCCAACCCTGAGTAGACCCACAGTCAACTTCCCTTTCAGCCGTGAGGAAACCACAGGATGAGGACATGACTTCCTGAGTCACGACCTATCTGAGACAGAAATCAGGGGCATTTCCCCAATGCGTAAGAGATTTAAGTCAGATAATGCCCCTTCTCAATCCCACTCCTCACAGACAAAAGCCCTGCCAGGAAGAAATTTTTTCCCGGGAGGAGAAAGTATGTAACTAATTAGTTAATACATAACTCTGAGATGAAACTCTATCCTGTTTTTAATTAGTAATTCGGCCTGACATTTTGGTTCAGGGTTCAAAATATGAACTTACTGTTTACCTTTCCTATACTTTTCAAAAACTCAGAAGTTCTAAAGCAAAAGCTGCACGAGTACTCGGAGCTCCCAGACCCCATAAAACACACGGGGAGGCTGCATGCAGGCGATGGGCTGGGAGCCGGCAAAGCTTGGCTATGCACTTTGGTTTCTTCTTGGAGCCAAAGGGATTGGGATTTCTATTACAGTAGGGTAAGGTTTAGGTTTAAGGTAAAGTCTGAATTCCTGCATACACGAAAGTCATTTTTCCTGAATTTGTGATTGTCAATAAAATAATTCATGGCCAGGCGCCTGTGTTCAGTGGTTTGGGTGCCTGTGTTCAGTGGTTAGGGCGCCAGCCACATGCACCAGGGCTGGTGGTTCGAACCTGGTCCAGGCCTGCTAAAAAAAAAAAAAAAAATTCAATCTAAATTTTAAATCATCCAAGTGTAGATAAATTCAGAGGGAGGAGTACTGGTACAGATGAGAGAAATGACCAAGGAAGCTAAAAATCCTCAGTTTATTGGTGGAGGCTTGCCAAAGATGATCCATCCAGGTTCTCAAAGGTAAGGTGTTTTATAGCTCAGGACCAGCAGATGGCAGCATAACTCAAGAAAGGAAGCCAGGTGCAGTCATTCCTTAGATTCCTTAAAACAGTCACATACCAATTGCAGAGGAGGGCCAGGGACATGTGAAAAAAATGTCTCTTCATTGGAGACTTCCCCCTCCACTGGTATGTGACTGTTTTAATCAGTCCAGGAAAAAAATAACTTTTTTGTTGAAACAAGTTGTGGGGGAAGAATGGAGGGCTGGAATAATGAACTTCAACTGATAGTGGTTGTACTTTTAGTATCTGTTGGTTAAAAATTATATACTATACGATAAAAGTTACACTTAACTCATAACTTTTGAAGGAATCTCTATTTTAATAACACGAAACATCTACATACATTTAAAGCATAGAATCATGGTGGAACAGCTACGTGCAGAATATTTGCATCAACTCCCAGACAGTCCTTGCCCCATCCCCAGGCATGCCCAGAACTTGGCACTAACTCTGTGGTCCCCAGAGGTGTGTGTGGCTCCACAAGATGAGACCTCCACTTTCATCAGGCCTTGTGTCCTCCACGCTCCCACCCAGAAGTTCACGGAAAGCTTGGAGAAGCTAAGAAAAGTTAAAAGGACAGAGGGGACCAAAGTCACCACTTTCTGCAGAGTGAAGTCTTAGAAGTCTACAGTTGCCTGTTAAAAATCACGAAGACTATGGCACTGTCATTAACTTTCTAAAGCAGAAAACCTCACGTAAATGGGAATGAAGCATTTCCAAATGAAACAACACTTGTAGCTGCCACGAATACAGGATCTGGAGTGCAAATGCCTGGGCTGGAGGACAGACATTTCTATTTCTATTAGCTGTGTGTAATCAAATGCTCTAAGCTTCTGTTTCCACACCTGTAAAATAGAAAGTATCTGTCTCGTTTCCTGGAGTTTTTGCGAGGACTCAGTGAGATAATCTGTGGAAGGCACTCATGCCAGCACCCGGCCTTCAGCAGTGCTCAGTGAGGCTGCCTGCCAAGTCACTATGACTGGTAACTTGTCACCAGTGTTGTTACTATTGCTATTATTACTCATATCACGATAGTGTATCATCGAACATTATGAACTTCAGAAATGAGGTCTCCCTTAGGAAAAGAATGGTGTCATATCATGGGAGACATCTAGTCGTCCATAATGTCCCTTAGTTTTCATTGTTTCCAAAGTGTCCTAGGAAAGCAAGAGCAACATTTCTTCCTTGGCAATGCCAACATAAGATCTCTGGACTTACAGAAAGAGCTCAGAGAGTGAACCATTTGGGGAGAACTGCCTAAAGAGCTCAGAGAGTGAACCATTTGGGGAGAACTGCCTTCCACCACCACTAGCACTGGAGCTACCATCCCTGGAGTGGCCACTCTCAGTAGAAGACAATGTTGCTAACCTGTCTACACAAAGGATGTGTGGTTGCATAGACAGGTAGCTACATAGATGGCTGAGATGAGCTTCAGCATAGTTAAAAACTGTCTGAAAAGTTGAGCCCTATGGCCAATGCTACTTAGTCCTAAACTTCCTTTTCTAAAGGTCTCCTGTGTGTACGAATCCTATTTCCCCTCTTATCACATACTTTTCTAATTAACAGTGAACCTTTGCTAAAATCTGGCCTAAAAGAGCCATGTGGACAGCACTGAAGGAGGTACCCTTCCTGGACTTCATTAAGCCGTCCGTTCCTTTCCCTAAGTGGCTAACAGTCACCACAGGGAGGAACTTTACTGAGACACCAGGCACAGCGGTGGTGCAGATATGGGAGGCAGGACAGTCACTGGAGGTAAGAATTCCTGGTGTTGATTTTGTACTGAGGTAGTAAATACAGGGCCATGAATGCCTCTGTCATTGAACCAACTGGGCCATGGTATTTCAGGTGCCACCACATAGCCCACAGTCACTTACTTTTCATTCACAACCCAATGAGCTTGCTAAGTACTATTCAAGAAGGGAAACAGCAGGGGAGAAAAAGTTCAGCTTAGAGAATAATGTGGCCTGTGGTGAACTTGGCTAACGTCCTGCCCTGACCCATTTAGAGGCCTTCAGAGGACGCCTGCAAGACACTGTCTACTTCGTTTATCTCAGGACTAGAAAGGAGTAAGATGGCTTGAGGAAGCAGCCCCACAAATATACAAACAGGGCTTCTCTAATACTCCACTGATTTTTTTTTCTCCAAAGAACAACCACCCTCCTGGCTGACCATGGACCACACTGAGCAACCTTCCAAAGTAATATTAGGTGAAATAATAGCAAAATGTAACACTATATGAGACCTGGCACAGTGAAGCTTCCAGAATCAAAGAAAAAACTCAACACTCAGGTCACGGATTGGTTCAGGGACCTCAGCAGAAGAGCTCTGGGCCCTTCCTCAAGCCAGGCACCATCAATGGAACATAGCTATCTGCTAACATCCATTCAAGGTTCAAGTTCTTGGGAAAGATGACCAGATTAACTGTCCTCAGTCAAATGTCTCCATCCTTGGATTAATTAGCTATAGGAGGTTAGGTTGACAGAGAGTCAGCACATTACAGCCACCGCCACCAGGGGAATCATTGTGTGTCTGGCAGCCACGATAAGTTGTGATGATTGACGACAGCCTTGGAACACATTCCCTTGCTGCATTTAATTCTTCTTTTTCCAAAGCCACTCTCCCAAGGACAGTCCCCAGGACTGTCATCATTTTCTGAGGAAAGCTCACTTACTTATCATTCACAAGTTTCCCACGCCGGTGAATCTGGTTTTCCATGGTGAAGTTGATTGTGGCACCATACACGTGCTCATCGAAAAATACCTTCATTTTAGACTTGTATTCTTCATCTTGGAAATAGCGGATCATATCAGGGAACCAGACCGTCAGTCCATAGTAACTGTGATAGAGAAGACAGAATTTAGGAGCAACATCATGATTAATTCTTTCCTGATCACAGTGTATGTTTTTGACTTTGTGTAGACCAGACTCATTGTAAACATGTTAAACTTGGCTCATTATTAGAAAATTTAATAATATAACTCATCACATTAGTAAGTCTAAGGGAAAAAATCTTGACCCCTTCCACAGATGCTAAAAAGAGATTTGGTTATTTGGTTAAAAAAAATTATTCTTCATAAAAATATCCATAGATTAGAGACTGATGGACACTTTCTTTCTTTCTTTCTTTTTTTTTTTTTTTGACATAGTCTCAAGCTGTCACCCTGGGTAGAGTGCCATGGTGTCACAGCTCACAGCAACCTCCAACTCCTGGGCTCAAGCGATTCTCTTGCCTCAGCCTCCCAAGTAGCTGGGACTACAAGGCACCTGCCACAATGCCCGGCTATTTTTTGGTTGCAGTTGTCATTGTTGCTTAGCAGGCCTGGGCCGAGTTTGACCCCACTACCCTAGGTGTATGTGGCTGGTGCCCTGCCAACTGAGCTACAGGTACCACTCAGACACTTTCTTTTTTTTTTTGTAGAGACAGAGTCTCACTGTACGGCTCTCGGGTAGAGTGCCGTGGCGTCACACGGCTCGCAGCAACCTCTAACTCTTGGGCTTACGCGATTCTCTTGCCTCAGCCTCCCCAGCAGCTGGGACTACAGGCGCCCGCCACAAAGCCCGGCTATTTTTTTGTTGCAGTTTGGCCGGGGCTGGGTTTGAACCCACCACCCTCGGCATATGGGGCCAGCGCCCTACTCACTGAGCCACAGGCGCCGCCCACACTTTCTTAACATATAAAAAATATATATACATCAGCCAAGAATGTTAGTAAATAGGGAAATGTGAAAGACATTCCTATTGATGTCAGGAACAAGACAAGGCTGCTCTTATCACCACCAGTACTACTTAATACTCTATTGTAGGTCCGAGCCACTCAGACAAGAAGAATGCAGAAACATAAAATGGCAAAGCAAGACGTAACACTATCACTATCTACAGATGATATGACTTTATACCTAAAAAGAAACTCAAGATAAACCAAGTCCAAAACATGGGCATTAAATATGTAAAAAGATGCTCAATCTCACTATAAGAAACGTAAAAATTAAAACCACCCTGTTACCATTCCTCACCTACCAGATAATAAACTCTCACAGTTTGTTAAAATGCTTTGTGGGTGAGATTGTAGGTAAACACACACTCTCATACACCACTGCGGAAAAGGGAAAAATTGTACAACATCATATGGAGGAGAATTTGTCAGTGCCAAAAATGTATTACCCTCTCTGATAGATTTACCTCCTCTGATCCCTTAATTCCATGTCCAGGAATCTACTACACTGATAAGCCAGCCCAAATACAAAGTGCCTACAAACACGGTTACTTATTGTGGCACGGTTTCAGTAGCCAAAGTCTGGAAACTTCTGAAAAGTCTAGCAAAAGGCCCTGGTTGAACAAAGCTCAGTGCTGACTGTGGCTGGGATGCAGATAGCTGTGCTGCTGTACAGAGGAATGAGGGCAAACTGATTTAGGAGCATGGAGAGAGCTTCAGAATATGTCACAAAAAGCAGGTGCAAAAACAATGTGTTCCTTTGAATAAGAAAAGGAGAAAGAAGTACGAATATGTCCATAATTATTTGCTTACATTGGCAAAAGAAAAAAAACCCACTGGATGCTAAATAGGAAAAATTTTTTTTTAAAGTTTCTATTTAGGAAGCAGAAGGGAATGGGTAGGGGGGAAGGGTTTGATGCCAGATTTCTCTACTGCTTCAACATCTGAAATTCATTACCTAATCCACATAATTAAATGAAACATAAATAAATGTAAATAAAACACATATCAATGAATTGAATTGTAGTGCCTGCCATATTTGGCGTCTGGAATGTTCTTTCCTAGTTTGAATCGAATGAGTGGAGGGAGAAAGGGTCAGGCTTCCTTCACACCTGCCTCAGCCTCCCAAGTAGCTGGGACTAGAGGCGCCCGCCACAACGCCCGGCTATTTTTTGGTTGCAGTTGTCATTGTTGCTTAGCAGGCCTGCTCCGAGTCTGGAAGGTCAGGTCTGCATGAACAGGTACTGGAAGACATTCTGTCTTCCTGTGTCTTCCCCATAATCAAAGAGGTCATTAGAGTCGATTTTATTTCCTGGGGAGATGGAGTTGTCTTTGGGCACCGGCAGTGGTAAACAAAGCAATTTCATAGATGGAAGTTTCAAATCTTGCAAATAGTTCCCAACTTACAATACCAGTTTATTGAGCACTTATTATGTGTCAGAAACTAATGCACAAACTTTATAATTATGCAGTAAAACAGCCCCATAATGTAGACGTGGGCCCCAGACTCACACAAAAAGAAGAGTCATGTTATTTGGAGGTCCATGAAATGACTGGGGTAAGAACTGCTGGTAAAAAGAGGAACCAGCTAAGCACCAATTGTATTATATCTTAGTTTTCTTTACCATAGGATACAGTATTGCAGAGTGTCATCTATGTAATAGGATGGCTGCCAACTCAGAACTCAGCCCCTGCCTTCTCCTGGTGAACAGGGACTTCATTCTATTCAGGCATCAACTGGAGAAAGGTACCAGTATTTTTAGCTCTGAGGTGAATCCTGATTAGTCCAAAACCACTGGGAGATCCCATATCCTTTGCCAGGGATTAGTTTACCCAAAGAATGTGACACACACATCTGGCTCATACAACAGGAGAGTGAGTTGGCTGTGGGGCTTTTGAAAGAGATTCCATTGATGTTAAAAAGGAAGCTCAGCAATTAACAATTAATTAACAATAGCGATTAGTTAAAAATTAACAACCAGTTAACAAGACCAGATTGCCTGCTTGAAGTTGGTTAAGAAGGTAGATCTTAGCTGTTCTCAAGACACACGTACACACAAACATACACACACAAGAAAATGATAACTATGTGAGGTGATGGATATATTTATTAGCTTGATCATGGCCATTATTTCACAATATTTATGCATATCAAAGCATCAAGTTGTATACCTGAATTTATATACTATTTATTTGAAATTATGGGCGGCGCCTGTGGCTCAAGGAGTAGGGCGCCGGTCCCATATGCTGGAGGTGGTGGGTTCAAACCCAGCCCTGGCCAAAAACCACAAAAAAAAAAAAAAAAATGAAATTATACCTCAATAAAGATAGCAGGAACAAGAAAAAAAAAAAAAAACTCAGGGAGTAGCAGCCTCTTCCTCTAACAGTTTTCCTGCCCCCAAAGGATGCCTAGAACAGCATAGGCACGTGGCCACCACAGTGAGAGCAAGTCGGAGGCTGAAACCCCTGGAGACTGCCTCTCTGCAGAATTCTTGTTACAAAGGATAAGAAGTTTCCTTCTTGTGGGAGCTGCTAGAGTGGGTTGCCAGTTACTTGCAGCCAAAAGCATCTGATCTGATGAAATTCACTTAGTTAGAACCGATTGCAATCTTCAAGGTATACATGAGGCAACCGAAGCATGGGGAAAATGAGGAACTTAAGTAAAGGAGAACATACCTTAAAGCCATGGTAAACCAGACCACGGCCAGAATCAGAGTGTTCATTCTGTAGGGCCCCATCACACAGTACAGAGCATTGTCCCAGACCTATAACCCAAGTCAGAGAAGGACTGTTAGAGGCTAGAATATGCAACTTGAAAGAGCTTATTTCTCACATTTTCTAATATGCCGCCTAGGAACCCATGGAGAGAGCAGGCCCTCAGTTATCCACCACTTTGGAGAGCAAGTCTATCCAAATACAAGGCAGGCGCTTCTCCTCTCATGGGCCTCACACTCTGACAGCCGGATAGCATTTTCCCTGGGGACACAATGGGCCACAGATGTAACTGAAAGCAAACTGAGATAGGATTTTAAAGCACTGAAAAATCTTGAGCAGTGGTTTCTCTCCCTGCCTAAAGAGCAGGCCTCATTCCAAACATTTACCCACCATACACGGTGAATACTATCCAGTCTCAACAGACTGGCCAGTGAGCTGCCTCTGGGCCCCACAGCTGCCTTGCTCCTGCCTGCAGGAGCTCCAGAGAAATGGCATTGCCCGTCATGAAGAATCTTTCTCAGAAATATGAACAAATCTCAAGGGGATGTTTATTTCACTCCCTTCTTTCTTCCACGGATTATTTAAGGAGAACTTGCTAGACAGAAGGAGGTTTACTCAGACTAGACATTTTACCTACATTTAGAATCCCTGTCTTGGGAAAGAAAATAAAAGAAAAGAAAAGGCTTAGAGAGTTTGTGGCTCAAAGGCACACAGCAAGTTAGAGGCAGACGTGGGCGGGCACCCAACATCCCCGCCCAGGGCCTCTTCCTCCCCGCCACACTGACGTAGGAGGATGTGGGTGCTCAGAGTCTTGATTCTTCATCCACTAAGGTGACTCCCACAGAGCCACCCTCTCATGCAACCCATGTTCCCAATCACACCTGCTTGAAAATGGTGTTGAATCTGACCAGCCAGCGCTGATACCAAGTTCCTGTTGCACTTTGGATCTCAATGAATTCATCCATTTGCTTGGGAGTTTTGATGTTGGAAACCTGAAAGGCAAAGATAAGTTAAGGAATCTTAACCCCATGTGGTGTCAGAATTTCCTGTGCAGTGTTTAATTGAATGTAACTGATTTTATTAACTGGAGATGTCTTTGAGGACCCTCTAGTTCAGTGATTCTTAACCAAAGGCATGCATGGCATCTCTAGTGCATCTTTCTCAGGTGCATCCGTCCCACTGGAGGCAAAAGGAACCAGAATCTTTTCACTAAGTCACTTTGGGAAATTTATATTCGTGGGTCCATACTACACTGAATTCCCATTTTTCTCTGATCTGCTCACCGTAGAGTTGATGCCGCCTTAAAATTCACAAGTCTGCCCTTAATGGTTATTAACAACCCATGTAAGCAATGGTGGGAGGAAGGGGCATTGCTACTTAAGATTTTATTTATTTTGTTTTGTTTAGACAGAGTCTCATTCTGTTGCTCTGGACAGAGTGCCACGGCATCATTACAGCCCACGGCAACCTCAAACTCTTGGGTTCAAATGACCCTCCTGCATCATCCTCCTGAGTAGTTGGGGCTACAGGCATCTGCCACAATGCCTGGCTAGTTTTCTATTTTTAGTAGAGCTGGGGTTTTGCTCTTGATCAGGCTGATCTCAAACTCCTGAGCTGAAGCGATTGTCCCACCTCAGCCTCCCAGAGTGCTAGGAGCCACTGTGCACAGCCAACTTAAGGTATTTTAAAGACACAAGAGAGTAAGAGAAATCATGGCCTCCCCGGTAGAAATCAAAGAGATAAGGAGTGGGGATAAGGTTGTATATCTCAGCGTTCCCCTCAAGGCTGTGGAAAATGTTAATCTGTGTGTAGGTGGACCCAATAAGTAATCCTGGCCCAAGACAGTCACTTTCCAGTTAATCAAATGTTTAAAGCAACCATTGACTTGCATAACTAATCACCCTGTGAAGGGTATTCCTGGTCACAGAAACTCTTTTAGTCAAGTTTTCAAAGTGCAATGTGTGAACAACCTCCTCTAATTCATAGAAGAAATGGAAGGGCACCCTCAATTCAGAAACAGCTTCCACCACCAACTCCAACAAACCTTTTGTCTGAGGTATAAAAATGAGTCATACGAGCATCTCCATCTCTTTCTTCAGCCAAAGGACTGAGAACCGAGGAGACAAAGGAAGAGAAATAGAGATGGGGGCTGATGGATCCATCTGGAGAAAAACAGTTCCTGGTTGTGGACCTGGACTCATATTTCCTAAGTGCTAGGTCTAAGACAGTACGACTTTGCTTTTCTAAACCCTAAAAATAGTGGTTCTTAGATATTGGGAGGGCCAAGAACTCATTGGAGAATCTGGTGCAAACACAGGCTCTGTTACCTGAAATCTCACATACATAAACCCGCTGTGAGCACCCTGGACTCACCATCCTGCCTTCCACAGCTACAACACAGCTGGCTCTGCAGTGCAACTCTTGGCTGGAGCTGGGCTTCAAGCCCCACAGATATTACGAATGAAGGAGGCCAGAGGAGAAGCTGGCACCAAATTCAGAAGCACCTTAAAAACCACCCCAAAGCATTAAGATATTCACTCAAAAGAAGTTTTTTCTTTCTTTGCTGCTCAGGGGGAAAATGAACACCCTTTCTCTATGGATTTGGAAGTGGGTGTGTTGATAATTTCAAGCACAATTACCCTAATTTAGAATAAATGAGAATACTTATCTTTGATTCAGTCTTAATTAGAATATGGCCTGTGTTACCCAACCCCTGCAGAACATAGATTTACAGCAGAATACGTAGACTTCTTCCCTTTCCAAAGGTGTCACTCAGGACACCTGGCAGGTGGTAGTTCAGAAGCTCCTGAGGCATCTAGTAATGTTGATAGGACCAGGGCTCCCAGGAGGCACCAAGTTAGCATGAGCACAAGCTGAGATCCTGGCCTGCCCTAAGCGTGCTCTCTTTCTCCCAGGCCACTGACTACATTCACTGATGGGAGGAATAAAACAAGTAACACCGGGTGGCACCTGTGGCTCAAAGGAGTAGGGCATTGGCCCCATATACGGGAGGTGGTGGGTTCAAACCCAGCCCCGACCAAAAACAAACAAACCAAATAAAAGAAACAAAAAACCAAGTAACACCATCAAGTTGAGCTGAATATTCACACCTGGCTGGGGACCACAGGTCAGCTCTCTGAGGTCAGTCTGTAGATATCACTCTCTCGTTTTTTCCTTTTCCTGGCCCATCCTGTCATGTACTACTATATAATTAATATGAGCAAGTCAGTATAGAACGCCATAACCTCAATCCCTTGTCCTGTTGGGTAGAAACTCCTAAAAGCAGAAGGTATCCCTCAACACCGAGTAACTGGCACTTGTGCTGGGATGAATCACAATTCCAACATTTCACAGCCCCCTACTCATTGTTTTCTGCCTGAACTGTCTTCCTTGGACAGACTTTCATCCCTGCAATGAGGAACCCTGGTCCTAATGTAAAAGGCTTAACTTTGTCTTGGAAAAGTGAAGATTGGGAAAACCACTTAGGTATTTTAGGAGGATTAGAATTGAGGAAATATGTCATCAAGAGATTTTCCACAGAAGTTGTAATTTGAGCTAATTTATGAAAAAATATATTACAACATATTTTAGTAATAGTTAACATCTTCATAGCTCTAAAGTCCAAACCAGGCAGTATTTTAGGTGCTTTCCGTAATCCTTACAACAGCCATATTTACAGATATTATTATCACTGTTCTCCCCAGTGAGGAGACTGAGCTACAGAGAAACTTGCTGAAACCACACAGCTAGCAAGTGTCAAAACCAGGACCTGGGCCCAGACTGCCTGGCTCCAGGTACAGACACTTAGCTACCATGTGGTCCTACCTGAGAACCAGGGGTTTTAACTAACAGGTTAACAAGGACAAATGTTTTACCCAAGACCGCAATTATGGAAGCTGAAGAATCAAAAGTAGTGAATCCAAGGTAGCTGGGAGTTAATACAGAAGGGCTCCCTTGAGAAAATAGATTTGAAGAATGTCTTAAGGAGGGTTATAGAAACAAATACACAGGGGCATCTACAGCCCCCCGTTGGCCAGAGTTACACAGCATCTCTGTAACTAACAGGACATCTTGATGAAAATCATCATTTACAGGTTTTTAAATGAGCAAGAAACAAAATTCAGTCTAATACTCAATGTTGGTAAGGATATAGAGAAATGGATCCCCTATAGCTTGTGGCACTGCAAATTACATCGAAATGTAATTTGGTGATATGTCTCAAGAGCTGCAAAGATCTCCATACTCTTTGAGCAAGTAATTTTATTTCTATAAGCCTACTCTTAGAAAAGAAAGCTAGAACATGAAGGGGAAGGAACCATATGCATAAGAAGGTTAATTGCAATCATATTTATAGGAACAAGACAATAAAACCTCTAGCATTTGAGACATGTCAGGAAAACGGTATGAATGTTCCTAACATTAATGTTCATTATGAATACTGTTCATTATGAATACTGTTCATAATGTTCATTATGAATACAATAAAATGATTATGGGCACTGTATTGTTAAATAATATGTTTATGTAAATCTACGTATGTGCACGCTTATCCCGACATGAATATAGTTGTCATTTTGTTGTTGTTATTGTCATTGTTCTGTTTTATTATTAGTCATTCTTTTTTAATTATTTTTTATTAAATCATAACTTTGTACATTGATGCATTTATGGGGTTCAGGATACTGCTTTGATATACAATGTGAAATGCTTACATGGATCTAAGTAACACAGCCATCACAATTATATTCATTTCTTAATAGTTTTGAAATGTACCATTGTCTCATGCACATTGGGTGAGGTCCCCCTAATAGTTGTTCATTTTTTAACTATTAGCTACCTATAGAAAAGTCCAGAAGGACACCCATCAAAATGAAAAAGTAATTATGATAACGTGATAGGAATATCCGAGTTTTTATTGTTTTTGACAAATTTTCTGTTCTGTGCTTATATAATAATTTTTTTTTTTTTTTTTTTTTTTAGCAAACCAAAACAGTAAGGAAGAGAACAGCTTCTTCTGGGCATGAGGCTGCCCACACTCACCGTGAACACCTTCTCTGGGGTCCCCTTGGCCCTCATGTTGGTGTCATGGACTTTCTTGAGAATCATCCAGGCCTCATCATGTTTGCCCATCTGGTAAAGATCAAGGAAGGAGATGTGAAAAAGTCACCTCTGAATACACCTGCTGCTTGCTCATCAGGGGCGGAAATCCTACAAACTGACAGGGAATCCTGTAATCTGGAGGGTGAGGTAACTGGGCATCGACTCACTGCTCTCTGATGCTTGTGAAAGACTAGGACAAGTTTCTGTCCTCCGCTGTTCTTGGAAGGATAATAAGATTGTGTTTTCAAGTTGTAAATATCAGATATTATCATTATTCCATACAGGAGTAAGCACCTGCAGTTGTAAGGTTGAAGGGACAGGGATGAGAGCCATGTTCTATGCTGATGAGATGAAGCAAAAAGCAACATGCCATGGGCTGAATTGTGTCCCCACCAAAAAAGGGTATGTTTGAAGTCCCAACACCCCAGGGACTTTACTTGGAAATAGGGTTGCTTAGGGTGTAACTAGTTATATCTCCTCATTCAAGAGGACGATGTCTTCATAAGAACACAGCTGAGCAAAGACAGGGTCACACAGAAGGCCGTGGAGGATGAAGGTCACTGTCAGAGTGATGCGGCTGCAAGCCAAGAAATGACAAAAATGGCCAACAAGCTGCCAGAATCTGGAGAAGGCCACAGGCAGGATTCTCCCCTGCAGACCTAAGAAGGAACGTGGCCCTGCTGCTACTCTGAGTTGGGACTGCTAACCTCAGAAATTGTGAGAAAAAACTGTTATTTGGAGTCACTTAGTTGGTGGTACTTTGTCACAGAGGCTCTAGGAAACTCATATGCAACAGGTGCAAAACCCCCTGTCCCCTCCACCTCCTGATCAGTGGGGTGGCAGAGGAATTCAGCATGGAGGACTACTGTGCAGAAAGCTCAAAAAGGAGGCAGACACATGGGCTCTGTGGACTGGGGCTGCCAGAGCCTCCAGGTCCTGCTGCCTGTGTGCCAGCCCCTGCCCTGTCTGACCTCTGCCAGCATAAGACACCCCTATAGGTGGCAGGCTTGTGGGACTCATTGCTGAGGACACCAGGTGCCGTCTTCTGGTGGCTCAAGGCCCTGCATGGCTGACAGTCCTGAAGGGACTGGGAGCAGCAACAAGCTGTCCCATAGACACTGTGGAGCCATAGGAAACAGAACACAGCCCTAGAGAGGCTCCTAATCCAGACCTCCAGGGAGGACGAGTACCACGGGGCCACCCGCCACCACCGCTCCGCCTCTAGGAGGCCCTGCTCTGTCTCACCTGGGCCTCCATTGACCGTCCAGGAATCCCTGACCCAAGACCATCACCAGCAGAAACAGAGCGAGGTTTAATGAGGAGGCAGGTGGGCCCACCTCGGGGAGCCTGCACTCTGCAGGCAGGAGAGGATGTGGGACTTAGGGCTGGGGCTCCTGTGGCTGTTTGGTCATGTTCAAGCTGGCAGGGAGGTACTGACTCACCTCAAGCAGAAACCTTGGACTCTCTGGCATGAACTTCAGGGCCACCAGGGACACAGTACAGGGCAGAGCGCAGACGATGACAAACAGTCTCCAGCTGTGGTAGTGATAATGGGTCCCCATGCTGAAGCCCCAGCCTGTGAAGAAGCAGTCAGATGATTTCTGGAACATGATCCTTCCCTTTACAGAAGAGTAACTCTGAGGCTTGCAAACTTGGGGGCACAAGAGCATAGCCCATGGAGCTGCTTGAAATGCAGATTCCCCCAGCTGCACCCCCAAAGCATAAGTCTGGAACAGGAGCTGGGAATCTGCATTCTGACAAATCCTTAGGTCCAGCCCAGGCCAGACATTCACAGAGCCTGGATTAAGAGGACACAGAGAAGCAACATTCCATATTCCTATATAGCCATTACATTTTAAGTTAAGAAATTGTTAAATGAAAGATATTCTAGCCAGGCATGATGGCTCATGCCTATAATTGAAGCAATCTGGGAGGCCGAGGCAGGTGCATAGCTTGAGCTCAGGAATTCCAGACCAGCCTGAGCAAGAGCAAGACCCCATCTCTACTAAAAATCGAAAGAAAACCAGCCAGGCATCCTGGCAGATACCTGTAGACTCAGCTACTCGGGAGGTTGAGGCAAAAGGATCTCTTTTTTGTTTTTTTTTTTTTAATTGTTCAAACAAGAGGATCTCTTGAGCCCAGGAGTTTGAGGTCACTGTGAGCTGTGATGCCATGGCACTCTACCCAGGGCAACCAAAAAAGATTTGGTCTCAAAAAAAAAAAAAAAATTACCTCCCTTGACAAATAACAAGCTGGAAGCCTAGGCCCAGAATTACACCCATCCATGCTGGACTCCCTTCTTCTCCCTCCCCCAACACCTCCTGCAGGGTAAGGGGCCTCATGTGTGGCTACAGCACCCACTGCCATGGTGAGAATGGGTGCTCTCCTTGCAGCCCTTGAGTTTATGGGAATTCCTGGATCCTGAGTACCCAGAACATGACCTGGATAGAGGTGGACAGAGAGTCATGGCCTCAGGACCCCTTGCCCCATGGGAAAGGGCACAGCCAGAGGAAGGCCAGAGCAGGGCTTTTATAGGGATCCCCCTTTCCCAGGCTGGAGGACAGTACCAGTTCCAGGTGACTCCAGTGCAAAGGGCTCAGGACCACACTTTGAGAAACACCTTAATTCATAATGTGACTACATAAATTTTTTTAAATAAGAAACTGAACTTCTACATTCAAATCCACCCCAGCATCACTGACATGCAGAAGTAAACTCGCTTCTATTCAGCTGTCATTATTCAAAGCATTGCTAAAACTCATTTTCAGAAATTATTCAAGCATTCTTTTGAATATCCCCCTGGGTAGCAAACTTTCCTCTTTTAAGTAACACAGTGGAGGGAGCCTGGGCTTTTTCAGTTGCACAGAGCAGCGTTCCAAACGCTGGTTTGTCACATCATTGTTGTGTTGGTGGGTTTGCATAGAGGTAGGGTGCTGGTAATGGCACCCCCACAGATTTGCTATGTGTGAAAGCTCCTGGCAACCCATAATAACTCACCTGCTTTCAGGGTAGAATTGATTTTTTTTGTTGTTGTTGTTGTTTTTTAGGAATAGCTACATAGCCCTTAGTGCCAGTGATGTTTAATAAAATGGAGAAATAACAGCAAAGATCAGCAGAAGAATTGTTTTTTTTTTTTTAATAAAGCTGCTGTTATAAAATAGGCTGGTTTTCCCATGCCACCAAAGTATTTCTGAAGGCAATTTAAATGGTATTTCTTAAAAGATAAAAGCATATAAATATGCATATCAACTTATAAAGTTTAGAGGGTAGTAATTATTTGGATATAAAATTTCTATTCCATTTGCTTAAAAAATAAATGACCACATGGCCACCTCCAGCAGTGAGCTGCTTCTGTCTTGAATTCTTATTACTCTCCTGTGGACTCCACTTGCAATGGACTCCTGACCCATATCTGCTGTTGATGCAGATATTCACTACTCTATTTACACAAATAAAAAAACTAGGCAGTGGGATCCCAGGTGGGAAAACATGGGCCTGTGTCCACGTGGGCACAGTCGGCCTCACCAACGGAACACACACTTGGTCCAACACTCAGAATCAAATCTCCTTCTGCACAGCTTGGTCTCTTCTGATCTCATTGGGGTTTGTTTGCTCATTTTAATTTTAATTAAAAAGACTTTCCTTTCTCCTGGGCATAACTAGAAAGAGGAAGATAAAACCATAGTCATATTTGCACATTCACAGTTGATGTTCAAAAAGGATTCTGGCATCCTCAGAAGTAAAGTTGCTCAAAACTACACAGCAATCAAACTCAGATGGATAACCAGGGAAGGGGTGGGGGTGCAGAAGCCGGTATGTTTATAAAGTATTCTGCCTCAAAAAGACATTTTTCTTTATGATGACACATATAAATGTTCCCAAATTCATTATTCCCTCATGCCTCTGTGGTATTTACTGGTGACTTCAATCATCTGCATTTATCACATTCATTAGGCATGTCCTTGGGGCCCTAAATTACATAAAATTAAATGGTAAACTGCTCCCAAATATTTGGAACAATATTAATTCAGAGGTAGGGATTGTTCTGTTTGCTGATATTTCAGCCTGCCCTACTTTTCTCTGTCAGGATTTCACAAACAGCTGGTGGTGCTGACTACAATGAGAATTAATCTTCCATAACATCCATTTTTTCTGGGCTGTGCCTGTGAGTTCCCAGGAAAACATTCCGAGCTTTGTAATTTTCTTTCTTGATGAGTCAGTCACCCAAATTTCTGGTACCGAGACCTCGCATCCCTTGCTTCTTAACAAAAGCAATTAAATAAGTCACACAGCGGTACACACAGACATCCACCTCTCTTCGTGGGGGTACTTGCATTTGAGAGAGGATGAGCATCTCAGGCACATTGAGAAATGTTATCAAATGTCTGGTTCACTGTGGACCAAACGTCTGGTCCTGGTAAAATGAGGCTTAAAACAACTAAGAGCTCTTGTTACACTCTGGGTTTGGTCTACCATATTTCTAGGATGGGTTTTCCCAAAGCTAATGCCTGTTTCAGTTAAGCCTAATCATCTAGATTTCTATTTTAAAATAGTGTAAAAGTCTCATATTTCATACAGGCATACAAACAGGGTAAAATATTTAATCATAAGGTCCACTGTCCACCCACAGTGGCCAGCTGATAGCCACGTGGCCTCTGCCATGGCATCTCATTCATACTGGTCAACATGCTCCCAACCTGAATCCTCATATTGCTTTCTTAGAAACCAGACATCTACAGGGTAGTGTTTGTGTATGTTAAGCATTGGAACTCTTGTGGGTTACCAGCTTCCCTCACAACACCCCTCTCTCCTTTTCCCCCACTGTGTTGCAGACTTGTGGTTTAGATGGGACCGACCACCCTCCCTCACACCGGCAACAGGGACAAGGAAGTGAGTGAGAAACTTCTATTGTGTAAAACCACTGAGATTTCAGGATGGGCATGGTGGCTCATGCCTGCAATCCTCTGGGAGGCCAAGGCGGGTGGATTGCTTGAGCTCATGAGTTTGAGACCAGCCTGAGAAAAAGCAAGACCCTGTCTCTACTAAAAATAGAAAAAAAAAAAAAAAAAACTGAGGCAAGAGGATCGCTTGAGACTGAGTTGGAGGTTGCTGTGAGCTATGACACCATGGCACTCTACCGAAGGTGACAGCTTGAGACTCGGTCTCAAAAAACAAAACAAAACAAAAAACAAAAAAAAAAAAAAACACTAAGATTTATCATCAGTTTATCAGTGTAATGCACCCAGTATCACCTTAACTGGCACAGTAGGTATTGTCTGTACACCAAAGCATCTTCCTAAAAAGATATATGTGGAAGCCAGGTGCATTGACTCATACCCCAGCACTTTGGAAGGCCAAGACAGGAGGATTACTTGAGCCAAGGAGTTCAAGACCAGGCTGGGCAGCATAGCAAGACCCTATCTCTACCAAAAATTAAAAAATTAGCCAAGTGTGGTGGTGTATGCCTGTAGTCCCAGCTATTTGGGAGACTGAGGCAGGAGGATCTCTTGAATCCAGGAGTTTGAGGTTGCTGTGAGCTATGATGACACCACTGCATTCCAGGCTGGGCAACAGAGTGAGACCATGTCTCACAAAAAAAAAAAAAAAGGTTATACGTGGAGCCTCCAGTAGTTACAGAACACAGAGCAGAGGGGGTTAGATTCAAAAGAAGAAGGAGAATAGGTGGAGAAGTGTTGGTTCACTTCAGGGGTGGTTGTCTCCCACCACCTAGGGGTCTACAGGATTCTAAATCATGATAGAGTCCAGACTCAGAATTGGTGGATTGTCAAAAATGATCTTGAAAGATAATTATGGTATTACACAGTATACTCAAAACACATAATCAAAGTCCAAATTAATGCCTTCTCCCTACTTTACTCTTTGTGTGTGTGTGTGTGTGTGTGTGTTTGTGTGTGTGTGAGAGAGAGAGAGACAGAGTCTTAAGCTGTTGCCCTGGGTAGAGTGCTATGGCATCCTAGCTCACAGCAACCTCCCACTCTTGGGCTCAAGTGATCCTCTTGCCTCAGTTTTTTATTTTTAATAGAGACAGGGTCTCACTTTTGCTGAGGCTAGTCCCGAACTCTTAAGTTCAAGCTATCCACCAGCCTCGGCCTTCCAGAGTGCTAGGATTACAGGCATGACCCACGGCACCCAGCCCCTACTTTACTCTTGACAAGACCAATATTAAGAGTTAATGTTGCCAGGTCTTTGTCCAAGAGACTACAGTTTTACAATTATCCAGGATAATAGAATTATCCTGCTGAATCATGACATGGTCTGTAAGGACTGCTGCACTTCTGCAGCCAAACAAGAGTGCCAACAGGTGTGGGAGTAGAAAGTGTACAAGCATATTGCATGCGAGGGGGCCTCCACCCCATGCCACCCCATGCCGGGGGCAAATCAGCAAGTATAAAATGGAGTTGGCGAGACCTAAGTTGCTGGGAGAGAAGGAACAGGAGACCAAAGTTGAGATTCTTTCAAATAAAAGGAAGGAAAGAAGAGACGGAGAGAGAGAGAGAAGGAGAGAGAGAGGAAGGGAGGAAAGGAGGAAAGGAAACAGGGAAAGAAAAGGGACAAATTATGTTTTCCAAAAAAAAACATATATGAAAAACTAACAACAGCACGTGTGCAATGTTAGAAGTTCTTCAGAGAGATCAAGGTCACATGCAGGAACCACAGTGTGTGAGGACACAACAGAAGCCCGAGGACAGGAAGAGTTGTTGGGCGCCGTGAAAACGTTACCCACCGTAGTGTGGGATGATGCTCCAGGCCATGGCGGATGCGTAGATGCCTCCAGTCATCCAGAAGATGCCCAGCCAGCTGAGGTGTTCTCCTCGCTTCTCCCGAGACAAGAATTCAGAGAAATAGGCAAAAACAATTGGCAGGGCACCCCCAATACTGCAGAGAGAAAGAATCAAGTTATACACACACACACACACACACACACACACACACACACACAAAGTTGTAGCAGAAACCAGCTTGCCTCGTACCCCACCTTTCTGCTCTGTGGTGAAACAACCCAGCAAATTTGAGACACTAGCCAGGCAGTTCCTCTCCACATGTGGGAAGCAGTCTCAGATTATTTTAACTTTAGCCTCAGATTATTTTGACTTTACACAGTCATTTAGAGCCTAACCCTAACTCTAACCCTTTCTATGTTTCAACTTTATTTATTTATTTATTTATTTATTATCATTATTATTTTTTTTGCATTTTTTGGCCAGTGCTGGGTCTGAACCCGCCACTTCCAGCATATAGGGCCGGCGCCCTACTCCTTTGAGCCACAGGCACCACCCTCAACTTTATCTTTTTAAGTTTCAACTTTAATACAGTATCTTGAAAGTCAAACATAAAAACAAAACTCGGTCTAAGGGATTCTAGAGGTACCACGCAGAGCTACAGCATCAGAATGGATAGGCCACTAGTCCAGGAAGGTCCAGCGCCAGCCTCTGAGTACATACCCTATGCCAGAGATGAGTCGGCAGAAGAGGAAGGCCCCATATCCCTGAACAAAGGAGGACAGGGAGGCGAAGGAGGCATTGATGGCCAGCGACATGCTGAGAACTCTCTTCCTCCCCAGTTTATCTGCCAGGCCACCCAAGATGAAGGCTCCCGCCATCATTCCCAAGTAGACTATCAGCCCTGAGAGGAGGGAACAGTGGGGAGAGAATGGAAAGAGGAGACAAAAGATTAAAAACTATCTGATGTTTACAAAGTCCAACACTCATTTTCACATACCCTAGAAATTCCATGTTATAGACATGAAATGTGGAATGAGATAAGATGCTCATAGCAAATGAGAAGTGCTATAGGTATGTGACTTTTTACCAATGTTGTTTTTTTAATAGCCTCATCAGATTTGCACGTACATACACAGACTAATAGAGATCCAACAAAACTGGGGTAGATGCACCTTCTTAAAGATTGCTCCTTTAGATGCAGAATCTGCACACAAGGGAAATGCTGTGATTGTACCTTTAAGCAAGACAAGTGTTGGTGCTGCAAAAGCCCTCACTTGAGGGATTATGGTTAAGGATAGAATTTCCAGGGTAAAATGTGGCAAAGCAGGTACAAGAAATGCTGGGCAGCAAAAACATGGTGCAAGTGAAAAACAGCAATTGCAACAAGGATGGCTGTCTTATTACCAGCCAAGAAGGACTTTTTCAAGCCATAACGAATGTTCTAACTTCTTCTATTTTTTTTTTTTTTTATTGTTTGGGATTCATTGAGGGGACAAAAATTAGGTTACACTGATTGCATTTGTTAGATAAAGTCCCTCTTATAATTGTGTTCCGCCCCAAGAGGTGTGCCATACTCTGTGACCCCCATCCGCTTCCGTCCTCCCCTCTTCCCACTCCCTCATTCCCCTATCCCCCACCCTGCATTAACTCATCTACAGCCTTCATACTAGAATTGAGTACATTGGATTCTTGCCTCTCCATTCTTGTGATGCTTTACAACCTTTTTGGAAGGAAGTATGAAGAATCCTCAAAGAACTCAAATTAGGCCTCCCATTTGATCCCGCAATCCCATTGCTAGGCATCTACCCAGAAGAAAAAAAAAAATCCTTTTATCATAAGGACATTTACACTAGACTGTTTATCGCAGCTCAATTTACAATCACTGAAACCTGGAAACAGCCTAAATGCCCACCAACCCAGGAATGGATTAACAAGCTGTGGTGTATGTACACCCTAGAATACTATTCAGCCACATTTTTCTCAATGTGCTAGCTTCTGAGGAGGATGTAGTGTGAGATAGGGGTCTACTCTCATTCTTCTGCATGTAGACATCCAGTTTTCCCAGCACCATTTATTGGAGAGATTTTTTTCCCCCCACATTGTGTTCTCTTGGCACCTTTGTTGAAAATCAGCCACAAATGTGAGACTTTATTTCCATTTTGTTGCAGTGGTCTACATGTCTGTTTTCATGCCAGTATTGTGCTTTTAAAAATGACTATGGTTTTGTAGTATATTTGAAATCAGGTACTGCAACGCCATCAGCTTTGTTCTTTTCACTCAAGATTGCTTTGGCTATTCAAGTCTTTTGTGGTTCCATATGAATTTTTGGATCTTTTTTCCATTTCTATGAAAAACGTCATTCTATTTTTGAAGGAGTTGCATTGAATCTATAGATCAATTTGGGTAGTATGAACATCTTAACAATATTCATTCTTCCTATCCATAAACATGGAATATCTTTCCACTCATTTGTATCTTCTTCAATTTATTCATCAATGTCTCATGATTTTCAGCATATAGATCTTTCACTTCCTTGTTAAATTTATTCCTAAGTAGTTTTATGCTATTGCAAATGGGATTGTTTTCTCAATTTCTGTTTCAGGGAGTTCCTTGTCAGTATATAGAAATGCTACTGATTTTTTTAATGTTGGTGTTTAATCCTGCAACTTTGCTGAACTCATTTATTACCTCTAACAGTTTTTTGGTGGGTTTTCTAGATATAAGATGTCATCTGAAAACAGAGACAATTTTATGTCTTCTTTTCTTATTTGAATGCCTTTTTTTGGTTTTTCTAATTACTCTGGCTAGGACTTCCAGTACTAGACTGGACAGAGGGGCAAGAGTGAGTATCCTCATCCAATTCCTGATCTTAGCTTTCCGCTTTTGACCATTGAGCATGATGTCAGGGGTGGGATTATCCCATGATGTTGGAGTAGACGCCTTCTCTACCTAGTTCGTTAAGAGTTTTTATCATGAAAGGATGTTGAATTTAGTCAAATTCTTTTTCCGTATCTAGTGAGATGATCATATGATTTTCAGCCTTCACTCTGCCATGTGGTACATTTTATAGTGATTTGCATATGTTGAAACATCCTTGCATCCCGGGGATAAGTCACATGTGATCACAGTTATAATGCTTTTAATGTGCCATTAAATTTCATTTGCTAATATTTTCTTGACAATTCTTTTATTTATTCTTATCAGGGATATTGCCTATAGTTTTCTTTCCTTGGAGTGTCCTTGGTTATCAGAGTCATGCTGGCCTTGTAAAAACAAGTTTGAAAATATTCTCTCCTTTTCAAATTTTAGGAAGAGTCTGAGAAAGGTTAGATGTTAATTCTTCTTTAAATGTTTGGCTGAATTCACCAAAGCCATTAGGTCCTGGGATTTTCATCATTCACAGGTTATTGATTACTGATTCAATCTCTTTACTCATTATTGGTCTGTTCAGATTTCCTATTTCTTCTTAATACAGTCTTTATAAATTGCATATTTCTAGGAATTTATCCATTCTTCTAGGTTATCCAATTCATTGGGTACAATTGTTTATAGTAGGCTCATGAGCCTTTGTATTTCTGTGCCATCAGTGGTAATGTCTCCCATTCATTTCTGATTTTACTTGAGTCTTCTCTCTTTTTCTTTCTTAGTCCAGCTAAAAGTTTGCTAATTTTGTTTATCTTCTCAAAAAAACAACACAATGCTATAATTACCACGCTTTAGTACTCAGATTTCTCAGCTGTACATTAGTTCATTCTTTCTTCATTTGCTCATCCCCAGGACCACTTGCTAAGTGAGGAGTGGTTCCTTCCTTTCAAGGAGATAAACAATAAAATGCATGATTATCTCTGAGTGTAGAAAAAGTGCTCTAATGAAGGCATATGTTAGGGATTATTAAAATGCAGAGAAGGAGCAAAGCTTAGATACACTTCACTCGGTCTGAGAAGGCTTCCAAGAGAAAGACGTTGAGCTGTTCTTGCAAGACAGAGCTCAGCCCAATTTCCATTTGGTGATTGGGAGAGTGCATTAAAGACAGCAAGTGCAAAAACAGGAGGCAAAAGAGAAAGTCTGATATGCTTAGGCAGCTACCCGCAGGCAGTTTGGTGTGAGTAGAGCAGAGTTCACATGGGGAAGCCTCAAGAAAGATTTAGGGTGGAGGCAAAAACAGAGGCCAGATATAAACAGCTCTGTATGTGTGCATGACAGAGAGAACATGAACCTGTGTGCCTGGGTGGCTGTGCATGCACACCTGGGTATTTGCATGCACGTGTGTGGACCTATGACATGAGAAAAGAAAAAGGGGATGGGAGTTAGAGGAGTGCTCCAGAGATTTGCCAAGAATCAACCTCTATATGCCATGCCCTGGAGTCAAACACTAGCATCCAATAAAAGTTTGTTTTTCTTTTACTTTAATAAAGCTATCCTCAGCAAGTCTCAAAATTAACTGTCTACATGAATCACATGGGGATCTTTCTAAAATTATTTTCTGATTCAGCAGATCTGGGCTGGGCCCTGAGAGCCTGTAGCTCTAAAAAGCTTACAGGTGAGGCTGCTGCTACTAGCCTAGGAGCCACAGCTGGAGCAATAAGAAGCCAAATAGAGCACACCTGTCCTCCTCTGACCACACTGGGGTGCCTAGCCTTGGAAGCCAAGCCCGTATTTACTAGTTGTATGATTTAGGAGATAAACCTCTCACCTTCTGAGGGTCTTACCCATCTCATTTGTAAACTGATGGCTGAACTGAGACAATCCCCGAGCTGCCTTCTCATTCATTTATTTTTTAAATGTAAATCATAAAAGATGAAATTCTGTGAATTTCTCAGGAAGAAGATATTTAGAATAAAAATCCAGCCACAAATGTTTGATTGGACTGCTGAAGGACACCCAAGACACGTATATGGGCCAAAAGTGGCTTCTAGACTCCCAGTTTGCAACCTTAGTAATGACTTCCATGCCTGTTACTAAGCTGTTATCTCTCTGCTCCAAAGTCACCCTCCTACACCCCCACAAATCCCAGGTCTTTCTTGCCAGCTGCTCCCTGGTAGTTTCTGCCAAAAGGGATCACTAGAGAGAAGCTTCATGGCTGGAGCAGGACCTGAGTGGCAGTGGTACCTTCATATGGCAGTGGCTGAATGCAATCGGGAGAGGCTACATTGCATCCCACCTCCCCTCCTGCACCAGCCGCAGCCCCCAGGGCCCCACTCCAGAGATCCGAGTTACAGCTTCATGGGGAGATTCAAAGTTATAATCATTCCAATGTCTGCCCCCAGAGCAGGTCCGTGCCTCCACCAGTTCCTCCACACTCGCCCAAGGTCTGCTGCCATTGCATTTCTGGCTCCTGGCTCCTGGCTCTGAGCTTGGTGTTTTCACTGCCCACAGCAAGGAGGTACTAGAGAGAATAGAAAGAGCTCTCAAACGCTGTCTTTGGAAGCTATGAAAAGGAAGAATGGAGGAAAAATGAGCCCATCCACCAGGGAAGAGAAATGTGAAAATTAATGATGCCTCTGAAATGACGGTGCTATTAAACTCATTTAAAATCTGCCATTAAAAGAAGAAATTGAGACAATAAATTTAGAAAAGTAGAGCACAGTGGAGTTATCAAAAATTACTTTAATATGAAGCAGATAACAAACTAGTGAGAAAACTAGGAACTCTTATCACCCTTCAATTCCACTCAAGAAGCTCAGTGGCATTTTAGGGAAATGTCCCCTTAATACACTGAGATTTTTAAGGAAATTTAAAACTGTGATTGCTCCTTATAGAGTGAGGGGGATGAGAGTGGAGGAACGGGAGACGTGGTGGGATGGAAAAGATTTTTTTATTTTTTCAAGACAGAGCCTCACTTTTTCACGCCGGGTAGAATGCCATGGCATCGTAGCCCACAGCAACCTCAAACACTTGGGCTTGAGCAATTCTCTTGCCTCCCAGGATGTGGGACTATAGGTGCCTGGCACAACACCCAGCTATTTTTTTTTTTAAGAGCCCTTGGTCAGGCTGGTCTGGAACTCCTGAGCTCAAGCACTCCACCTACCTCGGCCTCCCAGAGTGCTAGGATTACAGGTATGAGCCACAGTGGAAAAGATTTTTAATTGGTGATAACACAACGAAGGAAATGGAATATCCCTCCTTGACCAAAGAAGGAGCCTAAACTGCCAAGAACCACGGAAGGAGGACATCAGGGTGGTGGCCCTGGCTCTGTGATTGTAAGCCACCCGACCCTGGGCAACCCATTCGGCTTCTCTGACCAGTGTTACTTCTTTGTAAAATTCAAACAATACTGGTCATTTTTTAAATTTCAGATTAATATGAAGGTACATACAATTAGATTACATTGTTTGAAGGTGTGCCATATACACCTATGTTGTATCACAGGAATGGAAAAGCAAGCTTCCCATGTACTCAATATTAATAGGAAACCAGTAAATACTGCTCATCTTGCAGCACTGTCAGGATTATACAGAAGAGCAGATTGAAAGTATCTGGCAAGATGCCTGGCATAAAAGTCAATGCACGATTAATACGAGTTACTATTGTTATTAGTAGTGCAGCTTGGAATTGACCCTGGAAAGCTACAGGATTAGAAAAATAAAAATAAGATGGTTGTATTTTAAGAACAAACCAACCATATGTTAAAGGAATCTGAGGAAAGAAGGTAGAGACTGGAGAAGAAACTTATTAATAGCATGCCCTTTAAATACAACCCCCTCTCTTCTTACCTGGAGAAGGAGTCGGCTTCCAATAAAACTTCCTTGGACTAACATATTTTTCAAGTTTCCTCTAACAAGACTTTGAAAGAGAAGAGAAAAAAACTTTTTTTTTTTTTGCTAACTCATATTTCTTAAGTTCCTGACTAAATGTCATCTCCTTGGAAGGGCGCCCCTGATGTTCCAAACTAGGGCTCATCAAACTTCTGCTGTAAAAGGCCTGAGAGTAGATATTTTAAAGGTAAATATTTTGCTGTGTACACCTCTCATGATCTTTGCCACATCTTGTTACTTCCTTTTAAATGTACACGCTTTAAAAATGTAAAGCCGAAACAGGTCACACATCTGACTCCCATTCCAAACAAAATTTGGTTATCCTTGCTGGCCTTTCTGCATCCTACTGTTCCTTTCCTTCACGTCACGTGTCTCTATTTGCTGTTATATATTATTTGACATTTGTCAAGATCCTTTGACTGCAAACTCCTGGAAGGAAGGGTCCTGTCAGTTCCATTCACGTGGCATTGCCCACTGTGCTTCTAACACTCTGTCCCCAAATGGACACATAGCAGGTGCTTCATCACTATTTGTTGAATAAATAAAATACATAAAATGATCTACATTCACTGTAGAAAAATCTGAAAAATACCTCAAAATATATACAAAAATTAGTCGTTTGAAAACCCTGTGTGACAGATTTGTGCATGTTAGGAAAGCAAATATTCACATCTTTTAAAAGTAATATTGTACATGAAGGGTCAAATCTCTTCATTTTTTTGATTCCTATAATTACTCTCAATGTGCTATTTGGTTGTTTTTAATCAAGTACTGAGTAACCCTTAGACATTGATATTCTCTGCTCTTCTCCACCTCAGAGTCATCACACTGTTCTTACCTCCACCCAGAATGTTCCCTGTTCAGATTTTTGCCTGGCCAGCTTCTTCTCCTACTCCAAGCGTCCTACCATGACCATCCAACCACAACAGCCTCTCCCTTCAACAGGTTGAATCATAAATACCAGGTAGAAGGCCATTATATATATTTCAGGTGAGTGATGTTGACAGGTTGGCCAAGATGGTGAAGAGAGGGAAGTAGGGGGTTGCTGGATTCTGGATACTGGATTATTTTAAAGGTGGTGGTGATATTTAAGGAAGAGGAAGAATGGTATTTAAAACAGAGACTGAATATAGCCGCCAGAGGAGCAAGTAACAACAGAGAAGAGATTCAAGGACTGAGCATCCCAATGTTCCAGTGTTCACAGGCTAGGGCGACAAAGAGAGGGAGCGACCAGTGCACAACGGGAAAACCAGGGGACAGTGGTAGCCAGATAAGGGGGTGTGGCCAAGGGTGGCGGGTGCTATGAGCATGACAAGACAGCTGAGCACTGAGAGCTGACCTCTGGCTGGAACAAGTGGAGGGCATGAGTGATCTTGACAAGGACAGGTTTCTGAGGTGGTGGGGACTGAATCCTGCTTGGTGGGATCAAGGGAAGGGAAAAGGGGGAGTGAGAAATTAGATTCAGTGAATTTTACTGAAAGGGGAAGAGAAAAGATGTGTGTGAGTGGAGAATGAAGAAAGTGCAGCCTGGTATGTGCTGGCAGGAATGAGTCCGCAGAGGGAGAAGGACTGAGGAGGGGGAGAGGGAGGTTCTGGGGAGGCGAGAGGAGACAGGACACCAGAGGACAGGTGAGCTTGCCGCACCTCTGCTGTCCTGGGAATAAAGTGGAAGCACAGAGGCCAGTAGGAAAGTCAGTGTGGCCGCAGGAGCTACGGACGTTCTTTTCTGGTTGCTTCTGTTTTTCTCTGTAGAAAAGGAACTGAATTTATCCACCTGAAGGTGGAAATGAGGAGGAGATGCTGGGAATTGGAAAATAGAGGTTAAGGCACGAAATAGTTGTCATGGAGAATGGGGAGTGAATGGACTGCGGTGGTGGCAACACAAATGGTCCCTGGAGGTTCCTGACCATGACTTTAGTGAGGCCAGTGGGTGGGCAATGCCTTGTGTTTCTGAACAGCTATGTTCAGCTGCAAGGTATGGGAAGACTGATGAAGAGTCAGATGTGACCAGGACCGAGGAACACAGCAAAGTAAGGGAGGCCCAAGGAAACCGACAGGGAGTGATCATGTCGCATGAGTATGTCGCATGGAATTCAAGTTCAGTGAGGAATGTGCCAAGGACCAGAGGGTGATAGGAGACAGGTAGATCAAATGCTGTTGGGGAGGACAGTAAGGGAGTGACAGGGCAGGATAATGGAAAGCAGTTATGGAAATTACTGAGAATTATAACACAGATAGTGCTGGAATGTGACAGTGAACTTGGAATTTAAGTCCTCAGGGAATGAAAGAGCATGACCCAGGAGCCAGCGGATGACTACAACAAGAATGTTTAAGTGCCCATCAACTCACAAGTGGATAAATAAATCATGGTACATGTATACTATGGAGTACCATTCAGCCATAAAAAAGATGGGGGCTTTACCTCTTTTGTATTTACTTAGATGGACCGGGAGAATATTCTCTTTAGCAAAATATCACAAAAATGTAAAAGCAAATATCCAAAGTACTCAATACTAATATGAAACCAGTAGATGAGCTGGGCATTGTGGTGGGTACCTGTCGTCCCAGCTACTTGGGAGGCCGAGGCAAGAGAATCACTTAAGCCCGAGTTTGAAGTTGCTGTGAGCTGTGATACCACAGCACTCTACCCAGGGTGACAGCTTGAGACCCTGTCTCAAAAAAGAAAAGAAGAAAGAAAAGAAAGAGGGAGGGAAAGAGAAAAAAGGAAAGGAGGGAGGGAGGGAGGAAGGGAGGAAAGAAAAGAAAGACTACACCCCCACACAAGAGAAAAACACAGCCATGTTAAAGTAGTGGAGGGAGAGGAGGGGAGGGACAGAGGCAGGGGAGGAGTCAGGGGGGTTGATGTGCTCTCACCTAATGGGCACAGGTAGGGGTATACGGCACACCTCTTGGGTGAAGGGCTCAAGTAAAACTTGTGTTACTGAAATTTCTTTCTCAGTAGGTCTTTGGTCTCAGGAATTCGAAGAATGAACCCACGGACCACAGATCAGTGGTAAGACAGGATTTTTATTAGACAGAAGGAGTAAAAAGCACCAGAGCTGCTGGCAGAGGGGAAGACCCAAGTCAGAAGTCTCTCTCACGGGCCCTTTGTCTAAGGGTCTATACTGCATTTTGCCAGGACTTGGTAAGTGGAAAAACATCTTTTCAAAGTTAAGTGCAGTCCCTCCTCCACTAGGGCAAGGTCATCAGGTCCTTGCAGTTTTTGTCTCAGGGAAGGGACAGGGTGTGTGCTCCCTATTCTAGGTGGAACTACCCAAAATGTTTCAGGCTGCTTTGTTCACGACTTTGCTGAGTCCAGAGAGTATGGCCTGGAAAGGGCAGCCTGTTTGTGCCTAGAGATGGGGGTCTGACTTCTGAGCTCACTTGGGCCTAGAGAATGGGGGATCCCTGTCCAGCCCTGAGCGGGGGAATCCTATATCACTTGGACTTTACCTAACAAATGCAAACAATGCAACCTAATTGTGTGCACCCTTCTATCAACCTGAAATTTAAAAAAAAAAAAAAATGTGTGGTAAGTGATGACAAGCAACCTCTGGTGACTCTGATGAAAAGCGACCCCAGTACCAGATTGAGGAAAGACGGAGAATGGTCTGGAAATGTCAACAGGGAGCAAAAGGAGCAATGGGACTGGAGAGAAGAATGAGAGAGAGAAAACAGCCCCATCTGAGACTGCAGGGCTCAGAGAGGAAGGGAAAAGGTAGGGAAAGGGGAACGTCCAATGCCACAAGGGAATTAACATATGGGTGAGAAAGGGCATCCTGGGAGACACGGCCTCTCCTAGGGACTGACATACAGGGATAAAAACAACAATGAAATTAGTCCCAATTTCAGCAGCAAGGCTGATAGCATTGGGGAGAAAGGAATGTTGGGGGGCTACCAAGAGTGCACCGAGTTCTAGAGCCCCCTTGCTCCTTCCAGTGGAGGAGTGGAAGTCAGGGAGCTATCTTGTTTGTTACTTGTTTCTGCATTAAATGTTCTCTCCATGAGGGGAGGGACTTGTATTCTCCTGTTCATCAAGGAGCCAGTTAATAAATAGTTGACTCATTAAAGATGTCATGAATACAGTTAATAAAGTGAAAATATGCAAATTTAAGCTCATATATATTGCATCCTTAGTGTGTGCCAGGGACTGTGATGAGCCCTTAATGTACATTATTATTTCATTTAATCCACACAATGGTTCTTTAAGGTAGGTACTAATAATATTTTAATCTCATAAATTAAGAAATCAAGGTCATGGGGGGATGGGGTTAAGTGACTTCTAAAATGGTTAGTAGTGAAGCCAAGATAAGAAGTCAGTCTACTTTTAAAAACTTACGCATGTTTTAAAATACAGATGAAGGGGTTCCACACAAAACTATTTAATGAAAAATTCTTTAAAAGAGCCTAGGAATATAAACTTTAAATGAATGCACTAATCACTTCTTATGGTCAGGCAAACCTTGAACTTGTAGCTTACATGGAAAACAGGAAAAAAATAACTATATGAACTAAGCTTTAAGTACTCTCATTCTCTTCGTATTAAGATTGAATAAACTCATTTTTATTTATTATTTTTTTAAAAAACTTATGCATGTGGTCAGGTGGTCATACTCCTAACAGCCTTTTCTCCTCTTCTTCCTTATGGAAGGAACTCTCATTTTTGTTTAGGTATTAAAATGTTTTTGCAGAAATTACACCCCCACACACCCTCAAGTCTAGGGAATGAATCATAGTTAATTTAAGATGGTCATCTTCATCCAATCCTTCTCCCCAGTGATTAATCCCAGGAAAGCAATAAAATGCTTGCTAGATGATCCTTGGAAAGCTGTTATGAGAGCTTTGAGCTTTGATGGCGGCCACCTTGTGACCACGGAAACACCCAGAGAATCACAGAGATGCCAACCTCATGCCCCAACATCAGTGAGCCGTCAAACCAACCCTGGAACCATCTACTTTGAAAATTCTTTTTCAGGAAATACTAAATATCTTTATGATTCAGAGCCACTGCTACCAGTAGCCAAATGCATCCTATACGCACGCTGTGTCCTAAAAAAGAAATCATACAGATAAAAAAAGAAATCACCTGATTGATTTAAATAATCATTTCTTAAGAGCAAAAAGCAAGACAACTTGGTATAGAGCAGAGAACTCTTTGTCTAGAGTCAGGTGTCTCAAGTCCTGGTCTCAGAGCATCTGACCTTGACCAACTCACTTCCTCCCTAGGGTGCAGTTCTTCAAGTTGGAAATAAAGAGTGTGCTAAGAGTTCTCCTTCATCTCTTTCATTTCTAATATTAGCCAATTCTCCACATAAAATGTTGCAATTCATGCTGTACACGTTATAATCTATTATCACATCTTTTGAAAATAAGGCTTCCCTTTATGGGACCCACAGAGAGGTGAGGTAGAGAGGCTAAGGTAGAAGTGAAACTTCTTTGAACTATTTTCGGCATGTCCCCAGCAGAGATGGACAGAGACCTCTGAGTCAGCAAAATCTCTAGCAGTGAAACAAAAAATGTACACTCCATACATTTGGGCAGCCAAGGTCAGCCCATGTGGAAAGGGGGGTGTTCACATTCAGTCTGTTCAATGGACCCCATGGGGCAAGTCAACAGCTATTACATATCCACATTTCCAGGACCTTCTATCTATACCTTCTCCCTCCTTCCTCACTAACATCTGTGACTTCCAAGCTTTCTTCTCAGGAAACTAAAAATCAACCCTTTGCAAAGTGAAAATCAGCACATCTGGGATTGTACTGCCTAAGATTTATAAATGAAGAAGGATTTTACACCCCTGCTGGCCTACAAAGGGCTATTTTAGCTGTATGGTCAAAAACTCCACCAAAGACCTGAGTGTTCCTTGTCTGGCATGGTTGCTGGGAGAGGGAATGAGGGGGGCTCTTTGTGCCTCTGCTGCTCCATTTATGCATGGTGACAGATCATCCCTTGGGACCCTTTTCGTGACTTGACATGGAAGATAGCACTGTTTTCCCTCAGGTCTCTGGGCAGCCTCTTCTAGAATGATAGTCTGTGCCTCAGGGTTCACTGCTGACCCCTACAAGATGCCCCCAATACCCCCCCAATAGTGCAATCAGCACCTGGCCTTTCAGAGCTGACTATTGGGACAGGGACAACATCACCCTCTCGCCTACAGAGCTGGGCTGCCACTGACCCCAGCACCCTGATGGCACTCAGCCTCTTCTCTACATTTGCATCTTATTGGAGGGATGCATTTTGCAGAAAAGATTGTTTAAGGTTATATACCTAATGGACACGTGGAAAAGTCTTCCAGGGATGGGACAGCAAGGGAATGGAGAGGTAATAGATGTTGATGTCAAATATAACCAATTTCAAATCTTAGATCTGGCACCAGATAATTTTGACAAGTTCCTTTGGTGGGGGGTTGGAATCTCACTCTGCTCCCCTGCATGCTCCCCTGATTCCATGGCTTCATAGCTCACAGCCACCTCAAACCCTTGGTCTTAAGCAATCCTCTTGCCTCAGCCCCCAAAATAGCTGGGACTACAGGCACCTGCAACCACACCTAGCTAATTTTTCTATTTTTAGTAGAGACAGGGTCTCACTCTTGCTCAGGCTGGTCTCAAACTCCTGAGCTCAAGTAATCTACCTGCCTTGGCCTCCCAGAGTGCTAGGATTACAGGTAGGAACCACCATGCCTGGCCTTGACAAGTTACTATACAGCCTACACTTTCTCATCTGTTAGACAGTAAAAAAATAACATTTACCTTGCAGGTTATATAAGAATTAGAAACACCATGTATAAGTGAAAAATGTGGAAGCAAGGCAAGAGCTTCTCAAATTACAACACTTGGTGGTGATGGTGATATGATTATTTTAATCTTCTTTTAAATTAGGAGAAAAGTAGCAGAGTTTTTACCAGGCACTGGGAAATAGCTGACTCTTTTAGCATCAATACATTTTGCTCTCTCTGAAGAACCTTCCAACCTCATTAATACAAAGGAAACTGCAGTGACAACAGGTGGCACCACAAGACATGAAAGTACATTAGGAACCAGAGCCCAGTAGTCATCACTAAAGTCTCCAAGTAGCACTTCCCTCATCAACAAGCAGGGATTATCACTGTGCTCCTCTCAGAGCCATTTACAGATCAAATGAGAGCGACCAGGAAAACCACTGCAGATCAGCAAATCATGCTATGTGATATTCTGGTGCAGCTCCACTTTCTTATGCTGGCCAAGACAAGTGCAAATATTCCAACCATTATAGAGAATACAAGAAGGAAGCCATCTGGGGATGCTTCTTACTCTTTATGGAGCACCATAAGTAAAACTCCCAACATCTCAGCAGCTCCTCATGGAGCAGGGCCTCACTGTAAATAGCCCGGTGCTCTGTCCCAGCTGCATGATAGCATCACTAGGGAGCCATTAAGAAATGCAAATCCCCTACTAGATATGCATCCAAAAGACCAAAAATCACTTTGCAACAAAGATATTTGCACCAGAATGTTTGCACAGCCCAATTACTAATTGCCAAGTCATGGAAGCAGCCCAAGTGCCCACTGACCCATGAATGGATTAACAAATTCTGGTGTATGTATATCATGGAATATTATGCAGCCTTAAAAAAGATGGACTCCACACTGGCCCGCTCATCTGGACAGGGACTCTGGTAGCCGCGTGCATGCCGGAGCCACCCCTGCCTCTGCGCAGAGCCCTTCTCCTGCCCAGACACTGCTGTAGCCTTGGGCTCTCTCTGCCAAAGTCACTGGGCACCAGGCACTCCCAGAACCAAGCACACCACCTCCCACCCCGTTGCTGGATTCGGGTGTGTCACGCTCCGGAGCTGCTTCCACAACCAGAACTCCCTGGCTGGGGCAGCCCCAGAGGAACTACACAGGGTCACTCCCTACAAAGATCCAGCAACAATAGAATGATCCCGATGGGGTCTAATCGTGGAGAGACAACTCCCCAACTCTGAGGACAGCCAGAGGCAATGGTAAAAAACAACCATGAGACAAAATCAATAGAAAAACTCCGGAAATATGAATAATCAGAGTATCAACTCTCCCAAGGATCAATGGGGTAGACACAGCATAAGATCCCATGCACAAACAAATATCTGAGATGTCAGAAATCGAATTCAGAATCCGGATAGCAAATAAGGTCGAATTAGAATTCCAAGCAGTAACCCAAAAGATGTCTCAAGAATTCAATGAATTCAAAGACCAAATGACCAAAGATTTTGACACATTGAGATAGAAGTTGCAGCCCTCAAATATCCGCAAAACACAGTAGAATCCCTCAGTAACAGAATGGAGAAAGAAGAAGAAAGGATTTCTGACATTGAAGACAAAGCTTTCAAACGCTCCCAAACTCTCAAAGAGGAAGAGAAATGGAGGGCAAAAACAGATCACTCTCTCAGAGAGCTCTGGGATAATTCAAAGAAAACTAATATTCATCTTATAGGGATCCCCGAAAGTGATGAAGTGGCTTCACAAGGCACAGAGTCTCTTCTCCATGAGATTATGAAGGAGAACTTTCTAGACATGCCAAGAGATTCTGAAATTCGGATAGCAGACAGTTTCAGAACTCCAGCACAACTCAACCCAAATAAGACATCCCCCAGACATATCATAATCAATTTCACTAAAATTAATATGAAGGAGAAAATTCTGAAAGCAGCCAGACGAAAGAAAACCATCACCTACAAGGAAAAGAATATTAGAATAACTGCAGATTTCTCTGCTGAAAACTTTCAAGCTAAAAGAGGATGGTCGTCGACTTTTAATCTCCTAAAACAAAATAACTTTCAATCCAGGATCCTGTACCCAGCTAAACTGAGTTTCATTTATGATGGAGAAATTAAATACTTCAATGACATTCACATGTTGAAGAAATTTGCCATCACTAAACCAGCTCTCCAGGATATTCTCAGACCTATCCTCCATAAAGACCAGCATAATCCTCCACCACAAAAATAAACACCCCAGAAAATTTTGATCAAATTCCAACTTCCATAGTTGCAAAAGGTTTAAAAATGTCCACCAGAATCTCGAAAGGCTTATCAATATTCTCAATTAATGTGAATGGTTTAAATTGTCCTCTAAAGAGGCACAGGTTGGCTGAATGGATACAAAAACTCAAGCCAGATATCTGCTGCATAAGAGAATCACATCTTACATTAAAAGACAAATATAGACTCAAGGTGAAGGGATGGTCATCTATACTCCAGGCAAACGGAAAGCAGAAAAAAGCAGGCTTTGCAATCCTATTCGCAGATGCAATAGGCTTTAAACCAACTGAAATAAGGAAGGATAAGGATGGACACTTCATACTTGTTAAAGGTAATACTCAATACGATGAGATTTCAATTATTAATATTTATGCACCCAACCAGAACGCACCTCATTTTATAAGAGAAACTCTAACAGACGTGAGCAACTTGATTTCCTCCAGCTCCATAGTAGTTGGAGATTTTAACACCCCTTTAGCAGTGCTAGATAGATCCTCCAAAAAGAAGCTAAGCAAAGAAATTTTAGATTTAGGGTGGCACCTGTGGCTCAAGGAGTAGGGCGCCGGTCCCATATGCCAGAGGTTATATATATGCTAGGTTCAAACCTAGCCCGGCCAAAAACAAAAAAACAACAAAAAAAAAGAAATTTTAGATTTAAACTTAACCATTCAACACCTGGACTTAACAAGCATCTACAGGACATTTCATCCCAACAAAACTGAATACACATTGTTCTCATCAGCCCACAGAACATACTCCAAAATTGACCACATCCTAGGCCACAAATCTAACTTCAGCAAATTTTAAAAAATAGAAATTATTTGATTTACAAATATTCATTGCTAGTATATGGAAATGCAATTGAATTTTTTATATTAGCCTTAAATCTTACAACTTTTCAAAGCCTATAGATTTCAAAGCCTAGAGATTTTCTGTATATAAAGATAATTTACTTTTTTTTTTGAAGCTGTATGTTTGTAATTTGTTCTTTTCTTGTGTTATTGCACTAGTTATGACCTGTGAAACAAAAGTAGTGAGAGTACATGTCATTGCCTGGTTCCTGCTCTTGGAGGGGAAGCATTGAGTCACTCACCATTAAATTAGATGTTATCTGATGTGCTGTTACACATACCCTCTATCTAACAAAGGAAATTTCCTTCTACTTTTATTTTTACAAGAGTTTTTATCATAAATGGGTATTGTATATTGTCAAATGCTTTTCTATTTGTTGAAATGACCATATGGTTTTTCTTTTTCAGTCATTTACTCTGATACAGATCTAATATTAAACCAATCTTGCTTTACTAGGAGAAACCCCACTTACTGATGATGCATTGTTCCTTTTTTTCTATGCTGCTGAATTCAATGATAAAACTTTTGTGAAGATTTTTTGCATCTATGAGCAAGGGGTTATTAGTCTATGTTTTGTGGGGTTTATTTTCTTACAATGTTTTTATGTAAAGTCATATCACGGTAATGTTTGAATCATAAAACAATTACAAAATATTTCCTCTTCTTCCTTTTTTTTGAAAGAGTGTACACAGAATTAGTATTTTTTTCAGAATTTTTAACTATTTTTAATTCATCAGCAGTTGTTATATACACAAAAAGTAAATGTTGTATGAGGTTATATTAAACTTGTAAATAAAGAAAAAAAATAGAAATTATTCCTTGCATCTTCTCAGACCATCATGGAATAAAAGTTGAACTCAATAACAACAGGAACCTGCATTCCCATACAAAAAAATGGAAACTAAACAACCTTCTGCTGAAGAATAGATGGGTTATAGACGAGATTAAGAAGGAAATCACCAAATTTTTGGAACAAAACAACAATCAAGACACGAATTACCAGAACCACTGGGATACTGCAAAGGCAGTCCTAAGAGGGAAATTTATAGCACTGCAAGCCTTCCTCAAGAAAACAGAAAGAGAGGAAGTTAATAACTTAATGGGACATCTCAAGCAACTAGAGAAGGAAGAACACTCAACCCCAAACCCAGCAGAAGAAAAGAAATAACCAAAATCAGAGCAGAAGTAAACGAAATTGAAAACAACAGATCAATAAGTCCAAAAGTTAGTTTTTTGAAAAGATCAATAAAATAGATAAACCTTGGCCAACTTAACCAGGAAAAACAGAGTAAAATCTCTAATTTCATCAATCATAAATGGTAACGAGGAAATAACAACAGACCCCTTAGAAATTCAAAAAATCCTTAATGAATACGACAAGAAACTCTACTCTCAGAAATACGAAAATCTAAAAGAAATCGACCAGTACCTGGAAGTACAACACCTACCAAGACTTAGGCAGAATAAAGTGGAAATGTTGAACAGGCCTATATCAAATTCTGAAATAGCATCAACTGTACAAAATCTCCCTAAAAAGAAAAGCCCAGGACCAGATGGCTTTACATCAGAATTCTACCAAACATTTAAAGAAGAACTAGTACGGATATTACTAAACTTCTTCCAAATATACAAAAAGAAGGAATATTACCCAACACATTCTACAAAGCAAACATCACCTTGATCCCCAAACCAGGGAAAGACCCAACAAGAAAAGAAAATTATAGACTGATATCACTAATTAATATTGATGCTAAAATACTCAATAAGATCCTAACAGAACCCAACAACACATCAAAAAAATTATACGCCATGACCAAGTGGGATTTATCCCAGGGTCTCAAGGCTGGTTTAATATATGTAAATCTATAACTGTATTTCAGCACATAAACAAACAAAAAAATAAGGACCATATTATTCTTTCAATTGATGCAGAAAAAGCTTTTGATAATATCCAGCATCGCTTCATGATCAGAACACTTAAGAAAATTGGTATAGAAGGGACATTTCTTAAACGAATAGAGGCCATCTACAGCAAACCCACAGCCAATATCGTATTAAATGGAATTAAATTGAAATCATTTCCACTTAGATCAGGAACCAGGCAAGGTTGCCCATTGTCTCCATTGCTCTTTAACATTGTAATGGAAGTTTTAGCCATTGCAATTAGGGAAGAAAAGGTGATCAAGGGTATCCACATAGGGTCAGAAGAGATCAAACTTTCACTCTTCACAGATGATATCATCATATATCTGGAAAACACTAGGGATTCTACTCCAATACTTTTAGAAGTGATCAAGGAATACAGCAATGTCTCAGGCTACAAAATTAACACCCATAAATCTGTAGCCTTTATTTGGTTATTTACAATAACCAAGCTGACAAAACAGTCAAGGACTCTATTCCTTTCATAGTAGTGCCAAAGAAGATGAAATATTTGGGAGTATACCTAACAAAGGACATGAAAGATCTCTACAAAGAGAACTTTGAAACTTTAAGAAAAGAAATAGCTGAAGATGTTAACAAATGGAAAAACATACCATGCTCATGGCTGGGAACAATCAACATTGTTAAAATATCAATACTACCAAAAGCAATATATAATTTTAATGCAATTCCTATTAAAGCTCCATTGTCATATTTTAAAGATCTCAAAAAAATAATACTTTGTTTTGTATGGAATCATAAAAAACCTCAAATACCCAAAACATTTCTCAGCAATAAAAACACAGCAGGAGGAATCACGCTACCAGAACTGAGACTGTACTATAAATTGATAGTGATCAAAACAGCATGGTATTGGCACAAAAACAGAGAAGTAGATGTCTGGAACAGAATAGAGAACCAAGAGATGAATCCAGCTACTTACCGTTATTTGATCTTTGACAAGCCAATTAAAAACATTCAGTGGGGAAAAGATTTCCTATTTAACAAATGATGCTGGGTGAACTGGCTGGCAACCTGTAGAAGACTGAAACTGGACCCACACCTTTCACCATTAACTAAGATAGACGCTCACTGGATCAAAGATTTAAACTTAAGACATGAAACTATAAAAATAGTTCAAGAAAGTGTAGGGAAAATTCTTGAAAGAATCAGCCTGGGTGAATATTTTACGAGGAGGACTACCCAGGCAATTGAAGCAGTATCAAAAATACACTACTGGGATCTGATCAAACTAAAAAGCTTCTGCACAGCCAAGAACACAGTAAGTAAAGCAAGCAGACAGCCCTCAGAATGGGAGAAAATATTTGCAGGTTATACCTCCGATAAAGGTCTAATAACCAGAATCCACAGAGAACTCAAATGTATTAGCAAGAAAAGAACACGTGACCCCATCTCAGGGTGGGCAAGGGACTTGAAGAGAAAATTCTCTAAAGAAGACAGACGCACGATCTACAAACACATGAAAAAAAGCTCATCATCCTTAATCATCAGAGAAATGCAAATCAAAACTACTTTGAGATATCACCTAACCCCAGTAAGAGTAGCACACATAACAAAATCCCAAAACCAGAGATGTTTGCATGGATGAGAAGAAAAGGGCACACTTCTATACTGCTGGTGGGAATGCACACTAATATGTCCCTTCTGGAAGGATGTTTGGAGAATACTTAGAGACCTAAAAATAGACCTGCCATTCGATCCTATAATTCCTTTACTAGGTTTATACCCAAAAGACCAAAATCACAACATAACAAAGACATCTGTACCAGAATGTTTATTGCAGCCCAATTCATAATTGCTAAGTCATGGAAGAAGCCCAAGTGCCCATCGACCCATAAATGGACTAGCAAATTGTGGTACATGTATGCCATGGAATATTATGCAGCCTTAAAGAAAGATGGAGACTTTACCTCTTTCATGCTTACATGGATGGAGCTGGAACATATTCTTCTTATCAAAGTATCTCAAGAATGGAAGAAAAAGTATCCAATGTACTCAGCCCTACTTTGAAGCTAATTTATAGCTTTCATATCAAGGCTATAACCCAAATATAGCACAAGACTATGAGGAAAGGGCCAAGGGAGGGGAAGGGAGGGGGAAAGTTATGGTGGAGGGAGGGTAATGGGTGGGGCCACACCTACAGTGCACCTTACAATGGGTATAGGTGAAACTTACTAAAGGCAGAATACAAATGTCTACGTACAATAACTAAGAAAATGCCATGAAGGCTACGTTGAACAGTTTGATGAGAATATTTCAGATTGTATATGAAACCAGCACATTGTACCCCTTGATTGCACTAATGTACACAGCTATGATTTAACAATTAAAAAAAAAAGAAAGAAAAATAAAAAGATGGAGACCTTACCTCTTTTATGTTTACGTGGATGGAGCTGAAACATATTCTTCCTAGCAAAGTATCTCAAGAATGGAAGAAAAAGTATCTGATGTACTCAGTACTATTATGAAATTAATATGTAATCACCCACACTTTCATATGAAAGATAAAACACATTCTATAGGGCAGCACCTGTGGCTCAGTGGGTAGGACACTGGCCCTATATACCGAGGGTGGTGGGTTCGAAGCTGGCCCCAGCCAAACTGCAACAAAAAATAGCTGTGCATTGTGGCGGACACCTGTAGTCCCAGCTACTCGGGAGGCTGAGGCAAGAGAATCACCTAAGCCCAGGAGTTAGAGGTTGCTGTGAGCTGTGATGCCATGGCACTCTACCAAGGGCGATAAAGTCAGACTCTGTCTCCAAAAAATAATAACAATAATAATAATAATAAATAATAAAAAACACATCCTATAGCCCAGAATGAAGGAAGAAAGAGGAGGGGGAAGGAGGGAGAGGGGAGATTGGGTGGAAGGAAGGTAATTGGTGGTACCTCACCTATGGTGCATATCGCAAGGGAACATGTCCAATCTATTAAGAGTAGAGTATAATACTCTACTGAAATTGGAATTTCAGTACTTAATGTTTTACTAAGTGTATATTTTCATTTTTGAGCTTATTACTATTGAAAGAAATTTTTGCAAAAAGAAAAAGTATCAATAAATGTTAAAAAAAATTAAAAAATAAAATCATGTAGAAATACAGAATAAATGGTAAAATGAAACTCAACCTAACTTAAAATAGATACACACATAGATACCAAAATACATCATATGTATTCATATCTTTTCTTGTGGCATAGAGAAGCCTCTCTTTTCAGAAAAAAAGAAAGTAGAGTATAAATGTCTTAACACAATAAGTGAGGTGAAGGCTATGTGAACCAGTTTGATATAGGTATTCCAAATTGTATATAAAATCAGCACATTGTACCCCATAAATGCATTAATGTACACAGTTGTGATTTAATAAAAAAAACTTAAGAGAAAAAAAAGAAATGCAAATCCCCACGCCTCTCCCACAGACATGCTGAATTCATTTTTTATAGAACAGGGCCTATATATTTTAATAGCTCCTTAGGTGAGTCTGTTGAGCAGCCAGAGAACTCATCTAGAGCAGTAGTTCTCAAATGGAAGGGATTTTGTCCCCCGGGGACACTTAGCAACATCTAAAGATGCTGACCTTTCTGGTAGTCTGCAGACAGGACATCTAGTGGGTAGAGGTCAGAGATGCTGATAAATATACTACAATGCATTGGACAGTCTGAGAATAAAGAGTTACCTGGCACAAAATGTCAACAGCGAATGCCATTGAGAGGGGCTACGTGGAAGACTGGTTCACAAGAAAGTCCACAGTTGGCGGTACTGCACAAAAATCGCTCAGCAGGCCGGGTGCCACGGCTCACACATATAATCCTAGCACTCTGGGAGGCCAAAGCAAGTGGATTGCTTGAGCTCAGGAGTTCAAGACCAGCCTGAGCAAGAGTGAAATTCCATCTCTATTAAAAAGTAGACAGTCTATGAAACTAGTGTATGGTGCCCCATAACCACATTAATGTACACAGCTATGATTTAATAAAAAATAAATAAATTTAAAAAAAAAAAGAGTATGAAAAAACTAGCCTGACGTTGTGGTGCAGACCTATAGTCCCAGCCACTCAGGAGGCTGAGGCAAGAGGATCACTTGAGCCCATGTTTGAGGTTACTGTGAGCTATGACGCCACGGCACTTTACCTAGGGCACAGAGTAAGACTCTGTCCTAAAAAAAAAAAAAAAAAAAAAAATCACTCTGCAGTATTTCTGATCCCACCTGTTCTCCAGAATCTTGTTGCTTCCCCCAAATAGAAAATGCAAGGAAATAACACTGTTTGACTTGTGAGGCAAGGTCATAAAACTCTTCTGTACATTTTTCTCTCACAAAATATGCACCTTAGAAATCCTAAGCCAACAAGTATGAGATCCAGCCACCCTGAAGCTGCCACGTTAGAAATATCACATGTAGAGGTCACAGAGAGAGAGACAGCGCTGCTCAAAAGAAGCCCCAGCCATCTGTGTCTCCCCAGCCTGGCCACCAGACATGAGTGTATGGGAGACCAACCCACCTTTTGCTCCTGGAAGTGCCAAGTGGGGCACAGGCCAGGTATCTGCCCAGACTGCAGGTTCATGAGTATAGGAGATGCTGTGCAGGTCTGGGTTCTATACAGAATTCATGTTTGTCTTTTTGACATGCAGCAAGAGATCATCAGAATAATGTTCATTATGATTATTTAAAAGATCTGTATCTAAACCCTCCTGACTGGACCACTGAAGTCTTACATGTACTTCTATAGGGAAAAAGGGTCAGCCCACACAAGACCTGCAGCTTCTACCTCCATCCCCAAAATACACCAGTTTACTTAAAAATTCTTCCCATTTATTCCTATTGTATTTTCCACAATCTGGGAGGTCATATTTTCAAACGTATGCCTTAAAAGCCTTATGAGTCTTTTTTAGGCTTGATGAGGTTTTCCACCGCGGGAGAAAACACGAACATAAATACAGGTGGATCGATATAAATAACACATTTTCATTCCAATAATTAGTAATTCAATAGTTACAAAACATCTTTTATTTACATGTTCTTCCAGGAATATGCAGACAAGGATGCAGGAAAATAATAACAACTCTCCTTATAGTCTTTGAAGATCCATTGCCAAGAGAGATATTCTGCAAGCATGCTCAGTACTAAGAACACTGCTTGGAGAATCACCTAAATCACTTCCTTCCTCAAAAGCTTCTAATAGTTTCCCATTAAACAGTTCTCTGTTGCCTGTGGAATTAAGTCCACACTCCTAAACACGGCAATGCGCAAATGCTCTGAGAAAAGAGCCTGTATCTTTCATTCCATTCTAAAGAATTCATGATCTAAGCACTATAAATAACAACCACTGCTATAAATCAAACCCAAAAAGGAATATGTGAAAATTCCTGGGGGTAGATTTCACCCTCAGGAGAGCACGTACTTTGCACCAGATGCACGACCCCCTAGAAAACAGAGTGGTTTCCTCTTTTAGGAACTGACACTCTAAACAAAAAGTGGCTCATAAATCAAATTTTCTGCCCTGATGCTCAGCTAGAATTTGCATATAAAACAATTAAATGATAATCTTCCGTGACAGCAGAGTAATACATCCATCTCTGAGTTGCCATGAAAATTCAACTTGGCGGACCTCCGGAAGAGCTGCGCTGGGACCCGTGATCAGGTCCCTCCCGGACCCCGGTAAGAGCTGCACTGGGACCCTCCTGGACCTCCGGAAGAGCTGCGCCCTGCTGGATCCCAGTAAGAGCTGCACAGGGACCCGACACCCCACATTCCAGGCCCCCAACACCCTAAACAGGAACTCAGAAAGCTCCACAACACTGCGTCCTCCCTCCTGTACCATCCCTGCCTCCATACCACCCGCTTGTCTGGCCAGGGAATATGGTAGCCGCATGCCCCCCAGAGCCCTCCCTGTCTATGCATGGAGCCCATCTCCTGGCCAGGGAATGCTGGAGACTTGGGCCCTCTGTGCCAAAGTCACTGGGCGCCAGGCACTCCCAGAACCATGTGCACCACCCTCAGCCCTGTAGCTGGATCGGGGGTGCCACACTCTAGAGCTGCACCCACAACCAGAACTCCCTGGTGGGGGTAGCCCCAGAGGAACTACACAGGGTCACTCCCTACAAAGATCCAGCAACAATAGAGTGATCCTGCTGGGGTCTAATCTTGGAAAGACACCTCCCCAACTCTGAGGACGGCCAGAGGCAATGGTGAAAAACAATCATGAGACAAAATCAAATGAAATACTCTGGCAATATGAATAATCAGATAGATCAACTCCCCCAAGGATCAATGGGGCAGACACAGCACAAGATCCCATGCACAGACAAATACCTGAGATGTCAGAAATTGAATTCAGGATCTGGATAGAAAAGATCGAATTAGAATTCCAAGCAGTAACCCAAAAGATGTCTCAAGAATTCAATGAATACAAAGACCAAATGACCAAAGATTTTGACGCATTGAAGTTGCAGCCCTCAAAGATCTGAGAAACACAGTAGAATCCCTCAGCAACAGAATGGACCAAGCAGAAGAAAGAATTTCTGACATTGAAGACAAAGCTTTCAAACGCTCCCAACTTCTTAGAGAGGAAGAAAAATGGAGGGCAAAAACAGATCACTCTCTCAGAGAGCTCTGGGATAATTCAAAGAAAACCAATATTCAACTTATAGGGATCCCTGAAAGTGATGAAGTGGCTTCACAAGGCACAGAGTCTCTTCTCCGTGAGATTATGAAGGAGAACTTTCCAGACATGCCAAGAGATTCTGAAATTCGGATAGCAGACAGTTCCGAACTCCAGCACACCTCAACCCAAATAAGACATCTCCCAGAAACATCATAATCAATTTCATTAAAGTTAATATGAAGGAGAAAATTCTGAAAGCAGCCAGACGAAAGAAAACCATCACCTACAAGGGAAAGAATATTAGAATAACTGCAGATCTCTCTGCTGAAACCTTTCAAGCTAGAAGAGGATGGTCATCGACTTTTAATCTCCTAAAACAAAATAACTTTCAATCCAGGATCCTGTACCCAGCTAAACTGAGTTTCATTTATGATGGAGAAATTAAATACTTCAATGACATTCACATGTTGAAGAAATTTGCCATGACTAAACCAACTCTCCAGGATATTCTCAGACCTATCCTCCATAAAGACCAGCATAATTCTCCACCACAAAAGTAAACCCACCCAAAAAATTTTTGATCAAATTCCAACTTCCACAGTTGCAAAAGGATTAAAAATGTCCACCAGACTCTCAAAAGGCTTATCAATATTCTCAATTAATGTGAATGGTTTAAATTGTCCTCTAAAGAGGCACAGGTTGGCTGACTGGATACAAAAACTCAAGCCAGATATCTGCTGCATAAGAGAATCACATCTTACATTAAAAGACAAATATAGACTCAAGGTGAAGGGATGTCATCTTTACTCCAGACAAATGGAAAGCAGGAAAAAGCAGGAGTTGCAATCCTATTCGCAGATGCAATAGGCTTTAAACCAACCAAAATAAAAAAGGATATGGATGGACACTTCATATTTGTTAAAGGTAATACTCAATACAATGAGATTTCAATTATTAATATTTATGCATCCAACCAGAACGCACCTCAATTTATAAAAGAAACTCTAACAGACATGAGCAACTTGATTTCCTCCAGTTCCATAGTAGTTAAAACTTTCAACACCCCTTTAGCAGTGCTGGCTAGATCCTTCAAAAAGAAGATAAACAAAGAAATGTTAAATGTAAACTTAACCATTCAACATCTGGGCTTAACAGACATCTACAGAACATTTCATCCCAACTAAACTGAATACACATTCTTCTATCAGCTCACCGAACATACTGCAAAATCGACGACATCCTATGCCACAAATCTAACCTTAGCAAATTTTAAAAAATAGAAATTATTCCAGGTGGTGCCTGTGGCTCAGTGAGTAGGGCGCCAGCCCCATATACCGAGGGTGGCGGGTTCAAACCCAGCCCTGGCTGAACTGCAACCAAAAAATAGCCGGGCGTTATGGCGGACGCCTGTAGTCCCAGCTGCTCTGGAGGCTGAGGCAGGAGAATCGTGGAAGCCCAAGAGCTAGAGGTTGCTGTGAGTCCTGTGACATCATGGCAATCTACTGAAGGTGGTAAAGTGAGACTCTGTCTCTACAAAAAAGAAAAAAAAGAAAAAGAAATTATTCCACCCTTATCAGACCATCATGGAATAAAAGTTGAACTCAATAACAACAGGAACCTGCATTCCCATACAAAAACATGGAAGCTAAACAACCTTATGATGAAGGATAGATGGGTTATAGACAAGATTAAGAAGGAAATCACCAACTTTTAGAACAAAACAACAATCAAGACATGAATTACCAGAACCTCTGGGATACGGCAAAGGCAGTCCTAGGAGGGAAATTTATAGCACTGCAAGCCTTCCTCAAGAAAACAGAAAGAGAGGAAGTTAATAACTTAATGGGACATCTCAAGCAACTGGAGAAGGAAGAACACTCCAACCCCAAACCCAGCAGAAGAAAAGAAATAACCAAAATCAGAGCAGAAGTAAATGAAATTGAAAACAAAAGAATTATACAATAGATCAATAAATCCAAAGTTATTTTTTTGAAAAGATCAATAAAATAGAGAAATCTTTGGCCAACCTAACCAGGAAAAAAAGAATAAAATCTCTAATTTCATCAATCAGAAATGGTAACAATGAAATAACAAGAGATCCCTCAGAAATTGAAAAAATCCGTAACGAATACTACAAGAAACTCTACTCTCAGAAATATGAAAATCTGAAAGAAATTGACCAATACCTGCAAGTACGACACCTACAAAGACTTAGGCAGAATGAAGTGGAAATGTTGAACAGGCCTATATCAAGTTCTCAAATAGCATCAACTGTACAAAATCTCCCTAAAAAGAAAAGCCCTGGACTACATGGCTTTACGTCAGAATTCTACCAAACCTTTAAAGAAGAACTGGTACTGATATTACTAAACCTCTTCCAAAATATGCAAAAAGAAGTAATATTACCCAACACATTCTACAAAGCAACATCACCTTGATCCCCAAACCAGGGAAAGACCCAAAACAAGAAAAGAAAATTATAGACTGATATCACTAATGAATATTGATGCTAAAATACTCAATAAGATACTAACAAACAGAATCCAACACCACGTCAAAAAAACTATACACATGACCAAGTGGGATTTATTCCAGGGACTTGAGGCTGGCTCAATATACATAAATCTATAAATGTAATTCAGCACATAAACAAACTAAAAAATATGAACCATATGATTCTTTTAATTGATGCAGAAAAAGCTTTTGATAATCTCCAGCATCCCTTCATGATAAGAACACTTAATTTCTTAAGTATATTGTTAAGTATTTTGTTTCTTAAGTATATATTATTTCTTGGTATAGAAGGGATATTTCTTAAACTAATAGAGGCCATCTACAGCAAACCCACAGCCAATATCATATTGAATGGAGTTAAATTGAAATCATTTCCACTTACATCAGGAACCAGGCAAGGTTGCCCATTGTCTCCATTACTCTTTAACATTGTAATGGAAGTTTTAGCCATTGCAATTAGGGAAGAAAAGGCAATCAACGGTATCCACATAGAGTCAGAAGAGATCAAACTTTCACTCTTAGCAGACGACATGATCGTATATCTGGAAAACACTAGGGATTCTACTACAAAACTTTTAGAAGTGATCAAGGAATATAGCAATTTCTCAGGCTACAAAATCAGCACCCATAAATCTGTAGCCTTTATATATACCAACAATAGCCAAGCCGAAAAAACAGTCAAGGAGTCCATTCCTTTCACAGTAGTCCCAAAGAAGATGAAATATTTCGGAGTTTATCTAACAAAGGATGTGAAAGATATCTATAAAGATAACTATGAAACTTTAAGAAAAGAAATAGCTAGGGATGCAAGGCTGGTTTAACATACGCAAGTCTATAAACGTTATCCACCATATTAACAGAGGCAAAAATAAAGATCACATGATCCTCTCAATAGATGCAGAAAAAGCATTTGATAAAATCCAGCATCCTTTTCTAATTAGAACACTGAAGAGTATAGGCATAGGTGGCACATTTCTAAAACTGATTGAAGCTATCTATGACAAACCCACAGCCAATATTTTACTGAATGGAGTAAAACTCAAAGCTTTTCCTCTTAGAACTGGAACCAGACAAGGTTGTCCTCTGTCACCTTTACTATTCAACGTAGTGCTGGAAGTTCTAGCCAATACAATTAGGCAAGACAAGGAAATAAAGGGAATCCAAATGGGAGCAGAGGAGGTCAAACTCTCCCTCTTTGCTGACGACATGATCTTAGAGAACCCCAAAGACTCAACCACAAGACTCCTAGAAGTCATCAAAAAATACAGTAATGTTTCAGGATATAAAATCAATGTCCACAAGTCAGTAGCCTTTGTGTACACCAATAACAGTCAAGATGAGAAGCTAATTAAGGACACAACTCCCTTCACCATAGTCTCAAAGAAAATGAAATACCTAGGAACATACCTAACAAAGGAGGTGAAGGACCTCTATAAAGAAAACTATGAAATCCTCAGAAAGGAAATAGCAGAGGATATTAACAAATGGAAGAACATACCATGCTCATGGATGGGAAGAATCAACATTGTTAAAATGTCTATACTTCCCAAAGCAATCTACCTATTCAATGCCATTCCTATCAAAATACCAACATCGTACTTTCAAGATTTGGAAAAAATGATTCTGCGTTTTGTATGGAACCGGAAAAAACCCCGTATAGCTAAGGCGGTTCTCTGTAACAAAAATAAAGCTGGGGGCATCAGCATACCAGATTTTAGTCTGTACTACAAAGCCATAGTGCTCAAGACAGCATGGTACTGGCACAAAAACAGAGACATAGACACTTGGAATCGAATTGAAAACCAAGAAATGAAACTAACATTTTACAACCACCTAATCTTTGATAAACCAAACAAGAACATACCTTGGGGGAAAGACTCCCTATTCAATAAATGGTGTTGGGAGAACTGGATGTCTACATGTAAAAGACTGAAACTGGACCCACACCTTTCCCCACTCACAAAAATTGATTCAAGATGGATAAAGGACTTAAACTTAAGGCATGAAACAATAAAAATCCTCCAAGAAAGCATAGGAAAAACACTGGAAGATATTGGCCTGGGGAAAGACTTCATGAAGAAGACTGCCATGGCAATTGCAACAACAACAAAAATAAACAAATGGGACTTCATTAAACTGAAAAGCTTCTGTACAGCTAAGGAGACAATAACCAAAGCAAAGAGACAACCTACACAATGGGAAAGGATATTTGCATATTTTCAATCAGACAAAAGCTTGATAACTAGGATCTATAGAGAACTCAAATTAATCCACATGAAAAAAGCCAACAATCCCATATGTCAATGGGCAAGAGACATGAATAGAACTTTCTCTAAAGATGACAGACGAATGGCTAACAAACACATGAAAAAATGTTCATCATCTCTATATATTAGAGAAATGCAAATCAAAACAACCCTGAGATATCATCTAACCCCAGTGAGAATGGCCCACATCACAAAATCTCAAAACTGCAGATGCTGGCGTGGATGTGGAGAGAAGGGAACACTTTTATACTGCTGGTGGGACTGCAAACTAGTACAACCTTTCTGGAAGGAAGTATGGAGAAACCTCAAAGCACTCAAGCTAGACCTCCCATTTGATCCTGCAATCCCATTACTGGGCATCTACCCAGAAGGAAAGAAATCCTTTTATCATAAGGACACTTGTATTAGACTGTTTCTTGCAGCTCAATTTACAATCGCCAAAATGTGGAAACAGCCTAAATGCCCACCAACCCACGAATGGATTAACAAGCTGTGGTATATGTATACCATGGAATACTATTCAGCCATTAAAAAAAATGGAGACTTTACATCCTTCATGTTAACCTGGATGGACGTGGAAGACATTATTCTTAATAAAGCATCACAAGAATGGAGAAGCATGAATCCTATGTACTCAATTTTGATATGAGGACAATTAATGACAATTATGGTTATGGGGGGGAACAGAAAGAGGGAAGGAGGGAGGTGGGTGGGGCCTTGGTGTGTGTCACACTTTATGGGGGCAAGACATGATTGCAAGAGGGACTTTACCTAACAATTGCAATCAGTGTAACCTGGCTTATTGTACCCTCAATGAATCTCCAACAATAAAAAAAAAAAAAATTGTGACTTTAAAAAAAAAAAAAAGAAAAGAAAAGAAATAGCTGAAGATATTAACAAATGGAAAAACATACCATGTTCATGGCTGGGAAGAATCAACATCATTAAAATGTCTACACTATCCAAAGCAATATATAATTTTAAATCAATCCCTATAAAAGCTCCACTGTCATACTTTAAAGATCTTGAAAAAATAATACTTCATTTTATATGGAATCAGAAAAAACCTCAAATAGCCAAGACATTACTCAGAAATAAAAACAAAGCAGGAAGAATCGCGCTACCAGACCTCAGACTATACTACAAATCAATAGTGATCAAAACAGCATGGTACTGGCACAAAAACAGAGAAGTAGATGTCTGGAACAGAATAGAGAACCAAGAGATGAATCCAGCTACTTACCATTATTGGATCTTTTACAAGCCAATTAAAAACATTCAGTGGGGAAAAGATTCCCTATTTAACAAATGGTGCTGGATGAACTGGCTGGCAACCTGTAGAAGACTGAAACTGGACCCACATCTTTCACCATTAACTAAGATAGACTCTCACTGGATTAAAGATTTAAACTTAAGACATGAAACTATAAAAGTACTAGAAGAGAGTGCAGGGAAAACCCTTGAAGAAATCGGTCTGGGCGAGTATTTTATGAGGAGGACCCCCTGGGCAATTGAAGCAGCTTCAAAAATACACTACTGGGACCTGATCAAAGTAAAAAGCTTCTGCACAGCCAAGAACACAGTAAGTAAAGCAAGCAAACAGCCCTCAGAATGGGAGAAGATATTCGCAGGTTATGTCTCTGACAAAGGTTTAATAACCAGAATCCACAGAGAACTCAAACGCATTAGCAAGAATAGAACAAGGGATCCCATCGCAGGCTGGGTTGGGACTTGAAGAGAAAATTCTCTGAAGAAGACAGGTGCGTGCCTACAGACATATGAAAAAATGCTCATCATCTTTAATCATCAGAGAAATGCAAATCAAAACTACTTTGAGATATCATCTAACTCCAGTAAGATTAGCATATATCACATAATCCCAAGACCATAGATTTTGGCGTGGATGTGGAGAAAAGGGAATACTTTTGCACTGCTGGTAGGAATGCAAATTAATACATTCCTTTTGAAAACATGTTTGGAGAACACTTAGAGATCTAAAAATAGACCTGCCATTCAATCCTATAATTCCTCTGCTAGGCATATACCCAGAAGACCAAAAATCACATCATAACAAAATACTTGTACCAGAATGTTTATTGCAGCCAAATTCGTAATTGCTAAGTCGTGGAAAAAGCCCAAGTGCCTATCGATCCATGAATGGATTAATAAATTGTGGTATATGTACACCATGGAATATTACGTAGCCTTAAAGAAAGATGGAGACTTTACCTCTTTCATGTTTACATGGATGTAGCTGGAACATATTCTTCTTAGCAAAGTATCTCAAGAATGGAAGAAAAAGAATCCAATGTACTCAGCCCTACTATGAAACTAATTTATGGCTTTCACATGAAAGCTATAACCCAGTTATAACTGAAGAATAGGGGGAAGGGGGAAAGGGAGGGGAGGGAGGGACAAGGTGGGTAGAGGGAAGGTGATTGGTGGGATTACACCTGCAGTGCATCTTACAAGGGTATATGTGAAACTTAGTAAGTGTAGAATGTAAATGTCTTAACACAATAACTAAGAAAATGCCACAAAGGCTATGTTAACCAGTGTAATGAAAATGTGTCAAACAGTCTATAAAACCAGTGTATGGTGCCCCATGATAGCATTAATGTACACAGCTATGATTTAATAAAAAAAAAAAAAGAAATAAAAACAAAGCAGGAGGAATCACGCTACCAGACTTGAGACTGTGCTATAAATCGATAGTGATCGAAACAGCATGGTATTGGCACAATAACAGAGAAGTAGATGTCTGGAACAGAATAGAGAACCAAGAGATGAATCCAGCTACTTACTGTTATTTGATCTTTGACAAGCCAATTAAAATCATTTAGTGGGGAAAAGATTCCCTATTTAACAAATGGTGCTGGGTGAACTGGCTGGCAACCTGTAGAAGATTGAAGCTGGACCCACACCTTTCACCATTAACTAAGATAGACTCTCACTAGATAAAATATTTAAACTTAAGACAGGAAACTATAAAAATACTTGAAGAAAGTGCAGGGAAAATTCTTGAAGGAATTGGTCTGGGTGAATATTTTATGAGGAGGACTCCCCTGGCAATTGAAGCAGTATCAAAAATACACTACTGGGACCTGATCAAACTAAAAAGCTTCTGCACAGCCAAGAACACAGTAAGTAAAGCAAGCAGACAGCCCTGAGAATGGGAGAAAATATTTGCGGGTTATACCTCCAATAAAGGTTTAATAACCAGAATCCACAGAGAACTCAAACATATTAGGAAGAAAAGAACAAGTGATCCCATCTCAGGGTGGGCAAAGAATTTGAAGAGAATCTTCTCTAAAGAAGACAGACGCACAATCTACAGACACATGAAAAACAGCTCATCATCCTTAATCATCAGAGAAATGCAAATCAAAACTACTCTGAGATATCACCTAACCCCAGTAAGAGTAGCCCACATAACAAAATCCCAAAACCAGAGGTGTTGGCGTGGATGTGGAGAAAAGGGCACACTTCCACACTGCTGGTGGGAATGCATACTAATCCGTTCCTTCCGGAAGGATGTTTGGAGAATACTTAGGGACCTAAAAATAGACCTGCCATTCAATCCTATAATTCCTTTACTAGGTTTATATTCAGAAGACCAAAAATCACAATATAACAAAGACATCTGTACAGAATGTTTATTGCAGCCCAATTCATTATTGCTAAATCATGGAAGAAGCCCAAGTGCCCATCAACCCACGAATGGACTAGCAAATCATGGTACATGTATACCATGGAATATTATGCAGCCTTAAAGAACGTTGGAGACTTTACCTGTTTAATGTTTACATGGATGGAGCTGGAACATATTCATCTTAGCTCAAGTATCTCAAGAATGGAAGAAAAAGTATCCAATGTACTCAGCCCTACTATGAAGCTAATTTATAGCTTTCATATGAAGGCTATAACCCAACTATAGCACAAGAATATGGGAAAAGGCCCAAGGGAGGGAAAGGGAGGGGGGAAGTCAGGGTGGAGGGAGGGTAATGGGTGGGGCCACACCTATGGTGCATCTTAGAATGGGTACAAGCGAAACCTACTAAATGCAGAATACAAAAGTCTATGTACAATAACTAAGAAAATGCCATGAAGGCTACGTTGAACAGTTTGATGAGAATATTTCAGATTGTATATGAAACCAGCACATTGTTCCCCGTGATTGCACAAATGTACACAGCTATGATTTAACAAAAAAAAAAAAAGAAAATTCAACTCACAATGTGTTCTTATAAATCTGCCCCGTGTGACGTTGCTCTGTGTCCCCCACATAGCTGTGTAGACAACAAGCTCCAGGAGGGAAATGTTAGGCTCTAAATCACTGTCTGCAGTGGAGAACCCCTAAAGACTTTTCATTGCAGACGGCAAGAAACAGCAGCAGCCAATGAAATAAATACACACCCAGTGAAACTCTGCAGCAAAACCCACAACTCTTGCCTGAAAGCGCAGCCTCTCTCTTTCGATAGTTATGCAGGTGGGGAATAGCTTACAGTTCCAGGAAGGAGTTTTTTTGTTATAAGAATGAAAAAACTTTAGTGTCAATTTATCGAATGCGGACAGACGAGAAGGATGCTGGTTTTTCTTCTATGTGGCCAATATGGCATCCTTGCTGCAAGGCAACGAGGTATCATTGGCCCTGAGACACCAACAATCCAATGTCCTTTAAAAGAACCAAATATACCAGGTATCCCTGCACGTCCTACCTCTGAAGTCATTTCTTTGGGTGATTTTTTTACAAATACCTATAAAGTGCATAAATATCACCTGAAAGGAGATTAAAGGAAATATGGGTTTATGCATTAACCAGCTAAAATTGTGGAATCTCAGAAGGAAGACCTCAGATCAGCCCTAACTCACATAACCATTAAATAGTAGAACTGATACAAAAACAAGTCCCCTAACTCCACGACCTCCCAACCTCTGTCCCTTACACTGTCTTCATTACTCCTATCGGTAAAAGCGGTAAGATTGAAAGACGCGTTGCACAACTGGATCGTGGTGTTTGTATTTTGTGTGTGTGTGCGTGACCTCTATTTTCACAGTTAGAATAAAACTCACGAAGTCCAGAACTTTGTCTTCTTATATTGTTTAGACCAGAGGAGTACCAGGCACATGGTAATGCCTGATTTTCTTAAAAAAAAAAAAATAGAATGGTTGAAGACTTTAGTTAACAAACAAATGCAGTCTCTTTGTCTTGAAGGAGACCAGTCTGCCTTTGGATACTAGCAAGGCTGAGCCTTCAATGCTACCAATGTGCCCACAGACATTTTTCTTCCCCAGGTTACACAGTTTTAGATATTGGACCCAGTAAAACACAATGCTCAAGAGGAGCAAATTTTCATCCTTCTAAAAACTCAGAAAAGTGACCCTATGGCACCCAGCTATTTTTGTCACCTGGGCAGAGGAAACTTCTTTGATTTTTTGAACTGATTCATTCATTTCCAGGAAGCAAATAACAAAATATCCTATGATTTGAGATCTCAATTTAGGAGTGAAGAATTCTCTTACTGAATTCTTTTCTTGGCCAGCAAGTAGGAGATGAGCCTAGATGTATCACTTTCAGAGAGTTTCTTTTTAAAAACAAACAAAGGATGTGAAAAGAGAGAAAGAACTGGGTTAGTGCTCGAACGCAAATGTCCAGTTCAGTTAGGGTAGCTTGACCTTAAATGTCTACAATTAAAAAAAAAAAATGGGGGTGGGAGGGAGCTGAAAGAAATTTTCAATATCACCTGAGAAAATCTGTTTCCAACTTTGGGCAGCAAATCATTATCAAGCTATCAGTTTAGTAATAATAACAACCACAGTCAGCAATAATAACAACAAAGATTTCTTGAGCACCTATTATGTTCAGGCACTGTTTCAGCCAAGTTAACACATTTAATCCTCACAAAAGCCCTGCGACGCAGATACTGTTATTATCTCCATTTTGCAGACAAAGAAACCAAGGCACAGAGAAGCTAAGCATTTCTGGAATTCACCCTACTAAGAATCAGCACATCGGGCAGCGCCTGTGGCTCAAAGGAGTAGGGCGCCGGCCCTATATGCCAGAGGTGGCGGGTTCAAACCCAGCCCTGGCAAAAAACTGCAAAAAAAAATAAAAAAAAGAATCGGCACAGCAAGGATCGGCCAAGCAACTGCTCCAGGGGCATGTGGCCCAATCATCTCACTGCAACTGTCATTCACTACGAATGCCGGAAAGGGAGAATGTCAGAATACAAAGTAACAGGAAGGAGGCACCAGGTACCAGTTGCTTCACTTGCATTATCTCATTCAGCCCTCACAACGGATTACTATTCTTACTCTATACATGGAAAACTGAGATGTACAGGAGTTATAATTTGCCCAGGGATGCTAGCTGACAAATGATACAGCCAATTGCCAGTCTCCAGTGCTGACACATGACCCATGCACGGGGCTCCTTTTCTGTTGGAAGCAATCGGTGGTGTTTTAAACAATCTATAGGGGCCCTGGCCTCACTTCTTTTCCGCAGACCAGGCACGAAGGGAGGGCATGATTGTGAAGCAGAATGAGCACAGCTTTGCACTCAGCACTTACTACATGTGCAACCTTAGGAAAACTCCCTGAATCTGTTTCCCTTGTGTTTACACCCAAGGATGAAAAGGTGACTCTAAAGGGTATGTGGAAATTCTGGCCTCAAGAGACTTTCAGATCATCCACTCCCCTGAAAACACTTAGACCCCCACTTTCTCTACCACAAAGAGAGTCAGTCCCACAAGTGCACAGGGAGTCCATCTCTGTCAGCCGAGCAGCCTGCTCCTCTTAGGCTGAGTCATAGCATCTTCTCGGCAAACACTGAAAGCAAAATTGCACAAATGCAAGCTCTCCAGATTAGAACCGTGTTCCCCCAACTCCGAGCATTTGTCCTGGGAGCCAGCGGGAGCCACAACCATACTGCAGTTCTGTTAATGAGGTCGCCGGGCACCACAGTGCCAGCAAAACCAGCAGGGCATAAAATCATTACTGACATTGCCAATTTGGACTAACAGGGATCCAGGGCTTCAGTTGGGAAAACCACGAAACAAATTAATGTCTTGGAAATGTTTAGACCAGCCAGCTGGGGATAGTCTTGTTTTATTTTGGGTTTTTGTTTTCTTCTTTTTCTGTTTTTGTCCCTTAAAAAAAAAATCTACTGTTTAAACTTAAAGGCATCGAGCAGAATTTTCTTTTAATATAAATAAGAATCATACTAAAATTCTGTTGGTGTTCAAGAACTCTGGGTGAGGGCAAGCGCCTGTGGCTCAAGGAGTAGGGCGCCAGCCCCATATACCAAAGGTGGCAGGTTCCAGCCCCAGTCAAAAACTGCAAAAAAAAAACAACTCTGGGTGATATCCTGGCTTCTCACGTCATTTCTTCTGTTTATATAAACTCAATCTCTTTTGGTTCTCAATGTTCATAGCTGACACAGTTCTAATTCTTTTAAATGACCCTTTGGTTAAGCACAAATGTGTAAACAATTTGTAACAGCTCTCAGGGACAATTCCTTATGCAGATGTTTTCCTGTTTTACATCCCAATCTTATTTATACTGACTCCAAATCAGGGGTCAGCAAACTGCTGCCCACTGGCTAAACCTGGCCCCCTGATTGTTTTTGTAAATAAAGTTTAATTTGAATGAAGTCACACCCATTTATTCACTTTTCTGTTGTCAACGACTTCTCTAAGGCTACAAGTGGCAGAGCTGAGCTGTGACAGAGACCATCTGGATCTGTAAAGGCTAAAATATTTACCAGCTGGGTATATGTACACCATGGAATATTATGCAGCCTTAAAGAAAGATGGAGACTTTACCTCTTTCATGTTTATATGGATGGAGCTGGAACATATTCTTCTTAGTAAAGTATCTCAAGAATGGAAGGAAAAGTATCCAATGTACTCAGCCCTACTATGAAACTAGTTTATGGTTTTCATATGAAAGCTATAACCCAGTTGTAACCTAAGAATAGGGGGAAGGGGGAGAGGGAGGGGATCGAGGGGGGAGGATAGGTGGAGGGAGGGTGATTGGTGGGATTACACCTGTGGTGCATCTTACAAGGGTACATGTGAAACTTAGTAAATGTAGAATGTAAATGTCTTAACACAATAACTAAGAAAATGCCAGGAAGGCTATGTTAACCAGTAAGATGAAAATATGTCAAATGGTCTATAAAACCATTGTATGGTGCCCCATGATCGCATTAATGTACACAGCTATGATTTAATAATTAAAAAAAACAAGAAAATATTTACCACCTGAACTTTTACAGAAATGTTTGTCAACCCCAATTCTGAAGCCAGTATTGGGGACCAGAATCACACAAGGTATTTATTTCATGTGCTTATCCCCACGGAAACTAAATAATCCTCTTGGCTTATCCCTACGGAAACTAAATAATCCTTTATGCTTGCGTGTCCAGCTAAATTCTTAGAGAGACAAGGACAATTTTCTTCCTAGGGCCTGAGCATAGAGACAAACACATTATAGGCTGGTAATAAAAATTTGCCAAATAAATGAGCTAAGTTGTTAGATGAGTTTTTAACTCCTGAGGGTCAGAGCATGTCTCCATCTTGAATGTGAATTTGACTCTGTAAGTTCTCAACAACTGCACATTCATGGCACCATCAGTTGCATGGCTCTAAGTTTAGAGAGTGGATGTGTTTTGCAGGACATTTGGTAACCAAGATAAACCCCTATCTCTGTGATGGTGACTCTCCTCTTCTTTATCACAACATTTGTGCCCATCCTCTCCCTAACTTCACAAAACCCTCTCTGCCTCCAACCCAGATCTCTGGGACTTGGCTCTGATGGCACTATCTCATAACTGATTTGCAAAGCTGGTCCTTTTTCCCGCAGAATCCATCTGTGCTTCTTCCTGTGGTTCCCAATGTCCTGCAGGGGCTCCACTGGGTGCTCAGGCCCACCATTCATCCCCAAGGCACATGGGCAATCAGCCCACTCACACTTACATACAAGAGAATCCAATTCTGGGAAGATACAGAGAGAAAGACAGTGTGGATTAGACATCCAGCCTGCCACGCCCGAAATGCATTTGTCATTTGGAAATGAAAGATGGTTTAACATGAAAAAGAAGAAATTTGCTCTTAATGAGGCAAGAAGAAAAAAATTTTTTTTTTTTTTTTTTTTTATTGAGACACTCACTTTGTTGCCCCTGGTAGAGTGCTGTGGTGTCACAGCTCACAGCAACCTCCAGCTCTTGGGTTTAAGCGATTCTTTTGCCTCAGCCTCCCGAGTAGCTGGGACTACAGGCACCTGCCATAATGCCCAACTACTTTTTTGTTTTTTTAGCAAGCCAGAGCTGGGTTCAAACCCACCAACCCCAATGCACGTGGTCAGCACCCTACCCACTGAGCAACGGGTACCACCCGAAGCAAGAAAATTTTGAAAATTAAGAGACAGACCTGGTGGATGAGAATCCAAGCTCTGATGCTCACCAGCTGTATAAACTTAAGCCAATCAATTGATTTCTCTTAGATAAAAATACCTTAACAGCAAAATTGGTATACTGTGATATTGTTATAGTACCTAACAGTGACAGGTACCACAACATTTTACCTCTCCTTCCCTTTCATATTTGTAATACCACAAAGAGAAGGATTGTTGGAAATCCCCACTTACCAAGCATTCCTTTCTTGGCACTAGACAGACACATGTCCTTCTCTGCACTGGGCAGGGCAAAACTCACCACGAACACCTCCACCCCATCAGCCATCAGGGCCAAACCCAAGACAAAAAAGAGGGTCCACTGAAAGCGGCCATGACCACACTCCTCCATGATGGTCTCATACTGGTGGGCCAACTGCTCCTCGTCCTCCATCCTTTCAGCCATCAGGTCTGCCTGGCCTCGAAGGCCATCTGCCCGGGAGGGCGCCATCTTGGTCTGCTTGGCCCTGACCTCATCAGGGTGAGGGATGCCCTGGTATTCGCCCTCATAGATTTCGTCTTCCTCATCGTGGCCTTCTGTGACATCACTTTGTGCATCTTCTTCTGGGTAGGACTCATTGCCACGATAATAGCCATCACTGGGGGCATAGCCCTCATAATTGTCCTGGTACTTGTAGTCATCCATTCCTGGGGTCCGGGACTGCCTGGCTGCCTCTCCAGCTATATCCCTTGCTCCACGGTAGAGGTTTGGGCTATTTCGGTAACCATGATCCATTATGTGGTTTAACCACAGAGTATGTTCATGTGACTTCTTAGGTGAAAGTCACACCTGTTTTCTCCTCCCTCGTCTGTCAAGTCAACCAGATTTGTGCAAAGGCAACCTAAGTACCCTTTTGCATGCGATGTCTACTGGAAGTCTTAGAAAAGATTCAAATTCTGGTCTGGTCTCCTTCAGAGACCCAGGGGTGTCGTGCTGGGAAGTGTTGATTAGAAATGGATCCAGCTGTTTTTCTTAACAAGGAATAAGCAGGACTTGGCAGCTTGCCTGCAGCCCCGATTTGTACCACCACTGAAGGTCATGCCCTAGAGTAGAAAGAAGGGAAAAGAAGAAATGTTACAAAGGCTGGAATTCTGACAAAAGACTCTAAGAATAAAACAGATACGTTTGGTAATGCCAATGCTTCACATGTAAGGTAGAGGAAATCTTGTCTAGACAATGAAATTTATATCAGCCAAATGAAGATTGAATCAGCTAGGCCGCTGGAGAAGAGAGAAGGGACAGTGGTCAGGGGGCCCTTTGAAGACCTAATTAACCCACGAAAAGGGTCAAATCTTACACGAGAATGCAATATAAAGTGGATTTTCAGTTCAAATCATCTGTTGAATTTATCAAGCCTTTGGCAACAGTAGGGGGTTATGACAACTCTGTTTTTGTTATAGAAAATCCAGCTTTTCTAACTTTATCATGAAGTGGATGTATAATTTGACATGAAGAAACCTATGGCAAAGAAACACCCAGAACTGTATTTCCTGAGGCCCACCTTACTTGTGAGTCTCAGCATTGTGGTTCAAAGGCCACTCTGACTTGTATGTGGCTTAAACAGGCAGGAACAAGGGGCTGCAGACCCAGAGCTGGAAAGCTTGGGTCTGAAAGTGGATTCTACTGTGTCGTGGTCATGTGGCAGGGGACAGTCTTTCTGAACCTGAATTTCCTCATGAGTCAAATGAGGAGAACAGTAGGACCCAACTCATGAGGGTGTGCATAAAGTTCTTAGAGAATAGTGTCTGGCCTGCATGATAAAAATTATTTTTTTAAGCCTCGACATTTTTGTTGCTTTTCTTCCCCTAGTTTTAATTCTGGAAACCAGGAGACAGTATTGTCTAGACTAGAGCCAAGGCCAGGTCTTATATCCCAATTCCAATCACCAGGCCCCTCAGTTGACTCCCATCAACTGTTGAGTGGTGCCCTAATTAACATTCCTATAATCTCAAATCTCACATGATTTGAAACCACCATCTAATAGTGCCTACTGTTTGTCTTAAAATGTGCTAAGTATACCACATCCCTTATCCCTCCTTCTCACAATACAAAAAGAAAGAACAAGGTATTTCCACCTTCATCTTAAAGATAAGGAAACTGTGGCTCAAAGCAGGTTAGTAACACAATCAATGTCACAGCACTAGGACTCAACCCCACTGGTCCCAAAGCCAGTTCTTCCCCAGCCCTTCATACTTCCAGATGGTGATCCTAGGGGCTGTCACCATCCCCAGGTCACATGGGGATCTTTAAAAATACAGATTCTCAGAGCATGCAAATGGGCTAGTTTGAGCTCAGAAATCTGAGTTTGCATACTGCTCCCAAGTGGCCCTGAAGCACCTCAGGGATGGAAGCTGCCCACCTACCCCAACTCTCCCCAGTTGACGGGCATGGTGTTCAGAATGCTGCACTCCCCAGCTCAGTCCACTTGTTAACAGCACATATGCCATCAACCCTCACAGGCTTCCTGTGGCACCTGAAATCCAGGGGCCTTTCACTGCACTCAGCAGATGTCACCTCTCAGTAGAACAAGACACACTTGCCCACACCATTGCCGCTGGACTCCTCCCTGCCCACAGCTGATCCCTGGGCCCTCTGCCCTGCACGTGTCGCCTCCCCTTCCACACCCTCAGCCCTGGACAGACTCCAGCTTTGTGACTCAAACAGCACTGTGCATGTCCTTCTGGGGGGAAGCTGGACACCAGTGGTTCCCAAATTCTGCAGGGTGGGTCAGAACCACTGGGACCACCTGAGGCACAATAGAAATTCAAATCCCTGGACCCCTCCCCAAGAGACAGAGAATCCATAGAGCACAGGTAGGGCTGGAAATATGCATTTTCCACAAACAACAAAGGAAATCCAGGATCTCTACTCTGAAAATCCATGTTGTAGGAGCCAACGAGAAATATTTACTGAGAACTGATTCTTACTCTATCCTCCCAGATTTTTCATCATCTCCAGTAAATAAATTTACATTATACAATGTAGGCCTAAACCATGTCAGATTAATATTCTAAATCTGTTTTTATTACATCCATTTAGGGAACACCAGAGGAATATAAATCAAATGTAAACAGCATGAAAGTTTGCAGAGTGCCATAAAAACAGAGAAAGAATGCCAACTGCCTGAGATCTGGTGTGTTATTTTCAACCTGGGTGCCCTAAAAAAATGTCATGAACCAGAAACGATAGATTTGTAGCTCCAAAAGCACACGTGGGAAATATCTCTCAGGGCAGAGTTTCAGAGACTTGCTTTGCAGACAGAGGCAGAACTTTGTCAAAATTAAAACCCTCACCCGATTCAGTTAAAAGAACAACCTTGAGTGGCAAGTGGAGGGGAGTGAAGGGGAACCACTGCCAAGAAATAGAAATACCACTGTATTTCTATTTCATTTAAGAAATACAACTATTAACCTAATCCTAGGTTGGTGGCCATTTAGGTTGTTTCCACATCCTGGTGATTATAAATTAAGCTGTGATAAACAGTCTGGTGCAAATGTCCTTATGACAAAATAAACTGTGGTACATGTACACCATGGAATACTATTCAGCCATTAAAAAGATGCAGACTTTACAACTTTGGTATTAATCTGGATGGAGTTCAAACACATTCTTCTTAGTAAAGTATCACAAGAATGGAAATGCAAGTATCCCGGGTGATGGATTCTAATATGAAGCCAGTAGATGATCTAATACACACCTACATAAGAGAAAAGCTCAATTCAATTCAAGCTGAGAGGAGGCAGATCTAGGTAAAGGGGAGAGGGGAGAACAGAGGGCAGTTGGGTTGCTCCCACTTAATGGGCATAATGTAAGGGCATATGGCACATCTACCTAACAAATGCAAACATTGTGACCTAGTTGTTCGTACCCTCACACCAACCAGAAATTAAAAAAAAAAAAAGAAAGAAATATAACTACTAAACATTTTTAATGTTCTTAGCTGAACTGTGTCCCCCTATGTGTAACATATAGGAATGTTGAAGCCCTAACCTCTGCTACCTCAGAATGTGACCTTAGGTGGAGACAGGGCCTTTACACAGGTGATCAAGTTAAGATGAGACCCTTAGGGTGGGTTCTAAGTCAATACGGACTGGCATCTTTATCAAAAGGGGAAATCTGGACCCAGAGATAGACACGCCCAAAGGGAAGACAACGTGAGGGCCTGGGGGAAATGCCGTCTGCAAGCCCACGGCCACCAGAAGCTGGGAGAGATCTGGAACAGTCTCCCTTGCAGCTCCCAGAAGGAATCAGCCCTGTAGACACCTTGATTTCCAACATGTAAGCTCCAGGACTGCGAACCAATACATTTCTGCAGTTTAAGGCGCCCCATTTGCAGTACTTTTTTATGACAGCTCCAGAAAACGAATACAATCAACAAGCCTGGTGTCTATCAAAGCACTGAGGAAACCACCACCAGAACAACCATCAGCTGAGCACCCAGCAAGCATTTTAAAAGCAATGCCTTGTGTATTCCCACAGATTATTCTCCCCATTTCACAGATAAAGAAACTGAGGACAAAGAGGACTGAAGAATATGTTCACAGTCTACAGCCATCCCTGAACGCACCCAATCTCAACTGATCTTGGAAGCTGAGCAGGGTCGGCCTGGTTAGTACTTGGATAGGAGAAAGAATGTGCCCTCAATGTAAGCGTACACAGCATACATCCTGGGTGAAGGGCTCGGCTACAACTCTGGACTTTACCTAACAAATGCAAACAATATAACCTAATCATATATGCCCTCATATTAAAAAAAAAAGTAATGTGTCCCAATTAACACAGTGAATCAACATCAGGGCTTGGATTTGGGGTACACTCAGAATGTCAGAGATGATGTGGAGGGGAGGAAGCGGGGCTCCAGGGGACTAAGTCAACATCAGGCTTCTGACCCCCACGTTAGGGTTTGCTCACCCATCCTCAACAGACATGTTCTGGGATGTCTGGTGCTAAAGGCGGTGCAGTAAACAAGCTCCTCCCTCAAGCCCCTTGACCTCCATTCTCAAGAGGTCCACCCCTCATGAGAAAGTCAGATTAAAACAACACAAAGCATCATACGGCAACACAAATTACAATCGTAACTGTTAAAAACATTTACCATTTATTTCTTGGATATTTGCCTTGAGGTTTTGTGCCAGGTACTGTGCTAAGTTGTCCCGTGCTTTACCTCTTCTAACCTGCACAGCAACGCTATGAGGCAGGGCTACAATCACACCCATGCTGCAGAAAACAAGGCTAAGGCTGAAGAAGTTTGGTGACCCAGGGTGACAGATAGTGGGTTCTCCAAGGGGTTTTCGAGCAGAGAAAGGTCCCTGTGGGCTGAGATCTCTGGAAATAGTATCCTAGAGGTAAGGGGACACCCAAGGGCAGGAAAGGGCTTGGAAAAGCAGACAGTGGAGGGAGAGGACAGCACTGTAGGCTGGAGACCCGAGATAAGCAAAGGCGCAGAGGCAGGGTGGCTGCTTCTCTGGGCAGCAGTGAAGAGGCCGGTTGGCCTACGGCCTCCATCCAAGGGGAGGAATTCCAGGAGACAGGGTGGGAGTGCACAGCAGTCGGTCTGAGTGCCCTGCTCAAGATCTGGTGTTTTCTTTGAGCAAAGGAAGCCAGTAAAGATTGTTAAACTGAGGAAAGCAGGGATAGCAAAGCAGAGATCTAGACGGATCCCCTGATGGGTAAGTGCATCTAGTTTTCCAGAGAAAATATAAGGACAGCAAAACCAGGATCTTTCTTGTGTGTGTGTGTGTGTGTGTGTGTACGCTCTTGGTCACAGTCCAGTGGTGAGACCAGGGGCCTGGATAAAGGTGGTAGCCAGAAACAAAGACGAATACAGGGGACTCCCACAGGTGCACAGGTGATCCATTCTCCGTCCGTTCAGAGGGACAGGCAGAGGGTGACCGCCACCATAAGATTCTATGGATACAAATTCTAGCCTGGAAATCTTTCCAATACCCTGAAATTGCTGCATAATTAGGACAAACAAAATCCTTTTTTCAGACTGACCTGCCCTTTCTGTGTGGTGGTGGCATATATAACAGAGACACTGGTGTCAGAAGGTCCCGGATTCCAGTCCTGACTCTGCCACTTTCTGCATGCAAATTACTAACCACTCTCAGTTTCCTCACCTGTAAAATGTTTACAGATAAGGGTGCCAACACCGGAAGCTCAGAGTGAGAATTCAAGGAGACGATCCATGTTGACTGCTTAGCACAGGGCCTGGCTCGGACGAGATCCACATACACGTGATCTAATTGCTATTACTATTGTTGTCATTAGGATTGCTATCCGACGGAGCTGACCGTTAGAGGGTAGTCAAGATTCCACTGGAGCCCAGACTAGCTCCCCAGGAGATGTGGGGCCCATCTGGGTTGGGCTGAGGAACCAAGCACAGGAGAAAACAGACATGTAGGCACTCATGAAAATTATTGCCTCTCAAAAATGCCCCACGGCTAATCTCTTAAGCATCCTCCTTACTCTTGCATCCTGTTAACCTCTGCCTCTATGCTACCTGATTCAAAATCATTCTGTAGTAAACCGTTAACTATCACAGGAAACAAAGTTAAAAATGATGTTTCAGTTTCAGTTATAATGAAATGATGCAACACTTCCCAAAATCTGTTCCTTAGAACATTAGGCCTTTAATACGCTTCTTTAAGAGGGAAAATAAAAAATTCTAAGAGCAAATAAATTTGGGAAACATTGCATATTTTACTCACCATTTTCTTTTGGTGATTCATAAGGCACATTGCTATATGAAAGGCTATGAGGAAATCTGAACAAACCCCTGTTTAACACCATCATGAAAGACCACCACACATCCATTCGAATGTCTATACTCAATAAACAGCAAGTGTTGGACTAGAATGTGATGAACTTGAACCCTCAGACATTGTTGGTGGGCGTATAAAGTGGTCTGCTTCTGGAAAATAGTTTGGTAATTTCTTAAAATATTAAACTTAACGTTTACCAAATAACCCAGCAATCTCATCCTAAGAAACCACCCAACATAAATAAAAATATATACCCACACAAAGATTTGTATACATGACTGTTAATAGCAACATTATTTGTAATAGCCCCAAATATGGGAGCAAGGTGACTGCCATGAGCTAATGAATGGATAAACCAAATGTAGTATATGCAGCCAATGAAATATTGATCACCCATAAAAAGGAACTAATTACTGATACAAACTACAACTTGGACGAACGTTATGCTGAGCAAATGAAGCCAAATGCAAAAGCCCACATGCTGAACGATTCCCTCCATATGAAATATCCAGAAGAGGCAAATTCTCTGAGACAGAAAGTACATCAGTGGTTACCGAGGGACACAGGCAGAAGTGGAGATTGATCAAATGAATTTGAGGGAATCTGTGGTAGAGGTAAGGTGTGATGTGAGTGTTCTAAAACTGAATGAGAGTGGTTTTACAACTCTACAAATTTACTGAAAGACATTGAATTGCACACTTACAGTGAGTGGATTTTATGCCTCAATAAAACTGCTGTCCCCAATCCACAAAAAAAAAAAATCCTATTTAACTTGTTGAAATCAGCGTTTTCCACCATTATGGACCTCTTTTTCCGTGGAACCCTTGTTAACATCCATGGAATATAGGCTCTTCTAAATAGCTAAGTTCTGATTTTGTTGTAAAGTCTAAGCTCCATTCATCCTAGGATTTTGTCATGTCTTGAGCGTTCACTTGGCAGAGCATCCTGGAGTCTATACGCCTGTGGGACTGGGAGGGAGAGTGAGGGAACCCAGCTTGGTCATGGCTCCAAGTGTCACTGCTGGAGGGAGAGATAATTCTGAAGCCCCTCACCAGTTTCAGTCAAAGATCGATTGCATATCAAGAGTCCAGAATGTAAAGACATCTGTACCAGAATGTTTATTGCAGCCCAATTCATAATTGCTAAGTCATGGAAGAAGCCCAAGTGCCCATCGACCCACAAATGGACTAGCAAATTGTGGTACATGTATACCATGGAATATTATACAGCCTTAAAGAAAGATGGAGACTTTACCTCTTTCATGTTTACATGGATGGAGCTGGAACATATTCTTCTTAGCAAAGTATCTCAGGAATGGAAGAAAAAGTATCCAATGTACTCAGCCCTACTATGAAGCTAAATTATAGCTTTCACATGAAGAACAAGACTATGGGGAAAGGGCCAAGGAAGGGGAAGGGAGGGGGGAGGTTTTGGTGGAGGGAGGGTATTGGGTGGGGCCACATCTATGGTGCATCTTAGAATGGGTATAGGTGATTGCACTAATGTACACAGCTATGATTTAACAATAAAAAAAAAGAAAGAAAAAAAAAGAGTCCAGAATGTAGCAACTTTGGAGTAATCAACAACAGAAGGTGGTCCACTTTCCCAAGATAGCAGTATCCTCAGCACCCCTCCTTCCCCGCCCCCCTGATCACCCATGTTGGTCCCTTGTGCCTTCAGTTGTAATTGACTTTGATGAGAGATTCACACCAATGAGTCAGGGCAGAAGAAGAAAACAGCAGATACCCTGTGCTTAGAAGGACTCAATACCCTCAAGTACTCCTGAAACTAAGTAGCAGGAATTAAAGTGGGGGAGAGAATTGGGGCATTCCAAGGGTAAAGTCTGAGAAAATGTTATTTGAAGGCCAGGTGAGGGTGACAAAGTAAGACTCTTCTCAAAAAGAAAAAAAAAGGTATTTGAGAACCTTGTTGGAATTCCTCTATTTTTATGAGAAAGAGGCAAGTCAATTAGTAGTAATTAATTGATAGCTGCTAATGAGATCTTCATACGTGACAGTTAGTTTTGTAGAAATGAATGGGGTTTAGGACAACGCTGTCCTAAAATATAGCATCTTGACATGTGAGAAAACAGCAGAAATAAGAAGAGTTCTCTGATCTTCCCCTTACCCTTCCCTGCAGAGGTGGGTCATTAAAAAGTTCCCTGACCTTCCTCTAAAGTAGGTCATATAAAATCTTCATTCCAAAAGGGTTGACCCTATCCCTGAAGGAAAGAAATACCCTCCTCTCTGAAGACATGAGGACAGAGCAGCAACTGGACAAGCAGGACTGGGTAAGCTCCCCCTGACTTATTGCCATTAGCTCACGTCCGTTAGTCCTCCAGCCATACTTGTGAATGACTGTCCATAAAAATAGCCAGGTTTCCATGCCTCTCGGTCTTCATTTCTGAAGTCATCTAAGTCATATGAAACTTATATTAAATACATTTGTATGCTTCTTTCTTGTTAATCTGTCTTTCATTATCATGGTGAGAACTTAGCAATGGGTGAGAAAAGAAATCTTTATCTTCCCTACAACACCTCTTCCTGTGGTTCCCATCCTAATTGAGAAGGTCATGATAGCAATGAGTACGGTAAAGGACTCAGCACAAAATGCAGGCAGGTGTGTAAGAGAAAGCCCACTGGACCACGGAACATAGTCCCATCTAGCCATCCAGTCTCCATGGGACGTTGGATGGAGTCGCTTCTTGTCTCTTAAATTCAAGGCTGCACTGAGTGATTTCTAAGTCCCTGTCTAGCCAACTGACTACGTTGTTTTCCCCTGCATCTGTGAAAATGCTTTGAACTGTACAAGTAACAGACAACATAATTGTTATTATGTTAAAATCTAGGGCAGCGTTTCTTTCCAGTTAAGAGCAACATTTACAAACTGATTAATCCCTTTTTTTGGCGAGGTGATAACTCTTCATTCTTAAACATTAGGATTACTCCAATCACACTGCATAGTTATTATTATTGTCTCTCTCTGCTAGGAGATTGTTAACAAGTCCAAGGCAGAAAAAGCACCGAATTTCACTTATCTTTGGATCTCCAGCACCAGAGTCATGAACATAGAAGGTCTTTGAAAATGTTTGCTCAATGAATGAGACTAAAGTTCAGTGCGTCACTAAAAGCAAATCAAAAATGGCCTATCAGCCAGATTGTCCCTGCCTTGCTGTAAATGGACCAACTGCTTTAATGCTCTCCTTTATTTTCGTTTAAAAAATAAAAGTTAAATTAAAAAGTGAGGTCATTTGACATATCCACAGAGGCATTTCCTCTCTGACTTTCCTGTGGGCCTTCTATTAACACCAACAAGTTCCTAGCTGAGGTAGCTGGGGGGCACCATTTTTTGTTATCAACTTTCTGACCACAGAATGTTTGGTTTGGTTTGGTTTGGTTTGGTTTGGTTTGGTTTGGTTTGGTTTGGGGTGGGGGGTTGAGACAGAGCCTTACTCTGTTGCCCTGGGTAGAGTGCCTTGGTGTCATAGCTCAAAACAACCTCAACTTCTTGGGCTCAAGCAATCCTCTTGCCTCAGCCTCCCAAGCAGCTAGGAGGTGCCCATGATACTGCCCAGCTTTTAGGGACAGGGTCTCGCTCTTGCTCAGACTAGTCTCAAACTCCTGAGCTCAAGCAATCCCCCCACCTCAGCTTCCCAGAGCTCTAGGATTATAGGCATGAACCACCGTGCCTGGCCCACAGAATATGTTTGAACCCACCTGTGATGCTTCCTAAAATACATTGTTTAAAGTTTCTGGAGTCACAGAAACTGAGTTTTAGGTTACATCCACCCGTGGGCTAAAAACACCAGTGTTCATGTGACTGGAATTGGAAGACAGCGTTCTTTGAGTCTCCGGACAATCGCTGTGCTTGCCCTACTTACAAAAGTTGTGGTCCATTAGTATTACCTTAAAAGTAATTCTTTCCTCTTAGCAGAATCATTCACCTAATTTTCTGTGTTAAAACTGCTAGTTTTCAAGGCGTGAGAAACCATTAATTATTAAATAAGAACCAAACCACATGGAGAAAAAAAACAAATGCTTGAGTACCAAATACTTTAGTACTTAAATATCAAGGACTTGGTTCTAATCTTAGTTTAATTTTTCAGTATGGTTCTTAGTTTTAAAATAAAAAAGAGGGACGACAAATTATGGAGATGTATGCTAATCAAAGAATTACGTGTTAACACCAAACCTTTAACCCGTATGTTAAACAATAGAGGCTAAGTAATTGCTTTCATCCTCATACTGTTCAATAGTATGATGATATAAAAATTAGGGGGTTTTTTGAAGGACTTTTTAAGAAAAAAAGAAAAAGATCACACATAATACTAGGTGAAAATGCTATATGAATCATGTACTTATCTAAGTATACCAACAGTATTATAATATCATATGAATATGTATTTACATTGTACAAATCTATCTGCAGGATAATCTTTGAAAATATTAATGTGTCTGTTACTGTCCGAAAAGCTCAATTTCTCCCTCTCTGCTCCTCTGTGTTCTAAAGCCACACAAAGTGTGGTCCCCACACCACCTGCGAGAGAATCACCTGGTTGGCGCTAAACACAGACTCCTGGCCCCCATTCCAAACCTGATAAAAGAGAAAGAAGAGTGAGAGAAATATGCTTTCATTGCAACCTCCCCAGGTAATTTCTTTTGCTCAAAGGCAAGAACATCTGGCCTGAGCTTTTTTTATCCCAGGAAACTATTAATTATTTCTTTGTAATTTAAGGGCAAGGCCAATCTTCAGATGGTTAGGCCCCTGAAGGAGCTAACCTGAAAAGGGAAGGGAAGAGGAGCTGGGCTGAGGTTTGGGCTGGGAGCAGGACTGACCCCTGGGAGGAGGAGGAGGACTCCTAGGAGAAGGCAGGTGAGTGCCTGAGTGGAGACGGAACCGGTGCCTCCTGCAGGTGCCTCTCTGGGTGAGCTATGAGACGCCTATAAAGGCTACTGACCCTGCAGCCCTGGGAGAGCAACTGGAGTCCCAGCCTGGTGCAGGTAACAGACAAAATCAAGAATTACTGGGCAGTGGCTCTCGTAGTTCATCCACAATAGAACTGCCCAGCAGATGGCAGAAGTCTTGCTCTCGAAGGCAGCACGGTATAGCAGAAGGAAAAAGGAGAGCCAGGTGGCTATAGCCACGATGGAATAAGGGAAGTCAGGTCCCTGCCCCCGCAAATTCTGGGGGCCACTTAGATAAGCAGTCCCGTGGAATGGGGAAGGGAACCTTAACAAAGACCAGTTTGAGCAACTTGCCAACCCTACTTTGATTTGATTTCATTAAGCAAAAATTTAAGGTCGGAGACAGTGGCTCACGCCTGAAATCCTAGCACTCTGGGAGGCCAAGGTGGGTGCATCGCCTGAGTTTAGGAGTTTGAGATGAGACTGTGTAAGAGCAAGATCCCATTTCCACTAAAAATAGAAAAACTAGCCGGGCATTGTGGCAGACCCTTGAAGTCCCAGCTCCTCAGGAAGCTGAGGCAAGAGGATCTCTTGAGCCCAAGAGTCTGAGGTTGCTGTGAACTGTGATGCCACAGCACTCTACCAGGGGTGAAAAGTGAGACTCTGTCTAAATAAATAAATAATTAATAAATTTGTTTTAAAAAATTAATAACATTTCTTGCTTAGAATGAGTATTACAAAGCAAATTCTTGCCCATCGCATATGTTTACAGACATCAGCTCTGCCACTTGCAAGCTCTGTGGATCAGACCAAGTTGTGGAACCTTCAAGCTTCAGTTTCTTCATGCATGAAATGAGGAGAATAAAGATTCTCATTTATTTCATTCCCAAATGGCTGATTCCCAAGGCAAGTGTTTCCCAAAGCGGACGATGCTACCTTGAATGGTCCTGGTGTGATTTTTAAAAGGTGTTTGAAGACACCATTAAGTCATATAAAGAAAAAAGGTGATTCAATGTTCAGCCTTCTTTCAATCCCTTTTGATCATCAAGAAAAAGGTCTCCTGGGGTAAGGGGACCAGCTACCACCTCCTTGCTAACTTGCTAACTGCCCTTTATAATGACATGAAAACAAGCCTGGGGTTCAAGGCCTTCCAGGGGCACAGTATCTGGCTCCCCTTAATAGCATGAGATTGTATTGCTTTCGCTGTGTGTGTTTTTATAGTTATCCTATATATACAGGAGTGATACAGTATCTTTCCTAAGGAAATTCATTCAGTTAACAGAAGTGACTTGATTTTTAAAAAGTAAATAAATAAGTAAGAGGAGTACAGGAAGTGGTATATGATATTTGCCAGGGATACAGTAAAAATCTTGAAGATCACGCATGGATTAAGAAAGTTTGGCAGACACCACCCTAACAGGAAGTGTTACTTTCAAAGGGGAGAAAATAACACTTTCTGAGTAGAGCACTTCAAATCTACATCTCATTTCAACTTCACAAGACTTAGGAGTTAGATACCTTTACTTTTCTATTCCCTGAATGAGATAACTAAGGCTCAGAGAGGTTAAGTCACTTACCAAGGTCACACAGCTAGTAAGTTCAAGAGTCAGATTCATTTTTTTTCTTTTATACGAAGCTGCCTTCCCCACACACTTATTACATCTCTCGCTGCTGGATGGGTACCTCCGGGAAAACCAACACCAACTAGACGAAAAAGTAAATGTACATAGGAGTCTACTGGCTGCCCGTGGGCCAGTCTGCCTGACACACAGCTCAGGGCCCCCCACCCTCAGGATCTAGGCTTCCTCTATTCCCTACCAGAACATTCCTCTACAATTCCGTGTTTGATTGTAAGCAATCAAGAGCAAGCGTGTACTCCAAGTGACAACTGAGCAAGCGTGTACTCCAAGTGACAACTGAGCACGTCCCTGTATGATCACTTAAGAACATAAACTCGAAGACAAACAGAATTATTCAGTGAATCTTAGCAAACTTGGGTCATGTCCAGTTATCTGATGGGATGGTGAGTCTGGCAGGTGCACAGAGGGACTTTGGTAGAAGGCCACAGACATGTGTGGAAGGAAGGTAGGACCAGCTTGGGAAGGGCCTTGAGTGACAACAGAGGATGTTGACTAATCAACACCTCAAAGCAGGAGGAGTGAAACCAGGCCAGACAGATGTTGGAGTAGGCCCAAGAATGAAAGAGGGCATGTTTTCTGGGGAGTTTTTTGTTCTTGCTTTTGTTTTTCCTGAGGAGCAATAGTTCTTTGGAAAGAAAAGTAATAACTATTAAAATGGAGACCTCTGCAGCTGCGCAAATCTGGAGGCTCATAGAACACGACTCAGGCTTACTAAAGAGACTATTTACAGGTAGTTCACATTTCTGGGGCACTTCAATCTTCCAAAGCAAAAAAGAGATATAACCTGGTGGGCATTCCCGATGCAATTTTTTGCCCAAAATAGAGTTGACTCGAAAACAATTCTACTTTGAAAGCCTAGCTTAAAAATAAGAAATAGGGAGGCGCCCATGGCTCAAGGAGTAGGGTGCTGGCCCCATATACCAGGGGTGGTGGGTTCAAGCCTGGCCCCGCCCAAAACTGCAAAAAAAAAACAAAATGAAAGAAAAAGAGAGAAAGAGTTTACACCACTAAGCCAATAAAAGAATTGAGAATAACCCTAAAGACTACTGTGGCCATCATCAAAAGAATCATCAAAGAAAAAGCCACATACCCCCAATCTCCTCCTTATTATGGTTGACAGATCTTACCTGCTGACCTTACTAGCTTTTAAGTTCTGACCGTAAGCCAAGGAAGTAAGTTCTGGGCACGAGCCCTCTACACCATTCCACTGACATTGCCTTAGCACAGCTTTCCCTGAATTATCTTCAATGTCAGGCCCCACACCACAAGGCCTAACTAAAAACCTTCAAACCACTGTTCTTGATTTGGCCTTGAAGGACTTCAGTGAAGAATGACCACTTCACCTCTCCAGCTCCACTTTCTCCTACTCTGGTTGCCTCTTCCCAGGGGAGTGGTTGTCCTCAATTTCATCATTTAAGTCATTATCATCATCATTATTATTATTATTATTATTTTGAGACAGAGTCTTACTCGGTCACTCTCCATAGAGTGCCAGGGCATCACTAAGCAACCTTAAATTCTTGGGCTCAAGCAATCCTCCTGCCTCAGGCTTCCAAGTAGCTGGGACTACAGGTGTCTGACACATGCCTGGCTAGTTTTTGTATTTTTATTGTAGAGATGGTGGTCTCCCTCTTGCTCAGTCTGGTCTTGAACTCCTGAACTCAAGCAATCCACCTGCCTCCGCCTCCTAGAGTGCTAGGATTACAGGTGTGAGCCACCCCGCCTGGCTAAAGTCACTCGTTTATTCTGTCAATACTTTCTGGAGCATCTACCATGTGTAGGTCCTGTGCCAGGTGCTGGGGACACGCAAGAGGATAAAACAAGCTCCTCCCTCATGCCCCCTGCAGTGTAGCCTGCATAGAAATTTTACTATATCTAAAGACAAGAGACTTTCTTTAAAGAGAAGGTGCTCTCTTCACACATAAAGTATTGTCTCACTCTGGGTTCCTTGGAACCTGGGGAAGTATATCCAGAACAGTGAAAATACGAAACTAGTGTTAAATATAGAAGGTTTATTGCTCCAATAGGGGACATTAAATAAAAATGTGGATCTCTTCCTAAAAGACCTGAGAAACTTTGCGGATACAGAACAGTGGGTCATTGAGGGAAAGGAGCTGGGAGACAGGCAGACTAGACTAGGCGACACCAAGGAGGATCTGGGACCCTTCCCCACCACGTCCAAGGGCAGGTCTGAGAGCATCTGCGCCTGGACGGCCACTTCTTTACGTCGTGCTTTGCCTCTGCTGTGATCTGAGCTGTCAGGCATTTTTTTTCTTCCTCGAACCTGACCAGCCCTTTGCTAATCCAGCTTTACAATTACCCAGCCGTGGAAATGCTTCATCCTCTAGGATCGCCTGCAGTTCGTACACAGTGCAGCTCAAGTCTCCCAACTTCCTGTCCCCTGTGTATGGTTATGGTCCCCAGGTCTCTGCTGCCAGTTACAGCCTCACCTCACACACTGTCAGCCTGCAGCCTTCCAGGCCTCTGGAAAGCTCTTCTGCATCTCTCATTTGGAAAACTATAAGTCGGGGCTCCAGCTTCTCCTGCAGTCCTGCAGTATTTCCTCGAAATAACAATTTTTGCTTGAACTCACCTCAGTGTGCTCCATTTCCTGTCTCTGCCTCCTAATTATTCGGCAATGACTCAGCCCCTGGGTGTCGTTAGCCCCGTGGTTGTCCTCTGCCCTGACAGTCGCAAGCCCCAATCTAATGTATCACTGCCCTATAATTAGTCCCCTCCTGCTCCCTATCCTCACCCCTAATTCAGCTTTGGCAAATTATAAACTTTGTAATTAGAAAGGGCCAACATGTTGCCAGGAACGCAAACACATTTAGTGCCGCAGACTGGTGTTTTGTGCAGTTCTGGGCTGCACTCCAAATCCTAGAGGAGCAGAGAAAGACAAGGGGAAAGGAAGAGAACCTTTAATGAGCTTGTCGTTTATGTCAGGTGGTTTCTCAGGCACAATCTCATTTAATCCTCCCAAGGACCAGAGAAGTGGCTATAAGTGACAGGGGCTCACAGAGGCCAAGAGACTTGCCCAGGGTCATAAACCACGAGAGAGCAGAGCAGGACTCAAACCCAGGTCTTTACCTGGCTGCCTCTGCAGTACCTTTGGGCTTCCCCATATCATCACAGGATGTCACAGGTTATCGCAGTCTGGCACCTGACAGGCTCAGCTGTGGGTGACAGAATTCTTCAACATGCCTCTTTCCACTATTTGGCTTTCCTGTTCAAATTATTCCTACAGGTTTGGCAAGAAAAGAGTTCAAACAATGTCAACACTTTTGAAGAACTCTACATAAGCCTCCACAACCAGCATGGCCAACAGCCACCGTTTCTGGCTGACTGTAGATTGTAGGCACCTGAGGACAAGGCTTTGTCTCTCACCCGTCCCTGTCTCCCATGTAGCACGTGGCAGGACTTGGCCCTGATAGGCACATAATAAAGAGATTATTCCAAAAGAAAAAGGTCTCAGCCCTGCTCAGCTGAAGCTGAGAAGCCTGGAAACACAGCAGTCCCTCCCGGCATCCTTTAAACCGTCCTTGGATACCTAAACAAACCCTAACACTGCTGTGTCCTGGAATCCTGAGTGGAGTAAAAGGAGAAGATAGATGTGAAAGAGCCACCAATCTGGGTGACAGGAAGATCATTTTTTAAAAAGATGCATCTTTGGGCGGCGCCTGTGGCTCAGTTGGTAAGGCACCGGCCCCATATACCGAGGGTGACGCGTTCAAACCCGGCCCCGGCCAAACTGCAACCAAAAAATAGCCGGGCGTTGTGGCGGGCGCCTGTAGTCCCAGCTACTCGGGAGGCTGAGGCAAAAGAATCGCTTAAGCCCAGGAGTTGGAGGTTGCTGTGAGCCGTGTGAGGCCACGGCACTCTACCGAGGGCCATAAAGTGAGAACCCGTCTCTACAAAAAAAAAAGAAGATAATGAGTAAAAAGATGCATCTTCATTGCCTTCCTATTCCTAAATCACTTTATTATTATATAGAGGGTGGTCATACACTAAGAGGGACAAAAATGGATTTGGGAAGACCCATCAGGAATATTTTCGTAGCTCCTCAACGTTTACTAGGATCATCTCAGAAGCAGATGGTGAATGGCTGCAGCGTGCTGCATGAAGGGCAATCCCTGCACCGGGCACCATCCTGGGTCCACCCCAGAGCTGCCTGCTACTGTCACGGGAGCCTTAAGACCAAAAGCATCATGTCTTTCCGTGCTCCATAATTATTACACCAGCATTAGCAAAATGATCTTTAGCAACTTACACTTCTGAAAACAACTAATACTATGTTGTCTCCTTTACAAAGGGTGGGAGAAAGGTCTTTCCTTTTCGTCATAAATCATACAGTAATGATTCCCCCTAGAGATACGGTTGGGGAGGAAGAGGTCATTGATTTGTGCATATAAATAGAAGTTTAGGTACACAAGTTTTTGCAAAATGGGGAAGATTTGGTCTCTACCAGGGAATTTAAAACCAGCTGTGAGAAAGCATCTCTAAGTTCCTACTACATCAGAGAAGCTAAATAGTATCAGCCGTTGCCACTGGGCTCAGAGACCCTGATTAGACTGTAGGTGTTGATGGGGTGCAGAAAGCATGGCCCCTAGGAAATTGAGAAAACAGCAGAAGAAGGTCTCTCTGACCTTTCTCCCACCCCTTCTCCCCTGGAGCTGGCCACAGAATTCCCCTTGCCCCTCTTCTCTGATGAGGCCATAAAACCTAGGCAGGTCAATCTCTGACTTTCTCCTTCCCTCACATGACAGTGTCCTGCCCTATGCCTGGAAGGAAGGGATGTCACACCAAGCCCCCAAGAAGAGACTGAACAGAGGCCTTGCTAAGTCCCCCCACCACCCAGTTTGTTACCATGACATCACATCCTTTCTCTTCTGACCAGTATTCTGCTCTGCTATCCACAGAGATATACAGATCTCCCCTGTTTCCTTAGGTCTTTATTTCTGCAGCTTCCTGTGTTAGGTAAAATTTATACTAAATTAATTTGTACCTTTTTCTCTTGTTAATCTGTCTTTTGTTATAGGCATCTCCATGAATCCTGTGATAAGTGAGAACAGAAATTACTTTTTCACCCCTACGACAATAAGCTGAGCAAACAGACTTAAAGGAGGTTTCCCTCAATAAATTGGCCCTTTGTGTGTAGTGGAGGAATCATTTTCTTGGTGTGCACCACACAGACCACCTGGGCCTTTTTCAGGTACAGGAACTAGAAAAATTAGTTATTGAGCCACTTTTTTCCCTGGAGGCATTCTTCAGGGCCACCTGCCTGGGGTTCACTCACATGCCTTCCATGGAGCTATCATCCTGCCCTGGAGCTCACCCAAAATGCTCCCTCCTCACTCTTTTGGGCCTCTCTGAAAGACACATATCCTGACAATTAGATTGCAATTTGTTTTTCTATTCTGGATAATATGTCTAAATAAAAGATCGTAACATCAAAACATCAGATAAATAGATGTTCTCCAACAGCGTAGAACATTCATGACAGAGGAGACAGCATGTCCATTTCCCTACAATATAGCCAGAACCAAATGCAAATGATCATCTTATGACATTTACATTAATCCTGCTCCCTGATACTGTGGAATTCACGATGTGTCCAAAGAGACTGGAGATGGCTTTCAGTTATTTGTTCCAGAATAAATAAACCCTAACACAGTCCATCTGGCCTCCTCACCTATCTGTCCTCACCGAGCTGGGCCTGGGCGATCACCACTGACCAAGACCATGTGAAGACCCACACTGACATACAGGGCTTCTGACGGCTGCCACTGAGCGGCTGCACTGGCCACCCCTGTCATTTCCTCTCTGATCCCCCAGGTAAATGTGTTCAAAAAATAATCAACAGGGGTATGGCATTTGCTTTTCTTCTAATTATATTTGAACATGTTTCAAGGCCATCTGGCCCAATAAATATCCCTAAATTCTCTGTACCTTTACTGTTCCCAAGGAGTCTGCTAGAGAAATAACATTTCAAAGGTCAAAAGCTTGATTCTGGCAGAGCAATTCTGCCTGGATCTCAGTAAAATGCTCCACAAAGACCAGACTCCAGAGTAATACATCAGATTCCCTCAGCAGAAATCTTACCTTTTGGTAAATTATCAAATATCAGAAACATAAGCAATGGGAGAGGCTTGAATTTATGTGGGATCAAAGCATTTCCTGATCTTTTTAATGTACCCTGGCTATATAAATAGGGCAAGTCTTACCCAATGGTAACATGTAGTTCAGAAGAAAACCAGACCCTGAGCTGCCAGAGCCTGCCTCTCTTGTGGGCCAACTTCCTGAAGACCCTCGGCCTGCTGGCCCAGGATCATGAAGCCCCCAGTTGGTGAGGAGTGCAATCAACCATCCAGGCTGGCACACTGCCCTGACAGCAATATGTTCAAATTTGCTTTCTTATTATCAGACAAGCCTGAAATTAATAACCTTCAGCCCGCAAGCCCTCATCTCCACTGTGTGTATACAGAAACTTCCATTGAGCCTCTGTTCCATTTTCCGGGCTTACCCACCCACCAGGACATGGAAATACCAGTCCCCCACAGTCCCTTCCCAGCTCTGCTACCTGTGGTTCTGTTTCAGTGGTAACAGGCATAGAACATGCACCAAGGAACACTACTGCCCCCAACAAGGATGCTAGAAGTATTTGTCCTAACATGCCTGAGGGCTTCACATCTGCCCAAGAGGCACTGCCATTTAGGATAGCAGTATTAGACAAAAAGAAACCAACACCCACCCCACCCCCCACTCCAGACAAGAGACTCTCAGGGAAGAAGAAGACCATGAGTTGTTTGTCACTGCTCCATATTACCACCAAGACTCTAGCCCCAGCACACTGGCCCAGAGCAGAGTTACTCAACCTTCTTACCCTACATCCAACCCCTTCCACAAATCTCACTGCCACTCACTCTCTAAGTCTCATTCCCTGTGCTAGGGAATAATGGATACAGTGAAGAGTCAATTTATTTTCCAAAAATTCTCCCAAGATTTATTGTGGTTGACTCTCTACAGTTTATGTAGTTTAAAAAAAAAATAAGTGTTTACAAAGCCTGGCAGGGTCATGGACACCTGCAGTCCCAGCTGGTTGGAAGAACTGAGGAGGATGAATGACTTGAGACCAGAAGTTTGAGTGCAACCCAGGCATCACGGAAAGACCTTACCTCTAAAAATAAATAAATAAAATTGGCAAAAGTATTCATACACAAAATGGAAAATACCTTTTGTAATACTGAGCAGGTTTTTCAACTTTAAATATATACACAAAAGCTCAGGAGATTCTGCCAGTCCTACAGAGGCATCTCCACATGGCTCAGAATTGCTGTTGTCTATGGCCCTTTTACCAGATTTGGGGCTGTGCAAAAAACAACACTAGATTGGGTCAGGGCCAAGTTCACCACATAGCTTTAAAAATTATAATTAATTTTTTCAGCCTTTCTCCCTGAGCAATACAAGAGCACCACAGCCAGATATTGCTTTACCCCCAGACAGTCTGGGCTTACCCCTTCCGTTCTCCTCGTCTTTTGTGGCTCCTGCCCAGTCATCCAGAGCAGAAGCCCTTCTACTTATTAAGGTAGCATATTCTGCATTTCATGTAAGGAAAATATGCTTTTAGGCTTCTGGTACAAACACAATTCTCCATTTTGACAAATGTGCTCCCTTTGCTCTAGCAGACCTCCAAACACACACCTACACACATGTGTGCTTCCTGGATGAAAACCAAAAGATGTCATGGGGAAGAGAAAGCAATCAGAAAATCCATTCAGTGCCAGAAGTAATGTCTTTGCTTTAACAGGCCTTGCTGCCTTGATTAAAGCATTTTTTCTCTTAAAGTTTTAGTGTGTTATGAAATATCTCAAATGCAGAAGTATAAAGAGAAAATGATATAACATAATGAATCACCATGAGCCAGCCCAGCTTTATCTAATCTTAACATTTGTTTCATTGCCTTCTTTGCTTTCAAAACAAAAGAAGCAAGTAGTACATTTAAAACCGAAGTCCCCTGTTCAGACTTTTCTCTCTTGGGCCTTTTTATCCCCAGAGACTCGCCAATATTTTCCCACATATTAATGTGCCTATCAAATAAGGTTTGTGCATTTTTTAAACTTTATATAATTGATATCATATAGTAGGTATCCTTGTGAAAGAGCAAACCTGTTTGGTTTGTAGATAAATGAGCTTTCAAAAACCAATGGGGAAGACAAGGAGAATAGCCCCGTTGGTTTATGGCACTCCTGCTTCTAAGTATTCCTATCAAAGGCATTCCAAGATTGGCCGATTCTTGTGCGGAAGTTTTCACTAAAGGGAAAGTTACATCAAGGAAAATTCAGAGCTCAAATGGCCAACCTGCCACCACTACAGAGTTAAATGTTGAATCTTAAGCTCTCTGCTTGAGATAAATTCATTGCTTATGATATGGCTTGAGATAAATTCATTGTTTATGGTATACAAAAAATTCTGAACATATCGAAAGATTTACCAAATTCACATATCACATGACAGCATTACAAAGGAGGAATTTTCTTAGAATTAGATTGTATTGGCAAGACAATTTGGAGAAAATTGACTTCTTTACAAAGTCAGAAGTATTAAAATACATGTAAACATATATACATATATAAAACCATGATGTGAACATACATTAAAATATCACTCTGTGAAAAAGGAAGAAATAAAGCAAAACTATGGTGCAATGCCATCAACATATAGAAAATATGTAAAAATAAAACAATATGTGTACTTTTAAGAATACATAAGACTCCACATGTTGGAAGGGATGTCTATGAGAGGAGGGGAATGTGGATGGGGTAAGAAAAAAATGACAGAATAATACAATATTCAGGGCATCTTTCCAAGGATCAGTTATGACAGGGTACCAGGAACTAAATGCAGTCTTAAAAAAAATGTAAGAGACGGCAATAAAATGACATTTGGAGAAAAAAAAGACTAAGGTAGGAAAGAGGATGTGGATGAACTAGGGCTTAGTATTAGAAGCTATATGATCAGAGAACAGAAAGAAAGACAACCTATAATACTTGATGCTTTCAATAAAATTAGTGCTTTAAATTTTTTTTCAAAAAGAGTCTCTGAGTAACTTGCACTATTCCAACTACATATTCATCTCAAGGTAAAGAACATTCTTTGGCTACGAAGTTCTCCGGACTTCAGAGGTTAAGCCCATGTTCTACCAACAAACCCTTTCCAAAGTTCTTTTTTGGCTTTGGTATAAGGCAGATTATATTGTAGAACTGTAAGGTTACCACTTGGTCTCTCCCTAATCATTTCCTTTAAAACAAGGTGAGTATAGGAAAGTTTATTGATAAAACAAAATACAATAATTAAATGGAAGTTAACACATAGTTTTAACACAATATGTTTAGCTTTTAGCCTCAAATTTCTTAGGAATACACACGTATAATTACACGTTTTATGGTACAGGACAGTTTTGTTATAATTCTTATTTTGTTCACTATAGCATTGAACTTTAAATTAAATCCAATATAGTGAATCAAAGCTAACTTTATTTCAATTATGTGGTTTAGTTCTTCTTCAAAATCTGTAAGCACCAAAATACCATCCTTAAAAGGAATGTCAGCACATGTGAGACTATATCCCAGACATCCCTTCTTAGTAAATGAATATAAAAAATTATTAAATTAATTATGATTTAACTCAATAAAAATTATGCAAATCCACTTATCTTTTCGGCAGGGTTAAAAATTCTATGTTACCATAATAAAAAGACCAAATCAAATAATTTAGAATTATCACTATTTTTCTAGTTATCACATAGCACTTAATAGCTGTTATCCTACAAGTGACAAGAAGCTTTACTGTGCTGAAGTATTTTAAAATGTTGTATTACAAGAATAGGGGGAAGGGGGAAAGGGAGGGGAGGGAGGGGGGAAAGGGACAGAGGGAGGGGGATTGGTGGGATTACACCTGCGGTGCATCTTATAAGGGTATATGTGAAACTTAGTAAATGTAGAATGTAAATGTCTTAACACAATAACTAAGAAAATGCCAGGAAGGCTATGTTAACCAGTGTGATAAAAATGTGTCAAACGGTCCATAAAACCAGTGTATGGTGCCCCATGATCACATTGATGTACACAGCTATGATTTAATAAAAAAATTTAAAAAAAAATAAAATGTTGGATTATATTTTAGAATGAGGTGCCTTTCAGGAAATGATCCCGGAGCCGTAGATTGCATAAGCAGAAGCAGTTTTCAGCACTTTGGACAGTGACCTGCACCTGCTGTTTTCAGATACTGGTGCGCAAGCTGGTTGGAACATTCTCCCACCCTGCTGCCAAGTAAAAACATTATTGATTAAATGTGAGACTCTGAAATTCATCTCTTACTGAGAAACCTTTAAGAGCATTATAGAATTCATTTTACCCATATCATAAATCTATTGAGTAATGAGAAAGAAGAATCCACTTGCAAATATGGAGAAATGTTTCCTTAAGCAGTCACACCAGATAAATTATCCACCCCCAGCAATATGCCACAGAAAGTGATGCCAATGGATTTTTTAATGTGGTCACACATCCAGGGATGGAAGCCTGTGAAATGTTAATGCCTATAAGTTTTTCTTAAAAGTATGCCTCGTGTGTGACTCAGGACTTCTCCCGCACTGCTTATAAGAATAGATCATGTTAGATCATCTCCTTATAGTTAGAAATAAATGTACTTTTGAAAGATAAAATAGATCCTTGAAAATAAGTCTCTTTTGTTTATTTGGTTGATATATCATACTTCCGAGTGAATTACCTAAGAAAAACTTGAGCATTCTCTTATTTTTTTATTTATTTATTTTTTTTTTTTTGTAGAGACAGAGTCTCACTTTATCACCCTCGGTAGAGTGCCGTGGCATCACACAGCTCACAGCAACTTCCAAATCCTTGGGCTTAGGCGATTCTCTTTACTCAGCCTCCCAAATAGCTGGGATTACAGGCGCCCACCACAACGCCTGGCTATTTTTTTTGTTGTTGTTGTTGCAGTTTGGCCGGGGCTGGGTTTGAACCCGCCACCCTCGGCATATGTGGCCGGCGCCCCATCCGCTGAGCCACAGGTGCTGCCCCATTCTCTTATTTTTTTAAATTCATTAAGCAGCTAAATCTTCTCACATTTCTCCAACTTGTTCAATAAGCCTTGTTTTATGTAACCCTGAAACTTGTTCATGGCTATCTTGTTGGTAGGTCTGATCACTTCCTATTAAAAAATCAGAAAACCAAGTCTCATCGAGGTCAAGTGACTTGATAAAGGACACACAGCGAGTAAACTGCGGAGCTGGGCTTCACAGTTAGCTTTGTCCAACTCCACACCCAATTTCTTTCCTACTTATCATGATCCTAACTTACTACGTTTTATATGTAATTTCTGTTCAGCAGTTTATCTCACTTATAGAAAAATGTAAATAAATTTTAGCTGTATAGTTGGATTTATTTACATAAAATAAAACATGTTTATGACATTAAGCTGCCAAATAACTCTCTAGAGGCCTTGAAATTACCAGCTTTGGGTGTAAAATAAATCAGTCTCAATGTTCTTTCGTTCCATTCCTCACTGATAAATATCCAGATGGGCCACAGCATATTTTTGTTAGAAGGGAGTACGTAGGTAATTCCATGCCAAAATTCACACCCTTATTCAGAGAAGAAAAATACCAGAATGTAATCAGCCCTGATGAAGCCTCCTGCCTGAAATGATGAAGACAGAAGAGGAAATGAGCAGGGACCCAGAGACAGCCTGGCAGAGCCAGGAACCTAAATCGGGAGGAGTCAGGACCCACAGAAGATAAAACCAGGGTTAGCCTCCCGGTGCAGTAAGGCTGAGCTATGGACATGGGGTCAGACTGCAACAACATGACCTTGAGCAAATCACTTAACTCACCTGTACTTTAAGTTCATTGATCTGAATAAAGGAAATAATGAGATCCATCTCACAGGGTATTGTAAGAGTTCAAAGGGTTACCAGGTAAAGGTAATGGTTGAACAAATACTAGCCATTATCATCATCCTAATCACCATTCTATCACTTTCCAGGACAGCAATTTGACCTTTAAAAAGGATCGGTACTATTTTTCTCAGGAAACCCCATAGGTTGAGGGATCAGAAACATCTCCATTTCATTTCTCCCCCATATGCTTTGCTGAAGATAACAGACCATCTTCTAATATAGCTATGAGCTCTGGACCAACAAGACCAGGAGCCTTCTCCTCAGTGTGCTGGAGCCAGCTGTTCATCTCTCAAGTTAAGCAGAGAAGAGTACCAGTTGATTATTTAGATGGAAGGAAAACATTCTCCATATCATGTGTAACTACTACCTGCAGAAATCCAAATAGATGCGAGCAGAAAGAAAAACAGACATGTACTTTACATCTTTGCGAATTAGAAATGGAAACAAATTTGATTTTAAAAAGATCGCTTTTTTTTTCTTGAATCTTCTTTAATTGATATTCGACTGTATGGACCGACCACCTGTTTCAGAAGAAAGTTCCAGTGACAGGATGAAGTAATTTCCAGTATCACATCTCTTGACAAATGAAAGAAACTTTCATAAATATTTATCTTACCTAAAATAGATTTGTAACAATTGTATGACACTAACAGCTTAAGTATACATGGGTCTCTTCCTATGTACATTTATGCAAAATAACCTGAGAAATCCTAAGCAAACTATGGTGACATTTTGACTTAGAGTTTCCAAGCCAACATTTGAAGAGATGAAGGGCAATTGTGACTGCCTGCTTGAATTCTCAACAAAGTGGTGAAGGTCAGGCAGATCAGTTGGATACCAAGGATAAAATGAAACATATGGTTTGAAGTAACAGATAAGTCACGAGTAGGCATTTTTCAAGACCACAAAGAAAGAAGCAGCTGAACGGCAATGGAAAAAAATAAGCTAAATGAAGAAAGAAATTGGGAAATAGAAAAGTACCAATGTGATGAATTAAAAGGCAGCAAAGGCTGCAGAAGGAGGGTCTTGGGGAAGGACTCCAAGGAAAAGAAGGCATTTTAGAGAACATTAGCCAAAGCCAAGTGTTTTCCCAAGAAATAATTGACACCTACTCATCAAAGATCATAAAATCGGACACCCAATTTATGAAGCCCATGTTAGGTATTATAGGTAACATTTATCTCAAAGTTATTATGTGCCTGGCATGGTGCTAAGCATTTTACCAAGCATTTCCGAATCCTTTGAGGTGGGAACCATTGCCATCCCCATTTTACAGATGAAGAAACTAAGGTTCTGAGAAATTAAATAACTTGCCTAAGCTCATGTAGCAAATCCATGGTGGTGCCCAAGTAAGACCCAGGTGATGTGATCAGAGCCCATCCTCTTATTTACAAAATTGCACTTCTGTATACATAGTGAAATGAACTGCTTAAAAGTTAGAATAGTATCATACAGGTCAACCTAGCAAGAGGAAGAAAAAAAATTCCATTCAAATTCTCACCAACCCATACCTTGGTTAGACCAGACCCCAGAGGAGAGAGTATGAAAATCTTGAGGTTTAGAATTCCACAAAATCAGAGACTTCTCTTAAGCTGGCAGTGTTTGTCTTTCTTCCTTTTTATACATGGCTGAGAACACCACTACTTGCTACCCTAAAGCTTCTTGCAAAAAGTTCCTTTTCATCTTTAAATAATGACTCACTCAATTAACCAATTAGACAAATAATGGCTGGATGGAATAAAGGGTTTGACAACCATTGTGAAGCTGTCACTTTTCTGAGTAAGGATGTTTTTGCATGTCACTTCTTCCACATAGGGGTCACGATTGAACCTGTAGTGGGGTATTCGCAAAGCGATGTAAGAAACTTCCTAGCACCAGGACTCTTAAAACAAGTAACATTTTAGTTCAAGCTGGATTATATGTCTCTGTGCAGTATGTATCTAGGTTAAATCAGATAGAGACAGATACACACATATATGTATTTATTTATATATAGTCATTTTTAAGGTTTAAATCTAAAGGGCAAAGAAAATGGACTCTTGAGATTTCATACGTTTTTCTTTCATTTTGAAATACTTAACACATCTCTAGGTGTAAAATGATACAGAACCACATCACTACTAGCCTTCTGATAAGAAGTGCATTTGAATTACAAAAGCTTACAACCACCCCAAAATAAATTCTTGTAGGAGAGACAGGCTTGTAAGAATACAGAAGAGGAATGTTTTTCCAGTGATTAATTTAAAGCAAGCATCCATTTGAGCACAGAGCACGCTCCTTTTCAGAAACCTCTGAAGGCCCCAGGTGTGACCATCTGTCTAGCAGTCACTGTGACTGAGGGCCTGCTTTGCTTCAGGCCATGTGCTAGATCTGGAGCCTCACATGGTGGCTGGCACATATCAAGTGCTCAGTTAATGTTTGTTGAACACATATGTGTGTGAATAACTGAAGAAAAGGTTGCTGGAAAGCTCAAAATCTAGACATTCCTATTTTCAGTCTCTGATACAAGATTACAGGCCTGAATATGGTTCCAATGATGATCACAATTCTGAGGATATTACTTAGGCCAATCCCATGAACTTGATTTTCCCAGAGGCCAGGCCAGTCAGCTTTGGTTGTTCTGAGCTCTGACAGAGGCCCACCCAGCTCTCAAACTCACGCTACTGAAGTCATAGCTGTAAGAAACAATTCCAAGTGGCTGCTCATGTTGGAAGTCAGAAGTTCGTATTTGGGTCCTTCATTGAAAAAACATCTAACTCTTCTCTTCCCTACCACATGTAAAAACGCCATTCATGGCGCAAGCTTGGTGTCTCAAGTCTATAATCCCAGCATTCTGGGAGGCCCAGAGGAGGTTTAGGAGTTCAAGAACAGCCTGAGCAAGAGTGAGACCCCCATCACTACTAAAAATAGAAAAATTAGCCAGGCATTGTGGCAGGTGGCTGTAGTCTCAGCTACTCAGGAGGATGAGGCAGGAGAATTGCTTGGACCAGGAGTTTGAGGTTGCTGGGAGCTGGGCTGTTGCCACTGCACTCTAGCCTAAGCAATAGAGTGAGACCCTGTCTCAAAAAAAAAAAAAAAAAAATCCCATTTATGAGGGGAAAGAAACCCCAAATATCTGTTGAATATTTATTAGTTAACTGCAAATCAAGCTCAAACACACAGAGATGGACATAGAACTATCAAGTCCAAAAACTATTAGAGATTACAAGGAATCTCTAAGATTTGTTCTATCTCATCAAGCTCACAGCCTCTTCTGAGTACCCATCCTGCGCCAGGCACTGTGACAAGGCCAGAGAGATAAACTCCAGATCGCGTCCTCATGGAGAGGGTATTCTAAGAAAGAGACGGACTTTGCAAATATATAATCCTATAAAAGCAAAATCCTATAAAAGAAGGTGTCATTTCAAGTAATGAACAGGGGAACAAATCTGAGGTCTAGAAAGAATTCCCCAAGGAGGCAGCCTTTGAGTTAAGAGCCGAAGGACAAATAATTAGCAGAAAAATGGCTTTGATCATCATGGAATCCAGATTACATACAAAAGAGGACTAAATTATCCAGATAAATATGGGGAAAGCTGGCCTTCACTCGGTTTGCCCAGATACGGCCTTTTGACTGTCTGTTGTGAACTACTGACCTCTCGAGGAAAGAATCAAAGTCACTGACCAAGAAACACTGACCAGAAAATGTTTTTGTCTTAATTATATAGACACTTCCTAAAAAGCAGTTTAGATAGGAACTGTATAGACAACGGCTCAGATTCTCCACTTCATTTGCTCTTACATCCAATTTTAATGCCCAGCTTAGGATGTATGACCATTTATAAGTTGAAACCTTGAGGCATATTTCTCTAAAACTCTCCACACAGCCTGGTAGATGCCATCATATGTTACTTCTTTGTTTATAAGATGTCATCTTGCCTTCCCTGTAGACTAAATTCCACTGTTGAATCAGTGTTATTGGGCTTCACAGTCATTTTGCTATGTAATTGCCCAGGCATTCATCAAGATGACAAAGGAAATAAAAACCCCAGTCCTGAAGCTGCGCGAATGTCAATGAACAAACAGATCAAAGAAATAAACAAGCCAGATCCACATTCACTTGTGATTAGCAGGAAAACAGAGGGGGAGGAAACTGACTATTTGCCAAGGACAGGATGGAACATAAATTGACTTTTCCTCCTGGCCTTTGAAATTGTTGTCATTTTCATCTGCTCATCATTTCTACATGTCTTATTTTCACAACTTGCTTAACACCCCAAATAATTGCTTTAGGGCAAAAAAAAAAGAAAAGAAAAGAAAGTAACTACAATATCATCAGAATTTATTTAACTGCTAGTAATTGTTAAGGAGATGCTGTATCCACCCTCATCTTTTATAAAGTGTCTGAAACACTTAACAGTCACAGGAAGGTGAACTCAATGTACGAGAGGAGCTTGAAAAGTACGCATCTCATTCATCTTTGCATCCCAGTACCCAGCACAGAATCTGGCACCAGATGCCATTTAACAGAGTCCCCTCACACCCTGTCAGCCTGAAAGCAACTTGGCAAAGTCCCCATCTTCAGTAGGAAGGTCAGTGAATGGAAGTTCATGGGCTCTGGAGTCAGACCGATGATTTTGAATTCTGACCTCTATTTAGTAAAGGTCACATAATCCTGCAAAAAAATGGCTCAAATTTTCTAAATCTTAGATTCTTCATCTATCAAGTGGAGATAATGACCACCTATATCACAGGGGCAAGGTGAAAAGCAAATCTGAAGTAGTATATAAAATGTCGGCACATACTAGGAAATAGGGAATGTGTGTTCTCTTGACTTGACTTTCCTTTAAAACACCAGAAGATGACAAGGGATTTTTACTTTTCTTTCATTAATGGGGAAAAGGTGAGATGGGGAGGCAGACCACCCTAGATTCCATATTACAAACACTTTGTTGGAAAGTTACCCTTCTCCAGACTTGCTTTATTTATGCCAGAACAGGACACTATATGTTCATGTTAGAGATGTGCACTGTGAAAGGACTCCAGGCATCTGTGCTCTCAGAGAACCTCAGGGAAATCCATCTCCCCTTGGCACCTCTTCCATGACCCACAGAACAGGAGAAATCTCCCTAACCCCAGATCAAAACAGCTGGATCTGCACTCACCTTCCCCCTGCTCAGTGTCCAGAGCTCAAGCTGAATCCCACAGGGGACACACACACAGACATACACGGTCAATGCTGAGAGATTGGCCCTTCTAAGAGTGGCCTGGACAATTTTATTAATGAGATACATACAAATGTCACAAATTTAGAGAGCTATTTAAGATAAAGTTTTTCTTCCACACTCATGACACTAGATTCCATTTGTCCCTAAATTAACGTCCCCTCCATGAACTTTATTGCATCACGATAACTAAGAAAAGCGTTCTACATGAAGCAGACGAAGCCAGGTACAAAGCCCAGCTCCATAGCCTAGCTGTCTGTCCTTTAGTAAGTCACTTGACCTTTTGAGACTCTGTTTTCTAATTTTTAAGAAGAGGTTAGCATGCCTACCAACAAGGTAGTTATGAACAAGTCGTAAGATTACATGAACAAGGCTCGGCACAGTGAGCCACATACACTGAGGCTGGTGGCTCAACCCAGCCCGGCCAGCTAAATAACAATGACTAATGCAACAAAAAATAGCTGGGTATTGTGGCGGGCGCCTGTTGTCCCAGGTACTTGGGAGGCTGAGGCCAGAGAATCGCTTAAGCCCAAGAGTTAAGAGGTTGCTGTGAGCTGTGACGCTACAATTGAGGACGACGTAGTGAGACTCTGTCTTTAAAAAAAAAAGATTACATGAACAAGAGTTATTGAACAAGTTGTAAAAATGTGAAAAGATTGGGTCCTTTCTAAACTTAAAGAGTAAGAGCAAGCTTGGTGTAGATTCACAGATGAGAGTATAAACGGCTTCCTGCATGCTGGATCCCACCGCATGAAAAATATGGTTTAATAGTAAATATGACATAAGATAGGATGGTACAGTGCAGGGGACTTAAACTATTGAGAGATGTGATTCTTCGCTTTCAATTAAGTCTTTTCCTCCCTAAAGGAAGGGCAATGTCCAGCCAGGAACAGAACTAAAATATGTAGAGTAACTACTACACAGTCTCAGGCAGTTGACACCATAACTGCAGCACTAGGAACTATTGTGTTAGTGAGAGCTAAGTTTAATTGCTAACCCCAGTGAAGCACAAAGAAGTGAAGTAACTTGTCTCAAGACACAAAGACGGTCAGAGAAGCAAAGCATCAGAGCCAGGTTTCCCTCTCCCTCAAGCCAAACTTTCCTAGCAAGGAACCTCCTCTTTTTAGGCCCCAGTGCACCTCATCTGTCCTTTGCTCATATCAGAATTGGAGTTGCTGAAAGCTGTGTCTTTACAGTGACCATTGGCTCTTCAGGAATCGTCTAGCATTAGCCCTTTCAGAGAAGTGACCAGAAAGTCCATGCAATCACTTGCCAAAGAAAATGATGAAAGAGTGTATTTCCTCACACAAACACTGACTGGCTTGATTTCAGGACCACTGCAGCAGTCTTCAACATACAGAGAAATCCAGATCTCAAGGATGGATGGAAATCCTCAGATGGATAAGTCAAAGGGCAAACCCACATCAAGGTACTGAAAAGATGATCACAGAAAGAGCTGTCCAGTCAGAGGCCTGGCTAGATGTGAGAGAGCCACAAGGAACCGTCCTTTTGCTCCACATTTCCTCCAGCTGGTTTATGAGATGACTTTAATTCTCATGTTGGAAATACTCGCCTATGAATACCCGCATTTCTCTGAAGGGCTTCCTGCCGAGGAATTCACAGTCACCTGGAGCACACTGGGAACATGTCTCCCATGTTGGCACTGGACCATCCTGCAGGAGGTCATGAGGCTGTGGACAGGAGGTAGGTAAGTTTGGATGTGTTGTGGGGGGGAAGGCAAAGAGGTGGGCTTGGGAGGACTCTGAGGACAAGGCAGTGCAGGTGTTGGTGGGGGACTCACTGGGGGACATATTCTGATGATATAATGCAATCCCAAGGAGAGCCTTTGCAGATGCCACCGAGGAGACAGTGCTCTTGGTTTGGTTTCAGCTAGAAACTGAAAGCTTTAAATATCCTGGTAGGATTAGACCCTGCTTAAGGCTTTCTAGGGGCTCCCAATGCAGTTAGAACCAAATTTCAGCTTCTTACCCCAGCTGGCTGAGTCCCACCGTCCCACAGCCCCATCTCCCGTGCCCCTTGCCCGGCTCTGCAGAGCAGCCCCAGCCCCACTCTGCTTCTCCAACTCACATGCTTGTGTCTCCTTAGAGCCTCTCCTGTTCTCCTTCCGGGGAAACTCTTTCCGTGGCCTCGCTCCCTCTCAGCACTTGGGCTTTTCTCCCTGTGTCCCCTCTTCATTGAGGTCCACTCCTCATCACATCATCCAAAAAGTCCCTCTCTTCCTCCAGCATAATTTCTCACAAGCGTCCTTTCCTCTTCGTTCCTGGCAGTTGTCAGATTGGAGTATCATCTTGGTGTTGATTTCTTCACTAGCATATTGTCTGAACCCTTCCACTGGGAAAAGGTGCCCCTATACTGTGGGCTCTCACTCATCTCAGTGTGTTTGGTGGGCAATAATAATAACAGCAATACTTATGTGACCTTTATTATGAGCCAGATACTGTTTTTAGCACTTTACGTGTATCATTAATTCACTTAACCTTTCAGGGTGGAACTGTTATGGTCCTCATCAACTTACGGCTATGAAATCAGAGTTCAGAGAGGTTCAGTAACTTGCCCAATGTCACACAGCTTATAAGGACCAGAGCTGGGAACTGAGACGGTCTCCACAGTGGTAACTTTTAACTTCTCTGCTTGCCTGCTTCTGTTTGTTGGAGGAAGGACAGGAGACTTGGGGGCACAGAGAGGTTTTGGGGATCTTATTTATATTGGCCTGCCCATATCCAGGTCCTCCTCCTTGCTCAGGACCACCCCCACCCCCACCACAGCCCCGCTCCCTCTGTTCTGAAGATCCCATGTACCAGAAGAATAAAAAGAAGATTCTGTGAGGCCAAAAGGCCAAGGAAAGGGAAGGACTGGACTTGCTCAGTACATTCCTCAGAGGCTGAGTTGTGTCTCACATAGCTTTGCGGTCCCCTGTCTAGCACAGGGCTGGCAGGTAGGAGACCTAGAGAGGAAAGGGGAGGGATGCTGCCTCACTGGGAATTGAGAGGGAGCTTCCCTGGCAGAGAGAACAGTGCAAACGTCTGAGCTCATGAGTAGTAGTAGCAGGCACAGCTGTGGGTTGTGAGGTAGGGAGAGGCCAGGGACACTGCGTAGGAGGACAAGAGGCCAGGAAGACAGGCTGTTGCCAAGCAGGGAAGACCTCTGAAAGCCCGGCAAGGGAGTTCAGACTACTCTGCTCCTAGTTATTGTGTTCAGGACTAATTTAGATACACCAATTGTGACTGTCCAGTTGATGTGTTTTGACCAAACATCTACACCCATTGAACCACAACCACAATCATGATAGTATTTCTATCACCCCCAAAAGGTTTCTTATCACTAAAGATTTTTAACCAGCAGAGTGACACAGACCCGTGTTTCAGAAAGACGATTCTGCAGATGGTGTGGAGAGGGAGTGGATAAAGGGGGGCATGACGGCATCTTCCATCATCTCCCTTTGCGATCCATGGAGCAAGAGAGATTCATCAACAGCCAACCCCTTAAAAACAACTCCCTGGAACATTGTTAATTAACAGGCTTTGTCAAAATGCCAAAAGAAAAAGAACACAAAACAACGAAACTGATCTGTGTGGGTGAAGCATAGAGTTCTGTTGTCTTCTTTTTTTTTCTTTCCAAGAGCGATCAATAAAGCCTCAGCAACCTGTATTCAACAACAAGGAAAGATGATGACCATCTCGGCTGGGTCTGTGTGTTTTATCACTCTAGGCACAGCCTCTGAGGCCCATTCCAACCAACCACTCTGAGAAAATTAGCTGCCAACTTGACACACGACCCAAACCAACAGACCAGGGACTACAAAGTGCTTGACATCATCTGCAGTCTATTGCCCTGAGCCAGGCTGCCCCAGAGTTCCTGCCCATATCCAGGCAGCAGAGAGACGCCTGGTGCACTCAGGGCATGAAAACCACCAGCTGCTACTCCCACTCGCTCATGAGAACAAATGCCCAAACTCCGTGCTCAGAGATAATAATAGTGAGTCATCCTTGTGAACTACTCACTATATGAGTAGTGTATTTACATAAATTGTTTAATAACCTTAACAACCCCATTAGGTTAACTGCTATTCAGATCTCCATTTTATAGGTGGTAGAACTGAGCCATAGAGAGGGCTAGCTACCTGTCCACTATCACACAGCAAACCTATGGTTCGAACCCAGGAATTCCAGTTGCAGAGACCCTGACAGCATGACCCCATACTTCCCTGCCTTTCAGTTTAGTAGCTGCATAGCGAAGGGTGCAGGCAGGAACCAACCCCAAGGAAGCGGTTCTCACACATCTGGTGAAGGTGGACAACTGAACATACAAAAACAAGCCATTGGTGGGGTCAGTCCTGACACTGGGCCCCCATCTGTATGCGTCTTTATGAGCCCAGGTTTCAGAGCCAGACTACCAGATTCCACATTATGGTTCTGCAAGCTGCGTGATCTCTAACTTAACCTCAGAGCCACATTTTCCCATCCGCAAATGGGTAGAGCTGTTGTGAAGCTTTACAAGTGTGAAAGCCCAGCCCAGAGTGAGTCCACACGAACAGCGGATGTTACAGTGTCCATTTGGGAACTCGCAAACTGCTTATTTCAAGATGTACATTATTCAAACTTCACTGTCAGATAGCCACCAAAAAAAACCCAAACAAATGAAAATTTAGTAATCAACTTTTGTTGATTTTAATTCAAGCTTTATTATTCTGTTACATCAGGAAAAATTTCCCTAGAAGCATTTATTCATTTGACTAGTACGTACTTACTCGGTGCCAAGCACTGTTCTAGTTTCTGAAAATGTGTGTACCAGTAACCCTAAGAGGAAAATCTCTACCCTCAGGGGAGGGAGAGTTAGATTTCTTTAATGCATTTTTAATCACATTTGTATAATATTCTTTTTAATTTTAGAAAATTTTGGCTCAGTGCCTGTAGCACAGTGGTTATGGTGCCAACCACATACACCAAGGTTGGTGGATTCGAACCTGGCCTGGGCCAGCTAAACAACAATGACAACTGCAATAAAACATAGCCAGTCACTGTGGCGGGCACCGGTAGTCCCAGCTACTTGGGAGGCTGAGGCAAGACAATTGCTTAAGCCCAAGAGTTTAAGGTTGCTGTGAGCTGTGACGCTATAGCACTCTACAGAGGGCGACAAAGTGAGACTCTTTCTCAAAAAAAAATTTTTTTTAACAAGCCAGCATATTTATCTTTAATAAGGCTGTAGACAGAATCTAAAAACGAAATGAAAAAATCAAGTACCTTTATCTTTTAACAGGAACTCTACCAGCCTCACAGATGGACACTACAATCTCATGAGAAATCTTTTTCATTAAATTGTTTTGGTGGTCAAACTCTTTGAAACTACGGATCTAGAAAAACAAATTAAATAATAAGCAATTGTTTTAATTGTTTAGCCTTTGATGATTAAAAACAAACTAGGAAAAAACACCAACTGGGTTAAAAGAAATCACTGATGACCCCACAACAGAAAAGTCACTGATTCTCTTCAGTTGATTTTTAAACCTTTCTCTTGCAGTCTTGTTTGCACTACTGATTTTCCCAGTGAAAACGAGCGTTTTAAGCTAGAGGAAAATTCCAGGATGGTATGCGACCTTGCAGACGAATGAATGTCTGACGCAGCTCAGCTGTGACCTCCTTTGAGACTCCTCCCTAACCATCTCAGCTAAAAGAGCCCAGTGTAAAGCTCCACAAGCTGGGATGTCATCGGTTTTCCCTGTGGTGTTCCCAGCAGCCAGGATGCTGCCTGTGCACATTATCTGTAGCGTCAGTAGATGAAGAGCAAAGCTGGTGCACTGAGTGTCTGTCCTCAGTCAGGAGCCATCTCTTACTCACTCATTCACTGGAGAGGTTTTCACAAAGCATTTGCTGTGGACCAAGCATTGGACCAAGTGCTGGGTACATGTAAGAAGTGAAATAAACCTAGTCCAGGTTCTTAGGCAATATTGTTCAAGCCCAATCCTGGAGCACCTGCAGAGCATACATGGACGAGGCTACGTCAAATATACATAGATACATGGGTGGCGCCTGTGGCTCACAGTAGGGCACCAGCCCCATATACAGAAGGCGGCGGGTTCAAAGCCAGCCCCAGCCAAAAACTGCAAAAAAAAAAAAAGGTACATGTGAAGACCTTAGCATGGCTCCTGGTACATTGTAAGCACTCAGTAACTGAGGAGGAGGAGAAATAGGATGATGATAATGGTCACACGCAGAAAGCAACCTCCTCCTCATCAAATGCAACTTCAGACATCAAAGGGGCAATAACTGTTTACAAGGGTCATTTAAAAAGTATCTGCTCCTGCACAAACTAGGGGAATTCAGCCTAGGTTCTCTCTGCAGAGATGAAGAATCACCATGGCCACGACAGATATGTGTTTTACTTTAATATCCAAAGGTACAGCCTTGCCATCATTTATATTATCAATAATCTACCTGGGGCTCCTGGTATTGGGGAAGATGGAAGAGTGACCTCTGCTCTCTCTCTTTCTCCCCCGTTGATCATAACTAAAATCTCTGGATGATCTAGATAAAGCAATCAAATGAAGATTCTGAAAGGTAAATAATACCTCCACAGTGTGCTAGGGAGGAAAATTAAAACTCAGAGAAGAACCATACAGCAATGAATTTCCTAGTTTAATTTTTTTAACTTTCAGGACGGCGCCCATAACTCAGTGGGGAGGGTGCTGGCCACATACACCAAGGCTGGCAGGTTCAAACCCGGTCTGGGCCAGCTAAAACAACAATGACAACTGCAACAACAAAAAAAAATAGCCAGGCATTGTGGTGGGCGCCTGTAGTCCCAGCTACTTGGGAGGCTGAGGCAAGAGAATTGCTTAAGCATAAGAGTCTGAGGTTGCTGTGAGCTATGACACCACAGCACTCTATCCAGGGTGACAGCTTGAGACTCTGTCTGGAAAAAAAAATTTTTTTTTTTTTTTTAACTTTCAATTCTCCTAGCTTAGACTCCTGGGTGACTGAAATCCCAGAAATGCACAGCTGGCGCCAATGGAAAACTTTCCAAGAGAAATTTTCCTTTTCTGTCCAGAAGACTAGGAAGGGGGACCCCTGGGGGACAAAGGATAGAGAAATATCCCCATTTTACCTCTTTTTTTCTCCACTGGCCCTACCCAGTCATGAACCAGCACTAAAAGCAGTAGTAGCAGTGCCAGACAGACAGACACCAAAACTCAGAAACAGCCTGCTCACTACCTCTTTGGTCTGAGGAGTGTGGAAGAATTCCTCTATTTTTCCCCCTTCTCTCTTTTATCTCACTGTTTTGCTTCAAGGCAGACTCATATACATAAAATAAGAAACCATGTAAAGCTTAAACCCCAGATTTCTCAAATAAGGAATAAGAAAAGGGAATCCTGGGAATCAGAGAATGTGGGGGCAATCACAAATTCGAAGAAGCTGGCAAAGCTATTCTCTAAATCCAAGTCTGAAATCCAAGGCTCACTCCCAAGCTGTGCATGTGTAGAATTAACCCAAACCAGCACAACAAAACCTCTGAGAACTGAACTACCATACGGGCATCCTATGGATTCCAGAATGAGCCAAGAACCAAACGAAGGCTTTGAAAACAAAGTTGTTGATTTTAGAAGCAGAGCCTACAGAAGGTGGGCCAGGACTTGCCATCTGAACCTTTCTGAGTTAATTTCCTGCTTAAAAAAAAAAAAAAATCAACATTCTTCAGAAGATTTTAACAGAAACTAGACTCTCATAACATAATATTCAAAATGTATAGAATGCAATCTGTGGTAGAAAAACTAATGACCTTCCATAGATGCCTACTTCCTAGTTCCCAGAACCCATGGGAACCCATGAATGTGTTACCTTATACAGTAAAGGGTATTTTGCAAATGTAATGATGTTAAGGATTTTGAGATGAGGAAATTATCCTGGATTGTCTGGATGGATCCGATGTAACCACAAAGGCCCTTGTATAAGAAGAGCCAGAGGAGCATACAAAAAGGGGGTGTGACAGCAAAACCAGACCTTGAAGTGATGCATTTTGCCAGTGGAAAAAGCGACTACCAGGCAAGGAATGCTCCTCTAAAAATGGAAAAGGCAAGAAATGAATTCTTGAAGCTTCCAGAAAAATGCAGCCTTGCCAACACCCTTAATTTTAGACTTCTGACTTCCAGGATTATAAAAATTTTGTTTTTCACACCTATAATCCTAGCACTCTGTGCAGACGAGGCGGGTGGACCTCCTGAGTTCAGGAGTTCAAGACCAGTCTCAGCAAAGGGAGACCCCATCTCTACTAAAAATAGAAAAACTAGCTGGGCATGGTGGCGGGTGCCTATAGTCACAGCTACTCGAGAGGCTGAGGCAGGAGGATGCTTTGAGCCCAGGAGTTTGAGGTTGCTGTCAGCTATGACTCCACAGCACTCAACCCCAGGGCAACTGAGACTCTGTCTCAAAAATAAATAAATAAATTTGTTTTAAATCTCTAAGGTTTGGGTAATTCATTACATTAATCATAGGAAACTAATGCTCAATTTTAAATTACTCAAATAAAATAAGGGAAAGGAAATAACTACCAGTGCCAAGATGACCCCAATGCTAGGATTATCAGATGATGATTCTAAAACAACTACTGTAAGCTATGTTCCATGAAATAACAGTAAGCACTCTTTAAATTAGTGAAAAATTCTCGGTATAGAAATAGGAACTACAAAAAAAGAACCAAATAAAAACTTTGGAAGTTAAAAATGATATAATTGAAATCAAAAATACCCTCCGTGGGTTCAACAGCAGAATAAAGATGACTCAGGAAAGAGTTAATGAATAGATAGATAGATAGATAAAAATTATCTGATCTGAATAACAGAGGTAACAAAATTGGGGAGAAAAAAAAAGAGAAACAGATTCAGGGACCCATGGAACAGTATCAAAAGTTCTAAAATTCATGTCATTGGAGTCACAAAAGGGGAGAAGAAAGAGATGGGTGAAGAAAAACATATTTAAACAAATGAATGAATACTTCCCAAATTTATTCACATAAATTCACAGATGCAAGGAATTCAGTGAATCCCAAACAGGATAAACTGAAAGGAAACTATGACCAGACTTAGTACAACCCAAATGCTGACAACCAAAGATTTACAGATGGCCATGAACTTTATGGCCACTGTGTGTGTGTTTAAAAAAACCTTTTTTTTTTTTTTTGCAGTGTTTCTCAATTGGGGTGATTTTGCCCCTAAGATGACACTTGCCAAGGTCTGGAGACTTTTTTGCTCACATTAGGAGGGGACTGCCACTGGTGTCCAGTAGGCCAAGGATATGGCTAAACATCCTCCGAGACATAAGGCAGCCCCACAACAAAGAAATATCCAGCCCTAAGGGCAAGATTCTGCTAAAGTCAAGAATCCCTGAAATGTGGTAACAACAATTCAAATGACTGCAGGTTTCTCATTAAAAATCAGAAGAGAATGGAACTTTTTTTTAAGTGCTGGAAGAATACAATTATCCACCCAGCATTCCACACCCAGTAAAAATACACTTCAAATGAAGGCAAAATAAAGCATTTCAGATGACAAAAAACATAGAGAATTTGTTTTCCACAGATCTGATGTAAATGAAACATTACAGGGCATTGCACAAGTGGAAATCTAAAATGGCAAACTCTGGGTACATAGACTACTTTTCTTCTCCTAAGTTCTTTAAAATATGGATGACTATCGATATAAAAATCATAACATTGTCTAACAGGTATTTCAACGTATTTCCTAGTTTCTTCCTTAATACTTTTCTTTACCATAAAGCCTTTGATCAAAGCACAGCCCTGCCACTAGTACGATTTGAAAGCATCTTTCCTCCTGCATGATCTTTTATTATCTTGTTCCCTCTGTAGAGAAAAACTGTTCCTCCCTGGCGCCCTGCTGGGCACTGCATCCCTTATGACTCACTTCTGTGTCCTATTCCTTCCTGTTTCATCATTTCATTTGCATAATTTAAATAAATTCCTTGATAATTTTGTGCTCACTAGATGCATAAGCTCTGTCCAAAGCCTGGAAACAGAATACTTCCCCTTAGAAATGAGTCTTCTCCCCCTAAATTTGTCTAATTTTACCTTTGGAAGGAGCAGTTTTGTGCCTCGGGCTATAAGCAGAAGAAAATGACAGTGTGACATTAATATAGACCATTTATACCCTCAGGTCTATGTCCCATGGTCACATCAGGGACCTTAAGGGCTCAAATGAAATCCTTAGAGTATGTATTCTTTTTTTATGCAGTTGTCCCTGGGTATTTGAGGGTGATTTTTTTTTTCCAGGACCCTGTAATTGGTGCTCTCTGATGCCTGGGTCCTAGGACAGCAGTCTGCTCTCCTTCCTCCTCCCTCCACCCTTAGCCATACACTTCCTCTCCCTGCTTCTCTCCATGCCTCTGACCTACTACTTTCAGTGGCTTCTCTTGGACAACGACAGGTTGGAGCTGCTGCGAGAACAGTGCCTGGGTGGGAAGAACCAGATTCGTGGAGACAGGACATGAAGCAGCACTTCAGGATACTGGGGCCTGTTAAGGACAGGTGACTCGTCAATAACAAATGGCCAGTGATAGGCACAGAAGGGCTGAGAACTCACTCCCCGTGTCTACCCCCAACCTGTTGACTGGCATCTGGCCAAGGACCCATGCTCTTGGATTAGAGGTCTACCAGTAATAGCAGCCTAGATGACCACGAGCTGGGTGGCTTCAAACAACAGAAACTTATTCTCCTCTGGTTCTGGCGGCTAAAAGTCAAAATCAAAGTGTCAGCAGGGCCCTCTCCCTCCTAACTCTTCAGGGAAGAATCCTCCCCTGCCTCTTCCTAGCTTCTAGTGGTTGCCAGCAATCCTTGGCTTGCAGCTGCATCACTCCAATCTCTGCTTCTTCCCCCACGTGTGTTTCTGTGTTCAAATTTCCCTCTTCTTATAAGGATACCAGTCTTTGTAATAGGACCCACCCTAATCCATTATGACCTCATCCTAACTTGATCACATCTGCAAAGACCAGACATGTAACTGAGGTCACATTCATGGGTACTGGGGACTGTGATTTGAACGTATCTTTTTAGAAGACACTATTCAAACCACAACAAGAGGATAAGGACCAACACTTAAAGCAATAACCTTATAAGATACAGCCATGTGGGGTCTGCGTCTCTGTCTGTCCAGTGTCCCTCCAGCCCCTTCCTTGCCTCATTAGTCCTCAACTTCTATTACTTGATAAATGCATGATACCTGACTGGTCTCTAGACATAACTGCCTCTTGGGAGCTCAGGACTAGAGCAACTGTGTCTCCATTAATCAGGACAACCCACCTATACCACAGGGGACTGAGAACCAGCAAACCTCAGTCATGCCTCAGCACAGCGTGCTACATTTGGGACAGGGACTGGCGTGCTACATTTGGGACAGGGACTGTCTCTTGATGGCTCTCTCTCTCTGCTCTCTCTTGGCAGATGTTCTGTTATTGCCTCCTGCCCCTAGCCCTTATGTATTTTGTTTGACCCTTCTCTGCAGCCCTGTTCTTACCCCTTGATACAATAAGAACTTACCTTCAACAGCCAACTTTCCCTTCCCCTCCTGGTCAGACTGAAATAACATTCCTTGAGACTCAGATTCACAGCTCAGATCCACCCCGGCATTGGCTGTTCAGCTCACAGCTATGGAAAACTTTTTAATGACAGACTTTCTATGGACCAGCTCAATAAATCTTCAAAGCAATCATGAGAGGTAATAACAATTACTATCCCCATCAGAGATGAGTAAATAGAGTATTGGGGAAATTAAATCTCTGCCCCAAGGTCACACACCTAAAAGTAGCTGCACTTGATTCCATCCAGAGCCTGTGACTGGGCAGCCAGGGTTCTTGAGGTGCAGTGCCAGGTTCCCAGAGGGTCGGACACACTGTCGCATTGTCACCAGGGATGATTTGGGGTGGTAGGCAAGTACCAGTCTTAAGTACAGTCTTAACATGGAATCCTGGTGCGCCTGGTGTGTCCCTCCACCAAAAAAATTCATATTCAAAAAAATTCATATATTGGAACCCCTAAAGCAATAGTATTAAGAGGTGGAGGTGAAGTGATTAAGTCATGAGGGCTCTACCCTCATGACTAGGATTAATGCCCTTCAAAAAGAGGCTTCAGAGATCTGCCTGGACCCTCTATCTCTTATGCCCTGTGACAGTGAGGACGCAGAGTTCACCCTTTCTGGGTGAAGTCAACAAGGCAATAAGGTGCCATCTGGGAAGGAGAGATCCCTCCCCAGATGCCAATCTGCTGGTGCTATAATCTTGGACTTCTCAGCCCCTAGAACCATGGGCAATACATTTCTATTGCCCAAGAATTATCCAGTCTCAGTTATTTTGTTATAACAGCTCAAATGGACAAAAACCCCTGGTATGGGGCTCTTCTTCTAACTCTCTTTCATCTTTCTGGTTATATCATGAAGAAAGTGATTTAATACCTTTCTGACTTTTGCTAATACATGAATCCTCACATCCCACCCCCACCCCCTTTTTTAAAGGCAAGGCAAGCCTCAAGCTCAGACAATCTGACAGGCAATGAGCTAGAGAAAGAAATGATACTGATCATCATCTTATTTCTTTTTTATGATTCTTTGAATGGGTGCAAGGGATACTGCTTTCCTGTTATAGTAGTGATTAAAGGTTTTGTTTTGAAATGCATCTGTTCAAGTACAAGATGTGAATTTACTTCTTAAAAATTAAGTAAATAATAATATACATTTCCCCTTATGGAAAAAAATCAGGAAAATGAAGTACAAGAGACTCAAAAGTGGTGCCCTGTGTTATGCCACCTCTGGACGCTGGGAAATCCCAGCTGTGATGCCAGCAAAGCAGGCAGTTCCCACCTAGCTCCCCCACAAACACCGTGAATGGTGCGTGTTCATCTAGAATAGGTGCAAGCTTTCAAACATGTTAGACAAAATCTACTCACAAGTTCTGGGGAAACTGAAGAGGATTGACTCATTAACCACCCCATTCTCCACCAAAGAGCCTCAAAGTTTGGAAAAGGTAAAAATTAGCTCAGACTAAGAAATGAAAACCTGCCCTAGCATTTATCAAACCAGGGTAACAGCCACAGATAAAGCCAGCTGCAAAGTCCCAGGAAACAATATTTCTTTCAAGGACACATCACACATTACATTTTAACCTTCTTTGAGTAGCCACTGCATTCTTCATCCTGGAAGCCTTAATCTCTAAATTCGGAACTATCAAAAACGTCACTGTTGGAAACTGAATCAATAAGAATGAAACATCTCACCCTTGGTGTGAGGATCTAAGTCACTTGGACACCTAGAAGCCAGCCTCCCTCGATTTCCAGCCCAGATACGGAGCTTCAGGAAAGGGGCTTCTGTCGACAACACTCACACTTATCTTAACTTTTGTCATTTCCGGGGAAACAAGAGCCTGGGTTCAATTTATAGTCCAGATCTGACAAGGACTCTCATACCCAGTATTGTTTTGCTTTTAAGCTTTATTTTCAATTTATCTGAATTTTACCCTTCTTGAAAATCGTCTGATAATTCTTCCTTTCTCTGTGTTTGGTGCCACCCCACAGTTCTCCCAGCATGCAGCCTCCATCATGCTAATAGAACAATAAATCTGACTTTTGGAGGCCACTTGTTTCTTGGTGGTCTAAGGCTAAAGGATTAGGGTGCGTTATATATAACATTTATTATTCCAGGCTTTGGGAGGTATTGTTTATCTTTTAAAATAAGCCAACAAATCACAATTTGCCCCCTAGGGATATTAGAACCAAATTATAAAGGTGCCCTTTAACTCTTCCATAGAAACCTGCTGGTAATTTGACTCAACTCTTCTCTGTCACTATTGTTGTCATGATTCCTCTTTTTGGATGGCTGGTTTGGTTTCAAGCAAGAGTTTGGGCCCTGATAAATTTCCACAAATGTGCTTAACTGCTAGTGTTCTGCATCAGCATGGGGCATACGTTTCCTCGTCACCCCGAGAGGCAGCCTCTGCAGTCCAATCTCACAAGCTCTCATCCTAGTCAACTTGACGGAGGATCTTCTGGATGGAAAGGAATGTGTATCTCCTCCCATGCTACATACATAGAGGCAGGGGGGTCTTTAAGCACAATCGTGTGCATATATTAGGCAAAGGCAAGAAGATCACCCCAGAAGGAGAGGAGGGTGCAGCATTTAAAACTCCTCTCCCATGGAGCCATCTGTTCCCATGTCTCTGCTTCCCTGCCAGTGTCTGCCTGCTCTCTGTTCACTGGAGCTCCTCTGCTTCCCCAGAGCTAAGGCTCAGATATGATTCTGCAGCATGATTTGCCACATCGTGACTATTTCAGTCTCAGAGCCTCAGAACTAAATCCCCAGGACAGAAATAGGATAGGATTGGTTCCCTTACAGTCAAGTGTCCACCCTGTGCTGATGAAAACAGACACGGCAGCACAAACATGGACAGCTGGTCTTCCCTTCAGCAGGAGCTGAGGATCAGAAACAAGGCCAAAGGAGGAGAGGGCTTACGGACCCATGTGTGTATTAACTCCAATAACAGAAGGATAAAAGAAAGCCATGCTTTATTCACAATTTATATTTTTCTAACACACATATTAGCAGCTATCTGAAATTTAATAATTCAAGAGGAAATATCAGTAACTCAAAAGTACAGTTCAGCGCAGTATCCATGAGCTGACCTGCTGTGCTCAGGAACATGACACCAGATCCTGCCAACAGCTGCATGAACTTGGTCCGAGAGAGGGGGGAAGAGAGAGAGAATATCAATGCAACATATTCCCCCATCAGAAAAAATGTCTTTCTGCCTTTCTGCCATTGGCCTGGATATGAGTCAGCACAAGAAGAAGCATGTAGTTATACAATTAATACTCCACGCTGCACATTTGGAAGGTCATCCTCCTGGGAGGTGACACCAGGTACCGTGAAAAGAGCATGAGTTTTATTGTCAGGTGACTCTGGACTCCACCCTGTGTGACTTTGCAGCTGTGTAATTTGGGCAAATCCCTCCCTGAGCCTGAGCTTTCTCACTTGAGGACAACACATAGCACCACCTTGCCCAAGGTTGAATTTGGATGTTACCGAGACCTTGGGATTTTCCCTCCCTTTGAGCTCCAGATCAACGCCAAGTTGGAGAGACCGAGAGCCATGGCTCCCAGGGCATGAGGGAGGAAAGTCAACAGTTCCACCACATAAGGTCCCCTCACAGGATCTTCATTCCTCCTTTGGTGAGTCATCCCCAGATAAAATGTCATAACAGCACAAGTTTCTCTTCTGAGATAAAGTCCTAGCAGTCAAAACATCTGAAACTTAGGATCGAGCTCCAGCTTAAAAACTTTTTAAAGTAGGGTGGCACCTGTGGCTCAAAGGAGTAGGACGCTGGCCCCATATGCCAGAGGTGGTGGGTTTAAATCCAGCCCCGGCCAAAAAAAAAAAAAACTTTTTAAAGTAAAAAGCATTTGTCAAACATCCAAGTGCTTTATCAGACCATGTTGGCCAGTGTGCCGGATGCCATAAGCGTTCACCCAATCCCCTCGTCTTACTTCTCCAGGGCACCCTCTGGACTCCATATGCCCAGAACCTGCATTGCTTTGCATGAAGGCATCTTCTAGCCACAGCCCATCTGCTAGCTCACAGGCAGGACAGATGTGTTGGAGACTTGAACCCCCCCCCCCCACATTTCTCAGCCAATGCCAGGTGGAAGTGGGCTAGCTCCACTGTGTACTTTCCACCAGATCTCAGAGTCGCTCCAGTGAGATTAATAGCCAGCTGCCCATAGTGGTAGCGACCTTGACAACTCCCTCAGTCACGGTCAATGTGATAGGAACATGGTCTGCCCAGACATTTGGCCAAACATTGTCCTGGGTGTGTGTCTGGGAGGGTATTTGTGGGTGAGATTAACATCTGAATCAGTAGACTAAGGAAAGCAGATGCCCTTCCCAATGTGGATGCACCTCATCCGATTCACCAAAGGCCTATCTCCAATGTGGGACATTGCTCTTCTCTTTCATTCAGACTTGGCTGCAGAGCAGAACTTATCAGCTCTCATGGATCTCCAACTTGCCAACTACAGATTTCTTAGCCTCCAAAATCATGTGAGCCATTTCCTTATAGTAAATGTCTTTATGTGTGTGTGTGTGTGTGTGTGTATAAAATGTATGTATGTATATATATTTGTATCTATATCATGTAAGTGTTTATATGCATACAAGGTCTAACAATTATGTTCACAAACTCATCCTAGAAAAAGTGCTATATGTAGCACTTTGCTCATATACCTCATTGCTGAATATCACTACAGTCATCTCCAAAGCACTCCCCTTGAGAAGCCATAGCACTGATGTCAGCACCTAATCCACCCTTCAAAGCAATTTTGGAACTCTTTTTCTGGAATGGCCATCAAAACTATATCATTTTATCCTTGATGCCCTGAATGTCATTAAAATGTCTTCTTTCAATATTTTATCTTCACATGAAGGAAAAAAAGTCATTCAGGCCAGATCAGGTGAGTTGGGCAGGTATTTAAATACAGATATTTATTTACTGGCTAAAAAAATCCCTCACAGACAGCGCTGTGTGAGCTGGTGCATTGCCGTGATGTAAAACCCATGAGTTGCTGGCCAAGATTTTCAGTTAAGATTTTCCTGTTTCTCTATCAATGTTTTCTTAGTCTTCTCTGCTTTTCACAGTCAGCTGATAATTTTGACACATGATTCAACAAATTTTTGCAATGTTTTCACCAATTCTGTTCCTTCCTGGCTGCCCTGACTTCTTTCATCAGTGACACTTTCTCTCCTCTCAGAAAAGCATTTAATCAATTTATACACTGCTGTTTTCCTCATGGCATTATCCCTTTAAACTTGGACTAAGATGTCCTTGATTTCATTTCCACCCTTACCAAGTTTAACAAGAAATTTAATGTTTGTTGCTCTAATTCAAGCTCTAACATTCTCCCAATGGCACACAAAAACCCACAATAACAATAATAAACACCTTCAGCAAGACGAGGCCACATGTTGATACAAACACAGGTGTGAGACACTGATATACCAAGGTGACAAAACCTTACCAAGGTGTCTGTACAGTGCCGCCAACTTAAGCACACAGTGGCAAGTTCACAAGCCTACTTGTCAGACCTTTAATATAATACCTTGCTCATATACAAGGTATTATTTTTTTTTGGCCCTATAATATGTGTGTGCATATTATATATAAGGTATAGGTGGATATATGTGCTGGCTCTATTTCCCTGGGGAACCCAGGCTAACATACATGGCTTCTTTGCCTCACTCCCCACTACTCTACCAGGCTTTTCTTCTCCACTCAAACAAACAATTCACATTCAAATCTTTGTCCCAGGGTCTGCTTCTGAAGGAACCCAGACTAAGGCCAACCCAACAGCATTCCCACCCTCTTCCCTCTTGCTACCTCCCCATATTGAGGCTGGAGGCCCAATGTGTGCTTTCCCAGCTTCCTGTGCAGTTTGAGGTAGTTTGTGACCTAATCCATGTCAATGATGTATAAAATGTAGGCCAATTACAGTGGCTCATGCCTACAATCTCAGCACTTCAGATGGCTGTGGTGGGAGGACACCTTGAACCCAGGATTTTAAGACCTAGGAAAAATAGCAAGACCCTGTCTCTACAGAAAAAAAAAAAAAATACAAAAATCAACCAAGTGTAGTGGTGCCCAACTGTACTCCCAGCTACTTGGGAGGCTGAGGCAGAAGGATCACTTGAGCCCAGGAATCCAAGGCTGCAGTGAGCAATGATGGTGCCACTGGACTCCAGCCTGGGAGACAGTGCAAGACTCTATCTCAAAAAAAAAAAAAAAATCTATTAGGGGAGGAGGCTCTAAAAGGCTATTTCATTTATTGTTAAAAGGGAAAAATACAAAAAAGGAAACTCATTTCTACCATCCTTCTTGTCCTAAATGCTACAGTGACACCTGGAGTTTCACCACCATCTCACAACCATGAGGAATTAATATCCCCTGAAGTCCTGTAACACCTGCCATTCCCAAGAAGACAAGTCCCCAATATCTACCCAATATCTCATTACTTCCTTCGCTGTCCTGCACCTATCAGACCTCAAGATACTAACTCTCCCTTCCCCCATTCGGGCGAGGGTGCTCCTGCATGTTGATGCCCAGGAGAGGTTCATGGCAGAGCCGTAAATAAATCACCTGAAACTATTTCTCGCTTGTGTGTTCAAAATGCCTAGAGCCTTTAAGAAAGAAAGATTCCAAGCGTGGAGCGAGGGTTTTAAAGAGCATAAAGAGCTTAGACTAGAAAGAGCTTCCCCTGGAGGGGGAGGAAGCAGAGATCAGAGAGGTCTCTGGCAGCAGAAGAGGCTGGCGCCCTGCTGCTCATCACACCCAGCTTGTCTGCAGTGTGACAGGACCCAAGAGAGGAGTGGCTCCACACCTGACCAAGCTGGACCTCCAGCATCTCTGCAGAGACATGCATCCACCTTGCATTTCAGGGAGCTCCAGAGAACTGTCAGACCAGAAGCACAGTGCAATTCTCAGTGGTATCCTGGAAAGCCAGCCCTCTGCCAAGGGGGGTGAGAAAGTCTGGGTGATAGGTCCAAACTCCTTTAAAGACAGAGACATGGTTAGAGTTTGGGTCTAAAAGGTTGTCTACACCCCAGCACTAGTCATTGCACTGTTATGAAAACTAGTAATCAAATAAGACCAACTGATTTTTCATTCTTTTAAGAAATTTGAGTTCCTATTGTTACTAGGCATAGGAGACATAAATCAAATAAGACGTCTCTGTTCCCAAGGAGCTTACAGTCTAATGGGATAAAGGCTCACATCAATACGTAGGCTCAGGTATTGAACGACATGTTTTAGAAGTTTCCCAAACATTGCATGAGTCACTCCTGACCAAAGGAGGTCTTCTGTGCCCAGTTATGAATAAGCAAGACTCAGGGAGGTTAAGTGTTTTACGAAAGATTGCACAGTCACAGACCCTGGCCTGACTACTGTCAGCTGGCAGGTTCCTTCCACTCTTACTACAGAGGACTCCAACACCCACAGAGAGCCCAGAGGGAGTCGGGGGGTGACTCTTTACCTTTGCTCCCCAACAGACTCCAGCAAGTAGAATTATTTACTTGTGTCTTGCTATTTAATGTGAAAGGTTCCCAGACCCACTGCTACATCTGCTGAAGCTATAAGTGACTTCCCTGAAAACTGGTTCTATTCATCACACCTAAGAGAAAACAGCTACCTTCACATTAATTAACAGCAGAAATGGCTAAAGTTAATTATAGCTCCTTCTTAGTTAACAAATGAGGAACAGGCTGGCTGCCAAAGAAGAGAACAGTGGAGGGAGGAAGGCCTGGTGTCTCTATCCTGTGTCCTGCCTGAGACCTACCTTCTGTTAAACGCAATCAGTTTGCTGGTCAATGCCTCAGAGCTGCCCACAAACTCAGAAAGTCTCTCAGCCTTGCGATGTGGTATCTCTCTTTAAGGAAAAGGCCCCTTACCACTAGAAAAGATGTGTACATCAATTATTAAAAAGGGCTTTTATCAAAGAGGAAGGAAAAATTGCATGTCATTTTCCTAGCATTCAATATTTTTTATTATTTATTACTAGCAATCATCTATTTGGGGAAGAATGAGCCATTACTTAAAAAAACAATCCATGAATGTTTCAGCTCAAGAGCAGAAAAGATATTAGACAGTGTGTTCTCCAAAGCCCAGAAAACATACAATTGCCACTGAATCCCCTGATACAAGTTTTCCTTTCTTTTCATTTTTTTTCTTCAAACACACCAAGAAAAAGGGAATTTAAGAATGCTCCATTTCCGGGAGGATGGGCGGAGGGAGGGGGATTGTTGTGATTACACCTGCAGTGCATCTTACAAGGGTACATGTGAAACTTAGTAAATGCAGAATATAAATGTCTTAACACAATAACTAAGAAAATACCAGGAAGGCTATGTTAACCAGTGTGATGAAAATGTGTCAAACGGTCTATAAAACCAGTGTATGGTGCCCCATGATCGCATTAATGTACACAGCTATAATTTAATAATAATAATAATAATAATAAAAGGGTAAGGTCACTCCTGAGCCAACAAATATTCTGTTCATTTACTCATCTATCATTCAAAACATGGTGATTGAGTGCCTCTGCATTATGCAGTGCTGGGGCTCAGAAACAGAAGTAGGTGTGCCCAATAGATGTCTGAACTAAATAAAATCTTAGGTTCCCCCCCCAAAAAAAAAGAATGCTACATTCCCCAAACCACTTCAGTCCTCTGTTTACCCTGCCATTTTTAACAATAAATATGATATCAGCAAGGAATCCCATCTTGAGCTCTCTAGCTAGTTCCTGCAGGTGCATAAACATTTTCAAGCCTCTTCAAAGTGAAATGTGTGTGGTCTGCCGGCATCACCCACCAGGACTACTAGAGTAAATAACATTTTCCATTACAAAGAGAAGGCAGGACCCAGATATTTTAAAGGAAGCTCAGTATTCCAACTTCTCCAAGAACGAAACAGAAATAATATTTGGCCAGTTATCACTGGCCACATGAATAGAACCTTATACTTTAAAGGACACAAGACTCTCCCTCCTGCAATAGAAGACAGACTCTATAGACTCCTGTGATAGAGGTGATTTTAACGGCAACCTGATTCACTAGTTGGCATTATAGTCAACCAGGGAGTATATTTGAAATACCTCTGGGCCATCTCAGACACACACTAATAGTGTCTAGGATGACCAAGGCATCTGTGTTTTGAACGTGTCCTCCCAGGTGATTTTGATGGACAGCCCTGTCTGAATCCCCACAACCACATCTCAACCCTGCAGTTCTACAGTCTCTGCTGAGATGCTTCTTATGAGAGCAAGCTAACCAGATCTCTCTCTGGACGGCAGTAGCTGTTGAGAAACCAGCCTCTCTGCCACTGGCCCTGCTCCAGCAGGTGAGAGGAGCCTCATTTACACTTACAAGGCAGCAGAGTTTTGATGCTCACAGGGAAGAAACTGCATAAAGAAAGATTTACACCAAGATTCAAATTGGAACCTCTGATAATAAGGATATAGGCTGGCAAAACTTCGTTGGTACTGAATTAGATTAGAATAAGAGTTGAACTAAATACTGTTTTAGAATGGACCTTACCATCCTCCGTGGTAGAAGTATAAGGGATTAAGAATACAACAGAAAGAATGCACATTGTTCAATCACACCTACATTGGTTCCCGAGTCTTCCATTTACCATCGGAGTGGTCTTGGGCGTATTATTTAAGCTCTCTGAACTTCGGTTTTCTGGCAAGTTGGGATAAAACCAATTGAATAAGGTTGCTGTTAAAATCATACAGATACTGGCATTAAATAAATGTTGGTTTCCTTCTTACCCCTTCCTTTTGTTTTTCTTCTGGGATCAATTTGTCATGGGAGCTTATTTCCAGATTATCTCTTGGATCCAGCCTTTCCCTCCACAACTGCCACCACCACCATCCACACTCTCTGCCTGTATTTGTTCAGCATCTCATTACTTATATATTTAGGTTTGGAGAGAGATAGGAAATAAATTATCGTCTTAAGAGTGAGCACCCTAATTTCTTTCAGAAAGTTATTCTCTTTGTTCAGGAAAATACCTTGAAATGCCACTTGGGGCAGCGGACACCCTGAGAGCATGAGTTAGCAGGAGAAAAAGCAGCCAAGGGGTAAATGAACTGTTCTGTGTTTGAAATCAACTGTATGAGCTCAGTGGGGGGAAAAAAAGGGAGGAGAGAGGGGAATGAGGAGACAGGACAATGAGGCTGTGGGCAGGAAGAGGGTCTCCTAACCCAGAAAGTAGCAGTCAAGAATCAGCACAAAGAGGATTTTTTTTTTTAAGACAGAGTCTCACTCTGTCACCCTGGGAAGCATGCCATGGCATCATCGCTCACAGCAACCTCACACTCCTGAGCTCAAGCAATCATCCTGCCTCAGTCTCCCGAGTAGCTGGGACTACTGGTGCCTGCCACAACGCCTAGCTAGTTTTTCTATATTTAGTAGAGACAGGGTCTCCCTCTTACACAGGGTGGTCTCGAACCCCTGAACTTAAGCAAGCCACCCATCTCAGTCTTCCAGAGTGCTAGGATTACAGGCATGAGCTGATGTGCCCAGCCCAAAGGGGACTTTTGAAAGCATCCACAAACTACAAGAAACCTTGGACTTTTCCACCACGTGAAGGATAGAATCTGCTCCAATCATATGCAGATCTTCAGGTTCAAAGCCTCCAGCTAACATCTAAGGGGCACTGAGATTCTTGCAAAAGCCGCCCGCATCTGACCTCTCTGCCCTCTGTGTGCCATTCCTCTGCTCCGGAGCCCTGAGAGGCCCTTGCAGGATCCTGTGTTCTTTATCGCCAATTTCTGTCAAACAGCTTCAAGTCTCTTGAACATACACCCTTTCAGGTACAGCATTCATCTCTCTGCAGGTAACTTTCTGTAATTTCCCTTAGCAAAAAGAAAATGTTCCCAAAATGTTAACTCTGTCTAGGAAAAAAAAAGAACTATTTGGCAACTGTAACAGCTTGAACCCCTAGGGGAAAAAAATAATAGTATCAACTATTTACTGAGCATCCATTGTGTGCCAGGCAGTAAGCTAAGTATTTTGCTACATTCTCTTACCTAATCTTCACAGGAGCCCTCTCAAGTAAACACTACTCAAATCAGACTCAGAGGAATTTGGTGATTTGCTCAAAGCCTCAGAGATGACAAGTGGCAGAGGCAGCCTTCAAGACAGAATCTGCCTCTTGACCGAGCAAGCTACCTAGATGGATTCACCTATCACCTGGGTTGGGAATATGTTAAAATAACAAGCTGGGGGAAAAATAACAAGACTTCCTGAAGAACAGCATGTCCCTCTTCTGCAAAAGACCCTAGAAGAAGCCAGCAAACATCTGGGAAAATGTCAAGCCTTAGCTAAAACAGCCCTAACTCCAGTTCCAAACTTGAGCTCTTTATTTGAACCCCTAAGAACCCTTCCAAAATTGGAGTTTTTCAGGCCTCCATGCAGACCTATTGAAGCAAATTCCTTGGGAATGGAATATGAGAAAAGACTTTTTTTTTTTTTTTTTGAGACACAAGTCCCACTCTGTTGCCCAGGCTAGAGTGCCATGGCATCATCATAGTTCACAGCAGCCTCAAACTTCAGGGCTCAAGTGATCCCCCTGCCTCAGCCTCCCAAGAATCTGGGACTACAGGTACCCACCACAACACCTGGCTAATTTTTCTTCTTTTTTCTTTTCTTTTTTTGAGATAGAGTCTCACTATGTTGCCCTGCGTAGAGTGCTATGGCATCACAGCTCACAGCAACCTCAAATTCTTGGGTTTAAGTGATTCTCTTGCCTCAGCCTCCCAAGTAGCTGGGACTACAGGCGCCTGCCACAAGGCCTGGCTATTTTTTGTTGCAGTTGTGATTGTTGTTTAGCAGGCCTGGGCCAGGTTCAAACCCGCCACCATCAGTATATGTGGCTGGCACCATAACCACTGTGCTATAGGCGCCAAGCCATAATTTTTCTATTTTTAGTAGAAACAGGATCTCACTCTTGGTCAGGTTGGTCTCAAACTCCTGAGCTCAAGTGATCCTCCCACCTTGGCCTCCCAGAGTTATAGGATTATAGACATGAGCCACCATGTCCCACTAAAAAGACCATTTTTTTAAAGGTCCCCATGTAATGTAGCCAGCTCCAGAAGTGAAGCTTAAGAAAATGTGATCCTATGGCACTCTTAGCCACAAACCACCTTGGTGCCTGTAGTACTCCTAGGTCCCATTGCAATGATAGTTCTATGTCAAGAGAAGTTGGAAGAAGTATAGATAATCTGGTCATCTACCTTTAATCTACTTAAACAGAACAATTTCCAGCCCAGAATTCTGTACCCTGCTAAGCTAAGCTTCAAAACTGATGGAGAAATCAAATCATTTACGGATATACAAACATTGAGGAAATTCGCCACAACAAGACCAGCTCTACAGGAAATTCTTCAACCTGTTCTGCACACTGACCACCACAATGGATCAGCAGCAAAGTAAGAACTCAGAAATTAAAGGACAGAACCTAACCTCCACACTGATGCAAAAGATAAAACTAAGCAATGGACTCTCACAAAATAAGACGAATAGAATACTACCACACCTATCAATTATCTCAATAAATGTTAATGGCTTGAATTCCCCACTGAAGAGACAAAGATTGGTTGACTGGATTAAAAAACACAAGCCATCCATTTGCTGTCTGCAAGAAACACACCTGGCTTCAAAAGACAAATTAAAGCTCCGAGTCAAGGGTTGGAAGACAATTTTTCAGGCAAATGGAATTCAGAAGAAAAGAGGAGTTGCAATCTTATTTTCAGATACATGTGGATTTAAAGCAACTAAAGTCAAAAAAGACAAAGATGGTCACTTTATCTTGGTCAAGGGAAAAATACAACAAGAAGACATTTCAATTCTAAATATCTATGCACCCAATTTAAATGCTCCCAGATTCTTGAAACAGACCTTACTCAGTCTGAGCAATATGATATCAGATAATACCATAATAACAGGGGACCTCAACACTCCTCTTACAGAGCTGGACAGATCCTCTAACCAGAAATTAAACAAGGATATAAGAGACTTAAATGAGACCCTAGAACAACTGTGCTTGATAGACACATATAGAACACTCCATCCCAAAGATAAAGAATATACATTCTTCTCATCACCCCATGGAACATTCTCCAAAATTGATCATATCCTGGGACACAAAACAATTATCAACAGAATCAAAAGAATTGAAATTTTACCTTGTATCTTCTCAGACCATAAGGCACTAAAGGTGGAACTCAACTCTAACAAAAATGCTCACCCCACCCAAAGGCATGGAAACTAAACAATCTTCTGTTGAATAAAAGATGGGTGAAGGAAGAAATTAAACAGGAAATCATTAACTTCCTTGAGCACAACAACAATGAAGACACAAGCTACCAAAACCTGTGGCATACTGCAAAAGCAGTTTTGAGAGGAAAATTCATCGCTTTAGATGCCTACATTCGAAAAACAGAAAGAGAGCACATCAACAATCTCACAAGAGATCTTATGGAATTGGAAAAAGAAGAACAATCTAAGCCTAAACTCAGTAGAAGAAAAGAAATATCCAAAATCAAATCAGAGATCAATGAAATTGAAAACAAAAGAATCATTCAGAAAATTAATGAAACAAGGAGTTGGTTTTTTGAAAAAATAAATAAAATAGATAAACCATTGGCCAGACTAACGAGGAATAGAAAAGTAAAATCTCTAGTAACCTCAATCAGAAATGATAAAGGGGAAATAACAACTGATCCCACAGAGATACAAGAGATCATCTCTGAATACTACCAGAAACTCTATGCCCAGAAATTTGACAATGTGAAAGAAATGGATCAATATTTGGAATCACACCCTCTCCCTAGACTCAGCCAGGAAGAAATAGAGCTCCTGAACAGACCAATTTCAAGCACTGAGATCAAAGAAACAATAAAAAATCTTCCAACTAAAAAATGCCCTGGTCCAGATGGCTTCACTCCGGAATTCTATCAAACCTTCAAGGAAGAGCTTATTCCTGAACTGCAGAAATTATTCCAAAAAATTGAGGAGGAAGGAATCTTCCCCAACACATTCTATGAAGCAAACATCACCCTGATACCAAAACCAGGAAAAGACCCAAACAAAAAGGAGAATTTCAGACCAATCTCACTCATGAACACAGACGCGAAAATTCTCAACAAAATCCTAGCCAATAGATTACAGCTTATCATCAAAAAAGTCATTCATCATGACCAAGTAGGCTTCATCCCAGGGATGCAAGGCTGGTTTAACATACGCAAGTCTATAAACGTTATCCACCATATGAACAGAGGCAAAAATAAAGATCACATGATCCTCTCAATAGATGCAGAAAAAGCATTTGATAAAATCCAGCAGCCTTTTCTAATTAGAACACTGAAGAGTATAGGCATAGGTGGCACATTTCTAAAGCTGATTGAAGCTATCTATGACAAACCCACAGCCAATATTTTACTGAATGGAGTAAAACTGAAAGCTTTTCCTCTTAGAACTGGAACCAGACAAGGTTGTCCTCTGTCACCTTTACTATTCAACATAGTGCTGGAAGTTCTAGCCAATACAATTAGGCAAGACAAGGAAATAAAGGGAATCCAAATGGGAGCAGAGGAGGTCAAACTCTCCCTCTTTGCTCACGACATGATCTTATACTTAGAGAACCCCAAAGACTCAACCACAAGACTCCTAGAAGTCATCAAAAAATACAGTAATGTTTCAGGATATAAAATCAATGTCCACAAGTCAGTAGCCTTTGTGTACACCAATAACAGTCAAGATGAGAAGCTAATTAAGGACACAACTCCCTTCACCATAGTCTCAAAGAAAATGAAATACCTAGGAATATACCTAACGAAGGAGGTGAAGGACCTCTATAAAGAAAACTATGAAATCCTCAGAAAGGAAATAGCAGAGGATATTAACAAATGGAAAGGGCGGCGCTTGTGGCTCAGTCGGTAAGGCGCCGGCCCCATATACCGAGGGTGACAGGTTCGAACCCAGCCCCGGCCAAACTGCAACCAAAAAATAGCCGGGCGTTGTGGCGGGCGCCTGTAGTCCCAGCTACTCGGGAGGCTGAGGCAAGAGAATCACCTAAGCCCAAGAGCTGGAGGTTGCTGTGAGCTGTGTGAGGCCACGGCACTCTATCAAGGGCCATAAAGTGAGACTCTGTCTCTACCAAAAAAAAAAAAAAAAAACAAATGGAAGAACATACCATGCTCATGGATGGGAAGAATCAACATTGTTAAAATGTCTATACTTCCCAAAGCAATCTACCTATTCAATGCCATTCCTATCAAAATACCAACATCGTACTTTCAAGATTTGGAAAAAATGATTCTGCGTTTTGTATGGAACCGGAAAAAACCCCGTATAGCTAAGGCGGTTCTCTGTAACAAAAATAAAGCTGGGGGCATCAGCATACCAGATTTTAGTCTGTACTACAAAGCCACAGTGCTCAAGACAGCATGGTACTGGCACAAAAACAGAGACATAGACACTTGGAATCGAATTGAAAACCAAGAAATGAAACTAACATTTTACAACCACCTAATCTTTGATAAACCAAACAAGAACATACCTTGGGGGAAAGACTCCCTATTCAATAAATGGTGTTGGGAGAACTGGATGTCTACATGTAAAAGACTGAAACTGGACCCACATTTTTCCCCACTCACAAAAATTGATTCAAGATGGATAAAGGACTTAAACTTAAGGCATGAAACAATAAAAATCCTCCAAGAAAGCATGGGAAAAACACTGGAAGATATTGGGCTGGGGAAAGACTTCATGAAGAAGACTGCCATGGCAATTGCAACAACAACAAAAATAAACAAATGGGACTTCATTAAACTGAAAAGCTTCTGTACAGCTAAGGAGACAATAACCAAAGCAAAGAGACAACCTACACAATGGGAAAGGATATTTGCATATTTTCAATCAGACAAAAGCTTGATAACTAGGATCTATAGAGAACTCAAATTAATCCACATGAAAAAAGCCAACAATCCCTTATATCGATGGCCAAGAGACATGAATAGAACTTTCTCTAAAGACAGACGAATGGCTAACAAACACATGAAAAAATGTTCATCATCTCTATATATTAGAGAAATGCAAATCAAAACAACCCTGAGATATCATCTAACCCCAGTGAGAATGGCCCACATCACAAAATCTCAAAACTGCAGATGCTGGCGTGGATGTGGAGAGAAGGGAACACTTTTACACTGCTGGTGGGACTGCAAACTAGTACAACCTTTCTGGAAGGAAGTATGGAGAAACCTCAAAGCACTCAAGCTAGACCTCCCATTTGATCCTGCAATCCCATTACTGGGCATCTACCCAGAAGAAAAGAAACCCTTTTATCATAAGGACACTTGTACTAGACTGTTTATTGCAGCTCAATTTACAATCGCCAAAATGTGGAAACAGCCTAAATGCCCACCAACCCAGGAATGGATTAACAAGCTGTGGTATATGTATACCATGGAATACTATTCAGCCATTAAAAAAAATGGAGACTTTACATCCTTCGTATTAACCTGGATGGACGTGGAAGACATTATTCTTAGTAAAGCATCACAAGAATGGAGAAGCATGAATCCTATGTACTCAATTTTGATATGAGGACAATTAATGACAATTATGGTTATGGGGGGGAACAGAAAGAGGGAAGGAGGGAGGTGGGTGGGGCCTTGGTGTGTGTCACACTTTATGGGGGCAAGACATGATTGCAAGAGGGACTTTACCTAACAATTGCAATCAGTGTAACCTGGCTTATTGTACCCTCAATGAATCCCCAACAATAAAAAAAGAAGTGTAGATAATCGTTGTGTTACATGCATTCATCTGAGACTTTACAGGTTTCTGTTTCTTTCTTATAGCTGTGGCTATAAGAAAGTGGAGCAATGTCAATCTCTCCATGTGTTTATCCATCCCACTCAGCCAGGCTATAATCAATGAGGGGCCCATCCTATTATGCTTAATACAGAGGTGACAGATGCTGAGGCATGCTGGAAACTTGTTCAAGACAAATGCAAGCATGCATGCTTTTGGCAAAATGTGGTGTTTTAAGCCACCAAAAAAAAAAAAAAAAAAAAAATGTGAGCCCTAAATCCAGTTCTGAATAGTCCAGAAAGCTCAGTGTGGAAAGAGAAACTGAACATTAGCCATGTCCCTCATTTTCTTGGAGGAGATTGGAGAGAAGGGAGAGCAGGAAGCTTCTCCTCGGATGCCAGGTGAACGAAAGCAGGCCTGACAGAGATGGTGTTAACCGAGCCCCAATGTCATCCAGAAGTATGTGAGAACCTAACTTAGAGAGGCTTCCCCCATGGGCACCCAGGAGGGATGTGCACCTGCCAATTAAAGCCTCCTTTCAGAAGGTGATATTTTTTGTCCTACTTTTCTGGGAGAATCACTAGGCTTTGGGGATAGAAAAATGCTAAAAGGCATTTTTACTACTTCAGAATCCTTCCTAATGGATAATTGATGAATGACTTTTACTAGACTTTATTTATAGATTTACCTGGTACCATTAAAATGTTAACTATTGGGAAAATGTAACTTTTCCCCTAGCAGCTATTACTTTGAAGGAAAAATATTATTAGTGTTGCAATACTGGTGGAGTGTTTATTAATAGCTGGATGACATCAGTTCGGAAATGTTTACCTACACTGATGGTTCTCAAACTTGGTGCATCTGAATCACCTGGAGGGCTCAGTCCAAAATAGCTTGCTGGGCCCATCCCCCAAGTTTCTGATTTATTCATTAGATCTGGGATAGGACCTAAGAATCTGCATTTCTAGCAAGTGCTCAGGTGATGCCGATGCTGTGGATCCAAGGACCACACTTTAGAACCAATGACCAGAGCATGAGACCAAATGACCTTGGCTGACATGCAGGCTCACTTCCACCAAACTCTAGGAGCAGAAAAGGCCAGATATTTCTTCCTCTCTTGTTTGCCAGAGAGAAGATATGGCTTGATCTCACCAGGACAATTTTAGTTTATGTCTTTTACAATCAACTTGCACCTGTTAATTATTATAGTACCCCCTTCATCCTCAAAATTGTCCCTGTTTAGATAATTGCTATATTCACCCTAATGTTTGTTCATATCTGTATAGTCTTAACATGTAAGAATACCATGCATGTGTACAGAAACAGAGTATGTGCTCTTCCGGAGAGAAAGCCAGGCACACCATAGACACTGGGCTGGGGCTGCAGCTTACCGTGCCCTTGGCTTACTCTCCTACCGCGGTGTTGATAGTGGTGTTTGCCCACAGGGGGAACCTTACCTTTCTTTTTGGGGTACTTTTTATACACTCTTCTCTGCTACCACTCTCCTTCCTCCCTTCCTCCCTTCCTCCCTTCCTCCCTTCCTTCCTTTCTTCTTCCTTCTTCCTTCCTCCCTTCCTCCCTTCCTTCCTCCCTTCCTTCTTTTTTCTTTGCTGCTACTGCTGCTGCTATAGGTGTTATTATTTGAGGGATGGAGAGAAGTTCCTTGGAAGTTTCTTTTACTTCTTTTGGTTTTTCACGTTTTATTGCGGAAATTTTCAAAAGTAGAGAGACTAATACCTTGTAACTCCCTATGTACCCAACAACTAGCTTCCACAATCATCACCTCATTCCTATCTCATATCATCTAGATCCTCACTGGATTCTCCAACAACCTTCTCCTGCACACAACCACTAGATGATTTTGGAAAAAGCCCAGCATCGTATTATTTTATCCATAAACATACGAGTTCTACCTCTAAAAGAATAGGACTTTAAAAATAATCAGTGTGTCATTATCACATCTAAAAAATTAATACGTTTTTAGCATCATTAAATTTACAGTCAGGGTTCAAATTTCCCCAATTGTCTTATAATTTTATTAATTGTTCAAATTAGGATCCAAATAAGTTTCATACTTTGAAATCCATTGACATCACTTGTCTTTAATAATGTATATGTTCCTTAAGCTATCTCTTTTTTATTCATTACATTTCTTATTTTTAATTATTATGGGTACATAATAGTTGTACATCTCTATAGGGCATGTGTCCTATTTTGATACAGGCATGCAATGTTAATTAATTATTATATCTTATTTGTTGATGTAACCAGAGTCTATCCATACAGTAGTCCCTCAGTATCCATGGGGAATTGGTTCAGGAGCCCTGCAGACACCAAAATGCACGGATGCTCAAGTCCCTTACAGAAAACGGTGCAGTGTTTGCATATAACCTACACGCATGCTCCTGTATACTTTAAATCTTCTGCAGATTATTTATGATTATATAATATTACTTAAAGCTAATAATATGAATTGAGTGAAACCCTTCAAATACATCTATGGAGTCATAACAGTACGTTGAATAAAACATTTTGGAAGACACTAGGGAACCAATTTATCAGCAGATTTTGTTGTTACTGTAAGAAAAGGAGCTTATATATTGAACACTTAGGTGTTGGGAATTGTGCCTAATACAGTATACATATATTACTCGAATAGGATCATGAAAAATAGGCTTCAGGGTAACAGTGAGGTTCTTGGAAGTTAAAGAAAACACTTAATCCCACAGCTTGTGTTCTTTCTAAAGTAGCCACCAGCTAGTGCTTGGTTATGCCTGCTGCCCTGGGGTCATTATGAAGGAGCACCCTCTTTTCACTCTCTTAAGTGTCCTGGTTTCAATCATAAATTCAATAATCACCCAGCACTGCAGTTACCTTGCTGCTCTCTGTTTATCCGTCCAGGTATTTCCAAAGGAAAGGCCTAGAATCAGAGGGGTCCTGAATGGATTCTGAATTGTAGCAACGTTCTCATCAGAAGAGGAAAAGGGTCCGTGAGAGAGAAGAGGAGCAAGGAAGAGAAAATGGCAGAGAGGTAGGCCCACATTTCAGGGAATCCCTCATTTTTTTAAATTTCAGATTAATATGAGGGTACAAAAGATTAAGTTACAATGTTTGCATTTGTTAAGTAAGGTCCCTAGTGAAGCTGTGTCCTGTGGCAGCCCGTATAGCATATGGCAAGGAGGAGTGAGAGTTATAAGAAACACCTGTATAGCTCGGTAGTGTCACACCCTGGTGAAAAGGGCATGGGGAGGGATTTGGCTCTCCTAACAAACAAGAGAGCTCGCGAGACGAGAGCATCGGTGATTGGCAGTCTCTACACCTGTGGTGTTAAGCGCCATGGCTGTGTGTTTGTAAGAGGCTGGAGGAGAAGGCAGTTGGGAGCACACATTCTATCACAGACCCGCTCACTCTGACTCTGTCGCTTCTCCTGCCTACAGAACACCTGCACAGTGTCTATGATAACACTGCTAAAATGTATTCTTCTTCTTTTTTTTTTATTAAATCATAGCTGTGTACATTAATGTGATCATGGGGCACTATACACTGGTTCTATAGACCGTTTGACACATTTTCATCACACTGGTTAACATGGCCTTCCTGGCATTTTCTTAGTTATTGTGTTAAGATGACACTTACATTCTACATTTACTAAGTTTCACATATACCCTTGTAAGATGCACCGCAGGTGTAATCCCACCAATCACCCTCCCTCTGTCCACCTCCCCCCTCCCTCCCCTCCCTTTCCCCCTTCCCCCTATTCTTAGGTTATAACTGGGTTATAGCTTTCATGTGAAAGCTATAAATTAGTTTCATAGTAGGGCTGAGTACATTGGATACTTTTTCTTCCATTCTTGAGATACTTTACTAGGAAGAATATGTTCCAGCTCCATCCATGTAAACATGAAAGAGGTAAAGTCTCCATCTTTCTTCAAGGCTGCATAATATTCCATGGTGTACATATACCACAATTTATTAATACATTCGTGGATCGATGGGCACTTGGGCTTTTTCCATGACTTAGAAATTATGAATTGGGCTGCAATAAACATTGTGGTACAAATATCTTTGTTATGATGTGATTTTTGGTCTTCTGGGTATATGCTTAGTAGAGGAATTACAGGATTGAATAGCAGGTCTATTTTTAGATCTCTTAAGATGTATTCTTCTTAAGAGTGCTTTACTCCTTCAAATACTGTCTTTCTCTCTCCCTTCTGCTAAAGCAAATAGCCTCCAGGGACCTAAGACCAATTGTTTCTGATCAAGGTCGCCTAGAGGTCCACATCTGGAACCTAGATAAGCCGAGGGCCGGAGACCTGGCCAGTCTCGGGCCCCAATAAGTGGTGACCATGAAGGGACCTCAACAGTGTCCCACACCCAAGAGGTGTGCTACATACCTTTTACCCTTATATTACCCTCACATTGTGCCTATTAGGTGAGAGCACGCCAATCCCCCACCCTCTGCCCCTCTTCCTCCCCTCTTTGGCCCCCCAACTTGAATTTAATTGAGTTTTTCTCTTGTGTGGTGTGTATTAGCTCATCTACTGGCTTCATATTAGTATTGAGTACACTGGATACTTGCTTTTCCACTCTTGTGATACTTTATTAAGGAGGATGTGTTTCAACTCCATCTAGGTTAATACAAAAGATGTAAAGTCTCCATCTTTTTTATGACTGAATAGTACTCCATGGTACACATACACGACAGTTTATTAATCCATTCAAGGGTTGATTGGCACTTGGGTTGTTTCCACATTTTGATGATTGTAAATTATGCTATGATAAATAATCTAGTGCACATCTCCTTATGATAAAATGATTATTTTTTTCTTCTGGGTAGATGCCTAGTAATGGGATTGTGGGATCAAATAGAAGGTCTGTTTTGAGTTCTTTGAGAATTCTCCATGTTCTTTCCAAAGAGGAAATATTACTTTGCAGTTCCACCAACAGTATAATAGTGTTTGCTTCTCTACACATCCTCCCCAGCATATGCAGTTTTGGGACTTTGCAATGTGGGCTAGTGGGCTATTCTCACTGGAATTAGGTGATATCTCAGGGTGGTTTTAATTTGCATTTCTCTGATGATAAGAGATGATGAGCATTTTTCCATATGTTTATTGGCCATTTGTCTACCTTCTTCAGAGAAGATTCTGTTCATGCCTCTTGCCCAGTGATAGATGGGATTGTTTGCCCTTTTTTTTGTTGCTGATTATTTGAGCACCCCTCACTTTGTAAACTATACCACAGAAGGCTGAGCACCATGGCTCTTGCCTATAATCCTAGCAGTCTGGGAGGCCAAGATTTGAGGATCACTCGAGCTCAAAAGTTCGAGGCCAGCCTGAGCAAAAGTAAGACCCCATCTCTACTAAAAAAAGAAAAATTAGCCAGGTGTTGTGGCAGGCACCGGCAGTCCCAGCTACTGGGCTGAGGCAAGAGGACCACTTGAGCCGAAGAGTTCCAGGTTGCCACAGCACTCTACCCAGGGCAACAGAATGAGACTCTGTCTCAAAAATAAATTAACAAATAAGTAAATAAACAAACTGCCCTGAGTATGCAATGCCACATAGGTGATCACCATAGAAGTGCACTGCAGTGGTCCCAGCTTCTTGAGGATGCCACATGTGGGAGCTCACAACACCCACGTGGGGCCAGCCAGGGGCCTCCTTGTCCTGGCACCAAGCTATGCCTGGTGACCCTGCAGCCCAGGAACTGGGAACACAGAGGGTTTAGGATGAGGACTCCAGACAGCAGCCAGCTATCAGCCGCCTCCTGGGGGGGCATGAATGGAAGCCCTATTGCCTCCACCCTAGCCCAGGTATCAGGTGCAGACCCTCCTGGGGTTTGACAAATTGACATCTGCAGGTTCAAGCAGGAAGTAGAGACTGCAAGAGACATTCTATTTGTGCCTACCTCTGAATAATTTAACACTCCCTCCAAAATAGACCATCATTAGAATTTGTCAATTCCTGTGTATTTGAGCAGATAGCCTCAAAAAAAAAAAAAAAAAAAAGAGAGAGAGAGGGAAAGAAAACAAAAAGGAAGTAAAAGTTCCCATACATACTGCCTCAGAGGAGGGAGATGGTTCAATTTTGTTCTCTTTTCTTTTTTTATTTTTTTTTTCAAGTCAAATCCCTTTTGCTCACTAGTGCATCGAACCCAACAGGAAACTCTGTCCTTTCCTGTCTAGTGGCCCTGAGTCCACGTCTGCACTGTAGGCAGGAGACGCAGGAGGAAATGCTTCACCTTTACGAATGCAGTGGTGGCAGATCCCAGCATTGCCGCTGACCTGCACGCGATGGTGCTCAAGTCACATAACCCTTAGGATCCTCAGTTCTACATGTGCAAGATGCAAATACTGGTGCAGCCTCCCTCACAGGTGCATTGTAGGATAAAAAGAGCTGATGAGGGTAATGCACCTGTCCCAAGTCTGGCATGAAACAGATGCCCAATAGTCTTTGGTCTTCTATCCCTTCATATGCACTGGCCTTAAATGAAATATGCCACTTCCCATAAGGAACCACAGACAGGCACAATTTCCAGCTCTGGGTAAACCCACTTTCTTTAGTCCATTGCTTAGGCTGCCACAGACTTGGTGGGGGGCGGGGGGGTATATACAAACACACACACACAAAAATATATGTAATATCATATATGTACACACACACACAGGCTCTTTAGCTCTATCCCCATTATAGATGTTCAAATCAGCCGAGCACCCATCCTGCTTGTCCATGCCCCTATTAGTGTCTAGTTCCATTCCCCATAAGGGCTATTCCAAACTTTTCAGTGAATCTCACCCCACTTCCAAACCCCTGTACTTCCTCACCCCCACCAGCCCCCATTCACTGATTTCCTTCTCTCCAAATGTCTCCCACTTCAGTCCGCTCCCTCCTCCACCCCTCCAGTTTTGAAAGCTAATCTCCCCCGGTGCTCTGGGCCCCACTCCTCCTATTTGTTCCTGACCTTGGCTCCATCCACCATCTCCTTCCATTGTGGCTTCAAGTTCTTTGTCCCCACATGCCTACTTTTAACCCTATAAAAGTATTCAGACATCACACGTCCTGAAAACATTTCCTTCCTCTCTTTCCTACAACCTCGATCTGCATCTCGCCTCCCTCTCGTCGCCCAACACCTTAAAGAATTTGCCGATCTAGGTGCCCCCCACATACCAGTCTCTTTGCTCCCAGCACCACGGCTCCTGCTCTCCCCGCTGCTGCTCCTCAGGGACTCACTAAGTCACGCCCTGTCTGTCATTCAGGAGCCTCCTCTGGGTCCCCATCTTCCTCAACCCCTCCTTGGTCAGCCTCCGCCTGCTTCAAGCCTGTGACACCAGCTCTCTGCTGACTCACCTCCTTCCCTGTCCCCTGAATGCTTCTTTCTCTTTCTCTCTCATTCCCTGTTCCTTGTCCCCTCCCTCCATCTTAAATGGAAATGCCATCTACAGCTCTAGGCATGGTACTTTCCTCCTCTGCTCCACTCCATCTCCCTGGATAGGTCCAGCCACTTCCACTGCATTATGCTGCAGCCCTGAACACACACATGACTCAGACCCTGACATTGCCCTGAATTTGCAATGGACTCCCGAGCCTGCCTGCTCAGATATTCACCAGCCTGTTAAGTGCAGATTCTCCCTCCCACTCGCCCTGACCTAGGAGCCTCAGCCCCACTTCCCAGTCTTGCCAAGTCCCAGGCGTTCCAGCCCAGCACTGTGAGTCACCAGCAGTCCCTCCTTTCCTTCCCCTACTGCCATCCCAGTTCAGGCCTTGGCGCGCCCCATCTGCGTGCCAACAATGCCCACGCTGCCTCAGGCCTGCCATCCATCTCTTCCCAACCCTTCCCTTCTGCCCCCACCCTCCACAGCCACTCCTAGGAATGGCTCAGCTCCCTTTGCTGAGCCCTGGCTGAGTACCAGGCATGAAGCTAAGCACTTTACACACGTTACCCCACGTGTCCTCCCAAGGTCCCTACATGGGTACTATTTTCTCCCATAGTAGATGATGAATCATACTCCTGATCACACAGTTAGTAAGTGACAGGGCTGAGACTGTAACCCAGGCTCCATGACTGTAGCGTAGAGGCCAGAAACCATGAAGTCACGCTGCCTCCATCCACAGACCACATCAGACCAAACAAATCCCCTCTAGAGAAGCATTTGCTGGCTCCCTTATTGCCAACTAGTTTCCTCCAAAGGGCCCCCAGGGCCGTCACTGGCAGCCACAGAGTCTCCTGCTGGATACTCCACCTGTTACCTCTATTTGGGTTCTGTCCATCTCTGCAGTCAGGCACATGCACTCAATTGTACTCACACTCCAGTTCTAACTTTTGCCAAACATACCCCACATTTGCTGGCTCCCACCATCATGCCTGGCTCAGCCTCAATACTCCCCTGTCCCCTAATTCCATCTCTGGACAACCGATTTCTCCCTCTTCAGTGCAACCCAGAATCTCGCACCTTTTCCACACCCATCACTTCACTCCACCTTATGGGATGGTCATGTGCACATTTATTTCACCGAGGTGACTCGGATTTTCTTCAGGGCAGACACTCTCAACATACTCATTTTATAATATGTCGCTTACCTATCTCAGGACATGCTAAATATTTGTTGAAATGACTTGATCCCAAGGATCTCACACATACACTGTCACTGTGATCATTTCCCTCTTGTTTGAAAGGCATTGATATGAGACAAGGATCTCATATCTGATAGGGTGTGGGCCTGGGGGGAGGGGTTTCAGACCCTGGTTGAGGACCTGGTCCACCCTCTTGTTCAGATTCCTTGCAAAAAAACACTGCCAAGATGCAAAGTTAATTTTCAAGGAAAGAACAGAACAGCTTTCACATTCCGACACCTCCTCCTGCTCTCCCATCCCACCTCCTTGGAGAACGGCCTCTGAGGATGACTCACTGGTGGGAGAGGGTAAAAACAGCTCCTGGAAGGGCTGAGAATCTCTGCGAGACCGAAAGCAGGACTAGTGATGGCATTTGTCCCCGGAGGGTGGGAATGCACTTTTCTGCACAATCCCAGATTTGATTTGAGCCCCTGAGATGAAACTGACAAAAATAAAAACCTTCACAAGTATATTCTCTTTTTTCTTTTCCTTTTTTCCAGTAAAATAGGCTCAAATACCTGAGGGATTTTTATGTCTACAGAGCACCAAATGCCATTCTTCACTACCTCCTCCCAAGTCTCCTTAAAATGCAGTCCATAAAATGCATGTCACTTTCATGCTTATAATGAGACAAAGAAAAGAAAAGTTCAAAGAAAGAATCCTGAATCTGCACAGCTTTGCAAAGTTACCACGGAAATTCCGGCGAGCCCCTGAATCTATCCCTGTGCCCCAATATGCAGAGGTTAAAACCTCCACTCCACTCTAGAGGTGGCAAGCTAGAGCCCCGCAGACCAAAAGTCTCATAACTGCCTGCCCTCCAATCTCCCTGCCTTTCCCAGCCTCTCAGTGAACGCGCACACACAAACACACACACACACCTTCTGGGCCCATTCTGTGACTGTCGTGGCTCTAGAGTGTTTCTTTTCTTTCTCTTCCAAAAGGTTATTTGCTCCACAGAAAGAGCTTTTCTTTTCCAAAATCATGACAGTGTGGACAATCTGCTTTCTAAACCCCTACTGAGCCTTCCCACCAGGGGATGCACAAACAGCAGCTGGACGGGGCCGGCAGTGCGTGGGCTCCAGGAACAGGATACTTTCCCGGCCTTTTTGAGCAGAGGGCATGGGCTAATGAGCTTGTTCTGGAACAGCCCCACAAAGGGTACAGCTGATCTGATTCTAGCTTGGCCTCTGCGCATTAATTAGAACATCTCAGGAATGCTGAAATTTACCTCTCACCCTCTCTACCCTGTCTCATCCAAACCATTTTCTTTTTCCCCAGATGAAGCTAAGCACCCAGGAGAAGAAAGGGTAGAGGATGTTTTGTGAGCATCTGCCACATGCCCAGGTCAGAGCCAGAAGCTGGACATTTACTCAGTCCTCACAAGAACTCTCCAAGGTAGTTATGGTCATCAGTCCATGGTATAGAAGGGGAAACTGGGGGAAGGTCAGACAGGTAAGCAGTTTGCCCAAAACAACACAGCTAATGATCTATGGAGCCAGCATTTGTGCTTACGTCCTTTATTCCAAGGCCCATGCTATGTGTCCAACAGTGATGAACAGAAGTGGTTAGTATGGCCATCTTTGTCTAGTTCCTGGTCTTAAAGGGAAAGTTCTCAGTCTTTCACCATTAACTGTGCAGTCAGTACCTGTAGGCCCCAACCTTCCTAATGCCGTGATGTATTTTCATTGTTACAAAGGGGTTGCAACCCACAGGTTGAGAACTGCTGTGCAGGGTATTCATAAATGCCCTTTATCAGGTTGAGGAAGTTCCCATCTATTCCTGGTTTAAGTAGGTTTATGATGAAAAAGTTTCAGATTTTGTCAAATGTTTTTTCTTTTATTTCATTAGTGTGGTATATTACACTGATTGATTTTTTTTTTTTAATATTAAACCAACCTTGCATTCCTGGGATAAATGTCACCTGGACATGGTATATAATCCTGCTCATATGTTGCTGGATTTGGTTTGCTAGCATTTTGTTGAGGATTTTTACATCTGTACTTAAGATGTTGGTCTACAGTTTTCTTGTAATGTCTTAGCCTGGTTTTAGCCATTGAAGGTTTTTGATTATGAAGCTGATATAACTAAGGACAGTTGATTCTTTTTTTTTTTTTTTTTTTTTTTGAGACAGAGTCTCACTATGTTGCCCTCAGTAGGGAACCATGACGTCACAGCTCACAGTAACCTCAGACTCTTGGGCTTAAGCGATTCTCTTGCTTCAGCCTCCCAAGTAGCTGGGACTACAGGCACCCTCAACACCCAGCTGTTTTTTTGTTGCAATTGTCATTGTTGTTTAGCTGGTCTGGGCCGGGCTCGAACCCGCCAGCCTTGATGCATGTGGCTGGTGCTGTAACCACTGTGCTATGGTTGCCAAGCCAGGACAGTTGATTCTTAAACAACACAATGTTTGAAATACACAGGTCCACTTATACACAGATGTTTTTTAACCAAATTCACGGGATGCAAAACCTGCATATAGGGAGAACCTACTTTCTGTGTTTCTATACCTGGGTTCCACAGGGCTGACTGCAGGATTTGAGTATGTGAGGATTTTGGTATATACAGGAGTCCTGGGACCAATTAGGAGATTACTATATGTCTATGTACTAAGCAGAATAAAAGTTCCCAAATATGTCCACATTTTATCCCCAGAACCTGCGACTATTTTCCTTACATGGCAAAAGGTACTTTGCAGACATGATTAAATCAAAGATCTTGAGATAGGAAGATTATGCCAGTTCTTCAGATGGACCCAATGTAATCACAGGGGTCCTTATAAGTAAAAAGGGAGGCAAGAGGGTCAGAGACAGAGAGATTTGAAAATGCCAAATCGCTGCTTTGAAGACGGAGAAAGGGGCCATAGCCTACTGATGCAGTTGGTTGGGCTCAAGGAGCTGGTAAAGGCAAAAGAATAGATTCTTCCCAGAGCCTCCAGGAGGAATGCAGCCCTGCTGACACCCTGGTTTTTGCCCCATAAGGCTCATTTCAGACTTCTGACCTCTAGAACTGTAGGATGATAAGCGTGTGTTGTTTTAAGCCACAAGTGTGTGGTCATTGCACAGCAGTCCTAAGGTCTGGCTCTCACCCTAAAACAGACCAACGACCTGGTTTGTCAGCCCTATAACCCCAATTCCCTCTCCCCATTATTACTAAAGCATTCCAGATAGAGATGGGTATCAACCAGAAAGCCACTTCACTTATATCCAAAGAGAGATCTACCTGTAAGACAGAATCCTCATCTTGGCATGAATAACACATCCTCTCTCCAATCAGACCAAGATGGAAAGTCAATCTGTATTTGGAAGGACACTGAGGAGCATAGGGTTGGAGCTAGCAGAGATATATGAATCACTGTTCCAGGTCTCCAGCTTGGAGCCCACCACAGTCATCCCCATAGCAAGCACAGTCTTGCCAATACCTGAATGTGTTGACTGGGCTGCTCTCGTTCTTGGGTGGTATCTGGAACACGCCATCATCACTTTCTGAGAAGCTCCTGTTTTTAGGCAGACCTGGCTGACTAACACCTCTTAAGAGTGCCAGATGTGTTGTTTCTTTGGAGTTGTGACCATTAAGTAATACATTTAAAGCACTTAGAACACATGCCAAAAGTAAGCACTCAACAAATATCAGCTATTGTCATTATTATTATAATTAACATTGTTATTGGTATATTCAACCCAGTTATGTTCAAGTAACTAAGAGCTAAGGACCCTTTTCTCTCTTTAAGGCAACTTCCTTCTCTCACTCTGCTCTTTATGCTACAATTCTCTTTTTGTTTTGTTTTGGGGTTGGGAGGAGTTGAGCCAGAGTCTCGCTCTGTCACCCTGGATAGAGTACTATGGCGTCACTAGCTCATAGTAACATCAAACTCTTGGTCTCAAGTGATCCTCCTGCCTCAGCCTCCTGAGTAGCTGGGACTATAGGCGCCCACCACTATTCCTGGCTAGTTACTGCAATTTGAAATTGGCAGGTTCTGGGGGAAGCCTCGCCCCTTGTACCGACTGCACAATAATGATTATATAAAGGTCAATTTGGGTCACCATCAGATGATCTATAAGGTTCTTTTCCGTATATAAGAAAACATACGCAGAGCCACGAGTACAGCAGCTGGCACAGAATAGAAACTCAACAAGTGTTTATATTGTCACTCACACACCTGCTCCCTGCAGTGAACTGAATCATGTCCCCCAAAATCCATATGCTGAAGTCCTAACCCCCAGTACTTCAGAATGTGACTTGTTATGAAGATCAGGCCTTTAAAGAGGTGATTAAGGAGAAATGAGGCCTCTAGGGTAGCTCCCAATCCCATCTGACTGATGTCCCTACAGAAAGAGAAAATGAGACCGCCCTAGAGACACCAGGAGGCGCCACACACAGGGACAGGTGCAAAGGGAGCAGGAGGGCAGCGTCTGCAAGCCACAGAGAGGGGCCTCAGGGATGCCAGCCCTGGTGACATCTGGATCTTGGACTTTCAGCCTCCAGAACTTTAGAAACAGTTTCTGTTGTTCAGGCCACCCAGTCTGTGGTATTTTCTTGCAGATGCCCTGGCAAATGAATTACTCCCCTTTTGAGAAGAAGTATCTTTGGCATCTCTGGACAGCGCAGAGCCTTTAGTATGATTTAAAGGAAGTCGCCAATGCCCCTGCAGGCCCAAGTCCTGCTTGGGAGGTAAGGAACGCACGTTTCCCACCAGACTCCCTTCCTCACCAGGTTCTTGGCTGCCGCGCCTCACATGTGGTTCGGGGTTTCTCACTTCCTGAGGAAGCAGGTGCCATTAGCTTCACAGCCCCTCCCAGAGCCCTGCCTGGGGAGTCGTGCCTCGCAGAGGAAACACCACTGGCACTCCAGACATGGAAAACTGAAATCGCAAATGACAGATTCGTGACTTCCCTGAGGGAATAAATAGCGTGAACAGATGGGCCCCAAGGCTGGAACATTTCATTTAAATCCTCATAGAATTTTGATAATTTAATGAATGTGGTGAGAAGGAATGGCAAGCCGGTACCAGCAAGCCAAAACACTGTTTTCCCATGTTGGTTTTAACCCTAGGATTGTTTTCCCAGAATGAGGAACACAAAAAGTGTTACCTGGACAAAGTATTTACTGAGAGATTTAAAGCACCCTCTCTGAACTCTCACCTTGCAAGCTGAACGCTGTGCAATGGGGGTGACATCCAAGGCAGCACGGCGCTCCGAGTTTTCCCTGAGCACCTCTTCGAGGCACCTTTCTGGGCATCACTCCTTGGCACAGCCCCAGGAGACTTCTAGGTGAGGGATTAATTTACATACAGGCAGTGGTCACAGACCAAGTGTCCTCAGAGCTCAGGATGGCATACCCCGGAGATCACTTACCTAGCTTTTCCAAATTCTCAAATGCAACTTGTTCCCAACTAATCCCTCCTTGCTCATCTCTGGAGACCTTCAGCGAAGTCATGCCCAGAACAGAGAAAATGGCACAAGATGAAGAGGCCAAAGACCCCAGCTGCAATTCTGCCACTTACCAGCTCTGCTCTTCAGAAAGTGCCAGGCAGTCTTGGTGCCTGTAGCTCAGTGGCTAGGGCACCAGCCACATACACCAGAGCTGGTGGGTTCAAACCCAGCCCAGGTCTGCCAAACAACAACTACAACCAAAAAATAGCCGGGCGTTGTGGCGGGCGCCTGTAGTCCCAGCTACTCGGGAGGCTGAGGCAAGAGAATCGTTTAAGCCCAAGAGTTTGAGGTTGCTGTGAGCTGTGACACCACAGCACTCTACTGAGGGCGACTTAATGAGATTCTGTCTCAAAAAAAAAGAAAGAAAGAAAGTGCTAGGCAATAGCAATTGCAATCAGTGTAACTGGCTTATTGTACCCTCAATGAATCCCCAACAATAAAAAAAAAAAAAGAAAGTGCCAGGCAAATAGCAGGCCTTCAGCAAATGCAAATCCACATCATATACACAACACACACACACCCCAGTTGTATCCCCCAAGCAGCACAGTGCAAAAAGGGACCGCTCTTTGAGTACTTACTGCATAGCAGGAACCAGATCTCAACTCTGTTATTCCTGAAGAGTCTACACAGGGTACACTGATTTTATGGCCCACCTACACTCTGTCTTCCTTACGCTCTTATAATTATATGTGTATATTTGCATGTACAAAATATCTTTGTTTTAAAATGAGTCTATACCGTGGAATGGCTAAACTAAGCTGATTGACGTATGTATTACCTCACAGACTGTTCTTTTTTTAATGGTGAGAACATTTAAAACCCACTCCCTTCGTAATTTTCAAGAATGCAAAGCACTGTGACTAACCATGGCCAGCGTGTTGTACAATAGAGCTCTAGAATGTGTTCCTCCTGTCTGAATGTCATTTTGTATCCTTTGACCAGCATCTTTCCACGGCCACCAGTGGCACATGCACACTGGCTGCTGGTGGCCTCACCCTACTCTCTGCTTCTATGACTTGCACGATTTTGGATTCCCCGTGGAAGTGGGATCAGGTGGGTTTTATCTCTCTGTGCCTGGCTGATTTCATGTCTCCTGGTATCCTCCAGGTTTAAGCTCTTATTTCAATGGATGTCCCAGCAAGTGCAGGACTAAGAACAGACGGAAGGCTGGGGAAGATGAGCCCCAGGTGCACAGTGTCTTAGCAAGGTTGTCCAGTTTTGTTAAATAGCTCAGAGAGACAAAACAGACAAACCAAAGCAGCAGAAAGGATGGAGCGGGGAGCCAGGCCTGGGGAAGCAGCTCTGTAGGGAAGGAGGATCAGGGAGGGGACAGATCACAAGGCTTGACGACAAAAGAGAGACAACCCAGAGGGCAGGCAGGAGAAAGCTGGCCATTAAAAATTGTTCAGACAGGGGACCCACCCCCGGGCACCGCTGCTTTCAGACTGAGTCCCCAGGGAGCATGTCTGGGGACCCTGTTTGCATGCAGCATGACTTAATCCTTGACGCAGGAGCAAGAGGACATTGTTGATAAGATCTTACTCTGATTCTGACTGTGCTCATTTCACCTGCATTCACAACACTTCTGGCTTAACAGAACATCAGTGAGATCATGTATTTATGGTAATTGATGGAGGGAGAGTCCAACTGGGAGACCCCTCAGCATATATTGAGATAAGGTCTTGGGACACCTGAAATCAATGGGTAGGCATTACTTTTGAAACATACTATTCATATAAATAGCTGCTTTTCAAGGTGAGTACCAGTGAGAAGGGAATGGCAGACAGGAACTAGTTCCCTGCTGGTGATGAGGACCCCTGTGGCTGAAGAGAACTGTCCTGCAGATTCTATTTGCTTTCAGTTCTAAGCCAACTCCTTCTTCCCTTCCAGCTGCTGGGTGCCCTGCTTAGTTAGCCCAAATGTCAAGTCCACCTTCAGAAGGAAAAGAAGTATAACAAGGTGAAAATTGTGACAGACTATAATAGACTGGAAAGACAAAGAAGTGAGATTCTACCCAAGAATTACAGGGAAATAAAAACAATAAAAAAAAAAAAAAAAAGACTTGAAGATTGACTCTGTCCAGGGTCTCGGCTGCCTCTTGGGGTCCTAGGGAAGTGTCTTTTAAAAATTCAATTTCCACCCCCATCCTTAGTGATTCTGGTTTAATTATATACCCTCAAGAGGGTTAGGACTTTTTTTTTAAATAAACATTTCATCTGATTCTGATGTACAGCCAGGAATGAGAACCATAGAACTAGATAAAAACGTGCCTAAAGTGAAAAAAGCTTCAAATCTTTAAATCCATAGTGCTCACTAAATTCCAAGCAAAGTGAGTCTTACTCTAACACTTTTTTTATACAAAGGAGAAAATAACAGAATAAGTTACCAACAGAAGAAGACACACACACACCCCATCTGTGTGTATGTAGACTGAGTCCCTGCCACTTTCAACTACGGAAGATAATTTAAGAAAGGAAATAGATTGTGGATGTTAACAGCTCAAGCTTCAGAATCAGAAAGTCAGGAGTGGGTCCCCCGGCTCTGCCATTTACTATCTGAAATATCCTTGGTAAATTGGGAGGATTAAATGAGACACTGAATTTAAAGAATCCAAAGCCTAGTGCATACTAAGTTCTTAACAAGGGTTAGTTTCTAGTATTTCATTATCATTTTTAAATACAAAAAGAGAGCCAGAAATAAATACTGGATAAATAAAGAAATATGCCATGTCCTATAATGCTAATTCTTGCCAAATTAATTTGTAATACAATTAAACTACAATGTAATTTCTATCCAGATTCTATCAGCATTTCTTTAACTTGTCAACATGGTTCAATAATTCATCTAGAACCATAAATGGGTGAAAATAGTCAAGGAACATTTTGAAGGTTAAGGAGGGACTTCAACTACTGGATATCAAAACATAACATAGAGTGGTGCCTGTGGCTCAGTGAGTAGGTTGCTGGACCCATATACTGAGGGTGGTGAGTTCAAACCCAACCCTGGCCAACTGCAACAATAAAAAAATAAAAAAAAAAAAACATAACATAAAGCTTAAGTATTTATATTGGTTTTAACACAAGAGACAAAGAGATCAAATGGAACAATATTATGCAGGTTGCTTGTCAACACACTGGAGAAAGAACCATTCATTCTGTGGTCCTCGAGGAGCTGAATAACTAAAGTTAAATGGACTAAACAAAGATAGAGCTCCCATTCACACCCTAAGACATAACAAAGTCCAAAGAGATTAATAGATCATATGCAAGATTAAAATACTAAGAGAAGCAGTCAAAATTTACTAATGAATACTTTCCTGATTTTAAGGTAAGAAAGGACTTTTTCAGCATGAAAAGGAAAAGATTCTAACGGAAAACATTGGTGATATGAATATATTCAAAACTAGATTTCAACATGGCCAAAAGACTACAGAAGCACAAAATTAAAGGCAGATAGATTTGGAAAACATTCGCAATACTTGTGCGAGTCACTGATTTAATATCCTCAATTTACACAGAGGTCTTATTGATAAATAAGAAGAACACGAACATTCAATTTAAAATGGGCACAGAGCACGGAAAGACAATGTTTAGAAGAGGAAATACAATCAGTCAATAAACAGAAGTGTGCATCATTGTAAGTAAATGAATGAAAAATAAAATACGATATTATTGGCAATGTTTGGTTTTCCTTTTAACGATAATACTCATTGCAAGCAAGGATGCATTGAAGGGGGCCCCCATATATTGTTGGTTGTAGGGTGAATTAGAACAAGCTTTCTGGAAAGCAACTTGGCAATATGAATAAACAGCTTTATTATTTGTATGGTTTCCTATTTTCCATTTGCTATTCAATAGCAAATACCACTTTTATAATCAGGAAATAAATTAGCAAACAGAAGGAAACCAACTACCTGGATGGAAAACTTGAATATTCCCTCATTTCAGCAATAGATTCAGGTAATTCCCAATTGCCTTGCAAACACAGAATGGAAACAAGTCACATTCTGAGTATTAGTTTACAACAATCAGAGCCAAGCATGGGGCTGGTCACTTGCTAAATTCAGGCAGGTCACCAAATGGCCCAGATCTAAGCAAGAGAACAAATAAATTGTGCACCTCAGCTCTGTATTTACATTTCAGATGATGAAGTACTGTACATATGAACATCTCTCCTCATTCTCTTTAGCCATTTAATATCTCCTTGAAAGTGAAGAGTTGTCAAATCAAGAAAGGATTTATCTTTAAAAAGGTAACGGTTACCCTTGGGAACAAGCTTTTCACAAGTAAGAGCTAGTTCCTCTAGAAATGCCAGCCCTTTGCTCCTTGCAAAGAGATGCTCCCTGCCAGCATTTTATTTAAGTATTTTGGACCCTGCCTTATTTTTAAAAGTGGAGCAACTGGCCGAGCCTCCTGTGGAGGAGTCCATCTGCTGCAGGCCAGACAGAAGCTGGAGATTAGGAGTAAAAGCCGGGAGCCCCAAGCGGATCAGCCAGTGAGCCCACGCCCACAGGCCCTGCCTCCATGCAGAGAGGGCTCATTAGCCAGTACTTAAAATATTGTAAGACTCTGAGCAGAGCTGAAGGGAGGAAGGAAGGAGCTCTGAAGAGGGGAGCCAGGCCTGGAGGAAGGAGGCAGATTAATTTTGTTCATTCAGACTGGAACATGAGGGAAACATAATCAACAACCACCACGATGATGGTGGTGGTGGTGGTGGTGGTGGTAGGGAGAGGACCCCCCGGCATGGCTCTGGTTTGGACCAGGCCCTCTGATGCCAGCAGCTTCTGGGCATCTAGTTTCCTCAGGATAGCATTTAGCCTCAGTTGTCCCCCTCATAGCTGAGGAGCCCCTCAGAAAGGAACAGCTGGGTCCCGCTTCAGACCCACCAACTGCCCGTGCCCCCAGCCTCTATTCCAGGCAGAGCCCTTCTTCTAACTCAACTGAGGCTCCCGCCCCTCCCCTAAGTGTCAAGCTTCTTCCTGTGAAACCTTCCGCACTTTTCCGGGCCCTCCATAAATACAACAGGAAAATGTTCTTTCCTCTCCCCAGCACTGACCCCCGCCCATTTTTCCCTGCTGGGGAATGAGCTACCCCATTAAGTCACCATTCTGCCAAAATTTCCAGATGAGAGTAGGCACCAGGCTCTATGTCTTCACATATCTCAAACTCCAGGGGATTCACCAAGCGCTCTGAGGAACCCACTGGCATAGTCCACTCCACTCCCCTTGTTCCCAGCCAACCCCCAGCCAGGATGCAAGGTCCCCTGAGTCCTTCTTCCCAAATGACCCCAATCTTCATAAGGGAGTCTCTCAGAGGCCCTTCACTTGGTTTTATGGGGAGAGAAAATCCTTCACCTCTACAGGTACTCGTGATAGCCCAAGATTCCAAAGTTTCTACCTGCTTTTGTCATCCCTGTTCTTATATGGACGTGGGGGGCTTAGAGTTGGGGTCACCAAGGCCAGTTTCTCTACCTCTTGAGGAACCTTGTTTTTTTTTAAGTAGAGCATTAAAGATCTCTTATTTTCAGATTTGCATTTTGAACGCCCATTCCGGAGCAATAAAAAAGTCCTACTCAACATCCTGGCACATAGGTAACTTGCTTTGGTAGACCAAATCATTATTCCCAGTTCTCCCCCCAGTAATATGGCTATCACCCATTCCCCCAGTCAGTGACTATGCAGTGTCTTCCACTGTGAAAAGAGTATACTTTCCCACTACAATGACATGGGCTTGGGTCTGGCCAGGTCATTTGCATTGACCAATAAAATGTTAGCAAACATGACAAGTACAGAGGTTTTAAATGTGCTGGGACAGTTGTTAGGCAGCATTATTACTATGTGGCAATAGCTGACTGATACACTTACTATATGTCCAACATTGTGCTAAACACTATATTGTCTACTGAATTCACTCCTCTTAACAAACTGTATGTAATAAAGAACTATTTAATATTATGCTTTTTTTACAGCAAGGAAACTGAGGCACAGAGTATTTAGGCACAATTAGTAAGTGAAGGAAACAAGCTTCAAATCCAGCCTTCTGACCCCTGAGCCCATATTCTGCCACCACAGAATGAAATGCAGAAGGAGACAGAGATATGGTTTCGTGCTCTTCCAAGCCTGTACTTCAGTACCAACCTTGGACTCAATGCCACAATGGCTGCTTGTGAGCTCCCTGTCAGTACAAGCCTGACCAGATCCCAAGAGCTGAAGCAATTTCCCTAGCTCTGACAGTGCATGCCAAGAGAATGAAACAGGCTTCCCTTCTAGAATGCATGACCCTTCCCTGAACTTCGAGGAGGAGAAGTCCCACAGGGAATTCTAACCAAGGAACAATCCTGCCATTGTGAAATGCAGGCCCACGATGTTCTGCATGGGATGAACAGCACACCTCATTCTCTGCCTATTTTTATTCTCTCCAAGCAAATATCTCCAGGCTTTTGCTCATGAAAATTATTATACAACTGCCAGCTGCTGGGATTATACAAATAACTTGATAATAGCCAAGCACTATGCTGTCCAGTGTGCAAACACCAACACACCACAACAAAGCAGCCTGGGCTACCGGTCCTCATTCACAGCCTGCAAACACAAGCAGCACAAAGGAAGGACACCCATTCTCTCCGGTTTCAGGAAAATAAAGTGGCAGGTAGTTGGGTCCCGAGATGGATTTTTTTTTTTTTTTTTTTTTTTTGTAGAGACAGAGTCTCACTGTACCGCCCTTGGGTAGAGTGCCGTGGCGTCACACGGCTCACAGCAACCTCTAACTCTTGGGCTTACGCGATTCTCTTGCCTCAGCCTCCCGAGCAGCTGGGACTACAGGCGCCCGCCACAACGCCCGGCTATTTTTTTGTTGCAGTTTGGCCAGGGCTGGGTTTGAACCCGCCACCCTCGGCATATGGGGCCGCCCTACTCACTGAGCCACAGGTTCAACTTCCAAGATGTTCTATGCACTGGGAGAATGTAAAGTCATGTTCTTTACGAGAATAACTCACCAATGTGATTCAATCATACACTCCTTTCCTTAACCAAAGTTAGTACCTCTAATAAATTGGGTTTACAAATTTCAAGTTATAAACAAGCCAGCAATTCGAAGTATGTAACAAAAGAATTACATATGTATTATTAACTACGTGTGTGTGTGTGTGTGTGTGTGTATACTCTATTTAGATAAAGATGAAACAGTGTCTCTCTGTAAACTACTACACTACACACCCCTGAGGGTAGGGATAGTGCCTTCCTTGCCTACCATTAACCTCAATGGCCTAGCACAATGGACAGACAAAAAATACTGTTGAATAAATAGATGCAAAATGAATTTAAGAGGGAAAATTATCTTTGAATTTTAAATATTTTAATTCTTAAAATACAAGGGTAGGGCAAGCAAGGAGATGCTTATGAAAATTTGGAGCCCTGGGAGGGGGTCTGTAGTCCCCCACCTAACAGTTACAATGTAGGGGTGTATGGCACGCCTCCTGAGTGAAGGACTCAACTACAACTCAGATTTTACCTAACAAATACAAACAATGTCACCTAATTGTAGGTACCCTTATATTAATCCAAAATAAAAAGAAAAATTCGGACCCTTAGAAAAGGAAGGGGAGATGGAGAAATAGCCCTACTTTCAAAGTCTTCAACACTCACCAACAAAGCTAACACTTTGTGATTTTTATTTCGGCAAGAGAAGTAAGCCGGCTCAGTACAGGTGGTGGACGTCAGTGGGTCCACCTGCCCAGCAGCCATGATCCCTTCCTTCCTTCAGCAGCAACTGTCCAATTTTCCTTTGAAAAGCTCCCTTTCTTTGCAACATGCAATCTTAGGACTCAGAGCTACAAAGTCCTTAGGTACACATGTCATGTGACCCCGGATGGACAAGGCAGATTTCTCATCCAAGAATGTACTCTCTACTTTTTTATTTTTTCTTTTTCTTTTTTTTCTTTTTTTTTTTTTGAGACAGACTCTCACTATGTAGCCCTCAATAGAGTGCTATGGTGTCGCAGTTCACAGCAACCTCAAATTCTTGAGCTTAAGTGATTCTCTTGCCTCAGCCTCCTGAGTAGCTAGGACTACAGGCACCCACACACAACCTCCAGCTATTTTTTTGGTTGCAGTTGTCGTTGTTGTTTTAGCAGGCCTGGGCCGGGCTCAGTGCATGTGGCTGGTGCCCTACTCACTGAGCTATGGGCACCGAGCCCAAGACTGTAACTCTTGAGCTGAGCACATAAAGCCAGAAAATGGTTGGGGGGACCCAGTCCTTGGAGAAGTTCCCAAACAGCCAATCTATTAGCAAGGGGGCAACCAGGACTTTTCACAGGCAGGCTGGAGGCCTCCCCAGAACACAATATGGAGTTTATGTCAGTATACGAGCATTCCGGGGGATCTTTCTGCTAAGACCCTTTCCCTGAATCCTTGAATGGAGAATAGCACAGAGCACAGAAGACAGCTGGAAGCTGGAAACAGAGGTTCTGATAATAAACCTTCCATAATAAATAAGTTATCTCCCCTCTCAGGGTCTCAATCTCTGCCTCCTTAGTATAATACGAAGGAGGTGGGATTAACAACCACAAAGGATCCTTCTGTGTCCAGTCAACAAAAATTGACCCCTTGAATCCCTGGGTGTTGGTAACACAAAGCTCACATTGTCAGGGCCAGAGAGGCTTGGAGTTTAAAGCAGTTAATCCCTTGGCTGGATGACTGGGACAAAGAAGATTAACCTCAGATGAGAGAGTCCTCGCCCAAATATAGAGCAATCCCAAGCACACACATTAGAGGTTGGGTGTGCCCCCACCTCCTCCTGCAAATGCTTATTCACCAGCCCTTTAAACAAACTGATAGATTGACCCTCCAGCACTACAAGGTCAAGGTGTTAGATTGTTGGGAACCTCCCCACATCTAATACCTTTCTCAATTCTCCAATCCTGAATATGCTGTTTCTCCTTTGAAATACGCATGTTTTTTGAAGGTACTCTAGGCTTGGTAAACAACTAAGCACTGAACACCTACTATAAGCCAGGGACTGTTAGACACTGGAGCTCCAGTAGTTGACAAGATGGCACAGTCCAGCTCTCAGGGAGTCTTCAGTCCAGAGGGAAAGCACCTACTGTGTGCCACATGCCCTACTAAACACCAGCAATCATTATCTCCTTCAGCGCCCTGCAACAATGCCAGAAAGTAGGTCTTAGGATGACCATTTTAAGGATAAGGACACTGAGGCTCTGAAAAGTTAAACAATTTGCCCAAGGTTATGCAAGCTATAAGTAGCAGAGTGAGCCTCTTGACTCAAAAATGATGCAGGATTGTACAAGATCTTCCCATTACTCCAAAGTCAGAACCAATGGGAGAGGAAAAGGGAAAATGTTGAACTTCACTTTCTTCTGAGGGCTAAAATGCTGGAATTGTCATTATAAGAAAAAAACCTTTATGTTTAACCCTGTATTTTTCTGCACTGAAAGAGCCCCTAAGGGGCGGCGCCTGTGGCTCAAGGGGTGGGCGCCAGTCCCATGTGCTGGAGGTGCTGGGTTCAAACCCAGCCCCAGCCAAAAACCAAAAAAAAAAGAAAGAGCCCCTAGGCCCCAGGCAACCAGGCAGCTCAGCCATAACTTTTTAGTCCTTATGTTATTGAGACACACTCTCCTAGGTCCTCTGCAAAGTGTTCCTATAAGCTAACAGGAAATTGCTCATTGAAATTTCAGGCTCTGTATTGGAGAAGGTAGATTATCATCACAGCAAACAAACTCCAAGTGTCAGTAATTTAACATAGGCAGAGTTTATTTCTTGCACTTGAAACAGCCTCACACAGGGCCGGTCAGTGGAGGAGCATACACAGGGTCCACCACACCCACTGTCACTGCATCAGCAGAACATGATCACGTGGCCAGAGCCACCGGCGAGAGAAGCTGGAAGATGAAGTCTACGTGTCAGGAGGAGGAGGCAATGGAGCTTGCAGGTCTTTGCCACGAGCTCTAAAACTGTGTGCTTAATATGATTACTTCTAAATAAAGAAAACGACTCCGAATGCTTACAGATGGTGGGCATTATATGGAGATTTGCTTTTTCTTGTCCCAATTTTCTGGATTATCTGTAATGTTGTTCTAATCTATCCAAAATGGTGAGGTAAGGAGCAAGGGAGGAATACCTGAATTAGTAAGTCTCTGAGCAGTTTCAGATCGAACCATGATGTCCATCCAGGTAACAACAGCGATAGGCTGTTTCCCTGAATGCCTTGCCTCTTTCTCATCTATTTCAAGTATAGCAAACAAAGCTTTTAGCACCCGTGGTTCAGTTGGCAAGGTGCCGGCCACATACACTGAGGGTGGCAGGTTTGAACTGGGCCCAGGCCAAGAAAAATAACAATGACAACTGCAACAACAACAACAACAAAAAAAATAGCCAGGCACTGTGGGGGGCACCTGTAGTCCCAGCTACTTGGGAGGCTGAGGCAGGAGAATCACTTAAACCCAAGAGTTTAAGGTTGCTGTGAGCTGTGATGCCATAACACCCTACCCAGAGCGACAGCTTGAGACTCTGACTCAAAAAAAAAAAACTTTCTGCTGTACTTGTTCTGGGCAACTTATGGTCCAAAGGCTTCTTATTTCTTAAATGTTTTCTATGATCTCTTGGGTCTTTCTGTACCTTAAAGCATTTCCAAGATATCATTCAGTTTCTAGGGCTATTGTTCCACTGTGTGGATGGGTATCTATGATCAAGGTCAAATCAAACTTCTGATCCACTCAGTCCACACCCAGCCAAGCCTCAGGTCTGAGGCACAGGACAGTGGCTCTCTCACCACTTGCAAGACAAGCTCTGGGAGTCAATACATTAGCCACCAGCTCCTCTGTGGATCACGGTGGTCCTTGAGCTTCTTTCTCCTTGACACATCTGACAATGACCTTTAAACCCATGTGAGATTCAAGCAGATGCCCTGCTACTTCCCACCTAACTTCCACCCCTGACTCCACCTTCTCTCCATCCCCGACCTCTGGCCAATGCCACCTCAGATTGCACATTTTCGCCACACCATATTTTGTTCCAAAACCAACCACCGCGTTTGCAAGTCTGCATGCTTCTCCTGAAGACATTCTTCCGCCAACTACCTATCCTCCAGCGTCCAATTGGACAACACTCCCTGCCACATCCAATAGCTTTGCCTGCACCTCTGTCTTCTCTCCTTGTGTAGCAATAGCAACTGCTTCTAGCACTGTGCTCTCTAAACACCCCCTTGCTACATACCTCTGTGGTACCACTCCTCACCTTGTAATCTGAGTGGAACTGACCAACTCTCCCATGGCAGAGCCCTAAGCAGACAGCTCTGGAGCTCTTTGTCCTGCTCCACTTCAGGAAGCATAGCAGGCAGAGCTATCTCAGGAATCCAGGCACTGACTGGAAGGTCAGGTGGGGCGGAAGGGACACTACTTGTCTAGGGGAGATGGGCTGAAAGGAACAGGACATGGACCTGGCAGTGACATAGGTGAAACTGAGAAGCCTGACGGGACTGACCTCTGACAGCCCTCTGTGGTGCCCAAGATCACACTCGCTGGGCCACTGATGGAGCAGGAAGCCGGCAACTCTGCAGTGTGAGGGTGGGACCCCAGCACAGCTCTCACGCAGGAGGGAGGCACCACCAAAAACAAAAACAAAAAACTCAACAAGAAGTCATTCATCACAGAGTGAGAGAACAGGGCGCAGCAGCCCACCCTGTTATCGTGGTCAGAGGTTATCTCACCTCCCTTTTCACTGCTCCCCTTGAGTTTTTCTTCCTTTGTTTTACATTATGAGCATTTACCGGTTTCACAAGGCTTTCCTATAGTTTCTCTTTCCTTACGGCTTAATGTGTATGCTTTGCCTCAAATAAACAAGTAAAGAAATGCAGCTGCATTAAATCCCATGAGCCTTGAAGCCACCAGGTGTGGAACGTGTTCATTATCCACCACAGGGGTAGAGATGGAAATAAACACCTTGAGCCCCCCCACCCCCCAAAGGTCAAAGGCAGGGGCTCCTGACATTGCCATGACCTTTCCAGCCCCACCCCCCGAGCCAGGACTCTGCCCAGAGCAGGTCACCCCACAACACCTCTTCTTCCCCTTGGAGCCTCCTGTGCCAGCTGGGCTCCATGCCTCGGTGCCATCTGCTGCAGCCCAGAGCAGGCAAGAAGCCATGTCAGATTCTATGCACAGCAGGAGAACAGGGGCTGCAGGCGAAATGGAAGCAGCCCTCACCAGGCCTAGGCTCTGGGAGCCAAGCAGGGAAAATCCCAGAGGATTAAAGCATTCGAAGAAGCTGTTGAGGGGCCTAACCAGAGAGTTTCTGCTTTGTCTTTTTTTCCTGCAACAGACGCTCACTCTGTTCCCTGAGCTAGAGTGCACCGACATCAGCCTAACTCACTCCAGCCTCCAACTTCTAGGCTCAAGAGATCCTCCTACCTTAGCCTCCCATGTAGTGGGGACTACAGGCATGGACCACATAGCCAGCTGATTTTTTTAATTTTTTAGGGACAGGGTCTTGTTATTACCCAGGCTGGTCTTCAGCTCCTGGCCCCAAGCAATCCTCCTGCCTCAGCCTCCCAATGTGCTAATCACCCTTCCCTAACCCTCTCACTCCCCACCACTCATTTCTCAGTGTTTCTAAACATAACAATGCAGGGAACCCAGGCCTCAAGTTTCTGATCTCTCCTGACCTCTCATATGGAGTCATGTTGCTGCAGCCCCAACCTGGGCTCTGATCCTCTCTCTGTCATTAACTTACTGTATGATCTTAAATAGCTTATTTCCCTATTTCTCTATGTCTTTATTCTCTAAACCCAGCTCCCTCCTTTGCCTGATAAGGAGTTTAGATTCCCTGCTTTCTAAGGTCCCTTCAGTTCTGAAACCCTAAAGATCTTATCACTCAGTTAAGGCCTTCCATCACCTTGAAGTTATTCTGGCCCTGAAAAGAAACCTACCCTTGATATATCTGTTGACACCAATCATGCCCACTCAGGAATAATGATGGATGGCTCATTTATCCATGGATGTGTTCCTTTCCTTCTCCTGAGCAGTATTCATTTGCAGTTTTCTATCAAGGAAAGACCATGAAACAGAATTGTAAATCATACCTATCACACCAACGTGAGCTTGGGGAACCCGGGGTTCCTGCCAACAACCACACCACAAAGGTTGACATAGGAAACATTGAACAGTGCCCAGCTCCCAGCTTGAGCAGTTAATGCCAGGCCCAGGCACCCGTTATTCAAGAAAGCCCCAGAGTTCTGGCAAAACCACCTTGTCTCGAATCTATGAAGAACTGACAGAGAAAGAAATGAGGTTGTGTATCTACTTGTCCAAGGGTACATTGTCTGTGATTTCTTTTCTCTGAGTCTCATGTTTCTCATCTGTAAAATGGACACAGGAGAAAGGACATGGCCTATATGGCCCTAACGACATTCAGTACTGAGGGGTTAAACGGCCTTCAGTTAGGGGAGAATTTTAAATTGTCTTTTGGGAAAAGAAAGCAAATGCTAACCTTTCCCCTGCCACCCAAGACAGAAGCAAGCTCTGAAGACTGAAGGGAACAGGAAGTGGGTGGAACAGAAGTTTGCACAGAGGATGGGAAGAACGGATAGAACCACAGGCTTCTGTGCAGAGAGCTGAAGGAGGGAACCCATAGAGTGGGTCTTTGTTGCTAGGAAGGGAGACACTGCTGGGTGAGCTGTGATCAATGGTCAGGACAAGCAAGGGAGCTTTGGGTTTTGCTGATGATACTTCTGGGAGATCAGAGAGAAAGCTGAGTATACGTGGGTCACTCTGTAAGTTTTAAGATACACAAAAATCAAGCAACAAAAATCCACACGGATGAAAACAAATGAAGCCTTCCCAGCAACACCGAAAAGCTGAGCAAATTGAAACTTACACAGGCGAATCAGAAAGGATGCTGCCGACTGTGTTTCTTGGAAGTGAAATTAATGGACCGTAACCCAGTCTGTCTTGAATTTTCATGGTGATCTACGTATGATCGATTCTTGACTCAAAGGAAGTCAGAATGGCAGCAAAGGCAGGAAAGGTGGGGGAAGGAAACCATCAGAGGCTGAGGACTTACAGGTGCTGAAGACTCAGCGTATCACTGTCATTTACACTTTCATGTCCCGTCCTAGCCAGTGAGAAGCAACCAGGAAGAGCCGTGGCCAGTAGAGGAAGTCCAACAGCACTTGCTCATCATGTGTCTACATGATGTAGGGACATGCCTGCTATGTTCCTGGAACAGCAGCACAACAGATTATTTCCGTAGAAGATCACAGAGAAAATTTGCTAGGACCCATCTGATAAGAAAGCTTCTACAGAGCGGCACCTGTGGCTCAAGGAGTAGGGCGCCGGTCCCATATGCCAGAGGTGGTGGGTTCAAACCTAGCCCCGGCCAAAAACCACAAAAAAAAAAAAAGAAAGAAAGAAAGCTTCTACATCTGCATACTCCAAGTAGATAGGAATTTATACCATGGAATTCCAATCCATGATATGACACTGCAAAACTGAGCTAAGGAGGTTGGCTTATTACAGGGAATGGAAGGTTGGTTTCTGATTCACCTCTCTGGCCCATAAGGTTCATTACTGTCTACTTGTCTCATTTAGAACATCATGGGCTTCATACAAATAATCTTGAAAATAACACTGGTGACATAAAATGACAGGTTCTCGGTGCTCCCTTCACATGAAATGGTTAAGTCTTTCCAGCTGGCACGGTGATCCCTTAGTCAACCCTTGGACCATCATACTTGCAAGTCCAGGAGCATGAGGAGAACTGCATAGCACTGGAGTATTGTCACCATTCTCATCCTCAGCAGAGCCACCACCACCACCACCACCATCATTTCACATCTGAGGAAACCAAGCCTCAGAGAAATTAAATGACTCACTCAAGTTTACTCAGCTAGAACATTATGAAGCTTGAGTTCAAGCCCAGTTCTGTCTGATTCCAAACCCCACTGCTCTGTCCTGTGTCCCATATAGTCTGGTCTAGTACCCATACGATAACATGGAAGCCAGCTTGTGGTCTCCAACTCACACTTCCTTCTGGGCTTCAATTCTTTTTCTCTTCCACTGAAACTATTTCTCTCTCTCTCTCTGAAACACATACACAATTTCAGTTGCGATTTTGCTCCCCTGCCCCAATATCATTACAAACAAAACCCACACTCACACATAATCAGTCACTTCGTGGGGAGAAAACGGACAGCACCCACTCTCTGACACTCAAGTCATTCCCATCCTATCCATTTCCTATAAGGCTACTGCCTATTTCTTCCTTTTATCAACAAGAACATATTATGCAAGACACTGTCCACGTGGGATTTTTCATGCAAGCTGGTGACACTCGAGCATAAATTGATTTAAATAAATTTCTCCCCCTTCAGGATTCTTCCTTGCTTCTGCTTTGCCTTAAATTAAGAACAGTACAATAATAACCCAGGAACATCACACCCCTGAATTTCAGCCACCTCACTCTAAAGTAGCTTTTCTCCTTTTTTAAAAGTATGAGCTATTTTTTGGTCTCCACTTGCTCCTCTTACTTGTCACCACACATTGCTTTCTGGAAGATATAAGCAATTGGAACCTTCACATTTAAAGTCTGTTTTTAGTCCACAGATCCACAATAAGGCTCCCATGAGAGCTTGGAAAGACAGGGAATAACTTCAGGGAGTTACACATCAAGCTACACAAAGCAAAGATGTGTGGTCAACTCCAGTAATGAAATGGTTTCATTCACTCATTCAGTACATATTCACTGAGCATATGCTATGTCCCGGGCAATATTTTGGGCACTGGACTCATGGATGAACAAATGAATAACATGCTCATGACCTCAAAACTATGCTCCTTCCTGGACCAGTTCTCTGAACTCTAGACTCATATATGCAACATGTACCCTTGGATGATCATTTGAACTCCCTGACTGCTTCTCCCCCATTTCAGGAAAGGACTACTCCATCCAGCTGCTCAGGTCATAATCCATACAGTCACACTTGATTCCCTTTTTTCTTTCATACCCTAAAACGAACTCACCAGCAAATCCTGTCTCCTCTACCATCAAATATATTCAGAATTTGACCACTTCCCACCATCTCAGCCTCTATTTTCCTGGTTCAACCCACCATCATCTCTCACCTGGATCACTGCAGTAGAATCCTAACTGATCTCTGCTTCAACCCTTGCCCATTTAGAGTCTAGTCTAAGCTCTAAAGCTCAGGTGATCATGTAAAATATAGATCAGATCATGGCATCTTATGCTCTAAATTCTCCAGTGATTTCCCATCTTTCTCAAAGTAAAAACCAAATTCCTTACAAATGCCTTTCAAGGTCTTGTACTGCCTGGCTCCCTGCTACCTCTCTGACCACACGTCCTTCTGTGCTCACCCTGTGTGTATCAGCTCCTTCTATACAAGTCCCCCGCTGTTCCTGGACCACGCTGGTATTCCGTTCCCTCTGGGCCTTTGCCCTTGTTCTCTTCACCCAGAAAGGCCTTTCCCCACATATCTACAGGCAGTCCCCCTGGTTATAAACCAGACAGTTTCTGTAGGTTTGTTCTTAAGTTGAATTTGTATGTAAGTTGGAATGGGTACATTTACCTATCACTTGTAAGAGCCTCCATTTGTAAGGAGTTGTATGTAAGTCAGACGTTTGCAACTCAAAGATGCATGTATCTGGCTCACTTTTTCACTTTCTTCCTATCATCCTGACCATGTTATATAGAATATCTACCTCTTACCCCTCATATGGGGTCCTCCTCTCCTGGCTTCATGGTCCTTAGTCACCTGACTTCACACATTCACTTACTTACCTACATATGATTTACCTCCCTCAACTAGAATGAATGTTTCATGCAATACATCTTGGGTGGATTTTTTTTAATTGTTAGATGCCCTACCTATAACATGCCTCGTACACAGAAAACACTCAATAAATATTTACTGAATGAATAATCATCTAAAGATACTTATGTCTATAGATGGTCAACCATGGAAATACACACAAAAAGAGGAAAGTCACAAAGGCAGGGACAGGCATTGCCCATTCAAGCTGAGCAGAAGAAAAGGAGACTTTAAATATGAAGGGGCTTTAAATATTAAGGTCCCCTATGGTAGACCAGTTGCAAAACTATCCCAATTCTTCCCCTTCCTGTATCCATATACTTTGCAATGTGACTATGTAGCTCCTTCTTTGAAAAAGCCTATTTTCCTATCTCTTCGTTCTGGGCTGCCTGGGTCTTACTTTCTGTCAATAGATAAGGATAAAGTCATGATGTGCCAGTTACTATGCCAGTTATAAGTTAGGCCTCAAGAGGGCGTGAAAGGTTTCCTTTTTTTTTTTTTTTTTTTTGCAGCTTTTGGCCAGGGCTGGGTTTGAACCTGGTATATGGGGCCAGCGGCCTACTCCTTTGAGCCACAGGCGCCGCCCGCTTTCCCTTTTTCTTGGCCACCTGCCATTACCATGTGAACATACCCGGCCAGTCTACTGGAGGCTGAGTGACCACATGGAGCAGAGCTGAGTCATCCCAGCTGAGGCCATCCCAAAGCAGCCAGCCCTCAGACACTCCGGCAGCAGGCTGAAATCAGACCAGCAAACACAGCCAAGAGCAGCCAAGCACCACTCGGATCTGCAGAACAGCCCAACCAATCAACAGGCGAGTGAGAAGATGATAAATGGTGGCTGTTTTAAGCCACAAAGTTTGAAGGTGATTCATTCTGCCGTCCCCTTGATAAGTTCAGCCTTAATGTGTGTGATCAGCCCCTAGGGTAGGCATCTAAGCTGCTTTGCTGAGTAAATGTGCATCAGGAAACCTCCCCGGGATCGGGTTCTCACAACAGGGGTTCTGCAGAAAGACGATGCACTGGCTGACCGCACTGTCTCAGTCCCTGCAGATCAGCAGACTGGTAGGTAGGTGAACAGGGTCACTGTGCTTGGCCCAGAGGGACAGATCAGGTTTCTGAGGCAGCAAGAATAAAAGCCAGAGGGACAGAGGGAATTCACAGAAGAAAATGTTACCTTCCGAGGTGACATGGGAAACACCCAGCCAGACACCCTGACCTTGACCCAGCCCTATGTGCCATGTCTTATTTCACCGAATCTTCAACAAGGTTCTCAGGCATCCAGCCCATTTCCTTCCAAGGAACACACTGCAGCAGCCCTCCTACAGTGAGGACAGCTGTGTGGTGGGCACTCAGATCCCCACACCACACTCTGTCCTGTTGAGCAGCAGTCTCAACAGGCCGCACAGCAAACTCTGATCTTTATGTTAAATACTTCACAGTACACCAAAGGTCATATACATCCAGATGATCCCAGTCTTTTTCTATGACTATAGAAACTCTTCTCATTCTCAGAGAAAAAATAATAATAACTTGTGAGGACAATGCCTGCTGGGCTATTTTCTAAGATCACCCTTTTTTTCTTTTTAAGGGAAAAGGAAGCAACAAGACATAATATTAAGGCCCACAAAAAGTGTAAATACCATCCTCAATCTGCATAAAAGGATGCTGAAAACTGTGTTGCACTGTCTCTCAAATTCCTGGGCTTCCTGTCGCCTTGCACAGATTTATGCTTTCTGCTTGCCTCATTCATTTATGCTTTGAGTGACCCCAAGTACCTATGTGTACCAATCAACCTTCTAAATATTAGAGGTTTAGAACTTCAGCCAATTCCTTACACAAGAACTTAGCACATATCTCTTAGTGACAAATATAAATCATGAGAGGTAATCCCTCAATGACTTTGCTGTATTACCCCTCTGACTTCCCCCCCACCACTGTCCCCTCACCCACACAGCCCCTGCCTCCTCGGCTGCCTTTCTGGTTTTCTTGGGTACATACCTCTCTGCTGCCTCAGGGTTTTACGGGTGTTGTTACTCTGCCTAGAATGCCCGGCTTCCTGCATCACTCCCCCAGAGATCTGGAAAAATGTCATTTACCAGCAAAACGTTCCCTGACAAAGCTACATTAAAAAAATAAAATAAATAAAATAACCCCACCCTCTAACAGCACCCACCAATCCTCTTGGCATATTCTGTTTTTCTCCATTACGTCTCATCAGCTGGTACATGATATATTTATTTGCCCATCATCTTATTCTTGCACACAGGGTGCACACACACTAACTTAAGCTACTGGAGGGTAAGAACTTCGTTTTGTTCAGTTCTATATCCCCCACTCATAGAGCAGTGCCTGACACGTAGTTGGATAACAATGAATGAAGTGGCATTTCTTGAGTACTTATTTGATGACAGCAATTTATATATGACAATCATTTGGCAATGAACAAATATTTCTAAGTATCTTTTATGTAATGATGATCACAACCCCGTTATTGTTTACCCATTTTCCAAATCAGGAAACCAAAGCTCAAAGACAGGCTAGGGAACTTGCCCAAGGTGCCCACCTAGGTCTGTTTGCACATCACAGCCCAGGCTCCTTGCAGTGCACTGGGCTGCTTTCCACATACATTAGTGATGGAGTAGGTTACAGAGTGCTCTTCATTCTGTCATTTTTCTTCACCTGCTACAGCTTTTGTCCAGGAAGAAACATCCATTTGGAGTGGATTTTCATCTCCCAGAGCAGGTGATAGTAACAGCTTTAGCTTTCCTTTATTCCACTCATTTAAAAATAATCAAGGTCAGAATTTTCCTTTTGAACTGAGCTGGGACAAGAACACACAGAGGACTCGAGAGAAAGAAGACAGAAGTTTATCTGCTCTGACACTCCCCCAGAATTTTCCATAGTCCCTGACGTTGTAAAGTGTTGCTTCGAAACCTTCATAGTCTTGGAATTCAGGAAAATCATCCATTTAAAAAAAAGGGGGGGGGGGCCTCGGTGCCTGTGGCTCAAGCGGCTAAGGCGCCAGCCACATACACCTGAGCTAGCAGGTTCCAATCTGGCCCAGGCCGCCAAACAACAATGATGGCTGCAACCAAAAAATAGCTGGTGTGTGGCCAGCGCCTGTAGTCCCAGCTCCTTGGGAGGCAGAGGCAGGAGAATCGCTTGGGCCAGGAGTTGGAGGTTGCTGTGAGCTGTAATGCCACAGCACTCACGAAGGGAACAGCTTGAGACTCTGTCTCCAAAAAGAGGAGGGGGAGGATACAAAAAGTCTGACCTGCCCTGAGCAGCCCCTTTCTTGGTGTCAGCCTGTATCCAGTAGGGTATGGCCACGTAGCTGGAGACACCAGCCCTGCTCTGCCCATCCAGTGCCAGGGATGGAGTGGCAGTGAGGTCATCGGAGGGACCACTGGAGGGACCCAGTCGACGTCCCTGTAATACCTAAGCTATGAAGGCTTCATTTTAAAAATAATCACTGTCCCCACCAATTCCCTTCTCTCTGCTCCACTGCTCTTTCCCAACACCTTCACTGAACCCTCCTCATTCTATGGCAGGTACTTCTCCTCACCAGGTATAATGGGGGGGGGGGGGGCAGCACTTTGTTTTCATTATCTCTGCATCCCTAGGATTAATCCCACCTCTGACACAGGCTAGGTGCTCAGTGAGTATTTACCAACTCCAGAAAGAAGCCCAATTGCCTGTACTGTTTCTACTGCACCCACTGGGGCAAGCAGGACCAGTCCCCTCTTCTAGAAAGGACCGGTAGCAGAAACACAGGAGACCGGCACAGACCAGAACAACCAATCAACTGGCTACAGTGCCCAGTTCTCCCCCAAACCCACACACCCCTCATCCCTCCCCTGCCACTCCCTGAGCCCCAGAGCCACCTACACTCATCATCTCCCCAACAGGCTCAGCAAAAAGCATCCCCCAGCGGCCCACCCCACCCCACACAGACTGTTCACATCAGAGCGAGCCCAGGAATCGAAGTTAAGTTACCTTTAAACGGAGCTAGTTTTCTATCTGTGGCTTTTGGATAAAAGATCTTGTTTCATCAGCCCTGCCGAACCCTGGACAGCTCCCAGGTCTACGACAGCTCCCAGGTCTACCGCTCCTCTGCAGAAGAAACAGCACTGGCTATCTCCTCCCTGGCTAAATGCATTCGCTCGCCCATCCCTGCAAAACAAATCATGTTCCTTTCCTCGCGCTAAAACCCAGCCATAAACAAATACTCTGTGTGTCCCCGAGAAACAGCTCCACGCCCACGGAGGGAGCCCTCCACGCACAGAAATACACACTCACAAATCCCAGCAGAGACCCCAGGAGTAAGTATGTTTTTCATCTGTTCTTTAAGAACAAAACAACGAGAAAATTCACCTAATAGGAACAGAACTGAAACTAAAAGCGGTGGCTAGGAAGCTTATGGAAACGGAGCTATACATGTCAGCAGCCTAAGTTGCAAAACTACTTACAGCGCTAACAGAACGGGGTTTAAAAACCACCCTTGGGGAGGCCAGCTTCAAAGAAGTGCACAGCCCCGGGCGGCCGGGAAGTCCTGGCTTTCCAAGACTCTCGGGTCTTTTGCGCCATTTACTATGAACACCACTCAGCCGTTTCCGCATTTGTGTTTCCACCCCAGCGGGCAAGCCTGGGAGCCCCGGCGCGCTCGGGGTCAGCGCCCGGGCGGGGTCTGCGACGGACCGCAGCGAGCACGCCGTCCCCTACCTGGGTGGGAAATCCGCGGCGGCCACCCCCGGTGCGGGCGGAGCAGCGTCTGCCCCGCAGCTCGGGCTAAGGCGGCGCTGGGGCGATCCCGGCGGAGGCAGGCGCCGGCCTCGGTCACACCTGCATCACCGCGCCCACGCCGCAGCCGCCACCCGCCCCCGTGCAGCGCGCGGCGCGCCCCCGCACCACCGAGCACCCAGCGCGGGAGGCTCCTGTTCAGCGCAATCAGATCCTAACCCCCTTTCTTCCCGGCCAGGGCAGCTCTTTGCTTCTAAATCCCCTTCTGATTCAAGGCTGGATGAGTGGCATAGCTCAGAGGGAAGGAGAACCAGCTGGTCCCCACCTCGCTGGCTTTGCAGACCGATGGATGTTAAACTTCTTACTCCTCGACTTCTGTCCGCAGCTGACAAAGGGCGTCCTCTGGCTCCCTGCACCTGCGCCTAGACTCAGGGGGCGCTGTGGACTCCGCACGCTGGGTCATCAGCTCCCAACTGGCTGTGTCAGAGGACAAGACTCAAATCCCTGAGAAAGGGAATCCTCTGATCATGTCATCCCCAAAATAGCTTCCATAATGGATGTTGTTGAACCTTTCTGTCCTGGTTGCCTCATCAGGAACTGAAAAGAACCTACTTGGCCAGCGAGAGGGGAGGCGAAGACGCCCCCCACACCACCCAACTCCACTCTCAAGGATTCTGCAAATCCGTCCGCCAGAGCTCACCCGGCCTTGAAAAACTCTTTTTAGGAGCACACAGCTTCTTCTATGAGGAAGTGAGGAGACAGGAAAGGACTCTGGAAATTTGGAGGCGAAATCCAACAAGATGCCAAAGGTGCCTGGCCTCCTCTAGAGCACGGAACTCCATTCCTCTGCGGAAAAGTGCCGAAATGAACGCGAGTCTGTTTCCTCTTTGCCATCCAGCAAATCGGCGACTGCCACCCAAGAGGTCTTTAGTGTCACCTGCTTGCCCTCTACAGCCTGAGAACCGAGCTCAGTTCCCCGCATCCTGCCTGGTGGAGGCCTCTGTCCAGTCTCTCACCTGGACCATCCACAGGGGCTTCAACCGCTCAGCCTCCTAGAGTCGTTTTCTTAAAATGTAATCTGATCTGGACTTCTTCCTACCTAAAGTCACGCACGCATTGGCATCCCAGGGTCTTTAGAAAAGCCCAACGTTTTAACACACGCCTTAATCACAGGCACAAGCAAAGCGCGCTGCAGACTCGGAATCCTAGCCTCAAGCCATCCTCCAGAACAGCGGGGACTACAGGTTCAACATGTGCCCGAGTAACACATTGCATTTAGTGATCAAAGAGAAGACCCCATACTTAATAGATCCTACATGTACCCTTGCAATATGCACCATAGGTGTGGTCCCACCGTTAAGTATAGAGTATAAATGTCTTAACACATAATTAAGTAAATGAGGTGAGGGATATATTAACTAGTGCAATGTAAGCATTCCAAATTGTATATGAAATCAGCACATTGTACCCCATAAATGCATTAATAGATCATGTATCATGTATACATGATCTATGTGTTTATGACTTAATAATAAAAAAAAACAAAGAAGAGACCCCATAGCCTCACCTCTCCACCTTCACCTTTTCTTCTGTACTCCAGCTATACCAAACTTTTCATTCCTTGAAGACACCTCACCCTCTCACCTCAGGGCTTTTACACATACTGTGCCCTGTGCCTGGAATGTTCTGTCGCTCCCATCCCCCTTACCCCAATGCTTCATGGTTGTCAGTAGAGCTATTCCTTCTCCAAGGAAATCTTCCCTAATCTTTGGCATACCTGAATGCTCCCTGTTCCCTGTGGCCAGAACCACCACTATTGCCTCTACCAGGACACTTAACACATGACTAAAGCTAGTTATCTAATGTCTGCCTTCTGGGGAGACCGTGAGCTGTAGGAAAGCATGTCTCTGTGGTTTACTGCATATGGAAGGGGTACAGAGTTGGTAGGCTCTGCTCAATCAAGATTAAGATAGCAAACAGCTCTGACATCCAGGGATTTGTTTTGTTTTGTTTGTTTTCAGATTAATATGAAGGTACAAATGATTAGGTTACATTATTAGCATTTCCTAGGTAAAGTTCAAGTTGTAGTTGAGCCCTTCACCCAGGAGGCATGCTGTATCCCCTTACATTGTGCCCATTAGATGAGAGCTTAGCAATCATCCTTTCTCTTTCTCTCCTCCCCTTTCCTCTTTCCTTTCTCCCCCTCCCCACAACTATGTTTTTTCTCTCCTGTGGACTTGTACTTATTTATCTAATGGCATCCAGAGGTATCTTTATACCTTTTCAGGCAAAAGTACCCTTATCCCCCACATGTGGCCACTATTCTGACCCCATTCAGAATTAGTTAGTGTTGCCTATTGAACTACATGTGAAGGGACTCAGAAAGTAGGTACCCTGCTGTGTCTGGCTTATTTCACTCCAAATAGTGTCTGTGAGATTCATCCACATCATTACTGGTATCAGTAGGTCACTCTTTTTTATTCTGGTATAATACTTTATTCCCAGAAGATGACAATTTCTTCATCCCTTCTCCTATTCTCGAACAGTTTGGTTGCCTCCAGTTTATAGCTGTTGCAAATGAAACTTCTATGAACATTTGATAGACACGTGCACTCTTTTCTTTTGAGGATGGAACCAGAAATAAAATTGCAGGGTTACAGGGAGAGTGTATGTTTTGCCTCAAAAGATACTGTAAACCAAACAAACTTCCGAGGTGGTTGTAGCAGTTCACAGTCCCGCTGGCAATATTTGAGGATTCCAGATGTTCTACTTGTTTGCCATAATTTGGCAGGGTCAAAAAATAAAATTTTTTAATTTTAGCCATTCTTGTGGGTACCTTGTAATATTTCAATATAGTTTTAATTGAAGGAGGAGACAAGATGGCTGACTGAAGCCAGCTTTCCACAGAGGCTCCCGTCCAGAAGGAGAGTTAAAGGACAAAAATTCAGCAAGTAACCTGGTGGATTTGAGCTGCACTAAGAGAGAAAGTTGTAGAACGCACGTCAACCCCGCTGAGGCGAGCTGCAACCACAAGGATACAAACAAAAGGTACAAAATCCATCACCAAGCAGACGGGAGTCCCCTCCCCCATGGGAACGGCTCAGAGTGCCCCACAAACAACCGGTCAGAGTTCAAAGGTCCTCCCACTACACTCCACAGGAGAGACCCCCTAAAAACTGGACCTACCTCCCCTACTAGGGTGCCACAGCATCCTCCTGCCAGGCATAAAACTGTATAAACTGTATATAGTCTCTACCTGGAATTCTGAGCTCCCAGCGCTCCCCTTCACTCACACTGGGGTCTGGAGGCCAGTCCCGGTCGGTCAGCAGAGACGGGACTGCACTGGAGTGGCAGTTCCCTGAGGCACAGTGCGACAGCCATCTTTTGGTGACAATACGGCCAGGCATAAAACTGTGTGGAGCTCTGTGTGTTCTCTGCCCACAACCCCAGGCTCCCAGCACTCCCCGCACTCCCCTCTGCTGTCGCTCCAAGGTCTGGAGGCCTGTCCCCCAGGGGTCCGGACTCTTGGACGATTGTTCAAGGGGTGTAGACAGTGCTGGGCTGCAGCCTGTCAGTGCAGACTCTGGGGTACGGGAGCAGAGAGAGGATGGTTGGCCAGAGGGGAGCTACACTGGAGCGGCCGTTGCCTGAGCCATAAAGCAGCGGCCCTCTTTTGCTAGCAATACGGCTCACTACTGAATATTCTAAAGCCACACCCCCTGTCTCCCTGGGCAACCAGAGACTCTGAGTTTGCCTGAGGCAACTCCAACTTGCAAACCAGGGAAACTCCCAGGGTGGGGCTGACCCAGAGGTCCACTTTACTAAACCTAAGATGCACCTGGCCCTCAAGGGATCGTCAGCCTATACACAATACAGGAGCAAAGACAAGCTGATTTGGAGCTCAATTCAGCTTCTCTTCTGCAGGGGAACTGCAGAGTTGTTCTGTTCTGTTCTGTCAGTAACATTAATCAGGGGCGAGACTGGACCTGAGTGAAAACCCCTCAACCTTCATCAAGTGCCCAAGGTTGTCAGACCTCACCTCCTCCTGCTGGAGAGAGGCAGAGCGCAGCGGCCTGGCAGACTTCCTTGTGATTCAGGCAGGCACAAACTCTTGGAGTACCGATTCACTATAGGCAACTGGGTCAGCCAACTGCAGGGCTATCAGTGACTGGATGTGAAGTGGTGCAAGGTGGGGAAGGAGGCATCAACCTTCCCAGACTGATTTATTGGCTGGGTGGCTTCTCCTAACTCCACGCAGCACTGGAGCAAGCCACACCAGAGTAGTCACCAGACCCCTATGATCCAGTTCCCAGAGACCTCTTAAACTCTCTCACCCGAGACAGGTACAGACTGAGACAATTGATTTGGACCTTTTTGAACTGAAACAATCACCTGAGGACAAATCAGGTGGTGCCCTGGGTGCACGGTGAAGGTTTGATTTTTCTTCTCCAATTGTTTGCCGGTGGGGGGTGGGGTGACTTAATTGCTGATATTTCTCCACAGCTGAGACTTCAATCCAAAGTATCTGTTTCACTAGGGTGGAACAGAAACCAGCTGAAAACAAGACAGAACTACTTAGCCCCACCACACCAGACAGGGCCCCAGTTTCTCAGGCCACAACACTGTACGGGCCCTCAACAAAGCCCCAGGAGAAAAAATCAGAGGGACTGAAACAACCATGGGGTGGAATCAGCGGAAAAACTCTGGTAACATGAATAACCAGAATAGATCAACCCCCCCCCCAAAGGAAAGATATGGCAGATGCAACTGAAGATCTCATTCATAAACAACTGGCAGAGATGTCAGAAATCAAATTCAGAATTTGGATTGCAGACAAGATTAACAAAGTGGAATTAGGAATTCGAGGAGAAATTCAAAAGCTGTCTCAAGAATTTAACGAATTTAAAGTCAAAACCACCAAAGACTTAGACACACTGAAGCAAGAATTTGCAGCCCTCAAAGATATGAAAAACACACTAGAATCCCTCAGCAACAGAATGGAGCAAGCAGAAGAAAGGATTTCTGACATCGAAGATAAAACCTTTGAACGCTCCCAAATTCTCAAAGAGGAAGAGAAATGGAGAGCAAAAATGGATCATTCTCTCCGAGAGCTCTGGAATAATTCGAAGAAGGCGAATATCCGAATCATAGGGGTCCAGAAACAGATGAAGTGGCCTCGCTGGGCACAGAGGCCCTTCTGCATGAAATTATGAAAGAGAATTTTCCAGACATGCCTAGAGATTCTGAAATTCAGATAGCGGACAGCTTCAGAAGCCCAGCACAACTCAACCCCAATAAGACATCCTCCAGGCATATCATAATTAACTTCACTAAAGTTAATATGAAGGAGAAAATCCTCAAAGCTGCCAGGAGAAAGAAAACCATTACCTTCAAAGGGAAGAATATTAGAATGACTGCAGATCTCTCTGCTGAAACTTTTCAAGCCAGAAGAGGGTGGTCACTGACTTTTAATCTTCTAAAGCAAAATAACGTTCAACCCCGGATCTTGTATCCAGCTAAACTGAGTTTCATTTATGATGGAGAAATTAAATACTTTAATGACATTCATATGTTGAAGAAATTTGCCATAACCAAACCAGCTCTTCAGGATATTCTCAGACCTATCCTCCATAATGACCAACCCAATCCTATACCACAAAAGTAAACTCACTCAGAAACTTCGGATCAAACTCCAATTTCCACACTGGCAAAAGGATTAAAAATGCCCACTGGACTTTTGAAAAACTCAGTACCCAAACTTCACCACACTTATCAATATTCTCCATTAATGTGAATGGCTTAAACTGTCCTCTAAAGAGGCATAGTTAGCTGATTGGATACAAAAACTCAGGCCAGATATTTGTTGCATACAAGAGTCACATCTTAACTTAAAAGACAAATACAGACTCAGGGTGAAAGGATGGTCGTCCATATTTCAGGCAAATGGTAATCAGAAAAAAGCAGGTGTTGCAATTTTATTTGCAGATACAATAGGCTTTAAACCAACAAAAGTAAGGAAGGACAAGAATGGTCACTTCATATTTGTTAAGGGTAATACTCAATATGATGAGATCTCAATTATTAATATCTATGCACCCAACCAGAATGCACCTCAATTTATAAGAGAAACTCAAACAGACATGAGCAACTTGATTTCCTCCAGCTCCATAATCATCAGAGATTTCAACACTCCTCTGGCAGTGTTGGATCGATCCTCCAACAAGAAGCTGAGCAAAGAAATCTTAGATTTAAACCTAACCATCCAACATTTGGATTTAGCAGACATCTACAGAACATTTCATCCCAACAAAACTGAATACACATACTTCTCATCAGCCCATGGAACTTACTCCAAAATCGATCACATCGTAGGTCACAAGTCTAACCTTAGTAAATTTAAAGGAATAGAAATTATTCCATGCATCTTCTCGGACCACCATGGAATAAAACTTGAGCTGAGTAACAACAGGAATCTGCATACTCATACAAAAACATGGAAGTTAAATAACCTTATGCTGAATGATAGCTGGGTCAGAGATGAAATTAAGAAAGAAATCGCCAATTTTTTGGAACAAACAACAATGAAGACATGAACTATCAGAACCTCTGGGACACCGCAAAGGCAGTTCTAAAAGGGAAATTTATTGTACTGCAAGCCTTCCTCAAGCAAACAGAAAGAGAGGAAGTTAACAACTTAATGGGATATCTCAAGCAACTGGAAAAGGAAGAACATTCCAACCCCAAACCCAGTAGAAGAAAAGAAATAACCAAAATTAGAGCAGAATTAAATGAAATTGAAAACAAAAGAATAATACAACAGATCAATAAATCAAAAAGCTGGTTTTTCAAAAAGCTCAACAAAATAGATAAACCTTTGGCCAACCTAATCAGGAAAAAAAGAGTAAAATCTCTAATCTCATCAATCAGAAACAACAAAGATGAAATAACAACAGACTCCTCAGAAATCAAAAAAATCCTTAATGAATATTACAAGAAACTTTATTCTCAGAAATATGAAAATCTGAAGGAAATTGACCAATACTTGGAAGCACGTCACCTTCCAAGACTTAGCCAGAATCAAGTGGAAATGTTGAACAGGCCCATATCAAGTTCGGAAATAGCATCAACCATACAAAACCTCCCTAAAAAAAAAAGCCCAGGACCAGATGGTTTCACGTCTGAATTCTACCAAACCTTTAAAGAGGAATTAGTACCTATATTACTCAACCTGTTCCAAAAGGTAGAAAAAGAAGGAAGACTACCCAACACGTTCTATGAAGCAAACATCACCCTGATACCCAAACCAGGAAAAGACCCAACAAGAAAAGAAAATTATAGACCGATATCACTAATGAATATAGATGCAAAAATATTCAACAAGATCCTAACAAACAGAATCCAGCAACACATCAAACAAATTATACATCATGACCAAGTCAGTTTTATCCCCGAATGTCAAGGCTGGTTCAATATACGTAAATCTATAAATGTAATCCAGCACGTAAACAAATTAAAAAACAAAGATATGATTCTCTCAATTGATGCAGAAAAAGCTTTTGATAATATCCAGCATCCCTTCATGATCAGAACACTTAAGAAAATCGGTATAGAAGGGACATTTTTTAAACTGATAGAGGCCATCTACAGCAAACCTACAGCCAATATCATATTGAATGGAGTTAAATTGGAATCATTTCCGCTCAGATCAGGAACCAGACAAGGCTGCCCATTGTCTCCATTGCTTTTTAACCTTGTAATGGAAGTTTTAGCCACTGCAATTAGGGAAGAAAAGGCGATCAAGGGTATCCATATAGGGTCAGAAGAGATCAAACTTTCGCTCTTCACAGATGATATGATAGTATATCTGGAAAACACTAGGGACTCTACTACAAAACTTTTAGAAGTGATCAAGGAATACAGCAGCGTCTCAGGTTACAAAATCAACATTCATATATCAGTAGCCTTTATATATACCAATGACAGTCAATTTGAAAAAACAGTTAAGGACTCTATCCCATTCACAGTAGTGCCAAAGAAGATGAAATATTTGGGAATTTATCTAACAAAGGAAGTGAAAGATCTCTATAAAGAGAACTATGAAACTCTAAGAAAAGAAATGGCTGAAAATATTAACAAATGGAAAACATACCATGCTCATGGCTGGGAAGAATCAATATTGTTAAAATGTCTATACTACCCAAAGCAATATATAATTTCAATGCAATCCGTATTAAAGCTCCACTGTCATACTTTAAAGATCTTGAAAAAACAATACTTCATTTTACATGGAATCAGAAAAAACCTCGAATAGCCAAGACATTACTCAGAAATAAAAACAAAGCAGGAGGAATTATGCTACCAGACCTCAACTATACTACAAATCAATAGTGATCAAAACAGCATAGTATTGGCACAAAAACAGAGAAGTAGATGTCTGGAACAGAATAGAGAACCAAGAGATGAATCCAGCTACTTACCATTATTTAATCTTTGACAAGCCAATTAAAAACATTCAGTGGGGAAAAGATTCCCTATTTAACAAATGGTGCTGGGTGAATTGGCTGGCAACCTGTAGAAGACTGAAAGTGGACCCACACCTTTCACCATTAACTAAGATAGACTCTCACTGGATCAAAGATTTGAACTTAAGACATGAAACTATAAAAATACTAGAAGAGAGGGCAGGGAAAACCCTTGAAGAAATCGGGCTGGGCGAGTATTTTATGAGGAGGACCCCCGGGGTAATTGAAGCAGCTTCAAAATACACTACTGGGACTTGATCAAACTAAAAAGCTTCTGCACAGCCAAGAACACAGTAAGTAAAGCAAGCAAACAGCCCTCAGAATGGGAGAAGATATTTGCAGGTTATGTCTCTGACAAAGGTTTAATAACCAGAATCCACAGAGAACTCAAACGCATTAGCAAGAATAGAACAAGGGATCCCATCGCAGGCTGGGCAAGGGATTTGAAGAGAAACTTCTCTGAAGAAGACAGGCGCAAGGCCTTCAGACATATGAAAAAATGCTCATCATCTTTAATCATCAGAGAAATGCAAATCAAAACTACTTTGAGATATCATCAACTCCAGTGAGACTAGCCTATATCACAAAATCCCAAGACCAGATGTTGGCGTGAATGTGGAGAAAAGGGAACACTTTTGCACTGCTGGTGGGAATGCAAATTAATACATTCCTTTTGGAAAGAGATATGGAGAACACTTAGAGATCTAAAAATAGATCTGCCATTCAATCCTGTAATCCCTCTACTGGGCATATACCCAGTAGACCAAAAAGCCCATCATAACAAAGATATTTGTACCAGAATGTTTATTGCAGCTCAATTCATAATTGCTAAGTCATGGAAGAAGCCCAAGTGCCCATCGATCCATGAATGGATTAATAAATTGTGGTACATGTACAGCATGGAATATTATGCAGCCTTAAAGAAAGATGGAGACTTTACCTCTTTCATGTTTACATGGATGGAGCTGGAACATATTCTTCTTAGTAAAGTATCTCAAGAATGGGAGAAAAAGTACCCAATGTACTCAGCCCTACTATGAAACTAATTTAGGGTTTGCACATGAAAGCTATAACCCAGTTACAACCTAAGAATAGGGGGAAGGGGGAAAGGGAGGGGAGGGAGGGGGGAGGTGGGTAGAGGGAAGGGGATTGGTGGGATTACACCAGTGGTGCATCTTACAAGGGTATATGTAAAACTTGGTAAATGGTCTGTAAAGCTAGTGAATGATGCCCCATGATCATATCAATGTACACAGCTATAATTTAATAAAAAAATATAGTTTTAATTTGTATTTCCTTATTGATTAATGATGTTGAGCAACTTTTTGTATGCTTATCGACTGTTCAGAGGGTCTTTTGTGAAGTTCCCTTCAAGTCTTTTGATCAATTTATTGAGATTTTTGTCTTTTTCTTATTGATCTGTAGGCACTCTGTTTTAGATATGAATCCTTAGTTGGATATACATAGTTTTAATGTCTTCTCCTACTTTGGGGTTGATATTTCATTCTCTTAATTTTAATGACATATAACTTAACTTTTTCATGATTAAAAGATTAAGCATATGATTTTTGTGTGTGTGTCCTGTTTAACAAATCTTTATCTCAGGGGTGAGCACCTATTGTCCAACGTTTCCTTCTATAAGCCTTGCCGTTTTACCCTTCACATTTTGATTTATCATCTATTCACATTAGGATACATTCAATGGGTTTGGAATTTTGCCCCTATACATATATATAGCCAGATAGTCCAAACCCCTATGGAAAAGTTTTTTACCAATTAGGTTGCAATAGCACCTTTGTTATAAATGAAGTGACCATCTATATGTCAATCTATTTCTAGATTCTCTATTTCGTTGGTATGTATTCTCATGCCAAGACTACACTTATGCCACTGTCTTAATTAGTTCACCCTTATTGTAAGTCTTAAAATCTGATAATGTTTATCCACCAACTCTGTTCTTCCAAATTGTCTTGGCTGTTTTACGTCCTTAATTTTTCCACATGCATTTTAGAATCAACTTGTCAAATTACATACACACAAACTCTAATGGGATTTTGATTAGAAATGCCTGAAATCTATATATCAGTTAGGTAAGAAAATAACACCTTGGCCAAGTACAGTGGCTTATGCCTGTAGTTCTAGCACTCTGGGAGGCCATGACAGGAGGATGCCTTGAGCTCAGGAGTTCAAGACCAACCTGAGCAAGAGTGAGACCTACATCTCCAATAAAAATGGAAAAATTAGCTGGGCCTCATGGTGGGCACGTGTGGTCCCAGCTACTTGGGAGACTGAAATGAGGGCGTCTCCTGAACCCAAGAGTTCAAGCAGCGAGCTAAGCTGATGCCGTGGCAGTCTAGCTTGGGTAACAGAATGAGACTCTGTCTCAAATAAAAGAAAGAAGAAAGAAAGAAAAGAAAAGAACACCTTAACAATATTATCTTCCAATCTTTTTACGTTGTATAGCTCTCTATTCTTTTCAGTCTTCTTTAATTTCTCAGTAATATTTTATAGATTTCAGTGAATAGATCTTTCACATATTCTGTCATGTTATGTTTAAGTATTTAATGTTTAATTGTATTGTAAATAGTGCTTTAACTTCATTTTATAACTATTTATTACCACACATTAAACACACAAACTCTAAGGCAAGCTGATGAGCACAGAAAAGTCTGTGCAAAATTTTGATGATGTCCAACAACACAGATAAGCAAAACAGTTCTCAAATAATGGAGTCTGTAGGCCACAGGTTGGACAACCCTCTCTTTGTATCATTGCTAAATTTGTTTGTTAATAATTTGTATATTCTTTCAGATGTTTAAGGTACATAATATATGTAAATGAAGATAATTTTACTTTTTATTTTCCAATGTTTATATCTTCTATTTTTTTTTTTTTTTGAGAAAGAGTCTCACTTTGTCACCGTTAGTAGAATGCTGTGGCGTCATAGCTCACAGCAACCTCAAACTCTTGGGCTCAAATGATTCTCTTGCCTCAGCCCCCAGTTAGCTGGAACTACAGGCGCCCACCACAATGCCTGGCTATTTTTTTAGAGATGGTGTCTCGCTCTTGCTCAGGCTGGTCTCAAACTCATGAGCTCAGGCAATCCACCTGCCTCAGCCTCCCAGAGTGCTAGGATTACGGGTATGAGCCACTGCACCTGGCCTTATATATTCTATAAAACCTTTTTCATGCCTTACTGCTGTGCCAGGACTTCTCATACAATATTGAATAAAATTTATGATACTGGATATTATTGTCTTATTCTTAAATTTGGGGCGAAGTTTGTGTGACATTAATTATGACAGTGGTGATAATAAACAGTCTTGTCTTATTTGTAAAGGGAACACACTCTGGCCACTAAGTATGATGATAAACATGACTGTGTTGGGGACAAAAATAATTTTCCCTCTGTCTTTCTCAGTTTTCAGCTGGGCTCCTATAACAAAATACAAACTAACAAGAGAAAAACAAACAAAGCATGTATAGCTCATGTACACATGAGAGATACCCAGAGGATACATAATTCTTTTTTTTTTTTTTTTTATTGTTGGGGATTCATTGAGGGTACAATAAGCCAGTTACACTGATTGCAATTGTTAGGTAAAGTCCCTCTTGCAATCATGTCTTGCCCCCATAAAGTGTGACACACACCAAGGCCCCACCCCCCTCCCTCCTTCCCTCTTTCTGTCCCCCTCCATAACCATAATTGTCATAAATTGTCCTCATATCAAAATTGAGTACATAGGATTCATGCTTCTCCATTCTTGTGATGCTTTACAAAGAATAATGTCTTCCACTTCCATCCAGGTTAACACGAAGGATGTAAAGTCTCCATTTTTTTTAATGGCTGAATAGTATTCCATGGTATACATATACCACAGTTTGTTAATCCATTCCTGGGTTGGTGGGCATTTAGGCTGTTTCCACATTTTGGCGATTGTAAATTGAGCTGCAATAAACAGTATAGTGCAAGTGTCCTTATGATAAAAGGATTTTTTTCCTTCTGGGTAGATGCCCAGTAATGGGATTGCAGGATCGAATGGGAGGTCTAGGTTGAGTGCTTTGAGGTTTCTCCATACTTCCTTCCAGAAAGGTTGTACTAGTTTGCAGTCCCACCAGCAGTGTAAAAGTGTTCCCTTCTCTCCACATCCACGCCAGCATCTGCAGTTTTGAGATTTTGTGATGTGGGCCATTCTCACTGGGGTTAGATGATATCTCAGGGTTGTTTTGATTTGCATTTCTCTAATACATAGAGATGATGAACATTTGTTCATGTGTTTGTTAGCCATTCGTCTGTCGTCTTTAGAGAAAGTTCTATTCATGTCTCTTGCCCATTGATGTAAGGGATTGTTGGCTTTTTTCATGTGGATTAATTTGAGTTCTCTATAGATCCTAGTTATCAAGCTTTTGTCTGATTGAAAATATGCAAATATCCTTTCCCATTGTGTAGGTTGTCTCTTTGCTTTGGTTATTGTCTCCTTAGCTGTACAGAAGCTTTTCAGTTTAATGAAGTCCCATTTGTTTATTTTTGTTGTTGTTGCAATTGCCATGGCAGTCTTCTTCAGGAAGTCTTTCCCCAGGCCAATATCTTCCAGTGTTTTTCCTATGCTTTCTTGGAGGATTTTTATTGTTTCATGCCTTAAATTTAAGTCCTTTATCCATCTTGAATCAATTTTTCTGAGTGGGGAAAGGTGTGGGTCCAGTTTCAGTCTTTTACATGTAGACATCCAGTTCTCCCAACACCATTTATTGAATAGGGAGTCTTTCCCCCAAGGTAAGTTCTTATTTGGTTTATCAAAGATTAGGTGGTTGTAAGATGTTAGTTTCATTTCTTGGTTTTCAATTCGATTCCAAGTGTCTATGTCTCTGTTTTTGTGCCAGTACCATGCTGTCTTGAGCACTATGGCTTTGTAGTACAGACTAAAATCTGGTATGCTGATGCCCCCAGCTTTATTTTTATTACTAAGAACTGCCTTAGCTATACGGGGTTTTTTCCGGTTCCATACAAAACGCAGAATCATTTTTTCCAAATCTTGAAAGTACGATTTAGGTGCTTTGATAGAAATGGCATTGAATAGGTAGATTGTTTTGGGAAGTACAGACATTTTAACGATGTTGATTCTTCCCATCCATGAGCATGGTGGGATGCATAATTCTTACGGAGATAGTTTAGGACTCCACCTTATATAACATCTTGAACAAAAACAATAAATTTTTATATGTTTGTTAGCCATTCATCTGTCTTCTTTAGAAAAGGTTCTATTCATCTCTCTTGCCCAGCGATCGAAGGGATTGTTGGCTGTCTTTATGTTGATTAACTTGAGTTCTCTGTAGATCCCAGTTGTCAAGTTTTTGTCTGAATCAAAATATGCAAAAATCCTTTCCCAATGTGTAGTTTGTCTGTGTTGGTTATTGTTGCCTTAGCTGTACAGAAGCTTTTCAGTTTTAGTAAGTCCCATTTGTTTATTTTTGATGTTGTTGCAATTGCCGCCGAAGTCTTCCTCATAAAGTCCTTCCACAGGCAGATAGCTTCCAGTGTTTTCCCCACACTTTCTTTGAGGATTTTGATTGTTTCATGCCTTAGATTTAGGTCTTTTATCCATCTTGAATCAATTTTTGTGAGTGGAGAAAGGTGCAGGTCCAGTTTCAGTCTTTTACATGTGGATATCCAGTTCTCCCAGTTTATCTATAAGGAATCTTTCTCCCAGTGTATATTTATCAAAGATTAGGTAGCTGTTTGGATGTTTGTTTCATCTCCTCGTTTTCTATTTAGTTCCAAATGTCTATGTCTCTATTTTTGTGCCAATACTGTGCTGTTTTGATCACTATGGCCTTACAGTACAGCCTACAGTCTGGTAGGCTGATGCCCTCTGCTTTGTTTTTATTATTAAGAATTGCCTTGGCTACACAGGAGGTTTTTTCAGTTCCTTACAAAACGAAGAATTATTTTTTCCAAGTCTTGAAAGTATGATGTTGGTATTTTAATAGAAATAGCATTGAATCTGTAGATTGCATTGGGAAGTATAGACATTTTAACAATGTTGATTCTTCCCAGCCATGAGCACAGTATGTTCTTCCATTTGTTAACATCTTCTACTATTTCTTTTCTTAGGGGTTCATAGTTTTCTTTATGAAGGTCCTTCACCTCTTTTGGGAGGGGTATTCCTAGGTATTTCACTTTCTTTGGAGCTACTGAGAAGGGTATTGTGTCCTTGATTTCCTTCTCAACTTAGCTGTTATTGGCATATACAAAGGCCACTTATGTGTGGACACTGATTTTATATCCTGAGACATTACTGTATTTTTTTTATCACTTCCAGGAGTCTTGTAGTTGAGTCTTTGGGATTCTCTAAGTATAAGATCATGTCATTGGCAAAGAGGAAGAGTTTTACTTCCTCTGTCCCCATTTGGATGCCTTTGATTTCCTTCTCTTGCCTAATTGTACTGGCTAGAAATTCCAGCACTATTTTGAATAGTAGTGGCAATAGAGGACACCCTCGTCTTGTTCCAGTCCTGAGTGGAAAAGCTTTCAGTTTTACTCCATTCAGTACAATATTAGCTGTGGGTTTGTCATGCATGGCTTTGATCAGTTTAAGGAATGTGCCGCCAATGCCTATATTCTTCAGTGTTCTAATTAGGAAAGGATGTTGAATATTATCAAATGCTTTTTCTGCATCTATTGAGAGAATCATATGGTCTTTGTTTTTGCTCCTATTGATATGGTGAACTATGTTTATAAATTTGCAAATGTTAAACCAGCCTTGCATCCCTGGGATGAATCCTACTTTATCTTGATGTATGACCTTTTCTTTTAAATTTTTTTCATTTTTACATATACATGTGTTTATTAGGTTTCCATTTTTTGATGTATGACCTTTTTAATGATAAACTATAATCTATTCGCTAGGATTTTATTGAGAATTTTTGCATCTATCTTTGTTAGTGAAATTGGTCTGTAGTTCTCTTTTTTGGTTGGGTCTTTTCCTGGTTTTGGCATCAGGGTGATATTTGCTTCATAGAACATGTTAGGAAAGATTCCTTCCTCCTCAATTTTTTGAAAAAAAATGGTCATCATCCTTAATTATTAGAGAAATGCAAATCAAAACCACCCTGAGATATCATCTAACCCCAGTGAGAATGGCCCTCACCACAAAATCTCAAAACTGCAGGTGCTGGTGTGAATGTGAAGAGAAGGGAATACTACACTATTGGTGGGACTGCAAACTAATACAACCTTTTTGGAAGACAGTGTGGAGAACCCTCAAAGAACTCAAATAAGACCTCCCATTTGATCCTACAATCCCATTGCTGGGTATCTACCCAGAAGAAAAAATATCCTTTTACCACAAGGACACTCGCACTAGACTGTTTATTGCAGCTCAACTTATAATCGCCAAAATGTGGAAACAGCCTAAATGCCCACCAACCCAGGAATGGATTAACAAGCTGTGGTATATGTATACCATGGAATACTGTTCAGCCACTAAAAAAAATGGAGACTTTACATCCTTTGTATTAACCTGGATGGACGTGGAAGACATTATTCTTAGTAAAGCATCACAAGAATGGAGAAGCATGAATCCTATGTACTCAATTCTGATATGAGGACAATTAAGGTCCTAATACACAGTGGGGGGTGGGGGGGTGGGGGATGGGGAGAGCAGAGAGAGGGAAGGAGGGAGGGAGTTGGGGTTCAGGGGGTGTGGTACATCTTTTGGGGGCAGGACACAATTATAGGGGGATCCTTATCTAATAAGAGCAGTCAATGTAACCTGGTTCTGTGTATCCTCAATGAATCCCCAACAATTAAAAAAAATATAAAATAAATAAACTTTTAGAGAAGCGACAAGACAAAACAAAGGAAAAGGACCTCTTGAGTTTCAAGAGGTGGTAAATCATGGGAAGGCAAATATATGGGAAACGAAGGATAGATAAAGGCTACTTAGCAAAGTTTGTTATGTAGATTCCTCTGCTACTGTGTCCAGGCTGATAAAGTCATCATGTAACTAAATTTTGTCCTTCATGATACAGAGGAAAGGAGAGACACCCTTTTAAAATTTATGTCCTGCTTTTAGGAAAATAGGAGAAGGGCAGAGAACTTTTCTTGAACCTGCTTCTTCTTAATCTCCTTTAGCTCAAAATAAGCCTTATGTCAAAGTGTCATATTTTAGAGTAGCATTTTTAACCTTTATCAAATTAAAGAAATTCCCTTCTTATGTTAGTTTGCTGAAAAATAGATAATAAATGTGTGTTGTATTTTTTTCATTTGTTTTGCATCTATTGAGATGACCATATCATTTTTTTCTTTCATTTGATTAATATGGGTAATTACATTGATTGACTTTTGAATGTTAAGCTAACCTTACATTTCTCAAATAAACCCCATTTGTTCCTGACATAATATTTTTTATATCGTTATGTTTGATTTGGTTATATTTTGTTTAATAGTTTTGAGTCTGTGTTCATGAGAGATGCTAGCATATCAGGGTTTGCTGGCCTCGTAAAATGAGCTGAGAGATATTTTCTCTGTTATTTTTCCTGCAATAATTTATGAAGATGGGTATTCTTTCTTTCTTAAAGGTTTTTACATTAAATCAGTATATCTCCTCTATTTACTTTTTAGCTGTCTCTTTTTCTATTATTTGGGTACTTTAGATATTGTACAGCATGACTCTAATTACAGTATAAATTAACTTAGTACTCATTGCTTCCCAAACAATGCTAAAAAACCTTTCAAAAGTTTAACTCCATTTAAACTTTCCAGCCTCTGTGCTACCGTTTTCATACGTTTTTACTTTATAAGTTATAAAACCCCTAAAACAGCCATTCTCAACCTGTGGGTCATGACCCACAGGAACCGTATTAGAGGGCCATGGCATTAGGAAGGCTGAGAACCACTTCCCTAAAACGTCACTACTGTTCAATATTGAACCCACCTATTTCCTATTTCTGGTGATCTCCATTCCTGACTCAAGTTCTGTGTTTGCACCTGAGATCCTTTTACCTCAGTCTGCACAATTCCTTTTCGTATTTCTTGTAGTGCAGATCTACTAGTGGCTCATTCTCTCAGCTTTTGTTTGATTTAGAATATCTTTATTTTGTCTTTATTTTCGAAGGATATTTTTCACTGTGTATGACTTTGTGGATGGGAATTTTTTTCATCATTCCACAGTTTCACCCTGCTTGCTTCCATAGTTTCAGCTCAAAAACAAAAAACTCTGGTCCTGGTTTATCATTAATTCTTTGAAAATAATGTCATTTTTTTCCTTTTACTGCTTTTGATATTTTTCCATTTTTTTCTTTCTGATTGTAATTATAATGTTCCTGGGGGAATTTAAAATATGTCATACCAAAATATGTCATTTGGCATGTTTATTATTTTGAACTAGAAGTAATTGAGAACCAGCCAGCACAGGAAGAGAGCTGCTCTGAGACATCTTTTATTAGCATAACGAGGTAACCCTTCTTCACCACGTATTTCTTCCCCTCACCTTTCCATAATTTGTCTCCACACCCTCCAGAAGCCCCCAACCTCTCTTCCTTTCTATAGCTCAGAATGAAACAAGGCCTCAATCATTCAGCCACTTCCTTGTCTCTCATACTTTTGAGCCTCCTACACATAATTAATATTATTTGCTCCTCTTAATCTGTCTCAGGTCAACTTAATTTGTAGATCAGATGAAAAAGCTAGGAAGACAAAAGGAAGAACTATTCCTCCCCTACATTCTTAGGTATTGTTACCTATTTTTTTTTTTTTTTTTTGCTGGAGCTGGGTTTGAACTCGCCACCTCCGGCATATGGGGCCGGCGCCCTACTCCTTTGAGCCACAGGCACCATCCTAGTATTACTTCTTTATATTTATGCTGATTGTGGATCTCTGAGCATCTTGACTTTGTGTATTCATGTCTTTTATACATTTTAGAAAACTCTCAGCCTTTATCTTTTGAAGGTTGTTTCTGCCCTATGTTCTTTTCCTATGCTTTGGGGTTGAGAGAGCACATATGTTACACATACTCAAATATTTACTCAAACACATATTTTGATATCGCTCCACCTGTCTTGTACATTCTATTCTTTCCATTCCCTTTTTACTTTCTTTGTGCTTTAGCTTGAATATTTTCAATAAATCTTTCTTTTTTTGTTGTTTTTTGTTGTTGTTGTTTTGAGACAGAGTCTCGAGCTGTCGCACCAGGTAGAGTGCCATGGCATCACAGCTCACAGCAACCTCCAACTCCTGGGCTCAAGTGAGTCTCCTGTCTCCACCCCCAAGTAGCTGGGACTATAGGCACCCGCCACAACACCTGGCTATTTTTTGGTTGCAGCCATCATTGTTGTTTGGCGGGCCCGGGCTGGATTCGAACCCGCCAGCTCAGGTGTACGTGACTGGCACCTTAGCCACTTGAGCACAGGCACCGAGCCTCAATAAATCTTTCTTTGAGATCACTGAATTTGTTTTCCACTATGACGGAAAAGAACAGTTTTCCATTTGCTGTTAAACCCATCCAATCAGGTTTTTTGATATTTTTTATTTTTGTGACAGGGTCTTGCTCAGATTAAAGAAATCACCTTCTTATGTTTGCTGAAAAATAGATAATAAATGTGTGTGGTATACCCATACAATGTTAAACCCATCCAATGAGGTTTTTAAATTTTTTTATTTTTGAGACAGGGTCTTGCTCTGTCACCTGGGCTAGAGTGTAGTAGCATCATCATAGCTCACTGCAGCCTCAAACTCCTGGCCTTGAGCGATCCTCCCAACTCGGCCTCTCAAAGTGCTAGAATTACAGGCATGAGCCACTGAGCTCTGCTGAGCTTTTAAATTGAGATATTACAATTTTCAAATGTCCATTTGACTCTTTGATATAGGCTTTGTTCAAATTTCCTATATTTGTATCCATCTGTCCTTCCTTTCCTCTATTTTCTATAACATATATATTTTTGTTTTTCTTTTTTTTGAGACAGGGTTTCAGTCTGTCACCCTGGGTAGAGTGCCGTGGCATCATAGCTCACAGCAACCTCAACTCTTGGGCTCAAGTGATCCTCTTGCCTCAGTTTTTCATTTTTAGTAGAGATGGGGTCTTTCTCTTGCTCAGTCTGGTCTTGAACTCCTGAGCTTAAGCAATCCACCTGCCTCAGCCTCCCAGAGGGATTACAGTTGTGAGCCACCACTCCCTGCCTTGCCTTCTATAACATATTTATAATAAAATCTACTAACTTCAACGTGTGGATCATTTTACCTATTTTTTGGTCTTTCCTTGTGTCTTGCTTATTAGTAAAGATTTTCCTGCCTCTTCACATGTGCCTTGATTTTTTTTTTTTTTTTTTTTTTTTTTTTTTTTTGTAGAGACAGAGTCTCACTGTACCGCCCTCGGGTAGAGTGCCGTGGCGTCACACAGCTCACAGCAACCTCTAACTCTTGGGCTTACGCGATTCTCTTGCCTCAGCCTCCCGAGCAGCTGGGACTACAGGCGCCCGCCACAACGCCCGGCTATTTTTTGGTTGCAGTTTGGCCGGGGCTGGGTCCGAACCCGCCACCCTCGGCATATGGGGCCGGTGCCCTACTCACTGAGCCACAGGCGCCACCCGTGCCTTGATTTTTTATTGTATGCCAAAGATTGTTCATGAAGAAACCATGGAGAAATAAAGTTGAAGCCATTTGTCTCCAAAAATGGTTCCCCTTGTCCTCTGTTAGGCAGGTAGAGTGAAAGGTGAATCACCTCAATCTGTTCAGGAATTAAGCTCCCCAGGAGCTGTATAGCGGTTTCACATATATCCATTTCACGTCTGTTGTTAAGGTGTCTTGAGGATGAGATCTGTTTCATGTTTATCACAGGGCGTTCCCTCCAGGGGAAAACGTTTTCCCTAAGCACTGTGAGACTGCAGAATACTTTATTCTGCCTGTCCAGTCTAGGACTCAACCTCTCACACCCCCTAACTCGGCATCCAGCAAATGTTCTGTCAGGCAAACTATCTGTACATGTGGGGCTTCTCGAGATTTTAAACAAGCATTTCAGGCTGTGTGTCATTCTAAAGCTCCACTGCTTTCTCTTTCCCTAGTACAGTCCATAGCAAGCCTGACCCTCAACGCATACTCAGAACGTCTTCATAAGAAAGAAAAGAATAATCTCAACTCCCCTCGGAAGAGCTCTTTCCACTCTGGTATGTTAATTTATCTTATCTAGTTCTTTTGTTTCCACTGCCCTCCGATATCATTTAAAATACGACTTCTATAATTTACCCATTTTCTTCTAGTTGCTACACAAGACCAATGGTTTGTCACTACCTATTAAATCTTACTGGAAAACAGAAGTCGACATGCGAACTTTTTTAACCCTCACTTGTTTTTTTTTACATTTTTTTTTATTATTAAATCATAGCTGTGTACATTAGTGCAATCAAGGGGTACAATGTGCTGGTTTCATATACAATCTGAAATATTCTCATCAAACTGTTCAATGTAGCCTTCATGGCATTTTCTTAGTTATTGTATGTAGACATTTGTATTCTGCCTTTAGTAAGTTTCGCCTGTTCCCATTCTAAGATGCACCTTAGGTGTGGCCCCACCTATTACCCTCCCTCTACCCTAACCTCCCCCTTCCCTTCCCCTTCCTTGGCCCTTTCCTCATAGTCTTGTGCTATATTTGGGTTATAGCCTTCATGTGAAAGCTATAATTTAGCTTCATAGTAGGGATGAGTACATTGGATACATTTTCTTCCATTCCTGAGATACTTTGCTAAGAAGAATATGTTCCAGCTCCATCCATGTAAGCATGAAAGAGGTAAAATCTCCATCTCTCTTTAAGGCTGCATAATATTCCATGGTATACATGTACCACAATTTGCTAGTCCATTTGTGGGTCGATGGGCACTTGGGCTTCTTCCATGACTTAGCAATTATGAATTGGGCTGCAATAAACATTCTGGTACAGATGTCTTTGTTATATTGTGATTTTTGGTCTTCTGGGTATAATCCTAGTAAGGAATTATAGGATCGAGTGGCAGGTCTATTTTTAGGTCCCTCCAAACATCCTTCCAGAAGGAACGTATTAGTGTGCATCCCCACCAGCAGTGTAGAAGTGTGCCCTTTTCTCCACATCCATGCCAACATCTCTGGTTTTGGGATTTTGTTATGTGGGCTTCTCTTACTGGGGTTAGGTGATACCTCAAAGTAGTTTGATTTGCATTTCTCTGATGATTAAGGATGATGACCTTTTTTACATGTGTTTGTAGATCGTGCATCTGTCTTCTTTAGAGAAGTTTTTCTTCAAGTCCTTTGCCCACCCTTAGATGGGGTCACATGTTCTTTTCTTGCTAATACGTTTGACTTCTCTGTGGATTCTGGTTATTAGACCTTTATCAGAGGTATAACCTACAAATATTTTCACCCATTCTGAGGGCTGTCTGCTTACTTTACTTACTATATTCTTGGCTGAGCAGAAGATTTTTAGTTTGATCAGGTCCCAGTAGTGTATTTTCGATACTGCTTCAATTGCCTGGGGCGTCCTCCTATAAAATATTCACCCAGGCCAATTCCTTCAAGAGTTTTCCCAGCACTTTCTACAAGTATTTTTATAGTTTCATGTCTTAAGTTTAAATCTTTTACCCAGTGAGAGTCTATCTTAGTTAATGGTGAATGGTGTGGGTCCAGTTTCAATCTTCCACAGGTTGCCAGCAACTTCACCCAGCACCATTTGTTAAATAGAGAATCTTTTCCCCACTGAATGTTTTTAATTGGCTTTTCAAAGATCAAATAACGGTAAGTAGCTGGATTCATCTCTTGGTTCTCTATTCTGTTCCAGACATCTACTTCTCTGTTTTTGTGCCAATACCATGCTATTTTGATCACTATCAATTTATAGTACAGTCTCAGGTCTGGTAGCGTGATTCCTCCTGCTGTGTTTTTATTGCTGAGTAATGTTTTGGCTATTCCAGGTTTTTTCTGATTCATATAAAACAAAGTATTATTTTTTCAAGATCTTTAAAATATGACAATGGAGCTTTAATAGGAATTGAATTAAAATTATATATTGCTTTGGGTAGTATAGACATTTTAACAATGTTGATTCTTCCTAGCCATGAGCATGGTATGTTTTTCCATTTGTTAAAATCTTCAGCCATTTCTTTTCTTAAAGTTTCATAGTTCTCTTTGTAGAGATCTTTCACATCTTTTGTTAGGTATACTCCCAAATATTTCATCTTCTTTGGCACTACTGTGAATAGAATAGAGTCCTTGACTGTTTTTTCGGCTTGGTTATTGTTGGCATATATAAAGGCTACAGATTTATGGGTGTTGATTTTGTAGCCTGAGACATTGCTGTATTCCTTGATCACTTCTAAAAGTTTTGGAGTAGAATCCCTAGTGTTTTCCAGATATACGATCATATCATCTGCGAAGAGGGAAAGTTTGATCTCTTCTGACCCTATGTGCATACCCTTGATCACCTTTTCTTCCCTAATTGGAATGACTAAAACTTCCATTACAATGTTAAAGAGCAGTGGAGACAATAGGCAACCTTGCCTGGTTCCTGATCTGAGTGGAAATGATTTCAATTTAACTCCATTCAATAGGATATTGGCTATGGGTTTGCTGTAGATGGCTTCTATTAGTTTAAGAAATGTTCCTTCTATACCAATTTTCTTAAGTGTTCTGATCATGAAGGGATGCTGGATATTATCAAAAGCTTTTTCTGCATCAATTGAAAGAATCATATGGTCCTTATTTTTTAGTTTGTTTATGTGCTGAAGTACATTTATAGATTTACGGATATTGAACCAGCCTTGAGACCCTGGGATAAATCCCACTTGGTCGTGGTGTGTAATTTTTTTGATATGTTGTTGGATTCTGTTTGTTAGGATCTTATTGAGTATTTTAGCATCAATATTCATTAGTGGTATCAGTCTGTAATTTCCTTTTCTTGTTGGGTCTTTCCCTGGTTTGGGGATCAAGGTGATGGTTGCTTTGTAGAATGTGTTGGGTAATATTCCTTCTTTCTCTATATTTTGGAAGAGGTTTAGTAATATTGGTACTAGTTCTTCTTTAAAGGGTTGGTAGAATTCTGACATAAAGCCATCTAGTCTTGGGCTTTTCTTTTTAGGGAGATTTTGTATAGTTGATGCTATTTCAGATCTTGATATAGGCCTGTTCAACATTTCCACTTCATTCTGGCTAAGTCTTGGTAGGTGGCGTACTCCCAGGTATTGGTCGATTTCTTTCAGATTTTCATATTTCTGAGAGTACAGTTTCTTATAGTATTCGTTAAGGATTTTTTTAATTTCTGAGGGGTCTGTTGTTATTTCATCATTACCATTTCTGATTGATGAAATTAGAATTTTACTCTTTTTTTACTGGTTAGGTTGGCCAAAGGTTTATCTATTTTATTGATCTTTTCTTTTTTTCTTTTTTTTTTTTTTGGCCAGGGCTAGTTTTGAACCCGCCACCTCCGGCATATGGGACTGGCGCCCTACTCCTTGAGCCACAGGCGCCGCCCTATTGATCTTTTCAAAAACCCAACTTTTGGATTTATTGATCTATTGTATAATTCTTTTGTTTTCAATTTCATTTAATTCTGCTCTGATTTTGGTTATTTCTTTTCTTCTGCTGGGTTTGGGGTTGGAGTGTTCTTCCTTCTCCAATTGCTTGAGATGTCCCATTAAGTTATTCACTTCCTCTCTTTCCATTTTCTTGAGGAAGGCTTGCCATGCTATAAATTTCCCTCTTAGGACTGCCTTTGCAGTATCCCAGAGGTTCTGATAATTCATGTCTTGATTGTTGTTTTGTTTCAAAAATTTGGTGATTTCCTTTTTAATCTCATCTATAACCCATCTATCCTTCAGCATAAGGTTGTTTAGCTTCCATGTTTTTGTATGGGTATGCAAGTTCCTGTTGTTGGTGAGTTCAACTTTTATTCCATAATGGTCTGAGAAGATGCAAAGAATAATTTCTATTTTTTAAATTTGCTGTGGTTAGAGTTGTGGCCTAGCATGTGGTCAATTTTAGAGTATGTTCCGTGGTCTGATGAGAAGAATGTGTATTCAGTTTTATTGGGATGAAATGTTCTGTAGATGTCTGTTACGTCCAGATGTTGAGTGGTTATGTTTAAATCTAAAATTTTTTTGCTTAGCTTCTCTTTGGAGGATCTATCCAGCACTGCTAAAGGGGTGTAAAATCTCCAACTACTATGGAATTGGAGGAAATCAAGTTGCTCATGTCTGTTAGAGTTTCTCTTATAAATTGAGGTGCATTCTGGTTGGATGCATAAATGTTAATAATTGAAATCTCATCATATTGAGTATTACCTTTAACAAATATGAAGTGTCCATCCTTATTTCGGTTGGTTTAAAGCCTATTGCGTCTGCGAATAGGATTGCAATGCCTGCTTTTTTCTGATTAACATTTGCCTGAAATATGGATGACCATCCTTTCATCCTGAGTCTATATTTATCTTTTAAGGTAAGATGTGACTCTTGTATGCAGCAAATATCTAGCCTGAGTTTTTGTATCCAGTCAGCCAACCTGTGCCTCTTTAGAGGACAATTTAAACTATTCACATTAATTGATAAGCCTTTCGAGAGTCTGGTGGACATTTTTAATCCTTTGGCGACTGTGGAAGTTGGAATTTGATCAAAATTTTCTGGGTGGGTTTACTTTTGTGTTGGAGGATTACACTGGTTTTTATGGAGGATAGGTCTGAGAATATCCTGGAGAGCTGTTTAGTTATGGCAAATTTCTTCAATATGTGAATGTCATTGAAGTATTTAATTTCTCCGTCATAAATGAAACTCAGTTTAGCTGGGTACAGGATGCTGGGTTGAAAGTTATTCTGTTTTAGGAGATTAAAAGTCGATGACCATCCTCTTCTAGCTTGAAAGGTTTCAGCACAGAGATCTGCAGTTATTCTAATATCCTTCCCCTTGTACGTGATGGTTTTCTTTTGTCTGGCTGCTTTCAGAATTTTCTCCTTCGTATTAACTTTAGTGAAGTTGATTATGATGTGTCTGGGGGATGCCTTATTTGGGTTGAGTCATGCTGGAGTTCTGAAACTGTCTGCTATCTGAATTTCAGAATCTCTTGGCATGTCTGGAAAGTTCTCCTTCATAATCTCATGGAGAAGAAACTGTGTGTCTTGTGAAGCCACTTTCTCGCTTTCGGGGATCCCTATAAGATGAATATTGGTTTTCTTCTAATTATCCCAGAGCTCTCTGAGAGAGTGATCTGTTTTTGCCCTCCATTTCTCTTCCTCTTTGAGAGTTTGGGAACGTTCAAGAGCTTTGTTTTCAATGTCAGAAATCCTTTCTTCTGCTTGCTCCATTCTGTTCCTGGGGGATTCTACTATGTTTCTCAGATCTTTGAGGGCTGCAACTTCTTGTCTCAATGTGTCAAAATCTTTGGTCATTTGGTCTTTGAATTCGTTGAATTCTTGAGACATCTTTTGGGTTACTGCTTGGAATTCTAATTTGATCTTATTTGCTATCCAGATTCTGAAGTAGATTTCTGATATCTCAGCTATTTGTTTGTGCATGGGATCTTGTGCTGTGTCTGCCCCATTGATCTTTGGGGGATTCGATCTACTCTGAGTATTCATACTGACTATTCTATACTGATCTACCCTGACTATTCATCAACAGAGTTTTTCTGGGCGGCGCCTGTGGCTCAAGGAGTAGGGCACCGGTCCCATATGCTGGAGGTGGCGGGTTCAAACCCAGCCCTGGCCAAAAATCACAAAAAAAAAAAAAAAAAACAGAGTTTCTCTGTTGATTTCGCCTCATGATTGTTTTTTCACCATTGCCTCCTGCCATCCTCAGAGTTTGGGAGGTGTTTCTCCAAGATTAGACCCCATCAGGATCACTCTATTGTTGCTGGATCTTTGTAGGGAGTGACCCTGTGTAGTTCCTCTGGGGCTTCCCCAGCCAGGAAGTTCTGGTTGTGGAAGCAGCTCTGGAGTGTGACACACCCAGATCCAGCAACAGAGCGGGAGGTGGTGCACATGGTTCTGGAAGTGTCTGGTGCCCAGTGACTTTGGCACAGAGAGTACAAGGCTCCAGCAGTCTCTGGCCAGGAGAAGGGCTCTGTGCAGAGACAGGGAGGGCTCCGGAGGGCACGCAGCTACCAGATTCCCTGGCCAGACGAGCGGGCCGGTATGATGGCAGGGAGGGTACAGGAGTGAGGACACAGGGTTGCGCGGCTCCTGCAATTCCTGGTCAGGGCATGCGGAGGCCCAGCGGGCATGGGTCGCGGGTTGGGGTTTGCGGTGCAGCTCTTATGGAGGTCCAGGCAGTGCCAAGCCCAGGATTTTGAGGTTGTTATGAGCTGTGATGCCACGGCACTCTGCCCAGGGCAACAGCCCTAGGCTCCAGTGTGCCAAAATCGGTCTCACTCTGCCCCTGAGGGTTAAGGCTAGAAGGCAGCTCAGTCCCTGCCTTTAAGCTGTTCAATCACTAGGTTACTAGCTCTCGCCTGATCCTTGCTCTGCAACCCTATGTTCAGAGCTTGCCAGGGCAGTTCTCTCACAATGGCTCCCTGTGTCCCACAGCCAAACACTATTAGCTCCGTCCGGCTCAGCGGCTCAGTCTGGGGCCCTAGACAATGCCCAAAGTTCTCCGCACTCCTGCTCAAGCTCTCCCCAAAGGCAGTTCAACTGAGTTCCAAGTCCAAAAATACCGAAACAGTTCACAGGTAAGGCCTTTCCGGTTCGCAGTCTCACTGCTGCTTGTACTTACAGTTGCCGGCTAGATTAGGTTGATTGAACAAATGCAACCACTTGCCAGTTTTCCACAGTTTTTTTCCTCCTCTTGGGGTCCAGAAGTCCCTTGCTGACTCCCTGTATCCTCAAAGGGATGATTATAGGCAGATCCCATCAAACAGAGATGCCTGAAGTTTTATCTCCCCAGACTCACTGTGCCCTGTTGTAGGGAAGCTATTAATCAGCCGCCATCTTCAATAGCTATAACCCTCACATTTTTGAGGTAGGTACTACCGTCACACAAGTTATGTATCTTGCCAAAGATCACGTAACAGTAAAAACAACAAAACTGGAGATAAACCTAAGCTGTGACATTCTAAACCAGAGCTGGTGATGGCCAATATGACCTACTGCCTCCAATAGAGGAGAATGTGCTTTTTGTTATACATAAAGAAATGCTAATTCTGACTTCTCATTGAAAATCTAGAGGGAAGATCATTTTTGAAACATTCTTTTGGGATTTGGATTAGTACAACATAAATAAATGAGTCTAAATTCAGGATACATATCACACCCAAATTTTTCTGTAGAAATTAAATTATCTTTTCTTATTCTTCAAGACCCCAAGGACAAACCTCACTTACTCAAAAGCCACTTTTGTCCCTATTTTCTTCAATAAACATGACAGACAGTTGTCAAATTTTCTCCTTCCTATAGAATATTAGTGTTACGTATGACTACTTCGCTTCATTAACATACATGTTTCTAGGAAAATGCCCTAATTTTGAGTCAGGAGATCAGAATAGGGAACACAGGTGGGGCGGAATGATAGGAACAGAACTTGGGTTACAATGAAAACAATGAAAACAAAAGCTGCAGTTGTGACCTAGACACAGACACTTTGTTGACTCCAGTATGGCGGAGCTCCTGGGCAGGTGCCGGTGCAGATGGAGGGCAGCAGTGTCCCCAAGTAACTCTGACTTCATTATACCATCATTACCATACATTACTACCACCTGCATGGGCTTTGGAAGCCAGGACACACTCCAGCCTGAACAAATATAGTAGAAACTTCCCTCACCCGTCAGATGGGAGGGGATAACATTCTCACTGGTTCTGAAGAATTTAAGCAAGAGAAAAGAAAAGGCGAACCAAAGAGACCCCAGGGCCACTGTTGTCTTGGAGTGTGCCCCTCTGACCCCTTTCAGAGTGTACTATTGATACCGCCTTTTAGCAAATTAACAAAGAGTGCAAGGTGAGAACTGGGGTAAGGTCCCCAAAACTCTGTAACATAACAGGTCTATCTAAAAATAATAAGAATTAGCCACTGTCCCCCATATGTGTCCCATACCTGTTACTCAGGAGTCATGTAGCTGCTGGTCATAAAGACTCAGCTTTCTCCATAAATAACATCACATTTTTAAAAGCATGATGAGATAGTCCCTGAGTGTGATAGTCTCTGAGCATGCTGAGCATAGTCTTTGACCATGATAGTCTCTGAGCGTTATGAGCGTAGTCTCTGAGATACCTTACAGGGCCTGTGTTTGGGTGGGATGGCTGACCCTCCCAGACCAATGGCCCATACCGAGAAATTGACTCAGCTGTTCTTGTGACTCCCACCCAAGAACCTGACCATTTCTACAGCCCTATGATTCCACCCCAGCCTAGCCAATTAGCAAACCTAATTGCTTAATCCTTGGCCCACTAAACTTGTCTTTAAAAGCCTGGTCTTCACATCTTTTATATTTACCCGGATGGAGCAGGAACATATTCTTCTTAATAAAGTATCTCAAGAATGGAAAAAGTATCCAATGTACTCAATACTAGTATGAAACAAATATATAATCACCTACACTTTCATACGGATGATAAAACAAAACTATAGTCCTGAAAGAAAGAGGAAAGAGGAGGGAGAAGGGAGAGGGCGGTCGGGAGGAGGGAGGGCATTTGGTGGGACCTCATCTATTGTGCATAATGCAATGGTACATTTTAAAACTATTAAGAGTATAAATGTCTTCCCACAACAAAAATGTAAGTGAGGTGATGGTTATGTTAACAAGTGTGATGTAAGCTTTCCACATTGTATATCAAATTAGCACATTGTACCCCATAAATGCGTTAATGTACACAGTTAATTTAAAAGATTTTTAAAAAATAAAAAATACCTATAGTGCATCTTACAAGGGTACGTGTGAAACTTACTAAATGTAGAATATAAATATCTTAACACAATAACTAAGAAAATGCCAGGACAGCTATGTTAACTAGTGTGATGAAAATATGTCAAATGGTATATAAAACCAGTGTATGGTGCTCCATGATCACATTAATGTACACAGCTATGATTTAATTTAAAAAAAAAAAGGAAAAAAATAAAAAATAAATAAAAGCCTGGTCTCCCAAATTCTCAGGAGGGAGGATTTGAGAAATTCCTCCCGTCTCCCCCGCTTAGCGCCACACTGCAAACCCTGGGCAAATGAACCCAATTGGGCAGCAGCACCATCCCCTGCTTGCTCTGGAGAGTGGGTTTACTGAATAAAACTTTCTGTTTATGCTCTGCTACTTTGTTACTGGACACAAGGACTGAGAAAGATCATATGCTGGTAACAATTTCATGTTTTCATTTCTGGAATGTAAGTCTAGTAACTTCTGAAACTCTCTGCTTAAAACAGCAAGAGTTAAGACAATTAGAGCAAAAATGGGAAAATCAACAATCAATTGTGTTTTGACAAGGGCTCAAGAACGCCAAGTGCCATCCCAGAGGCCACCAGCAAATGTTGGTTTGTGGCTGCAAAAGGAAAGTTGCTGACGAAGCTGGTATGGAAACTGGCACATTCTGAAAAGCTTTGATGTTCGCTCCTTGTGAGTCTTTGGCCACTAATAATGGGAAAATGACAAAGTCTATTTTCCAGTTTTACCAGGAAAGAAATTTAAGATGCGAAGAATCAGCATTTCTTCCAGTCCCTCTATCAGAAGATGGGAATTTCAGATTCAACTATGGCAAAAGCCAGCATGTGAACTTACCAAGAAAGATACCTGGGGTGGGGGGAGAGGGGATCAGTGTGCTCCCACTTAATGGGCACAATGGGGGGGTATATGGCACACCTCCCCTGGAGCAGGCCACAACTACAACAGAGACTATACCTAACAAATGCAAACATTGTAACCTAATTTTTGTACCCTCAAATTAGCCTGAAATTTTAAAAACTGATGGATATGGTATTTAGGCTGACTTGATTATTATGCAATGTATACATACATTAAAACATCACACAGTACCCTACAAATTGTATACTTCCTATGTCAATTATATATAAAATTAATTTAAAAACCTGTGAAATAAGAAAAAAAGAAAGATGCCTAGTTGTTGATTTTTTGGAAGAAAAATGTTGCCTGGTGCTGTAACTAAATCACGCAATTCTAGAAAACAGCAGTTCTCAACCTGTGGGTCATGACCACTTTGGCGGTCGAATGACCCTTTCACAGGGGTCCACCTAAATACATACTGCATATCAGATATTTACATTATGATTCATAACAGTAGTAAAATTACAGTTATGAAGTAGCAATGAAAATAATCTTATGGTTGGGGGTCACCATAACATGAGGAACTGTATTAAAGGGTCATGGCATTAGGAAATTTGAGAAGCACTGCTATAAAGAAAGTGATGGTCTGCTTGAAAGCAGAATTATAAAGCCAAATCTGAAAAAGAAAAAAAAAAAAGAATCTACAAAGTTCCATCACAGGTTTTGAAATATTTCCATTATCTTCTGCTGCCCCCCAATCAACCACAGAAAGCAGTGATCACTACAGTCACTGGATGGCCAAGGGGGTGGGGGGGTACTTCAAAGGTGACCATAGTGATATTCAGCAATGAGGTATGTAGCACTTTTTCTAGGATGAGTTTATGAACTTAATTGTCAGACCTTGTACATGGACAGAATGTTTGGGAGACAAAAAGAAAAGCACTTTATCAAGCCAGGTGGAGTCCTTAAATGGTAACAACTGAACTGAGGTTTTGTTGTTGTTGTTGTTTTTATTTTTTGAGACAGTCTCACTCGGTCACCCTGGTTAGAGTGTTGTTTTGTCATAGCTCACAGCAACCTCAAACTCTGGAGCTCAAGAGATCCTCTTGCCTCAGACTCCCAAGTAGCTAGAAAGCTGGAACTACGGGCACCCACCACAACACCCAGCTAGTTTTTCTATTTTTAGTAAAGATGGGGTGTCACTTTTCTCAGACTGGTCTCCTGAGCTCAGGTGATCCACCGGCCTGGGGCTCCCGGAGTGCTTGGATTACAGGCATGAGCCACCATGCCTGGCCTGAACCAAGTTTTGTTTATTTTTGTTTGTTTGTTTTTGAGACAGAGTCTCACTTTGCCACCCTTGGTATAGTGCCATGGCATCATAGCTCACAGCAACCTCAAAATCCTGGGCTCAAGCAATTCTCATGCCTCAGTCTCCCTAGTATCTGGGACTACAGGTGCCCACCACAATACCCTGCTAGTTTTTGAGACGGGGTCTCACTCTTGACTTAGGCTCAGACTCCTGAGCTCTAGCAATCAACCCAACCCAGCCTCCCAGAGTGCTAGGATTACAAACGTGAGCCACCACACCCAGCCTCTGAACTGAGTTTTTAATGATAATAAGCATTCATCCAGTTGAAGACCAGCCTAAGGAAGGGAAGAACAGGTGTCCTAAATAGGGGTAATAGTTGTGAGAGGCTGGAGATGTGGACCATGGGATGATACTGGATGGCAATTGGAAATACCGAGCACACTGACATAGGAAAAATAAGAACCTAGTAGGAGGTACCAAGTTACTTTTAAGTTATTAGTTCCATTTTGGTTTCAAAGTATCGCATTTTTCTTGAAAAGCGAACAGAAACTCACAGTTATAAATCTATGTGGAGCAGTCTGCCACATGTCAGTCTCTGGCAAAGCCAAGCCTTGCCAATTGGACTATGCTCAAGGAATCCTATTTTAGAAGCAACGGGACAAGCATCAGATTTTGTAGGATTTTTACCAAACATAGTTAAAATTTAAAATGTCTTATGACTTAAGGGGGTTAAATTTCATTCTTCTAAATATTTCACTTACTTGGCTTTTTTAAAAAAGAAATGCAGCTTTCAATTTTTTTCTATTAGAAGGATGTTTTTCTTTTCTTTTCTTTTCTTTTTGAGACAGAGTCTCACTCTGTCGCCTTGGATAGAGTGCCATGGCATCATAGCTCACAGCACCCTCAAACTGTTGGGCTCAAGCAATCTTCCTGCATCAGCCTCCTGAGTACCTGGGTCTACAGGCACCTGGCTAGTTTTTTGTTTTTAGTAGAGACAGGGTCTCCTTCTTGCTCAGGCTGATCTTGAACTCCTGAGCTCAAGCAATCCACTCACCTTGGCCTCCCAGAGTGCTAGGATTACAGGCACGAGCCACTACACCCAGCCAGAAGGATGTTTTAAAAAGTAAATATTGTACATAACCACAGTACATAAAACAAATGTAACTGTAGCATTTCTGCTTGTAGCAAGGAGTGTGTGTGTGTGTTTCCATGTGTGTACTGAAGCACTTAGTATGTACCAAGCACTGTCCTGAGCCACTTACATGGTCTACTTATTTAATCTTCATAGTAACTCTGTAAAGTGCCACTTGACTTATGAAAACACTGATGCACATGGAGAACTCAAATTAATCCACATGAAAAAAGCCGACAATCCCATATATCAATGGGCAAGAGACATGACTAGAACCTTCTCTAAAGATGACAGACGAATGGCTAACAAACATATGAAAAAATGTTCATCATCTCTATATATTAGAGAAATGCAAATTAAAACCACCCTGAGATACCATCTAACCCCACTGAGAATGGCCCACATCACAAAATCTCAAAACTGCAGATGCTGGCATGCATGTGAAGAGAAGGGAACACTTTTACACTGCTGGTGGGACTGCAAACTAGTACAACCTTTCTGGAAGGAAGTATGGAGAAACCTCAAAGCACTCAAGCTAGACCTCCCATTTGATCCTGCAATCCCATTACTGGGCATCTACCCAGAAGGAAAAAAAAAAAATCCTTTTATCATGAGGACACTTGTACTAGACTGTTTATTGCAGCTCAATTTACAATCGCCAAAATGTGGAAACAGCATAAATGCCCACCAACCCAGGAATGGATTAACAAGCTGTGGTATATGTATACCATGGAATACTATTCAGCTATTAAAAAAAAATAGAGACTTTACATCCTTTGTATTAACCTGGATGGAAGTGGAAGACATTATTCTTAGTAAAGCATCACAAGAATGGAGAAGCATGAATCCTATGTACTCAATTTTGATATGAGGACAATTAATGACAATTAAGGTTATGGAGGGGGGAGGAAAAGCAGAAAGAGGGACAAAGAGAGGGGGGTGGGGCCTTGGTGTGTGTCACACTTTATGGGGGCAAGACATGATTGCAGGAGGGACTTTGCCTAACAATTGCAATCAGTGTAACCTGGCTTATTGTACCCTCAATGAATCCCCAACAATAAATAAATAAATAAAATAAAATAAAATAACTTACCCTATTTACCTAAAAAAAAAAAAAAAGAAAATACTGATGCACAGAGAGGTTCAACAGGTTTCCCAAGGTCACACAGGTAGGATATTGGTTCCTCAAGATGCAGTCTAGTCTCTCTCAGCAACTGTGAAGTTTGGAAAAATTTGGAAATGATATGAACCCCATGAGTACCCATGACTAACTGAAAGTTAGCCAGTTCAGTAATTCTAGTACATCATTTTCACATCCCTGCCCCTGATTCTTCAGAAACCCAAGCCTAATCACATTTCTTTGCAATAAAAATTTGTTCAAGAAGGTCCATGAAAAGTACAACACCAAAAGTGAACTCTTATATAAACCTTGATAAGGATGTATGAGTGCAGTGTTAAATAAAATTTATAAGAGGCCACAGCCTGAGCTCCTATACCAGACACAGCAACTGAGCCAAAATGGAGTCACTCATGCTAAGGTTCCACATCACCAAACGTGAAGTGCTACATCCAGCATAGTGTCTTGTGTCTCACAAATGGGTTGCTGCCCAATTCATGAATCACAAATAAATGCCAATTAACTCATTAAACTCGATTTATTGACATTTTCTTTATTCACACTAGATTTACTGACTATAAAAAGTGTACCACTCTGGTGGGGCAGGCTGTTGCATATGTAGGACAGGGTTATGCCACGTGTGGAAACTTTCCACTCAATTTTGCTTATGATCCTAAAACTATTCTAAAAACCAATGTCTATTTAAATGGGAATTTTTTTTTAATTTAATCCTTCCTCACTTGCCAAATTTATTAGAATAAATACCCTATGTATTTCCTCTAAATAAGCAAAGATAAAATAGATTAAAATTCTACCATTTCCCTTTTTCTACCATCAAAGAGGGAGAAAAATCAAAGCAATCCACTGGGCTTCTTTAAACATTGTGCTTCCAAGTTTTGAGAGGTAGAACATTCACTGAATTTATTCTGCAGTAAAAACATGGAGAAGCAATTGCAACCCTTCCTGAACCCCGTCTTTCTCAGGTCTCTGATCCTAGTCCTCCCACCACTGTCATCCACGGGATAATAAGTGTGATTTATGACACCGTCATGCATAATTCAAAACATATTGATTAGGAAGGGACTGGTGTTCTCTAAGTGTTTGTAGCAGAGTCACTAACAAAGCATTAATATTTCATGGCTTTTCTGTTCATGTGTAAGGACAATTTAGACCGGACCTTCTGTCTGAGGCATAAGGGAGAGGACAAAAGTGTCTCCTCTGAGCTCAAAGTGGGATCTTGCTTCATATACAGATGTCATCATAGGCTCTGAGACACAGGTTAGATACCAAGATGTGTATTTAGCTGGGAAGTATGTTTCCATGGTAATCTTACATTCCTGTGTTTGCCTTTCTCCCCCCAGTTGGTGTGTTAAGTCCATTCAGAGCCTCTGCAGGCTTTGCCCACCTGAAATGCAGCTGATGCCACAGCTGCTTCAATGGCTGCTAATAATCCTGGAAAATTAAGCCCAAACCCAGACAATAGTGATCAAGGTAGTTATCTTGTGATTGCCTGCCATATCTTCAGGATTGTTCTTAAATTCAAACTGATTCGCAAATATTTAGGACAATGAAGATCACTGTTGCATTATTAGTAGCAGTGAAATACTGGAAAGCATTTAAATGTCCAATAAGAGGGTATTTTTTAAACAAATCAGGATATATCCAAAACCAACAGAATCACTCTGGAAGACTACACAATTATGGGAGGTAAGGAGGCAATAGATTATAAAGTGGAAAAGCAGGGTCTCCAAATAGGTCATACAGTGTGAAGCCAGTGCTGGATGTGTAAGAGGTCAGGTATATGCTCCAAAAAGCTGCTTTCACATTGTTCCACCAAAACGCCAAAACTGGGTATTCCCTTATGACCTCAGCACTGCCCCTGCAGGTATTGTGTGGGCTCACAAGAGTAACTGACCTTCAAAGAGAGGTACTGACCACATGAAGTAATTCAGATGGAGATGATCAAGGACTATGGGAACAGATGGCCAATGCCTGTGCCAGAGACCCACTGGCTGATCTCCATGGGCATTCCTAGCATGATGGCAGGGAGGGACCTGCTGAGTTACCTCCCTAGCACTGATAATCCAAATGCTTAACTCACATCAGGCAAGTGGGTAGTGGGGCCTGAGGCAGCTCTCTCAGAGTTCTTGCTGCCAACAACAGATGGTGCTAGCTTGGCAGAGGCAGGGCAGCAGCTCACCACTGGTCTTCTCAGGTGGAGCCACACTATGCCTCTCAGACCCCTTCATTTCTCTCTCTAGGCAAGCATTGCATGTCTCCTTCTACAGCATTCCTTCCCCCATCTGCAGACTCTTCTCCTCCAGAGGAGGAGGAGGACCTGGATCCTCTCACCTTCTTCTTGTTTATACCACACAATTTCATGCACTGAATGCTTTGGAGCATGGATGTTCAAAATAACCACATCCCAAACCTAGGCTTTTAATTATGACTTAGGTTTCCTAAAGAAATATCGAGCCCATAAGAAGTGATGAGGCAGAGGGAGGCCACTGGATAGAGGGGAAGGGAAATGCAGTGGGGGGAAGCATCCAGGACAATATCTGAAATATGTATCCTACTGCACATCTATTTGCATAGAATGAATACTGGAGAGTCATGCACCCTTAACAATCATTATAACCATTACCTCCACACAGAGGAATAAGAGATGAGTTTTATATTCTTCTGCTATATTTTTTCAAATTTTCTTCAAGGAACATATATTAAAGTAAATTTTTATTTTACATCATGATTAGTTTCCAATGGCAGCTTGTAATGTGAAAAATTATGTATAGCCCAAGCTGAATTCCTTTAATTGTCCACCAAATACAGTACTCAAACATTCCCTGATCAACCCAACCAGTAATTCCTGTGGTATTGGAACAGATGGCGGATTCCTGAGCTGAGCACTAGATAAGGTAGTCAGCTTCCATTTAAAGTTCATGGTGTGTGAAAATAAGCATCTTTAAACAATATAATCACATGAATTTAGCTGAATTTGCTTAAGTTAAATGCATTTGTTATTCAATTGCACTGTATCCATAAAATTAGGGGGAAATCTATATTAAAAACATATTACTCAAAAAAAGTTATTGAAGGAAAACTGTGCCTCCTGTCGGGTGGCAGCCCCCTGAGCTTGACTGGACAGGCAGTGGCCAGTGCCCGAGCAACTTTGTCTGAGCTCTGGACCTATGCTGTCTACAGAGATGCAACCCTCGGTGCTCAATCAGCTGGATGGTGCCCGCACATAAGCATCTCTCCTGAACTCTGGGCCAGCGCTGTCAGCTGGGCAACTCATGAGCTTGATTTGGTGGGTGGAACCAGCACTGGCAGAGTGACTTTGATTGGAACTTTGAGCCAGTACTGCCTACTGAATCTTGTCCTTCTGGAGATACTGTCTGGGGCTGCGGATTCACCACTTCTCTGCCTTCATTAGTGCAGCAGTGGTACTGCAACAGTGAGGAGTGGACTTATCAGGGACAACCCATCAATTCAACTAAAAAAAGTATAATAAACATATTAAAAAAGAGGAAGAAGCTGAAAACTCATGAGGAGGAATCAGCTGAAGAACTCTGGCAACATGAAAAATCAGGGCAGATGAGCACATCCTGGAGACATCAAAGAAAATACAGTAGAGAATCCCATCCATGGAGAAATTGCTGAAATGTCAGAAATAGAATTTAGAAAATGGATGGCAAATAAGATAATTGGACTGGAGGGAAAGATGGAAACAGAGAACCAAAAAACAGTTCAGAAGTTGTCTCAAAAAATTAATAAATTCAAAAACAAAGTCACCAAGGATATGAAGGTAATCAGGAAAGATATAGCAGAGCTTAACGAATTGAAAAAGGTATTTGAGGAGCTTCAAAGTACAGTGGAGTCCCTCAGTAATAGAGTTGAGCAATGCAAAGAAAGAATCTCAGATAAAGAAGACAAGACTCTTGAACTATCTCAAGCATTCAAAGAGGCAGAAAAATGGAGAAAAAGAACAGAATACTCCCTGAGAGAGTTATGAGATCATTCCAAGAAATCAAACATCCAGATTATAGGGATACCTGCAAGAAGAATAAGCACAAATTCTCTGCTCCAAGACATTATTATGGAGAATTTCCTAAGTATTGCAAGAGACACAGAAATTCAGGTAGTAGATAGTTTCAGAACCCCCACACCACTCAATCCAAATAAAGCATCTCTCAGACACATCGTAATTAATTTTGCTAATGTTAATGTGAAGGAGAAACTTCTGGAAGCAGCAAGGCATAACAAAAGTTAATCAAAGAAGGTTGATTCCAGCCCTGGATCCTATACCCTGCTAAACTGAGTTTCATTTGTGATGGAGAAATCAAATACTTCACTGACATCCACATGCTGAGGAAATTTGCCATGACTCAATCAGCTCTACAGGAAATACTCAGACTCATTCTTCATAACAAGCAATAGGAGGGTACACCCCAAAAGTAAACCTACCCAGAAATTAAAGAACAAAGCCTAACTTCCACAACAGTGAGAGGCATAAAATTAAGGTCTGAACTTCTCAAAAACAAGATGACCAAAACTCTGCCAAATCTATCAGTTCTCTCAATTAATGTGAATGGTTTGAACTCTTCTTTAAAGAGGCATAAGCTGGCCAACTGGATACAAAAACTCAGACCAGATATTTGTTGCCTGCAAGAAACTCACTTTACCTCAAAAGATAAAACAAGACTCAGGGTGAAGGGATGGGCAATGGTATTCCAGGCAAATGGAAAGCAGAAAAAAGCTAGGGTTGCAATCTTGTATGCAGATACAAGATTTGTTGTATGCAAACCAACAAAAATAATGAAAGACAAAGATGGACACTTCATGCTGGTTAAAGGAAACACAAAATATGAAGAGAATTCAATAGCTAACATCTATGCACCCTATCTGAATGCTCCTTGATATATAAAACAAACCCTACCTGATCTGAACTATATATATATATTCCCACACTATAATAGCTAGAGATTTTAACACCCCATTGGCAGTACTGGACAGATCCTCCAAGCAGAAACTAAACAAATAAATAATGGACTTAAACAAGACCCTAGAACAAATGGATTTAACAGACATTTATAGAACATCATCGGCCCATGGATCATCTTCCAAAATTGATCGTATCTTAGGTCACAAGGCTAACCTCAACCAATTCAAAAGAATAGAAATTACCCCCTGTATCTTCTCAGACCATCATGGAATAAAAGTTGAACTCAACAGCAACATAAATCTTTATACTCAAATAAAACCATGGAAACTAAATAACCTTATGCTGAATGATAGCTGGGTCATAGATGAAATCAAGAAGGAGACTCATTAGATTTCTGAAACAAAATGATAACGAAGACACAAACTATCAAAACCTGAGGGATACTACAAAGGCAGTCCTTAGAGGAAAATTTATAGCATTAGATGCCTTCATCAAGAAAACAGAAAGAGAGCAAGACAGCGACATAATGGGCCATCTCAAGCAACTGGAAAAGGAAGAACAATCTAATCCCAAACCTAGCAGAAGAAAAGAAATAATCAAAATTAGAGCAGAATTAAATGAAATTGAAAACAAAAGAATTATTGAGAAGATCAGTGAAACAAAAAGTTGATTCTTTGAAAGGATTAATAAATCTGATAAATCCTTCGATAGACTAACCAGAAACACAAATGATAAAGGGGAAATAACAATAGATAACACATAAATTCAAAAGTCTCAACAATTACTACAAAAAGCTCTATTCCCAGAAATATGAAAATGTAGAGGAGATGGACTGATATCTGAAAGCACAATACCTTCCAAAACTCAGCCAGAAAGATTTAGAAACCTTGAATAAACCAATATCAAGTACTGAAATAGCATCAATTATACAAAATCTCCCAAAAAAGAAAAGCCCTGGACCAGATGGTTTCACACCAGAATTCTATCAAACCTTCAAAGAGGAATGCATAAACTTTTCCAAAATATAGAGAAAGAAGGAATCCTCCCCAACACATTCTATGAAGCAAATATTACCCTGATCTCCAAACCAGGAAAGGACCCAACACAAAAAGAAAACTATAGACCAATATCATTAATGAATATTGATGCAAAAATATTCAACAAGATATTAGCAAACAAAATACAACACATTAAAAATATAATACACCATGATCAAGTGGGGTTTATACCAGAGACACAGGGTTGGTTCAATGTATGCAGATATTTAAATATAATACACCACATAAATAGAATCAAAACCAAAGACCATACGATTACTTCAAGTGATGCAGAAAAGGCTTTTAACAATATCCAGCATCCTTTTATGATAAACACACTCAAGAAAATAGGCTTAGAAGGAACATTTCTTAAACTGACAGAAGCTATGTACTGCAAACCCACAGCCAATATTATATTGAATGGAGTAAAACTGAAAACATTTCCACTCAAATGTGGAACCAGTCAAGGATGTCCACTGTCTCCACTGCTATTTAACATAGTGTTGGAAGTCCTAACCTTCACAATCAGGCAAGAGAAGGACATCAAAGGAATCCAAATGGGGGCTGAAGAGCTCAAACTCTCCCTCTTCACAGATGACCTGATCTTATACCTGGAAAACCTCAGGAACTAAACTACAAAACTCTTAGAAGTGATCAAGGAATATAGCAGCATCTCAGGTTACAAAATCAATACCCACAAATCAGTAGCCTTCATATACACCAACAATTGTGAAGCCAAGAATAAAATCAAAGACTCTATCCCTTTTACAATAGCACCAAAGAAGGTGAAATACCTGGGAATATATCTAACAAAAGAAGTGAAAGATCTCTATAAAGAGCATTATGAAACTTTGAGAAAGGAAATAGCAGAAGATGTCAACAAATGGAAGAACATACCATGCTCATGGCTGGGAAGAATGGACATTTTTTTTTTTTTTGTAGAGACAAAGTCTCACTGTACCACCCTCAGGTAGAGTGCCGTGGTGTCACACGGCTCACAGCAACTTCTAACTCCTGGGCTTACGCGATTCTCTTGCCTCAGCCTCCCGAGCAGCTGGGACTACAGGTGCCCGCCACAATGCCCATCTATATTTTTGTTGCAGTTTGGCCGGGCTGGGTTTAAACCCGCCACCCTCGGCATATGGGGCCGGTGCCCTACTCACTGAATCACAGGCGCCTCCAAGAATGGACATTTTAATGATGTTAGCAATCTATAGATTTAATGCAATCCCTATCAAAGCACCAATGCCATACTTTAAAGATCTTGAAAAAAATAGTACTCAATTCATGTGGAACCAGAAAAAAAACCCGAATAGCAAATACAGTTCTTAGAAATAAAAACAATTCTGTATGCATTATGTTGCCAGACTTCAGGTTATATTACAAGACAATAGTGATCTAAACAGAATGGTACTGACACAAAAATAGAGACACAGATCTATGGAATAGGATAGACAATCTATAGATGAACCCAGCCACAAATCATTATTTAATCTTTGATAAGCCTAACAAAACATGCAATGGGGAAAAGAATCCTTATTTAACAAATGATGCTGGGAGAACTGGTTATTCACATGCAGAAACTGGACCCGCATCTCTCACCATTGACAAAAATGGATTCTTGTTGTATAACAGATTTAAATTTATGACACAAAACAATAAAAATTCTAAAAGAGAATGTGGGGAAAACACTCAAAGATATTGGCCTGGGAAAAAACTTCATGAGGAAGATCCCCTAGCAATTGCAGCAACACCAAAAAAACTAGGACCTGATCAAGCTAAAAAGCTTTTGTACAGCTAAGAGTACCACAAATAGAGCAAACAGACAGCCCTCAGAATGGGAGAAGAGTTTTGCATGTTATGAATCTGACAAAGGCCTGATAACTAGAATCTACATGCGGGGGTTCTTAAACTTTTTAAACAGGAGGCCAGTTGGAGGGCCGGACTATAGTTAAAAAAAAAAAAAAAAACTATGAACAAATTCCTATGCACACTGCACATATCTTATTTTGAAGTTAAAAAAAAAAAGGAACAAAAAACATCACACCTCCTCATGTGGCCCGCAGGTCGTAGTTTGAGGACCCCAACAGAGAACTCAAATTAAACAATGAGAAAAGTGCAAACAACCCTCTCTATAAGTGCACAAGTGATTTGAACAGAAAACTCTCTGAGGATGACAGACGAATGGCTACCAAACATATGAAAAAATGCTCATTGTCTTTAATCATCAGAGAAATGGAAATCAAAACTACTCTAAAATATCACCTAACTCTAGCAAGATTAGTCCACATCACAAATTCACAAAACACCAGATGCTGGCATGAATGTGGAGGGAAGGGAACATTTCTACACTGCTGGTGTAGTGTTAATTAATTGCAAACTAATACCAGCCCTTTTGGAGAGAAGTATGGAGAATCCTCAAAGATCTAAATGTAGACCTTCCATTTGACCCTGCAATCCCATTACTAGGTATCTATCCAGAAGAACATAAATCATTTTACCACAAAGACATTTGCACTAGAATGTTTCTTGCAGCTCAATTCGTAATTGCCAAGTCATAGAAGCAACCTAAGAGCCCATTAACCCATGAATGGAGCAACTATAGTATGTGTACACCATGGAATATTATGCAGCCATTAAAAAAGATGGAGACTTTACATCTTTTACATTTACCTGGATGGAGTTGAAATACATTCTTCTTAGTAAAGTATAGCAAGAATGGAAAGATGAAATCAATATATAAACAATTACATGTTCCTAAGAACAAAAAAACACTATTATAGTTCAGTTGGGGTAAAGGGAAGCAGGAGGGGAGAGGGGGGAGGACGGTTTTAAAAAGTTATTGAAGGAAATAGAATAAGTTTGACATCAAATAACAAAAAAACCCTGATTACTCAGAAGCTTTAATTCCAAAAAAAAAAGCCTTGGTATTGGCTAACTATGATACTTATTAAATATAAATTAAATAAGTCATTACCCTGACCAGTAAAGCACAACTGAACTGAGTAAATGCTCAATGAATATTGTTCCCAGTCAGTATGGATATACTGGGATGTACTGCAATGGGCCAGCTGGGCCAGAGCACGACTGCTTAGATAACACATGCAGAGTACATGTAAATATTATCAGACCATAGGATTTCAGAGATGGATAACACAAGGCAGAGAGGATCTGAGCCATGCCCTCATTAAACAGGTGTAGACTCAGAGGGTCAGAGAAGCAAGGCACTAACCCCAGTTCACAGGAGAGCCTAGAAAAATGGGAACTCAAATTCCCCTAATTGTCTATTCTCAGTGTGTCCTGAAGCTTCCTTTTTCCAGAGAGGTAAAAATAGAATCAAGAAAATGAATGACTTGAAAATATGGTATAGAAGAAATACACTTAGACACAGAGCAAACTAGCATACAGTGGGGCTCAGTAAACATTTACAGAGTAAGGTTCAGGATATGCTAATGACCTATATTTTCAAATTTGAACTTTTAAATGCAACATAATATGTACACATTGTAAAAATAAATAAGTAAATACTAAAGTATACAAAACAAAAAATTAAAATACTCCTTCAATCCTCCTACTGGAGATAACCACCATTAACCATTATTGATGGCTTGAAGAACATCCTTCTAGATATTTTCCTGTACCTATATAAATGATTTTTATACAGAAGTTGATTCATAATACATACCTCTCTTTTTTTCCTTAATAATATATGATATAAATTTTTCTACATCAGTACATAGGAATGTTATCTTGTCTGAGTATTATTTGTCCAATACTCTTATAATAATATCTTCCTTGAAAAACAGAGAAAATAAAAAAGAGCACTGTGGAAAAAAGATGAATATTTTATAAGTGATGGAAATTTAAATGGTTATTTGGAAAAATGCAAAATAAGATTCATTCTTCACACAATACACTATAATAAATTCCACGGTGGGAGGGGAGGGGACGGAGACAAGATGGCTGACTGAAGCCAGCTTTCCACAGAGGCTCCCATCCAGAAGGAGAGTTAAAGGACAGAAATTTAGCAAGTAACCTTGTGGATAAGAGCTGCATGAAGAGAGAAGGTTGAAGAATGCACATCAACCCCGCTGAGGCAAGCTGTGACCCCAAGGATACAAACAAAAGGTACAAAATCGATCACCAAGTGGTCAGGAGTCCTCTCCCCCATGAGAATGGCTCAGAGTGCCCCACAAACAAATGAGCAGAGTTCAAAGGTCCTCCCACTACACTCCACAGGTGAGACCCTCTAAAAAGTGGACCTACCTCCCCTACTAGGGTGCCACAGTCGTCTCCTGCCAGGCATAAAACTGTATATATTCTCTACCTGCAAATCTGAGCTCCCAGCACTCCCCTCCACTCTCACTCTGAGGTCTGGAGGCCAGTACCCCGGGAGTCCAGATTCTTGGGTGATTTCTTGAGGGGTGTGGACAGGGCCTAGACTGCAGCTGGTCAGTGCTGATTCTGCAGCACAGGAGTGAGGAGAGGACGGTTGGCTGAGAGGGAACCACACTAGAGCAGTGGTGCCCCAAGGCGAAGAGCAGCAGCCATTTTTGGCAACAATAGGGCTCACTCCCGGATATTCCGAAGTCACACCCCCTGTCTCCCTGGGCAACCAGAGGAGGCCAGGCATTTTCTCAGGTGGCAACCACTGCGGAACAGATCTGGGATGAAAATGCAGGCCCCAGGAGAAAAGGGTTTGCCTGAGGTGGTACCGGCCTGGGTGAAGCATGGGGACTAGAAAATGCACACACAGAGCCAGGTAATTCCCAGGGTGGGGCTGACCCAGAGGACCGTTTTACTGAGCCTAAGACACACCCAGCCCTCAGGGGATCGTCAGCCTATAGACAAGGGAAGGCAGGAAGCTAGAATGACAGCTAACCGAATGCAAATCTGCAGGAGCAAAGACAGGGCCTGAGGCACAGGCTCGGGGAATTCAAAACAGCTTCTTTTCTGCAGGGGAATTTAGCAGGGACAGAAACAAATTCCTACAAAGTTGTTCTGTTTTGTCAGTAACATCAATCAGGGGTGGGGCTGGAACTGAGTGAACATCCCCCAGCCTCCATCAAGGGCCCAAGGTTGTCAGGCCTCACCTCCCCGTGCTGGATAGAGGCACAGCGCAGCAGCCTGGCCGAGCAGATACAGATTTCCTTGTGATTCAGGGAGGTGCAAACCCCTTGAGTATCTGTTCACTAGAGGCAACTGGGTCAGAGCCCTGCGGGGCTATCAGTGACTGGGTGTGACATAGGTGCAAGGTAGGGAAGGAGGCATCAACCTTCCCAGACTAATCTATTAGCTGGGTGGGTCCTCCTGATTCACGGAGCACCGGAGAAAGTCATATCTGAGTTGTCACCAGACCCCTGTAATCCAGTTGCCAGAGACCTTTTAAACTCTACCACCTGAGACAGGTGCTGAGACAAATGATTTGGAACTTTTTACCTGAGCCAATCGCCTGAGGACTATTCAAGTGGTGCCCTGGGTGTCTGGTTGTAGGAAGGTTTGATTTTCCTTTTCCAATTGTTGCCTGTGGGGGGTGGGGTGACTTAATTGCTGGTATTTCTCCACAGCTGAGACTTCAATACAGAGTAACTGTTTCACTAGGGTCGAACAAAGACCAGCTGAAAACAAGACAGAACCACGTAGCCCCACCACACCAAACAGGTCCCCAGTTTCTCAGGCCATAGCACTGTATAGGTCCTCGACAAAGCTCCAGGGGAAAAATCAAATGGTGTAAAATAATCACAGGGCATAATCAGCGGAAAAACTCTGGTAACATGAATAATCAGAATAGATAAACCCCCCCAAGGAAAGATATGGCAGATGTAACTGAAGATCCCATTCATAAACACCTGGCCAAGATGTCAGAAATGGAATTCAGAATTTGGATTGCAAACAAGATTAATAGAATGGAGGAAAATTTGGAATTAGAAATTCGAGGAGCAATTCAAAAGTCAGAAGTAGAAATTCCAGGAGAAAATCAAAAGTTTTCTCAAGAATTTAACGAATTTAAAGACAAAACCACCAAAGATTTGATGGACTGAAGCAAGAATTTGCAGCTCTCAACGATCTGAAAAATACACTAGAATCCCTCAGTAACAGAGTGGAGCAAGCAGAAGAAAGAATTTCTGACATTGAAGACAAAGCCTTTGAATGCTCCCAAACTCTCAAAGAGGAAGAGAAATGGAGAGCAAAAAAGGATCATTCTCTCAGAGAGCTCCAGGATAATTTGAAGAAGGCTAATATCTGCCTCATTGGAATCCCTGAAAGTGATGAAGTGGCCTCACAAGATGCAAAGGCCCTTCTCCATGAAATTATGAAAGAGAATTTTCCAGACATACCAAGAGATTCTGAAATTCAGATAGCAGACAGTTTCAGAACCACAGCATGACTCAATCCCAATAAGACATCCCCCAGGTGGAAAGACTTCATGAAGAAGACTGCCATGGCAATTGCAGCAACAACAAAAATAAACAAATGGGACTTCATTAAAACTGAAAAGCTTCTGTACAGCCAAGGAGACAAAAACCAAAGCAAAGAGACAACCTACACAATGGGAAAGGATATTTGCATATTTTCAATCAGACAAAAGCTTGATAACTAGGATCTATAGAGAACTCAAATTAATCCACATGAAAAAAGACAACAATCCCATATATCAATGGGCAAGAGACATGAATAGAACCTTCTCTAAAGAAGACAGACGAATGGCTAACAAACATATGAAAAAACGTTCATCATCCCTATATATTAGAGAAATGCAAATCAAAACCACCCTGAGATACCATCTAACCCCAGTGAGAATGGCACACATCACAAAATCTCAAAACTGCAGATGCTGGCGTGCATGTGGAGAGAAGGGAACACTTTTACACTGCTGGTGGGACTGCAAACTGGCACAACCTTTCTGGAAGGAAGTATGGAGAAACCTCAAAGCACTCAAGCTAGACCTCCCATTTGATCCTGCAATCCCATTACTGGGCATCTACCCAGAAGGAAAAAAAAATTCTTTTATCATGAGAACACTTGTACTAGACTGTTTATTGCAGCTCAATTTACAATTGCCAAAATGTGGAAACAGCCTAAATGCCCACCAATCCAGGAATGGATTAACAAACTGTGGTATATGTATACCATGGAATACTATTCAGCTATTAAAAAAAAAAAAGCATCACAAGTATGGAGAAGCATGAATCCTATGTATTCAATTTTGATATGAGGACAATTAATGACAATTAAGACCATGGGGGGGGTAGGAAAAGCAGAGAGAGGGAAGGAGGGAGAGGGGTGGGGCCTTGGTGTATGCCACACCTTCTGGGGGCAAGACATGATTGCAAGAGGGACTTTACCTAACAAACGCAATCAGTGTCATCTGGCTTATTGTACCCTCAATGAATCCCCAACAACAACAAAAAAAGATATCCCCCAGGCATATCATAATTAACTTCACTAAAGTTAATATGAAGGAGAAAATTCTGAAAGCAGCCAGACAAAAGAAATCCATTACCTACAAAGAGAAAAATATTAGAATGACTGCAGATCTCTCTGCTGAAACTTTTCAAGCCAGAAGAGGGTGGTCATCAAATTTTTAATCTCCTAAAGCAAAATAACTTTCAACCCTGGATCCTGTATCCAGCTAAACTGAGTTTCATTTATGATGGAGAAATTAAATACTTTAATGACATTCATATGTTGAAGAAATTTGCCATAACCAAACCAGCTCGTCATGATATTCTCAGACCTAACCTCCATAATGACCAGCCCAATCCTCTACCACAAAAGTAAACTCACGCAGAAACTTTTGATCAAACTCCAACTTCCACAGTGGTGAAAGGATTAAAAATGTCCACTGGACTTTCAAAAATCTTGATACTCAAAATTTTACCAGAGTTATCAATATTCTACATTTATGTGAACGGCTTAAACTGTCCTCTAAAGAGGCACAGGTTAGCTGAATGGATACAAAAACTCAGGCCAGATATTTGCTACATACAAGAGTCACATCTTACCTTAAAAGATAAATATAGACTCAGGGTGAAAGGATGGTCATCCATATTTCAGGCAAATGGTAATCAGAAAAAAGCAGGTGTTGCAATTACACTTGCAGACACAATAGGATTTAAACCAACAAAAGTAAGGAAGGATAACAATGGTCACTTCATATTTGTTAAGGGCAATACTCAATATGATGAGATTTCAATTATTAATATTTATGCACCCAATCAGAACGTGCCTCAATTTATAAGAGAAATTCTAAAAGACATGAGCAACTTGATTTCCTCCAGCTTCATAATAGGCGGAGAATTCAACACTCCTTTGGCAGTATTGGATAGATCCTCCAATAAGAAGCTGAGCAATGAAATTTTAGATTTAAACCTAAACATCCAACATTTGGATTTAGCAGACATCTACAGAACATTTCATCCCAACAAAACTGAATACAAATACTTCTCATCAGCCCATGGAACTTACTCCAAAATCGATCACATCTTAGGTCACAAGTCTAACCTCAGTAAATTTAAAGGAATAGAAATTATTCCTTGCATCTTCTCGGACCACCATGTATAAAAGTTTAACTCAGTAATAACAGGAATCCGCATACTCATACAAAAACATGGAAGTTAAATAACCTTATGCTGAATGATAGCTGGCTCAGAGATGAGATTAAGAAGGAAATTGCCAAATTTTTGGAACAAAATGACAATAAAGACACAAATTATCAGAACCCCTGGGATACCGCAAAAGCAGTCCTAAGAGGGAAATGTATAGCACAGTAAGCGTTCATCAAGAGAACAGAAAAGAGGAAGTTAACAAGTTAATGGGACATCTCAAGCAACTGGAAAAGGAAGAACATTCCAACCCCAAACCCAGCAGAAGAAAAGAAATTACCAAAATTAGAGCAGAATTAAATGAAATTGAAAATAAAAGAATTATACAACAGATCAATAAATCAAAACGTTGGTTTTTTGAAAAGGTGAATAAAATAGATAAACCTTTGGCTAACATAACCAGGAAAAAAACACTAAAATCTCTAATGTCATCAATCAGAAATGACAAAGACGAAATAACAACAGACTCCTCAGAAATTCAAAAAATCCTTAATGAATATTACAAGAAACTTTATTCTCAGAAATATGAAAATATGAAGGAAATTGACCAATACTTGGAAGCACATCACCTTGCAAGACTTAGCCAGAATCAAGTGGAAATGTTGAACAGGCCCATATCAAGTTCTGAAGTAGCATCAACCATACAAAATCTCCCTAAAAAGAAAAGCCCGGGACCAGATGGCTTCACGTCAGTACTCTACCAAACCTTTAAAAAGGAACTAGTACCTATATTACTCAACCTGTTTCAAAATGTAGAAAAAGAAGGAAGACTACCCAACACGTTCTATGAAGCAAACATCACCCTGATCCCCAAACCAGGAAAAGACCCAACAAGAAAAGAAAATTAGAGACCAATATCACTAATGAATATAGATGCAAAAATATTCAACAAGATCCTAACAAACAGAATCCAGCAACACATCAAACAAATTATACATCATGACCAAATCGGTTTTATCCCAGGGTCTTAAGGCTGGTTCAATATCCATAAATCTATAAGTATAATTCAGCACATAAACAAATTAAAAAACAAAGACCATATGATTCTTTCAATTGATGAAGAAAAAGCTTCTGATAATATCCAGCATCGCTTCATGATCAGAACCTTTAAGAAAATTGGTATAGAAGGGACATTTCTTAAACTGATAGAGGCCATCTACAGCAAACCCACAGCCAATATCCTATTGAATGGAGTTAAATTGAAATCAACTCCACTCACATCAGGAACCAGACAAGGCTGCCCATTGTCTCCACTGCTCTTTAACATTGTAATGGAAGTTTTAGCCATGGCGATTAGGTAAGAAAAGGCGATCCAGGGTATCCATATAGGGTCAGAAGAGATCAAACTTTCACTCTTTGCAAATGATATGATTATATATCTGGAAAACATCAGGGATTCTACTACAAAACTCTTAGAAGTGATCAAGGAATACAGCAGAGTCTCGGGTTACAAAATCAACATTCATAAATCGGTAGCCTTTATATATACCAACAATAGTCAAGATGAAAAAAACAGGTAAGGACTCTATTCTGTTCACAATAGTGCCAAAGATGAAATACTTGGGAGTTTATCTAAGAAAGGACGTGAAAGATCTCTATAAAGACAACTGTGAAACTCTAAGAAAAGAAATAGCTGAAAATGTTAACAAATGGAAAAACATACCATGCTCATGGCTGGGAAGAATCAACATTGTTAAAATATCCATACTACCCAAAGCAATATACAATTTCAATGCAATCCGTATTAAAGCTCCACTGTCATACTTTAAAGATCTTGAAAAAATAATACTTCGTTTTATATGGAATCAGAAAAAACTCGAATAGCCAAGACATTACTCAAAAATAAAAACAAAGCAGGAGGAATCACACTACCAGACCTCAGACTATACTACAAATTGATAGTGATCAAAACAGCATGGTACTGACACAAAAACAGAGAAGTAGATGTCTGGAACAGAATAGAGAACCAAGAGATGAACCCAGCTACTTACCGTTTTTGGATCTTTGATAAGCCAATTAAAAACACTCAGTGGGGAAATGATTCCCTATTTAACAAATGGTGCTGGGTGAACTGGCTGGCAACCTGTAGAAGACTGAAACTGGACCCACACCTTTCACCATTAACTAAGATAGACTCTCACTGGATCAAAGATTTAAACTTAAGACATGAAACTATAAAAGTACTAGAAGAGAGTACAGGGAACCCTTGATGAAATGGGCCTGGGCAAGTATTTTATGAGGAGGACACCCCGGGCAATTGAAGCAGCTTCAAAAATACACTACTGGGACCTGATCAAACTAAAAAGCTTCTGCTCAGCCAAGAACACAGTAAGTAAAGCAAGCAAACAGCCCTCAGAATGGGAGAAGATATTTGCAGGTTATGTCTCTGAGAAAGGCTTAATAACCAGAATCCACAGAGAACTCAAATGTATAAGCAAGAAAACAAGTGATCCCATCTCAGGGTGGGCAATGGACTTGAAGAGAAACTTCTCTGAAGACAGGCACACGGCCTACAGACATATGAAAAAATGCTCATCATCTTTAATCATCAGAGAAATGCAAATCAAAACCACCTTGAGATATCATCTAACTCCAGTAAGATTAGCCCATATCACAAAATCCCAAGACCAGAGATGTTGGCGTGGATGTGGAGAAAAGAGAACACTTCTACATTGCTGGTGGGAATGCAAATTAATACATTCCTTTTGAGAAAGATGTTTGAAGAACACTTAGAGATCTAAAAATAGATCTGCTATTCAGTCCTATAATTCCTCTAGTAGGTATATACCCAGAAGACCAAAAATCACATCATAACAAAGATATTTGTACCACAATGTTTATTGCAGCCCAATTCATAATTGCTAAGTCATGGAAAAAGCCCAAGTGCCCATCAATCCACGAATGGATTAATAAATTGTGGTATATGTACACCATGGAATATTATGCAGCCTTAAAGAAAAATGGAGACTTTACCTCTTTCATGTTTACATGGATGGAGCTGAAACATATTCTTCTTAGTAAAGTATCTCAAGAATGGAAGAAAAAGTATCCAATGTACTCAGCCCTACTATGAAACTAATTTATGGCTTTCACATGAAAGCTATAACCCAGTTATAACCTAAGAATAGGGGGAAGGGGGAGAGGGAAGGGAGGGAGGGGGGCAGGATGGGCAGAGGGAGGCTGATTGGTGGGATTACACCTGTGGTGCATCTTACAAGGGTACATGTGAAACTTAGTAAATGTAGAACATAAATGTCTTAACACAATAACTAAGAAAATGCCAGGAAGGCTATGTTAACCAGTGTGATGAAAATGTGTCAAACGGTCTATAAAACCAGTGTATGGTGCCCCATGATCACATTAATGTACACAGCTATGATTTAATAATAAAAAAGAACAAAAATTAAAAAAAGAAAATACGCCAAACGGTCTATAAAACCAGTGTATGGTGCCCCATGATTGCATTAATGTACACAGCTTATTTAATAATAAAAATAAATAAATTCCACATGGATCAACAGTTTAAATGTAAATATAAAATCCTAGAGAAAACAGTGAGTGAAGTTATCTCACTTGGAAATGGGGAACTCTTTCCTCTAACTACAGCTCTGAATCCAGAAGAAGTAGAGAAAAACTGGATAAATTTAATTACATAAATGTTTATCCAATTAATCAGGCAAGAAAGTGAAAAGAAGGTAAAAGAACCTATAGATTAAAAAGGCACTGTACAAATAAATCCTTCATGCACAATGTGTAAGCCTTGGTTGCACCCTGATTTCAACAAGCCAGGTATAAACAGTATACACTCATACAAGCACATGTATATAAGACATCAGGGAAGGCTCAGTGCCCATATCTCAGTGGTTAGAGCTCTGGCCACATACACAAAGGCTAGGGGCTTTGAACCGGCCCAGACCTGCCAGACAACAATAGTGACTGCAACATAAAATAGCCAGGCATTGTGGCGGGTGCCTGCAGTCCCAGTTACTTGGGAGGCTGAGGCAAGAGAATCACTTAAGTCCAAGAGTTTGAGGTTGCTATGAGCTGTGATACCAGGGCACTCAACCAACGGCTACATAGACTCCATCTCAAAAAAAAAAAAAAAAAAAGAAAAGAAAAGAAAAAAGACCTCAGGGAAATTTGGAACACTGATCAAATATCTGAGATTAGAAAGTAATATCTTCTTATGCAATTTAATAATATTGCAGATCATATTCTTTTCAAGTTATATATGGATAATATTTATAGATAAAGTCATAAATCTGGATTTGCTTTAAAATAATCCAGAGAATGAAGTGGGAAAAAGTAGTTGGCAATATAGGTGAAATACAAATGGCCTTGGATTTAATAATATTGAAGTTAGCTAAGCATGGTGACTCATCCCAGTATCTTGGGAGGGCAAGACAAGAGCATCTCTCAAGGCCAGGAATTCAAGACCACCATGGGCAACATAGCAAGACCCCTGTCTTTATAAAAAATAAGAAAAATTAGCTAAGTATGGTGCACACACCTGTTAATCCCAGCTACTCAAGAGGCTGAAGTGGGAGGATTGCTTGAGCCTGGGAGTTGGAGGTTGTAGTGAGCTATGATTGCAACACTACACTCCAGCAGCCTTGGCAACAGAGCAAGATTCTAACTTATGGCTCAAGATGTACAACACTGAACCAGAAACCAGATACAGCAACATTGCTGAAAGATTACAAAGGATATCATATAGTTGATAAAACATGTCTACTACTACTAATATTAAATATTTTATATTTATGACTGAAAATGTTTATCATTTATAAATACATATTATTAACATTACCTTAAAAATATTTTTATGACTTATTCTTATCTACTTTAAACTACTATTTATTTTATTTTATAAATTTAAGGTATGCAACATGATGTTTTGATACACATATATGTTTTGATATACATATACACGGTGAAATTACCACAGGTAAGCAATTTCACATATCCACCCATCTCACCTAGTTACCTTTTATTGGTGGTAAGAGTATCTACAATCTACTGTCTTAGCAAATTTCTTTTTTTTTTTATTAAATCATAGCTGTGTACATTGATATATTCATGGGGCATCAATCACTAGCTTCACAGACCGTTTACCAAGTTTCACATATACCCTTGTAAGATGCACCACTGGTGTAATCCCACCAATCCCCTTCCCTCTACCTAGCTCCCCATTCCATCCCCTCCCTTTCCCCTTTTCCCTTTCCCCCTTCCCCCTATTCTTAGGTTGCAACTGGGTTATAGCTTTCATGTGAAAACCCTAAATTAGTTTCATAGTATGGCTGAGTACATTGGGTACTTTTTCTTCCATTCTTGAGGTACTTTATTAAGAAGAATATGTTCCAGCTCCATCCATGTAAACATGAAAGAGGTAAAGTCTCCATCTTTCTTTAAGGCTGCATAATATTCCATGCTGTACATATACCACAATTTATTAATCCATTCGTGGATCGATGGGCACTTGGGCTTCTTCCATGATTTAGCAATTATGAATTGGGCTGCAATAAACATTCTGGTACAAACATCTTTGTTATGATGTGATTTTTGGTCTTCTGGGTATATGCCCAGTAGAGGGATTACAGGATTGAATGCCAGATCTATTTTTAGATCTCTAAGTGTTCTCCATATCTCTTTCCAAAAGGAATGTATTAATTTGCATTCCCACCAGCAGTGCAAAAGTGTTCCCTTTTCTCCACATCCGCGCCAACATCTCTGGTCTTGGGATTTTGTGATATAGGCTAGTCTCACTGGAGTTAGATGGTATCTCAAAGTAGTTTTGATTTGCATTTCTCTGATGATTAAAGATGATGAGCATTTTTTCATATGTCTGAAAGCTGCACGCCTGTCTTCTTCAGAGAAGTTTCTCTTCAAAACCCTTGCCCAGCCTGCAATGGGATCCCTTGTTCTATTCTTGCTAATGCGTTTGAGTTCTCTGTGGATTCTGGTTATTAAACCTTTGTCAGAGACATAACCTGCAAATATCTTCTCCCATTCTGAGGGCTGTTTGCTTGCTTTACTTACAGTGTTCTTGGCTGTGCAGAAGCTTTTTAGTTTGAGCAAGTCCCAGTAGTGTATTTTTGAAGCTGCTTCAATTGCCCGGGGGGTCCTCCTCATAAAATACTCGCCCAGACTGATTTCTTCAAGGGTTTTCCCTGCACTCTCCTCTAGTATCTCTATAGTTTCATGTCTTAAGTTTAAATCTTTGATCCAGTGAGAGTCTATCTTAGTTAATGGTGAAAGGTGTGGATTCAGTTTCAGTCTTCTACAGGTTGCCACCCAGTTCACCCAGCACCATTTGTTAAATAGGAAATCATTTCCCCACTGAATGTTTTTAATTGGCTTGTCGAAGATTAAATAACGATAAGTAGCTGGGTTCATCTCTTGGTTCTCTATTCTGTTCCAGACATCTACTTCTCTGTTTTTGTGCCAATACCATGCTGTTTTGATCACTATCGATTTGTAGTATAGTCTGAGGTCTGGTAGCGTAATTCCTCCTGCTTTGTTTTTATTTCTGAGTAATGTCTTGGCTATTCAAGGTTTTTTTCTGATTCCATATAAAACAAAGTATTATTTTTTCAAGATCTTTAAAGTATAACAGTGGAGCTTTAATACGGATTGCATTGAAATTGTATATTGCTTTGGGTAGTATGGACATTTTAAAAATGTTGATTCTTCCCAGCCATGAGCATGGTATGTTTTTCCATTTGTTGACATTTTCAGCTATTTCTTTTCTTAGAGTTTCATAGTTCTCTTTATAGAGATCTTTCACATCCTTTGTTAGATAAATTCCCAAATATTTCATCTTCTTTGGCACTACTGTGAATGGGATAGAGTCCTTAACTATTTTTTCAACTTGACCATTGTTGGTATATATAAAGGCTACCGATTTATGAATGTTGATTTTGTAACCTGAGACTCTGCTGTATTCCTTGATCACTTCTAAGAGTTTTGTAGGAGAGTTCCTAGTGTTTTCCAGATATACAATCATATCATCTGCAAAGAGCGAAAGTTTGATCTCTTCTGACCCTATATGGATACCCTTGATTGCCTTTTCTTCCCTAATTGCGGTGGCTAAAACTTCCATTACAATGTTAAAAAGCAATGGAGACAATGGGCAGCCTTGTTTGGTTCCTGATCTGAGTGGAAATGATTCCAATTTAACTCCACTCAATATGATATTGGCTGTGGGTTTGCTGTACATGGTCTCTATCAGTTTAAGAAATGTCCCTTCTATACCGATTTTCTTAAGTGTTCTGATCATGAAGGGATGCTGGATATTATCAAAAGCTTTTTCTGCATCGATTGAGAGAATCACATGGTCTTTGTTTTTTAATTTGTTTATGTGCTGAATTATACTTATAGATTTACGTATATTGAACCAGCCTTGAGACCCTGGGATAAAACAGACTTGGTCATGATGTATAATTTGTTTGATGTGTTCCTGGATTCTGTTTGTTAGGATCTTGTTGAATATTTTTGTATCTATATTCATTAGTGACATTGGTCTATAATTTTCTTTTCTTGTTGGGTCTTTTCCTGGTTTTGGGATCAGGGTGATGTTTCCTTCATAGAACGTGTTAGGTAGTCTTCCTTCTTTTCTACCTTTTGGAACAGGTTGAGTAATATAGGTACTAATTCCTCTTTAAAAGTTTGGTAGAATTCTGATGTGAAACCATCTGGTCCCGGGCTTTTCTTTTTAGGGAGGTTTTGTATGGTTGATGCTATTTCCGAACTTGATATGGGCCTGTTCAACATTTCCACTTGATTCTGGCTAAGTCTTAGAAGGTGACGGGCTTCCAAGTATCGGTCAATTTCCTTCAGATTTTCATATTTCTGAGAATACAGTTTCTTGTAAAATTCATTAAAGATTTTTTTGGATTTCTGAGGAGTCTGTTGTTATTTCGTCTTTGTTGTTTCTGATTGATGAGATTAGAGATTTTACTCTTTTTTTCCTCATTAGGTTGGCCAAAGGTTTATCTATTTTATTGACCTTTTCGAAAAATCAGATTTTTGAGTTATTGATCTGTTGTATAATTCTTTTGTTTTCAATTTCATTTAATTCTGCTTTAATTTTGGTTATTTCTTTTCTTCTACTGGGTTTGGGGTTGGAATGTTCTTCCTTTTCTAGTTGCTTGAGATGTCCCATTAAGTTGTTAATTTCCTCTCTTTCCGTTCTCTTGAGGAAGGCTTGCAGTGCTATAAATTTCCCTCTTAGAACGGCCTTTGCGGTGTCCCAGAGGTTCTGATAGTTCGTGTCTTCTTTGTTGTTTTGTTCCAAAAAGTTGGTGATGTCTTTCCTAATCTCATCTCTGACCCAGCTATCATTCAGCATAAGGTTATTTAACTTCCATGTTTTTGTATGAGTATGCAGATTCCTGTTGTTACTCAGCTCAAGTTTTATTCCATGGTGGTCCGAGAAGATGCATGGAATAATTTCTATTCCTTTAAATTTACTAAGGTTAGACTTGTGACCTAAGATATGATAGATTTTGGAATAAGTTCCATGGGCTGATGAGAAATATGTGTATTCAGTTTTGTTGGGATGAAATGTTCTGTAGATGTCTGCTAAATCCAAATGTTGGATGGTTAGATTTAAATCTAAGATTTCTTTGCTCAGCTTCTTGTTGGAGGATCGATCCAACACTGCCACAGGAGTGTTGAAATCTCTGACTATTATGGAGCTGGAGGAAATCAAGTTGCTCATGTCTGTTAGAGTTTCTCTTATAAATTGAGGTGCATTCTGGTTGGGTGCATAGATATTAATAATTGAGATCTCATCATATTGAGTATTACCCTTAACAAATATGAAGTGACCATTCTTGTCCTTCCTTAATTTTGTTGGTTTAAAGCCTATTGTATCCGCAAATAAAATTGCAACACCTGCTTTTTTCTGGTTACCATTTACCTGAAATATGGATGACCATCCTTTCACCCTGAGTCTGTATTTGTCTTTTAAGTTAAGATGTGACTCTTGTATGCAACAAATGTCTGGACTGAGTATCCAGTCAGCTAACCTATGTCTCTTTAGAGGGCAGTTTAAGCCATTCACATTAATGGAGAGTATTGATAAGTTTGGTGAAATTTGGGGTATTGAGTTTTTCGAAAGTCCAGTGGGCATTTTGAATCCTTTTGCCATTGTGTAAGTTGGAGTTTGATCAGAAGTTTCTGAGTGAGTTTACTTTTGTAGTAGAGGATTGGGTTGGTTATTATGGAGGATAGGTCTGAGAATATCCTGAAGAGCTGGTTTGGTTATGGCAAATTTCTTTAGCATATATATGTCATTAAAGTATTTAATTTCTCCGTCATAAATGAAACTCAGTTTAGCTGGGAACAAGATCCGGGGTTGAAAGTTATTTGGCTTGAGGAGATTAAACGTTGATGACCACCCTCTTCTGGCTTGAAAAGTTTCAGCAGAGAGATCTGCAGTCATTCTAATGTTCTTCCCTTTGAAGGTAATAGATTTCTTTCGCCTGGCCGCTTTGAGAATTTTCTCCTTCATATTAACTTTAGTGAAGTTAATTATGATATGCCTGGGGGGTGTCTTATTGGGGTTGAGTCGTGCTGGGGTTCTGAAGCTATCTGTTATCTGAATTTCAGGTTCTCTAGGCATGTCTGGAAAATTCTCTTTCATAATTTCTTTTTTTTTTTTTTTTTTTCTTTTTTTGTAGAGACAGAGTCTCACTTTATGGCCCTCAGCAGAGTGCTGTGGCCTCACACAGCTCACAGCAACCTCCAACTCCTGGGCCTAAGCGATTCTCTTGCCTCAGCCTCCCGAGTAGCTGGGACTACAGGCGCCCGCCACAACACCCAGCTATTTTTTGGTTGCAGTTTGGCCGGGGCCGGGTTTGAACCCGCCGCCCTCGGTATATGGGGCCGGCGCCCTACCAACTGAGCCACAGGCACCGCCCTCTCTTTCATAATTTCATGCAGAAGGGCCTCTGTGCCCAGCGAGGCCACTTCATCTGTTTCTCGAACTCCTATGATTCGGACATTCGCCTTCTTCGAATTATCCCAGAGCTCTCTGAGAGAATGATCCATTTTTGCTCTCCATTTCTCTTCTTCTTTGAGAGTTTGGGAGCATTCAAAGGCTTTATCTTCGATGTCAGAAGATAAAGCCTGCTTGCTCTTCTGCTTGCTCCATTCTGTTGCTGAGGGATTCTACTGTATTTTTCATATCTTTGAGAGCTGCAATTTCTTGCTTCAGAGTGTCTAAGTCTTTGGTGGTTTTGTCTTTAAATTCGTTAAATTCTTGAGACAACTTTTGAATTTCTCCTCGAATTCCTAATTCCACTTTGTTAATCTTATCTGCAATCCAAATTCTGAATTCGATTTCTGACATCTCAGCCAGTTGTTTATGAATGGGATCTTCAATTGCATCTGCCATATCTTTCCTTGGGGGGGGTTGATCTATTCCGGTTATTCATGTTACCAGAGTTTTTCCACTGATTCTGCCCCATGGTTGTTTTACTCCCTCTGATTTTTTCCTCTGGGGCTTTGTTGAGGACCTGCACAGTGTTGTGGCCTGAGAATCTGGGGCTGTCTGGTGTGGTGGGGCTAAGTAGTTCTGTCTTGTTTTCAGCTGGTTTCTGTTCCACCCTAGTGAAACAGATACTTTGGATTGAAGTCTCAGCTGTGGAGAAATATCAGCAATTAAGTCACCCCACCCCCCAACCGGCAAACAATTGGAAAAGAAAAATCAAACCTTCCTACCACCGTGCACCCAGGGCACCACCTGATTCGTCCTCAGGCAATTGGTTCAGTTCAAAAAGTCCAAATCAATTGTCTCAGTCTGCACCTGTCTCAGGTGAGAGAGTTTAAGAGGTCTCTGGGAACTGGATCACAGAGGTCTGGTGACTACTCTGGTGTGGCTTGCTGCAGTGCTGCGTGGAGTCAGGAGGAGCCACCCAGCCAATAGATCAGTCTGGGAAGGTTGATGCCTCCTTCCCCACCTTGCACCACTGTCACACCCAGTCACTGATAGCCCTGCAGTTGGCTGACCCAGTTGCCTGTAGTAAATCGTTACTCCAGGAGTTTGCCCCGCCTGAACCACAAGGAAGTCTGCCAGGCCACTGCGCTCTGCCTCTCTCTAGCAGGAGGAGGTGAGGCCTGACAACCTCACGCACTTGATGAAGGTTGGGGGGTTTTCACTCAGGTCCAGTCTCACCCCTGATTAATGTTACTGACAGAACAGGACAGAACAACTCTGCGGTTCCCCTGCAGAAGAGAAGCTGAATTGAGTTCCAAATCAGCTTGTCTTTGCGCTTGTATTGTCTATAGGCTGACGATCCCCTGAGGGCCAGGTGCCTCTTAGGTTTAGTAAAGCAGACCTCTGGGTCAGCCCCGCCCTGGGAGTTTCCCCGGTTTGCAAGTTGGAGTAGCCTCAGGCAAATCCTATACTCAGAGTCTCTGGTTGCCCAGGGAGACAGGGGGTGTGGCTTCAGAATATTCGGTAGTAACCCATATTGCTAGCAAAAGAGGGCTGCTGTTCCATGGCTCAGGCAACCACCGCTCCAGGTGTAGCTCCCTTTCGGCCAACCGTCCTCTCTCCGCTCCCGTACCCCAGAGTCTGCACCAACCAGCTGCAGCCCAGCACTGTCCACACCCCTCAAGCAATTGCCCAAGAGTCTGGACCCCTGGGGGACAGGCCTCCAGACCTTGGAGCGAGAGCAGAGGGGAGTTTCAGGAGCGCTGGGAGCCTGGGGCTGCGGGCAGAGAACACACACAGCTTTACACAGTTTTATGCCTGGCCGTATTGTCACCAAAAGACGGCTGTCGCACTGTGCCTCAGGGAACTGCCACTCCAGTGCGGTCCCCTCTCCGCTGACCGGGACTGGCCTCCACACCTCAGTGTGATTAAAGGGGAGCACTGGGAGCTCAGAATTCCAGGTAGAGACTATATACAGTTTATACAGTTTTATGCCTGGCAGGAGGACGCCGTGGCACCCTAGTAGGGGAGGTAGGTCCAGTTTTTAGAGGGTCTCTCCCATGGAGTGTAGTGGGAGGAACTTTGAACTATGCCTGATTGTTTTGGGGGCACTCTGAGCCATTCTCATGGGGGAGGGGACTCCCATCCGCTTGGTGATGGATTTTGTACCTTTTGTTTGTATCCTTGTGTTCCAGCTCACCTCAGCGGGGTTGATGTGCATTCTTCAACCTTCTCTCTTAGTGCAGCTCAAATCCACCAGGTTACTTGCTGAATTTTTGTCCTTTAACTCTCCTTCTGGATGGGAGCCTCTGTGGAAAGCTGGCTTCAGTCAGCCATCTTGTCTCCTCCCCCTGTCTTAGCAAATTTCCAGTATGCAATACAACATTATTAACTATCGTCCTCATGCTATACTTTATATTTTCAGGCTTATTCATCTTATCTATCTGCAACTCTGTGTGCTTTGACCTATATCCCCTACCCTCCTGCCTTCTACCACTGCAACCACCAGTTCTCTATCAATCAGTCTTGTCACTGATAAAATGTTATTAACCTTAATCTTAGGAATATTTATTTTTAATAAATGTATTTTAAAATTAATACTATTTTTATCTGAAACCAATGGTCCACATTAAAGCCTCTGTACCTTGAAAAATTTGAGAAACACTCTCTCAACTAATCATACTCCAAGTTAGGCACTGTGGGGAAAAAAAGATGAAAAAACATGCTATCCCTGGTATCAAAGACTTATAGCCTAACTGGGAGGTGAACATATGCATAAATTACTGGAATGATAAGGCAGTATATAAATTGTAAGGATACAAAAGAAATTTGTATTTGCCTATGATTTCTCAACAAATTAAGCAGAACAGTGAAAGCCTGGATGATGCCAGCCTAGGCAGGTTCCTTATCATGTCTTTCCTCCTCCATATTTTTACTAAATTAGTAAATCCCAATTCAGAGTTCCAGTCATCAGAAGTGGCAGTAAATGTTGATGTCTCTTACTGCAAATTGGACACTACATTGCCAGCAATCACACCTAGAAGACAAAGGGTAAATGTTTCTTTTCAGGAGACAACTTTGAATATAGACTTTTCTATCCTTTCATTGACTATGGTTCTATAAAGTGTTGTTTATGTTTGGTTGCAATACTTGGAGGTAGATATAGATTTTCTTTTTTTTTTTAGACAGTCTCACACTCTCAGCCTTGGTAGAGTGCTGTGGCATAATAGCTCACAGCAAACTCACATTTTTGGGCTCAAAAGATCCTTTTGCCTCAGCCTCCTGAGTAGCTGGGACTACAGGCTCCCACCACAATGCCCAGGTATTTTTAGAGACGGGGGTCTCACTCTTGCTCAGGCTGGTCTTGAACTCCTGAGCTGAAACAATCTACCCTTCTTGGTCTCCCAGAGTGCTGGGATTATAGACGTGAGCTGCCATACCCGGCCCTAGATATAGATTTTTTAACATGCAGCACTATAACTTATTTTCTTAATTTTTTTTCTCTAGTGAGTGAAGAAAATCATTAATCATTGGCAATCAATCCAGTACCCAGAAAACAAACCCTTTGTACCACAGTTCAACCTGCTAAAGAAATCCAAATAACATGTCCTTAGTGCTCATTATACAGATATTATGTCCCTAATGTGAGAGCGTAGCCTAGTTTATATCATTGAAGATACTAAGATTTATAATTAAATTATGGACAAATTTATTTTGATTTCATTCCTTATTTTAAAAACAAGAATGTTAATATCCAAAATCAAATCAGAGATCAATGAAATTGAAAAGAAAAGAATCATTCAGAAAATTAATGAAACAAGGAGTTGTTTTTTTGAAAAAATAAATAAAATAGATAAACCATTGGCCAGACTAACAAGGAATAGAAAAGTAAAATCTCTAGTAACCTCAATCAGAAATGATAAAGGGGAAATAACAACTGATCCCACAGAGATACAAGAGATCATCTCTGCATACTACCAGAAACTCTATGCCCAGAAATTTGACAATGTGAAAGAAATGGATCAATATTTGGAATCACACCCTCTCCCTAGACTCAGCCAGGAAGAAATAGAGATCCTGAACAGACCAATTTCAAGCACTGAGATCAAAGAAACAATAAAAAAGCTTCCAACCAAAAAATGCCCTGGTCCAGATGGCTTCACTCCAGAATTCTATCAAACCTTCAAGGAAGAGCTTATTCCTGTACTGCAGAAATTATTCCAAAAAATTCAGGAAGAAGGAATCTTCCCCAACACATTCTATGAAGCAAACATCACCCTGATACCAAAACCAGGAAAAGACCCAAACAAAAAGGAGAATTTCAGACCAATCTCACTCATGAACATAGATTCAAAAATTCTCAACAAAATCCTAGTCAATAGATTACAGCTTATCATCAAAAAAGTCATTCATCATGACCAAGTAGGCTTCATCCCAGGGATGCAAGGCGGGTTTAACACACGCAAGTCTATAAACGTTATCCACCATATTAACAGAGGCAAAAATAAAGATCACATGATCCTCTCAATAGATGCAGAAAAAGCATTTGATAAAATCCAGCATCCTTTTCTAATTAGAACACTGAAAAGTATACGCATAGGTGGTACATTTCTAAAACTGATTGAAGCTATTTATGACAAACCCACAGCCAATATTTTACTGAATGGAGTAAAACTGAAAGCTTTTTCCTCTTAGAACTGGAACCAGACAAGGTTGTCCTCTGTCACCTTTACTATTCAACATAGTGCTGGAAGTTCTAGCCAATACAATTAGGCAAGACAAGGAAATAACGGGAATCCAAATGGGAGCAGAGGTCAAACTCTCCCTCTTTGCTCACGACATGATCTTATACTTAGAGAACCCCAAAGACTCAACCACAAGACTCCTAGAAGTCATCAAAAAATACAGTAATGTTTCAGGATATAAAATCAATGTCCACAAGTCAGTAGCCTTTGTGTACACCAATAACAGTCAAGATGAGAAGCTAATTAAGGACACAACTCCCTTCACCATAGTCTCAAAGAAAATGAAATACCTAGGAATATACCTAACGAAGGAGGTGAAGGACCTCTATAAAGAAAACCATGAAATCCTCAGAAAGGAAATAGCAGAGGATATTAACAAATGGAAGAACATACCATGCTCGTGGATGGGAAGAATCAACATTGTTAAAATGTCTATACTTCCCAAAGCAATCTACCTATTCAATGCCATTCCTATCAAAATACCAACATCGTACTTTCAAGATTTGGAAAAAATGATTCTGCGTTTTGTATGGAACCGGAAAAAACTCCGTATAGCTAAGGCAGTTCTCTGTAACAAAAATAAACCTGGGGGCATCAGCATACCAGATTGTATTCTGTACTACAAAGCCATAGTGCTCAAGACAGCATTGTACTGGCACAAAAACAGAGACATAGACACTTGGAATTGAATTGAAAACCAAGAAATGAAACTAACATTTTACAACCACCTAATCTTTGATAAACCAAACAAGAACATACCTTGGGGGAAAGACTCCCTATTCAATAAATGGTGTTGGGAGAACTGGATGTCTCCCAACACCAGACCCACACCTTTCCCCACTCACAAAAATTGATTCAAGATGGATAAAGGACTTAAATTTAAGGCATGAAACAATAAAAAGCCTCAAAGAAAGCATAGGAAAAACACTGGAAGATATTGGCCTGGGGAAAGACTTCATGAAGAAGACTGCCATGGCAATTGCAACAACAACAAAAATAAACAAATGGGACTTCATTAAACTGAAAAGCTTCTGTACAGCTAAGGAGACAATAACCAAAGCAAAGAGACAACCTACACAATGGGAAAGGATATTTGCATATTTTCAATCAGACAAAAGCTTGATAACTAGGATCTATAGAGAACTCAAATTAATCCACATGAAAAAAGCCAACAATCCCATATATGAATGGGAAAGAGACATGAATAGAACTTTCTCTAAAGACGACGGACAAATGGCTAACAAACACATGAAAAAATGTTCATCATCTCTATATATTAGAGAAATGCAAATCAAAACAACCCTGAGATATCATCTAACCCCAGTGAGAATGGCCCACATCACAAAATCTCAAAACTGCAGATGCTGGCGTGGATGTGGAGAGAAGGGAACACTTTTACACTGCTGGTGGGACTGCAAACTAGTACAACCTTTCTGGAAGGAAGTGTGGAGAAACCTCAAAGCACTCAAGCTAGACCTGCCATTTGATCCTGCAATCCCATTACTAGGCATCTACCCAGAAGGAAAAAAATCCTTTTATCATAAGGACACTTGTACTAGACTGTTTATTGCAGCTCAATTTACAATCGCCAAAATGTGGAAAGAGCCTAAATGCCCACCAACCCAGGAATGGATTAACAAACTGTGGTATATGTATACCATGGAATACTATTCAGCCATTAAAAAAAATGGAGACTTTACATCCTTCGTATTAACCTGGATGGACGTGGAAGACATTATTCTTAGTAAAGCATCACAAGAATGGAGAAGCATGAATCCTATGTACTCAATTTTGATATGAGGACAATTAATGACAATTATGGTTATGGGGGGGAACAGAAAGAGGGAAGGAGGGAAGGGGGTGGGGCCTTGGTGTGTGTCACACTTTATGGGGGCAAGACATGATTGCAAGAGGGACTTTACCTAACAATTGCAATCAGTGTAACTGGCTTATTGTACCCTCAATGAATCCCCAACAATAAAAAAAAAAAAAAATATGTCAAATAGTATATAAAAAAAAAAAAAAACCAAGAATGTTACATTTCCAGCAAAAATGGTGCCCTACTCTGGGGAATAGTGCCTTACCCTGCTTGCTTCTCCAGTCAGCATGCTGAAAAGACACACATATGGAGGCCACAACTTGTTCTTATTCACAACTCTCAGTATTTCTGTCAATGCTAAGTCAAGATTAGGAGGCATATAGTTAAGTGCCAATTATTCTTTGTAGGAAAGCATTTTGTGGTTTGAAACTTGAGGCACCTCTTTGATTCATGTGACAAAGCTCTCTCTTACTGTAAATTAGTTGGTGCTTCATCGATAGTTTTCTCAGGAACCCTAATTACATCCATAACATGGCTCACAAAGTATTGTACATTAAATTTTTAAATTTTTCATCTTGCAGGATGTGATTTCAGTGATAACCAGAACAAAAAGTTATCATTCTTCACGTACAAGCTACAGTGATGTCCACTCGGCTCCTGCAGTAGAAGGATGGGCCCAAAAAAAACCAGATCCTAATCCCAGGAATCTGTGAATGTTACCTTCTATGGGAAATATTTTACAGATATGATTGAATTAAAAATCTTGAGATGAGGCGATGGATGGGCTCTAAATACCATCTCGAATGTGTTACGAGAGAGGTAAAAAGAGCTCAGAGATGAAATGGTGAGGCGAAGACAGAGGCAGAGATCTGAGTTATGCAGCTACAAGCCAAGGAAATCAAGGGATGTTTGCAACGGGCACAAAAAGTATCATTTTATGTGGTTTTTATGGCACTGATGAGCCACCCAAAGCTGGAAGGGGCAAGAAACAGATCTCTCGTAGAGCCTCCAGAGAGAGTGTGGCTCTACCAACATCTCAATTTCAGCCCAGTATTACTGAGTCTAGATTCTGGGCTCCTAAACAGCTTGTGGTAATTTTTTTACAACAGCCCCAGGAAACTAATACAACTCCTCGATGATTTTATCCAAATGAAAAGTCAAGAATCTCCCAGAATTCCCAGGCAATGGTGATCACATTGGACACTATCGGTACACTCAGCATCAAACAGTGTTGTCCCTACTCTGCATCAGTACATCTCCCTGTTCCTTACTAGACATAATGCTTGTCATTAATGCTCAGGATGACTTTTTTTTTTGCAGTTTTTATGGCCAGGGCTGGGCTTGAATCCGCCACCTCCGGCATATGGGGCCAGTGCTCTACTCCTTTGAGACACAGGCGCCGCCCAAAATGACTTTTTTAAGCTCTTCAACAACATTATAACCGTGTTTCTTTTTATTTGAGGAATACGTCTATGAATAATGTCTCTGAATGAGTTTTAATCTCTGTTAATTTAAGTGATAAAATTCATCGATTTTTCATAAGAAAACCTTTTTTTTTTAATTTGCGCCTGTGGGGCCAGGTACAGTGGCTCACGCCTATAACCCTAACACTCTGGGAGGCCGAGGTGGGTGGATTGACTGAGCTCACAGATGTGAGACCACCCTGAGCAAGAGCAAGACCCCGCCTCTAAAAACATACCCAAGCATTGTGGTGGGCTCCTGTAGTCCCAGCTACTTGGGAGGCTGAGACAAGAGTATGCTTGAGCTATGATGCGATGGGACTCTACTGAGGGCAACAAAGTGAGACTCTGTCTCAGGGGCAATGCCCGTGGCTCAGCGGGTAGGGCGCTAGCCCCATATGCTGAGGGTGGCAGGTTCAAACCCGGCCCCGGCCAAACTGCAACAAAAAAATAAATAAATAAAATAAAATAAAATTTCTGCCTATAGTCCCAGTTATTAAATATTGGGGGGATGCTAAGGCAAGAAGATTGCTTCAGCACAGAAGTTTAAGGTTCCAGTGAGCTAAGCTCACACCATTGCACTCTAGCCCAGGCAACAGAATGAGACTCTGTCTCAAAAATAGAAAAAAAGAGAGCTAAAGAGAGAGAGATGGTCTAGGTCTAAGCCCCAAAGCAAACAATATTTAGAATTATTACTACCTACAACTCTGTTTTTCCTGCTCTTTCATCTTTATCTGGTGAGACAGGGAAAAAAAAATGAAACTCGTTCCAATTGAGAAAGACTCTCATTATTTATATATACATAAACCTCCTCAAAAACCATGTTATAGGAGTAAAATTGGGAGGTTCCCACAGAGGATACCACATTCAAACTTCATGCTGCTTATTATCTTCTATAATAGACAGTACTAGAAACTTTTTTTAAAAAAGCAATAAATCAGAACATTTGAACTAACTCCTGGTTTATACAAACATATGTTCTTTTCACCAACATGAAATTATAAAACGATAAAAATGATGGGCTTACCATTTCAACAGCAGCTTACTTATATTGATAAAATTCCCTTTCTATACAGTAACTATAACAAAAATGATTGTTTGCACTTCTGTACATAAAGAAAGACTTCAGGTACAGTGGTGCACACCTGTGATCCCAGCTACTTAGGACGCTGAGACAGGAGGACCACTTCAACCCAAGAGTTCAAGTCCAGCCTGGGCGACACAGGGCAACCGCATTTCTAAAAAGAAACAAATAAAAAACTAGCTTTTTCCTTATCAAAAATAAAATTTACTCATTCAAATTCAAGGAGTTAACATGAAATTACTTTAAGTCCAAAGAGCACTGTCACTTCCGATTAAGATTATTAGGGTGATATTCAATGAGATCTTAGCATCCATGGTATTCTTATTATATGCCAGCCCTCAGTGAAGTGCTTCACAGACATTATTGTATTCAATAATATTTACCGAATGCATGAATTTAGTTGTCATTTAATAATAGGTTTGATATATATTAAACATTAACCCTGAGAAATAGAAAAATTACTATCCCCATTTTATAGGCAAGGAAACTGAGGGTTAAAGAAATAAAGTAACTTGATTTTCTACTAGGTGTTTAATCTATGTAACAAAGCCAAACTTCTAGTAAGCTACAGAACCAGGAAAATAAATGAAGATGTCTGAAGACGAAGTGGTAAGAGGCCAGAGACACGACTGCTTCACTAAACAAGGATTATTTCTGCTAGAAGTGATTTAGTACAATGTTCAGATCCTGTGGGTCCCTTTCTTTCTCAGCCAGCAGGAGTGAGGAGCGAGAAGACAGTCTGTCTGCGGCCCTGGCATGGCTGTGGGGTTAAGGAAATTCAACAGGTAGTAATGTGCTCAGTCGTTCGAGGTCAGGTTCATTTACTTTTAGGCTTTCCTTCTTTGTCCTCTTCCAAGGCCTGAGGCCAGTCTGGATTAGGGGCCCTCTCCCGCCTCTATTCTGCTCTAAAAACTTGTCACAGCTGTTGGTGACTGAGTGAGGGAGCCTGACACCTGAGCTCAGGCCACCAAAAGTATACCAATTAGCTTGTATTTTCCAAATGCCTGGATATCAGAATGTCTAGAACTCAGGACATCAGATTATTAATAAAAACTATCATTTATGGGTGGCCCTGTGGCTCAGTGAGTAGGGCACCAGCCCCATATGCCGAGGGTGGCGGGTTCAAACCCAGCCCCGGCCAAACTGCAACAAAAAAGTAGCTGGGCGTTGTGGCGGGCGCCTATAGTCCCAGCTGCTTGGGAGGCTGAGGCAAGAGAATCGTGTAAGGCCAAGAGTTAGAGGTTGCTGTGAGCCGTGTGATGTCATGCCACTCTACCCGAGGGCAGTACAGTGAGACTCTGTCTCTACAAAAAAAAAAAAAACTATCATTTATTCATCATTTACTATTTCTTATGTAATATATTATGAATATAAAGGGATAGTATCTTTATTATTATAAATTATGTATTAATCGCTTACTCTAGTAGAGAAATAAGTAGTAATAAGAGCCATATATATGTATATATATATATATATTTTTTTTTTTTTTCTTTTTGAGACAGAGTCTGACTCTGTTGCCCAGACTAGAGTGCCGTGGCATCAGCTTAGCTCACAGCAACCTCAAACACGTGGGCTCAAGTAATCCTCCATCTTCAGCCTCCCAAGTAGCTGGGACTACAAGTGCCTGCCACAATGCTCAGCTAATTATTTTCTATTTTTAGTAATGACAGGGTACAGCTCTTGCTCGGGCTGGTCTTAAACTCCTGAGCTCAACAGACCCTCCCAGCTCCGTCTCCCAGACTGCTAGCTTATGGGCAAGCCACCGTGCCATGAGCCATCATTTATTAAGTGACTTCTATGCATCAGGCACTTCATAAATATTTTTATTTAATGTTCAGAGTGCTCAGCACAGTAGATAGTCTAATCTCCTACAGAGACTCAAAAGATTTAAAACCTGCCCAAAGTCACAGAGTGGCAGAGCTGGGATTGGACCCAGGACTCTGGGCCTCCTAAATGCACGTCTTTTCTCACATAAATTCTGCCTCTAATGCACTGGAGAGCAAGCCCTCAGTTCCAGGCAGAGCTCAGAAGTATCTGCTTATCATGGATATCAGCTTCTGCAATCTACAGGGCCTGCTTAGCTGCAGGTAATAAAATCGCCCACCTATTTTTATGAAACTGAATATATTAACATTATTTGAGCAGCCATTCCTACTCAGTGCCCTGATACAGAAAGAACCTCAGGGTTATTGATATGCATGGAATTCTTTGCTTCCATGCTAAACAGTGCTACACTGACATGCTTTTGTAAATTCAATTTTTTCTTAATTCATCTGTCTGTTTTTGCACTTCTTCTCCCTCTCACCTCACTGCTAGGTTATAAACTACCACACCGATTTTGCTGATATCCTTATGCCTGCTTCTAGGACAGCACCATTGACCTTTAGGGCTGGATAATTCTTTGTTTTGTGGGGTGAAGGGGAGTACCCTGTGTATTATAGGATATTTACCAGCATACGTGGCCTCTGCTTTTTAGATGCCAGTAGCAATTTGCCCTTCCTCCCCAGTCATGCCTATTAAAGATGTCTCTAGACATCGGCAAATGTCCCCCATTGGGGAGGGCAAAATCACCTCCAGTTAAGAATTTTCTAGATGAACACACACACATATATATATATATACATATCTTTCTAATTTGCCACTTCTTATAGTGCTGTCTAAAGAAGGAACCTGCAGCTGGGCACAGTTGGCTCGTACCTATAATCCTAGCACTCTGGGAAGCCAAGGCAGAAGGAACTTGAGCTCAGCAGTTGGAGACCAGCCTGAGCACAAGTGAGACCCCATCTCTACTAAAAATGGAAAAATTATCTGGGCCATGGTGGTGCACCTGTAGTCTCAGCTACTCAGGAGGCTGAGGCAGGAGGATCTCTTGTGCTCAGGAGTTCGAGACCAGCCTAAGTAAGAGCAAGACCCCATCTCTAGTAAAAATAAAAAAATTAGCTGGAAAAAAAAAAAAAGAAAAATTAGCTGGGCATTATGGCGGGTGCCTATAGTCCCAGCTACTTGGGAAGCTGAGGCAGGAGAATCACTTAAGCCCAGGAGTTTGAGTTTGCTGTGAGTATTATGATGCCACTGCACTGCAGCCTGAGCAAAAAAGTGTGTCCCTGTCTTAAAAAAAAAAAAAAGAAAGAAAGAACTTATTAGACAAAAACAAGATTAAATTAAGGGAACTTGGAGTAATACATATTACAGTATGAGGAAACCTCAGTGCTTCACATGCGCTTTAACCCATAATGTCTCTGACATATTTCTCCTGCTCAAAGTCTTATTTTATTTTCTATACATTTATATTTCAGCATATTCTAAAGAGGCAAGGTCTCCAGATAAGTGACTATAGAGAAGAAGATTTGCTGGTGACGCCCGTAGCTCAAGCGTCTAAGGCGCCAGCCACATACACCTGAGCTGGCGGGTTCGAATCCAGCCCGGGCCCACCAAACAACAATGACAACTACAACCAAAAAATAGCCAGGTGTTGTGGCAGGCAACTGTAGTCCCAGCTACTGGGGAGGCTGAGGCAAGAGAATCACTAAAACCCAGGAGTTTGAGGTTACTCTACCCAGGGCTATAGCTTGAGGCTCTGTCTCAATAAAAAAAAAGAAAAAGAAAAAGAAGATTTGAGATTTGGTGCATATGCTGCTGTGTGAACTCCTATGCCCCTATAAATTTCCACTTTTCCTACAACAGATAAATCCTACAATGTTTCCATTCTCCTCAAATCAATACTTCTATTAATAAAAAAATTGATTAAAATATTACTATAAGTTCAAGATTCCTTCTCATGTATTCTGTGAGAATTGTGTGCTATAAAACTTCATTGATTCTTCTTTGCAGATATCTTCACCTGTCCAAGTTCTGGCTCTCCTAACAGGCTTGTTCTGCGACTGTCTGGGAGGCAGACCACACGATGGTCTCCATCATTTAGAAACTTTTTGCCATGTGCATAGTCACCTACTGACAGTGGCATTCTGGAAGAATTGATTTCCCTTTCATAAGAACTTGGTCAGTGTTTTGCTGCTCTTCAGATACCATCTTGTCAAAAAGATGAAGCCAGTGGGAATCATTTCATATATGCAGCTGTTTGCACTATTTGCTTGTCTGAGGTTGCTGATGGGAAGAAATAAATCCTTATTGATGATACTGAGGGAACTGCTGAGTCATAGGATGCCTGCATCTTCAACATTAAGATATAATTCCAATTTGTTCTCTAAATGGCTAACCCAGTTAAAAATTGCACCAGCGGTATAGCTACTTCTTATACAAAAGGGTGTTCAATTGTTACCATCCATGGAGAAATTTTACCTTTCAAAAGAATTTGTTGGCTCGGCACCCAGGCACAGGTATATGGCACCAGCCACATACACCAAGGCTGACAGGTTCAAACCTAGCCTGGGCCAGCTAAACAACAATGACAACTGCAAGAAAAAATAGCCGGGCATTGTGGCAGGCGCCTGTAGTCCCAGCTACTTGGGAGGCTGAGGCAAGAGAATTGCTTAAGCCCAAGAGTTTGAGGTTGCTGTGAACTGTGACACCCTGGCTCTCTATCCAGAGCTATAGCTTGAGGCTCTGTCTCAAAAAAAAAAAGAATTAGTTGACAGACCGAGATCCTTTCACTTGCTCTCTGGCCATCCAGCTGAGAAGATACCAGAGTCTGTAAACGGATGGATCGTGCTACCTTGCCCAATCTGAACCTCAACCTTCTCTCTGAGTTGACTCCAAATGAACCCTCTTTCTTATAGTTTTCACTGATAAATGGAAAAAAACTTTGATGAGATTAAATATTGAATTGTTCCAGAATCCAGAATCATTGATTAGAGTCACGAGGACACTTGTGGTAGAAGTGATTGGCTGACCGTCAAACTTGAACGGCCCCCTCCACGATGTGGAGATGCTGTGGGGAGTGGCTGCCCAGTGGGAACTCCATCTCCAGCCCCAGTCTGTAGGCAGAAATAGTTCTCATCAAGGAAATGATGTTGTGGTGTTGTCTTCTCCAGGCCAAAGTGATTAAGAAACATGTTTCTCTTCCACACAATCTCTCCCCCTGATCTAATTAGCTGAATGAAAAGAACTCTGGGAACCTTGCAGAGGGCAGAGCCACAGGATGGAAGGAGCCTGGATCTGAGTAACCACATTAAATGCTTCCCAACCAGTTTGGGCCAGGAAACTGAGAGAGAAAAATCATACTTTTATTATGTGTTAATCCACTGAGAAGTGGCATTAACCTGCTACTGCAGCTAATATCACCCCCAGTCAATGCAGAAAACACATGTAGCTAGAGTAGATGTGAATATATATTTAGAAAATTTTGAATTTTACTTCAATTCCATAGGACAGTATACATATTTGCAGTACCCAAGTTCACAGATGCAAGTTCCAAGGGCCAGGCGGTGCCTGTAGCTCAGTGGGTAGGGCGCCGGCCACATACGTCTAGACTGGGAGGTTTGAATCCGGCCCAGGTCAGCTAAAACAACAATGTCAACTGCAACAACAAAAATAGCTGGGTGTTGTGGCAGGTGCCCATAGTCTAAGCTACTTGGGAGGCTGAAGCAAGAGAATCACTTAAGACTGAGTTTAAGGTTGCTATGAGCTGTGACACCACAGCACTCTACCCAGAGCAATAGCTTGAGACTCTGTCTCCAAAAAAAAAAAAAAAAATCCAAGGACCAACTGCCTTCAAAAGTCAAAATCGTTGAATTTGTTGCTTTTAACTCCCCTTTCCCCACCCCGACTGCCCCACTGCCCAACCCAAGGCTTTTGAGCCATGAGGTCAGTAAAGTCACTGTCCCAGTCATCGATATTAGTTGGCACCCACTAAATGTCAATTTCCCTCATCTCCTCAGTTTTTAATTTTTTACTGAGTAGAGATATTCTACTCAGAAATGCCACACGATGGAGGCATATTCAAATAGAAAGAATATAGCCACCAACCACTTGATCAAAAGCAAAAAGAGAAAAAGGAAACTTTTTTTGCCACGAGGAGACAGAAACACCACCTGCTCTGGCATGGTGCTGCTATTGTCCTTAGGATGCGGTTACTGTCAGACCTAGATATTGCTTTGATCTTTCTAGAAATCCTTTTGAGGAAGTAAAGCTTCATAATAGACTTTTACAATAGCCTATGAATTTTATTTTGAGCTCATCTTTTTTAAAAAATAATTTTCATTCTGGGCCAGGTGCAGTGGCTCACACCTGTAACCCTAGCACTCTAGGAGGCCAAGGTGGGTGGCTTGCCTGAGCTTGGTAGTCCCAGACCAGCCTGAGCAAGAGCAAGGCTCCACCTCTGCTAAAAATAGAAAAACTGGGCTCCTGCCGTCCCAGCTACTCAGGAGGCTGAGATAAGAGAATCACTTGAGCCCAAGAATTTGAGGTTGTTGTGAGCTATGATGCTACAGCACTCAAACCCAGAGCTACTGAGTGAGACTCTGTCTCAATAAATAAATAAATAAATAATTTGTATTCTAGAGCAGGTATCATCAGGCAAAAAAAAAAATAATAATGTTGATGATTTTCCAATATACTACTTTATCCACCTATGTTTTTCTTTCAGTTGAAGCCTCTATTTCTGACTAACTTGTCAGCAGAATAGGGTATTTTTTTTTTTTTTTTTTTGTAGAGACAGAGTCTCACTTTATGGCCCTCGGTAGAGTGCCGTGGCCTCACATAGCTCACAGCAACCTCCAACTCCTGGGCTTAAGCGATTCTCTTCCCTCAGCCTCCCGAGCAGCTGGGACTACAGGCGCCCGCCACAACGCCCGGCTATTTTTTCGTTGCAGTTCAGCCGGGGCCGGGTTTGAACCCACCACCCTCGGTATATGGGGCCAGCGCCTTACAGACTGAGCCACAGGCGCCGCCCCGGAATAGGGTATTTTTTAAATCTTTATTATTTTTGATTCTACACAAAACTAATGCATATACTTTGTAATACTATATTCAAATAGTACAGCAGTACAAAAGAAAGGATAGGGAGACGAGGTCACGTTATACATTTAGTTTGCTAATTTGGTTTTTCTATTGAAGTCTCTTGGATACCTCTTTTCCTTTATTTCTATTTTCTTTTCCAGACTAGAATGCTGTGACATCAGCCTCACTCACAGCAACCTCAAATTCCTGAGTTCAATCCATCCCCCTGCCTCGGCCTTCCTAGTAGGTGAGACTCGAGGTGCCCGCCACAATGCCTGTCTAATTTTTTTTTTATGTTTAGTATAGACAGGGTCTCACTCTTGCTCAGGCTGGTTTGGAACTCCTGAGTTCAAGTGATCCACCCACCTCAGCTTTCCAGAGCGCTGGGATTACAGGCGTGAGCCACCGCGCCCAGCCTATCTTGGGCATCTCTTCATGTCCATTCTTCCCATGGCAAGCATCCTTGATATATTTTAAGACCTGCTCTGGCTTCAGAGATGGGAGCAGACAGGTAATGTTATCTCCACCATTCCTTCACTGACAGCATCTCACAGGGTGGGCAGACACATCCAGGTCCAAGGAACACATCTAGGCAGAGATGTGCCCTGAGAGGTCTTCATTTCCCGAGCTTCATTCACAGCTGCCTTTCCTATGAGGACCTCTCTGTGGCAGGAATCTGTAAGTCAATACTGCCAAGGAGAAGAATGTTGATTATTTGAGTACTTTTGGTAGCAATCCATATGCAAAGAAGCCATCTCTCACAGAGCTTCTGGATGTGTCAAATAACAAAGTGATTAAACAAGGGAGCAGGACTTAGCTTCACAGGCAGGGAGGGTGCAGCAGGGTAGAGATCCCCCTTGCACACACAATAACCTTGCAGGTTTGTTTGTTTGTCTCCATGAGAAATACTTGAACAGAAGTGATCTCTCCAGGAGACTATAATGGGATATAGTTTGCTGTCAGACCTCTATATTCCATGGAGCTGCCTACCTGGTTCCTTAAGATATTTCCCTGGGGTTCGGCGCCTGTAGCACAGTTGTTACGGTGCCAGCCACGTACAACAAGGGTGGCAGGTTCAAACCAGCCCAGGCCAGCTAAACAACTGTAACAAAAAAATAGCTGGGTGTTGTGGTGGGCACCCATAGGCCCAGCTACTTGGGAGGCTGAGGCAAGAGAATAGCTTAAGCCCAAGAGTTTGAGGTTGCTGTGAGCTGTGACAGCACTCTACCTAGGGTGACAAAGTGAGACGCTGTCTCAAGAAAAAGGATATCTATCTGGGCATTGGACCAGAAGGGCACCCAGATTGCCTGTTTCAACAGTGACACTGTGTGGCAGGACCTGCAACAACAGCCAAAAACTCCTAGACGCTGTGATTTTCCAGTTTTCTCTGATGGAGGTGATGGTGTCCTGGAATTAAGGTGTGGCCCTGAGGGAAGAAGGGCTTTGGCATTACCACAGAAAAGAGGATAGCAGAAAAAGAAAAACAACCGTTCTCACTATAAATAGTATGGGATAATGAGAAGAGTTAAGTTAAATATTAAAATGAATGTGCATCTAAAGACGATGAATATTGCTTCCAGATGAATGATGGAAGAGAAACTTGGGGGTATATCATCTGTCCACTGGGGCTCCCGTCAAGTTTTCAGGCTGGTCTTCAGTGGTTATCTTGCTTTGATATGCTATGAAAGGCTTAGCCCAGCAGATGGCAGAAGAGAACTGAGACAGGTGGGGGAAACCAGCAGGAACAGCGTGCTCATATTTAATATGCACTGCAAGCTGGTTAAAGTGTCCACACCTTTAAAGAGTCCACCAACGTGCACTCTTAAACATTGACATCACAATCATTTCTCAACTCTCCTGATAAAGGTGGGCCTGGAAAGATAGGAGGGTAACCACTGTATGAAAAACGCCACGTCATGTCACTGAGACACACTCATTAAGAGCAATCTTTACATGTCATGAATTGTTCTAAGAAAAAAATAATAATAATAAAAGAACATTCATTCCCTGAGCACAACCATGGTACTAGAGACCCAAGGATAAATACAAAATATTCTCTGCCCACCCCCCAACCAGGGAGTTCACAATCTCACTGAGATCAAATAAGGAGACAACAGTCTGCATTTTCCAGGCTGGCCTGCAGTGACAGCCATTGCCTGTCTGAGTTCCAGCTGCTGGCTTTAGCCTCGTCTCTGCACTTTGCTCTAGCCCAGTCTCAAGTCCAATTCGTCATCTCTGCCCTGAGTTACTGCAACCACTTCCGCAGAGAGCCACCTCTGCTCTCCTCCAGTTCATTCTTGCCAGATTCTACACTGCAAATATGATTATGCTGCACATCATCTACTTAAAAGGATTAAATGGCTCTTCAATGACCTCTCACCCATATTCTTAATCTTACTTATAAGGTTTTTTGTGATCTGATCCCTGTTTTTCTTCTCCTGCCAGATCTCACCCTCTCCCACTGCAATCAACCCAAGAAATACACTGCGATTTCCCAAATGCTTTTTATCCCCTGCTCGGTTCTTGCCCAAATATTTTCTCACTCTGCCTAGACTGCCTGAAAACTAAGACTCAGTCCCTCCCACCTCCACATCCTCCTTAACATAGCTAGTATCTGTCCTTCAGGTGTCAAATTAAATGTTATTTCCTTTGGGAAACTCCCTGATTGTAGGGTTGGGTTGGAACGATCAGGGTTGGGTTGAGTAATCATCCTTGGTACTCTATAGCACACTCTCCTTTCATCCCCCTTGCATTTACCGTATTTCTTTATAATATGCATACTTCCTCTGTCTATTATAATCTCTTTGAACCTTTAAACACAAGGTCTTCCTCTCGTTCAACAATGTATCCCATTTCTTGGCATCATTCTTTGTTTGTTTATTTGTTTGTTGGTTTGTTTGTTTTTGAGACAGAGCTTCACTATATTGCCTGGTAGAGTGCCATGGCGTCACAGCTCACAGCATCCTCCAGCTCTTGGGCTTAAGCAATTCTCTTGCCTCAGCCTCCCAAGTAGCTGGGACTACAGGCTCCTTCCACAAGGCCTGGCTATTTTTTGGTTGTAATTGTCATTGCTGTTTGGCATGCCCAGGCTGGGTTTGATCCTGCCAGGTCCGGTATATGTGGCTGGCACCCTAGCCACTGAGCTGCAGGCACCAAGCCATTTTGGCATTGTTCTTGGTACCGAGCTGTACTCAGTCAAAATTAATTGAGTACATTAATAAATAAATCATAAAACACAATTGATACCATTTGAGGAATTGTAAGACTCACAGGGTATTAGGTCTTAGGAGAATAGGTCTTCCTGTGTATATCAGCCATATCCCTCTTCCTCAAGAAGTTATCAACCACACACACTCAAAACACGTTTTATAATGCAAATATTCGTTACTTTTTTTTTTTTTTTTTTTTTTTGTAGAGACAGAGTCTCACTTTATGGCCCTCAGTAGAGTGCCGTGGCCTCACACAGCTCACAGCAACCTCCAGCTCCTGGGCTTAAGCGATTCTCTTGCCTCAGCCTCCCAAGTAGCTGGGACTACAGGCGCCCGCCACAACGCCCAGCTATTTTTTGGTTGCAGTTTGGCCAGGGCAGGGTTTGAACCCACCACCCTCGGTATATGGGGCTGGTGCCTTACCCACTGAGCCATAGGCGCCGCCCTATAATAGTAAAATTTTAATAACCCACTTTTCCAATCTTTGTCAAATAAGTAAACCATATATTGTGATACTATATAGTAATGAAAATTAATAATTTGAGCTGGGCCCAGAGGCTCACACCTGTAATCCTAGCACTCGGGGAGGCTAAGGTGGGTGGATTGCTTGAGCCCAGGAGTTCAAGACCAGCCTAAGCAAGACCAAGACCCTGTCTCTAAAAATAGCCAGGTGTGGCAGGTACCTGTAATCCCAGCTACTTGGAAAACTGAGGCAAGAAGATCACTTGAGCCTAAGAGTTTGAGTTTGCTGTGAGCTATGAGTGCCCCATAGCACTCTACCAGGGTTGACAAAGTGAGACGCTGTCTAAATAAATAAATAAATCTGATAATTTGTAATTTACAAAGGTAAATTTTCAAAAAAATAACATGATGCCATTTATATACACTTAAAAATGAAAACAGGTTGGGCACAGTGGCTCACACCTGTGATCCTAGAACTTTGGAAAGCCAAGTGGGAGAAGATCTTGAGGCCAGGCATTCAAGATCAGCCAGAGCAACACAGCAAGACCCATCTCTACACAACATTTTAAAAATTAGCTGGGTGTGATGGCACATGCCTGCAGTCCCAGCTACTCGGGAGGCCAGAGCAGGGAGATTGCTTGAGCTCAGGAACTGGAGGTTGCAGGGAGTTATGATGATAATGCTGCCTGGGCAACAGAAGGAGAACAGGCAAGGCGAGGAGAGTAGAGAAAAGAGGAGAGGAGAGAAATTACCCAAACTAAAACAAAGAGAAAAAAAAAAAAAAACAGATCATCTAAAAGCTACAGGATAGTATCAAACTATCAAGCTACTGAACTGGCAGCCTGAGTACCTGAGTCCCAGAGATGTGACTTTCTTAGTGATCTTGCCTTTCTTTCCCAGGAAGCCAAACTCTGCTTCCCAACCCCCCACCCCACCCCCAGAAGCTTCTAGTCAGAGACAGCTTCCTACCCCTTCCCTACCATCAGGAAACCACTAATCATGTTGGTATAAAATTCATGCTTAGAATTTTTTCTACCTCTCTCCCTGAGGAAGAAAAGAATCTTGTCTTTTACCTTTCCCCCAGCCACACAGATCTTAACTTGTGGTCCTGCCTCTCCGTCGTTTGCCCCTCCTTCAAGAGCTTAGAGCTCAAGTTCTAGAGGGGAGGAGTCTCTAAAGTAGTGGCCAATTTCCTCCTTCCTTCAGCTCGTTAAGCACCCAGAGAAGCTCTTTCCAGTTCCTTCCCTGACTCAGTCTTTCTCAGAAGCACTCTGCAGAGGTCCATGGAGAAGGGGCTAATAAATGAGAACTTCTCTGGTGTCTGGGGAGCTCAAGATTTCTAAACTGTCACAGTAGCACATATTTAGCCTTTACCAGTTCATTAAAAATTTTAGTTGAGGGGCAGCGCCTGTGGCTCAGTGAGTAGGGCGCCGGCCCCATATACTGGAATTGGCCGGTTCAAACCAGGCCCCAGCCAAAAACTGCAAAAAAAAAAAGATTTTTTTTACTTGACTTCTTCCTTCCTACCACTCACTCAGTCTTCCGACCTCCCATGCTCTGCCAGAGGGGACCTAGTGCTGTATCCTCTATCTACTTGGAGGGACCTGTCTTTCCTGGGATTTCATGCAACTTAGTAACCCTCCAAGTTCAATTCTTGGAGGGATTTAAGAAAAGTTATCATTTTGCAGTTTACTCTGTTTCTCTTTTCTTGGAAGTAGTACTTTTCAAGCTTTCTATGTCCTCAGTGAAAGGAGAATCTATCTGTATCTTTAATTCTTCATTTCTTAATTTAAACAGTTAAAAGAAATCTAAATTAGCAAATGTTAAATCTGGTTGGTGATTCCATGGTACAGCAAAGAAATGTAAGCATATCATCATCTTGAGTAAAAACTTCATTTCCAATGCACGGTGCAATTATATGTGGCCAGGTGACTAAGTTCAAGACAATAAGATGTGAATCAAAGTGTTATATAAAGCTTCCCGGGAGTCCCTTTAAAGAAAAAAGACATTCCATGAATGGCAGAGCAGAGAGCTAGAAGTTGCATCCCTGATGATAATGTTGTACAACTGTTAAATCAACCCTGATTGACCACCTCCATGTGTATTTTACATGAGAGAAAAACAAATGTCTTTCTTGTCTCAGTCAATGTTATCTCAGGAGATGAAGAGTTGGTGACATTTTATAATTCTTTGTACTTTTCAGTATGTTTGAATTATTTCATAATTTAAATTTTTAACTAAAGCAAAATTGCATATCCAGTAAAAATATCCACAATGTAGAAATATGCCTTGAAGAAGAGAAATTGATATACTGCTTCTCTCTGGGTAGTAACCTGTGCAATTTTTCCTTTTCTTTCACCTTTAACGGTATCTATTCAAATTTTCCACAGTAGGCCGGGCATGGTGCCTCATGCCTATAATCCTAGCACTCTGGGAGGTTGAGGCAGGCAGATCTCTTGAGCGCAGGAGTTCAACACCAGCTTGAGCAAGAGTAAGACTCCATCTCTACCAAAAATAGAAAAGCTAGCAGGGCATAGTGACGGGCACCTGTAGTCCCAGCCCCAGTGTAGGAGGAACATTTGAGCCCAGGATTTGGGGTTGCTGTGAGCTATGATGATACCATGGCAATCTAGGCTAGAACATGAGAGTGAGATTCTGTCTCAAAAAAAAAAAAAAATTCCACGGTGAGCATTATTTATTTAAATTTTTGTTTGTTTTTCCAAAATGTGGTTCTCCTCCTCTGCTAGCCCTGGTGTGCCATTTCTTCTAAGTTCCTTTGAAGACCCCTTCAGCGTTTCCTGCTTCCATAGCACCTCTCTGCCATCTTCATCTTTCTTTGTGATTCTTCTCCTCCTGGCCACATGGTAGCCCCGCTCTGAAACCAGAATTATCAATGAGTAAAGACTTGGACTTGCCTCGTCTCTCTCCACACTTACCACTTCCTTCTTCTGCTCTCCAAGGGGATGATCCTCCCCCCAATCAGTGACCTCTGGGGATCCCCAAAGAATTCCTGGCTTTTATGGTTCCAGTATTCTTTCCCAAAGGAAATACATAAATATTTCCCAAAGGTCTGGGGATAATGGGATAACCCTCAAATACGCTATTAGAGACCATAACTAACATTATCCTGGGTCCCTCAGAGACTAGTAGCTCCTGTCTCCTTGAATTCTGAATGATCCACTACTTCACTGTGAGTTCCAAAAATCACTAAGAGTATCACAAACCCAGAGTTTAGGCACATGTAGTCTTATTTCCCTCTTTACTCAAGATGGTAAATTTTATTAACCTGGTAATATTAGTTATCAATTGCTTCATTAAAAAATACCCCCAAAATTAGCAAATTAAAACAACACATATTTATTCTCACATAGTGTTGAGGGGTTAGGAATTCAGAAAAACAGAGTTCTCTGTTTTAGAACTTGGCTCGGCACCCGCAGCACAATGATTACAATGCCAGCCACATACACCGAGGGTGGCGGGTTCGAACTTGGCCCCAGCCAGCTAAACAACAATGACAACTGCAACAGAAAAATGACCGGGTATTGTGGCAGGCACCTGTGGTCCCAGCTGCTTGGGAGGCTGAGGCAAGAGAATCACGTGGGCCCAAGAGTTTGAAGTTGCTGTGAGCTGTGACGCCAGGGCACTCTACCAAGGGTTACATAGTAGGACTTTGTCTCAAAAAAATAAATAAATAAAAATAACTTATCACAAGACAGGGCAGCGGTCAACTCAAAGTTCAACCAGGGCAGGATACACTTGCAAACTCACACAGGTGGCTATTGGCAGGATTCAGTCCCTTATGGGCTGTGGGAAGGAGGGTCACGGTTATCTGCTGGCTTATGGCCAATAGCCACTCTTGGTTCCTTACCATATGGATATCTCCAAATTGATTTCATCAAAGCACACAGAGAAAGCAAGAGAGAGATTCCTAGCAGGATAGGAATCACAGCCTCTTGCAACCTGATCATGGAAGTGACATCTCATTACTTTTGTTATATTCTACTCATGAGAAGCAGGTCATGGGGTCCAGCCTAGACACAAGAGGAGGAGCTTACCCAAAAGGATAAGCACCCGGAGTTAAAGAACACCAGAATCTACCCTGGAAGTCCGCCTACCCTACCAGATCTCACCCCCAGTCCAAAAGTCCTCTTCACAGTTTCTCCCAGGAGACCTCACAGGACCTCAGGCAGGCTAGACTCCAGATGACCCCTTCTTCTCTCGCTAGTCCTGTGTGTGGTGACCAGACACATTCATTTCTGCTTTCCAAAGTTGTTCTACTGGCCTCTGCTTATCACACAATCAAATCTGGCGTGGGCTTTTGGAGAATGAAAATGGCAGACAGACAAAAAGAAAGCTTATCCGAAGTTAAAGATTCTAAGGAGGCTGCCAGTTTCCAAAAGAAATTCTACCCCCTGGTAAAATAAAATCCTTACTCTGTTTGTCCTGTACACTTGACCCAGAGCTCAACAAAAGGGTATTCCCGTTCACACTCACTGAAGCCACTCTGCCTTCCTGAAGGAGTTATCTTGGCCCTAGTCTGCAGCTCATCCCTTACAGAGGGACTTAAAAGGAAACATCAGTTCTTGGTCCAAAGCAATAAAGAGGCAAATGAGTCATAACAGTCTGGATTCTTCACCAGCATAAGCAGTTCCGTGAATCGCCTCTATAAAAACCCTGCCCTTCTATCCCAAGCTGTGCTCCATGTGCCAAAACCTTCCATTCAAGAGTTTTATAACTCAGCCCTTGCTCAGAAATGTCACTGCTCATAAGAGGCCCTTTGATCTCTGGCCATACCCAAGCCCATAGTCTGCAGCGAAGCGTGGTTTGATAACTATCTAAAGAGAAAAGCGCTCTGGTTTCCTCTCATCTATTTCTATTCTACTTTTAATAAGCTGCTTAGCTTCAGGCATCTGCCCTCATCCCTCCAAGCTTCATCTCAACCAGAACTAAAGCAGGCCTGTGGTTATGTGTGTTGAGAGCTCATGAAATTACAATAATGGTGGCAAATCCTCAGAAAGGCCTTACTAGATGCCATGTACAGTCCTGAGCAGTTTATGTAGGCTCTCCTACGTAGGAGGGTTTTCACAGAGGAGGAAATAGAAGCCCAGGGAGTCACAGGGTGACTAACTCTCTGACAAAATCCCAGTCAATAAAGGGCAGAGCCAGGAATTAAAACCAAGTGGTACATTTCCAAAATGCATCTTACCTCCTATGCAATGAAAGATAGTAATATAATCCCACACACATGCACCGCAAAGAAGGGGAAACACGAAGTCGGGGATGTAAGTCACTCTTTAATAAGGAAGAAACTTTGGAACAAGCTCCTCAGACCAAAGAAACGCTTTCTTTTTACAGATCCTGTGTTAGAAACCCCCTCAGCAAGAAAAGTAAATGAGTGAGTCTTTGAACTCAACCAGAGTCTTGCATGAGCTTCCAGTGAATCAAATTGAACTGAAGGCTCCAAGTCAGACTAAATATGATCTAAGAGAAGATTTCTTCCACTGAGTTTTATTCCATTCAATATAAAGACATAAGGGCTCCATTGCTGTCCAACTGCTTTATTAAAAGAGACTTTCTTTCCTCATCTAAATTGAAAGCACGTTTTTGTTATGTGTGGAAATCCATAGAAGGTCAAGAGATAATGATATTTATAAATCAGATTTATAATCTCTCATTTCAAACATCACTGTATTCAAAAATTAGTTATCCAAAATTAACTCCGGAGTAGTTTTTACATAAAATGGCTATTATAATGAAAGCTATCCTTCTTTTCTCAATCTGTGTCATGGGGTGGGCACGCATGCCCTGTCAGTGAGCCCACTCTAGAACCCTAGCCAACGCAAGGGCCTCAGTGATGGTCACAGAGACCTAGTTAGACCAGTGGAAGCCCCCAGACTTTTGCTGGAATTGTTGAGAAAGACTTCTTTTTATACTGGAGTTAGTAAGTAAAATACAAGCCTGCAGCTGTTCCAGGGCACCAGCTGGAAGAGAGCCCTCCTGAAAAGAGGCCAACACAGAAAAAAAAAAGCAGACAGAAACAGCGTCCAGTGATTTTGTTAGGGCGTTTGGCTGCAGCTGCACCTGAATCTCCTTCAGTGCTATGCAGTTAAGTATGCCTGCAAATTCCCTGTGTGTTTATGTCTGTGAGTTGGGTTTCTGCCCCTGGTAATCCAAGGAGTCCCAACCAGCTCTGAGGAGCAAAGGACTTTCAGATCCTGTTCAGCCACTACTGACCACAGCAGGTAGTGTGAACCCATGCCCCTGAGCACCGGGTATTTCAAAGCCACACCCATATTCTGGGTGTGTCTGAGAAAGCAATCCAGCAGCCTTGTGCACAGCTGGAGCCAACTTCAGGCTCTCCTAGGAAGGGCCAACCCTACGGCTAAAGGTCACAAGAAGATGTTCTGGAGAGATAATAAAACACACATACGCACACCCATGAGGCAAAAATATCACATATTTTCTTCTCAGAGGAAATGTCCACAAGCGAAGTATAGTTATGAATCAGTAACTGACTGCAATTAGGGGCTTCCCCCCCTCCCACACGTAATATCTGAATCAAGGCACAGAATATGACAGCAGCGCTGCATTGGGAAAGAACTAACTACATCCTTCTCGATGTTTCTCATGACTCAATCCTTAAAGAACAGGCCCTTGCAAGTCAGAAAAAAAAAAAATTAATACCTAAGTAATTGGGAGTTTCCTCCTCACTATCAGAATCAAAATAATTCTACCTTAGGCCTTCTACTTGGGGCTCAACATAACTCAAGCACCCACTCCAGGAAGCCCCCACTTGCTGGATAACATTGGTCCATTTCAAAAGTGTTATTTCTCTCTCTCTTTATATATTTACATATTTATGAAAACTACATGCAATGTAGAAAATGTATGTACACTTTAAAAATAGTAATTATTATGCAAGGTTAAACCCAACATCTAGGTTAGGAAATATACTACAAATCATTTTCAAGTTCACTGTGTGCCCTTCTGTAATTGCATCCTGCTCCCTGACCCGTTCCCTAAAGAATTAATCACTATCCTGACTTTAATGTTAAGCATTCCCATGCATGGTTTTTATTTCATTGTAACAAAAATAGATGTATCCCTAAAAATTATATGTTGTTTCATTTTTTCAAACTCAGGAATCGGTTCAAGTCTACCCACATAAGGAACAAACAATCTCACCAGTTTTAGATGACAGGAAGTTGAACAGAAGTGTCTGGGTCAGAGTCTGGCTTCAGCTTCCCCGAGCATTTATGAAAGCCTGTTCTGGGGAAGTCGCGGGGCTGGGGCATGTCAGGGCGTCCTCGGAAACACAGTGCCTGCCACAGCTGGTCAGCCTGGGGTATGCGCCTGGCACAGGATGTCTGCTTCTAAAACTCACCATGACCTGAGTCCCATCATCTGGCCCCTGGAGTAAGTGAAAACAGAAAAATTCCATGGGGTGAAATGAATTTCCTCGGCAGATCTAAGCAGCAGTGCATATAGGAATTTCAACACTTGGTCAAGACAAGCCAAGTTAAGAAGATGCTATGAAACCAGACACGCTGCCCTAAGGTTGAAATAAATGTCAATGGCGGTGGGAAACCTGCTGATGACAGCACCGCATCTGTCCTGAGTCCTGTACCAGGTGGCCACTGTGCAAGCACAATTAACTGGGTTCCAGGATCTCCTCTGCTTGCTAACCGAATCTCCCACGCCCTGGCCCCACACTGCCTTCCTTCTGGTATGTTCTCTTACTTTTGGTGGAGTACACACATCCTACTTAGGATGAGCTTCTTGAGAAAGGCTACAAAGTCTTTGAGATTTTGCATGCCTGAAAATGTACTTTTTGAACTCTTGAACTGATAGTTTGGGTATAGAATCCTAGAATGGGAATAATTTTCCTTCAGAATTATGAAGGTGCTGTTGTATTAGGCTCGAACCTTCAGTGTTGCAACTGAAAAGTCCAAACCTAATTTTCTTCCCAATCCTTTGTATTTATCTTTTTATGTTCCTTCGGGAGCTTACAGAAACTTTCATTTGCTCCCAGTGTTCTGAAATTTCACAATATATTTCTTGTTGTAAATCTGCCTTACCCATTTTGGTGTAAATTCAATAGATGCTTCCAAACTGGAAACTCAAGTCCTCCTATTCAAAGAAATTTTCTTGAATTCTTTCATGATTTCCTCTCCTTTTTTTCCCTCCTCTGGAATGTATTCTGGAAACTCCTGTTATTCAGATATTAGGTCTTCTAATCCTTCACCTTTCTTATATTTTCATTCTGCTTTCCATTTTCATTTCTATATGGCCTATTCTATTTTCTGGGTGACTTTCTTTTTCTTCCATTGAGTTTTGTTTTGTTTGTTTGGTTTTTTGTTTTTGAGACACAGTCTCACTCTGTCACTCGGACAGACCGCCATGGCATCATAACTCACTGCAACTTCAAACACTTGGGCTCAAGAGATCCTCCTGCCTTAGCCTTCCAAGTAGCTGAGACTATGGGTACACACACCAAGCATGGCTAATTTTTCTATTTTTAGTAGAGGCAGGGTCTCGCTTTTGCTTTGGTTGGTCTTGATTTCTGAGCTCAAGCAATCCTCCTGGCTTGGTCTCCCAGAATGCTAGGATTACAGGTGTGAGCCACCTTGCCCACCTAGCTCTTTCTAGGATTTTTTTCTGGCTAAATATTCCACCTGCAGAAAGACATGGGTAAGATGTTCATATACAGTATCTCATTTGTTCCTTGCAATAACCTGTTGAATTAGGAAGGTTGAGTATCATTATTACCCCTTTCCAGAAGTGAAAACTTAGGCTGAAAGGGGTTGCATGACTTGTTTACAACCACATTGCATGCAAAGGAAAGTCCAAGTTTACCAACATATTCTATCCCCCAGGCACACACTACCTACTATGCAACACAGCCTCACGTACATCAGTCGTCTCCAATAGAAAACTTATTATGGACCTTGAGCAACAGTTAGGTCTCTTCTTATAGTACATGCATTTTCTCTTTGGCAGAAAATATGAAAGTTTCATTACAAAGATCTGAAGCTTTTGCCCTTGAACTGTATAGCACTGAAACTACCACATGATGTGGCTACTGAGTTGCCAAAATGCTCAGTGAGAATTTATCCTACAGACAATGGGTATGGCTTTATGGCCAAATAGCTGTCCAAACTGCCTGCGACTTTCCTCTATGGCTCAGTCAGCCCAGCTTTGCCCTGAGACAACATTTTTTCAGCTGAGCATAGTTAGCACTAAGAACAAGTTACAACTGTGCTGTCTTTTGAATTTTACAAACAGTACTTATTGGTATTCAGGAAAAGCATTCATTTATGTTGTTTTTTTATTGTTTGGGATTCCTTGAGGGTACAAAGAATTAGGTTACACTGATTTCATTTGTTAGATAAAGTCCCTCTTGTAATTGTGTCCCGCCTCCAAGACGTGAAAGGCACTTGTTTTACGGAGCTTCCAAATTCCTGGCTCCTTAAGTTTGACTGTCTGGATTACATTAAAGATGTAATAAATGCGTAGAAACATCTAATGAGCACAGCATGTCACAAAAGCCATGTGTAAATTACATTTTTGGAGCTTGGAATATATTTCCCCATAGGGAAATTATATTGTCTTTTTTAAAGGCATTACTAAATGGTGAAATAAATGAATAATAAAGTTCCCAGGCCAGCTCACAAAGCCTATTAAGTTTGTTTTTAACCCATAATATTCCTAAAGTAAAATGCCAGTATTAATATTTCAGATATACATGGTTCTGAGCACTAAATGTGCTAATTATAGGAAGACACATTTTTCCAAGTGGAAACACCTCTGGTGCCTAGCCCTCGTAAGAGCAAGGGACCTAATATTTAGCCTTTTATGTGTGAAGTTTTGTACTGAATGCTTTTATACACATTAGCTGTGTACTGTCTTCAGGACAGCTCTCTTAGGAAAATATTAGGGACACTGAGTGACAAAGTTCTTAATAATATTTAGGGTATATTAATACTACACTGAAAGATATGTGGGTAGTAAGTGGCAGAGTCAGAAGTTAAACCCAGGTTTATCTCAGCCTGTCCTCTTTCCACTAAGTTTAATTATCTCTCTAGATTTTATAATCCAAATATTTTAAACTAAGAACAACTTGTCCCCTAGCCCTCCTGCTCTGCAGCCAGAGGCGAGATGGATGAAGGCCAGCGCTCAGGAGCACCAACTCAAACCTAACCAAGCATCAGGGTCACCTAGCAGGTTTGTTAACCAAGATTGCTGGGCCCAATCCCTTGTGTTTCTAATTCAAATCTGAGTGGGGCATGAAAATTTGCTTTCTGACAAATGCGGATGATACTCATGCTCCTGGTCCATGGACCAGGATTGGAGAACTCATTTAGCCTCCTAATAAGTCATCTCAACAGATAGTCAATTTTTTTTTTTGAGACAGAGTCTCATTCTGTCACCCTGGTTATGGCGTCACAGCTCACAGCAACCTCAAGCTCTTGGGCTTGAGCAATCCCCTTGCTTCAGCCTCCCAAGTAGCTGGGACTATAGGTGTCTGCCACAGTGCACAACTAGTTTTTTTATTTTTAGTAGAGACAGGGTCTCACTCTTACTCAGGCTGGTCTCGAACTCCCGAGCTCAAGAAAGCTACCCTCCTCGGCTTCTCAGAGTGCTCAGATTACAGGCATGAGCCACTGTGCCCAGAGAAGGTATTAATTCTTGATAAAATCGATGATTTTATTGTTTCTTTTTGCAGTTTTTGACTGGGGCTGGGTTTGAACACAGCCTCCGGCATATGGGGCCGGCGCCCTACTCCTTTGAGCCACAGGCGCCGCCCACAATCGATGATTTTCATAGCTGGTAACAAGGTATGAAATTCACTCTTGAAGATCTATAATTATGATTAGTACCTGGCGGGAGCTAGCAGGCGACTTCTGCACCATGGAAAGACAATAGAGAAAAGAAACACATGTTCTCCGCAAGGTTGCTCTTCATGCATAGATTTAACTTTCTCCAAAGAAGAAAAGAAGTGAACAATACAGAAAATCAGCAGGGAACATTTGGCTTTGAAGATAGAAGCAATACTTGTGCAGGGTGGGAAGACCATGATGATTATAAAACAATTGACTTTACCCCATCCCCCCCACCAATGCCTACAGAGAAGCTTAATCAACCAAAACGTACTCATTAGGTCCTTACAGTGGTGCTCGAATAGCAATGGAAACATGTGGGCTGGGCTCTTGACCTCTAACAACTTATTCTTGGGGAAGGAAGTATGACACAAAGTGAAATTCCCAAATAAATAAAGCTAATTCCTTAAAATTATCTAAATTTTATATGAAGTGTGTTTCATATTTTAAAAAAAAAGTCTGAGAGGCCAGGCACTGTGGCTCACGCCTGTAATCCTAGCACTCTGGGAGGCCGAGGCAAGTGGATTGCCTGAGCTCACAGGTTTGAGACCAGTCTGAGCAAGAGCAAGACCCCATCTCTAACAAAAAAAAAAAAAACAGGTGGCTTGGTGCCCGTAGCACAGCGGTTACGGTGCCAGCCACATACACCGAGGCTGGAGGGTTTGAACCCAGCCCAAGCCAGCTAAAACAACAATGACAACTGCAACAAAAAAAATAGCCAGGCGTTGTGGTGAGTGCCTGTAGTCCCAGGCTACTTGGGAGGCTGAGGCAAGAAAATCGCTTAAGCCCAAGAGTTGGAGGTTGCTAGGGCAGTGCCTGTGGCTCAGTGAGTAGGGCGCCAGCCCCATATACCAGAGGTGGTGGGTTCAAACCCCACCTCGGCCAAAAACTGCAAAAAAAATAATAATAAGAGTTGGAAGTTGCTGTGAGCTATGACTCCGTGGCACTCTACCAGGCAACATAGTGAAACTCTGTCTCAAAAAAATAAAAATAGCCAGGCGTTGTGGAGAACACCTATAGTCCCAGCTACTCAGGAGGCTGAGGCAAGAAAATTGCTTGAGCCCAAGAGTTTGAGGTTGCTGTGAGCTATTATGCCACAGCACTCTACCGAGGGTGACAAAGTGAGAAGCTGTCTCAAAAAAAAAAAAAATCTGCCAGGTGTGATGGCTCATGCTTGTAATCCCAGCATTTTGGGAGGCCAACGTAGGCCAGGAGTTCAAGACCAGTCTGGGCAACAAAGCCAGAGACCTCCCCCATCCTGTCTCTACCAAAAAACAAAGTTGAGGGGAGTAGCTTAGGGTCTGTTTCCAGCTGCCTACGTGCAGTGCAGTGTATGTGGGTCACGCTGGTTTCTGTTAGAGGTGGCTGCAGTGCCCTTTTGTTTTCTTCTATCCAGAAGACTTAAAGAATCATAAACATGCTACCACGAATCCTATATCAGCGTGGTTTTGGGCTTCACTCTCACAGTTTCTGTCCAACCAGGAAAGACAACAGTAAGGAAATTTACAAGAAAAAAGAAAGAGTAGACCAAAGAATCACCAGGGAAAGCTCCTCGTGCCTCTCTCTCCTCGGCCACGCTGGTTCACACTGCTCCTGGGGAGAGTCCTCACAATCCTTCTGTTCCCATTTTTTTTTTTTATTAAATCATAGCTGTGTACATCAATATGATCATGGGGCACCATACACTTGGTTCATAGACCATTTGACACATTTTCATCACATTAGTTGACATAGCCCTCCTGGCATTTTCTTAGTTACTTTGCTAAGACATTTACATTCCACATTTACCAAGCCTCACATATACCCTTGTAAGATGCACCATCGGTATGATCCTTTCAATGCCTCTCCCTCTACCCACCTCCCCCCTCTCTCCCCACCCTTTCCCCCTTCCCCCTATTCTTAAGTTGTAACTGGGTTATAGCTTTCATGTGGAGGTCCTAAATTAGTTTCATAGTAGGGGTGAGTACATTGGATACTTTTTCTTCCATTCTCAAGATACTTTACTGAGAAGAATATGTTCCAGCTCCATCCATGTAAACATGAAAGAGGTAAAGTCTCCATCTTTCTTTAAGGCTGCATAGTATTCCATGGTGTACATATACCACAATTTATTAATCCATTCGTGGATCGATGGGCATTTGGGTTTTTTCCATGACTTAGCAATTATGAATAGGGCTGCAATAAACATTCTGGTACAAACATCTTTGTTATGATGTGATTTTTGGTCTTCTGGGTATATGCCCAGCAAAGGAATTACAGGATTGAATGGTAGATCTATTTTTAGATCTCTAAGTGTTCTTCATATCTCTTTCCAAAAGGAATGTATTAATTTGCATTCCCACCAGCAGTGCAAAAGTGTTCCCTTTTCTCCACATTCACGCCAACATCTCTGGTCTTGGGATTTTGTGATATAGGCTAGTCTCACTGGAGTTAGATGATATCTCAAAGTAGTTTTGATTTGCATTTCTCTGATGATTAAAGATGATGAGCATTTTTTCATATGTCTGAAGGCTACGCGCCTGTCTGTTCCCATTTTTGATGACCTCCCTGCTCTAAGTGAGGTGTCCTAAGCAGCAGAGTTGTCACTCCTGGCTTCTCTTTAGAACTATAGCATCTCAGCCCTCCCCAGACCTCCTGACTCAAAAATCTGCATTTTAACAAGATCCTCAAGTGATTCCTATGCGAGTTAACGTTTGAGAAGCTGATCCGGGGTTTCTAAAAGACAGAATAAAAACTGCAACATGAACAGCTGCAAAACAGATGCAAAGTCAATCACGTGGTATAACATATGACTTCTCTAGGGGATTTATGACCCTCTGTGGACAGCAGCTTAGAACATAGAAAACAGAAATTTGGAGGGATTTGAAGAAAGCAAATGCCATGTTACCTAGCCTTTTAATTGCCCTAAAGGGATCCACCTTGGGTTAGAGGCAATACAGTGCCCAGCTTAAAACAGCTTCATGTATCCAATGAGAGCTCAAGTGTTTGTTTTTGTTAAATAGAGAACAGAACATTTACACTGATCTTCCATGAAATCAGATGGATTGATTGAATCAGTGTTTCCAAAACAGCATTCTACAATACCAAAATTTGTTAACAAGAAAAGAGCTGATGTTATATGTTTTTAAATAACCTAGGAAATAGGTGAAGGTGAATGGGTCAGGTCCACTCTCAACTTACCCACTGAATGCTTTCATTCATTCAACAAAGACTAGGTTTCAGGATCTCAGCAAAGAGGGGCTTCAAGACATGCAGCAACCAAGGCTGCCAACCACTGTCTGAGATCAAGTGCCCCAGGCAGCCCAGGGTAACTGAGGTGGGAAGGGGAACAGAGCCGTGGGAAGAGAGTAGGACCCGGGGAGGAGGAGGAGCAGGAGGAGGGCTTCTGCATGCACCTGTTTGTTTTTTGGGAGTTGGAGGGGTTGAGCTTCTCACTATGTCACCCTTGGTAGAGTGTCCTGGCATCACAATTCACAGCCACCTCAAATTCTTGGGCTTAAGCAATTCTCTTGCCTCAGCATCCCAAGTAGCTGGGACTACGGGTGCCCACCATAATGCCTTTTTTTTTTTTTGCGGTTTTTGGCCGGAGCTGGGTTTGACCCACCACCTCTGGCATACGGGGCCAGCACCCTACTCCTTTGAGCCACAGGCGCCACCCCTTTTTTTTTTTTTTTTGTAATTGTCATCGTTTGGCAGGCTCAGGCTAGGTTCGAACCAGCCAGCTCCAGTGTATGGGGCTGGTACCTTAGCCGCTGAGCTACAGGCACCTGTTTGTTAAGAATCTGGGCTCCCTGGGAAACTAGATTAAAGTTGGGTGGGATATAGGTCCAGCCTGTCTCATGGACTTGCCAGTAAGAGGGGTCTCAACTCTACCTGGCGAAGGTCTTCACAGCACTGTGGCACCTCACACAGTCCTTCCGCCCCCTCCTCAGGGCTGCAGAGCTGTGGCTACTTTATTTTTTTTAATTAATTTATTTTTTAAATTTCAGATTAATATGAGGATATGAATTATTAGGTTACATGTTTGTGTTATTAAGTAAAGTTCAAGTTGTAGTTGAGCCTTTCAGCAAGGGGGTGTGCTACATACCCTTACATTGTGTGCATTAGGGAAGAGTTTACCCATCCCTCTTCCTCTCTCCCTCCTCTCCGCTGTCTCTCCCCTCTCCTCCCTCCCACTTGAATATAATCATGGGGGGTTTTTCCTGTGAACATATAATCGTTTATTTGTTTCATATGAGTATTGAGTACATTGGATACTTGCTTCTCCACTCTTGTGATACTTTACTAAGAAGAATGTGCGTCAACTCCATCCAGGTAAATACAAAAGATGTAAAGTCTCCATCTTTTTATAGCTGAATAGTATTCCATGGTGTACATATAACCATGCAAGTGTCCTCAAACTTTTTTTTTTTTTTTTTTGTAGAGACAGAGTCTCACTTTACTGCCCTCGGTAGAGTGCCATGATGTCACATGGCTCACAGCAACCTCCAGCTCTTGAGCTTATGTGATTCTCTTGCCTCAGCCTCCCGAGCAGCTGGGACTACAGGCGCCCGCCACAACACCCGGCTATTTTTTTGTTGTTGCAGTTTGGCCAGGGCTGGGTTTGAACCCACCACCCTAGGCATATGGGGCCGGCGCCCTACTCACTGAACCACAGGCGCCGCCCCGTCCTCAAACTTTTTAAACAGGGGGCCAATTCACTGTCCCTCAGACTGTTGGAGGGCCAGACTATATTTAAAAAAAAAACTATGAACAAATTCCTATGCACACTGCACATATCTTATTTTGAAGTAAAAAAACAAAACGGGAACAAATACAATCACACCACCTCATGTGGCCCATGGGCCGCAGTTTGAGGACCCATCCATTCATTGGTTGATGGGCACTTGGGTAGATTCCACGCTTGGCGATTGTGAATCATGCTGCAATAAACAATCTAGTGCAAATGTCCTTGTGGTAACTTGTGGTAAAATGACTTTTTTTCTTCTGAGTAGATACTTAGTAATGGGATTGCAGGATCAAATGGAAGGTGTACTTTTAGCCCTTTGAAGATTCTCCAAGATCAACAAATCCCCAGAGTTGGGAATTCTGGAGAGCATGTCTAAGGAACAGCCACTAGAGGCCGCGCTTTGTCCCTCAAGGGAAAGGGCTTGAGCAAAGGGCTGAGCAAATTTGCAGCTGGCTTAGTTCAGCCAAGAACGCTTTGTCCTTTCCTCGCATCTGCATCTGTGTGCTCAGCTTGTGGCTCTCTGCAGAATCCTGCAGGAAATCAAACACCAGCTTGAAAGTTAGAGAGCTGGCGGGCCCCTTAAGTCCCTCCTCGGACTCTCCAAACTCTTCCCAGGCCTCCTGCAGGGCAAAAAGTTTTTGTTCCCTGATAACAGGACTATACCTTCTCACTTCACTAGGATTCCGAAAACTGCTCCCCGGGAAGTTGAGTGAAAGCTGACTCGACCAGAGGAGCTGAGCTGGGAGAAATCACCCAAGGGGAAAAACAAAGCAGTGGTTTCTAGTGCCTGCTCTGCTTTTAAGAGTGTTCAGAGGCTACTGAACTTTTAAGGTCACTGAGCATTTTTAATGGAAGTGAGGATTCAGAGTCATGGCAAGGCAAGCAGGAGAAAGCTGCTTCTGAAGTTGTTTCTCAAGAAATGTGAGCCAATGGATCACATCCCGCCAGAGTGACAGACCCTGGCACTGTCCTGGGGAAGGCAAATGACCAACATTGGTGAACACCTGCTCCCCCAGGGACTGTGAGTAGTACTCTCTATGTTCCATTGTTCAGTGATCTAACAGACCTGGGGTGGGAGGAGTGGGGGTGGAATATAAATATCTCTATTTCCCTAATGTCCAAACTGGGACTGGGAGATGTTATATAACTTGCCAGGGGACTTACCTGTCCCCTAGTAACAAAACGGGAGAACACTATGCTTATTTGATTTGATTTGTAACTAGATAATAATATGATTCAAAAAACAAAAAGCATAGAAGGTCTCCTGTCCCACTGACTCCCAAGTATCTAGTTTTCCCCATCTGTCTTCCTCACCACATACGCAGGTAGCCACCCCATTTGTCCCTTGTTGTACACCTTGAGCATTTCTTTAAGCATATTCCAGTTAACAGAGTACGTATTCTTCTTTCTTCTATTTTTACACAAAACATGGCATTCTGTATAAACTGTTCCATGCCTTGTGTTTTTCTCTTTATGTGCCTTGAAATCTTGCCATAGGAGCACATAAAGACCTTCTTCATTCCTTTCCATTTATACAACATTCCATTGTATGGGCAATCCATAATTTAATTCAGCATCTTCTACTGATGGACCTTAGGTTGTTCCCCATCTTTTGCCACTATAAGCAATGTTGCAATGAATAACTTGGTACCAACATCATTTTGCACATGCGAGAGCCAGGAGCCCACATGTATCTTGTTCTAAACAATGTTTCCTCCACTCCAAAGCTGACATGGTAGTGATTACACGCCAGCTCTGGTAGATGTCTCTGTCCCCAACGCCACCCTCTATCGCCCTATTTGCCTTTTCTAGTTATGGAGCCTATTCAGATTTGAAGCAACTACAGAGTCTCAGGACAGAGAATTCTCATCTTTTTATCTCTTTCCGTGATTGCTTCTCTTCATTCTTTAAATACCAAGTGTGACTGTAACTGGGCTGTACTAGAGACAAGATCTTCAGATGTTCTTCTGCGTAAACATGGGATTTCAGCTGCCAACTGGATGATACTCTTTCATCCAGGTGCCAAGGAATTTCAAATCCTGCATATCATAGCCTATAAAAGGATTGGACCCCAGCTTAGAATTGGAAAAAAGACCTGCTAGAGGCAGCCTGCTGCTGTGGAAGTCAGTGTCTATTCAGAGGCTCTCAACCTTCCTAATGCTGCAATATATTTTCATTGTTAAAAAGGGGTCGCGATCCACAGGTTGAGAACTGCTATCTCCATTTCTAGCTCTTAACCTAAAGGGAAATTTAGTGAATTGGAGGCAGCGTTAGGCAGGCCCAAGAAAGTCTACCTCCGGGGAGTTAAAATTCATCACCAAAACTTTCATCTTTGTCATCTCTTTTGATACTTAGATTTTCAGATTCACCTTTCAAGATGTCTTTTTTACCCCTCAAAATAGTATTTACCAATTAGAGTACTTAAAAAAAGAAGGAAGAGGCCAAGCACCGTTTCTCATACTTGTAATCCCAGCACTTTGGGAAGCAGAGGCAGGAGGATCACTTGAGCCCAGGAGTTTGAGACCAGCCTGAATAACATAGCAAGACCCCATCTCTGAAAAAAAAGAATAGAAAAATTGGCTGGGCATGGTGTCTTTAGTCTGTAGTCTCAGCTACTCAGGAAGCAGAGGCAAAAAGATCACTTGAGCCCAGGAAATTGAGGATGCAGAGAGCTATGATCATACTACTTACTGCACTCTAACCTAGGAAAAAGAACGAGATCTTGTCTCGAAAAAACAAAAGTGAAGGTAGGTTGCTTTTCATGGTGGGTTCTGACTGCCATTTGCTTGTTTTACCAACAGACCAGTCCATTCCGTTTTAGAGGCATGTCACTGTGACTCCTCTTTCTTGAGCACCTGAGGCATACCAGTCACTATGTTGATCAATGGCATGAGGTGTGGGTGCTCCCGTCTAAGAGGAGACTCAGATACATAAATAAGAGGTAACTTCTAAGTGGTAGAGGTGCGGTATAAGGGAGGGAGGTGCGTCCTGGGTCTCCGGGAGCCCAGAGAAGAGGCCCTTAGCCCAGAGTGGGGAGAGGGAGGAAGAGGAGCAGTTCAGAAAGGCTCTGTAGGGGATGAGGTACTAAAATGAGTCCCGTGGAGGGGGCAGCAGTGCTGAGGCAGAGAAGGCGCCCAGACAGGGGACAGAGTGTGGGGCGCAGGGACCAAAATCTAACTTACCTCCTCAAACTCCTGAAAAATGGAATGGTCAGCTGTTGATAGTAGCCCACATGGGACAAGTTTTAACAAAGAAAATGGAGATGAATTTGAATTCTACCCCACAGTCCTTAAATATCAGCAGTTCCCCTGAGCTTACCTCGATGAGACCTGTCCAGTAACAAGCTCACCCTGATCCTCTTCACCAATTGTAGGAACCTTTCATCAGACTGAGTTCCAGGCAAGCTTTCCTCAACTGCCTCAGCCCTTCTGTCTCTTATCTCAGACCCAAGAGTGTTTTCTCCTAATCACAGGGAAGGCCTGAGCCTCCTTTTTTAAAACTGCCACCAACACTCAGAACTCATACAAGTTCTGTATCTTTCCTTCCAGCTGTTGACTACCAAAGAACAAACCAATAGTTTTCTGGAAACTTGTATGACTGTCTTTGTCTCCTATGAATGGAGACACATTGGAAAGACCCATGTGAAGTCTGCAAAGCCCAAATCACTCTGTAAATGTAACGTGCCAGTGTTATCAGCCACACAATGATCACTGTCATATCTCCAAGTATAAGTCCATCTGCCAGATGTGTTTGGGAAACTAAGGTATCAGAAATTTGGCCAGGTGCAGTGGCTCATGCCTATAATCATAGCACTCTGGAAGGCTAAAAAGGGCAGATTGCTTGAAGTCAGCAGTTCGAGACCAGCCTGAGCAAGAGTAAGACCCTGTCTTTCCTAAAAATAGAAACATTAGCTTGGCATTGTGGTTATGCACCTGTATTCCCAGCTAACTTGTGAGGCAGAGGCAGGAGGATCACTTGAACTCAGGAGTTGGAAGTTGCAGAGAGCTATGATGACACCACTGCAGAGACTACCTGGAGTCTCTGTCTCAAAAAAATAAATAAATAAATAAGGAGTGGCCCACACTGCCCTGTCAACATTCAAGTGTCCTTAGGGTTCACATCTCGCCTGCTGGTTTTATAATGTCCCTGAACCCCCGTTTCTTTATCTATAAAGTGAGTATCACAAATATATAACTTCCTCCCAAAAATAAATAAAATAACGAAGGTTAAAGCACCTGACACATGTAGGCTTACAATGAATATTAGTTACCTTCCCCTAAACATCTGATATTTAAATAAGGCTATGAATATAAGGAAAGATACATGAGCACAAGCCTAAGTGCCAGGTAAGGATGTATTTCCTAATCTGGACTCTACCCACACCAGGCTCCCTGCCCCACCCCATGAAATCATCAGAAAAGGAAAGGGATGCCTGGCCTCTGAGATCTCATCCAATTTTAGCTCTAGGTGTTAGCATCATGTGGAAGTGGCAGGTTTTTGAAATGCTGACATGCTGACACTTAAACACATGGCTGGATCCTGTTATAGCTCAGAGAAAGTATATAAAGCAGTTGGCCCTAGGTGAGATTTCAAAAAATAAAACAACGCCCAGCATGATGTAAGTGGTGAGGCTTAGGGATAGAAGGGCTGGGGTTTAAATCCCAGTTTCACACTTGTCTGCTGCACGATCTTGGGTGGGGATGAATAATGTATTATCCCCATATGCTTCATCTCTGCTCCCCTGTAACGTGGAGGTGATAGCATCCTCTTTATTGCTTTGTCGTGGTGCTCAACAAACACCCATTCCCTTCTCCTTTGCAGTCAAAGGCTTAGTCCATTTGAATCTGCAGCCCAGCTGCAGCCTTGAACACCTGGTCAGTTGCTGGAAATGTCCCTCCGTATACTGCTTGGTTGGAATTATTCCCATGCTCTGCAGTATGTGTCTGCCTGTGTAGAGGATCAGTTTCCCTTCTTAGCGCCTACTCAAAGGATTTCACGTCAGCCAGCATCTAGCACATGGACCACGGCAGAGCACTCATCACACTCTCTACTGCCAACATCCCCTTTGTCTCCAGCAGTCACCAGCTTTAATCTTTCTGCAAAATGCCTCCACCTCCAACTGGGACTGTCCCAGTCCCTTTTGTGCCCGCGCCTGGGACTGCCAGTCTCTATCTGTTTCCTACCCTGCGTCTTTGCTTTCTCTTGCGTTTCCTGAGGCGTTTCCCTCTCGTTTCAATGACTTTCTGGATTTCTCATTGGCTTTGTGTTGTTTTTCCTTTGCTGCCTCTTAGGGACCAAGGTTAAAACCTCACTCCCTCCTTTTTCCATTGCTCATCCTGCTATTTTTGTTCCCTCATCCCTTCTCTCAAAGTAACACAAGAAGGAAGTACCTCGGAAACACCCCATAACCATTTAACTGGAGACGTTAAGAAATATTCTGTATTTCTAGAATCTAGAATCTGCAACAATATTTGTGTTTTATACAGAAAGATGTGAAGAACAGAATAAGGGAATCATTAATACTAAAGGTTCCAATTAAATCACATCCAGAGAAAATGTAAAAGCAGTAAACACACCAATACTATTTTGTTCCATTTTACACTAACCAATGGCCCATGCCCACTTCTGAAGTACATACCAGGAGCCAACCCCTTCCTTATGCTTCATTTCATCCAGGTCCATAGATTAGGGGCAAGACCACATGTAAGGAAGTAAGGGTCCTGAAAGACACAGAAGGAGAACAGAAACTTGCTGTGCTAAATGCAGGATTCAGAGGCTAGAACCAGAAAGGTGGGGTTCATTGGACCAGAAGCCAACCCTTCTGTTTTCATGGTCTAGTAGGTCTCTAAATTAGGAGGCCTTTCACTTTCCCATTCCCAAGGGCAAGAATGAAGGGTTCTGGGTGATTATTACAAGATGTGTTGATGGAAGAGCATAGTGGCCCATGCCTGTCATCCTAGCACTTTGAGAGGCTAAAATGGGAGGATCACTTGAGGCCAGGAGTTTGAGGAAAAAGTGTTGATGCCTCCAGAGCCAGCCACACCACTGAGAAACTGCATAGCAAGCTAGTAGACCGCATGAAGCGGGGTGGGGGGGGGTTGTTGTTGTTTGTTTGTTTGTTTTTGAGACAAAGTCTCACCATGTGGCCCTCAGTAAAGTGCTGTGGTGTCACAGCTCACTGTAACCTCAAACTCCTGGGCTCGAGCAATTCTCCTTCCTCAGCCTCCCAGGCAGCTGAGACTACAGGGGCCCACCACAATGCCTGGCCATTTTCTGTTGCAGTTGTCATTGTTGTTCAGCTGGCCGAGGCTGGGCTTGAACCCACCACCTTCGGTGTATGTGGCTGGCGCCATAACCACTGTGCTACGGGCGCCAAGCCATGAAGCAGGTTTTAAAGAATAAAAATTGACAGCCCGCGCCAGCCCCATATGCCGAGGGTGGCGGGTTCAAACGCAGCCCCGGCCAAACTGCAATCAAAAAATAGCCGGGCGTTGTGGCGGGCGCCTGTAGTCCCAGCTGCTGGGGAGGCTGAGGCAAGAGAATCGCGTAAGCCCAAGAGTTAAGAGGTTGCTGTGAGCCGTGTGACGCCATGGCACTCTACCTGAGGGCGGTACAGTGAGACTCGGTCTCTACAAAAAAAAAAAAAAAATTGACAGCCCGGTGTGGTGGCTTACACCTGTAATCCTAACACTCTGGGAGGCTAAGGCAGGTGGATCGCCTGAGCTCAGCCTAAGCAAAAGTGAGACCCCTGTCTCTACTAAAAATAGAAAAACTAGGTGGGTGGGCGGCACCTGTGGCTCAAAGGAGTAGGGCACCAGCCCCATATGCCAGAAGCGGTGGGTTCAAGCCCAGCCCTGGCCAAAAACTGCAAAAAAAAAAAAAAAGAGAGAGAAAAAGAAAAACTAGGTGGGTGTTGTGGTGGGTGCCTGCAGTCCCAGGGACTTGGGAGGCTGAGGCAGGAGGATCACTTGAGCCCAGAAGTTTGAGGTTGCTGGCTATGAAGCCATGGCACTCTACCCAGGGCAACAGAGTGAGACTCTGTCTCGAAAATAAATTTTTTTTGAGATAAACTTGAATTTGATTCAATAGTCCTGAAATATTAGCTTTGTTTAAATAAACAAAGTCAGGGTGGTCACTGCTTGATTTCATACAGGTTGCCTTGACTCACTCTTCAGATTAAATAGCTACTGTGACCTGACCCCTACCCTTAGCATCTTTGCACTCTAACTGGATATATTGCCTCTAGACCTTTCCCGTATTTCCTGCACCCTGGGACCCACCCCTTGCCTCATAAACAGTGTTCTCACTCAACTTGCCTCCCCAGTGGGACCCTGACACCAATCACCAAACACACAGACAGGCACGTACACACATGCTTCCCTCTTTCCTTCTGAATTCCTTGCACTCAGCACCGATAACTATTTCATTCACCTTACCCCTAAATACTGCCTATGACTGACGGTCTTCTCTTGTGAATGAAACTATTAATATTATTTATGGGGCGGCGCCCGTGGCTCAAGGAGTAGGGCAGCAGCCCCGTATACCAGAGGTGGCGGGTTCAAACCAGAAAAAAATATATATATACTATTTATAGACTTCTGTGCTCTTAACTTCACACAGGACAGCGTCACGGTTACCTTCCTCCCCAGTGCCAACCCAAAGTGCTCTGCACATGGCAAGTACTTGATGGGGATACGTCTGATGGATAAATCTCTGTCTCTGTTGGGTTTGACCTGTCATCTTTCAAAAAGGCTCTGGCAGTGTCTAAAGGGATAGATGACACTTAAAAAAAAAAAAGGCAATCAATGAATGCTTAGACTTCCTATGACTGGGGGAAGAGAGGGCCTAATGGCAGAGCCTCTACAATAGTAACCCCTGTTTTAGAAGATGGCTACTGTGTATCTGGAGGCTGAAAGAAGCAAGACTTCAGAAACAGGGGAAGAAAATACCGAAGACAATCAACACATGCTGTAATTCCAAAATATTTACTCAGGCAGGCCTCCTCTCATATCCTAGAGACCAGAAGGAAGTAACTCCTCCCCTGGAAAATAGGACTTCAGAGTGGGGAGGGACTCATGGCCTTGGCCCAAGGCTCTGCAAGGCCTAACTGTACACTGTGTGGAAGTCCTTATCCACCGAAGGCTGCCTGGAAATGGTGAATGAAGGAATAAGAGAGAGAGAGAAATCTGTTAAGTATTCTCCTCTAAATAGGTCAGAAACTTCCAGCCTCTAGACAAGTTTGATTTCCCTAGAAAATTATCATAATAATATTAGAAGCGACAGGGCGGCGCCTATAACTCAATGGGTAGGGCGCCAGCCACATACACCAAGGCTGGTGGGTTCAAACCTGGCCTGGGCCAGCTAAAACAACAATGACAACTGCAACAACAAAAAAAATAGCTGGGCATTGTGGCGGGAGTCTGTGATCCCAGCTACTTGAGAGGCTGAGGCAAGAGAATCACTTAAGCCCAAGAGATTGAGGTTGCTGCGAGTTGTGAGGCCATGGCACTCTACCCAGGTCCACAGCTGGAGACTCTGTCTCAAAAATATATATTAGAAGCTACAAACATCTGTTAAGTTCTTTCTACGTGCAAGAAGTAGTTATACATGCTTTAGTGTATCGGTTCATTTCATCTGCACAATTTTTTGATGTTGGTTCTGTTGTTTTCATTTGGTAAATGAGGACATTTAAACACAGACAGGTTAAGTGACTTCCCCATGGTCACACAGCAAGTGCATGGTGAACCTGGAAACGTAGTGGGAGAGAAAGATGTGGGGATAAAAGGTCAGAGAAACTTGGGCTGGAATCCTGGCTTCACCATCTATTAGCTGTGTGACCTATTGCAAGTCATTTAAAACTCCCTGAATCATATTTGCCTCATTGGAAAAATCAGGTTAATTGCATCTACATCATAGGGTTGTTGTGAAAGTCGGATGAGCCTTGGAACTTTTTTTTTGAGCCTTGGAACTTTGAATTTCCAGTAACTGAAGGGCTAGTAACTTAGATCAACCCTGCTGCTGAAAATAACTAAGTGTGCTAGATCGGTTTTCTCTGAATCTTCATAAAAGCATCAATTGCTGACAAGATGGGAAGACCTTCCAGGCCCAAATCCGCGAGAAAGCAAGAACCCAGACAGGTAAGCAGAACACCAAAGCCATCTTTCCAGTGAAGGCAGCTTTTGATCTGGAGTCTCAAAGCTGCAAAACTGAATTGTGGTTTTAATGGATTTTTTTTTTTTTTTTGAGATAAAGTCTCACTCTGTTGCCCTGAGTAGAGTGCTATGGTGTCATAGCTCACAGCAACCTCAAACTCCTGGGCTCAAGAGATCCTCTTGCCTCAGCCTCCCAGGTAACCTGGACTGCAGGCCTGACTGGTTTTTCTATTTTTAGTAGAGATGCATGGGGTCTCGCTCTTGCTCAGGTTGGTCTCGAACTCCTGAGCTCAGGCAATCCACCTGCCTTGGCCTCCTAGAGTGCTGAGATTGTGAGTGTGAACCACAGTTTGTGGCTTTTATGGATTCTTGAAGCAAGAAGACAGAAGTCAGGACCAGAGATTACCAGGCTTTCCATAGACACCTCCTCACCTCCTGACCCCTATGCAAATCAGCAGTGAACTGACCCAGCTCACAACACTGCCAAGGGACTGCAGGGAGAGAGGAGGAAAGAAAAGGAAAAATGCCCTATCCCTAAGAGGTGATTACCAGGAGTTAGCATTTTTGCCGATTTGGAGCCCAAGACTACATCGCTGGTGTGGTTCAAAACCTCAAGGAATGTACTTAAAATAGTACTACATAGAGAGAAAGATGAAGAAATTGGGAAAGGACACAGAATAAAAGGTTGGAGAACAATATATACATACAATTTGTGTGCTGTGCTCCAGCCACACTGAAATGTACCCAGTTCTTAATTGCACGCACACACACACAAGTACACACCCCTCTCATCTTTGCACCGATGGTCCCTTCCATTGTAGACATTAACACATCAACCAAGTGATCTCTGGGGTCAGATGGCACAGGTTCAAATCCTGACTTTGGCACTTACTAGCTGGGTGAGTCTGGGTAAGCCACTTAATCTCTCTGGTCATTTTCCTCATTTGACAAATGAGGATAATAATAGTGTCATTTATCATGAGGATCCAATGAGTTAATAAGTCTGCTTAGTACAATGTCTGGCATATAGGAGGTAATTATATAGTGGTGGTGGTGGTGGTGGTGGTACCAATGATGACGATGATTTTCTCAAATGATGGTGTCCTTCTTATGTACTTGGTGACTTACTAATCCTTTACAGTATGGGTAATATTATCACCTCCTCTCGACTCTGTGAACCACAAACTTTATATGTGTGTCTCTTCTGGAGCACTTACCACACACTCTATTACAATGACTTATTGACATTTCCACCTCCCCCCAGGAACTGTAGGTTTCTTGATGGCAGAGTCTGAAGGTTATTTTTCATTATGTCCTCAATTGCCCGTTGGAGCTTGACCTGTAAAAGATGCTTAGTAAACATTTGATGAATGAAACAATGTATAGATGACCTTAATTTGCCTTAGCAGATTAATTTTTCCTATCAAAATTTCATTTGCCCCTTATTCTGCTCTGAACTTTAAACCAAAACCATAAAACATTGTTCCCTCACTTGAAATGTTTCTCTGCAACTTATATATCTTAAGATCAGCCCCCATGCCTTATCGGCTTAATTTGGTTCTGCCTGAGCCATAGGATGTCAGGAAAATGACTAAACCACCATAAAAATGATATTGGCAAACAAATTGGGCTGATGAGTCATGAGATCAGTGGCCAAGAAATATTCACAGAACTCTTCCTGCTTATGTGGGGATGTGGACTTCCTGGTTCTGTGGTATTAATGGTAAGAACACTGAATGATCTCAGGGTCAGAAAGACTTGACTTTGGGTCCCAGGATCACTCCTTATTTGTTATGTGATTTTGGGCAAAATGTAGTCTTCCTAAACTTTGTGTTCCTCATCTATAAAATGGATTTAATAATACCCACCAGGCAGTATTGCTGTGAGGCCATTAAGTTAACACAATGCATGCAAGAGGGCTTTGTCAGCGGCCAAGGGCTTTAGATATGTAAAGGTGGCTAATCATGCTTGCCTGCGCTAGAAAGTGCCCAATTATATTCCAGTGACATTCTGGGTGGCCAGGTTTCAGCTCTCAGTGGGTGGATTTTCTCAGAAGAGGCCCTCTATCAATATGAACCATCAAAAAAATGTACTTCACTCAGGAACAAACAGTCTTCGTGGAATTTTAGAGACATCTCTGTTTTGAGAGTTTGGTGAGTGACCGAGCTTCGTTCCAGAGAAAACAGCCCTGAGGGGATCTGTCCGGGGAGCACGTAGGAGATTCATGCTTTGTCCATGACTCGACTTGTTCTGACACATCCATGCTCAGTAGCAAGGGGAGAGAGGGCGTGGGCCGCCTCTGCTGGGTGCCTGAGAACTCAGGGAGCCTCTCTAGAATGACAGGGTCCTGAAAACCAGCTCTGAAGCCAAGAGAGCCATGTTGGTGAGAGAGAAAGAACAGTTCCTCCCAACCAGGAGACCTTTGTCAGACCACGGGGGTGGGGGTTTTAGAGGAAGCAGAGGCCATCACCTCCAAGTCATTAAAGACCAGACTCTGCATTCTGGATTTAGAGATATTTTTGATTATCCTCCATCATTCATCTGGCGGAATCCTGCCCCACTTCTTTTAGAAAGCCAGAGAAATTTCATAACGGAATGAGGCAATTTCATTTTGGCATTGCCTTCGTCTGTTAAGACCGTATTGTTCAGCTAGGAATGAGGTTACACATTCATGGCATTAGAAAGTACTCGAAGTTGGAAAGAGTACAGAGAACATCAGTGCAAACCCACGGAAGCTGAGAGGCAGAGATGAAGAGACATGTCCATAGGAAAGCGGTGAGTGGGCCTGGATTCCAGGTGTCTTTAGTCCTAGCCCAGAACTCCACCCTCTCATCCTCCCAGACAAGTGAGCCTGGAGAGTCCAGATGCTTCTATTACCAGCTGTGGTCAAGACCGAGGGTGGATCTAGGTAAGAAGTACAATCGGCTAAGCACGCATCCTCACCCTGCTGCAGAAAGCTGCTACCAAGATAGGCTGCATGACTGTCACCATTTGTCTAAAGAAGATTCAGATTTATTGGAGTTGCATCAAGGATGAAATCTGTTCACCCAACCAGTTCGCTTCCTCACCAAATCTTCCCCAGACATGCAGGCTTTCTCTTATGTATAATTTCTTCCATACCATCCCAGAGAGTGAAAGAGCTGGGTAAGAAACCAAGGCTTTGATGGACATCACCCATAGCTCACTGTGCCTGGCCTCATATAGTCCACTTCTAAGCAATGCCTCGAAAAAGTAACTGTATTTCCAATGTTCCAGGGAAAAAAAAAAGCACACACACTTCTGTTCTACTGAGTCATCCTACCAAAGAGCATTTCAGGCATTCAAATGCACCAGAAGATTAAACATGGGAGACTCTCCATTCCACCATGCTAGAATCACACCTGAATTCACCCTAAGCTCCAGTCCATTCTAGGCCTGTTGTGCTCTAGAGAAAATAGTGTTCCAATTTCACCAAATTTCAAACTAGTTAAGGCAATAATCAGTCCTATTTAGTAAGTGATTACTATGCGCCAGACACTGTGTAAACCCTTTTAAATTAATTACCTCCCAGCAATTACTTTAGAGAATTACCACGATCAGCATCATCCTCACATTTAACTGGCTAAATTTCACACAGCAAGGAGGCAGAGCCAGGCCCATAACCATCATGCCCTGATGTCACAGCCATAGAGAAAAGCACAGGGGAAGGTTATATGCAGAATGTACAATGGGCTTGGGAGCATGAAACTTTAGACCAATGTCCAGAGGCAGAAGCACCCCCCTCAGCATCCTCTGCCCGTGTTCGTGGAGGGGGAAGATCCAGTGATCTAAGCGGCACCATTACTTGTCCTGTGCTGATATGGGGCACCTGACAGAGTTCCAGCCCTTGTTCAGCGCGACCCTATACAGAGACATGTAGCTTCACTATTCTGTAAGAATTGCATGGAAAGGCTTACCGCCCGTAGCTCAGGGGTTAGAGCACTGGCCACGTACACCAAAGCTGGAGGGTTCATACCCATCCCGGGCCTGCTAAAACACCAATGACAACTGCAAGAAAAAGAATAGCCGGGCGTTGTGGTGGGTGCCTGAAGTCCCAGCTACTTGGGAGGCTGAGGCAAGAAAATCCTGTAGCCCAAGAGTTTGAGGTTGCTGGGAGCTGTGATGCCAGGGCACTCTACCATTTAAGGAGAGTTTTAAGGTCACACTCGCATTTAAGGAGAGTTTTCTTTCTATCTCTGGGATTCTGTTGGGGCCTCTTCTCCCTGTGAATCTCTGTCCTTGGAAACCTTCCTCACTTTTCACAGCCAGCTATGCTCACTTTTTCATGGCCCACCTTGGCATTTGGTCAGCAGGCTATTCTTTTGCTCATGAGTGTTTTAAATGGCTTCTTTTGCATGTTTTATTTCCTCTAATTAGGTCAGAAACATCTCAAGAACAAGGACCATATATTTTATTTATTTGTTTTCCCACCCATAACATACAGCATTCTCATTGAGCATGACAGGTTGTCAGCACACCTTTGTTGACTAACTTTTATTTCCTCTGCCCATCCTCCAGCATAGGGGAAAAAAAATTACACAAGTGAAACACCAGGAGAATAAGGCAAAGGTCTGGACATTCCAGCTTTCAGAAGAAAAGATAATTTTCTCTGGGCATTTTATTTTCTTTTTTTTTTTTTGAGACATAGTCTCACTATGTTGCCCTTGGTAGAATGCTGTGGCATCACAGCAACCTCAAACTCTTGGGCTTAAGCAATTCTCTTGCCTCAGCCTCCCAAGTAGCTAGGACTAGGTACCCACCATAATGCCTGGCTATTTTTTGGTTGGAGTTGTCATTGTTGTTTGACAGGCCCGGGCTGGATTGGAACCCGCCAGCTCCACTGTATGTGGCTAATGCCCTAGCCTCTGAGCTACAGGCACCAAGCCTTTTCTTTTTCTTTTTTTTTTTTTGAGACAGAGTCTTACTATCTTACCCTCAGTAGAGTGCTGTAGCATCACAGCTCACAACAGGTGCCCACCACAACCCCCGGCTATTTTTTGGTTGCAGTTGTCATTGTTGTTTAGCAGGCCCGGGGTGGGTTCAAACCCACCAGCCTCCGTGTATGTGGCCAGCACCCTACTCACTGAGCTACCGGTGCTGAACCACTGGGCATTTTCACATGAGTTTCTTGCCAGTCACATTTCACCCAGGTATTAATTACTTTTAAAAACAGAGAGAAATAAGATTCATTGAAGACTTACCATGTGTCAGCTTCCTTACATACATTATTTAGATTAATCCTCACTACCACTATGAGTAACAATAGCTATTTTCTCACTGTGGATTAGGACTCTGGAATATTGAGCAATTTCCCCCAGGCCTCTATGTAAAAGTAATGGGGGCCTATATTTAAAACTGAGTTTTATTCCAAAGCCTATGATTTTCCACTCAACTACACAACCCCCAGCTCTGCCCCAGGGTTCACTTACCCACCTTTTTCATTCTTTTTCTTTTTCTTTGGGACAGGTTTATCTACAAGTTGCATAACATGGGCTCCAGGGGATACTTGATAACAGCTTCATGGAAAAAGGAAGGAAAAGGGTGGCGCCTGTGGCTCAGTCAGTAAGGCGCTGGCCCCATATACCGAGGGTGGCCGGTTCAAACCCAGCCCCAGCCAAACTGCAACCAAAAAATAGCTGGGCGTTGTGGTGGGCGCCTGTAGTCCCAGCTACTCGGGAGGCTGAGGCAAGAGAATCGCTTAAGCCCAGGAGTTGGAGGTTTCTGTGAGCTGTGTGAGGCCATAGCACTTTACCGAGGGCCTGTCTCTACAAAAAAAGAAAAAGGAAGGAAAGAAGTGGAGGAAAAAAGAACTAAATTTTCTGAGCTCCTGCTGTATGCCAGGCTGCTACTGGCTTCTTTATACATTTATAAAAGTGTTACATATATTCATTTACTCATCTCAATGACCTCATCATATAAGGGAGAAATGTGAGGCCCAGGAAGACTTGCCCAGGGTCCCATAGCAGGTAAGTGGGAGTCAAGATCCAGCCCAGAGCCATCTGACATCAAAGAATCAAAGGGTGGAGCTTCCAAGGAAAACTCTGAGATTCTACTGAAGTATTGGGCTTGGTTTTTCAGATTTATGACTGTGTCTTTAGATTGCTGGCAGGCCCAGTGGGTAACAAGTCAGTCTGAGTAGATGGAGCAAGACACAAAGAGCCGTGAACTTCTGACCCTGGGGGTACTCACTGTAGCCCACAGAGAAAGCACAGGAGATCGCAGGCCAAAACCACACAACTGTCCATTGTGGAAGGCCTGAGAGCTCACAGGAGACCCCAGAAACCACCAGTCCCACTGAACCGGCTTACACTGTGTGGACAGTCTCTTAGGGCGAAATCTACCTTGAGCCGTCCCTTGGGATGGAGCAAACGGGATCGACAATGCACACAATGGGATAGAAGAAACTTGTCTTAGACCAGCGATATCATACATACTTATTGCTTTCTCAACTCTGCAATCAGCAGCCTGTATTTCATCAGGGCCTCACCTTCCCCTACTGTTGGTAGGTTGATTCTCCCCTCCACACTGCAGGGTTAGGCAGCTGACTCAGCCCAGCCTATTAGAGCCAAGCACTCCTGATCACTGTAAACATCCGGCTGAGCCTAAGACGCGTAGTGTGCAGATACAATGAGAAGACTTTTGCTCTCTCTTCTGGGTTTGAACCTGGCCAGGATGTTTGTTCTGAGGTTGCTGACATCCATTTTACCTCTATGTAGAGCTACAGAATAAATCTCCACAGAGGAAAACCGGAGGTTGTGTCCTAAATGACAGTGTTTGACCCCTAAATCCAGCCTTGCCTGGACTTTTCAATTCCCAGAGCTATTATAATACATTTCCACTTTTTTGCTGAAGTCAATTTCAGTCTCTTTACCTATCACTTACAAGAAAAAGAATCCTGACACAGTGACTGTTCGAAAAAAAAAGTCATTCTCAGCTGGGCACCGTGGCTCATGCCTGTAATCCCACCCAGCACATGGGAGGCCAAGGCAGGTGGATTGTCTGAGCTCATGGGTTCGAGACCAGCCTGAGCAACACGAGACCTCATCTCTAAAAATAGCTGGGTATTGTGGCAGATGCCTGTAGTCCTAGCTACTTGGGAGGCTGAGGCAAGAGAATCGCTTAAGCCCAACAGTTTGAGGTTGCTGTGAGCTATTATGCCATAGCACTCTACTGAGAGCACCAAAGTGAGACTCTGTCTCAAAAAAAAAGCCACTCTCCCATCAGCCTTTGGCGCCTCAGAATTAATGACATTTTAATAGGACTTACCTTTTTCAATATTTTGCTAAATTGTCCTCTTCTCAGGAAAGCCATTTCTGGCCATTGTATTTTAAATTGCAATTCCCTCTAACCTCTCTTATCCCCTTTCCCTGCTTTATTTTTCACTTATTACTATGTGATATGCTATTTATTTGTTTTGTTTATCAATTCTCTCCTGTAGGTCAGTCTCATGGGCAGGGACTTTGGGGGTGGGGTCTGTTTTACTCACTGTTATTGCCAGCATACAGCTTGGCACAGGTAGAAGCTGACTGAATACTGGCTCAATGAATGCATGAACATTTGGACAAGCCATACAGCAGGGGAATGCAGACATATCAACATCTTCTCACAGCCTTTGTATGCAGACTTGGGTTCAATTCTGGGCTTTCTCGCTTACTTACTGCTTAATACTGTACACATTAGTTAATCTGATTGAGATTCAGTTTCTCACCAAAAAGAGTGTGATAATGTCTCCCCTCATGATTATTATGAGATTAGATGAGATGGTGTCAGCTAGCGTTTGCCTGTCCCACTGTAGGCTCTTGTTACATACACATGGGGTGACTGCCCAAACTGAAAAAGAGAACCCATTTCACTGATATGTCAGGAGATCTTGCTCATCTTTCGTGAATCTGTGATGGCTGATGAACAACCAAAGATATATACTTGGCTCTGCAGGAGAAGTGATATTTTTGCCCCAATGTTAGCTGATCTAACAAAGAAGAAGACATTTGGATGGTCTGGGAATTCTGGTGGAACAAATCGCTAGTTCCTGGAAAATGATAATGACTTTTATTATTTACTTTATGTTATAGAATGAATGTTGTATCCCCCCAAGTTTATATGTTGAACTTCCAAACCCAGTATGATAGTATTTGGAGATGGGGTCTTTGGGGGGATGATTAGGGTCAGACGAGGTCATGAGAGTGGGGAAATCGTCAGGGGATTTGTGCCCCTGATAAGACACTCCTAGAGCATTTGTGTGCAGGCTCCCCTGCCCTCTGTCATATGAGGACAAAGTGGGCAAAGGAAAAGAGCCCTCGCCATAACCCGACCATACTGGCACACTGATCGTGAACTTCCAGTCTCCAGAACTCTGTGAAAATCAATTTATACTGTTAAGCCACCCTGTATAGCAGTATTTTTCAACCTTTTTCTCTCACAGATAAAACTTCATGGCACACTTGAACCTGTAGTTAAACTTCCACGCCACACTTCAATTAGTTGATCAAAAACAAAGTAAAACAAAATATACATAGTGCACTTTGAACTTCTTTCAAAAATAAATTAATCATCTTCTTTTTTTTGAGACTGAGCCTCAAGCTGTCACCTTGGGTAGAGTGCTATGGCATCACAGCTCACAGCAACCTCCAACTCCTAGGCTCAAGAGAGTCTCCTGCCTCCGCCTCCCAAGTAGCTGGGACTACAGGCGCCCGCCACAACACCCGGCTATTTTTTGTTTGCAGCCATCATTGTTGTTTGGCAGGCCCAGGCTGGATTCAAACCCACCAGCTCAGGTGTGTGTGGCTGGCGCCTTAGCCGCTTGAGCCACAGGCGTCGAGCCGTAATTAATCATCTTTAAAATTTCTCATGGCACTCTAGTATGCCAAGGCACACCGGATGAAAATCACTCTCATCTATGATTTTTGTTACAGCAATCTGAGCTAAGACACATAGGTATTTGCCCTTTCTCATCAGACACATAAAAACCAAGAATCTGTATGATAAATCTTAAAATGAGAATAAGAAATATTGGGACCAGGGCAGCGCCTGTGGCTCAAGGAGTAGGGCGCCAGTCCCATATGCCAGAGGTGGCGGGTTCAAACCCAGCCCCGGCCAAAAACCAAAAAAAAAAAAAAAAAAGAAATATTGGGACCAAGGAAAGTACGCTTTAGCGTGGGAGGTGTGGGTGAATGGGGAGCACATGTAGTTCATAAGGCAACACAGAGTTCTAGAATTGAGCTGTGAATTCACATACAAGCTTCCACTTGGCCAAGGAAAAAAGAGGAAAAAAAGAGAGAGAGCAGGAGAGACATTATAAGGATCAAGAAAGAACAGACTATCATCGGCCTATCATCTAGGAGTCTAGAAACTCCTGCAGTTCAAAGTGAGACTACTCGACTTCTTCACTACGTGAGTGGTGCCTTAACAAACGTGCCCAGATGAATAGGTTCAAATGAGTACATTGAGCCTCCAAAGCAACCATTAAGCTTCACCCTTTGCTCATCACATTTAATGAAATGTCCCTGGGTTTCCCTTTTAAGCTGGTGGCAACTTAGACTCGATATCTTTGTCCTATGAGAGTGGCTATGACTAAAAAAACAAACAAACAAAAACAAAACAACTCTCCCTACTGAGCCTGTAAGGTACTATGCTGAGTCCTCTGTGGACTTTATCTCTGATCACCCCTGCAACTCACTCTCTCTGAAGGGATGAGTGGGCAGGACTCAGAGAAGTTACCTCACTTGCCCCAGGCTCCCAGATAATAAGGAAAATAACTGGGACCCAAGAGCTTTTGCTCTTTGCATTCCATTGGTGTGTCTCACATTTTAATTATTTATGTGCCTCCTTTACAATATTCATCTTATCCTTGTGACCTGGATTATTAATTATTATTCCATATTTTTCAGCAAATTAACTCACTATATATATATATATTTTTTTTTTTTTTTTTTTTTTTTTTGAGACAGAGCCTCAAGCTGTCGCCCTGGATAGAGTGCTCTGGCATCACAGCTCATAGTAACCTCGTATGTTTTTGTTGCAGCCATCATTGTTGTTTGGCAGGCCTGGGCTGGATTCGAACCCTCCAGCTTAGGTGTATGTGGCTGGTGCCTCAGCCACTTCAGCCACAGGTGCTGAGCCAACTCACTATATTTTTACTTAAATGAATTTAGCTTTTTTTTTGACATAGAGTCTCACTTTCTTGCCCTCATAGAGTTCTGGGGGTGTCATTCCTCACAGCAACCTCAAATTCTTGGGCTCAAGTGATCCTCTTGCCTCAGCCTCCTAAGTAGCTGAGACTAAAGGTGCCCACCACAACACCTGGCCATTTTTAGAGATGGAGGTCTCACTCTTGCTCACGCTAGTCTCGAACTCCTGAGCTCAAGCAATCCACCTACCTATGTAATATTTAAGAAATTGTGTATTTTGGGTGGCACCTGTAGCTCGATGGGTAGGGTGCCAGCCACCTACACCAAGGCTGGCAGTTTTGAACCCGTCCCGGGCCTGCTAAACAACAATGACAACTGCAACAACAAAAATGGTCGGGCGTTGTGGTGGGCGCCTGTAGTCCCAGCTACTTGAGAGGCTGAGGCAAGGGAATCACTTGAGCCTAAGAGCTTGAGGTTGCTGTGAGCTGTGATGCCACAGCACTCTACCACGGGGGACATGGTGAGATTCTGTCTCAAATAAAAAATAAAGAAATAGGGTGGTGCCTGTGGCTCAGTGAGTAGGGCGCCAGCCCCGTATACCGAGAGTGGTGGGTTTGAACCTGGCCCCGGCCAAACTGCAACAATAATAACAACAAAATAAATTGATTATGACTTTGTTTAAAAAAAAAAAGAAATAAATAAAATAAAATAAGAAAATATGTATTTTTGTTATGGGGCGAGATAAGGACCACTGACTCAAATTAGAATTTCAAAGAGGAGTCTTTTATTAACTGCAGGGCTGTCTCAGCAAAGTCTGATGCAGACTAAATGAGAGAGCATTGAGGAGTCTAAAGCTGGGGTTTTTCTAGTCTGAAAGTTGGCAAAAGGCCAAACAGGTGGGCCAAAAGTTAGCAATTAGAAGCAAAAAGAACGTTGGCAAAAGAAGCAAAAAGCAAGCACGGGGTCACCATAACCCCTTTTACAGAAGCGAACCTTGCAGTTTAGCAGTTTAGTCAATAGGTAACATAAAGGGCAGTTAGGTAACAATAAGGTAACATAATGCAGATCTAGCAACTAATGGATAAGTAAAACAATTTGTCACAGCACTTAGCTCGTTAACTCTTATCACGACAGTACTTGGCCCATCCGTTCTTATCTTGTCCTGTTCTGCCCAATCCGGACCAATCTAAGGGTAATGGTGCCTGTCATCATTCAGAGTTATGGTATTCTCATCTTTTATCCTACACAGCCCCCTGGTGCACCTCGGTGGCAGGCGGTATCCATCTTATGGGGGTGATGAGGCAGCTGGCACCCGTGAGCCTGCTGGCACCCATCTTATTTTCTGTTCTTATTGTGTACATATACTATATATTCATGCACATTCAAATAACTATGGAACTATTATTATTTTTTTTGAGACAGAGTCTTGCTTTTGTCTTCCTCAGTAGAGTGCCCTGGTGTCATAGCTCATAGCAACCTCCAACTCTTGGGCTCAAGTGATTCTCTTGCCTCAGTTTTTGTATTTTTTTTTTTAAGTTTTTCTATTTTTATTTGGAGACAGGTTCTCGTTCTTGCTCAGGCTGGTCTCGAACTTCTGAGCTCAAGCAATCCACCCATCTTGGCCTCCCAGAGTGCTAGGATTACAGGTGTGAGCCAACCCACCCTTTAGGAACTATTTTTTTAAGTAAAAAATGTATGCTACCTAACATATCTGACTTCTAATTAATGCTGTGCACATGTGGCACTGTTTTCCAGAAGTTAAATAAGGTAGGTATTTTACTGGGCAATATTATTCATTATTATTGAGTTTTATTTTATTTTTTTCTTTTTAGAGACGGGGTCTCGCTGTGTTGCCAGGCTAGAGTGCAGTGGCTCTTCACAGGCATGTCCCCACTACTGATCAGCATGAGGGTTTTGTTATGCTCTGTTGTTTCTAGCATGGACCAGTTCAGCCCTCCTTAGGCAACCAGGTGCTCCTCTCCCCAAGGTCACCATAGTGATGCTGAATTTAGTGTGGACATCCTATGGGGCATAGCGCACTATAGCCCAGAACTCTTGGACTCAAGCAATGCTCCTGTCTCAGCCTCCTGAGTAGCTAGGACTATAGGCATGTACCACTGCATCCAGCTGTTGGGAGTTTTAAAGTAATGAAACCACTCTTCAAGCAAAGATCACCAACTGTCTCTGAAGGCAAAAAAAAGTAGAGGCCCAAAAATATTTCCAGTAGCCACAGTGTTATGTCAGAGATAGCTAGACTTGCGATTTATGTATTTATTTGTTTGTTTGTTTATTTATTTATTTATTTATTTATTTTGGAGACAGAGTCTCACTTTGTATCCCTCAGTAGAGTGCTGTGGCATCACAGCTCACAGCAACCTCAAACTCTTGGATTAAGCAATTCTTTTGCCTCAGCCTCCCACCAGCTGGGACTACAAGCATCCACCACAACACTGGCTTTTTTTTTAGAGATGAGGTCTTGCTCTGGCTCAGACTGGTCTTGAACTCCTGAGCTCAGGGCAATCCCCCGCCTCAGTCTCCCAGAGGGCTAGGATTACAGGCATGAACCACCGTGGCTGGCCTAGACTTGCAATTTAGATAAAGATATTTTTGAACTTTTACTTAAAATAGACATTTTTAATAGTTATACATCAAATAATACTGGGAGTAGAAATTAAATTAAAATCTTTGGACTTCATTAGTAGCTATGAACAGACTAACACCAAACCATATTTAAATAAAGCCTCAATAGAGCACCATAACAAAATAGGAGTAATAAGGTTAATTAATTCTTTATGCCCTATTGTATACCTAGGGAACTCAATCTTGTTAAACAGCGTTAAAATAGAAAGGTATGTGGTAAGTTGAGTTTATATTCAGTATCTCAATGAAATCTTCTTCATTGGTTTTTACTGGTTGACTTTAGGAGTAAGTCTGAGTAATAATCCCTTAAAGAAATCTTTTGATCTAACCAAGTGAAAGAACAATTTCATTGGTTCTAAAACAAGGAAGATGTCAGTTATTCATGCAGCCAACATCCAATGGATGGATGGCCAGTGATGCTGCTATTGTTCTAGGTTCCAGGAAAATCTAGTAAGATATGGCCCCTGCCCTAAGATTGGAGTCCTGTAGGGGAAGACAAATAAATCAAAGAATGATAGTGCTGTGTCGTGTGAGTACAGGCACTCTAGAGAAATAAAGTTCAGCATGAGGAAATCAAAGAAGGCTTCTCAGAGAAGAGAAGGTGACACAAGCTGTTTTTAAGGATAAGTTGAGTTGGCCGGGCGCAGTGGCTCATGCCTGTAATCCTAGCACTCTAGGAGGCTGAGGCAGGTGGATTGCTTGAGCTCACAAGTTCGAGACCAGCCTGAGCAAAAGTGAGACCCCTGTCTCTACTAAAAATAGAGAAATTGAGGCAATAAGTTGGAGGTTGCTGTGAGCTATGATGCTACGGTACTCTACCCAGGACAATAGCTTGAGATTCTGTCTCAAAAAACAAACAAACAAAAAGGATAAGTTGGAGTTAGTGATGAAGTAATTCCATCATCCTTTAGGTCAAAGGACTAAATCACATATAGGGAAACACCTTAATGAAAGGTAATCTGATGGAATCAGGGATCAGATTCATTACAAACAAACAATTCAGCCAAGTGGCTTGTGCCTGTAATCCCAATGCTTTAAGAGGTCGAGGAGGGGGTTGGGGATGAGGTATGGGGGGATCGCTTGAGGCCAAGAGATCAAGACCAGCACAGGCAATACAGGGAGACTTCAATCTCTACGGAAAATTTAAAAATTAGCTGCGCATGGTCTAGCTACTCTGAAGCTCAGGTGGGCGGATTACTTGAGCCCAGGAGTTTGAGGCTATGACCGCACCACTCCATTCCAGCCTGGATGACAGAGTGAGACCCTCTCTCCAAAAAATAAAATAAAAAAAAACACTTCAGGGTGGCACCTGTGGTTCAGTGGGTATGGTGCCAGCCCCATATACCAAGGGTGGCAGGTTTGAACTTGCCCCCAGCCAGCTAAAACAGCAATGACAACTGCAACAACAACAAAAAAAGCCGGGCGTTGTGGCAGGCACCTGTAGTCCCAGCTATAAGGAGGCTGAAGCAAGAGAATCACCTAAGCCCAAGAGTTTAAGATTGCTGTGAGCTGTGACATAATGAGACTCTGTCTCAAAAAACAAACAACAACAAAAAAAAAAACCACTTCAGCAGGGCTTTAGTGAAAGTTGTTGAGGAGAAGATGGGCCAAATGATGACAAGCCTAACTAAAGGGCTTATCCTGAGAGGCATAGGAGCCATTTGAAGGTTTTAAGCAGAGGAGATTTGAGTTTCTTGACAGTGGCTGCCAAGAACACCCTGTGAGTGTTGCTCCTCTCCATCCTGGGACTCCCTGGATGCGTGCGGCACCAGAGCAGCAGCTGCTGTCGCTGACTGCTAGAAAACCGGGTCTTGCTGGCATGGAATTTGGTCGACTGTAATTACAGATAATGGGCCTCAATTTGCCTGCCAGGAATTTACACAGTTGGCTCTCTCACTGGAATTTGAATAGTTTACATCCCATTTGTGCGCCCAAGTCACACAGTACAAGAAGCAGAAGTCTCCAGGGTTTCCCATCAACTTGGTAAGTTGGCCTTGGAAATGGGCCTCTGTGAAGCAATGGCCTTACCCCGAAGAGTGAGCTTTTTCTGAGCAAGCCCATCCCCACAGAAAAGGTTCAAATTAGAGCCATTCTCAGGTATGGGTCTGGGAGGCTAAGGACACAGGACTTCTGTTACGGTGATGCCATGGCATTTTCCTGGAGTCCATGGTGAGGTGGAAGGACCACGTCCACCCACATCCTGGTCTTTAACTCAGCCTGACACATCCTCACAGCTCACTGCCTGCAGCCACTTTTTATTTTTTTGAGACAAGTGTCACTATGTCACCCTTGGTAGAGTGCCATTGTGTCACAGCTTACAACAACCTCAAACTCTTGGGCTTAAGCGATTCTCTTGTCTCAGCCTACCCAGTAGCTGAAACTACCGGTGCCCACCGCAACATGCAGCTATTTTTTTGTTGCACTTGTCATTGTTGTTTAGCTGGCACGGGCTGGGCTTGAACCCGCCAGCCTTGGTGTTTGTGGCCGGCACCCTACTCACTGAGCTACAGGCACTGAGCCTGTAGCCAATTTTTTTAAAAGAAAGAAAAGAGGGCGGCGCCTGTGGCTCAAGGAGTAGGACACCGGCCCCATATGCTGGAGGTGGTGGGTTCCAACCCAGCCCCAGCCAAAAACTGCAAAAAAAAAACAAAACACTACAATACAATAAAATAAAAGAAAGAAAAGCAAGGTGACTTGGACATGACTATTTCAGCTCTACTGAGGGCAACTATCTTGGAAGTACATGCTTCACCACTGCTTTTGTTCTTTATGCCCCATCTGGTTCAGAATCGAACTTTTTTTTTTTAATTGAGATAGAGTCTCACTTTTGTCACCCTCAATAGAGTGCTGTAACGTTATAGCTCGCAGCAACCTCAAACCTTGGACTCAAGTGATTCTCTTGTCTCAACCTCCCTAGTAGCTGGGACTACAGGTGCCTGCCACAACACCCGGGCTTTTTTTTTTTTTTTTCCATTTAGTAGGCCTGGGCCAGGTTTGAACCCACCAGTCCTGGAGAATGTGGCCGGCACCCTAACTACTGAGCTATGGGTGCCCAACCAATTTTTTTTTGGTGGGGGACAGAGTCTTACTCTGTTATCCTGGGTACAGTATGGTGGTGTCCTAGCTCACAGCAATAGCAAACTCTTGGGCTCAAGCAATCCCCTTGCCTCAGACTCTCTGGTAGCTGAGACTACAGGCTCTTGCTACAATGCCCAGCTAGTTTTTCTGTTTTTTATTTTTTTGAAACAGAGTCTTCCTATGTTGCCCTCAGTAGAGTGCCATGGTGTCACAGCTCACAGCAACCTCAAACTCTTGGGCTTAAGAGATTCTCCTGCCTCAGCCTCCCAAGTAGCTGGGACTACAGGCGCCCACCACAACGCCCGGCTATTTTCTGGTTGGAGTTGTCATTGTTGTCTGGCAGGTCAGGGCTGGATTCAAACTTACCAGCTCCAGTGTATGTGGCCAGTGCCCTACCCACTGAGCTAAGGGTGCCGCCCTTTTTTATGTTTCTGGTTTTGCTTTCTGTTCTTGTTCCAGCACTGACTTCTCCATTTATCTATTTTACATATGTGTGTGTGTGTGTGTGTGTGTGTATAGACATACTATTTATTTATATAGTACTTGACCATACACTAAACAATGTTTTACATATACATAACTCAAATTTATTCCTCATAACAAATGTATGCAGTAAGTACAGATAAAAAAGCTATTATACCCATTTTAAAAATGAGAAAATGAGGCAGACAGTAGTGGAGTTCAGATTTGAACCAGGTAGTATTGCTCCAAAGCTGATGCCACACTATACTTGAACTTGATAAATTTCAACTGGTCTCTCCTTAACATATGAGATAATTCTTTACTAAGCTCTTTATTTGTGCTAGAAACTTTACATGTGTAATCACCTCTAATCCTCACAACAACTCAAAGACATAGATACGGATAAGAGAGTCATGGTGATTTGTGCAACTTGCACAAATTAGTAAGTGGAGCAGCTGCTGGCCAGTAGACTGGAGTTATTTTGTCCTGACTATTTTGGGTAATCTCTTAGCCTGAGTCACTCCCTGGGACCCAACCATGATGACACTAGCCATACACCAGTCCCCACTCAAGGGGAGCGTAGAACCAACTGGCACAGTTTCAGAGGAATGAAATTTAAGCTTGGATTCAATTCTGTGAAGCTACATTCTCAGTGTTTCCAAGGACATTTTAATAAAAATAAATAAAAAATAAATAATTATTTTTACAATTTATTAAATACTTCCTGACATATCTGGCACTTTATATACAATATTCCTAACCATCATGACAACCCTATAAGATAAATATTATCATTTGCTATTTTACAGATGATGAAATAGAGGGTCAAAGAGGTTAAATAACTTGCCCATAATCACATAATTATTCAGATATGCTGACTCCAAAAGCTGTACTCTATCTAGTTTCCTTTCATGTGGACTAGATCTTGGACCAGTCTTTGCTAAGGGCTTGGAGAAAATACAGAGGGTGGAAGAGAATATGTTTTAGCCTGGGTTGGTGAAATATTTCTTTCTTTTTCTTCCTTTCTCCCTATCTCCTTTCCTCCCTTCTTTCCTTCCTTCGTTTTTCCAATTAATGAAAATGACACAATAACAAAGCTAGCAGAAGCCCTAGACCTGGCCTCTTGTCATCTTTAAATCCGAGTTCCACCCATGTAGAATCATGACTGCTGACAATAAAAAGTCCCAACCCAGTATGAATCAGCACAGAGCAATAGCAAAAGAGGGCCGGGCTAGGACTTGGTGCTCAGAGTTAGCCCCGAAGTTATGTGTCAGAGAAGCCTCAGAATAACCTCCCTGCAAGTTAATCTCAGGCCAGGGCTTGCCAAGATGCAACTGGTTTCACAAACTCCAGTGGACTGGAGTGGACTGCCCTGGGGAGAAAGGGCAGTGCTAATGTGCCAGAGAGAGACAGACTGGGTAGGTTACTGGAATTATGGTCATTAACCAAACCTCACCGGTGATACTGCAACAGAAAACAGTCCTGATGTCACACAGGTGGAAGGAAGGACACCCATTTCGTTCTGCTCTTCACTGTATTCAGAAACTCAAGAAAAACATCTATAATGATCCAAATGTAGGTACAGACATATTCATGTTATTGACTAATATCTGCAACAAGAACTAGCCAAAAATAAAATACCAATAAGTGTATTTAGTATATACTAAAAGAAATTACATGGATTTATGGAGACCTAAACTAAGTTTAAAAGGTTTGTCATGGCTCAGCACCCATAGCTCAGTGGTTGGGGTGCCAGCCACTGAGCCTGGCAGGTTCAAACCCAGCCTGGGTCTGCTAACAACAATGACAACTGCAACAAAAAAGTAGACAGGCATTGCAGCAGGTGCCTGTAGTCCCAGCTACTAGGGAGGCTGAGGCAAGAGAATCATTTAAACCCAAGAGTGTCAGGTTGCTGGGAGCTGTGATGCCAGGGCACCCTACCAAGAGTGACAGAGTGAGACTCTGTCTCAAAACAAAAGAAAGGTTTGTCATAAGTGTGTCCTTGGTCCAGGTTTTCCCCAGTATCTCTAGGTCAACCTCTTTCTCTGAATCTGAACTTGATGAGTAAGTTCAGGGGTCAGGGAATATCACCTTGTGCTCCACCCCCGGACAGACCTATGCTCCTGTAACTCTCACTAATCTGCTCTTTTTTTCTTTCGAAAGACAAAAACTAAAAATAGTCTCCTCACCTAGATCCTCCTAGAGAAAGATGAGAGAGTCGTGCATCCATTCTGTGTGAAAAGAAAGCAGACTTTAGAATCATAAAGGTCTGGAAATGAATCCCAAGTCTAATATAATACTTCCTATCTTTGCTGGCTTTGGACAGTTTATTCATCCATACAATGGGGAAAACAAGACTGAAAAGTTGCCAAAAGATTAAATGAAAAAATAGATGCTAAAGTGCCCAGGATACTGTCTGGCTCCAATCTCCTGAGCTGATTTGTACTTTTTTCTTTCTACATTAGAAAATCCCTTTAAGAGACTTAGAGAAATCTATTCTTTCTAATGTAGAACTCATTGATCTGAAATGCACTGAAAGGCATTCTGAGACTCTATGTGTTCCAGAAATGGAAATGGGCAATTCAATTATTCTTTCATTTGATAAAAATTATTAAGTACTTCTGCGTTAGGAACTGAGCTAGGAGCTGGATGTATATAACTAAGGTACAGGTCTCAGTTCAGAGGGGGAAACAAAGACTACTGTTGTGAGAGATATGAAGGCAAAAACAGTGCTGGGGATGTCCCAGGAAGAGCACCTGATAGGACTCTCTTGGCGGGGCTGTGTTAGGGAGGACGGCACGATGGGAAGTGGGGCAGGTGACAGACTAAGGGCAAACAGGAGTAGAGAGGTGGAGAAAAAAGGCAAGGATTGCTAGCACAGGGAATAGCCTAGGCGAAGGCACAGGGTATAAAATGGCCATGGGTCCGACCTTAGGCCCTGGGGATTGCATGGAGGTGGGGCCAAGGCAGAGACAGGAAAGTTGCACAGAGGTCAGCTCACACAGGGTTTAAGGCACTAAGCTCTGTAATTTGGGTTTAAACACGAAATGCGTGGGGAGTCTTTGAAGCATGCCAAGCCGGCAGATAACATGATCAGATTCGCTTTTTTAAATGGTATGAAAATGTATGTCCACGGATTCAACTTGTTTTTATGAATTCATGATATAAACCACCTCTCTTCCTTTCTAAGGAAAGACAAAGATACATCTTCAAAAATTGAAATCATCAAAGAACTTCTTACTAGATGGTATTTGAGTTTCATTCACCGTTGGGTGTGGGAGAGGTTGGACCTGAATAGGAATATTGACACTGAGACTTATTCATTTAGCTCTTTTTTTTTTTCACCTGCAGGGCCAAATCCATGACATGAATAGGAATTTTAAGATTTTTACCAAATCTGGAGACAGTGATCTTCCCTTTGAGAAGTGGATTCTCAGAGGCTGTTCAGGTGTGAGAAAGCTGTAACTGAGCCCTGAAATTCATTAGCGGAAGCGGTTAACAACTACAAAGTCTCACACCAGTGCTTGCTTCTATTTCTAGCCTTAACCAAAGCTGTCAGCGTCTCCCTTTCGAAAGAATTTAGTTCCCTTAACTAGAAAAATGTTATGATTGTGGAGAAGTCTACAGACATGCCCTGAGAATCCAGTGACCTCATTTTTGGTAGCTCTCTAACACTTGTGAACATTTGTTTTTAATCACTGTCACTTATTTTGATCAAACTTAATGCCAAGGTTTTTGAGTTTCAAGGGTAATTTGTCCCACCAATCAGGACCCATTTATAAGAGGATCCATCTCTGTAACTTTCATACAAGATGTCCACACAGAATTAAGCTCCAACCAGCCCCAGCAACAGGAAAGGTCTGGAAAGCAGAATCAGAAAGTGTATTAAAAGAAAAAGCCCAAATGTTCTGTGTTGCAGTCTTTTATTGCCTTCATTCACTGGCAGGCTTTTCTAATAGGACATTTGTCTTCGCAGATGAAGTGTCACATATTAAGCAGGTGATAAGTGGCATAACTCAAGGGAAGCATTTGAGAAAGCAAGTCACAGACAAATGACAAGTTGGAATGTGTAACTGTCAGCACAGACAGGCCAATGTCCTGGCATAAAAGTTATTCTGAAGGCTCCTCTCTGACTTGGCAACCCTGTTGAAGCTGGACAGGTTTGGGCTCACTTTTAAAATCAGTCTCATTGTGAGTGAGGGAGAGTGTCTGTTTTTTTTTTATTTTTATTTTTTCAGACAGGGTCTTACTTTGTTGCCCTCGGTAAAGTGCTGTGGCATCATAGCTCACAGCAACCTCAAATTCTTGACCTCAAGTGATTCCCTTGCCTCAGCCTCCCCATTAGCTGGGACTACTGGCAGCTAATGCCTGGCTATTTTTAGGGTCTTGCTCTAGCTCAGTCTGGTCTCCAACTCATGAGCTCAGGCGATCCGCCTGCCTTGGGCTCCCAGAGTGCTAGGATTCCAGGCTTGAGCCACTGCGTCCGGCCTATGTGTGTGTTTTATATGGCTGCTGTTTTTCTATCACTGAATACTTAAAGAATAAAACCAAAAGGTGGTGTTGTGCTTAAAACAGAAAGGGAGAGATGGAGATCGTCAAGAGAAAAACAAAGGGAAGTAAAGCAGATTTCCAAATAAACCTGATATCCACTTCAAGAGACCAGCTAAAGTTACTCCAGCTGAGAGTGTCTTGTGTCACAAGCTTTGTCCCTAAGGTATGCTGAGTCCAAGTCTTTCCTACTTAGAGCTCCAGTCACAGCTCAGCTGGGAATCACCCACCCACCTGGGTCTGTAGGTCTCAAGATTTGAATGCATTAACAGAGGTCCTCTTCAACCTAATGTGACAGAGGTCCATCAAATCTGAATTGAAGCCAAAATGGGAAAAGAAAACAAAATCAAATAGTTCTTTCATAAACTTCAGTGAGGTTTCACAAACTGAGACACAGATGCAAAAATTTTAAAACATTCTTCTAAGCCCTGGTTTCTGGCTGAATGAGCTTTTGCACTTAGGCAATTTTGGCCTTTGCAAAGCACTTGCTTTGTGTGAAAGGATATGAATGTGAGGACAGAGGCAAGGGAGGAGAGAAAGGTAAGGGACCAGTTTCAAGCCTGAATTTGTTTCCAAAGGTCTTGATTTAGAGCTATATTTGACTGGGAGAGCAGCTCCCACACAAAAGTGGAACCCAGCACTATCTTTCTATAAGTTGGTGACTAATGTTTTTCCTTCCAATAATTCAATAGCGGGCTTCATGGTGGTGGTGTTCTTCGGCCAGCCTTTAAGGTTTGTGTAATGAGCCAGGCAAAGACGCAGGAGGAGGACATTGTAGATAGAGGGAAGCACACAGACAGAGGCAGGAAAGGACGCCAGAAAGCACATTCCGAGCACATAAAGCTGTAGTGTCAGCACACGGCATCACTCTGGATGCTCACAGCAGGGCAGAAGGAGGTGTCAGAGATGATCAGCAAGTTGCCAGTCCACAAGTTGACCTTCACTGAGGATGAAACACAGAAAAAAGCATGGAATTTGGGAGGGAAGGTGATTCAGATGGGCATCTGTTGGTTTTGCCTTCCAGGTATCCCTTCCAGCTGCTTCTGGCCACAGTCCTTCATTTCCTTCTAAGCATGCAGCCCTCCCCACAGTCTCAGTTCACATGACTCAGGTGTAACTACTACCCTCTTTGGCTCAACGGGTGGACACACGACCTAGGCCTAACTAATCAAACATTCCATCTCCCAGGCCATCAGGGACGGCTCTATAATTTTCAGGTAGAATTGCTTATGATTTCTAGTATGATGGTGGGGGGTGTGGAACTTTAGACGATGTTTACAAGAAATTTATGTAAAATTAGGACATCGTCAAAGAATGTGGGATCATAAATATGATGTGAGCATTAGGACTTTCCTCAGTGACCTTCCCACAGCGCCATTGTGTTACCAGTAAGGATCCAGGGGTGGACATGTGACCAAAGCTGAGCCACTGGAAGATAGCTCTGAGGCTTTTCATTAAAAAAATGGAATATAGAAACTCTCATTTCAATGGGGGTACTGATTGAGCTGATAAATGGGCACTTGAAGCTTTTGGTGATCATCTCGTCACTATGAGGAGCTTTGTGAGCAAGAAACCAAGATCGCAAAGAGCAGAACCAGGAGAGGGCATTCGGGAAAGACAGATAAGGTGATGACAGAGACAGACTCCTGATAGTGTCAATGGATCCCTAGGATCCAGACTGGCTTGAAATCTATCATCTATCTATGGACTTAGAATTTCTTTTCTTTTCTTTTTTTAGGGAGAGTATTACTTTGTCACCCTCAGTAGAGTTCCGTGGCCTCATAGCTCATGGCAACCTTAAACTCTTGGGCTCAAGAGATCCTCATGCCTCAGCATCTCAAGTAGCTGGGACTACGCGTGCCCACCACAACGCCCGGCTATTTTAAGAGATAGAGTTTCGCTCTTGCTCAGGCTGGTCTCAAACTCTTGAGCTCAAGCAGTCCACCTGCCTCAGCCTCCTAGAAAGCTAGGATGACAGATGTGAGCCACCATGCCCAGCCTAAATTTTTCTTTCTCATTTTCTTTTTCTTGAGCCAATAAAACGAAAGAGTCTTTTTTATTTTATTTTATTTTTTTTGAGGCAGATTCTCACTTTGTCGACCTCAGTAGAGTGCTGTGGTGTCACAGCTCACAGAAACCTCAAATTGTTGGGCTCAAGTGATCCTCTTGCCTCAGTCTTTCTATTTTTAGTAGAGGCAGAGCCTCATTCTTGCTCAGGCTAGTCTTGAACTCCTGAGCTCAAGCAACTTACCTGCCTCAGCCTCCCAGAGTGCTAGGATTACAGGCGTGAGTCTTAATGGACACAGTGGTGAGCTAGGCACAGTGCTCACATCTGCTACCCTGCCCAGCTCATCTTTGTATTCATTAAGACTCCCAGCACTTTGGAAGGCCAAGGCAGGAGGATTGCTAGAGGTCAGGAGTTCAAGACCATCCCGGGTTAACATAGTGAGACTCCATCTCTACACAAAATTTAAAAATTAGCTAGGTTCAGGGGTGCACACCTGTAGTCCTAGCTATTTAGGAGGTGGAGTTGGGAGGATGGCTTAAGCCCAGGAGATAGAGGCTGAGATAGAGGCTGCAGTAAGCTATTATTATGTCACTGCATTCCAGTCTGGGCAACAGAGCAAGATCCTGTAGAAAGAGAGAGAAGAAAAAAAACAAAGATGCTGGTTTTAGACATATATAGTAGAACCTATGTAAGTTGACCACCAAGGGATTGTAACAAACTGGTCAACATATGGAGGTGTTCAACGTAAGGAACCAGGCCTACTTTACTGGTACATACATGTGGTGAAATCCAGTTTATGAAGAGTAGATCAACTTAAGGAGGTGGTCCATGCAGGGACATGGTAAATTATGGAGGTTCTACTGTATATTTAATTTATGGGAAATCATCCAGATAGTCAAAAAAGTGGAACTATTTCTCTGAACACTATATCAAGTGCCCTGAGTACTGAAAGAAATATCTGAGAGCCATTCATTTTCTTAAAACAATAAGAGCCAGGCTTGGGGCCCATAGTACAGTGGTTATGGCACCAGCCACATATGCTGAGGGTGGCAGGTTCAAACCTGACCCAGGCCAGCTAAACAACAGTGACAACTGCAACAAAAAAAATAGCTGGGCATTGTGGCAGACACCTGTAGTTCCAGCTACTTGGGAGGCTGAGGCAAGAGAATTGCTTAAGCCCAAAAGTTTGAGCTTGCTGTGAGCTGTGACACCACAGCACTCTACCTAGGGTGACATAGTGAAACTCTATCTCAAAAAAAAAAAGAGCTAATATTTGTTACATTTTTGCTTAGTGCCAGATATTGTGCTGAAGAGCTTTACATATATTCTCTTTTTCCATCCTGCAGCAACTATGTGAGTTAAATACCAATTATTTGTTGTATATTTTATAGCTTATGCCATTAAGAAAACATAGGAGAAGTTTAATAATTTGCTGTGGTAACCAGAAGGGGGTCCCAATGAAACCTGCCTTCTGGTATTCATGCTCTTATTTCCTTCTCTTCCTCGGAGTATGGACTGGACTTATTGAGGTCCTTCTAATGACTAGAATAAGACAGAAGTGATGGCATGTGAGTTGGAGACAATATCATGCAGTGTGGCTTCCACTCTCATTCCAGGTAGAATTGCTCATGATTTCTAGTATGATGGTGGGAGGGAAGAACTGTAGATTATGTTTATAAGAAATTAGGAATATGGAAACCACCCCCCAACCCTGGTCACTGACTCTGGAGGGGGCTGTGTTATAATCGGCTCTATAAAATGGCTCATGAGGCAGTAGGCCTGGTCAATAGTCAAAAGAGTAAGCTTGGAAGTGGATCTTCCAACCCCAGTCAAGTCCTTAGGGACCACAACTTTTTTAAACATTTTTTGAGACAGAGTCTCACTATGTCGCCCTCTGTAAAGCACTGTGGCATCACAGCTCACAGCAACCTCAAGCTCTTAGGCTTAAGAGATTCTCTTGCCTCAGCCTTCCAAGTAGCTGGGACTACAGGCACCTGCCACAATGCCTGGCTATTTTTTGGTTGGAGCTGTCACTGTTGTTTGGCAGGCTCAGGCTGGAGTTTAACCCACCAGCTCCGGTGTATGTGGCTGGCGCCCTAGCTGAGCTACAGGCGCTAAGCCAGGGACCACAACTTTTAATGACAATTTCCCGCTACCTATGAGAGACCCTAAGCGAGAACCACACCACTAAGCCATTCCTGATTTCTGATTCTCAGAGACTGTGAGATAACAAATGTTTGTTGTTTCAAGTTGATAAATTGGCCAGCGATTTATTACACAGCAGTAGATAACTAACACACATTTTGGTACCAAGAGTGGGGTGCTGATGCAAAAAAAATATAAAATCTCATAATTGTTTTGGAATCAGGAAGTGGGTGGAAGCTGGAAGAGCTGTAAGGATTTTAAAGAGAGCCCTAGAGAAAGCAGAAAGTGCCTTGAACACACTGGTTACGGATCACGGGCTCCAAGAAGGCTGTTGTTAAGAACTTAAAGGAGAGTGAGGAAAATCTTCTAGGAAACTAGATAAAAGGAGATTTGTTTAATATGGTAGCAGAAGGTTTATAATGCAACCTCTAGCAATGTGGGTGGTAGAAAATGTACCTAATGAACTAGGTGATTAAGTTGAGATTTCCAGGCTTTCTCCATCACCCTGTCTTGGCTCTGCTCTCCTGACTTGCTTTCTTTCTCAGAAAGCTCTTCCCTCATATTGACATGACCATTAGAAGCTTCAGGCCCTCATTCTATCAAATCTGTACTCCCCATTAAATTTGAGGCTCTGTATCCCAATATTTTCTTTTCTTTTTTTTTGAGACAGAGTCTCAAGTTGTCGCCCTTGGTAGAGTGCTGTGGCGTCACAGCTCACAGCAACCTCAAACTCCTGGGCTTAAGTGAATCTCTTGCCTCAGCCTCCCAAGTGGCTGGGACTACAGGCACCTGCTACAATGCCTGGCTATCTTTTGTTGCAGTTGCCATTGTTGTTTTAGCTGGACTGGGCCAGGTTTGAACCTGCCAGCCTCGTGTATGTGGCTGGCACCGTAATCACTGTGCTACAGGCACCAAGCCTGTATCCCAATATTTTCATCAAATGTCTCAGGCCTGTTTAAGAAGCCACATGGTTTCTTGGTTCTGAGAGTAAAATGCAAGAAAGAGGGATAAACTAATGGAGGATCATTCAAAAAAAAAGGAGCTAGGTTTGAAGACTCTCAAACTGTTTACATGGCAAATGAAATTAAAATTTAAAAATGGCTTCCAAGAAAAGAACATATCCATGGTACAACTAGGGAAACCTGGTCCAAAGATAAAGTCAAGGGCATGTCTGTAAAATACATTTTTAAAACTTCCGAAAGCTTAAAAGTAGCACCTTATAGTATTGTTGACAAGCAAAAAGCCTCTTAAGATTTTTTTTTCTTTTTGAGATTGAACCTCAAGCTGTCGCCCTGGGTAGAGTGCTATGGCATCACAGCTCACAGCAAGCTCCAACTCCTGGGCTCAAGCAATTCTCCTGCCCCTGCCTCCCAAGTAGCTGGGACTACAGGAGCCCACAATGCCCAACTATTTTTTGGTTGCAGCTGTCATTGTTGTTTGGCAGGCCCGGGCTAGATTCGAACCCTCCAGCTCAGGTGTATGTGGTTGGCACCTTAGCTGCTTGAGCCACAGGCACTGAACCGCCTCTTAAGATTTTAAAGATGTGATGGAGGCACCCGTGGCTCAGTGGGTAGGGTACCAGCCACATACACTGAGGCTGCCAGGTTTGAACCCAGCCAGGCCAGCTAAAGCCCATCAATGACAATTGCAATAACAAAAATAGCTGGGTGTCATTGCAGGAGCCTGTAGTCCTAGCTACCTGGGAGGCTGAGGCAAGAGAATTGCATAAGTCCAAGAGTCTGAGGTTGCTGTGAGCTGTAACACTGCACTCTACCCAAGGTGACTGCTTGAGACTCTGTCTCAAAAAGAAAGATGTGATGAACAGTGATCCTAAGAAGCTTAAGGGTGTTGTCTCCCAGCAGAAGTCCAAAGTAGAGTCCTATATCACAGAGATTTGCGTGGGAACAGGCGTGGTGGCTCATGCCTGTAATCCTAGCACTCTGGAGGCTGAGGCGGGTAGATAGCTTGAGCTCAGAAGTTCAAGACCAGCCTGAGCAAGGGTTTGCCTGTCTCTAAAAATAGCCATGTACTGTGGTAGGCTCCTGTAGTCCTGGCTATTCAGAAGGTTAAGGCAAGAGGATCACTTGAGCCCTAGAGTTTGAGGTTGCTGTGAGCTATGATGCGATGGCACCCTACCAAGGGCGACAAAGTGACTCTGCCTCAAAAAAAAAAAACAAACACCAAAAAAGAGACTTGCAAGTGTGGCCTTTAATGGCATGAAAGGTTTGTTTGTTTGTTTGTTTGTTGTCGTTGTATTTGTGAGACAAAGGCTCACTATGTCTCACCGTGGCATCATAGATCACAGCAACCTCAAACGCTTGGCCTTAAGCAATTCTCCTGCCTCAGCCTCCCAAGTAGCTGGGACTACAGGCGCCTGCCACAATGCCTGGCTATTTTTTTGTTGAAGTTGTCAAACCAACCAGCCTTGGTGCATGTGGCCGGCACCATAACCACTGTGCTACAGGCACCAAGCCAATTGCATGAAAGTTTAATGGCACAACTGTCCAACAATATTCACAGGAGAACCACTAAATATTTAAAATAATAATATCAGCAGAAGTGTCACCAGCTTGGAATGAAAGAGGCTGAGGCAAAATTAAAATATGCTTTTGGATTCCTAAATTCTACCAGAAAGAAACAGGCTGAGAAAACCACTCTGTTGAAAACACAGTCTAGGCTCAGTGCCTATAGCTGAAGCGGCTAGGGCGCCAGCCACATATACCAGAGGTGGTGGGTTCGAATCCAACCCAGGCCTGCCAAACAACAATGACAACCACAACCAAAATAGTCGGGTGTTGTGGTGGGCACCTGTAGTCCCAGGTACTTGGGAGGCGGAGGCAGGAGAATTGCTTGAGCCCAAGAGTTGGAGGTTGCTGTGAGCTGTGATACCACGGTACTCTACCGAGGGCAACAGCTTGAGACTCTGTCTCAAAAAAAAAAAAAAAAAAAAGAGAAGAAGAAGAAGAAAGAAACCACAGGCTAAAGACAGCGCCCATAGCTCAGTGGGTAGGGCTCCAGCCACGTACACCAAGGCTGGTGAGTTTGAACATGGCCAGGGCCTGCTAAACATCAATGACAATTGCAACCAAAAAATAGCCAGGTGTGTGGTGGTGCCTGTGGTCCCAGCTACTTGGGAGGCGGAGGCAAGAGAATTGCTTAAGCCCAAGAGTTTGAGGTTGCTGTGAGCTGTGATGTCACAGCACTCTACCGAGAGTGACATAATGAAATTCTGTCTCAAAAAAAAAGAAAAAAGAAAAGAAAACACAGGCTACCTTTTTTCAGGAAAGATAACACAGAGGGAGTAATTAAGAGCTGTGAGAAGTACTCCTAGAAAGAAATAAGATTGAGTACTGATGGAGGAACTTACAGCATTTTTCAGGACGGCTTTCTGAATTGTTATGGAGCAGTGACGCTTTGCGCCTCTCATTTCCTCCCTTTTTGAACAGGAATGTCTATAGTGATTATCTTATGCTTGCTCCACCATTTTACACTGATTGTGCATGTGGAAGGCAGATAACTTGTCCATTTCACAGACTTTAGAGGTTTCAAAATTAAGAAAATCAATGTGCAAGGACTACAGACAGCTAAGGAGCCTCATTCACAACTGGACCTCCTTTGGGTTATGAGATTCTGGACTTGGGCTAATATTAAAATGGACTGAGATTTTTGAGGGTCTTGGGAAGTGGCAAGTATTTATATTTTGCATATGGGAGAAACATGAGTTAATGGGGGGGGATGCAAAGAATAGACTATTATAGTTAGCCTCTAAGATGGGCCCCCATCTTCCCTGCCTCCTAGAATTCAGTCCTTTGTATAATCCCCTCTTAATCATGAACTGGATTTAGTGACTTGCTTCTACTGCAAAGAATAAGGCAGAAATCTTGATACATGACTCAAAGACTATGCCAGAAATGTAGTGTTGTTTCTACTTTCTCATCCTCTATCCGTCTCTCCACTCAGTCTGTGAGAAGCCATGTGTGAGCAGTCCTAAGGAGAGACCCAAAGAGCAAGGAATTAAAACCTGCTGCCAGGCAGCGCCTGTGGCTCAAAGGAGCAGGGCGCCGGCCCCATATACCAGAGGTGGTGGGTTCAAACTGGCCCTGGCCACCAAAAACTGCAAAAAAAAAATCCTTGCCGCCAACAGCCAGGCGAGTGATCTTTGTGACCCAATCCAGACACTGATGCTTTACTGCAACTTCACCAGAGACTTTGAGAACCACCAGAAGCACCAACCTAAGTGGTTTACAGATTCTTTTTTTTTTTTTTAGAGGCAAAGTCTCACTTTGTCACCTCGGTAGAGTGCTGTAGCATCATAGCTCACAGCAACCTCCAACTCCTGGGCTTAGGCAATTCTCTTGCCTCAGCCTCCCGAGTACCTGGGACTACAGATGCCCGCCACAACGCCCGGCTATTTTTTGTTGCAGTTTGGCTGGAGCCGGGTTTGAACCCACCACTTTCGGTATATGGGGCCGGCGCCCTACCCACTGAGCTATAGGTGCTGCCCCGAAAATAACTATTGATTTAGAACAGAGGTTCTCAATCTGTGGGTTGTGACCCCTTTGTCACAATGAAAATACATCGCAGCATTAGGAAGGTTGAGAACCACTGATTTAGAATGAGAAAATAAACCACAACTGTGGGCTTAGAGAATAGATCCCATTCTCTAGGACCTTTTTAGTTATCAGAAATAATGCCTCAGGCAGCAGTGCCCGTAGCATAGTGGGTAGGGCGCCAGCCACAGACAGCCAGGGTGGTGGGTTTGAACATGACCTGGGCCAGCTGAACAACAATGACAACTGCAACAACGACAACAAAAATAGCCGGGTGTTGTGGCTGGCACCTGTAGTCCCAGCTACTTGAGAGGCTGAGGCAAGAGAATCCCCTAAGCCCAAGAGTTTGAGGTTGCTGTGAGCTGTGATGTCACAGCACTCTACCAAGGATGATATAGTGAGACTCTGTCTCAAAATAATAATAATAATAATAAGGCCTCAGCTTACAGATTCTTAACCCTCAGAAACTTTGTAAAGGAAAAATTGTTTGTTGTTTTAAACTAAATGTGGGGGTAATTTGTTATGCAGAAATAAATAATATGCTTGCCAAGGGCACATACTCTATAATCCCATTTAAATTAACTCCAGGGAAGACAAAGTTTATCTATAGGAATCCAAGCAAATCAGTAGTAGCCTGGAATCATGGGTAAGGGTGGGAATTGACTAGGCAGGGGCACATGAAAATTTTTGGAGATCAGAAAAATGTTCTATTTCTCTCTCTTTTTTTTTTTTTTTAAGAGACAGAGTCTCACTTTGTCGCCCTCTGTAGAGTGCTGTAGTGTCACAACTCATAGCAACCTCCAGCTCTTGGGCTTAGGCGATTCTCTTGCCTCAGCCTCCCAAGTAGCTGGAACTACAGGTGCCGGCCACAACGCACGGCTATTTTTTTGTGGCAGTTTGGCCAGGGCTGGGTTCTAACCCACCACCCTTAGTATATGGGGCTGATGCCCTACTCACTGAGCCACAAGTACTGCCCAAATGTTCTATTTCCTAGTTGTGGGGGTGGTTACACACTGAATTGTACACTCAGATGGGTGTATTTCTTCTCGTTTGTTTTTGTTTTTGAGACAGAGTCTTACTCTGTTACCCTGGGTAGAGTGCCCTGGCGTCAGTGCTCACCAGCAACCTCAAACTCCTAGCTTAAGTGATTGTCTTGCCTCAGCCTCCCATGTAGCTGGGACTACAAGCATATCCACACAGTGCCTGGCTAGTTTTTCTATTTTTAGTAAAGACAGGGTATCGATCTTACTCAGGCTGGTCTCCAATGCCTGAGCCCAAGTAATCCAACTGCCTCAGTCTCCCAGAGAGCTAGGATTATAGGTGTGAGCCACTATGCTCAGCCACATATTTATTGAACATATATTTTACCTTAATAAGGTTGATTTTAAGAAAAGAGATAGTGATGAGGAGGTAGAATCAGTAGAATAAAAAGTATGAAGGTGAAAGCAAGAAGAGAGATGGGACAGTGTTTTAAGAAAGTATTGTGGGGCTTGGCGCCCATGGCTCAGTGGTTAGGGCGCTGGCCACATTCACCAGGGCTGGCAGGTTCGAACCCAGCTGGGCCAGATAAACAACAATGACAACTGCAACAACAAAAATAGCCAGGCGATGTGGCAGGCGCCTGTAGTCCCAGCTACTTGGAGGCTGAGGCAAGAGAATCGCTTGAGCCCAAGAATTTGAGGTTGCTGTGACGCCACTTCACTCTACAGAGGGCGACATAGTGAGACTCTGTCTCAAAAAAAAAAAAAGAAAAGAAAAGAAAGTATTTGGGACTGGGCACAGTGGCTCCCACCTGTACTCCTAGCACTCTAGGAGGCCATGACAAGAAGATCCTTTGAGCTCGGGAGTTCAAGATCAACCTGAGCAAGAGAGAATTCCCATCTGTACTAAAACTAGAAAAACAAGTCAGGCATTGTGGCTGGTAGTCTTAGCTACTCAGGAGGCTGAGGATCGATAGCGCCCAATAGTTTGAGGTTGCTGTAAGCTAGACTGACTTCATAGCACTTTACCCTGGGGCAACAGAGTGAGATTCAGTCTCAAAAAAAAAAAAAAAAAAAGACAGACAGAAAGAAAGTATTTGGGTCAGGGATTTTAGGTATTTTTTTTAGGATAAGAGAGACTGGGAACTAAAGGCAGAGGATAAGGACTAAAGATGTAAAACAGAAAGCTTAAATTATAAAGTAAAATTCTGGAGAGGACTGAAATAAATGATGTTAAGCCAGAGGGTTAGTTAGTGAAATACTTCCTGGAAAAAATGGGTAAAGGGGATTTTAGGGACTCATATAGTTTCAGTGTTCTCAGTAAAGTAAAAGATCCGTTTATATTGCAAGAGTTAGAGGCTTTTCAGCAAGGACTTGGATTTAGGTAGGAAAGAAGTTTAATGTGGTTTTTATGCAAACTGACAAGGAAAGTCAATTACTCTCAGAGTCTCTGCTAAAGTGTTTAATAATATTCTGTAAACAGTGGGGGAGTCTCTGATGTCTTTTGAGCAGAGAAGTGGTAAGTCAGGGATTACTTTAGGAAAATCATTCTGTTGCAGAGAGGAATATGAACTAGCTGGGAGATGGTAGAGGCAGAGAAACCAGTCATGAGACTATTGCAATCATCAGCCAAAAGCTGGTGAATGAACCCAAGAGAAGCAGGAAGGGGAAACCTGGCTTTGATTTGTAAGAGATGGTGACCTGATGAAAAGGTGGAATGTTGGAAATGACTGGATGGGGCTGAAAGAGAGGAAAAGCAGCAAATGGAGCAGGTGAGGGAGAGAAGGACATCTCACTTGTGGAACTGAGTTTGTAGTTTGGCAGATTATTCAGGTAAAAAAGGTGCTTGCAGTAAGTGAGAATACAGCTAGAAACCTCATAGGAGTGGGGTGATGAGGCTGGGAAAGAGATTTAGGAGCCATCTCTTTTCCTTTCTGGACTAAAGGATCCCTGTTTGACTTAGACTAATGGATGACAGTGTGAGTGCCTTGGTTCAAGCTATTCTAACAAAATACCATAGATTAGATGGTTGAAACAACAGACACTTATTTCTCACATTCTGGAGGCTGAGAAGTCCAAGATCAAGGTGCTGGCAAATTCAGTTGTTGGTGAGGACCTTCTTTCTCACTTGTAGGTGGCTGCTTTTTTGCTGGATTTTCACCTGGCAGAGAGTGGAAGCTCTGCTATCTCCTCCTCCTCGTCTAAGGACGCTAATGTCATCATGGGGGCTTCTCCCTCATGACCTCATCTAAATCTAACTTCCTCCCAAAGATCTTACCTCCTCATACCATCACTTTAGAGCAGGCGTCCTCAAACTGTGGCCTGCGGGCCACATGAAGCGGTGTGAATTGTATTTGTTCCCATTTTGTTTTTTACTTCACAATAAGATATGTGCAGTGTGCATAGGAATTTGTTCATAGTTTTTTTTTTTTAAACTCTAGTCCGGCCCTCCAACGGTCTGAGGGACAGTGAACTGGCCCCCTGTTTAAAAAGTTTGAGGACGCCTGCTTTAGAGGTTAGGACTTCAATATATGAAGTTTGGGGGCAACACAAATATTTATTACATAACAGTGGATCAATGGTAAAAAAAAAAAAAGCTTCAGAATTGATAAAAATCTATCCTGTTCTTTCTGGAAGATGAGTGGATTCAGTCAGTGTTTTTCAAAATGCATCCTTAATGAAATGTGATATATTAATGTGTTTTGCAAGAGCAATTGTTTTCCTGGTCAAATAAGTTTGAGAAATACAGGTTGGGCAGTGCCTGTGACTCAGTGAGTAGGGTGCCAGTCCATATACCAGAGGTGGTGGGTTCAAACCCGGCCTTGGCCAAAAACTGCAAAAAAAAAAAAAAAGAGAGAGAGAGAAACATAGGTTAAGCAAAGCTAAACAGTTTTTTATTTAATGCAGGAGTTCTCATAGTCTTGCTATGTAATGATACTATTTACAGTGAATCCTCAAGATTAGAGGAACATAGAATAAACCATTTCTTGTGTTTATTTAAACAGACAATGATTTTTCTAAGGAAAAGCTTTAGGAATTAATGTTCTAAGGAAAGCAGTTTAAGGAAAACGGGTTTAAACTGTACTGAAACTGTGGTTATTGGTAACAATTATATGCAGACAAGGACTTCTCTCCTTTAATAGTGTAAATTCCTTATAGTTTTTGCAAAAATATTGTTATTAAAGATGAAAACAAATTTTTGGAAAATTCTGCCCCAAGAAAACCTGATTTAGGTCTCACATGAGTTGTTGGAGTCCATTTCCATTAAATAGTGTTTAGAGCTCAAAAACATGGTGTTTCTCTAACTCCAGCTTCAGAAACCTACCATTATAAATAATTGGGGATAATTATGAGAGCAGCTGAATAAACTAGAAAAGGCTGGGCATAAAGAGAAAAGCAATAGTAGAAAACGTGCAGTACTTGAACAGCCCATAAATCTCTCTGGAGGCGGAGTAACAGTCCCCATCTTCTCCAAACTGGAACCTACATTTAAAGTAAATACCAAGACAAACCTAACCAAATCAAAATAATGTTACGTCAAATAAATGACTCTGGTTTTCTTTTGCAGTTATTAGGAGAGAATCTCAGGACCCTTTTATTCCTCTAAAATTAAATCTCCTGACTCCAGACCGAGAAATGTGACAATAACTTTATTTGAGGCCAGGGTGGTCCCCTTAATCCTGAGGCTTTTGTGATTCCCTCCCTTCCATCAACCCAGCAGCTGCTAACCCTTATACTACTGGAAATATAATGATGCTTAATTTGGTCCCATGAGCAGCTTTCAAGCAAACCTTTTGCTGCAAAAGGTTTCCTCATTATGAGGAAAAGTAATGGTTTCAGAAATTAAATAAATTGTCCTATCAATAAGCAGTACATCTAGCATATATTGATTACAGGCTGGGGACTCTCCTGGGGCAGGAGACCGGGTGGCTACCTCATCTCCTGAGGAAGTCAATAGAGGACAATGTGCACTTTTTTTTTTTTTTATAAATGAGACAGAGTCTTACTTTGCCATTCTCAGTAGAGTGCTGTGGCATCATAGCTCACAGCAACCTCAAACTCTTGGGCTCAAGTGATTCTCTTGCCTCAGCCTCCCTAGTAGGTAGGACTACAGGTGCCTGCCACAATGCCCAGCTATTTTTTTTGTTTGCTTGTTTTAGCTGGCCTGGGCCGGGGTTGAACCCACCAGCACCTGTGCATGTGGCTGTGCCCTAACCACTTACCTGCAGGCACCCAGCTGCAATATCCACTTTTTATTTTTACTTACTTATTTATTTTTTTGAGACAGAGCCTCAAGCTGTCACCCTGGGTAGAGCACCGTAGCGTCACAGCTCACAGCAACCTTTAACTCCTGGGCTTTAGCGATTCTCTTGCTTCAGCCTCCCAAGTAGCTGGGACTACAGGCACCTGCCACAATGCCTGGCTATTTTTTTTTTTTTTTGGTTGTAGTTGTCACTGTTGTTTGGCAGGCCCAGGCTGGATTTGAACCCGCCAGTTCTGTTGTATGTGGCTGGCGCCTTAGCTGCTTGAGCTACAGGCGCCGAGCCAATATCCACTTTTTAATGGAGATTCTCTATTACACTTGTGGCAGGGAGCCATGTTTCCCTGCATTTCTCTAATATTACTTTTTCTGCATTATCAGATGTATTCCTAGATTGTCTTTTATCTTCTTGTCTCTAAAGGGAGAGGTGGAGGAAGGAGTTCAAGTGGCCAGAGCACTTTCATTGTGCCAGTGTGCTAAGGGTAATGCACATGTTGTGTAACCTATTTGTCACAGTGTGGCTATTGAGTGGTAGTGATCCCTTTAAGACAAAGAATTTGAGCTTTCAGGATCCAAACCCAGCCCTGACTGCTTCTAAATCCCAGGTATTTCTGTTTCATACAAGAAAATGTTAAATCAGAGCGGTTAACCATGCTGATGCCCTAAGAACTTGGATGTACAGCATAAATTAGCACAGACATCTTGGAAGACTATTTGCAAACATCATGGACCCTAAAATGTTAATACTGTCTGACCTGGTACTAATCATACTAATAAAGGCCATTTACTGCACATTAACCCGTAATCTAGTATATAGCTCTAACGCATTTCTTCATTAGAATAAAAAGTGCCTGCACGATTTCTGAACAGTATCATAGGAATATAGGCTGCATAAGGCATCAGCTGCTTAAACACCTCTTTCCTGAGCATCTACTCTGTAAATAAGCTGAGAGCTCTCACTGTTGTAAGTACAGAAGGAGAGGGAAGGAGATGATGGAGGTGTATTATTCTAAATTAGATTTGGCAACGTTCCCTCAGTTTTCATTTCTTAGAAGATAAACTGTACCAATCAGTAGCTATGTGATTTGGAGCAAGTTACTTCATCTCGGTAAGTCTGTGGTACTTAAAAAAGGGGATAACAGTGCAGCTGGGTTCACTGTGAAGCATAAATGAGATAATGCAAATATAAGAGATACCGTATAGGAATTTTGGCCCCAGGCACACGTCGAAGTTTAGAAGGAACTTCCAGGGGCAGTCCACCCCACCTTTGCTGTCCAGTACAGCAGCCACTAGCCACACATGGCTTTTGAGGACTTAAAATGTGACTAGTCTGCATTGAGATATGCTGTAAGAATAAAATACACATTGAATTATTATAAAGACTTAGTATGATAGAATGGAACTACTCCAGGAATACATTTTCTTTTTTTTTGAAACAGACTCTCACTATATCGCCCTTGGTAGAGTGCCATGGCATCATAGCTAATAGCAACCTCAAATTCTTGGGCTCAAGAATCAAGAGATTCTCAGCCTCCCAAGTAGCTAGGAATACAGGTGCTCACCACAATGCCTGGCTATTTTTAGAGATGAGGTCTCACTCTGGCTCTGGCTCTGGCTCAGACTAGTCTCGAACTCATGAGCTCAGGCAATCCACCCGCCTCAGGCTCCCGGAGTGCTGGGATTACAGGTGTGAGCCACCGTGCCCAGCTGGAAATTTTGTTAAATGTGAATTCTGACTACTCTGTGGTGGGATAAGGAATTCTGCAAAAAGCTCCCAGGTAATACAGATGCTATTGGTCTGAAACCCCACTTTGAGGGAAAGGGTCTACCCTAAATTCCCCAGACAGCTGAGGTCCCTATCCTCTTTGAGACGTCCTGAATTGTTATCTGCATGACTGGCATCTTCTCATCTTTCAGGCCCAACTCAAATGCCCTTTCTTGAAAACAACTCCCTGGCTACCCTATCTAAAGTAACCCACTCTCATCTAGTTCCTCTCTTTCGTAATTACTCAGTTTTTTCATAGGATTTATCCCAATCTGAAAGTATCTTATTATTTTTTTTTTTTGGAGAGACAGAGTCTGACTTTCTGGCCCTCGGTAGAGTGCCGTGGCCTCATACAGCTCACAGCAACCTCCAACTCCTGGGCTTAAGCGATTCTCTTGCCTCAGCCTCCCAAGTAGCTGGGACTACAGGCACCCGCCACAATGCCCGGCTATTTTTTGGTTGCAGTTTGGCTGGGGCTGGGTTTGAACCCACCACCCTCGGTATATGGGGCCGGTGCCTTACCGACTGAGCCACAGGCGCCGCCCGAAATTATCTTATTTATTTTGTATGTTTCCTGGCTGCCTTCCCTCACTATAATGTAATGGAGGCACCCTGAGGTACCTTCAAACCGACTCTCCCTGACACTAAAGATTTGTTCTTTCAAGGTGCATCAAATGTTCCTATACAGTGCACCCCCATTTCACAGAAAAAGATTACAGATATAATCATTTTTTTTACTTTCTCTTAGTAAGTTTACAAGCCAGGTAAGATGACAGAGCCTTATCAAGCAGTGGCAGGATCTTATATTTCTGAACTATCTCTGAACCATCTCTCCAGTTGACTTATAGAACTCTAATTGATTTATACAGATTAGAATACCTAAAAATACAACAAGAAAAAACTCCATTTTATAGAGAGTCCCTGGCAATGCTAAAGCAAAGAAGAAAGAAAATCAGCACAGTTGGAAGAAGATGAATTTTTCTTGACACCCATGCTTCTTAAAATGTCCACTTTTGTAAAAGAAGCGCTAGAAGAAACTTGTCCCAGGGTTCCTCTTCCACAGCAGTGGTCATTTTACTGTTTTTGTGGTAGAAATAGTACCCTGATATTGCTTTGGGGACTTCCACTATCAGCCCTTTGCTTGGCGTGAAGTCAACTCTTCCACAGCCCCAATTCCAAGCATCTGACTCAGACCCGAACCTTTCCAACCTTTCCTTCTGATCCACAGGTAACAGGCTAGTTCAGGGTTAGACACATGACCCCAAATAGGACAGTCAGGGGCAATAGGAGTAAATTCTACCCTCTGTTTTAACTATCTGGGTCTTTCTTGACTGGAATTTTTGTCTTCTGTGATTGCAGTTTTTGGCTGGGGCTGGGTTTGAACCCACCACCTCTGGCATATGGGGCCAGTGCCCTACTTCTTGAGCCACAGGTGCCACCCCTTTTTCTTCTTCGAATGCAATCGGGAAGGCTATGCTTGCCAGCCATCTTGTCACCATAAGGAAAGAAACTTTGGAATGGAGCCAGCACCGCGGACAGGTAACAGAGGAAAACAGTGTCTTGGTGGCAGTGTCTTGGTTGAATCTGGAAATACCTGAGGCTGGAACAACAAGTAGACTTTTTCACTTAGGTAAGACAATTAAGGCAGTCAGAGTGGAGATTTCTGTCAGTTGCATCCAGAAAAGTTCTAATTGCTACACCACCCATGAGCTGATAACCCTGGTCAATTCCCTGACAAATAGCTATTGAGAGTTTACAAAGCATTAGGCTTGGTCTTGGGTTGTAGGTGAAGAACAAGGTCGCTGTCCTCAAGAAACTCACAGTCAAGTGAGGGAAACAGGCAGATAAACCAGCAAGAAATTAAATGTGTGCATGTCTTTAAAGATGCTGTTGTAGGGTGCATTGGGGCGCAAAGAAGAGTACTTCTCCTAGTTAAAGGAAGAAAATTCGGGGAAGACATCCAAAAGGATGAGACCGATAAGCTGGGTCTTAGAAGACAATAAGATAAAAAAAGAGTGGGGTGGTACAGGAGACAAGGGGGTGTGCACAGGCAGTTAGCAGAGGACCGTTCCAGAACAGGGATAAGCAAATTCAAAGATGTGGGGTTTCAGCACTCATAAGAAACTGGGGAGGAGATGAAGCTGAGGGAGGTCAGTGGAGGGCAGGCCTGGTACTGGCATGCTAAGAAATATGGCCTTCATTCTGTAAGGCAAAAAGGAAATCTCAAAAATGTTAAAGTAAGGGAATAGTGAGAGCAGATTTTCATTTTAGAAAGCTCACCTCACCACCATATGTTTAGCCTGAACTTAAGTGGGGGATAAGGATGAGGGAGGACAGGGAATTCTGTAATTGAAATCTGGTTCCAGGTAAATTTTTAGTCTGGAGCTGAATTTTCTTTTCTTTTTTTTTTTTTTTTTGTAGAGACAGAGTCTCACTTTATGGCCCTCGGTAGAGTGCCGTGGCCTCACACAGCTCACAGCAACCTCCAACTCCTGGGCTTAAGCGATTCTCTTGCCTCAGCCTCCCGAGCAGCTGGGACTACAGGCGCCCGCCACAACGCCTGGCTATTTTTTGGTTGCAGTTTGGCCGGGGCGGGTTTGAACCCGCCACCTTTGGTATATGGGGCCAGCGCCTTACGGACTGAGCCACAGGCACCGCCCCTAAATTTTCTTTTCTTTCTTTCTTTTTTTTTTTTTCTGGCTGGGGCTGGGTTTGAACCTGCCACTCCTGGTATATGGGGCTGGTGCCCTACTCAGTGAGCCACAGGTGCCGCCCTGGAGCTGAATTTTCACTTCTTTTTTTTTTTTTTAAGACAGAGTCTCACTATATTGCCCTTGGTTGAGTGATGTTGCGTCACAGCTCACAGCAACCTCCAAACTCTTGGACTCACGTGATTCTCTTGCCTCAGCCTCCTAAGTAGCTGGGACTACAAGTACCCACCATAATGGCCGGCTATTTTTTGGTTGCAGTTGTTATTGTTGTTTAGTAGGCCCTAGCCAGGCTTGAACCTACCAACCTCAGTGTAGGTAGCACCCTACTCACTGAGCTACAGGTGCCGAGCCTGAATTTTCACTTCTTATGGACAGAGGAAACCTTCTTTCCTCAATGCCAACCCAATGCTGTCCAACATGCATCAGTCATAGGTATGATCTAAATTTTTCTAGTAGCCACATTTAAAAGCAAACAGAAACAGGTGAAATTAAATTTTTTTTTTGAGACAGTCTCAAGCTATTGCCCTGGGTAGAGTGCCGTGGTGTCGCAGCTCACAGCAACCTCAAACTCTTGGGCTTAAGCAATTCTTTTGCCTCAGCCTCCCAAGTAGCTGGGACTACACACGCCCGCCACAATGCCCGGCTATTTTGTTGTTGTTGTTGTTGTTGTTGCAGTTGTCATTGTTGTTTTAGCTGGCCTGGGCCAGGTTCAAACCTGCCGGCCTCTATGTATGTGGCCGGCACCCTAACCACTGAGCTATGGGTGCTGCCACATGAAATTAATTCTAATAATATTTTGTTTAGCAAAATATTGTAATTTCAATATGTAATATAAAAATGTATTACTGAATGGCTGGGCAGTGGCTCACACCTGAGATCCTAGCACCTGGGAGGCCGAGGTGGGTGGATTGCCTGAGCTCACAAGTTGGAGAACAGCCAGAGCCAGAGGGAGACCTTGTCTCTAAAATAGCTGGGCATTGTGGTAGGCGCCTATTGTTTCAGCTATTTGGGAGGCGGAGGCAAGATAACCACTTGATCCCAAGAGTCTGAGGTTGCTGTGAGCAGTGACAGCACCGCAATGTACTGAGGGTGACAAAGTGAGACTCTGTCTCAAATAAACAAACAAACAAAAATTCTCCGGTGGGACTATGCACAGTGGCTCATGCTTGTAATCCTAGCACTTTGGGAGGCTAAGGCAGGAGGATTACTTGAGCCCAGGAGTTTGAGACCAGCCTGAGTAAGAGCAAGACCCAATTTCTATTAAAAATAGCAAAATTAGCCCAGGATGGTAGCACATAGCAGCAGTCCCAGCTATTTGAGTGGCCGAGGCAGGAGGATTGATTAAGCCCAGAAGCTTGAGGTTACGGTGAGCTGAGATGATACAACTGCACTCTAGCCTGGGCAACAGAGAAAGATCTTGTTTCCCAGGTGTGCACAATAAATAAAAATTTCCCAAGTGTGCACAATAAATTTGAAAAGTGCTGAACTCTTGACACTTCCAGCAGCACCACTGGAAAGGTGCAAATGCTGCCAAGGTGGGAAGCAGAATAGTATTGTAAGAAGTTACCGGAAGATGACAGGGTAATATTTACTGCTGCCTCTGAAAAAGACCAGCAAGTTTTAAGAGAAAACTATGGGATTACCAAACGTTAGGGTCCAAATAACTTTCTGGCTTAGTGCTCATGTGTTAGAGAGTGAGGTTCTTCGAGGAGTAACGTGGTCACGTGGCTCCTTTGTGACAGAGTCAGGTCTAGGAACCAGGCATCTCTTGTCTCCATGCCAGCTTTTAAATATTGACAAGGATTGATTAGAGTTGAGTGTGGAACAGGGTGAGCATAAGGATAAGGTGATATGGAAATAATTTCACATGGAGAACTGGGCATGTTTAGCCTTTAAAAAAAAATCATTCCGTAATATGTGAGCACCAGGTTGACCAACAGAAAAGCAAATTTCAGCTCTATACTAAGAGCATTTTTTTTTTTTGAGACAGTCTCAAGCTGTCACCTTGGGTAGAGTGTGGTGGTGTCATAGCTCACAGCGACCTCCAATTCTTGGGCTCGAGCGATCTTCTTGCCTCAGTTTTTCTTATTCCTTTTTTTTTTTTTTTTTTTAGTTTTTCTGTTTTTAGTAGAGATGGGGGTCTCGCTTTTACTCAGGCTGGTCTTGAATTCATGAGCTCAAGCAATCCACCAGCTTGGCCTCCCAGACTGCTAGGATTACAGGGTGAGCCCCTGCACTCAGCTAGGAGCATTTCAAAGATTTAGAGCCATTCAACATGGAAGTACCTGGAACACACATCAGATATTCACAATACCCTCTCTCAGATATTCTGTAGCTGGAAAAGAGCTTGCCTGGATCAGGGTCTCTGAAATGTCAGTCATTTGCATCTCTGCAATTTTTTTTGGCCATATCCTGTACCTGGATTTAAACTACTGACATTAACGTGTTTAAAATGTGTAAGGTGCAGTAATTTAAGTATACAGCTGATTTTTTCAGTTGTATTCAAGTATACCTTTGTCATCCACTGCTCAGAGCAAAGTACAGAACCAGCACCACAGAGGCTTCCCTCCTGCTCATTCCAGAAAATAACTTCCTCCTTCTAGGTACCAGTTTTTTTTTTTTGTTTTTGAGACAGAGTCTCACTATGTTGTCCTTGGTAGAGCTGCTTACAGCAACCTCAAACTCTTGGGCTCAAGCGATTTTCTTGCCTTAGCCTCCCAAGTAGCCGGGGTTACAGGCGCCTGTCACAACGCCCGGATATTTTTTGTTGCAGTTGTCATCGTTGTTTTATTTATTTATTTTATTTTTTTGCAGTTTCTGGCCGGGGCTGGATTTGAACCCGCCACCTCCGGCATATGGGGCCGGTGCCCTACTCCTTTGAGCCAAAGGCACCGCTCGACATCGTTTTAGCAGGCTCGGGCCAGGTTCGAACCCTCCACCCTTGTGGTATGTGGCTGGTGCTGTAACCTCTATGCTACAGGCACCGACTGTCATCCTTGTTGAAACAAGAGTCTCACTTTGTCACCCTGGGTAGATTGTCATGGCGTCACAGCTCACAGCAACCTCAAACTTTTGGGCTTAAGCTATTCTCTTGCCTCAGCCTCCCAAGTAGCTGGGACTATAGGCATCCGCTACAACGCCCGGCTATTTTTTGGCTGCAGTTGTCATTGTTGTTTAGAAGGCCCGGGCAAGGTTCAAACCTGCCAGCCTCAGTGTATGTGGCCGGCGCCCTAACCACTTAGCAAAGGGCGCGGAGCCGGTACCACTGTTTTACTTCAATCATCATCAGTTTTGCATGTTCTTGAACTGCATATAAAGTGTTTCTATTATTAATATTTTTCTAGTACTTTTTTTATTTTTTTACAACTTTCTACTTGACCTGAGAAATAACATCAGTGAAGCAATGGTTTGACAGGCATTTCCACCCCTAATACACCTTAACGTAAATACGTAACTATCAAAGTAAAGTTTATATAGCAATTAATATAATCTCCCAGGCCACCACAGGTACACGGACCATATTTTGTCTCTCAAAGCCACCAGATGATTTCTGAGGTCCTTTGCAACACAAACACTGAAGGATTTTGTGGGGAAAGTGAACCGAAAGTTCACGGCAGGCACTGTCACAATTCTGACATTGTCATAGGGCATCATGCATTCATCTGTCAACATTTGCTGAATGACTTTCTTCCAACGCTTTAGAAACTGCTAAACTGCACTTCCTGATTTGAAGTGGGAGAAATAAATCATTTTAGTACGTGTGGTTAAGTGCTACAGCTCAGGTAAGCACAGGGCACACAGAGGAAGGGCGGTTTCTCAAGATAGAGCAGAGTGAAGACAGCGGGTGGGCGTTCCCTAAAGACTCTACTACCAGCCACCCCACTTTGATCACTTTGCCGCGGCGCAGCAGTGGCGGTCAACCTCAGCCTTCCTTAGCAACTTGAGCGCACCGCCCAAGAGCCTTTCTATTGGTCTCACGGAGCATGACGGGCAGCTCTGACATGCAATCCCAGCTCGCAGTCTTTGGCTCCTGGTTACTCACGGGAGGACTCGTAGGAGTTACCGCCTTCTCCGGGCACCCCGCCCCTCCTCGCGCGATGTGTGGCGCATGCGCTAGCGCGCTAGGGCTGTGTGCAGGGCCAGCGCGGGGCCGAGCAGCCGCGGGGTACGTCCTGGGCTCCGCCGAGACCGTCGTGCCCGCTCCTAGCCTCGGCCGCAGCCGCTTTAGCCGCCGCCGCCGGGGGAGCGGCCGCCTTTTGTCTTTCTCCGCGGCGAAGGTGCGGAACTGTTCCGGCTCGGCCCGCGGGGAAGCCCCGGGAGCCGCTAGGTGAGAGCGCAACTCTGTTGGCGGAGTTGAGGGAAGTTTTGTGGTTTGAGAAAGGGTCGGGTAGAGGGGCGCGGGCCCCTCCCCCTGCGGCCGCTGTTGGGGGCGAGAGGGGACAAAGGGAGGAGCAGGGGCTGCGGGGGGCGGAGAGGGGCGGGCGACGGTGCCCGGGCGGTAGGGCGGTGGGGCGGCTGTGGCGGCCGGCTCTGGCCACCCCTCCTTCACGTCCCCTTGCTCCGGTATTGTCTGTCCCCGGCCGCGGTGCGCCTCCCACTCCCCGCATCCCGTCTTTGGGGCCCCCCCGCCCCCTCGGTCCTTGGACCCCTGCCTCGGGTTCCCGCGGTAGGCGCCGCCGAGGCTGGCTCAGTCTTCCTCCGGGGGCGGCAGCCGCGATAGCCCCCGCGAGCGCCGGGCAGCTCTGCGGGTCGCGCTGGGGGGCCGGAGTCAGCCGCCTGGAACAAGTGCTGCGGGCGCGAGGGAGCGGCTCCCCCGGGCCGACGCCGGCGGTAAACACGTCGGGCCGCGCCCGCCCGCGGGGCCCTCCGCGCCTGCTCCCGGGGGCGCCGCTAGCCTGACCCGCGCGGGTCTGAGGCCGGCAGCCGACGGGACCCGTGCGGTCTGCACGCGCTCTGAGAGCCCGGCAGCGAGCGGGCTCAACTTTTAGCTACACTTTGAGACCACACAAAACATTTTTATCTTTGTAAATATGACTCTCTGCTCCTTTGCAAAGCCAACCAGTATGTGAATTATAAAAAGTGGGGAACGCCCCTATTTTTTTAATCAAGAAAGGGAGTGAGTAGACAGGTTTGTTTTGTTTTGGAAATACTAGTTCTGACAGCAAAATGATTCCGTCACATTTAAGTTTCTAGATCCTACTGTGAACTCAGGAATTCACAATGAAAGTTGGATTGAGCAATATTTTGGTGTTCATTCTTTGCTATTACACTCCCTAATGAAGTTATTTTGAGAGTTTATTGCTCCAGGCAAGTATAAAGCAAAACTCAGAGTGCGACCCCCCAGGTCCTCCCCCCACCCCCCCGCACCGTTTTATTTTTAGAAGCAGTAGCTTATTCAGGTTTTCTAAACCATTGGATTGCCCACGTCAAGACAAATGGTGCAGTTCTTGAAAGGTCATTGTTTGCAAGTTGGTAAAGAAGTTATGATGAGTTGAGATAAGTCAGTGTTACTGGTCTCCTATTTCTTCCTGGACGGTGGAGATTGTAGCACTGTGTCAGGGGCAAGCCTTGTTAGGTTTTGGGTTCGCTGACTCCACAGAATTTGGTTTGTTTGGTTTATAATATGAGAATAATTCTATTTAAATTTCTCAGGTAGGGTGGCGAGTTCAAATCCGGCCCCAGCCAAACTGCAACTAAAAATAGCCAGACGTTGGGTGGCGCCTGTGGCTCAGTGAGTAGGGCCCCAGCCCCATATGCCGAAGGTGGCGGGTTCAAACGCAGCCCCAGCCAAACTGCAACAAAAAAATAGCCGGGCGTTGTGGCGGGCGCCTGTAGTCCCAGCTGCTAAGGAGGCTGAGGCAAGAGAATCGCGTAAGCCCAAGAGTTAGAGGTTGCTGTGAGCCATGTGACGCCACGGCACTCTACCTGAGGGCGGTACAGTGAGACTCTGTCTCTACAAAAAAAAAAAAAAAAAAATAGCCAGACGTTGTGGCTGGCGCCTGTAGCCCCAGCTACTCGGAGGCTGAGGCAAGAGAATTGCCTAAGCCCAGGTGTCGGAGGTTGCTGTGAGCTGTGACGCTACGGCACTCTACCGAGGGCGACAAACTGAGACTCTGTCTCTAAAAAAATATATAAATGAATTAATTCCTCCCGTAGAACTAGTTTAATTGTCATTTGTAGTGGAATATAATTACCAGCATGTCATTTAATTTCAGTTATTGTATCCCTTTGTCAGCTGTTAAAAAGAAAAATTCAGGAAATAACTGTGTATATCACTTTGACCATTTTTTTATGCTAAGTGAGTAATATGGAGAAATGTTCCTGGGTTTTTCTGGTTTGGTTGGGGTCACTTTGCTCTAAAACCAACTTTTGTTGCCTGAGGAAGCCAAAGACAAGTTTTTTTAAGGCATAAGCATTGTGCTTTAAACTACAAAGTGGCTTTTAGGATTCACAATACTTGCTGTATAGCTTCCCTTTCTGGTTGTGTGTGGGATTGTGGGGAGGGAGGTTGACAGAGGTTGGAAAGAGTTGTCATGGAGGAACATAGTGTAAACAAATGCTACTTACTACATAATGAGACAAGTACACAAGTTGCTTTCCTTCTCTGGGCTGTGATAGCATGTTATCCTGCACATAACTTTTGTTTTAGAATTTCTTTCACTTATTTGCCTAATTACATGGTAACTGTACACGTAGTGAAGTACACATTGCCAGGTAGATATAATGCTAATTCGGTACATTTGTACGTATGTATGATTGGACTCCTCCTTTAGTCTTTAATTCTTTGAGAGGTGTGATGGGCCTTATTTGACTTAGCTGCGGTGCAGGCATCCAGTTTGAATTGGATGGAATGCTTTCTACTAGTTAGTGGTAGTGCACATGGGAGGGAGTTGCTAACTGGGAACTTGCCCCAAATGACAATTCACTTGCAGATCTGTGATGATACTTACTTTAAAAGGATGTCTAACCCTTTTTATTTGTTGATTACTTCTTGAAAAGAAATGGGATTTAAATAGTGCTCTATGGGTTTCAAAATGAGATTCTTATTGAGAAGTCCAATCCCCCTTTTTTTAGTGAAATCATTAAGATTGCTGGACAAATCCATTCACTACTCTGCCCATTTTAACATTGTGAAATTGGTAGGTAGCACAGTTGAGAAGAAAGTACACTCTTTGGAGCTAGGTAGATTTGAGTTCAAATTTTCACATTTTCTTTTTTTTTTTTTGTAGAGACAGAGTCTCACTTTATGGCCCTCGATAGAGTGCCATGGCCTCACACAGCTCACAGCAACCTCCAACTCCTGGGCTTAAGCGATTCTCTTGCCTCAGCCTCCCGAGCAGCTGGGACTACAGGCGCGCGCCACAACGCCTGGCTATTTTTTGGTTGCAGTTTGGCCGGGGCTGGGTTTGAACCCGCCACCCTCGGCATATGGGGCCGGTGCCTTACCGACTGAGCCACAGGCGCCGCCCCAAATTTTCACATTTTCATTCACTAATTGTGTCTGAGCCTTAGCCTCTTAGAGCTTCAGTTTACTGGTCTATGAGGGTTAGTAATATACTTTGCAGTGTTCTCAGGAATAAATGAAACTAGGTGGGGTGCTTTCTACACCGCCTAAGGTTAAGGCTGTTTCCTGGTAGATGTAATGATAATTTTGGTGCATTTGTACATGGCTTAGAAGAAAGTATTCCCAAAAGTCTAATGCTTCATTGAGTATAGTGGTTTAGTTATTTTTTTCATCAAATAGGGGTCCTGACACTTGTTTATCCAAAAGCATTTTTTAAAGGTGCCAGTAGAACTGAAGGATAATAGAAACAATGGTGATTTTATCTTCCTGCAGAGTGGCTTGCTAGGGAACAGCTCTGTGTGATTATAGTGTGTAGGAAATGGTGAAAGGTGGAATGTTTTCAATACTTTCAATAGGATATTTGAGTTATTTAGTCAGTTCCAACTTTTTCCTTAATTTACCTTTGTCTTGAAAAATAACAAGTATGGATTATGACTGCATTTCTCAGACTTACAATAGAACTGGACTGGGTGTTAACACGGGGTTAAGTGTAATAGTGTAATAGCCAGATTTGAGCAAATCTTTCACTTCCCCTTCCAGTCACTCTTTGAGTTGCCACCATTTACGGAAGGAAGCGATGATATAAATCAGTGTACTATCTCAGTTTAGAATACTTACAGTACTAGGCTCAGCGCCCGTAGTTCAGTGGATATGGTGCCAGCCACATGCACTGGGACAGGTAGATTTGAACCGGCCTGGGCCTGCTAAACAATGACAACTACAAAAAGAAAAAAAAAAGCCGGGCCTTGTGGTGGGCACCTATAGTGCTCTATGGGTTTCAAAATGAGATTCTGATTGAAAATCCAATCTACCTCTTTTTAGTGAGGCTGAGGCAAGATAATTGCTTAAGCCTAAGAGTTTAAAGTTGCTGTGAGCTGTGACCCCACTGTACTCTACTGAGGGCTACATAGTGATGCTCTGTCTCAAGAGAAAAAAAAAAGAATACTTGCAGTACCAAATGGAATAGGTACATTCTAGAAATGTTTAATTGTGGAGGATGTTTCTGTGTATTGAATTCCATCTTTTTTTTTTTTTTTTTTTTTGAGACAGTCTCAATATGTCGCCTTTGGTAGAGTGTTGTGGTGTCACAGCTCACAGCAAACTCAAACTCTTGGGCTTAAGCGATTCTCTTGCCTCAGCCTCCCCAGTAGCTACAGGTACCTGCCTCAATGCCAGGCTATTTTGTTGTTGTTGTGGTTGTCGTTGTTTAGCAGGCCTGGGCCAGGTTTGAACCAACTAGCCCCAATGTATGTGGCTGGTGCCCTAACCACTGGGCTATGGGCGCTGAGCCTGAATTCCATCTTTCCATTAGGTTTCTTATAAAGAGATTACAGTAAACTTTTCTTTTTATTTTTTATTTATTAGTTATGGGTACATTATAGTTTATACTATTTATAGATAGGGTGAGTGTGATGTTTTGATAGAAGCATACAATGTATATTAATCAAATCAGGGTAATTGGGGTATCACAACACCTCAGGCATTTATCATTTCTATAGTAAAATTTTTTTTTTTTTGCAGTTTTTGGCCGGGGCTGGTTTGAATCCACCACCTCCAGCATATGGGGCTGGCGCCCTACTCCGTTGAGCCACAGGCGCCGCCCCTAAACTTTTTTTTTTTTAGAGACAAGAGTTTCCCTTTATGGCCCTCAGTACAGTGCTGTGGCATCACAGCTCATAGGAACCTCAGATTCTTGGGCTCAAGCGATTCTCTTGCCTCAGCCTCCCAAGAAGCTGGGACTGCAGGCACCCGCCACAATGCCTGGCTATTTTTTTTGTTGCAGTTGTCATTGTTCTTTGGTTGGACTGGGTTGGGTTCTAATCCGCCAGGTCCTGTGTATTTGGTTGGCGCCCTAGCTGCTGAGCTATAGGTGCCGAGCCACTATAGCAAACTTTTAAGAATTACATTTGGTTTTTTCAACAGATTTAGACATCTCTGAAGAGCTAGATGAACAAACTTGGATATTTTGACGTTCCTTTCTTTTTTTTAATTTTCTGAAAAATTTCTTAGGCAATTTTTCAGATATACAGTACAGTTGAAAAAATTATACAGTGATCACCCAGACACCTACCACATACATTTTATAATTTTCTTCTTCTTCACATGTATGGAATTTGTTCACAAGGAGGCCACAAGTTTTGTGTGCTCCTGGTCTCAGTCACCTCAGATTCCTGTTGGGTGTGTTATAAACACAGGAGCCATTCTTTAGGCTCCTTGCTCTGAGCACACTGTGCCCTGACGTTCCTTTCTTTTAAAGTTAACATCTAAGGGTCGTGCCTGTGGCTCAAAGGAGTAGGGCGCCAGCCTTATATACCAGAGGTGGCAGGTTCAAACCTGGCCCTGGCCAAAAACTGCAAAAAAAAAAAAAAAAAATAATAAAGTTAACATCTAATTGCACTTGGATAGACGTGGTTATTAGTGATAGGCACAGGTATACATTTGAAAATGGTGTCTTCACCACCACTGCGAATGGAGAGAGAAGATTAAGTTGTTAATGGAAGGAAGTTTTGTTTCTTATGAATGTCCTCAAATTTATAATCTTCTAGTCCTTCTAGTCCACCTGCGGATTGATTGGAACGTAATATGCAAAAGATGAATAGATAATGCATTCTTGTCAGTTCTTGCTGGGAGGATGGATCAGCAGATGTGGTAGGGAAATACTGTGATCGTATGAATATTTGTGTGAGGTAGTGGTGTGCTTTTTCTTTTTACTTCTTCAGAGCTGTGTTCATTGCCTGGCGAAGTGTATTTGTATGATACAGATTTATTTGGAGTGAGGTGTTTACCATTTATCTTATTTTATACGCTCTTCTGTGGCTCCTTAGGCATTACGGTGGCAGAGTTAAGTAGGTATGACAGAGAGTCTATGGTTCACAATGCCAGAAATATTTACCGTCTGTTTTTTACATACCCTTGTTCTTTATAACCAAATGCAGTTACCAGTATTCACATCTAAGATTAACGTTAATTTTATAATATTCTGCAATGCCTGTTTAACTTTCTCTATTCCTGAAATAATCTTTTATAGTTGATTTACTTTTTATTTTATTTTATTTTTTATTGAGACAGAGTCTCACTTTGTCACCTTGGGTAGAGTGCCGTGGAGTCATCAGAGCTCACAGAAACCTCAAATCCTTTGACTCAAGCGATTCTCTTGCCTCACCCTCCCTTGTAGCTGGGACTATAGGCGCCTGCCACAATGCCTGGCTATTTTGTTGTTTAGCAGGCCTGGGTTGGGTTTGAACCCACTGGCCCTGGAGCATGTGGCCGGTGCCCTAAGGACTGAGATACCAGTGTTCAGCTGTTTTTTTTTTTTGAGACAGAGCCTCAAGCTGTCACCCTGGGTAGAGTGCTATGGCATTACAGCTCACAGCAACCTCCCATCTCCTGGGCTCAAGCTATTCTCCTGCCTCCGCCTCCCAAGTCTCTGGGACTACAGGCACCTGCCACAACACCCAGCTATTTTTTGGTTGCAGCCTTCATTGTTGTTTGGCGGGCCCGGGCTGTGTTTGAACCTGCCAACTCAGGTGTAGGTAGCTGGTGCCTTAGCCACTTGAGCCACAAGTGCCTAGCCTGATTTTTTTTTTTTTGGAGATAGTGTCTCACTGTGTCACCCTTGGTAGATTTCTGTGGTGTCACAGCTCACAGCAACCTCAAACTCTTGGGCTTAAGCAGTTCTCTTGCCTCGGCCTCCCTAGTAGCTGGGACTACAGGCGCCCGCCACAGTGCCCAGCTATTTCTTTTTTGGTTGTAGTTGTTGTTTGGCAGACCCGCGCTAGATTTGAATCCTCCAGCTCTGGTGTATGTGGCTGGCGCCTTAGCCGCTTGAACTACAGGTGCCGAGCCCATTCATCCCTCAAAATTCTTTTGGGCCTCTTCATAGTCAACCCATTCTCTACCCCTAGACTCTAGAAACTGCTGATCTGTTTTGTTGTTCCCATGGGTTTTTTTGTTTGTTTTTTGTTTTTGCATTTTCAAGAATGTCATATAAATGGGATCATACAGAATGTAGCCTTTGCTTTTTTTCCATTTGTCCATTGACCAGTGATGTTAAGCATCTTTTCATGTGATTAAGTAATTCTTTGGTGATATATCTGTTCAAAATCTTTTTGCTCATTTGAAAAAACTGAGTTGTGGGCGGCGCCTGTGGCTCAGTTGGTAAGGCGCCGGCCCCATATACCGAGGGTGACGGGTTCAAACCCGGCCCCGGCCAAACTGCAACCAAAAAATGGCCGGGCATTGTGGCGGGCGCCTGTAGTCCCAGCTACTCGGGAGGCTGAGGCAGGAGAATCGCTTAAGCCCAGGGGTTGGAGGTTGCTGTGAGCTGTGTGAGGCCACGGCACTCTACCGAGGGCCATAAAGTGAGACTCTCTCTATACAAAAAAAAAAAAAGAAAGAAAAAACTGAGTTGTTTATATATACTCTAGAGAATCAGGTGCGTGATTTGATTTGCAAATATTTTCTTGTAGTCCATACTTTTTTTTTTTTTTTGTAGAGACAGAGTTTCACTTTATTGCCCTCGGTAGAGTGCTGTGGTGTCACACAGCTCACAGCAACCTCCAAATCCTGGGCTTAGGCGATTCTTCTGCCTCAGCCTCCCGAGCAGCTGGGACTACAGGCGCCCGCCACAACGCACGGCTATTTTTTTGTTGCAGTTTGGCCGGGGCCGGGTTTGAACCCGCCACCCTCGGTATATGGGGCCGGTGCCCTGCTCACTGAGCCACAGGCGCTGCCCGTAGTCCATGCTTTTTAAAAATTCTCTTAATAGGCGGCGCCTGTGGCACAAAGGGGTAGGGCGCCGGCCCCATATGCCAGAGGTGGCAGGTTCAAACCCAGCCCTGGCCAAAAACTGCAAAAAAAAAAAAATTCTCTTAATAATGTCTTTTGGTGAGCTTATGTTCTTAATTTTTATGATCTCCAGTTTATTGCTTTTTTCTTTTATGGATCATGTTTTTGGTGTAATATCTTAGAAATCTTGGCCTAATTTAAGAGCTCAAGCCTTTCCCTTGTATTTTCTCCTAGAAACTGTTTAAAATTTTACAGTTGGGTTTATGATCTACTTTGAGCTAATTTTCTTTTTTTTCTTTTTTTGGTGGGTTTTTTTGGCCGGGGCTGGGTTTGAACCTGCCACCTTCGGCATATGGGACCGGCGCCCTACCACTTTGAGCCACAGGTGCCGCCCATGAGCTAATTTTCTTAAATGGTTCAAGGTATGGATTGAGATTTTTTTTTTTACATTTGAATTTGCCACAGCAGCATTTTTTTTTTGTGGTTTTTGGCCGGGGCTAGGTTTGAACCTGCCACCTCTGGCATATGGGACCAGAGCCCTACTCCTTGAGCCACAGGCACTGCCCTGCCACAGCAGCATTTGTTGAAAAGATTGTCCTTTCTCCCTTGAATTACCTTTGTACATTTGTTGAAAGTTGATTGATTGTGTCTATGTGGAGCTATTTCTAGTTTGTTTTGCTTTGTTGATCTGGTCTGTCTGTCTTTCTTTTTTTTTTTTTGAGACAGAGTTTAACTATGTTGCCCTCAGTAGAGTGCTGTGCTGTCTCAGCTCACAGCAACCTCCGACTCTTGGGCCTAAGTGATTCTCTTGCCTAAGCCTCCCAAGTAGCTAGGACTATAGGCGCCCATCAAAACGCCCAGCTATTTTTTTTTTGTAGCTGTCATTGTTGTTTGGCAGTCCTGGGCTGGGTTTGAACCTGCCTGGTCTGGTGTACGTGGCTTGTGCCCTAGCCGCTGAGCTATAGGCATCGAACCTGGTCTTTCATTTTTTCATTGCCACACTATTGATTACAGTAACCTTATGATAAGTTTTAGAATTAGGTAGTGAGTATTCCTTTTTTGTGTTATTTTTCAGAATTATTTGTGGATAATCTAGTTGCTTTGCCTTTCCATGCCTAGTTTAGAATCATCTTGTTGATACCTACAAATCCTGTTAGGATTTTTTTTTTGTTTTTAAAGACACAGTCTCACTTTGTTGCTCTTGGTAGAGTGCTGTAGTGTCACAGCTCACAGTAACCTCCAGCTCCAGGGCTTAGATGATTCTCTTGCCTCAGCCTCCCGAGTAGCTGGGACTACAGGTGCCTGCCACAACGCTCGGCTATTTTTTGTTGCAGTTTGGCCGGGGCTGGGTTTGAACCCACCACCCTCATATTTGGGGCCGGCGCCCTATTCACTGAGCCATAGGCGCTGCCTCCTGTTAGGATTTTTGATTGGGATTGTGTTGAATGTGTAAACAATAGAATGGTTGACTTTTTTTTTTTTTTTTTAGGGACAGAGTCTCACTTTATTGCCTTCAATAGAGTGCTATGGTGTCACAGCTCACAGCAACCTCCAACTCCTGGGCTTAGGTGATTCTCTTGCCTCAGCCTCCTGAGTAGCTGGGACTACAGGTGCCCGCCACGATGCCCAGCAATTTTTTGTTGCAGTTTGGCTGGGGCCGAGTTTGAACGCGCCACTCTGGGTATATGGGACCAATGCCCTACCCACTGAGCCACAGGTGCCACCCCAGATTTTGATTTTTCATTATTGCATTGTAGTTTTTAGCAATTAAATCTTGCATGTATTTTGTAATCTTTATTTTCTTTTTTTAGAGACAGAGTCTTCACTTTGTTACCCTCTGTAGAGTGCAGTGACATCACAGCTCACAGCAACCTCCAGCTCTTGGGCTTAGGCAGTTCTCTTGCCTTAAGTGCCCACCACAACGCGGGGCTATTTTTTTGTTGCAGTTCGAACCCGCCACCCTTGCTATATGGGATCTGCGTCCTACTCACTGGACCACAGGCACCACCCTTTTTTGTAATCTTTATATGTATTTCATGTCTTTTGGTGCCATTGTGAATGATACTTTTAAAGTTACAATTTCCAGTTGTTCACTGCTAGTATGTAGAATTATGATTGATTTTTTCTTTTCTTTTTATTTTTTGAGACAGCCTCACTTTGTCACTCTGGGTAGAGTGCAGTGGCGTCGCAGCTCACAACAACCTCAAACTCTTGGGCTCAAGTGATTCTCTTGCCTCAGCCTCCCAGGTAGCTGGGACTACAGGTGCCCACCATAACACCCAGCTATTTTTAGAGACATAGTCTCGTTCTGGCTCAGGCTGGTCTTGAACCTGTGAGCTCAGGTGATCCACCTGCCTTGGCCTCCTAGAATGCTAGGATTACAGGCGTGAGCCACTGCATCTGGCTTATGGTTGAATATTGTATGCCTACTTTGTATCCTGCAACCTTGCTAAACTCACTAATGGTTCTAGAAGCCTTTTTGTAGATTCTTTGGCATTTTTTACATACATAGACAATGATGTGATTAGCAAATAAAGCTGTTTGATTTCTTTTTTTTTCAGTCTGGGTGCTTTGTTTTCTTTTTCTTGCTTTACTGGACTGGCTAGGACCCCTACTATGATTTTGAATAGGAGTTTCGACAACAGTGGACATCCTTTCCTTGTTCCTTTCCTGTTGTTAGGGGAAATACATGAAGTGTTTTACTATTAATACGGTGATAGCCATAGGTATTTTTGTTTGCCTGTTTTTGCAGATGTCTTTAGCAAGTTGAGGTAGAGTGCAGTTGCTGAAAGTTTTTATCATCATTAGATAGTGTTGTTAAAGATTTTTCTGTAATTACTGAGTTGATCATCTTATTTCTTTTATAGTCTGGTGATTTGTTGAACTAGCTTTGCATTCATGTGATAATCCTCATTCGATCATAGAGTATTATTTTATTTATCATTGGGTTTGATTGGCTGCTGAACCTTTATTTCTTCCTTACGTTTTTAGTATGTTCACTTCAATAAATTCCCTGTCATATGTATAATATTCATGATAATTATTGAGTCTATGTCTGTTAAAAGCCAAATGTCCCTTGGTGGGGTAAAGCATTCCTGGCATAGGAACCATTGCTTTGAAGAGTCTTGGATTTTGTTTTGGCAAGTTAAGTCACATGCTTTTTTACTTTTCTTTTTCCTTTTGGGATAGTTTCACCCTATCACCCTGGGTAGAGTACTGTGGTATCACAGCTCACTGCAACTTCAAACTCTAGGGCTTACGTGATTCTCCCTTCTCAGCCCCCCAAGTAGCTTGGACTACAGGTGTCTGCCACAACACTTGGCTATTTTTTTTTTTTTTTTGTAGAGACAGAGTCTCACTGTACTGTCCTTGGGTAGAGTGCCATGACTTCACACAGCTCACAGCAACCTCCAACTCCTGGGCTTACGCGATTCTCTTGCCTCAGCCTCCCAAGCAGCTGGGACTACAGGCGCCCGCCACAATGCCCAGCTATTTTTTTGTTGCAGTTTGGCCGGGGCTGGGTTTGAACCTGCCACCCTTGGCATATGGGGCCAGTGCCCTACTCACTGAGCCACAGGCGCTGCCCAACACTTGGCTATTTTTTATGTTGTAGTTTGGCTGGGACTGGGTTCTAACCCACCACCCTTGGTATATGGGGCCAGTGCCCTACTCACTGAGCCACAGGCGCCGCCCAGCCATCTTTTTATTTTGCTGCTGCTGTTGTTGCAGCTGTCACCATTATCCAGCTAGCCTGGACTGGGCTTGAACCCGCCAGCCCTGATGCATGTGGTTGGCACCCTACCCACTGAGCTATGGGCGCCACCCAAGTTATATGCTTTTTATTTATTTACTTATTTTTGAGACAAAGTCTCCTTATGTTGCCCTTGGTAGGGTGCAGGGGCATCACAGCTCACAGCAACCTCAAACTCTTAGGCTTAATCGATTCTCTTGCCTCAGCCTCCTGAGTAGCTGGGACTACAGGCCCCCACCACAATGCCCAGCTATTTTTTTTTGGTTGTTGTTGTTGTTGTTTGGCAGGCCTAGGCTGGGTTCGTACCTGCCAGCCCTGGTGTATGTGACTGATGCCCTAGCTGTTAAGCTACAGGCGCTGAGCTAAGTTACATGCTTCTTATACCCCATTACTACGGCATGAAGTCTCTAAAATTTCCATTGAAGGTTCAGTGCCCGTAGCACAGTGGTTATGGTGCCAGCCACATACACCAAGGCTGGTGGGTTTGAACCTGGCTCCGACCAGCCAAATGATGGCAACTGCAACAAAAAAGAGCTGGGCACTGTGGTGGGTGCCTGTAGTCCCTGCTGCTTGGGAGGTTGAGGCAAGAGAATCGTTAAGCCCAAGAGTTTGAGGTTACCGTGAGCTGTGACGGCTCGGCACTCTACCGAGGGCAACATAGTGACACTGTCTCAAAAAATAAAATAAAATAAAATTTCCATTGAAGAATTGGATGCCCTGCAAAGATTCTACTCTAACTATTCAGAACACAAATGTCTCCCAGCCTGGTGTGAACCCTGGGGCTCGCTTTGCTTACCATTTTTGGATCATTCTTTGTGTGCTCTCATACATTTTTACCATATTTATACATAACTAACTAAATATCAGGAGGTCTCTGTGCTAGTATCTGGAGCTCCTCCTCCATGAAACTCCCTCTTCTCTGCAATTGCCAAACTCCCCAGCTTTTCCAAACTCTTCATTTTCTAGACTTGACAAGACTGCCAGGGTGTGCTTGGGATCCTCCTTGTTGAACCAGAAGGTGCCTCCAGGTAAAAATCTGTTGAAATTCTAGGGCTTCTCTTATCTTTTTTTTTTTCTCTTAGGGATTGTAATTCTCTGCTGGCTCTTGTCCAGTGTAAAAAAGATGTTGCTTTATATATTTTGTCCATTTTTCTTGAGACAGATGTGGAATGAGTTTTCTGGGAGGAGGAGAGATTGTGTTTTCCCTTTGGACGTTCTAAATTTGAGATCTGTGAGACAGAGTCTTAAGCTGTGACCCTGGATAGAGTGCCATGATGTCATAGCTCACAGCAACTTCCAATTCTTAGGCTCAAGTGATTCTCTTGCCTCAGTTTTTCTTTTTCTTTCTTTCTTTCTTTTTTTTACTATTTTTTTTTTGCAGTTTTTAGCCAGGGATGGGTTTGAACCCACCACCTCCTGCATATGGGACTGGCGCCCTACCCCTCTGAGCCACAAGCACTGCCCTCTTTCTTTCTTTCTTTTAAATCAGATTAGAGGCCTCACATTTGCTCAGGCTGATCTTTTACTCGTGAGCTCAGGCAATCCACCCACCTCCCAGAGTGCTAGGATTACAGGTGTGAGCCACCTCGCCTGGCCTATTTTGTCCATTTTTCTAGTTGTTGGGGGCTGAGGATCTTGGCAAGATAAGTCTAGATGCAGTTACTCCATCATGGTTTGCAGCTGAAGTCCCTTGGGTGGGTGTACTTTGTTGGTGGATCTGAAAGTCTCATTAGAGGGTTCTCAAAGTCACTAATTAACAAATATTTGGGAAATGTCTGCTGAGTGTAGTTCAGCCCTTATTTTGTGGGGAATACAAAAAAGGTGGATATCTTTCAGTTGAAGAGGCACATGGTACATACCTAAGGTTACCCAAAGAAATGAAATGCTGTGGTGATGAGCAGAAAGAGAAGGTTCACTATGACCTGGTATCCCCCCTACCCCCCATTTTAGGGGATTGTCTTCTGGTAAAACCAGGAAACCTAGACAAATTCTGAAAGAGCCATAATGCTTGTGGTCTGCTATTCTCACACAGAAAGGCTTTTTTTTTTTTTACATTTTGTTACTTAGCATATATGTCTGTGGCACAAGTTGTTTGGCTGCTTATTCCCTGTCTGGTTTCAGGTAAGTTATGTCTCTGCAATTCAGTGTTCTTTCTCTGTTGTCTTTTTTCAAATAGTTAGATGAAATACCTTGTAGTGTTGCTTGTTAATTTGCTCAGCTATCTGAGTGCCTTCTGTAAGTCAGGCACTGTTCCAGGTAATGGGGATTCAGTGATAGATAAAGTGTATTGCTGCCCTCAATCTGTATTCAGAATTGAGGGAGGGGAAGCAGAACAAATGAACAAACAGTTGCAGTGATGTCTGGTGTTGATAATTCTAGGAAGGATATGAAGAGTATTAGCAGAGATTGGAGAGTTCAAACAAGGCCTTACTGAGAAGCTGAGGTTTGAGCAGAGACCTGAAGAAAAATGAAGGGAGCAAACCACACGAAGATTCAAGGGAAGTACAGTAGAATCCCTGTAAGAACCACCCAAGGGACTGGAACAAACTGTTTAACATAAGGAGGTGGTCAGCATAAGGAACTAGGCCTCCTGCATCGATAGGTCCATGTGGTCCATAAAAATTAGGTTAACTTAAGGAGATGGTCAGTGTAGGGAGGTGCTCAACTATTTTTTTATTTTATTTTTATTTTTTGCAGTTTTGGCCGGGGCTGGGCTTGAACTCGTCACCCCCTGGTATATGGGGCCGGCACCCTACTCCTTGAGCCATAGGCGCTGCCCGGTGCTCAACTACTTTCAAAGTACATATGATTCACAGGGCCTAAGGTGGGAGTGTAACAGCGATGCTAGGCATACTCTGTCTACTCTGCCGGGTGAGAAAGGAGAACTGTAGGAGGGAAGGTTTGTGTATATAGCCAGAGATCACATCAGGTAGGCTCTTAAGTATGATGGGAAGCAACTGAGGAATTTTTATTTTATTTTATTTTTGCAACTGAGGAATCACAAGAGCTGATTTAGATTTAAAAATTTCATTGTGGATATAGGGAGCAGAAGTGGAAATAGGGAGACTAGTTAAGAGATTTGCCATGGTCTGGGCTAGACAAGATGGTGACTTGGATTAGGGTGCCAGCAGAAGGTAGAACTGATAGGATTTCTTACAGATTGGAAAAATGTTCCAAAGGAAAGAGAAATTTAGGACAATTCCAGATGTTTTACCCAAACCAATTGGGTGAATGAGTTTGCTGGGAGGAGAGATTGTGATTTCTCTTTGGACATGCTAAGTTTGAGATCTGTGAGACCTTTAAGTGGAGATATCAGTAAGTATTTGGATATACACATCTTGATTACAAGGATGAAGTCTGGACTGGATATATGAATTAGAGATTTACAGCTAGAGAAGGGAGAGTGGGAGGTTATTGTGGGAATTGGGCTTATAGTAGGGGCTCATGGATGGTAGCTAGTGATAAGTCGTAACACGAGAACTAGGTATAACCAAAGGAGAGCCAGATAGGAATGAAGGAAAATAGCAGTGATCTAAGCAGTATCTTGTATATTATGTCACAGTTAATTAGGACTGCAAATGTGCTGAAAACTTTTCTTCTCTGAGCATGATAAAACTATTATTAGTGAAATTTGTTGTGCAGTTCCAGTCTCTTTAGGACATCTGTGATAGTCAGTAGATAGTGACATTTTTAATGTGATGCAAAGGTTATTTGTGTGTGCTTTGTGTACACAGGACTATCCACAGGAGGCTGTTGCAAAGTGTTTAGTTACTTTAGAGGAGGGAGATGATAGGTAGGGTACCTTTTCACCTTCCGATCTTTTTTTTTTCTTTCTTTTTTTCTTTTTCTTTTCACCTTCTGATTGTTGGCAGTGTATATGTTTATTTTTACTCTTATTTTGCATAAAGGAAGTTAATGGTATTATTGCAAGGTCTACTCAGTTGGTGAGTTTTGGGAATGATAGGTTTCATTTGTTTGTAGTTGCTGAACATTGGTTCTTTCGCATGTCTAGTCCTTGACTATGATCTGTTATCTTAAAAATTTGCCCCCTTGGCTTGGCACCTGTAGCTCAAGCGGCTAAGGTGCCAGCCACTTACACCAGAGCTGCCAGGTTCGAATCCAGCCCAGGCCTGGCGAACAACATTGACAGCTACAACCAAAAAATAGCCTGGCATTGTGGTGTAGTCCCAGCTACTTGGGAGGCTGAGGCAAGAGAATCTCTTACGCCCAGGAGTTTGAGGTTGTTGTGAGCTGTGACAACAGAGCTCTCTACCCAGGGCAACAGCTTGAGACTCTGTCTCAAAAAAAAAAAAAAAAAAAAAAAAAAAAAAAATTGCACCCTTAGTCATCATAGATGGGAATCAGATAAGAGAGTATGGGTGGTGGATGTTTTTGTTTATTTTTTATTTAAAGAGATGAGGATGCCAGCACTCTGGGAGGCCAAGGCTGGTGGAATGCCTGAGCTCAGGAATTGGAGACAAGCCTGAGCAAGAGCAAAACTCTGTTTTTAAAAATAGCCAGGAATTGTGGCAGGCACCTGTAGTTCTAGTACTTGGGAGGCTGAGGCAAGGGGATTGCTTGAGTCCAAGAGTTTGAGGTTGCTGTGAGCTGTGATGACAGAGTGAGACTCTATCTCATAAAAAAAATAGGTTTACCCAAGTTAGATTTGAATTCTTGGGCTCAAGCCATCCTTCTGCCCCAGCCTCCTGAGTAGCGGGGACTGCAGGGGACCAGGTGTGGGTGTTTTTTGTTTGTTTTGTTTTTAATTTTTTTGTAGAGACAGTCTCACTTTGTTGCCCTCAGTAGAGCGTCATGGCATCACACAGCTCACAGTAACCTCCAACTCCTGGGCCTAGGTGATTCTCTTTCCTCAGCCTCCCAGTAGCTGGGACAGGTGTCCGCCACAATACCTGGCAATTTTTGCATTTCAGTTTGGCTGGGCCGGGTTCAAACCTGCCACCCTTGGTATATGGGGCCAGTGCCCCACCCACTGAGCCACAGGCACCACCATAGTGGGTGGTTTTGATAGGAGTTTTCAGCACTTCTTAGGAAAGTTGTCAGCACATGCTTTTCCACCAGGCTGCTTGTGATGCTATTTTGTTCAGAGGGGACTTTGTGTTGCATTATGGTGGGCAGATCACTTCAGAGAAAGAAATGAAACATTATTGAGAAGTTTTTTGTTCTTTTTAAAATCTGAAATATATCATCAACAGTCAGACTTTTACTTAGAAGTATTCCTTTTATAGGTGATAGCTGTGCTAAAAAAGTGGTGGATATGACGGGCTTTTTGCAGATTTGACATTTGTTGTAATTCATGAATCACTTCTGAGAAACGTATGCAGTATGATGAGGATAGTGTCTGTAAATTATTCTACCTTCCTGGTCTTGCTTTTTGTGTGTCTGGAATGGGAGAAAGGAGGTCCACTGTGGCATTGCATGGAAATTTCTGTTACCTTTAGCAAGCTGGGAGGCAATGGTTTTTTGCCTCTTGGATGCTTTGTACACAGAGTGCCTGGACTCAATAAAAGGAACTCTGGATGAGACCTTACAGATTGGGAGTTACTTAGGGAAAGAATGTGGCAACCGTAGTTGAGGAGTGGAGTTCTAAGAGTTGCTTTTGCCTAGCTCTTCTGCCATAACGGTGCTGTGTGTATGCTTAGAGAACAGGCCAGCGTGTGTTCAGTCTAGAGGGATCTTGCAGGGCCATTTCCTAGAAGGGGTTTTCTTTTTTTTTTTTTTTTGTAGAGACAGAGTCTCACTTTATGGCCCTGGGTGGAGTGCCGTGGCCTCACACAGCTCACAGCAACCTCCAACTCCTGGGCTTAAGCGATTCTCCTGCCTCAGCCTCCCGAGTAGCTGGGACTACAGGCGCCCGCCACAACGCCCGGCTATTTTTTGGTTGCAGTTTGGCCGGGGCTGGGTTTGAACCCGCCACCCTCGGTATATGGGGCCGGCGCCTTACCGACTGAGCCACAGGCGCCGCCCCCTAGAAGGGGTTTTCTAACAAGTAAAGCCAGCAAAGAGAAGAGACTTGCACTGTGTGTGTATCTGCACATTGTGTTGGTTCCCAGCCTCTTAATTCTACTGTAAGGTAACCCCGTAAGACAGATACTATCCTCTCTCTCTCTCTTTTTTTTAAGACAGTCTTTCTTTGTTGCCTCTGCACTGTGTGTTATCACAGCTCACAGCAACCTCCAGCTCTTGGGCTTAGGTGATTCTCTTGCCTTAACCTCCCGAGTTGTTGGGAGTATAGGCACCTGCCACAATGCCCAGCTATTTTTTGGAGCCGATGTCCTACTCACTGAGCCACAGGTACCGCCCACTCTCTCCTTTTTTTTTAAATAAAAAGAAATTAGTATTCAGAGATTTTGTTTTGCTTCTCTCAGGTCAATAATGTACACTGTCATCTAGGACATTGTGACTATAAACATACTCTAGTTTTATTGTATATGCCGTAAGTCACATTTTTTACTCCGATGCAATTATATCTGAAATAGCCAGCTTAAAAATCCAGCTTGTTCTTGTAAAATATAAAATCATTGTGGTCTGCTTCTAAAGTTTTCCTAGAATTCTTAACCACTGCTAAGTTTCCATGTATGTACCTTGAAAGTAACAGCAACTTGCCTGTAGAATTGTATTGTCTTTAGCACGCAGGAGCTTTGTGAATGGAAATTAATAATTAAACATTTACACAATTGTTCACTTCTTCAAAGTGTTTTACAGACCTTAAATTAGTTCATGTTTAACCTACGTTGGAAGTTGAAAAACCAGTTTTTTGTAGGTTCATTTTAGCAGCACTGAAGTGTTGGGGGAGAAGGAGTAAGTCTTCAGTGAGAAAAATGCAGGTATGAGCCATGTAATTCCAAAGACCTTTCCTTAGCTATCTAGCTTTCAGCTGATTCGGGTCACATCAGGCATGTTGCTTGGGTGTGTATCTTCTGCTTAATGCAAATTACTGAAAAAAAAATGAAAAGAAAAGAAAAAGATATAGGGTGGGATGTTTGGGGAAGTACCTGGTGATTCAGTGAACTGCAGTGCATCTTTCTTTTACTGTATTCCCTTAAACGTAGATTGTCCTTAATTCATTCCTGTGAGCATTTTGAGGGGCAGGACATCATTGGGGCACAGACTATGGAAATGAATAAATCCTGGTACACATGCTAATTTCTGGGGTAAAGAAAATCTTTTTTTTTCCTTCCTGGTACAGGAAATAGTAACTGTGTAACTGAATACTTAGCCAGTTTCTTCACTACCACTTGTCATATGATTCCAACTCTTCTCCTTCCACCCCCAATATAATGGCTTTAATTTGGCAAGGTTAATTGGAAGGAGATACTAGTCCCAGTTCAGCATGTTTCTGTCACTTAACTGGTTGTGTGACCTTGAGCAGGTTACTAGCTCTTGAGTTCTTTTGTTCTGTGACATGACTCATCTTTTGTTGAGTCCTAGAAGGATGGCTGGAGGAAAATATAAAACTTAATGCTTTTGCGTGTGAAATGGGACAGAGGTTATTTTCACATCAGTGAGGATTCTTTATAGTTGCAGTGGCTTCATTTCTGTTTTGCTTGGGATAATTTTCTTTCTTTCTTTTTTTTTTAAGAGACAGAGTCTCATCTTGTCATCCTCGGTAGAGTGCTGTGGCGTCACAGTTCACAGCAACCTCCAGCTCTTGGGCTTAGGCAATTCTCTGCCTCAGCCTCCCGAGTAGCTGGGACTACAGGTGCCTGCCGCGATGCCTGGCTATTTTTTTGTTGCAGTTTGGCCAGGGCTGGGTTCCGTACCCACCACCCTTGGTTATATAGGGCCGGCGCCCTACTCACTGAGCCATGGGTGCCACCTGCTTGGGCTAATTTTCTTACTCTTGTTGCCTACCATGTCACTGTACTTTAAAACAGTTTTTCTTCTAACATAGTTTAATCAATAGAATCATTTGATAAGTATTGTGTCTGGGTGATTTCCTTTTCATCATTGCTTCTAGCCCATTATTCAGAGGGTCCTATTCATGTATTTGTCTACATGACCTTGTCAGAGAAACTTTAGTATGTGATGGCAGAAAAGAGAAAAATTCTGAGCACTTGGCTGGTATATTTAATTAAATTTGTATCACGAATGGGAATCTGTTCTTTAAATGGGACTAGATAAGAATGGCCCTGAACTTTTCCATCCATCATATAGTGTTGTTTTTCAAGTCTTTTTTTTCTTTTTCTTTCCTCTTTCCTTTTCCTTCTTTTTAAAAAAAAAATTTAATTTTTTTTATTACAGTTTTTTTAAGAGACAGGATCTTGCTCTGTCAAGATTATAGGCTTGACACCCAGGCTAAAGTGCAATGGTGTGATCAGAGTTCACTACTGCCTTGAACATCTTGGCTCAAATGATCCTCCTGCCTCAGTCTCCTGAGTAGCTAGAACCCAGGCATGCCCCACCATACCTAGCTCATTTTTAAGTTTTTTAGAGAGAGAGGGGGCCTGGCTGTGTTGCTCAGGCTGGTCTTGAACTCCAGGCCTCAATTGTGCCTTGGACTGCTAAACACTGGGATTGCAGGCATGAGTGACAATGCTTGGTCCCTTTTCTTCTTGAAATTTGGAAATTTAAAAGTGAGATGAGCTGGCTGTGGCTGATGAACCTTTCTGTAACATTAAACACACCATGGTTTAAGCTTTTCATCCTTTCTGTCCTACTAAGATTTATGGTAACCTGGAAGGAATGTTGTACTTCTGGACCTGAATAGTAAATACTATATGTGAACTATGATTAAATGAGATTGGCTTAGTTAATTGCTTAAAGCTACCATTTTATTTGAAAGAATGTCTAGAAGTAACATTTATTTACTTTTTTTTACAAAGGAGACAGAATAGTTTACTTGTGGAAACCCAGCTGGTATCCAAATAATTCAATAAATGGTTGTTTTTCCTAATTAGATTAGGGATTTGAGGTATGTTATTTTCTTTTTTTTTTTTTTTTGTAGAGACAGAGTCTCACTTTATGGCCCTCGGTAGAGTGCCGTGGCCTCACACAGCTCACAGCAACCTCCAACTCCTGGGCTTAAGCGATTCTCTTGCCTCAGCCTCCCGAGTAGCTGGGACTACAGGCGCCCGCCACAACGCCCGGCTATTTTTTTTTTGGTTGCAGTTTGGCCGGGGCCGGGTTTGAACCCGCCACCCTTGGTATATGGGGCTGGCGCCCTATGGACTGAGCCACAGGCGCCGCCCGAGGTATGTTATTTTCAATTACCATATTAATTTTGCCATGTTGTGTATGCCTTCTGTCATTGCATTCTCCCTAGTTAATTTACTGGGATTCATTTGTCAGATTGTTCACTGAATGTATGGGGTAAGGTAATGCCACGTGTTGTATTTCCTCCTAGATTATAAATTAGATTTTATCTACTGTGTTCATTGTTGTATGCCTAGCACCTGGTATGTACATGGCATATAATAATTATAATTGTTGTTCAGTTGTATATATTTTGCGAAAAATTCATTGATCCTTCCATTAATGCAAATATTTCTATTCTATTGAAAATAAGTGAACAGATTTTAATTTTTTTTTCTTTTTCTTTCTTTCTTTTTTTTTTTCAGAGACACAGTGTTATTCTATACCCCCAGGCTGGAGTATAGTGGTATGGTGATAGGTCACTACAGCCTTGACACTCTGGGCTCAAGGGATCCTCTTGCTTCAGTCTCCTACGTAGCTAGGACTGTGGGTTGTGCCACTGCGCCTGGCTAACTAGAACAATTTTTTTTGGAGAGTCAGGGTCTTGCTATGTTCCCCAGGCTGGAGATTTTAATTTTTCCTAGCATCTGTTTTAGTTTGATTTTGATGAATTTAAAACATTACTTTTGGGGGGAAAGTGAAGATACCATGTTAAAATGGAAGATTGGTCAGTGTTAATCAAATCTGATAGTAAAATGTATACAACTCGTTTGTTTTTTGTGCCTGGTCAGTATATGGCTCTGTCACTTTACATTTTAACCTGTTCAACAACTTCATCATTGACATATAGATGGAAGGCCTGAAAATATAGGTGTATGATGGCTGGCCTAATTTTGAAAAAAATATTTCACAATTCTTGTTTATATATGTTATTTTATTATTATTATTTTAGCCTCCCAAATAGCTGGGACTACAGGCTCCTGCCACAGCGTTCACTTATTTTTAGAGACAAGGACTCCTCTTGCTCAGGCTGGTCTTGAACTCCTGAGTTCAAGCCAATCTACTCTCCTTGGCTTGCCAGAGTGGTAGGATTACAGGCGTGAGCCCCTGAGCTTGGCCTATTTTATAATTTTTTTTTTCCAGTTCTGCTGATTTTTATTCATGTTGGAGTCTATCACAAAATGCCCTAATGTATGGCAGTGCATCTTAAAAACGGGTCCTGGTGGGATAATATATTGGATTCATGATGCTTAAATCATTCATGTTTCTATTTAACACGAGGAACGTGATCGAGTGATTCATTTATGTAGCAAACTTGCACTTATTATTAATAAGTTTTTACTGAGTGTGAGGCACTGAGCCAAGAGATACAAAGATATTTAACATCCATTTCTTCTCCTTCAAAAGTTTGCAATCTACTCGATGAAGTAAGCGCATATCGCAAAAATAGCTACATGTGGTTTTATCTCAGAATTGGTCTGTTTCTTTAAAAAGACAGCTTTACTCCAAGTTCACCTAACTGCTCGCTTGAGGGGGTTTTTTGCTGAAATTAGCTAGGGCTTAGCTCAGTTGTCTGATATAAAAAGGGCCACTCAGAAGCTCTGAAAAGCAGAAGAGATTCTGGAGGCTGGGAAAGCTCTGCATCACTGAAAGGAATCCTTTGGCTTCAAAGTGAAGTAAGACCCTTTTGACAGCCCTGAAAGAAGCTGTGCGCAAACCAGTGAAGAAAACGACTAAATTGTTCTCGACCTTTTGGCTTTTAACCTGGCAAAATGCAAGTGGAAAAGAAGCAGGGACATCAGGTGATCAGTGACACATTATGAGTAACTACTGGGAGATCCTATCGGTGAACAGATTGTGCGGAGAATCCGTTAGAGGAATTTGACCTGTTAAGTCAGAGCAAATGGATGTCTCACGCTGGGGTGGCAACGGTGAGGGGACAGGGATTGGGCATTGACAGGGTTCCATGGCCACCAGGGAGGGGCTGTCTCAAAAACATGGCCCCAAGTCTAAATATTTCTGGAAAAGGCACTAGTTGGCCTACCTTTGGTCACAGTCACCCTTGGACCAATCACACTGGGATTGTACAAAATAGTTGACCAGTGCATAGTGGCCATGCTTACAGTTTGGGGTGTGAGAAGGATGTACTAAGCAGGGGAGGTGGGGAGTTAATTCTAGAAAAAGGAGTGCTTAGTACACCTGACTGTAGCTCAGTTTTAATTTTCTGTTGCTCAGTAATTTGAGTTTACCCTTATTGCTTCTAAGACTCTGACATTAAGTCCCAGTTCTTTGTTTTTTTTTTTCTTTTTTTTTTTTAATTAAATCATAGCCGTGTACATTAATGCGATCATGGGGCACCATACACTGGTTTTATAGACCGTTTGACACATTTTCATCACACTGGTTAACATGGCCTTCCTGGCATTTTCTTAGTTATTGTGTTAAGACATTTACATTCTATATTTACTAAGTTTCACATATATCCTTGTAAGATGCACCACAGGTGTAATCCCACCAGTCACCCTCTCTTTGCCTATCTCCCCCCTCCCTCCCCTCCTTTTCCCCCTTCCCCCTATTCTTGGGTTATAACTGGGTTATAGCTTTCATGTGAAAGCCATAAATTAGTTTCATGGTAGGTCTGAGTACATTGGATACTTTTTCTTCCATTCTTGAGATACTTTACTAAGAAGAATATATTCCAGCTCCATCCATGTAAACATGAAAGAGGTAAAGTCTCCATCTTTCTTCAAGGCTGCATAATATTCCATGGTGTACATATACCACAATTTATTAATCCATTCGTGGATCGATGGGCACTTGGGCTTTTTCCATGACTTAGCAATTATGAATTGGGCTGCAATAAACATTGTGGTACAAATATCTTTGTTATGATGTGATTTTTGGTCTTCTGGGTATATGCCTTAGTAGAGGAATTATAGGATTGAATGGCAGATCTATTTTTAGATCTCTAAGTGTTCTCCAAACATCTTTCCAAATGGAATGTATTAATTTGCATTGCCACCAGCAGTGTAGAAGTGTTCCCTTTTCTCCACATCCACGCCAACATCTCTGGTCTTGGGATTTTGTGATATAGGCTAATCTTACTGGAGTTAGATGATATCTCAAAGTTGTTTTGATTTGCATTTCTCTGATGATTAAAGAAGATGAGCATTTTTTCATATGTCTGTAGGCTGTGTGCCTGTCTTCTTCAGAGAAGTTTCTCTTCAAGTCCCTTGCCCAGCCTGCGATGGGATCACTTGTTCTTTTCTTGCTTATACGTGTGAGTTCTCTGTGGATTCTGGTTATTAAACCGTTGTCGGAGACATAACCTGCAAATATCTTCTCCCATTCTGAGGGCTGTTTGCTTGCTTTACTTACTGTGTTCTTAGCTGTGCAGAAGCTTTTTAGTTTGATCAGGTCCCAGTAGTGTGAAGCTGCTTCAATTGCCCCAGGGGTCCTCCTCATAAAATACTTGCTCAGACCCATTTCTTCAAGGGTTTTCCCTGCACTCTCTTCTAGTATTTTTACAGTTTCATGTCTTAAGTTTAAATCTTTAATCCAGTGAGAGTCTATCTTAGTTAATGGTGAAAGGTGTGGGTCCAGTTTCAGTCTTCTACAGGTTGCCAGCCAGTTCACCCAGCACCATTTGTTAAATAGGGCATCTTCTCCCCCACTGAATGTTTTTAATTGGCTTGTCAAAGATCCAGTTAAGTAGCTGGATTCATCTCTTGGTTCTCTATTCTGTTCCAGACATCTACTTCTCTGTTTTTGTGCCAGTACCATGCTGTTTTGATCACTATTGATTTGTAGTATAGTCTGAGGTCTGGTAGTGTGATTCCTCCTGCTTTGTTTTTATTTCTGAGTAATGTCTTGGCTATTCGAGATTTTTTCTGATTCCATATAAAACGAAGTATTGTTTTTTCAAGATCATTAAAGTATGTGGAGCTTTAATAGGGATTGCATTAAAATTATATATTGCTTTGTGTAGTTTGCACATTTTAACAATGTTGATTTCTTCCCAGCCATGAGCATGGTATGTTTTTCCGTTTGTTAACATTTTCAGCTATTTCTTTTCTTAGAGTTTCATAGTTCTCTTTATAGAGATCTTTCACGTCCTTTGTTAGATAAACTTCCAAATATTTCATCTTCTTTGGCACTACTGTGAATGGAATAGAGTCCTTAACTGTTTTTTCAGCTTGACTATTGTTGGTATATATAAAGGCTACCGCTTTATGAATATTGATTTTGCAACCTGAGACCCTGCTGTATTCCTTGATCACTTCTAAGAGTTTTGTAGTAGAATCCCTGGGGTTTTCCAGGTATACAATCATATCATCTGTGAAGAGAGAAAGTTTGATCTCTTCTGACCCTATATGGATACCCTTGATCGCCTTTTCTTCCCTAATTGCGGTGGCTAAAACTTCCATTACAATGTTAAAGAGCAGTGGAGACAATGGGCAGCCTTGTCTGGTTCCTGATCAGAGTGGAAATGATTCCAATTTAACTCCATTCAATATGATATTGTCTGTGGGTTTGCTGTAGATGGTCTCTATCAGTTTAAGAAATGTCCCTTCTATACCAATTTTCTTTTCTTTTTTTTTTTTTTCTTTTTGGCCAGGGCTGGGCTTGAACCCGCCACCTCCGGCATATGGGACCGGCGCCCTACCCGTTGAGCCACAGGCGCCGCCCAAAGATTCTTTTTTTTTTTTTTTTTTTTTAGTTTTTGGCCAAGGGTGGGTTTGAACCCACCACCTCTGACATATAGGGCTGGTTCTCTACTCCTTGAGCCACAAGGGCCGCCCTTATACCAATTTTCTTAAGTGTTCTGATCATGAAGGGATGCTGGATATTATCAAAAGCTTTTTCTGCATCAATTGAGAGAATCATATGGTCTTTGTTTTTTAATTTGTTTATGTGCTGAATTATACTTATAGATTTACGTATATTGAACCAGCCTTGAGACCCTGGGATAAAACAGACTTGGTCATGATGTATAATTTGTTTGATGTGTTGCTGGATTCTGTTTGTTAGGATCTTGTTGAATATTTTTGCATCTATATTCATTAGTGATATTGGTCTATAATTTTCTTTTCTTGTTGGGTCTTTTCCTGGTTTGGGGATCAGGGTGATGTTTGCTTCATAGAACGTGTTAGGTAGTCTTCCTACTTTTTCTACATTTTGGAACAGGTTGACTAATATAGGTACTAATTCCTCTTTAAAGGTTTGATAGAACTCTGATTTGAAGCCATCTGTTCCTGGGCTTTTCTTTTTAGGGAGGTTTTGTATGGTTGATGCTATTTCCGAACTTGATATGGGCCTGTTCAACATTTCCACTTGATTCTGGGTAAGTCTTGGAAGGCGACGTGCTTCCAAGTATTGGTCAATTTCCTTCAGATTTTCATATTTCTGAGAATAAAGTTTCTTGTAATATTCATTAAGGATTTTTTGAATTTCTGAGGAATCTGTTGTTATTTCGTCTTTGTCGTTTCTGATTGATGAAATTCGAGATTTTAGTCTTTTTTTCCTGGTTAGATTAGCCAAAGATTTATCTACTTTATTGACCTTTTAAAAAAAACCAACTTTTTTATTTATTGATCTGTTGTATAATTCTTTTGTTTTCAAATTCATTTAATTCTGCTCTAATTTTGGTTATTTATTTTCTTCTGCTGGGTTTGGGGTTGGAATGTTCTTCCTTTTCCAGTTTCTTGAGATGTCCCATTAAGTTAACTTCCTCTCTTTCCGTTCTCTGGAGGAAGGCTTGCACTGCTATAAATTTCCCTCTTAGGACTGCCTTTGCAGTATCCCAGAGGTTCTGATAATTCATGTCTTCATTGTCATTTTGTTCCAAAAATTTGGCAATTTCTATTTTATAATTTTTAAACATACTCAAAATAGTACAATTGACTCTTGAATACTTATTACTTAGATTCTAGAGAATTAACGTATACATTTAGAAAAAATAACAGCTTTAGTTTGATAAAAGCCATATGCCATAAATTCACCCCTCCTTCACTTTAATATGTTTATCCTAGTTGTCTTGAAAGTTACTACTAAGTATTATTTTTCTAATAGTGATTTAAATGGTGTTTTTACTCCAGTGTAAAATACCATAAACCATGAACTGCCTCTGGAAAACATGGCATGATGTGTTTCCAGGAATGGAACAGACAACTTCAACTCAAAGCAAATAGTGCTGAGTAGCCTGTTTTCCTTTCAGCAGTAATTACAGAAATAGGACCATAACCCTTCTATTAAGCACTTTTGTATGCAATCTGAGGTTTCTGTCAAATTGGATGTGGAAAATTATAGTAGCACAAATTAGTGTTCTGTGCAATTTTTGAGTTATTCTCTCTTATATTAGACTCCACTGTGCCCCCTGCCCTCCTGCAAGGTGACTGTTTCTTTTAAGTACCAGCACAAGAATGTTACGATTTATATGAAATTATTTTTGGTTTCATGTCAGTAGTTTTTTTAAACCTCTCCCTGTAGAATTTAGTGATCTTGTTTTACCTTGAGGTTCTTTTTTTCCCCTTAAAATGCATTCATTCCCACTTTTGATTTATGTGAAGAAAATTCTTTTTGAAGTAAATACCTTTGTAAATTTTGTAATTTCTTAATAATTAATTTGACAGTACTTATAAAATTAGTAAGAGCTTTCATTTGGAGAGGACTCAAGAACAACTGACAGAATGTTTTTCATGGCCCCTATTTGTCCTAAGCTTCTGGATTCTGTGAAATCTCTCCCCAACCCTGTGGTAAGGTATTATTTTGGCTGCCTTGCCAAAAGTGCTGTGGCAGTCTAAAGAGTACCACTTTTAATAATTTGTTCACTAGGATGTCCATAAATGGAGAAGCTTCTTTCTGAGCCTAAATAAAAAGGTTCATCAGGACCCAAATACTAATTCAGAAGACATTTTTTTTTTTTTTTCTTTTTAGGGACAGAGTCTCACTTTATCACCCTTGGTAGAGTGCTGATTGTGTCACAGCTCACAGCAACCTCCAGCTCTTGGGCTTAGGCGATTCTCTTGCCTCAGCCTCCAGAGTAGCTGGGACTATAGGTGCCCACCACGATACCCAGCTTTTTTTTTTTTTTTTTGCAGTTTTGCCAGGGCCAGGTTCGAACCTGCCACCCTTGGTTTATGGGGCCGGTGCCCTACCCACTGAGCCACAGGCACTGCCCATAAAAGAAAAATTTTATCTTCTCTTTCCTCAGCCTGGATGAATGTTGAAATCTACAGGGTTAAGTTCATTAATATAATAGCTGTCACTTATTGGGAATCATTGTTGATCTAGGTGTCTTAGGTTTAACAGTTCTCATCTCTGTAAGGAAGGTATACTTTTATGATTTTGCCAGAAAAGGAAATCAAGGCCCAGAGAAGTTAGTTAACTAATTTTAGGTATATACTTCATTTAGCATTTTATTTGAAGGTTTGTTGTATGTTACTAGCTGCTAGGGATTGAGGGATGAACAAAGTAAGATGTGGTCACTTCCCTTGAAGTGCTCATGATTTTGTTTTTGTTGTTTTTTTTTTTTTTGAGACAAAGTCTCACTATATCACCCTTGCTCTTGGTAGAGTGCCATGGCGTCACAGCTTACAGCAACCTCAAACTGTTGGGCTTAAGTGATTCTCTTACCTCAGCCTCCCAAGTAGCTGGGACTATAGGCGCCTGCCACAACGCCTGGTTATTTTTTTTTGTTGTTGTTGCAGTTGTCATTGTTGGTTAGCTGGCCTGGGCCAGGTTCGAACCCGCCACCTTTGGTGTATGTGGCTGGCACCGTAATCACTGTGCTATGGGCGCCAAGCCAGTGATTCTGTTTCTTGATTAATATGTGGTAACAATAATAGTTATAATTGCCATTATTTTTTTCCATATGTCAAGCTTTGTAATACATACTCTGCAAACCATTATCTCCTTTTAATACTCACAACTCTAAAAGGTGAGATCTGTTATTATTTATATTTTATGGATGAGGAAACTGAGGCTTAGAGACACTAGATAATTTGCTCAGGGTCACACAGTTTGTGTCATAGTTGGGCCTTGAACACAGGTCTGTGACTCTAGAGCCCAAATTCTTCCCTATATGCCTCATTCTAGCGAGAGTTATAATAAGTAATTATGTGAAAGGGACACAATTGTGAGCTATGATCTTGGCAGAACTTTATGTAACTTTGACTTTGCCAGTGGATTTATTTTTATGGGTAACTTTCTATTTTATAATCTCTTATTCTAGGGAGTCATCACATAGTTTTCATGATTTATGAAAGGCATTTTTAAGAAGTCCCGTTTTTATTACAACAGTATTTTACAGCCCTTCCAGAAATCCAGGAATTATACATTCCCCCCCAAACCCCACATGAATAAATGATACTACCTGAGAAAAATTTTTGGTATGATTTGGTATTCTTTTCACACTTAAAAATTTGTGGAGTGTGTGCATGCTGTGTTGGTGTGTACACATACGTATACACACATATGTGCCGTGTGTGACATATTGTGTATACTCCTGAGCATAAACAGATTGTGAAACATTTCATGAATATCTTATGTGATATCAAGTAGCTGATATAATTATTTTATTGGTTATATAATTTTTAGGTTTTGTAAAAGGTTATACAAATTTAGATTTATCTTCAGTTCACTCATTACCCTATTATTTAAATATTTAGGCTATATGTCTTTTTTCCTCTTTTTTCCCTTCATCCCTCCTTCTCCCTCATTCCTTCCTGCTATTATAAACATTGCTGTGATGAACAACCTTGTATGTACTTTTTCTTTTTTTGGTGAGACAGAGTCTCACTATGTCGCCCTTGGTAGAGTGCTGTGGCGTCACAGCTCACAGCAATCTCAAACTCTTGGGCTTACGAGTACATTTATGTATAATGCCAAGACTATATATACATTTTGTATACTTGTTTTCCTCCCTCTCACAGAAATGGAATTGCCAGGGCAAAGGGTGTACTTTTTCAACAACTGTTGGTAAATACTGTTTAAAGAGTGAGGTCCTCTTCTACAAAAAGAGCTCTCTTAGAGAGAGGATCTGTGACCATTCTGTTGCATATCTAATTGCATATTAAAAGTAGTATTAGGGCAGCGCCTGTGGCTCAGTGAGTAGGGCATCGGCCCCATATACCGAGGGTGGCAGGTTTGAACCTGGCCCCGGACAAACTACTGCAGCAACAACAACAACAAAGTAATATTATGTTGGCTCAGTGCCTGTAGCTCAGTGGCTGGGGTGCCAGCCACATATACCAGAGGTGGCGGGTTCAAATCCAGCCTAGGCCTGCCAAACAACAGTGACAACTACAGTAGCTGGGTGTTGTGACAGGCACCTGTAGTCCCAGCTATTTGGGAGGCTGAGGCAAGAGAATCACTTATGCCGAAGAGAAGGTTGCTGTGAACTGAAGTCACAGCACTCTTCTGAGGGCAACATAGTGATACTCTGTCTCAGAAAAAAAAAGGTAATAACAATTAGTAATATTATATGTAATTTAGTTATCAAAGTATAACCCACATATGTTCCCCAAATCATAGTCAAAATGCTAACATTATGATTTAAATAACAAAATAAGCAAATTAAACATCGGAACAGTGCCTTTTTTTTCCCCCTAGGCTAGAGTCCCATTGTATCATTCTAGCTCACAGCAACCTCAAACTTCTCAGTTCAAGTAATCCTCCTGTGTCAGCCCACTGAGTAGCTGGGACTGTAGCTATGGGAGCTATGAGACTCTTATGATTCTTGGCTCATTTTTCAATTTTCTTTTTTTTTTTTTTAAGAAGAGGTGGGGTCTTACTCTTGCTCAGGCTAATCTGGAACTCCTGAGCTCAGGCACTCAGTGGAAGTTGACCACCTCTGTATGTAGAGGAGTTTCTTACAGTCCCTTGGGTGGTTTCTTTATAGAGGTTCTACTGTATTTTCATTGTACTCATTTAACTCTGATTGTTTTCTCCAACCCCCTCCCCACTACCACATTGGAAATGGAAATAAGACTACCTGTCTTAGCCCGAAAAGCAGGTAAAAGAAGTAACGACTTTCACATGTTTTGGTCTTGATTAACTCAAGTTTATTCCCACATTTTTTTCTGACATTGATACTGTGCCCTGAAACCAGTCTTCCTTCTGCTCAGCACTTCTGGTAATTGTCTTTTAGATTTGTATTATGTATAGGCCTTGATAGGGAGCAAATTTAAACCACTGTAAAGATTGCCTATTCATTTATAAAACTGTGTTTTGTGGTAGAATTGAATTTCTAATTGTGTGAAAGTATTTTTTTGTTTGTTTGTTTGGAGACAGAGTCTCACTTTATTGCCCTCAGTAGAGTGCTATGGTGTCACAGCTCACAGCAACCTCCAACTCCTGGGCTTAGGTGATTCTCTTGCCTTGACCTCCCAAGTAGCTGGGACTACAGGTGCCCGCCACAATGCCTGGCTGTTTTTTGTTGCAGTTTGGCAGGGGTGGGGTGGGGTGGGTGGAGGGGGGCTGGGTTCGAACCCACCACTCTTGGTATGTGGGGCTGGTGCCCTACCCTCTGAGCCACGGTGCCGCCTGAAAGTTTTATATTCATATAAATATATATATATATTTTAAATTGTTGGGGATTCATTGAGGGTACAAGAAATCAGGTTTACACTGATTGCATTTGTTAGGCAAAGTCCCTCTTGCAATTGTGTCTTGCCCCCAAAAGGTGTGGCACACACCCAGGCCCCACCTCCCCTCTCCTACACTTTCTCTGCTCTTCCTTTCCCCACTCCTCCCTCCTTCTTTCTCTCTCTGCTCTCCACTTCCCCTGCCCCCACTGTGTCCTTAATTGTCCTTATATCAAAATTGAGTACATAGAGTATTTTTTTTAAATGAAGACAAACAAAATGAGAACTTACAGTTGCATGGTAAAAAAAAAAAAGAGGAATATGATCAGTGTGCTTTCTTTTTTCCTCTTTTAAACTCGTCAATAGCTTTTTTTCCAGTAATAATTAGATTTTTATACATACATAAAAATGAGTTGTAGTGGCTCAGCACCTGTAGCTCAGCGGCTAGGGCGCCAGCCATATACATCGGAGCTGGCGGATTCAAACCTGTCCCAGGCCTGCCAAACAACAATGACAACTACAACCAAAAAATAGCCAGGCGTTGTGGCGGATGCCTGTAGTCCCAGATACTTGGGAGGCTGAGGCAAGAGAATCACTTGAGCCCAAGAGTTTGAGGTTGCTGGGAGCTGTGATGCCCTGGCACTCTACCCAGGGTGACATGATACATTGAAGGAAGATGGAATTCCTGTTAGTACAAGTGGTATGGGTAAAGAGGGTTCCTTTATTCATGTGTTTTGAAGAGTGAGGGCGCACCAAAGTAGGATATCGAAGTTGGTGGCCTACATGTTTTGTTAATTCTTTTTTTTTTTTTTTTTTAGTAGGAAGGAGACACTGCTTATAGTTGAGGGGAGAATTAGTCTAGGATTGAATTTAGGGCATCAGTGGTGCTAATTCAGACACTTATAGATCCTTCCAATATAGAAATGGGGCTGAAATGAAAATTAGGCTTTGATGGAACCCAGCATGTCCAGCAAAAATCTTACACTACATCTAAATATGTATTCATTTTAATCCCTTGATGATTTATTTCTGGGCATTTTGTTTTGTTAATTCTTATGTCAGAATGCCTTCTCCTAGTGTGGATGCATTTCTCAGATGAATGGCTAATTTGTTCTTGTTTCTTTTTCAGAGTTTCTTTGAGCAAGTGACTAATTGAGAAAATGTCCTAAAACTTCAAAAGACTGTTGGCATTTGCCAATAACTGTTGGCCCTTTCTTCTATTAGCCTTCTGGTTGAATTTAAGAAGTACAGTATATGACTGGTTGTGACTAAAATGGTCTGGGGGGGGGTAGTATTCTGTTTTCTAGAGTTGATTCTGGGATGTAATTCTTACGTGTAATTGCTACTTTATAATGGGGAAGAACAAGTAGTGTAACTTCAGGGTGTGAGGAAATGTGTCTGGTGAACTGTATGGTTGGATTGTCTGGAGTTGGAATGGTTTCTTTTTTAAAGTTTACTTTCAGGTTTGGGGTGATAGTGAAGTTGCTCTAGGAATTGATTATTTTACTTCAGTCAGTCTAAGAAATTTCAGAGAGAAATGCCTTGTTTTTCCTTAGAGGAACACAGAGTACGCTGATTATTAGCATCTAAAAGCCGACAGGAGGTCTGTGAGAGCTAATGCAGGTCAGTTTACTATGCATACCCCTTTTTCTTGATCTCAAAAGTCATGGCTTGGGGAAGATTTGTAAACAAAAAAAATAATCATGGGGCGGCGCCTGTGGCTCAAAGGAGTAGGGCCGCCAGCCCCATATACTGAGGGTGGCAGGTTCAAACCCGGCCTGGCCAAACTGCAACAAAAGATAGCCAGGTGTTGTGATGGGTGTCTGTGGTCCCAGCTACTCGGGAGGCTGAGGCAAGAGAATTGCCAAAGCCCAGGAGTTGGAGGTTGTTGTGAGCTGTGATGCCAAGGCACTTTACCAAGGGTGACAAAGTGAAACTCTGTCTCCAAAAAGAAGAAAATATCAGTATGGGAAATGCTGCTGGAAAGATTTGAACAAAGTGAGATGGGAGCATGGCCGGCAGCACACCTATGTCTGCTTTGAGGCATTGGAGAGGGAATGGCATTCCACATCCTTGAGAGCATCAAAGAAGAATGGGATGGGATTACTCTTTATTATAAACTCAGAGTTCATTGTGCTGTGCATTTGCCTAAGTGGACACTTAAGAATTAGTCTAAACAACTATTCATTGTGCAAGTTATGTTTAGCACTGGGCTGGGTTCTTGGGGAGGGAATTAAAAGAGAAAGAAAAGATGTCCTACTTCACTACTTTCTGGTGGGCTCAGCCTAAATCAGCAGTGGGTAACCAGGTTCTGTGGGGACTGCTGCTTTTGTTCATTTGGATTTGTTTTGTAAAATTTTGGATTCAGGCAAAAGGTTACAATCAAGGATCTGGAAGGCCACAGGTTCCCCACACCGTTGGTGTAAATATACTGCAGTACATCTGGAATATGATTGTATGTCAGTACTGAACTGGATATTGTTAAATATGAAACTGCTTGGTTTTGAGGTTAGATGACAGTTGCCTAACCATTTAAAAGATTCTTGGTATTCTATTTTTTGGGTTGGAGGGGAGAGTATAATTTTTTTCAAGTTTAGTGATGTGTGTGTGTGGAAATGGAGAGAAATGTTTAGTTACCCAGCATTTATTTAGACAAATACAAGTTGAAAGTTAATACTTAACAACTCCTTGGAGAACATTCTTTTTAGTAAAGTATCATAAAAGTGGAAAATTAAGTATCCAGTGTGTTCAGTACTAATGTGGAGCCAGTAGATGAACTAATACACACCCAAACAAAAGAAAAACTCTTAATTCAAGTTGGGGGAAGAGGGAAGGAGGAGATGGGAGTGGGATTGGTGTGCTCTCCCCTGCTGGGCACAGAGTAAGGGTACAAGGCACACATCCTGGGTGAGGTGCACAACTACAACAGGGACTTACTTAACAAACGCAAACATTGTAACCTAATTGTTGGTAACTTCATTTAATCTGAAAGAAAAATAAAATTAGACAAGCCTTTAAGCCTTACCTTAAGAGAAAAAAAAAAAAAAGGCAGCGCCCATAGCTCAGTGGGTAGGGTGCCAGCCACATACATCAAGGCTGGTGGGTTCCAACCCAGCCCGGGCCAGCTAAGCAACAATGACAACTGCAACAAAAAATAAAAATAGCTGGGTGTTGTGGTGGGTGCCTTTAGTCCTAGCTACTTGGGAGGCTGAGGCAAGAGAATCGCCTAAGGTCAGGATTTGGAGGTTGCTGTGAGCTGTGATGCTACTGCACTCTACCCAGGGCGATAAAATGAGAGACTATCTTTTAAAAAAAAAAAATACTAGGGTATATCCGGCAGAGAAGGAAAGAAGAGAAACTTCAGGCAAAGGGAATTAACCTATTATTATAATAACCAGCCTCAGTATTATTTCATTAGCTAATGCTGCTGTTAACACTGTTGTTTTGACTTTCTTACCATTAGCAAGGATTTAACTGGAGGGAATGAGAGTGATACTGGTTAATTTTTACTAGACACATTTAGTAAATGTGGCTGGGGTAGGAGATTAGTGTTGTGTTGGTTTATATTCATTCCCTCAGGGTTCTTCTTTCTGTGTGGTCATACAGAATTTTGAAAATTCTTTTCATAAGCAGTGGTCTATGTAAATTTCAATCAGGAAAATCACAGCTATTTAAAACTTTGCTGGTTCCTGTATGTTACCATGAGAAGCTGCTTCTTGTGGAGATGTAAATATATATAACATTCAGTGCTGGTGATTTTATTTGGGATGTTTAGACATATTTACATTTCTGCTTAGAAAAGCCTATTTCTGAACTTTGACTACAAACTGAATTTCACTAGGAAACAGGTTTTCAGAATATTGGCAAGGTTCTAACGTTCACTGTAATGTCTATGTAAATGTCTTGTGGGTATGTCTGTGGAACACACATGTTCTTATTTATTGATTACACGTTAATAAAAATGATAAGTTAAAAAAAATACAACTGTTACCTTAATTGGGAATTAGGGGAAGAATACTTTATTTCACCAGAAAATAATGCCAGAAAATTTTGCTAGGGGTAAAAATATAGGGACTAGAGATAAATTTTGAAGGGAGAAAATTATCCGAATGGCTTAGAATTACAGGGAAGGGAAGCTGTGATTTAAAGAGACTGTTTAAAAAATTAGAATATTGGGAGGCTGAGGCTTGAGTCCAGGGCCTTGAGGCCAAGCTGGGCAACATAGAGTCCATCTCTTAAAAAAAAAAAAATTAGAATACTGCAAACACCTTGGCCCCTAGTCATAGGGTAGGAAACTTGAATGATGTGGAAGTCTGGGAACTATTTCCACCATGCAGGATCTGATTAAACAAGGGTACAGATGGATGATGACTTAGAAATTCAGGCACTGTGTCTTAGACAAAATAAACAATTATTTTGTGAAATGCCTAGGTGTTAAAACAGGCCAAAGCACATAGAACGCAGGATAAATTAAGGGAGAATGTTGCTTTAGATGGCATTTGAGCTCTTGTGATGTACTACTGTTTTTTTTTTTTTTTTTTTTTTGAGACAGAGCCTCAAGCTGACCCCCTGGGTAGAGTGCTGTAGCATCACAGCTCACAGCAACCTCAAACTCCTGGGCTCAAGCGATTCTCCTGCCTCCGCCTCGCAAGTAGCTGGGACTACAGGCGCCCACCACAATGCCCGGCTATTTTTAGGTTGCAGCCATCATTGTTGTTTGGTGGGCCCAGGCTGGATTCGAACCCACCAGCTGAGGTGTATGTGACTGGTACCTTAGCTGCTTGAGCCACAGGCGCTCAGCCATACTACTAGTTCTTAAAGGGTGGGCAAAGCTAAACCTAAAAATAGATGGAGGCTTATCTGCACATTTGAACCTGTGAAACAGCTGGAGTGCGTCTTTTACTGCTACCCCCTACCCCCCCATAATCCTTCCTCTCTGTTAATCTGGTTTATTGAGAAGTCTTCAATGCCTCTCATGGCATTTTTGAGAAAGATATGAAAGGAGCTTGAATTGAAGTGCAAGGAGTAGAATAAATGGCAGGGAACATTTGATTATTTCTGGCACTGTCAAAATAAAAGCATATATTTGATTGGCAGGGTTGCAAATGTTTTGGTGGAGGGATATGTGTGCACTTGCATGTCTGTCTTCATAGTCTTTTTTTTTTTTTTTCCCTTTCTTTCTTCCAATCTAGTACTCACTCTCATCTATACTTTCGTAAAGTAATTAGAAGAGGCAAAGGCCCTTCTTCCTTTGATTATGGGTTACAACCTTTCACTTGTCCAAGGAAGGTGACAAGGGAATTTTTGCTTTGTAGGCTTATTATTTTCGATTTTTGAGTATTAATGTTTATTTTCCCAGTTGTTGTTTTTCAGTTTCTATGCCTTTTAAACATTTTCCATGTTGCATAAGAAACATTTGGCTTGGCTCAGCACCCGTAGTACAGTGGTTACAGTACCAGCCACATACATGGAGGGGTGGCAGGTTTGAACCTGGCCCGGGCCAGCTAAGCAACAATGACAACTGCAACAGCAACAACAACAACAACAACAACAAAAATATCCAGGCATTGTGGCAGGCACCTGTAGTCCCAGCTACTTGGGAGGCTGAGGCAAGAGGATCGCTTAAGCCCAAGACCTTGAGGTTGCTGTGAGCTGTGACGCCACGGCACCACTCTTCTAAGGGCGACATAGTGAGACTTTGTCTTAAAAAAAAAAAAAAAAAGATTAACCCATGCCGTATTTAGATAGAACAATTTCTACTGATAGATATAAAAAGAAGAAAACTATTTTAACTATATAACTACTGCCTGTTTAAGATTCTGCATAAGCTCTTCAGTATCAAAGTCAGGTTCCTGGGGTAAAATCGATGACTTTACAGTATGGTCAGTTACAGTAACAGCAACATGTCAGAACACATGAATAAACTCCAGGAAAAGGAAAATTTAAATTAAGAAGAAAAAATTTTATCCAGTGTAACCTGGCTTATTGTACCCTCAATGAATCCCCAACAATAAAAAAAAAAAAAGAAAAAATTTTATCTATGAACAAATACGCCTGATAGACACAGAGCTCAAGTTGTGTGAACAAGCCTGTAACCTGTAAGCTAACTAAGACCATGCCAGTCATGGTTAAAAGAAAAGGCAAACGGGAGATGCCCAACGTGTTTGCTTTAATGAAAGGATGGGCAGAGACATTCTGACTGGTTCTTCTGGATGCACAAACTGGTTAAGCCAAAGTAATTGCTAAATATATTAAGGATGGGCCCAGAACACCACAAACATGGATGGCTTTGTTGGATGTTTTTTCCTTCACAGGGAATTTCCAAATGCTTGCTTAACTTTCTAGTGACAACCTAGTTTTAATGAAACCACACTGATTTAACACAAACACCCATGTGTTTAGGAATCTTAGCTAAAAAGACGCAGCAGAGATGATCAGGAAGGAAGTCCCCAGAATTGGGTATAGGCCAATAACAAAAGCCAAGGAGCCTGGGGACTAACAAGGCATTCCCAGCATTTCTGTGAAGTGTATAATCTCATTGTATTTCAGGCGATTATCATCTTACACCTACACAGCAAGAAATGGAAGGAAAGCAAAAACGCCCAACTTACTGACAAAGATGTGGCAAAACAAGTATCCCATACTCAGATGATGGGCATGAAATACAAAGTGGTCGCAAACATGTTGGATATATTTTAACATTATATATGACACTTGAACATGTTCAAACTTTAACCCATTAATCTTACTTTATCATGAGGAAAAAATGTTGGAATTGAGGGGAAGACTTGTTTGAAGATGTGGCCTTATTGTCTATTAACAGAATTGGTTAAATTTGATGGCTCCAAAGACCAGAATTATGTAATAACTCACTTTATTACAAATTCAATTTATCGCAGTGGTCTGCAACGGAACCTGCAGTATCTTTAAGGCATTATATTCAAGTAGCTTCCTTTTAAATTGGCCATGTAACAATTTTTTTTTTTTTTTTTTTTTTTTTTTGGTGACAAGTCTCAAGCTGTCGCCCTGGGTAGAATGCTGTGGTGTCATAGCTCACAGCAACTTCAAACTCTTGGGCTTAAGCGATTCTCTTGCCTCAGCCTCCCAAATAGTTGGGACTATAGCCACCTGCCACAACGCCCAGCTGTTTTTTGGTTATAGTTGTCATTGATGTTTGGCAGGCCCGGGCTGGATTTGAACCTGCCAGCTCTGCTGTATGGGGCTGGTGCTCTAGCCACTGAGCTATGGGTACTAGGCATGAATCTTTCCTTAATGAGTTTTCACTTAAGCTGCAAAGTACCCAGGCAGGTACCTAAAAATGAGGGGAAGAGTCAAAGCTGTGGACAGGTGTTGCATCGAAATTCTTTCATACACTTTCCTTTTTCCTATGAGAGCTGCTTTCTCAGAGCCATCTCAAATTGCCATCTTGACATATGTGCAATTTGAAGAAGTTCAATTATTTCTTTTCCTAGCCTCTACCAAAGTAATGGTGGCCATTTAGAAGCCAAAGGTTAAGTTAGGAAGTGGCTTAGTATGGTAGAAAATTTTTAAAAATTCTGGACTGGTTTAAATAATAGAAGTGGATTTCATTCAAAGGGGCTTAGATAGCATTTAGAAGTGCCAAAAGTTTGATAGCAATAGAAACTACAAAAAATTTAAGATCTCAAAGGTTAGCAGTATTGTACTGTATGAAGTTTTGAACATTTGTGCTCAAGTCTTTTGTGTGATTATTTTTCATATATATAAATACTTAAGAGTGACATTGCTTTTTTTTGAGACACAGTCTCACTATGTTGTCCTCGGTAGAACGCTGTGGCGTCACAGCTCTCAGCAACCTCCAAGTCTTGGGCTTAAGCAATTCTCTTGCCTCAGCCTCCCAAGTGGCTGGGACTACAGGCACAAGCCAAAACGCCCAGCTGTTTTTGGTTGCAGTTGTCATTGATGTTTAGAAGGCCCAGGCCGGCTTGAACCCACCAGCCTCAATGTATGAGGCCGGTGCCCTACTCCTGAACTATGGGCGCTAAGCCCGCCTGTCTGTATTTTTGTTGTAGTTGTCATTGTTTAGCAGGCCCAGCCAGGTTTGAACCCACCAGTCCCCATGTATGTGGCTGGTGCCCTAACCACTGAGCTACAGATGCCCAGGCAAGAGTGGCATTACTTTATTAAACTGTTTTCCAAAATGGCTATCCATTTTGCATTTCTACCAACAATATATGAGGGTTTCATTTTTCCCCACATTTTTGCTAACACTTAATATTGTTAGCCTTTTTTGTTACAGCCATTCTGATGGGTATATATTGGTAATGGCCAATGATGTTAAGTGTTTTTTTCTGTGCTTATTTGCCATTTGTTTATTTTCTTCAGTGAAGTGTCTGTTCATACCTTTTGCCTTTTATTATTATTATTATTATTTTCTTTTTGTAGAGACAGAGTCTCAGGTCTTAGCCGATTCTCTTGCCTCAGCCTCCTGAGTAGCTAGGACTACAGGTACCACAATGCCTGGCTATTTTTTTGTTGCAGTTTGGCCGGGGCCGGGTTTGAACTTGCCACCCTTGATATATGGGGCCGGCACCCCCCACTGAGCCATAGGTGCTGCCCTAGTTTATATATATATATATCCGTATATATAAATATAAACATATATAAATATATATTTATAAAAATAAATATATGTATATATATATATTTTCTCTTTTTCTCTCTCTCTTTTTTTTTGAGACAGAGTCTCACTACGTCACCCTTGGTAGAGTGCTGTGACATCATAGCTCACAGCAACCTCAAACTCTTGGGCTTAAGCCATTCTCTTGCCTAAGCCTCCCAATTAGCTGGGACTACAGGCACCTGCCACAATGCCTGGCTATTTTTGTTGTTGTTGCAGTTGTCATTGTTGTTCAGCTGGCTGGGCCAGGCTTGAACCTGCCACCCTCGGTGTATGTGGCTGGCGCTGTAACCACTGTGCTACAGGCGCCAAGCCTGTTTATATTGATTATTGAGTTATTAATATAAGAGTTCCTGGGCGGCATCTGTGGCTCAGTCGGTAAGGTGCCAGCCCCATATACCGAGGGTGGCGGGTTCAAACCTGGCCCCGGCTGAACTGCAACCAAAAAATAGCCGGGCGTTGTAGCGGGCGCCTGTAGTCCCAGCTACTTGGGAGGCTGAGGCAGGAGAATCACTTAAGCCCAGGAGTTGGAGGTTGCTGTGAGCTGTATGATGCCATGGCACTCTACCAAGGGCCATAAAGTGAAACTGTGTCTCTACAAAAAAAAAAAAAAGAGTTCCTTAGAATATCTGGATATAGGTTCTTTACAGATATATGATTTGCAAATATTTTTTCCTAGTCTGTGTGATGTATCTTTGTGTTTTTATTTTTTGTTGTTGAGACAGAGTTTCAAGCTGTCACCCTGGGTAGAATGCTATAATGTCATAGCTCACAGCAACCTCCAACTCTTGGGCTCAAGTGATCCTCTTGCCTTAGTTTTTCTATTTTTAGTAGAGACAAGGTCTTACTTTTGCTCAGGCTGGTCTGGAACTTGTGAGCTCAAGCTATACACCTGCTAGGATTATGGCGTGAGCCACTGCGTCTGCCCTCTTTCCTTTTCTTGATGGGCATCTTTTGAAGAGGAAAAGTTTTAATTTCAGTAAAGCCTAGTGTATCATGTTTTCCTTTTTGGGTCATTCATTTGGTGTCAGATCTAAGGGATCTTTGCCTTACCTAAGATTACAAAGATGTTTCTCCTGTTTTCTTCTAAAAGTTTTATATTTGTAGTTCTTATGTTTATATCTGTGGTCCATGTTTGCTTTTATTTTTGTGTATGGTATGAATTAAGGATCTAAGTTTGTTTTTGTTTTTAGGGACAGAGTCTTTGTCGCCCTTGGTAGAGTGCTATGGCGTCACAGCTCACAGCAACCTCCAGCTCTTGGGCTTAGGTGATTCTTTTGCCTAATCCTCCTGAGTAGCTGGGACTAGGTGCCCGCCACAACATCCAGCTATTTTTTGTTGCAGTTGGCCAGGGTCGGGTTTGAACCTACCATCTTGGGTGTATGTGGGGTCAGCGCCCTACTCACTGAGCCACAGGCACTGCCAAGTTCATTTTTTTTTTTTTTTGCAAGTAATATTTGCTTATTCTGGTGCCATTTATTGATAAGACTTTATTTTAATTTATTTGTTTAATTAATTATTTATTCTTTTGATACAGGATGTCACTTTGTTGCCCTTGGTAGAGTGCTGTGGTGTCATAGCTTACAGCAATCTCAAACTCTTGGGCTTAAGTGATCCCCTTGCCCCAGCCTCCTGAATAGCTGAGACTACAGGTGCCAGTCACAACACTGTGCTATTTTTAAAGGTGGGGTCTTGCTCTTGCTCAGGCAAGTCTAGAAGTCATGAGTTCAGGTGATCCACCCACCTCTGCTTCCCAGAGTGCTGGGATTACAGGTGTGTCCCACTGCCCCTGGCTATTGACAAGACTCTAAGTTTTTTTTCCCCCCAGTAAGCTATATATTACTACCTCTCAATCTTATAAAACGTTGATGAACATAACCCTCCATTTTCTGGCTGAATCGGGGCGGGGTGGGGGGGGGGAGAATGAGGAAAGAGATTTGTCTTGGGTCTTGGCCTTACTGTAGGGAGCTCTTGTAACATGATTTACTTTGCTTGATTCTGACTTAAGACATACATAGAGCCTTTGTTAACAAGGAATAGGGATTTGGCCAGTTGGCTTTTGTTATGAAGATGTTCTATTATCCTCTCCCCCTAAGGATGATTGTGAAATCTTAATCTTAACACACAGTTAGGGTTGGGTAAGCCTAGGTTCGTATGAGCTATCCTACTGAATAGTTGTTAAAAATAGTTCTAATGTGAAAATGATGAAATTCTTAAAACATTTTATTTTCCTTTTGCAAATAGGTTTTTAACTATAAAAGTAAAACCTGTTTATTACAGAAACATTTAGAAATTACTACAAGTATGGAGAAAAAAGTCTTCTATCACCACTTCCCAGATTTTGGCTCGGCAATACTTTTAATTTTGTGTGATTGATACAGGGACTCTGGACATCGTTTCTTGGAACAAACAGTATTTTGGATCTACTGACGGTTTCAGGCCTGTTTTCTTACATTTGTCCTTGGAAGGGAAGAGAATGGGAGCTGATATTTGGTGAGCATCTATTGTAAGCCAGGACTTGAACCTCAGAAAGCACTATTAAGTATTACAATTACATTAAATAGTATTAAAAATTAATTTTCTCCCAGTGTTCACCCTCCCTCCTTCTTTTTCTTTTTTAGATGAGTTAAATAGTTTTCCCCATGTCATTCAGCTAGTAAGTAGGTGATTGATGTAAAAATTGGAGAAAATGTAAGCATCTTCTGTTAAACTTGTTAATCTGTGGGATTTTTCTCTTCCTTTCATGATTTGAAAAGGCTATAAAAGAAGAAAGGATGAAATAGTCGTCCTATTCTTGCTCCTGTCAAGATCTTCCATGTCCTGCTCTAATTAAGACTTGTTTCTTCTTTTCTGTATTGCACTTTCAGCTCTGAGACCCCCAGCTTTTTTTTTTTTTTTTGAGACCCCCAGCTTTAACTTGGATATTTATTAGCTGAACAGAAAGACAAAAAAAAAAAAAAAAGAGTTTGGGTTTTTTTTTTTTTTTTTTTTTTGAGTCAGAATCTCAAGCTGTCACCCTGGGTAGAGAGCCGTGGCGTCACAGCTCACTGCAACCTCAAACTCTTGGGGGTAAGCAATTCTCTTGCCTCAGCCTCCTAAGCAGCTGAGACTACAGGCACCTGCCACAACGCCAGGCTATTTTTTTGTTGCAATTGTCATTGTTGTTTTTAGCTGGCCTGGGCTGGGTTTGAACCCACTACCCTCGGTGCATGTGGCTGGTGCCGTAACTACTGTGCTCCAGGTGCCAAGCTGAGAGTTTGGATTTTTAATAAGGACAATTCCTTAAGTCGGATTGCTGTCATCATCAGTTTCAGTTTATTAAGCATTAGTAACCAGCTGTGGGTTCTGAGGCAGTCCACTTATGTTCCTCATCTATAAAATGAATTACCTGCTCAACAGAGATCCTTTTGTGGTTTATCAGCATTTCTTGTGTTTTGTGTTAGTGGAACCATGAAGTAAATTTCTGGTGCTATGGTCACAGAGTGTCTGCCATAGGGATGATTATTTAAGGAAAGGGTGATGAAGTGAGACTCTGTCTCTTGAAAAAAAAAAAAAAAAAGAACCTTTGTCTTCACTTCTTAGCACCTTTCAATAGCAAACCCTGAAACTATTGTCATGTGTTCCTTAAAATGGGGACATGCTCTGAGAAGTTAAAGCCTCATTAGGCATTTCTTCATTGTGTGACATCCCAGTGTGCACTCACACAAACCTAGGTGGTATAGCTGCAACACACCTAGGCTCTCGCACCTGAGCTGCACACCTCGTGCACAGCGTGTCACAGCGCTGAGCAGTGGAGGCAGTTGTGCATTTAAAAATGGAAACGTAAAAAGGTCCAGTAAAAAACACAGTAAATAATCTTTTCTTTTTTTGATTTTAATTTTTTTTTTTTTTTTCTGAGACATAGCTGTGGCATCACAGCTCACAGCAACCTCCAGCTGCTAGGCTCAAGCGATTCTCCTGCCTCCACCTCCCAAGTAGCTGGGATTATAGGCACCTGCCACAACGCCCGTCAGTTTTTTTGGTTGCAACCATCATTGTTTGGCGTGCCCGGGCTGGATTTGAACCCGCCAGCTCAGGTGTATATGGCTGGCGCCTTAGCTGCTTGAGCCACAGGCACCGAGCCTTTTTTGTTTTTTTTGAGACAGAGTCTTACTATGTTGCCCTCAATAGAGTGCTATGGCGACACAGCTCACAGCCACCTCAAACTCTTGGGCTTAAGTAATTCTCTTGTCTCAGCCTCCCAAGTAGCTTTTCTTATTCTTTCTTTCTCTTTTTCTTTCTCTCTCTCTCTCTTTTTATGGTTTTGGCTGGGGCTGGGTTTGAACCCACCACCTCCAGCATATGGGACTGACGCCCTACTCCTTTGAGCCACAGGTGCCACCCTCTTTTTTTTTGAAATAGTCTCAAGCTGTCTCCCTAGGTAGAGTGCCATGGCGTCACGGTTCACAGCTATTTTTTGTTGTTGTTGTTGTTGTTGTCATTGTTGTTTAGCAGGCCTGGGCCGGTTCAAATCTCCCAGCCTTAGTGTATGTGGCCAGTGCCCTGCCCACTGCTACAGGTGCTGCTCTGGTATCATAATCTTATGGGACTATTTTTGTACATGTGGTTTTTGTTAACTGAAGTCATTACGTGGTGCATATTTGTATTTGCATTTGTGTTAGTAGGTAACAAGCATCAACTGTTTGTGTCTGTGTTCTCTTTGTATTTAAAAAAAAAAAAAATAGTGTATGCCTGCACGTGTATAGGATATTTGTGGTCCTGGAGCCTCATTTTTCCTTCTTCATGTAGGCGTTTATGACTTCCTGTGCCTTCTTGACAGCCAGAACTTCCATTAACATGCTCACTTTATCAAATAACATAGCTTATTCTAATCTGTTGTTTATTGTGTTACTATGGTATCCTTTTTGAAAACAGAAAGGTAGTAGGTATGTTTGTACAGGAATCTAGGGTTTTCCCCCTGATTGACATCTGTGGCAAGCAATTTTTCTCTTAGTGATTCAGGCTAAGGCTTGGGGCTATGAGTACAAGGGGAGGTGAAATGTTTGGACTCTGGACAGTTAGGCAGCAGACTTCTTTATATTAACCTGCTCTGTTAATTGCTAAACTATTCTATTTAGTGATTTAGGACTTTTTACTTGAACCAGCTACTTGTTATATGAACTATATTTATTCCTGGCAGATGTTGTGTTTGGGATGAACATTAGAACTCAGGCTAGAGAGGATCACCTCACTACTAAATCAGGCTTGTTCAAACAGAAACCAGAAAACAACCACAGGTCCTCAGTTTGCAGCGATTGCCTTAGTACGTTTGGACTAGTGAATCAGGATGAAGGATGATAAAAGGTGGTTTAGGAAGTGTGGAAAAGAAATCCTCAAAGAAATACAAAGTGAAATGATTTCATCTCCTGTTCTATAGCCAGGGAAACTTTGACCTTGATGCCGAAGGAATCCACAGGGAAGCAAGCAGTTTTTTAAAGTAAAATCTTCCATTGATTATCACTTTTGCTTTTCATGTGTTTAGAAAAATTGAGAAGAAAAGCTGTTAATGGTTTAGTGAATTGCCAACAAACAAAACATAATCCTTTTAGGATGTCTAGGAAGGACCACAGAATCAGTTTTAATCTTTTTCAGAAGAAACAATCACAGAGGGTTTGTGGGAAAGGGATTATAATTTAGTTAAAATTTAGTGAGGCTAACTAACATCATGACTGTAGCAACACTTTCCTGTAAATGAACTTTTCTCTTTGTGGCCTTCTACTTTCCTTCTTGAATCTTTTATTTCCTAGAGGCTTTCTTTCAGCCCCTTTGCCCTTGGAGATTTCTACTACCATAGTATTAGCTCTTCATATGGTACCCTCATCATAGCTGTTTTGAAATCTGTTTTACAGCTGAGGAAATTAAGGTAGAGAGAAGTTGCACAGGGTCATGTATATTTTCCATTTAATGTTTTGTCTTTTAAAATATGTAATACTTTAAATGCACTTTTCCCTTCTGTTCCTTCATCTTCCATATGCTTATTCAGTCAAAAGGCCCTTATCCTGTGATCTCTGATAAGAACTGGGAAATTATCTGATCAAAGCAGTTCTTTGGAATGAACCTCCTTAAGGTTATTTATGTTTTTAAACATGCTGAGTAACTAGTGAATATTCATTTAGCATAGCTTGTGAGAATTGCTTTTGAGGCCCCTACAGTACTAAAGAAAATGGTGAACAACTTGGCACCTTACCAAGTGAGGTGAAAGGGGCTTCATCTCTAAATCTTATTAATAAATTTCCAGAGGTCACAGGTGGGGTTGTAGGCTATAAAGGCATCCCTAAAAGTTGGGATAAGACGAAACTGGTTGATACATTCTAATTTTGAGCAGAAAAGTAACTCGATATATCTGATGATTTTTGGTAATCATTGATGCAGAAATAATTTACCCAGGAAGTTTAGTTATTTGAGATATTTTGTTTCTTTCTTTTTTTTTTTTTGAGACAGAGTCTAAGTTGCCCTGGGTAGAGTGCCGTGTCGTCATAGCTCATAGCAACCTCAAACTCTTAGGCTCAAGTGATTCCCTTGCCTCAGCCTCCTAAGTATTTGGGACTACAGGTGCCCGCCACAACGCCCGGCTATTTTTTGGTTGAATTTGTCATTGTTGTTTGGCAGGCCCAGGCCAGATTTGAACCCGCCAGCTCTGGTGTAAATGGCTGGCACCCTAGCCACTGAGCTACAGGTGCTGAGCCACTCCAACTCATTTTTATGTATGTATAAAAATCTAATTATTACTGGAATAAAAAGCTATTGACGAGTTTACAGGAGGAAAAAAGAAAGCACACTGATCATATTCTTCCTTTTTGTTTTTACCATGCAACTGTAAGTTCTCATTTTGTATGTCTTCATTTAAAAAAAATACTCTACTCAATTTTGATATGAGGGCAATTAAGGACACGTTGGGGGTAGAGGAAGTGGAGAGCAGAGAGAGAAAGGAGGTAGGTAGGAGTGGGGAAAGGAAGAGCAGAGAAGGGGCGGGGGGTGGGCTGGGTGTGTGCCACACCTTTTGGGTTTGAACCTGCCAGCCTCAGTGTATATGGCTGGCAGGGTAACCACTGCTCTACTGGCACCGAGCCTAGTTGTATTTTCTTACCTGCATTCTAATAAGCAGTCATTTAATTCTATTTATTTATTTATTTTGAGATGGAGTCCCAAACTGTCATCCTGGGTAGAGTGCCGTGGCATCATAGCTCCCAGCAACCTCAAACTCTTGGGCTTAAGCGATTATCTTGCCTCAGCCTCCCAAGTAGCTGGGACTACAGGCACTGGCCACAACACTGGGCTATTTGTTTTTTTTTTTTAATTGTTGCTGTTGCAGTTGTCAATGCTATTGTTGTTGTTTTTATAAAGAGACTCATTTTTGTTGCCCTCAGTAGAGTGTTGTGGCATCACAGCTCACAGCAACTTCCAACTCCTGGGCTTAAGTGATTCTCTTGCCTCAGCCTTCCAAGTAGCTGGGACTACAGGCGCCTGCCACAATGCCTGGCTATTTTGTTTTGTTGCAGTTTGGCCAGGGCTAGGTTTGAACCTGCCACCCTTGGTATATGTGGCCAGCGCCCTATTCACCAAGCCATAGGCACCTCCCCGTCGTAGTTTTAGCTGGCCTGGCCTGGGCTGGGTTTGAACTGCCAGCCGTGGCAGTTCACTGAGCGACAGGCACTGCCCAGCACTGACTTATTCTTTATTACGGTACTTACAGACTGACTTGGGCAGAAAGATGTCAACTAACTGTGAGATTAACTAACTTCATTAATTTAGTTAAGGCAGGAACAGAGAAAGCCAAAAATTGTTTATATTTTTTCCCTTGTAATGACACAGTACCTGAATTTTCTGTCCATTTATTTATTCTTAGTCTTCAACATTTTTTTTTTTTTTTTTTTTTTTTTTGTAGAGACAGAGTCTCACTTTATGGCCCTCGGTAGAGTGCCATGGTGTCACAGCTCACAGCAACCTCCAACTCCTAGGCTTAAGCGATTCTCTTGCCTCAGCCTCCCGAGTAGCTGGGACTACAGGCACCCGCCACAAGGCCCGGCTATTTTTTGGTTGCAGTTTGGCCGGGGCCGGGTTTGAACCTGCCACCCTCGGTATATGGGGCTGGCGCCTTACCGACTGAGCCACAGGCGCCGCCCCCTCAAACATTTATTATTTCTTTGCATTGGAAATGTTCCACATCTTCATTTTGACATGGTAAATAAGTGACGTGCTATTGCTAGAGTTATGGTGGCAGCAGGAAATAAAAATAAAGGTAATGATTTAGGACTAGGGAATTTTGCCCTACTGTGAGGAAATCAAGAGGTCCTTGGAAGGATTTAATCAGAGATTTGACATATATAACCAAATTGTGGGGAGTCAAACCTTGTGTTCTCCCGAGGAGCAGGGAGAATGGCTGGGAAGCTGTGGTCCAGTGGAGAGGCTGAGGGCTGGAGCAGTAGGGATGGATAGGGAAACATTGTGGCTTTGTTGAGCTACAACACAGAATGAAGGAAATGTATGAAAGCTTGAGGTGAGACTATTAATAAGATAAAGGGCAACGAATGAAGTTAGGTGGATGGCTATCAGGTGCACTGGATTTAGTTATGAAGCCTAGGAGGGAACGTGGATATAGAGTGTTAAATTGAGAGTGATCGGCATATAAGTGATAGCTGAAACTGAGGGAAGGGGAAGGTCGAAGGTTGCCTGGTGAAATAAACATGTCCTTTTTCCTCCTAAAGCTCTTGGCTCTGATGAAGAGGATTGCCTTTAAAATCCATCACACCTCACACACCATCACACACATTTAATCCATGAGGATTAAATGATTTCTTAGTATAAAAAACCCTTTTAACAGAGCCTAGTACTGATTTTTTTTTTTTTTGTGAGACAAGAGTCTCACTATGTCACCCTCAGTAAAGTGCTGTGGCATCACAACTCACAGCAACCTCAAACTCTTGGGCTTAAGCTGTTCTCTTGCCTCAGCTTCCCAAGTAGTAAGTAGTTGGGACTACAGGTACCCGCCACACCGGCTATTTTTTGTTGTTGTTGTAGTTATCATTGTTTGGCAGGCCTGGGCTGGATTTGAAACCGCCAGCTCCCGTGTATGTGGCTGGTGCCCTAGCAACTAAGTTACAGGTGCAGAGTCAGAGCCTAGTACTAATTAAACTCAATCTTTAGTTATTAGCTATTATTATCTGTACTCTAGTATCTATCCTAAATGGGTCCACATAGTAATTTAGTATATTTGGAGTCTAATAACTCAGTTAAAACTTACTTTCAAAATCGTTGCCTTTGCTTACCAGTATTTTCAAACCCATGAGCAAAAAGTGATTTAATTTCCCCTCTCCTTTTTCCTTGCTCTGGCCTTTGGGGAAAGCTGGGGCAGCTTTGTGTGCTTTTTGGTTGTAGATAGGTGGAAAGTGGAGTCGTGGAAGTAATAGGTTTTGCGCCTTTTGCTTTCTTCCTCATTCTGCTCATCCATGTGGGTACTACTAGCTGTGTTCTTCATGGACCACACTGGGGTTTGACAATGAGCTGTGGTTCATTTGCATTCCCATTCTCTAGCTAACTGTTGTAATCATTAGAAATTTTCAGAAGGGGCCAAAAAATAGAAGTAATATATAGGAAAAGACTTTTGGTAGTGGTAGGGGGACTGGGGAGTCAGTCGAGTTCCCATTCAATTCTACTGCTGAACAAGTTACTTTTTAGGGCTTCATTTTCCTTTTCTGTAATATCGAAGCAGATTGGAACCACATTATCAACATTTCCTTTTAACTCTGATATTGTTGCTTCTGGAAACATGTCCATGCCCTTTACACTGCAGGCCCAGCTGTTCATCTGATGTGAACTGCCGCAGCCTTCCACCTGGAATCACTGTATCTACGTCTTTACTCTTTGGTCTGTGATATAACTAAGTGACCTTTCTAAAGTCAAAATGTGATGATGACTCTCATGCCTATATAAAGACTAATAGGATTGACTGGGTCTAAGTAGACCAGTGATTTTCTTTTTTTTTTCAGAAAGAAAGTCTCACTTTATCACCCTTGATAGAGTGCTGTGGTGTCACAGTGCACAGCAACCTCCAACTCCTGGGTTTAGGTGATTCTTTTGCCTCAGCCTCCCGAGCAGCTGGGATTACAGGCGCTCACCACAAGGCCCGGCAATTTTTTGTTGCAGTTTGGCTAGGGCCGGGTTCGAACCCTTGGTATATTGGACCCGTGCCCTACCCACTGAGCTACAGGTGGCGTCCTAGACCAGTGATGTTCAACTATTGGTGTGCCATGAGAGGATCTTAGGTGTGCTGCAAAAAATTTTAAAGATCATTAATTATTTTTAAAAGAAGTTCAAAGCATAGTAAGCATATATATGTGTATATATATATATATATATATTTATCAACATAATTGAAGTGTGCTGCAGAAATTTAACTATAGATTTCAGTATGCCACGAGATAAAAAGGCTGAAAAGCACCAAGGTAGACCCTAATGTCTGGCACCTGTGCCTTTTCCAGCCTCATTTCCCCTTCTTCTCTTTGGTTCTGTTTGCTTTAGCCACATTTGGCTTCATTTATCGTCCATATTCACCTACTCTGCCCTGCTATACTCTCTTCTGCCTGTACCTGGAAGATTCTTCTTTTTTGCCCATTAATTGTTTCTTAGCTCTCACTACGAACATTTACACCCTCAGGGAATCATCATAATACCATATACCTCTCACCTTTGTAATATTGTTTCACTTTTTTGCTTATTTGTATGATTATTTAATTTTGTCCCTTACTAGAAGAGCAGTCTTCTGAGGACTCAGCATTGTCTCCATAAGACCCTGTATTTCTCCTAGCCTGTAGTATGAACTCTGTAATTACTAGATCAATGAATGTATAACCTTTATGCAATGTGAGATGATGGAAGTAGCATTCTGGTACATGTACATAGTAGAAAATTATGTGGCCTGAATAGAAGTAACCATTCTTCTGAAATAGAGAGCAGGAAGTGGAGTTGGGGTATAGTATGGACTACAACATCAGGGCAGCAGGCCTTCAATGGAACTTTGAAGAATGTATTGGATCATATTCTTGTAGCTTCTGTGGAAGTTGGTTATACCCTTAGAAATGCAAACCAGGTAAGTGAGGTTCCCTTTTTGTTTTGGAGCAAAGTCAATGCCAAGTCAAACAACGTGTGGGAAGACTTGAACCATAGTTTCCATGACTTCATTGGGTTTTGGTGTGCTATGTGACAGGCCTTAATGTTTTTTATGTTTCTTTTTGAACCTTAAGGAAGGAATGGAAGAATGAGTTAAACTAAAAGAAGTGAATGTGTGTCAGAAAACAGAACCTCTGATTTGTTTTTTTAAATAATTTATTATTATTTTAAATGAGTTCTTCAATACAATGGACAGGCTTGGATTTGATTCTTAATTCTTTTTTTGTAGAAAACAGCTTTATTGAGATACAACTTACCATTCAGTTTAAATTGTACCCATTTAAATACATACCATTCAATTTAAATTGTACCCATTTAAAGTGTACAATACTCTGGCTTTTAGTATATTCACAGTTGTGTAACTTATTACTGTGATCAATTTTAGAATCTTTTTATCATCTGAAACGAAACCCTGCACCCTTAGCTGTCATCCTGACATTTAATAAACATTTTATCTCAAGTCACTCAGTTAAGCTCTCTGAAGCTTACTTTTCTTTTCTTGTTTGGTCTCTTAATAGCCAACAAGAAATTGAACCAGATTATCCTCTTCCTTGACCTTTCCTCTTATGGACAAAAGTGATGTTATTGGCCACCCCAAATCACAGGTCTCTTTCTGTAAATGCTGCTTTTTGATAGATTTGTTCTATTTTCTATCTATTTGGGTGTTTTGACAGAAGTATGTGCCTCATGTGTACCCATATTTAATTTTGTCTTGGTACGGTTGGCTTCTCGTGCATATCTTTGGTACATGCTTTTCACTTTTCAGGGTTCACATTGCCTTTTAATGTATTTGCATTCTTTTTTTTTTTGTAGAGACAGAGTCTCACTTTACCGCCCTTTGTAGAGTGCCATGATGTCACACAGCTCACAGCGACCTCCAGCTTTTGGGCTTAAGCGATTCTCTTGTCTCAGCCTCCTGAGCAGCTGAGACTACAGGCGCCCGCCACAACGCCCGGCTATTTTTTGGTTGCAGTTTGGCTGAGGCCGGGTTTGAACCCGCTACCCTCACTATGTGGGGCCGGCGCCCTACTCACTGAGCCACAGGCGCCGCCAATGTAGTTGCATTCTTCATGAACCTCATGTAGTCTGTAGATACGGTTATTTGATCACTACATTTTTCTTTTTTTCTTGGCCAGGGCTGGGGTTGAACCTGCCACCTCTGGTATATGGGGCCAGCACCCTACTCCTTGAGCCACAGGCACCGCCCTGATCACTACATTCTTCAAGTCATTGGTAAATGTGTTCATAAGAATTGGACAGAGGTAGGGGTAGGAAAGAGTTGGAGTTGCCTATTAAAAAAAAGTTCTTGTAGATAGTTATCAGTTACTCATTTTCCTTTGTAGAAAAATTGTAGGGTTGTAGATGGCAACAGTGGGATTCAGAGCATATTCTTTCCCTATCACAATGTTTTCCCAAATCCTAGAAAAGCAAAATACTTTTACCTAGAGCCAAGGCAGACAAATGCACTGAGAGAGGGGGAATTTCACTCATAGTATTCTTTTTGATTTGTTTTTTCTTTCAGAGTCTCACTATGTTGCTCAGGCTAGAGTGCTGTGGCATCACCCTAGCTCACAGCAGCCTCGAATTCTGGGCTCAAGTGATCCTCCTGCCTCCCTCCTGAGTAGTGGGAATGACAGGCATCCATGCCTGGCTAATTTTTTCTGTTTTTAATAGAGATGGGGTCTTGCTCATGCTCAGGCTAATAGTCATAATATTCTTGTACCTGAAACCACTGTGTCCTCTGAACTCTGATTTCTTCAATTTGTTCACAGCAGTATGCTGGGGTAGTTAGGCTGGGTTTTGCTCGAATTCAGGTATAATGTTTCCAGTTTTCCTTAATCTCTGTTACCATCCTGTGAATGACTATTAACAGCAACAAAAAAAGAATTCTGACATGTCTTATTTGTAGATATGTGCTGGCCTTTCAGATTATTGCTTTCCTTTTTATGGCTCACAAACCAGCCCTTAAAAATTTGTATCTGACATTGAGATAAAACTCAGTAAATACAGATTATGGAATTTGATTTCTCACTGCAAGCTACTGTAGTCCCTTTCTAATCTTCCATCTCTTTTATTCTTAAATAATCTTCTTTCAGGATTTGGTAAGTATATCTTTCTGGCCCGGGACAAATTCCTTGAAGTGAGGCACTGTGACAATGTTTGGGTATCTTGGACCCCTGATCCTTTCTTTGCTGTTATTTGTTCTGCAGGTCATTCTCATTGGTGGAAAAGGGGTGCATACAATAAAGAATTCTCTTGTGCACTTTGTTTTGTACATCACTTCTCTGAGCAGTAAGTCTTAGATCTTCCTTATTTGTGTGTCTCAAACATAATTAAAAACCCAGAAAAGCCTTTTTTGTAGTCCATGGCATTTCCCCAAGGTTTAGCTCATTTTTGGATTAAAGAATCATACCCTTTTTAGCTTTCCACTTTAAACTTTTGTTAAGTTTATCCTTCATGTAAGCAAAATTGGAGATGTTGAAATGTTTAGTCACTTGGATATATATACACTAAATATTTTAGTTAAACAGGACTTTCTGCATTGGATTGGAGATGACTGTTAATAAGGTGCTAGAGATGAAAATTAACGCTGAGCACTCCTTCTTAATCAGAATCCAAGTAGTAAGCACTGTACTACTTCAGTCTATAGGACCCTCACTGCTCTCATTTTCTATTATAGCTCCTGTCCGCAGCTTTTCAGTCTAAGATGGGCCTACTCAGCTTATGTGAAATTATTGGCTATAAGCTTTTGAGCCCATGAACCTTCCCTAAAAGTTTTATGAGGTTAAGGATTTGGGGAGGTATTCCTCAGTCCATTCAATATTTTAATAATAATAATAACTATAATATCTACTGTGTGCCAGGCACAGACTATAGCTAGGAATTCTAGTTACATTTTCTTGTTTAATCCTCCGAAGGATTAAAGAGTGCAAGAATGTCATGATTCCCCTTTTACTGACCAGGAACCTGAACCTTAGGGGAGGTTGAATGAATTGCCCCAGAATTCATAGAAGTAATTTATCCTCTATCTGCATCTTTAAATCAGTCTTTAAAAGTAATTTATCTAAATAGAGGCATATCTGGAACTTTGATCTAGTTCTCTGACACCAAAGTGCTTTTTCTCACTGTGTTTGAGGGCTTACTGTTACATGTACAGTGTCAGGTTCTTTGGGGGTAAGAAATTGTCCTCCAGAATTGAAGAGGATACATTCTTTTTAAAATTAAAAGGAATTTAAAGACGTTTAAAACTATATATCCAGAGAAGTTTCTGAAAGAGGACTCTTCCTTCCTTCCTTCCTTTTGGGAAGCAGGGGTCTGCATCTAGTGGGCAGGTGCAGAAGTGGAAGGGTGGTGACCCACCTTTCTCAGCATGGTGTGGTCTGGCTGTAGCCTTGACTCCTTGGAGTGGTCTGTATGTCACTCTGTACTTGGACACAGCTCTTTCTTCAGGCCTTGCCTATTTTATTCATTAATTTTATTCATTTGTTGCATGGTAACAAACCAAATAATTTGCCTTTTTTTCAGGTTTTTTTCATTTACTGTTCTTTTACAGAACTCTGCCATTCGGTAGAGGATAGCTTTGAGTTGTGACTATCTTATTCATGCCCTATTCAAGCTTTCTAAGCCAAAGCTCCATGAAGAGAGGTTTGAGTGTTTGCTAAATGGAAGTAGGTCTCTTCAAGGGTGAGGCATGTGCCTCACGCAGTTTAAATTGTGCATGGTTCCTTGGGGCATCATCATATTATTAATATAAGCCCTAATCTTGCTTTGTTGCTGTAGTGTCTCCTCTTAGTGACTTATGTCACACCAGTGTCTTGTTCCTCCAACTTCTCTGGCTTTTTTCTAAATATTTTTCTTGAGACTGTTGCGTGGGGCATTACTTGTCCGCATAGACTTTCTAGGAGATTTCATCTATCCTTATGGCACAAATGATAACCTATGTAGTAATGACTTCGTAATCAAGACTTTTCATGAACTTTAGACCCACATATCCATCTCTGTTGCACAAGTGAACTTCAGCCGTATCTTGTTAAGAACCCATTACAATGATGGGTACAAATGCAGGATAAGCTGTGTGTGTGTGTTGGTGGGGGGGGGGGGGCATGCACTTTCCAGGCTGAATTGGCAATAGTTGCAAATGCATGTGCACATAAAACTCCAGAGAATATGCAGAAAACTGCTGCAAGTTTCGTAGCAAAATTGTGAATGTGTGTGGGAGAGGAACAGGAGGTAAGGTCAGAAGGGTAAAAAGAATTATAAAGTACAGAATTTAAACTCCACTCCAGATGTTAACAGCCATTGAAAGTCTGTAAGCATTAAAATAGTATGTCATGTGTGCCCAAGAAAGCAGTGGTAATATGGATGGAGAGGAAAGGACAAATTTGAGAAATACTTCGAAGGTAGCATAGCTAGAACGTAGTGATCTGATACACTTGGGAATGAAGACTGAGGAGAAGTCTAACAAGATTTTTACTTTGGCTAGATAGATGAGGGTACTATTAAAAAAACTAGATGGGCCCTCGGGCATTTTGGTGGCCTGCACCACCCAGATCTTAATCAGCCCACAGCCAGGAAAGGTTCTCTGCTTCTAAACATTTGTGTGATTAGACTAGCCCACTTGAGTAACCAAGATAATCTGTCCATCTCAAGATACTTAATCTTAATTAGATCTTCAAAGACCCTTTTGCTGTTTAAGGAAGAAATATTCATAGGTTCCATGGATAAGGCGGGGAGAGAGAGAGATGAATGATTGAAGAAGGGTCAGAGAAATTTGACTTTGCTGACTTTGAAGATCGATAGAGGGACCACAACTAAGAAATGGAGGTGCCCTATAGAAGCTGCAGAAAAGGGCAGGGAAACATTTTCCATTAGAGGCTCTAGGAAGGAATGTTGTCTAACTGATACCTTGCTTTTTAGCCCAGTGAAATCCATATCGGGTATCTAACCTGTTGAACTGTAAACAAAGTTTTTTGTTGTTTTAAGCTACTAAGTTTGTGGTAGTGTGTTCAACAGCAGTAGAGAACAAATACTTTCATTGTTAGTTATCTGTCACACTGTGTTATGTCTAAGTTTTTGTCTTCATTTTTACATTGAACTTACATAAAAATGAACAGAACCTGATAAAAATGTGGGTCAATTAAAAAAAAAAAAAAAGATTTAGGGCGGCGCCTGTGGCTCAAGGAGTAGGGCGCCGGTCCCATATGCTGGAGGTGGTGGGTTCAAACTCAGCCCCGGCCAAAAACCAAAAAAAAAAAAAAAGGTTTATAATGTGGATGTAATTGGTGTTTTAGAAAGAGAATGGAATAGAGAAAACAAAATTGGACAAATAAAGGTTAAATGTTTTCTAAATTTAATGAAAGAATTAAGTAGAAATCATTACTTTCTGACATTGTTTGTAAGAAATAAAGTGAAATGGATGATGCTTTGTGCATTGAGCCTGGGAAGAATTGTGGCTCGACCGTCTTCTTCCCAAATGTCTGGTTTTAACAAGCCTGACTGATTTCAATCCCTCTGGTTTTCTTTCTGGGTCATACAAATCTACACGGTTAGGAGATCAGTAGATTAAGTTGCAGCCAAGGTTAAATTGCACAGAATGGTAGAATGTGGTATTTTTGAAACGTGCTGGGGCTGGTTTCTTTGGGAGGTCTGTAGTGAACACTGGATCTTTTCATGTGTGCTGCTTTTCCCTCTGCCGTTTTCTTTGCTTTCTTGCTACCCTCTTCTTGTTTCTGAGAAAGGGCAAAAAGGGGACTGATGCATTTGAGCTAGACCCGGGACATCAAAGGCAGTGAGTTCTATTGCTAGTGGAGTCAGCCTTGGCAGAGAGCATCATCTGGGGAGGCTTTTGTTGGGTCTTTGCTTTTTTATCCTAGGGATGTTGCTGATAGCAGTGCTGGGGGTTGTTTGTTTGGTAATCAGTTGTTGTTAATGTGCCTTGACTGACTGTGGAAGCCAGATACCGGTGATTCTCCCCTTAACCTTTTAGAAATGCATACTTGTATGTTCACACCCAGCTAGTATGTACTGATGAGGCCAATAATTGTTAAAATTTTAAAATAACTGCTGCCTTTGGTTCTCTCATGAAGATCACCTCTTGCCCTCCCACACAGCCTCTATGATCAAGCAGCCAAAGGATTAGGGTCTGTTGTGGAGGGGGAGATGCTTCTGTCTATTCTGTTTTACCTGACCTATGATTTTCCTCTTCATAAATATTCATGTCTCTTCTTTGCCTGTTCTTCTTGTTGCCTTTGCCCATCCACATGTGTGTACCAGTATGTGTCATAAATAGATGTTAGAAATCTATTTGCAGATTTGGGGAGGTGATAAAGTCTAGAATTAAAAAAGGAGGAGCTTTGGAGTCAGATTGACTCCACAAAGTTTACCACTTAGCCAGGGTGTCATTCATTACCTAAGCTCTTTGGGCCCTGTTGTCCATTTTCTTGTAGAGGAGAATACTTAACATTTCATGAGTTTTTGAAACTTAAAAGAATCTATATAATAACCTTTCACATTTTTTTATATTTGTTTGGTTTTATCATAGCCAGTTATTCTAGGTCATTTCTAACTTTGTATTTGTGTGTGTGTGTGTAATTCTTCTTAAGGAATTTCAAAGAGGGAGGTTAAAACTGGTAGGTTCCTATTCATCTCACAGAAGTCTGTGGCTCAGAGTTGTAGTGGCCAGCTCAAAATGAGACAGCAAGGAAGCAGTGTAGCTAGAATTTAACGAATTTAAGGATCCTTGATCCTTTTTATCAAGGATCTTTCTAATGGAAAGTTATGAAGGTTTAGACGTTTCATTTGCTTACCCCATTTCTTTTTCTTCTTTTACTAGTTTACATGTAGGTTAATGAGAAAACCAGAGAGACTTAACTGTATAGTTTTCTCCTAAACTTACTTATAATTATCTTTATTGATCCTTAGGCATTTATTACTTTTTAACCTTACTGTGTTCCTGTTTATGGATCTGTCTTCTGTTTCTGTAGTAGAGCAGAGATCTTTGAAGGCAAATATTTGGATTTTAGTCCTACATGAAATCTTTGGAGGATTCAGCATCTTATCCCTTTTTAGTACTGTCTAGATTTGGACATTACTCATCGTATTGGGTGCACAGTACATTTTATTGGTGACAACAATGACCTGAATAAAGCCTTTGAAACACCAGAAATAAGGTTTTTAAATTTTTGCTCATTTGTTGATTTTTGGAATTTTGGAGTTAAGAGAAACTTAAAATCCTTTAGTCTAAATGATCCATAGATCTTTTAAGTTAAAGCTCTCTAGTTTCACTTTTTTTTTTACATCACTTTTTACAGCGTGGTTTCTATTTCCCTTACCAGCCCCTTCACTTTGTTTCCAACCTTTTTAAATTTTGTCTGTGTTTACTTGGGTAAATTCTCAGAATTTACCGTTGATTGTAAATAGGTGTTTGGAATTAGCCATCACCTGCTCTGCTTTGCACACTGTACATCTATTGTAGTATTAACCACACACACATACACAGCTGTGTTAATGACACATCTGTTAATGCCGTTGACTCTCCATTTGGAGTTTAGTGTAGTACGTTTTACAAGTGCTTCTGCTGTAGTACATCTTTCCTACCTTTATTTGTTACAGTTGATTCTAAATCTATACATTACATATATTCAATACTTGGTACCTAGTTAGGTACTCAATATATGTTTGAGTGATATTGAATTTTATCTTGCCTACTGCATGAGCCTGCCCACCCCCTCCCTCTCTCTCGTACAGCATCCCCAGAGTATCTTGTGCCTTACTGAGTTGTCATTAATTGTTCCCCTAAACAGTTATGAGTTATTTATGGCTCAGTGAATATGCATAGAGTTTTATCTGTCCAGAATGACGTTTTTTTCTCTTTCATTCCTAATGAATTGTCAGGCTTTCCCTCATACCCCAAACATTTATCCCTAAGTGTGCTTCTAGAATAGCTACTTGAAAACATGGCTGCCATTGTTTCAGTGATTGATTTTTTGCATTTCTGAGTTATCACTGGTAGGCTGTTTCTGGAGGATCTTCCACTAGCAAGATACAGATTTATTGTTTGACATCTTTTTTTCCAGTCCAAGAATACTATGACTATTAAAATAACATGCATTAAATAATTCATCTGTTAATAAGTATGCACGTAAACTTTGGCCAGAACACTTTAGACTCCTGAACAGAGAGGTTTAAACATTAGCATGGAGATTATAGAGTTTGTTTCATAGACGAATAAACAGAGACCTAGAGAGATTAAGTGGTTTGTACAAGGTCTTTCCAAATTTTGTTTCAGTTTAGAGGCTCAGTTTTTTTTTAATAGCTTTTCCTTTTCCAGAGTAGTTAGTTTTTTTCATCCCTCTCTGCCTTTCATTTTGCAACTCTAGTATAAAGTCGGTATGCCCTAATCACTTTTTTGTTTGGAGTAACCAGTGTGCCTCTAATGGACATGCAGTTAGACAACAGTTCCAGAGTGTTAAACATTGGCAGTGAACAGAATTCAATTATTTTATGTCTCTGGAGAGAAACAGATGGAGCTGCTCAGGAACATTCAGTTTTATACTTTTCTATGAGTCATACATGCATGTGGCTACTGTTGGTTAAGTTGCACTGTAACTTTGATTTTTTCCTTGTTTGGAGGAGAGTTGATATTTAATGGTATTAAGCTGTTGTATTACCATAGTGTATCTCTGCATCTTTAAATCTTTAGTTTTTCTGTTCAAGCAAGTTTTTTGATTTTCAGTGTACAAGCCTTGCACATATTTTATTAAATTTATCCTTAAATATTTCTTTTCTTTTTTTTTTTTGAGACAGAGTCTCACTTTTTCCCCCATGGTAGAGTACTGTGGCGTCATATATCACAGCAACCTCAGACTCCTGGGCTCAAGCGATTCTATTGCTTCAGCCTCCAGAACAGCTGGTACTACAGGCACCTGCCACAACGCCTGGCTATTTTTAGAGGTGGGGTCTCACTTTTGCTCAGGCTGGTCTCGAACCCATGAGCTCAAGCAATCCACCCACCTCCACTTCCCAAGTGTTAGGATTACAGGTGTGAGCCACCGCACCTGGCCCCATTATTTCATGTTTTTGATGGCTATTGTAAATATTTGAATTTTCAGCTTCCAATTGTCTGTTATAGTGGATAGAAGAAATGTGTAACGTAATGGATTCTTGTATATTGACCTTGTAAGCTGCCACCTTGCTAAAATCACACATTTCTAGTAAGGTTTTTTGTAGATTCCTATTGTTCACAAAGGTTCCCTAACTTTATCTCATCTGTATTCCTTTTCTTTCTATTTCTTACCTTGTGCTGCCCAGGGCTACCAGAACTGTGTGGACAGCACTAGTAAGAACTGAGAATGTCTTGTTGTCTGTCTTAGGGGAAGCATTTAGACATTCACACTTCTTTATGATGGTAGCCATAAGTTTTCTGTAGTTTCCTTTTATCAGGGGACAGAAGTTTCCTTTCTTTACTTTTTTTTTTTTTTTGAGATATGTCAACCTCGGTAAGAGTGCCACAGCTCACAGCAACCTCTAACTCTTGGGCTTAAGCGATTCTCTTGCCTCAGCCTCCCAAGTAGCTGGGACTACCGGTGCCCACTACAATGCCTGGCTTTTTTTTTGTTGTTGTTGTTTGTCATTGTTGTCTGGCAGGCCAGGGCTAGGTTTGAACCCACCAGCTCTGGTGTATGTGCCTGGCTGGCGCCCTCGCCACTGACCTACAGGCGCTGAGCCAGAAGTTCCCTTTCTATTTCTAGCTTGCTGAGAAGTTTTTTTAAAAATCATAGATGGGTGTTGAGGTTTTGCAAATACTGCTTCTGCATCTAATGAGATATTTGTGAATTTTTTCCTTTTACCCCTTTCTTTTTGGAGACAATGTTAATTTAATCAATACAAATCATCACATTAACTATTACTGATCACAACAACCTCAAACTCTTGGGCTTATGTGATTCTCTTGCCTCAGCCTCTCAAGTAGCTGGGACCACAGGTGCCCGTCACAGTGCCTAGCTATTATTTGGTTGTAATGTCATTATTGTTTGGGAGGCCTGGGCTGGGTTCGAACCGGTCAGCTCTGGTGTATGTGCCTGGTGCCTTAGCCGCTTGAGCTATAGATGCCATCCCCCTTCTTTTTTTTTTTTTTTATTGAGATAGAGTCTCACTCTGTTGCCCTTGGTAGAGTGTTATGACATCACAGCTCACAGCAACCTCAAACTCTTGGGCTCAAGCGATTCTGTTGCCTCAGCCTCCCTAGTAGCTGGGACTACAGGTGCCAGGAACATGCCTGGCTATTTTTTTTTTGTTGTTGTTGTTTGTTTGTTTAGCAGGCCTAGGCTGGATTTGAACCCACCAGCCCAGTAGCATGTGGCCGGCACCATAACCACTGACTTATGAGCGCACCCTTACTTCCTTTAACTTATTTGATGTGGTGATTTGTATTGATTAAATTAACATTGCATTCGTAGGAGAAGCCCTATTTGATCATTGTGTATTATTGTTTTTTATATTCCTGAATATGAATTGGTAATATTCTGTTAAGGATTTTTGAGTCTGTATTTATAAAGGGCTTGACTTTTATTCTTCTTTCTGTCTTTCTTTAGTTTTAGGATCAGGATAATGTTGGCCTCCTACAGTAAGTCGAACCCGATGCCCCCTTCTTTAACAGTGTAAATTGGTGTAATTTAATTTTTTCTTAAATTTTGGTACTTGTCACTTTGATTCTTTCTGAGCCTGGAGTTGGGGGAGTTTGTATATGTGTATGTGAGAGAGAGATAGAGAATTAAGAATTCAAGTACATTAATAGGGTGATTTGGTAGATGTGTAGAAACATCTTTTAATATTTTTAATTTGACTATTTCATAACTGTTGATGTTAAGCATCTTAATATGCCTAATAGCTGTTTATATATCTTCTTTAGTGAAACGTCTATTCATTTTATTTTGCCCATTTAGCTGTCTTTTCTTTTTTTTCCGGAGACAGAGTCTTACTCTATTGCTCTGGCTAGAGTTCGGTGGTGTATTTCTAGCTCACAGCAACTTCAAACTCCTGGGTTCATGTGATCCTCCTACCTTTGCCTCCCAAGTAGCTGGGACTACAGGTACCTGTAACCATACCTGGCTAGTTCTTTCTATTTTTAGTAGAGATTGTATAGCTGAGTTTTTAGATTTCCCAACTCTGGTTTTCCTTTTTCTTTTGGATTTTGGATTGAGTGGTGTAGCAGCCTGTGGGTGGCTGAATTCTTCTTCTTCTTTTTTTCTTTTGAGACAGAGCCTCAAGCTGTCCCCTTGGGTAGAGTGCTGTGGCATCACAGCTCACAGCAACCTCCAACTCCTGGGCTCAAGCAATTCTCCTGCCTCTGCCTCCCAAGTAGCTGGGACTATAGGTGCCCACCACAGCACCTCGTTATTTTTTGGTTGCAGCCATCATTGTTGTTTGGCAGGCCTGCACTGGATTCGAACCCGCCAACTCAGATGTATGTGGCTGGTGCCTTAGCTGCTTGAGCCACAGGTGCCAAGCCGGTGGCTGAATTCTTTATTGCTCTGACCTAGTTTAGTGATCAGGGTCTGTAATGGAATGGTGTGCGTGTCTTTGATCTGTCCATCTTGGTTTGTAATTGATTTGTTTTTAAATTTCCTGTTCAGTTTGATAGCCAATTTCAGGACTGGTAATTACCTATATGAAAAGCTGGTGTATTTTCAGTATGTGCCATGAAGTGGTAGGATGGTATACTCCTTATGAGTACAGTTTGAGATTGCACTGACAGAGATATATCATTCACAGACACAGCAGTTTGAATGTGAAAGACTCCCTGTTCACTCTCTTTAGTTTGGGTATTGGTTTTGAAACTTGACAATTTTTTTTTAAGCCAGAATTTTATAGAATTTGGGGAAAATATTCTCAGAAGTTTCTGTTGCTTATGTAATAGCTAATTTTGGGGGCGGTAGATTTCAGCTGGCAGATGCAAGTCTGTGTTTTTATAGAAGGGAGTCCATTCCCAGCTGATTCTCAAGCTTGTAAACATTTCTATTTGCATGTGGGTAGGATTGTGTTGCCCTATTGAGTTGCTTTACTTATTGGGTAATTATGCAGCTGGTTTCTCTGTAGTCCATTATCTACTACTTTGGAACAACAGAGTAGGGCACATCTGTATGTAAACTGGCCCACAATGATAACTTTTGGGGAGATAGAATAGATGAGTTAGTCTGTTGAAGAAGTTATGAATAGGCGTGTATCTCTGCTTTCCTTCTTGCCCTTCAGTTTTTAGTGAAATGGTAGTTCCTCCGTGAAACATTTTCCATTTAAATTTTTTCCACTGTGTTTAGTTCCTAGATCACAAAAATCATCTTGTTTCATTTGTTTATATGCTTAAAGTACCTAGTATTTCTGTATGTGGAATTACAGTGTGTTAGAAATGGAAGAAACTTTCATGATTACCTAATGTGACCCTTCCATTCACGAAATAAGAAATGGAGGCCACAGAATGTGGTACAGATCAGGAGAGGCAGCATTGTACTAGTGTTGAGGTTAAGGGCATGGAATTTGGAGTCAGATCTGCATTCAAATTGTGGCCATCATTGTTGACTAGTTGTGTGACCATACACAGTTTACTTAACTTTACCCATCAATCTCTTCATTTGCAAAATGGATTAATATGAGGATTAGCATGGTCCCGGAACAGAGTAAGTAAAGTCTTCGTGGCGATGGCTTCATAAGTGGTAGGCTGTTAGGTATCAGAACTACAGAATTAAATTGCTTGCTTTTTGGAAACACGGATGAGAACACGTACTGAGTGAAACAAGAGGCTGTGACTTACCTCATTGAGGTATGTTTATGCTGTGTGATAGTGACAAGAATAAAACCTGAAAGCCAGTGAGTACATACGTTTATTACTGGGTTTTCTTCAGTGCACGCTTCAGAGAGAATGAAGGAGGGAGGAATGTTATAAAAAATGCCCTTGGTTGAGTTTCAGAAATGGATTTCAGATGCCAGGAAGATGCCTGGAACCAAAGGACAAGATCTGTTGGTATAATTGGAGCTAGCTGATAATCCTTTCACTTTGCTGTCTGAACATTTACAGTGTTCCTATTTTTGTACAAATATGTGAGCTTGAAAATGACTAGGCCCTTCCATCGGAACTTCATGGCCAAGTTGGGGAAGGAGGAGTCCAGGATGGGGAGAGTGTGGGATTAGACTGCAGTGGTTCTCAACCTTCCTAAGGCCACAGTGTATTTTCATTGTTAAAAGGGGTCTCGACCCACAGGTTGAGAGCCACTGGATTAGAGCCAGCCATCTATTAGCCTTCATCTTGGCTTAGATTCTTCCTATGGTAGAACCCAGGGTAGTTTTGTTCTAGAATGTGATTGGTGGTTTATTTGTATCAGCATTCAGGGAAGGGAGCAGGGGGAGAGAAAGGGAATCAGGAATATACTTTTAAAACTGAAAAAAAAAAATGACCTTTAATTATACCTCTTGGGGGTAGGGGCTGATAATCTGCTGACTTGTGGTTTTGAAGCACTGCTACTTACTGCTGAAGGAGAGCTAGCTGTTCCTGAGCCTTTAGTTTCCATCTCGTTTTAAGTCCCTTATAGAGAGAATTGGTATCACTGAGGTTTTAGCTTTATTTTTAAATTTCAGGTTAATTTGAGGGTACAAAGAAATAGGTTACTATGTTTGCATTTGTTAGGTGGAGTCCCTCTTATAATTGTGTCCCACCCCCAAGAGGTGTGCCTATACCCTAACCTTGTGCACATTAAGAGGGAGCACACTCATCTCCTTCCTCCTTCCCTCCCTCCTCCCCTCTGCCCCCTCCCTTGTTCCATCTCTCCCCATCTTGAATTGATTTAGGTTTTTCTCTTATGTGGGCATGTATTAGATAGTCTACTGGGTTTTAACTGTAACCTTTCAAATGAGCGGCTATTTGAGGATTTTTGCTGTTGCAGCAAGTAAGGAGTATTTTATTTCCTGGTTGTTTCCCATTACCATTTTTTTTCTTGTTTGTTACCCCAAGTCAGGTGTGCCAATTAACTGGGTTGATGTCAATGAAAGATGAAGTTTACACCCACTTTAGGTCCCTGCTGCCCTACACTACTGTCCAGATGCCTGTTTCACCCACAACAGTTCTCGAAGTCAATTGATTCTTAACTGTTTTGTAAGAGGGGGAAGGCCCCAAATAGCAAGGAGTTAGGCTTCAGTGCCCTGCTCTCCCATGGCCCTCTTACAACCAAACCATCCATGGGATGTTTAGTTGATTTTACGCCTTGGCCTTCTTTGGGTTTTTTGAGCACTCTTAGTTCTTTTGTTTTTTCAGATCAGTCTGAATTCTGGCCATCTTCTTCCTAACCATGACTAATCTATCACTGAGCTAGCTGCTTGCTGCAGTGGGGGCCTCGTGTGGGGCTATTTAATTTATGTGGAGAATCAGAAAGCCATTTTCGTGGCACTCTCTGGAGAGATTATTTGGACTATTTTTAGTTTGTTCTGTCTACAATCTCTGTCTTAAGTATGCACTAAAATATTTGTTGAATTGAATTATTTCCCTTTGTTGCTTTTCAAATACTTTTTGTTTGCATGCTTTACATACTCTCTTCCTCATCCCCTTCCAAATTGAATTTGCTCTCCTGATGGGACCTTACTCCTCCCTCTCCCACTGACATCGAGTTAAGAAAGCCTGCAAAGCAGTAGTTTTACTTTAGGACAGTGTGGCCTGAAATCTTTAATTTTTTCCCAAATTAATGTATTTGTTGATTGTAACAGTTTTCAGGAAAAGTAGCCAGTTGTGTTCATTATGTGCTCATTATGAAGATTGCTTGAGCCCAGGAGTTTGAGGCTAGCCTAGGCAGCATAGTAAGAAACTTAAAAAAAAAAAGAAGGGAAATTTATAAAATTCGAAATTCAGGGCATATTCACCAGAGATTCTCTTAAATCTGTTTTTTATTTATTTATGTATGTATTTATTTTTTGTGACAGAGTCTCACTTTGTTGCCCTTGGTAGAGTGCTATGGCATCATAGCTCACGGCAACCTTAAACTCTTGAGCTGAAGCAATCCCCTTGCCTCAGCCTCCTGAGTAGCTGGGAATTATAGGTGCCCACCACAATGCCTGGCTAATTTTAAAGATGGGGTCTTGCTCTGGTTCAGGCTGAGCTAGAACCTATGAGCTCAGGCAATACACCTGCCTCAGCCTCCCAAGTGCTAGGATTATAGGTATGAGCCACCGCGGCTAGCTGGCTGGCTGGCTTGCTTGCTTGCTTGTTTGTTGTTGTTTATTTATTTAGACAGAGTCTCACGTTGTCACCCTTGATAGAGTACCATGCTGTCATAGCTCATAGCAACAACAAACTCTTGGGTTCAAGTGATTCTCTTGTCTCAGCCTCTGGAGTACCTGGGACTACAGGCGTCTGCCAAAACCCTGGCTATTTTTTGAGGTGGGGGTCTTGCTCTGGCTGGAACCTGTGAGCTCAGGCAGTCCACCCACCTAGCCTCAAAGAGTGCTAAGTACAGGCATGAGCCACCATGCCCAGCCCCCTTAAATCTGTTATTTTTAAATGCTGAGCAAGTATATTACCCAAATTTACCCTGGCAGTAACTTTCAAATAATTTGATGAAAAGCCATCTGTTAAATCATTTTTAAACCATTTTTTAAAGAATTAATGGAGTTATGAGAATTTGCATATTATGCTTTTTTTTTTTTTGAGACAGAGTCTCAAGCTATCGCCCTGGGTAGAGTGCAGTAGTGTCACAGCTCACAGCAACTTCAAACACTTGGGCTTAAGTGATCCTCTTGCCTCAGCCTTCCAAGTAGCTGGGACTACAGTTGCCCGCCACAATGCCCAGCTATTTTTTGGTTGCAGTTGTCATTGTTGTTTTAGCTTGCCGGGACCAGGTTTGATCCTGCCAGCGTTGGCGCATGTGGTTGGTGCCATAACCACTGTGCTACGGGCACTGAGCCTTTTTAAAAAAATTATTTATCTTTTTTTTAGAGATAAGAGTCTCACTTTGTCACCCTCAGTAGAGTGCTGTGGCGTCACAGCTCACAGTAACCTTCAGCTCTTGGGCTTAGGTGATTTTCTTGCCTCAGCCTCATGAGTAGCTGGGACTACAGGCGCCTGCCACAAATCCTGGCTATTTTTGTTGCAATTTGGCCAGGGCCAGATTTAAACCTGCCATGGGGTCGGTGCCCTACTCACTAAGCCACATGCGCCGCCCCTTTTTGTTTTTTTTTTTTTTTTTTTAGAGTCAAGGTTTCACTATGTTGTCCAGGCTGGACTTATATTTCTGCACTTAAGAGATCCTCCTGAGTAGCTGGGGCTACAGGCGTGTGTCACCCTGCCTTCATGCTTTGTTTTTTCTAACCTAATTAATGACTTTAAACTTAAGAGATTAAGTTTTACCAATTCTTTATCATAGCATTGTTAAACTTACTTTTGTTCTGTGAAGTAGTTTGTCTGAATTGAAAAGTGAATTGAAAGTGAATTATCTTTATTAATATCCAAACAGAATTAACCTCGACTCTTATAAATTCCACTTCAAAAAGGCGAATGGCACTTCCTGTTTCTCTGTAGTAGATTCCTATGAATGCAGATTCACTCTCCTTTACTATTGCCATGCAAGTCATTTGGAGGAAGATTACCCTGGGATGCCTTTCCCATTATCCATAGATTGAGAAACTGTATTTCAGAACAATCAGAAAAATTTTTTTTTGTGTGTGTAGAGACAGAGTCTTTATCGCCCTCGGTAGGTTCACAACAACCTCTAGTTCCTGGGTTTAGGCGATTCTCTTGCCCCAGCCTCTCAAGTAGCTGGGACTATAGGCGTCTACCACAACTCCCAGCTATTTTTTTTTTTTTTGGTTGCAGTTTGGCTGGGGCCGGGTTTGAACCCGCCACCCTTGTTATATGGGACTGGTGCCCTACTCACTGAGCCACAGGCACCGCCCCAGAAATTTTTCTTTTTTAAGTAAAAGAATAACTCCAGACACTCAAACTTTTGTCTCTAGTCTGTTTCTCTGCTACAAATATCTAGATTGTTAGAAGGAGGGTTGATTTTCATATGATTTTAGTTGACTGGTCCTAGTTCATTGCCTAAAATCAATTCATCATACTTTTTTTTTTTAAATCTCTACTCAGTGTATGTTATAAAGAACAGGAATGCCTTTCCAAAGGATTATAAGCAAGTCAGGGATGCCTTAAGAGTAGAAATTCCTCATCAGAAATAAAAATTTTCATTTAAGCAATTAACACAATATATATATATATATTTTTTTTTTTGGCCGGGGCTGGGTTTGAACCCACCACCTCCGGCATATGGGACCGGCGCCCTCCTCCTTGAGCCACAGGCGCCACCCTACACAGTATATTTTAAAAAACCTCTATAGGTATTGCTGAAAATGTTGGAGTTTTTTGGTCTTTTTAGCATTTTCATTTACTAAGAGACATATAAGTGTATTTGAAGTGGGTTTTTTTTGGAGACAGAGTCTCACTTTGTTGTCCTAGTTAGAGTTCTGTGGCGTCACAGCTCACAGCAACCTCAAACTCTTGGGCCCAAGTGATTCTCTTGCCTCAGCCTCCCGAGTAGCTGGGACTTCAGGCGCCCGCCACAATGCCCGGCTATTTTTAGAGACAGGTTTTGCTCTTACTCAGGTTAGTCTTTTTGAACCGGTGAGCTCAGGCAATCCACTGGCTTCAGCCTCCTACAGTGCTAGGATTACAGGTGTGAGCCACAGTGCCCGGCCTCTTTGATTCAGTCTTCATTGTTGAAAACTTTTCCTTTCCGTGTTGATCACTGCCACCACCCTTGAAGTCATTGTTCTCAAGATGTTAATTTAAAGACTTAGTATAGTGGAATCGTAACATTGAAGGCAATATTTACCCTCAAAACATGAAAATCATTTTTATAATTTGGAAGCTAACATTGACATTTTTTGGCATCTGTTTGTCTTCTGCCTGCTACTTGTGAGAATCATCTGATAGTGCTTTTGTTACATAATATATCCAAGAAAATTATTCCTAAACTTGCCCTGTGAGATGTCCAGGTAAGGTCATCCACCTCAGTCACATTTGTGTGGTAGCCCACATGCCTATGTTTAGTGTTTCCAGGTGGCTTATAATTAGCTTAGCCCATTGTGCTGCTTGCCTTTCTGGTTGATAGAAGTTGGGGAGAATGAAGGAAGTACAAAGGCTTGAATTTGGCAGTCTCTTTCCTGGATATCTATTTTAACTCCTACTGAAGTTAATTTACATGAAGCCCAGCTGTGTATGAATTGTTTTAAATTTAAAGTTTATTCTTATTGCCATGGGGATAAGAGTGTCAGCACTTACTGAATTTATCGTCTTGCTCTCCGGACCTCCCGACAGCTAATAGTTCTGTTGCCATTGGATAACAGGATACAGCTGGTGGCAAAACTATCACCTGTGGAATGGCTATTGGGAGTTTTCTTCTCCGTATGCATATTTGCAAAGCAGCAGAAACCATTTTTGCAGGAAACCACAGCCTATGTTAAATACCAAAAGAGAATTGAAATAACATGTACATGTGTTCCTCTTTCCAGAGCTACCAACCATCATGTGGGTTCCTAAGTATAATGTTAAGTAGCTCTTTGTCCTCCTCTTAGCTTTGAGGTTGTCTAGTTAGATGATGTTGAATTCTCCCACTGTGGTCCTCTATTATTTGGCAGATTAAGCAAATTGCTTCAGTCTGGATTTTTTAACACTTGGCAAAGATTCATACCTACTGTCTTTAATGAGCTACTAGAATAATCTTCTGGAGCTAGATTGATCTCAGTCTTTTTTTTTTTTTTTATAGGTTGATTTTTGTACTGACACAACTATGGATCCCTTGCTTGTAGTGCAGAAAAGCTTATTTCTGATGTTGAAGGCAAACACATCCTTTAGTATTTATTTTGGGCTCAGCAGAGTGCCAGTGCTGTTGCATGAGTGGTCATGGGGTGGAGGGGTGCTGTAAAAGATATCCGCAATGCAGTAGCTTAGAATAGACAAGTTGGGGGAGAAATCAAGCATAGAAATGAAAGAGAAAACAATAAAAGACAGCATATGAGTTATTACTGTTAATGTGGGCCAGATTATCAGTAGAAGTCCTATTATTAGAATCAGCAGGGGTGGAGGGTATTAGCATGACCAAAGACACAAGGACTGGACTGAGCATGCTGCATTGAAGATGATGAGCACACAGAGTCTGCATGGAAGGTTTGGGGTTGGTAAGGGCAGTGCTAAGTAAGGCCATGTAGAGAGTAGGGGACCCTGAACACTTATTTGTAGGCACCCGAGGGCTAGTGGGGGGAGTGCGGATGGCTTCTGGGAGCTGACCAGTAATAGTATATTCAATAGAGCACCATATCTGTTGGGATCTACATTTTCCTTAGCATTACCCTTTATCTAGAATTAGGGATCACCATAGTTATTAGGATGGTCCAAGAGACTTTTGAGTTGAATGTGATAGGAATTTTGTGCCATGGAAGTTTGTCATGTAATTCATACCAGAAAATAAGAACAGGAATTTATTGAGTATTTTCTTATTGCCTACTATTGTGTTAAACATTTTTTATTCTTTTATTCTTATTTATCTCCAGTTTATAGAGAGAAAAATACAGCCTGGCAGTTAAGTACCTTGTTCAAGATAATATAGCCAATGGGAGCCAGTTACAACTCAAATCTATATCTTTTTGTCTCCATTTCTGAATTATATTGTTCTTTCTCAGAAAATGAGATCATTCCATACATTCTTTTATTAGGAGTTGTTAAAAAAATTCTTACATGCTGAAAGGTTGTCTCCAATTAAGATGAGGACTCTGCAGTCATCCCTTCTTTTAATATCCATTATTTATCAAAGTGGCTTACCTGTAGTTGGTATAAAATATATTTAATTTTTATAGAGGAAATTTAGAGAGCTTAATCTCTGTGCTGGCCTGGCCCTGTGTGTCTGTAGATGCTACATGTAGGCATATGGGCCCCAGGGTGCAGGACTCCACTTTCTTTTTTTTTTTTTTTCATTTTTATTTATTTTTTTATTGTTGGGGATTCATTGAGGGTACAATAAACCAGGTTACACTGATTGTATTTGTTAGGTAAAGTCCCTCTTGCAATGTCTTGCCCCCAAAAGGTGTGGCACACACCAGGGCCCCACCCCGCTCCCTTCTTCCCTCTCTCTGCTCTTCCTTTCTCCACCCTTCCCTCCTTCTTTCTCTCTCTGCTCTCCCCTTCCCCCACCCCCACCGTGACCTTAATTGTCATTAATTGTCCTCATATCAAAATTGAGTACATAGGATTCATGCTTCTCCATTCTTGTAATGCTTTACTAAGAATAATGTCTTCCACTTCCATCCAGGTTAATACAAAGGGTGTAAAGTCTCCATTTTTTTAATAGCTGAATAGTATTCCATGGTATACATATACCACAGCTTGTTAATCCATTCCTGGGTTGGTGGGCATTTAGGCTGTTTCCACATTTTGGCGATTATAAATTGAGCTGCAATGAACAGTCTAGTACAAGTGTCCTTATGATAAAGGACTCCACTTTCAATCCTTGGAGGTTGGAAACTAGTCTAGAAGAACTAAGAGGGGTTAAATGTGTCCCTGAGACTGGGATCACGTTTTATTTTTATACTTTTCTTTCCCTTTCTGAAGGCATGGAAGGTTACTGTTTTAGTGCCATGCCCTAGAATTCCCTGAAGAAAAGGTGTTGGTATCCCACAAGAACCTTCGGGTGCTACAAAATGAAAGGTTGAATCAGAGGTGCATAGAAAGATTTTCTCAGGGTGATAAGGCCCTGGTACTTAAGTCTACAAGGAGAGGCAGGCAGATTGGCAAAGAGTCCTTCTTGGGGAAGGAGGATGATCTGGGCTGCTTCTGAGACCCATTCTACTTATAAGGTCCTATGACAGATGGGATTTGGCTAGGGATTGGGGTTGGAGGACTCCAGTCTCTGGGCTGAGAAGTCAGCTGTGGCTGACCTCAGGGAAGTTGCTCTGATGGGGTTTGGCCTAGCCTTTTTGGCTATGGCCCCAATAGGTACTTGCTCTGTCTGGGTTTGAGTTGAATCTGCATCATTACAAACTTTTGCAGTGCTACTTTTTGTGCATCTTTGAACCTGCAGTTGTGAATAAACAGTGTAAAGTTGTGCTACAGTGGTTTGCATATTTCTTCTCTCTCCCTTCCTTAGCTGCTGAGGCTGCGCAGCTGTGTCACATGTGAACTGGCCTGAGTACCGCTCAGACTCTCCATCACTCGCTGCTTGCTCCTCTCACTCCTTTGTGTGATTCTCAGCAGTTCACGGTGCCCTCATGTCCCCTGCACACTCTTCCTTCTGCTGTGTGCTTTGCCTCCTGTGTCCACTTGGTAAAACTTGCCTCATGGTTTTGCTTCCTCCAGTAATCTGTCCCCCCCCCCCCCGCCCCCATAGCCCCCTGTATGGAGTTCATTGCTCCTTCCTGATCCTGGTAACATTTTTATTACTGCACATCTCATACTATAATATAATTATCTTCTTACATGTATATGTTTCTTTTAGCACTAAATTGGTAGGGATCATGTATTATTTATCTCTAAAGCTCAGTAACTAGCTTAGTACATCGAAGATTCCAGAGGCTCAGAAAGATGAGATGATTATCTATAATCATTGAGTCTTTATGTGCCAGGCATATAATTATAAACATATGTAAGGAAAAGGAAGACCTAAGTGCTGAAAAGATTATGGTGCACTCTCTCATATGAATTTCAGAGTAAACTCTAAAGATGAATATAAGGAAATTTCTTTTACTGTTTTAAGTTATTATTTTATTCTCATGGTAAGAGTTGTGATTTTTTAAATTCCATGATAATTACTTTTTTTTGAGGGCAGAGTCTCAAGCTGTTGCCCTTGGTAGAGTGCAGTGGCGTCACAGCTCACAGCAACCTCAAACTCCTGGGCTTAAGAGATTCTCTTCCCTTAGCCTCTCAGGTAGCTGGGACTACAGGTTCCCACTACAACGCCCAGCTATTTTTTGGTTGTAGTTGTCATTGTTATTTGGCGGGCCCAGGCTGGGTTTGAACCCACCAGCTTTGGTGTATGTGGCTGGCGCTCTTGCCACTGAGCTATATATGCGCTGAGCCTACTTTGATATTTTGTTTGTATGTGTCTGCCCTAAACCAAGGATCATTGTCTGTTAGTAATACAGAATTGGTAAGTATTTTCTTTCTTTTTTTTTTTTTGTAACGCTGTGTTCTTTTCGTTTTACTGGTATTATCCTGTTTTGGACTCTTCATCTCCTTCATGTCCTGCCTGCTCTGGATGGTCCCCACTCTGGTCCCCAGTTCGTGATCAGTGCTTTGCTGTTTTTCTTGGTGGTCTCCTGATTTGGATTCTGTCTGGTGGTGGGAGCAAGAATCTTATCTGCATTATGTAACAAGGCTTTCAGCTGATAATGTGCTCCAAGTTTTGAGAATCATTGCTTCAAGCTAACTGCTCAATTATTACTTAATGCAGCTATAAACAGATGTAAAGCATTCATAAGCCTCTTGGAAGTCTTAGTGCCTTATTCAGGAAATACACTTGGTCCATGGAGTAGTTAACTTTTTTTGTAGAATTTGGCATCTTTAATAGGAAAAGCCTCCTCTTTTTCTGTTGTCCAGAGTTCCTGCCCCTACCCCAGCCTCCCAACCAGTGCATAACAAGGTTATAGCCACCACCCCACAATCCTGCAGAATGAAGGAAAGTCTTTGGGTCCTCTTTCCTTGAGGAAGAGCTGAACTTTGACACTTTCACAAGAATCCAGAGCATGCATTGTCATTTCCATGTTAACTCTCAACAGTAAATTTTTGTGGGTTTTGAGGGATTGACTATAGCAGGATCCCTGTCCATGGAAATTCATTTGAAGCACAGTCTGCCGTTGAAGTGCCTGCAGGTAAAACCATCTGTTCACCTAGGCTGAGTCCCCCTGCAACTTCCCCTTCCCTACTATGTGTGGGGTTGGCTTGCACATCTGTTTATGTGGATCTTCAAGCTTCCCTATTGAGAAGGTCAAAAAAACAACAATGTCAACTGAAGTGACAGGTTTGTCAGACCTCAACAGCTGGTCTGTAGGAAATGAGCTGAAAGCTAACAGGTACAAGAGGATTTACATTTTCTAGTATAATTACCTGCTATGATGTTGGGCCTGTGATTCCCCATCCCCCCTTTGAGGGTCATGTCTTTCATGGCAAAGCACCTGTTAAAGACTTCTCTGGTATAATGTGTAGAAGTGGCTAAAGAATAGTGAATTTGATTTATCTTATACATATGGGTGCAGACTTTCTTATTTTGTCTTTATTGGTTCTGGGGTGCTTTAGTAAAGATTGTGGATTTTAGTTTTGCACATTTAGGAAACAGTATCTTTACACTCATTTCCAGTCCATTGTAAATAGCTGAACTAGGAGACTGAAAACAGATGTGCTGTGTTTAATGTTTTCTTCCTGATTACCAAAGTAGTATCTGTTTGTTTGAATAGTTATGATTAAGAAACATTATTCAGGAATGAAAATTCCCTGTAATTCCCAGAGATATACACTTAACATTTCTGTATTTATTGCTCCAGATTGTTTCTATAGTTATTGTGTTATATTTTAGAATTTTAACTTACACATCAACTTTTTTTTTTTTTTTTTGGCTGGGGCTGGGTTTGAACCCACCACCTCCAGGATATGGGGCCAGCACCCACCCCGTTGAGCCACATCAACATATTTTAAGAAGTTGTCAGAAAGGCGTCTGAAGCCATGGTACTTTATGGATTTCAAAGTATCTTGTCACTGGTTAGTTTCCAGTGAGACTCGGAACTCAGCAAGAGGAAGAGTCAGTGGCTTCTACCGTGTGCCTGGCAGTGTGCTTAGGAACTTTGCCAGGATTATCTCTCTTAATCCTTCCATAACCTATAGTACTATATCTATAGTATAGGCAAGCATTATTATTGTTATTATTATTATTTTTTAGATAGGGTCTCATTATGTCATCCTTGGTAGGGTGCCATGATGTCACAGCTCACAGCAACCTTACACTCTTGTGCTTAAGCGATTCTCTTGCCTCAGCCTCCTGAGTAACTGGGACTATAGTCTCCTGCCACAATGCCTGGCTATGTTTTGGTTGCGGTTGTCATTGTTGTTTAGCAGGCCTGGGCCTGGTTCGAACCTGCCAGCTTCAGTGTATGTGGCTGGTGCCCTGCTCACTGAGCTACAGGCGCTGAGCCTAGGCAAGCATTATTATACTGTTTTTATAAATAAGGAGATGAGATTTAGACAAGTTCAGTGACTTGCTCAAGGTAATACAGTTATTCTGTAGCAGATTTAGGATTTAATTTGATTTCTTGTCTATATAATACTGTACAACACCCTATTGCATTCCTATATTGAGCTGTAATTTTTCTTTTAAGCTAAAACATCTGTGAGACATAAAAAGCCATTAAATGGGGACATAACTGCTTCTTTGGCTGTTTTGGTATCTGATTTTCTTAGTATCTAGTCAGGGATTGGCATGTAATTGCCTGTTGGCTTATTCTACCATGCTGCTTCTTTTTGTAAATAAAGTTTTATTGAAACAGCCATACCTACTCATTTCCATATTGTTTAACGGAGACCTGCAAAACTTAAAGTATAATGCTGCTAGGATACCAGTTTTAATTTAGGTGTGATCTTTTTAGTAGCTGCTAAGGTTTTGCATTCGTTTGCTCAGGCACACTGGCTTGTGGAATTGCTTTCTGTTCCCTACTTCTCCCCAGACGAGTCATACAGCTGTACAACCTCATGCCTGAGTTTCTGTGTGGTTTTGCACAGTAATTAAGTTTCTACAGACTCTTTTGCAGGTGGCATGAATTTCAGAAATTTCGAAACTTTTGCTCTTACTGATCTTTGTAGGTCTTGCACACCCAGTGTTGGTACGTTGTTGTGGTGGTGTCTACAGTGTACGCTATGAAGAAAAAGTCTGATAATTTCTATATTAAAGTATAGCAAGAGATTGGCCACAATTGTTATTTTAATCAACACTATAAGAGATTTGTTATGGGTAGGCATTGAGGGATAGTGTTAATTTATATAATTGAGACAGTTGCATTAAAACTGGGTGAGTCCTGTTTTGACATAAAGTAAATGTGTCATAGCAGTAAATGATTAACTTTTTTTAGTATTAATGAAATTAAGTGGAAATGAGGGAAGAGGAAAAATACTTACTGTATTTCTGCTTATTAATTTATACCCCTCAACTTTGTGACTCCTCACGACGCTAGCTGGTTTTTCTACTGAAACCACATCATTTAAGTCTTTGAATTGTGATATTTCCTCCTTGTCATAGTCTTCCAAATACTCGGCAAGCTTTACAGTCCCACTGTGTCGGTCATGTACTGTCCTTGAGTTACATACAGGAAAGCAGCCCCAGTGAACTTGTGTGAATTTGCACAGTCATTCCTTGGTTGCTGGATAAGGAAGATATTGTAGGATTTTCTTTCTTAAAATTCCTTGGTGAAATCACTGGATGGATGTAGTGCTCTTCTTTAATTTTCCTTTTGGAAAGGCAATGACCAAAAATTTCTTGCCAAAGCCAAGCCTTACAGTTGTTGGCATGTAGGTCTTGTTCCAAGTGTGTTTGCTTATCAGAGGCTGCCTTCCTGTGACGTGCTTCTTCCTTAGAGCGCAGGTCTCAATAACGTGTTTAGATGTGCACATCAGTTATTGCCATATATGCAGCAAGGTTTTGCACCAGAACTCTTGAGTTCTTGATACTGCAGCAGGTTTAAGTTTAGAACACCTTTTTCCTGTTATCGATACTACTTGCATTTGCGTACTTGGGGGTAAATGTCACCTTCTCAAGGTGTCCATCCCTCAGCATCCTGTTTAAAATGGTTTTTCCTTCATTTGCTATTCCTCTTTCTTTGTTTTATTTTTGTCTGGAGAACTTATTACTATCTGACAAACATTTCTTTCTTTTTCCTTTTTTTGCAAAGCAAATTTATTTCAGGTTAATATGAGGGTACAAATAACCAGGTCAAAATATTTGATTTTGTTAGGTAGAGTCCTTTTCACACAAAAGGTGGGTGAAAAACATTTATTTCAGTGTTTCATTTATCTGAATAAGGTCTCTGAAGGTAGAAAGTTAGTCTGTTCCTTCTGCACCCTGACAGCATTGAGGAGCTTGCACGGGCATGTGGGTAGGTACACAGTGATAGTTGAATTGTAACAACGAAGTCAGGGAGAATTTGTAGAAGGAGAGTGAGAGGTAGAGGGGCAAGTCACTTTTTAAATTTGAGGTCATTTATTTGCAGGAGATCCTCTTATGATGTGGGGGAAAAACACATTTTGACATCAGACTGGTCTTGAAATTGGGCCCTCCCAGTTAATTTTTCAACTTTGATGTTAACCTTTGAAAGACTTAAATTTTTCACCAGTGAAATGGAAGAAATAGCATATTTTTATTGTATTTTATAATGTTAAATATGAAGCTCTATAAATGTTATTTTTATCTTTCCTCTTGTGTACCAGCATGAAGAAGGCTAAAAGCAACCTGAATTTACCAGTCCATTTCTGGAGCCTTCTGGGGTCATTACTTTGATTACTTTGGACAGATACATTCTTTTCAGAAGTGTGTGTTGCCACCATAAAAATGACATGTCCCTTTGAGACACACTTCATCATCCCTCTTCTGATTCTTGTATCAGAACAACTCCTATGGGTTCTGGCTTTGAAATATGTTTAGATGAGTTCATAATTTTAAACAATTCAGATGATACTGGCCTTTCCTCAGAGCCACCTGAGTTTCACTGGCTTTCTCACTCAAGTGCATGGGGACCATTCAAGTAAATTGGTATTTGTGGTCATTCTAAGTTTCTTGGCAAATCATGAAACAGCAGGGGGCTGTTAAGTCACTCATTTGTTTCCATGGATTTCTCTAATCCTTATGGATTATCAAGGTGTTAATTCCTGTATCAGTTGCATTGATATTTTTTCTGCTTGTGATGCAGGACACTTCAGAAGTTAATTAAGGCAGATTGGGTCATAAATTTATAGGTTCTTTTAATCCTTTGTCCCGGGCAAGTCTGAACAGGACTGGAAAGGTGATTATAAGGCCAGTGAGCTTAATTTAAAATTAAATGGATATTTAATACATCGAGAAAGTACTTGGAATCTTTGAGTCGCTCTCTTTCATCCATGCTTGCTATTTGAATCTGATGGGCTTGAACTCAAGTTTTATTTTTCTGCTAAAGGAGTTAGTTATTGCTACATTTCTCAAGCTCAGGTTTTCAGTGTGGATTTCTGCAGGTGATTTTAACACCTGAGGGTAGAAAGTCATTAAATCAAAGCAGGCAGAAAGGTGTGGCTATAGTGTGTAGGGTGGGCTGGAGAATGAATAGGGATGGGCATGGAGGTGGCTTAGTCAACACGGGGATACCACCTGCCTGTCAGCTTCCCATTGCCTTTGTCTGGGGGAACATGTCCAAGCCTGGGGCCTGCAGTTGATTGGAGATAATTGGTTTTAAGTGGGCTGGTACAAAATTTTTCCCCCTCAGTGAGCTAGCTGCTTTTTTCATGAATCTTGATCCTGTGAGGATTTTAATATTGAGAAAGTTCTGTTATTTAAATTAGGTTATTTAAGTTAGGCATGGCCACTAAGGCACTGCCTTTTACTGTAAATATTTGGTCATTAATAACCTCCAGTTTGTGCTGTTTGGATTTCAGTTCATTGTTAGTGAGGTTTCTGTGATGTGACAGTATAGTGTATTCCTTGTTCTTTTTTTATGTAGGAATGACATTTTTATAGTGTTTATATTGCTGGCTAGTAAGTACCTTAATTTACTTATTATGAATAAGAAATCTCTTAGATTAAATTATAATTAAGTTACTTGGGTTTGTTTTCTTTGACTCTTATGAGGTTGAAATCACCTAATACTCAAATTCAGAATGTTTGGCTAAGGACCCATCATTGTGAAGTTTATGATTTCCGAACCATAATTTTTTAGCCTCTGTGAAGGCCTCATCAAATCATCAAGTTAAACTTTTAAGTGCATGTTACTCTTTTTTTTTTTTTTTTTGAGACAAAGTCTCACTATGTCACCCCCATGTAGAGTGCCATGGCGTTATATCTCATAGCAACCTCAAACTCTTGGGCTGTGATTCTCTTGCCTCAGCCTCCTGAGTAGCTGGGACTACAGGCGCCCGCCATAATGCCCAGCTTTTTTTTTGGTTGCAGTTGTCGTTGTTTAGCAGGCCCCGGGCTGGACTTGAATCCACCAGCTTCAGTGAAAGTGCTGGTGCCCTACTCACTGAGCTACAGGGGCTGAGCCAAGTGCATGCTATTCTTAATGTTCTTTTTGTTGTTGTTGTTGTTGTTGTTGTTTTGCAGTTGGCCTGGCTGGGTTCAAACCTGCCAGCCTTGGTGTATGTGGCTGGCACCGTAACCACTGTGCTATGGGTGCCGAGCTGCATGCTATTCATAATGTTCAAGAATGTGTTATACAATCCTGGAGGTCTTCTCTAAAGTTCTTAATAAGATTTGTGAGAATTCATTTAGTGAAAATAATCATTAAGAAATTTGGCTATTCTGTAGTCCCAGCTGCTCAGGAGGCTGAGGCAAGAGAATTGTGTAAGTCCAAGAGCTGGAGGTTGCTGTGAGTCCTGTGACGTCATGGCACTCTACCGAGGGCGGTAAAGTGAGACTCTTGTCTTTACCAAAAAAACAAAAAAAAGAAATTTGGCTATTAATTTTGAGGAGTGTGATGACTTTGACTTGCTACAGGCAAACTGTTGCCTTCCTTGTCTGAGAGAGGGGCAGCAAGGAAAAGAACTGTAGTGGTCCTCTTCTTTCCCCTTCCCCCAAGTTCCCTAATGAGACTAGAGTGAGTACCTGGGAAGCATCATTTTGTGAGTTTCGGGGGATTATGTAAAAGTGTAACTGAATATACAATGATTTTGCTTTGGTAAATGCTTTAAATATCCTGTTTATTGTTGAAACTTCTGTGACAGTGAAGCTATTTATCTTTACTTTTCAATTGGAAAGATTTTCTCCCCACTTGAAAAGATTGAGTCTGGGATACAAGGAATTCTGCCATCCTTGCCCTCCCTTACTCCCCAAGTCTCTTAGTATACAATATACAGTTGAGTATGCAGTAATCCTAGACATGGGATTGTACTAAAAAGAGCTGTGCTTGACATTTGGGACTGTAGTTAGTGTTTATATTTTTGGCAACAACTTTTAATCTCATTTATTTCTTTCATTTCTGTTTCAGTGTCCTGGGTCATGAAACTTAATCCACAGCAAGCTCCATTATATGTGAGTATATCATAGCTTTCTTTTTATCTTGTATTTGTTTATGTTCTTTACTTATAATAAACTCACACTCTGATGCCATAAGTCTATTACGTTATTAAGGAAAAGTTCAAACATCTACCACAGGAATTTATTCTTATAAGACCCTTTAGAAATTGAGTTTGATTTAGTAAATACTAAATGAATAATATATGCATGAAACAAATAATACCTGTCAGACTTGTGAAGTAATGTAGTTGAGGCAATAGGATGCACATATGAAAAAATTAAATTGCCCTGCGAAGTGGAACAGTGGCTTCTTATTTTTACCTGCAGTGCATTTCTGTTTAAGTAGTGTGGCCCTCCTATTGCCACTGTGAGTTACCCCGTGTTGCAACTAGGTGGCACTCTGTCATTTGGCATGAGTGTTACCTTCTTCCAGACTCTGGGTGAAAGCCGTTGTATCATCTCCTTAAAGTGAGGGAATTATGAATGAAATGGAAAAGGGATTGAATCAAGGCCACAAAAGATAACGTGTATAGGACTCTTCATTTTTATTGTTGTAAGAATGAATTAGTTGAATTGGGGTGGTGAAAACTTCCTGTGTGATGAGGAGTGTTGTAGAGGCCACAGGATGTCAGGTTGCCACACTCTTTGTGATAGGACTTAAGTCATGCTGTGAAGAATACGGACCGCTTGGTTGGGCAAAATGTCCCCAGCATTTGTTGAGGCAGAAAGCAGATGGTAGGAGGATGGGAAGCAGTGCGCATGGTGCTGCAGAGTGGTAGGAGGGGTGAATAGTGGAAATGCCCTCCTGCCGACTTTGTCCTGGGAGTAATGGGCCCGGGTCTCAAAGGATGGATGAATCTAAGTTTCGAAGGAAGACTAAAGGCGTGGAGATTTTGTTTTGTGCCAAATAAGGAGCTATCCATTGTGTATTATTAATTTCTCAGCATGTTGTGATAATAGTCATTTACCTTTCCAACAAAGAGCATTCATATAGCTCTTCTGTGTACTTGATGGCGTCTGTTAAATATAACATACAAAGAAAAAAGTGTGTTCTTAGAAGATATCGTATATACTTATTTTCTCTCTAGACTACTGGAGATAAATTATGTTTACCAGTAGTTTTGCATGTGAACTGAGTACCATAGAATTTTTTGAACAGTTTTATTGAGATATGATTTACATGCCACAAAATTTTCTCCTTTAAGGTGTATGATACAGTGGTTTTTAATATATATATTAAAACACACACACACACAGATGTGTAATCATCACCATTATCTAACTTTGGAACATTTTCATCATCCCAAAAGGAAATACCACACCTACTAGCAGTCACTCACCATTCCTGTTCCTTTCAACCCATGGCAACCACTTTATCTACTTTCTGCATTTACTGATTTGCCTATTCTGGATATTTCACATATGTGTATATGGAATCTTCCAAGATGTGACCTTTTGTGATTGCTAGCTTTTCACATACCATAATATTCTTTTTTTTCTTTTCTTTCTTTTTTTTTTTTTTGTGTAGAGACAGAGTCTCACTTTACTGCCCTCGGTAGAGTGCCGTGGCATCACACAGCTCACAGCAACCTCCAGCTCTTGGGCTTACGTGATTCTCCTGCCTCAGCCTCCCGAGCAGCTGGGACTACAGGCACCCGCCACAGTGCCCGGCTATTTTTTTGTTGCAGTTTGGCCGGGGCTGGGCTTGAACCTGCCACCCTCGGCATATGGGGCCGGCGCCCTACTCACTGAGCCACAGGCGCCGCCCTTTTTATTTATTTATTTATTTATTATTTTTATTAAATCATAGCTGTGTACATTCATGGGGCACCATACGCTTGGTTCATAGACCGTTTGACACATTTTCATCACACTAGTTACATAGCTTTCGTGGCATTTTCTTAGTTATTTTGCTAAGACCTTTACATTCCACATTTACTAGGATTCACATATAATATTCTTTTTTTTCTCCGAGACAGAGTCTTATTCTGTCACCCTGGTAGAATGCTGTGGTATCACAGCTCAGAACAACCTCAAATTCCTGCCTCAGCCTCCCGAGTAGCTGGGACTAGAGGCCTCCACCACAATACCCAGCTAGTTTTTCTGTTTTTAGTAGAGACAGGCTTTCTCTCTGACTCAGGCTGGTCTGAAACTTCGGAGCTCAGGAGATCCACCTGCCTCAGCCTCCCAGAGTGCTAGGATTACAGGCGTGAGCCACCGTGCCCAGCATTAGCATAATATTTTCAGTGTTCATCCATGTTAGAGTATGTAGCAGTACTTTGTTCCTTTTATTGATGAATAATATTCCAGTATATACTACATTTTACTTACCCATTTATCATTATTGACATTTGAGTTGTTTCCACTTTTTTGCTATTTTGAATAATGCCGCTATGAACATCAAGTTTTGGTGTGCACACATGCTTTCATTTCCTTTGGGTATATACTTATGAGCTGAATTGCTTAGGCTTAATCTCTTCATTAATGTTTAATGTTTTGAGAAATTGCCAAACTGTTTGCTATTTGTTGTTGCTGTCATTGTTGTTTAGCAGGCCTGGGCCGTGTTTGAACCTGCCAGCCCCCTTGTATGTGGTTGGCACCCTAACCCCTGGGCTTTGGGCGCCGAGCCCTGTTAAGTGTTTTTTATTAGCAAGTTAATGTAACTAAATAGTTGTAGGCGGAAGGAAGGCTCCCCAAAATATGTCCACTTCTTAATCACCAGAACCTTTGAATATTTATTTAACATACATGGCAGAAGGGACTTTTCAGATATAAATTAAGGATACCAAGATGGGAGAGTATCTTGAATTATCTAAGTGGCCAGTGTCATCAAGGGTTCTTCTAAGTGAGAGAAGGTGCTAGGAGAGTCAGGGATCTGAGTCAGAGATTTGCTGATGATGATACAGTGCTGGCTTTGAAGATAAAGGAGGGGACCCTGAGCCAAGGAATGCAGCTCCTGGAAGGCAGCCCTGCTGATACTTTGATTTTTAGCCAAGTAAAGTTATTTCATATCTAGGATCTCTAGAATTGTAATAGAATAAATTTGTGTTGTTTTAAGCAACTGAGTTTGTGATAATTTAACAGCAATAGGAAAATGAGTGCTAGTGGGAAGGATAATTGGGAAGGAGAGGGTAGATGCAGATAGATCCGTTAGAGCAGTGGTTCTCAGCCTTCCTAATGCCTCTCAATGCTGCGACCCTTTAATACAGTTCCTCATGTTGTGGTGACCCCCAATCATAAAATTATTTTCGTTGCGACTTCATAACTATAATTTTGCTACTGTTATGAATCGTAATGTAAATATCTGATATGCAGGATGTATTTTCATTGTTGCAAAGGGGCCGCGACCCACAGGTTGAGAACCGCTGAGTTAGAAGCTTCCTAATCTTGCCATCATGGAATCTAGAACTTTAGAGTTTAGAAAGGCCTCTATTTTAGAGGTCAGGAAATGAGGTCTGAAGGTAGCGTGATAAGATGGCACAGGTGATTGGTAGTACAATTGCCATTTGAACCTTTGTTTTCTGCATTTAGTCATAGAAACCACTGTAAACCTTGTTAAGCTTAAAGAAGTTCCATTTTATAAGGGAAGCAAGGCTTCATTTTGAGGAATATTCTTAAAGTACTTTTTATATGATTACTGTATGTGTTTAATTGAATTGGGCAGGTTCTGTTAAAGAATTCTACTTTAAACTTCAGACTTCAAGTTTGTCTATCAGCAGTAATACTTAATGGGGCATTTTGTTATCCCCTCTCCTTTTCGTTGAGACAGAGTCTCACTATGTCACCCCTTAGGTAGAGTGCTGTGGCATCACAGCTCACAGCAACCTCAAACTCTTGGGCTTAAGTGATTGTCTTTCCTCAGCCTCCCAGGTAGCCGGGACTATAGGCACCCGTCACAATGCCCAGCTATTTCTTTGTTGCAGTTGTTGTTGTTACCCAGCTGGGTTCAAACCTGCCAGTTTGATTGCGTGTGGCCAGCGCCGTAACCACTGTGCTACGGGCAATGGGCCTGTTATCCCTCTTTTAAAAGGATATTGACAGTATATTTGATTCTCAGCGAACTGAGTCCAGTTACAGGCATTTATGCATTTTTGGTGAAGAAAAGTAGATGTTACATGATTGTCCGTCAGACAGAGATTCAGTTCTTTGCACCTAGAGAAAGAAGTAATAAGCAAAAGAACAGAAAGGTTTGAAGTTTTTCTTTTAGCTCATATTTAAGATCTGCCAGGGGTGAGTACTGTCTGCAAAAAAAGAGAAGACACTACTAAATAAGGAAAAATACTAGATCCTGATAACTTCTCTCTGAGCTAAGAAAAATAGGCTGATTTCCAAATAAATATTTTAATCAGTCTTTGAAGGTGTATAAGAATAAGTTAAAGTCAGACGCCCGTAGTTCAGTGGTTAGGGTGCCGGCCACATGCTCGAGGGCCTGCTAAACAAACAAACAACAACAACAACAATAACAAAAAATAGCCAGGCATTGTGGTGGGTCTGTAGTCCCAGCTACTTGGGAAGCTGAGGCGAGAGAAGTACTTGAGCCCAAGAGTTGGGGATTGCTGTGAGCTATGACACCCCTACCCTCTACCAAGGGTGACAAAATGAGACTCTGTCTTAGGAAAAAAAAAAAAAAAGTTCAAATAGTTAAACATGTAAGAAAGTTTCCAAACTCTACAGGTAGCAGTCCTGTTGAATGTTTGAATGAAGGTGTTTAATGAAATTACCTCTGTTGAAATGTGTACAGTGGAATGTACATAATACTGGTCTGGAACTTTGGAGACCAGTAGCTCAAACATGGCTGTGCCTTGGTTTCCTTGTCTGTCAGCTCTGTTTCCATGAGTACAACCTTCGTGTTGGTCAAGGTAGTTATATCACCAAATCAGGTATTTCTCACAGCCTCCACACAGGTATTAATTACTGCTAGATGGATGGATGGATTTATAAGAATTGCACTTTCAGTTTTATTGAGTAGTAGTGCTAAAATCTCTGGCAAGTCTTAGTAATATTCTTCATATCAGGGCCTAAATAATTTAGTGAGAGAACAAATGGAGAGGTGGCAGATGCAAGAAATATTTTAAAAGAAAACAGTAAGCCGAAAGGCTTTATTAGATATGAGAAGTGAAAAAGATTAATGAATGACAGTTGTTTGAGAATTTGAGTGACAAGTGGTGCCACTGTCAGATGTATAGAAGGAGGTGATGAGCTTGTTCTTTAAACATATTGAAGGGCACATGGGTTGTTCTGTTGATAGCAGGAGATGTGGGCTTAGAATTATGGAGCAAGGACACTGGTTTTGATGTAGAGATAGTTTGTGTGATCTCTAAGAAGTTGATATTTCTTTCTTTCTTTTTTTTTTAAGACAGAGCCTCAAGCTGTTGCCCTGGGTAGAGTGCTGTGGCATCACAGCTCACAGCAACCTCTAACTACTGGGTTTAAGCGATTCTTTTGCCTCAGCCTCCCAAGTAGCTGGGACTACAGGTGCCCGCCACAACACCCGGCTATTTTTTGATTGTAGTTGTCATTGTCATTTGGCAGGCCCTGGCTGGATTCAAACCCGCCAGTTCTGGTGTCTGTGGCTGGCGCCTTAGCTGTTTGAGCTACAGGCGCCAAGCCAGAAGCTGATATTTCTGTCTATGAGAATAGACGAGCTCTTTAAGAATATAAAAGATCAGATGGAATTAGGATAGTGGACTGTGGTAGAGAAGGGAAAGTGAGTCAAGAGTGGAGAGTTCCAGAAACATGGGTTACATGTGAGCCTTTGACACTCATTCCTAGACTTACTTAATTTCAGTCATACACAGGATTGGGAGTGAATTTTTGGCTGATGTTGGAGAATTCATTGTTTCCCTAGGTGCCATCTCTGGGTCATACCCTGTTCTGGAGATTGTTAGCCATGAACAAAACAGAAGTTTTGGTACTCTGGTACAGTTCTCATGGTACTTAAGTTATAGTAAGAAGGCAACTCAAACAAGAAAACATCAGGAAGAAGAGGTCTATGAAGAGGGAGAGTGATGAGGGTCAAGGAAATCACATTGTTACGTCAACATACGAAAGAAACATTAGCTTAATATGGTTCATCTCTCAGGAAAGGGAAAGGTGGGCTTTACCAAGATATTGTGATTCTCAATTCCATTTGTTTTCTTGTGTATACCAAGCTGCCTTGTTTGAAATTCCAAAACGCAAGAATCTCCCATCTCTTAATCATATAGACACTTGCACAAATAAAGCCCCTTTTTCTTACAAGTATGCTAGGCTTATAATTTCAAATTTACAGAAAATTACAAGAATACAATAACTTTACCTCTCTATCTCTTAACCATTTCGTCACATTTGCTTACCATTTTCTGTATTGTGTTTTTATTTTTTATCACTCTAAAGTTGTAGACATTGCACCTCATTTCCTCTAAATATTTCAGTATATATTTCCTAAGAACTGGGACAGTCTCTTTTATAACTGCAGTATAACAAAAACCAGAATTGTAACATTGATGTAATACTCCATATGATGTGAATGCATATCTCATTTCTCTAATTTTCCAAGAAAGTAATGTCCTTTATAGCATCCTTTTCCTTTTCTTCCCTAATGTAGGATTTGGTCTCTTAATCAGGAATTGTTCTTCTGATTTTGTCTTTCATGATATTGACATTTTTGGAGATGATAGGTCAGTTATTTCATAACAGTTTGGGTTTGTGCGATGTTTTCTTGTGATTTTGGCAGTAGTACTCCATAAAATGATGTTCTTCTTGGAGTATCACATTAGGAGGACACGTGGTATTGCAAATGATTATGATTATTATTATTATTGCAGATGTTAATTTGATCCCTTGTTTGAAGTGATGTTGAATTCACTTAATTTATCTGTTCCACAGATATGGAGGAACAGATAAATTATCTCTCTTGTTGTTGTCTGGTTTAGAAGAGAGATAAACTATCTCTCTTGTTGTTGTCTGGTTTGGAAGTCCTTTTTGCATATTGGATCTTCCTAAAATGGAGCACCCTTGTTCTCTGCAAGGTATGCCCTTGAACGTAGGTGAAAGGGCTGATGTCAACAGATAGCTCATTGTGAGTAATAAATTACTTGAGGTTTGAACAGGTCATTGCTTCTACTTTTGTGGATTTGTAGGGTTAAGAAATGTAATTCTCAGGCGGTGCCTGTGGCTCAGTGAGTAGGGCACCAGCCCCATATACCGAGGGTGGTGGGTGCCTGTAGTCCCAGCTACCGGGAGGCTGAGGCAAGAGAATCGCCTAAGCCTAAGAGCTGGAGGTTGCTATGAGCTGTGATGTCACAATACTCTACAGAGGGCGATGGAGTGAAACTCTGTCTCAAAAAAAAAAAAAAAAAAGAAAGAAAGAAAGAAATGTAATTCTCTATAGAGCTTCATGGCCCATGCCTATAATCCTCTAGCACTTTGGGGGGCCAAGATGGGAGGATTGCTTGAGCCCAGAAGTTGGAGACCATGATGATCAAAAGCGAGACCCCCATCTTACAAAAACAAAACAACAACAACAACAAAAACTAGGCTGAGGCATGATGATCACTTGAGCCCAGGAAGTTGAGGTTGCAATAAGCTCTGATGACACCATTGTACTCTAGCCCTGGCAATAGATCAACACTGTCTTAAAAGAAGGAAAAAAAAAAAAGGAATTCTTGACTGAGCTGTAACAACCATTTTTGATGTAGAACATAGTAGGCCCTCAATAAACATTGAGTGTGTGAATGAAATAATGTTTAGTAAAGCTTCTAAAATTTAAGTGAAATTCACTTCTTTTTAATAGAACTGACTTTCCTAAAGTTGCTCATTTGTTTCCCAGGTTTCATTTCTTTATTTACTTTGGGTGGGCCCTGAATAGTTACTGACATCACGATTGTGACTGAAGGTGTTGCTAACAGAGAAATGAATATGATAACCATGTTTATCGTGTGTATATAACCTTACAATTGGAGGAAAGCCTTATAGCATTCCTATGAAGTGTAGCTGAATGTGTCTGATGGAGTTTTATTGTAGAGATACATTCTGTGAGATAACTAACTCAACTAGTTGAAAAAAGCATGCTAGAAATAGTGCCTGTATCTCTTGAATCTTGAATTATTATCTTTAGTTTTTATGGGACTTTGAATCTCAGCCCCTTGTTTATAGCAAACCATGTGACTGCTGTTACTTTTTATGAACATAGTGCATATACTCTTTGGTTTTAGAACTCTCTTCTTCTCGCTATTAAAATTAAAAGTATAGCGTTTTCCCAAAAGGAATAAGGCATGATGCTACTGATGATAAAAGAAAAAGTCAAACACTAGAAGGATATTTATAAAACAAACAAAATAGGCCCTATCACCAACCCCACACACTAAGCACCACCGGATCTAGCTACCTAGCAACTAGATACTAGTAACAGTAAATAAATCCTCCCCCAGACTAACAGCTGAAAAGAAAGCAAGATTTTTAGACTTCAAAGGAGAAGGAAAGGGGTCTTTGGAGGTCTCTTATCACAGGCCCCAGGGTAGATCTGACTAGGCCAGGCCCAAGAATCTACAGGGAGATAGTAGGTGGCAAGAATTAGGAGACCTGGACGAATCCTATACTTTATATGTCAGAGAAAGTCACTTTCTCTGTCCTCTCATCACTTTACACCCAAGTGAGTGTCCCACAGTCAGCTCTGCCTCCGGGAGGGTACTTTGTGGGAGAGGTCAGGACTGGTGAAACATTTGATGAGTCATAGGAATCATTGTATTTTAGGAGTAGTTGATTCCAGGCTCTGGAACAGTGAGGAAACTGAGCTTCAGACAGGTTGAGGGATTTGCCTGCTGTTTCCCAAGAGGATCTTGATAGATCTGGTCAGGTAGCAGAATCTGCACATGATTAGCTGAGTTTGAATTTAAGACTCAGAGAACATGCACAGAAAAGTATGAGACTTGGAATAAATGGGCTAAGTCAGAGGGAAAAAAATGTCATGATTGGAAGACTGGAAGAGGAGAGGAATATTTGAAAGGTATCATCAAGTTTCTTTCTTGGTGGTGTGAACAGGTAAGGAGTACAGTGTCTTCAGGGACTGTTGACGTACTGGAGAATAATTTGCAGGGGTCCTCAAACTGCGGCCCACAGGCCACATGAGGTGGTGTGATTGTATTTGTTCCCATTTTGTTTTTTTACTTCAAAATAAGATGTGTGCATAGGAATTTGTTCATAGTTGTTTTTTTTTTTTTTTTAACAATAGTCCGGCCCTCCATCGGTCTAGGGACAGTGAACTGGCCCCCTGTTTAAAAAGTTTGAGGACCCCTGGTTTACAGTTCTGTGAAATAGTTAAAATGTGTAATATGACTGTGTACTATGACTTTGGATAGAGGGAAGTCATCATTAGCCATCTCAATAAAATATGTGGTCAGAGAGTTCATCTTAGAGCCTCTTCAAAAGCATAGTGATTTATTAGCTAGACCAGTGAGAGTAACTTTTAGCATTTCTGTTGCATGGTACTGCTCCCGCAGTTCTTTGGTACTTTTTTCTATATTAGAATAATGGTCTTTAACTGGCTTCCAAAGTGTTCTACCAGCCATTGGACACTTTGTAGTTGATAATGTGTGCAGCTGTAACACCTAGAGTCAATGGCTGGACCTAACACCAACCCAGATGTTTTATATTGGATGCTAATGATTCACTAACAAAAACTTTAAGAACACATTTAAAGATGGAAAATGTGGGGTGCATATTTCAGATTCTTCAGTTACAAACTTGCTTTTCTGTGTCTCTAATATTTGTAGTCTGTTGAATTAATGAACATATCTCTAGGTCTCCTGTAGGAAATCCAAAGGCTTTTATTTTTTTTCTCTACAAATTAAATACTTTCAAAGTCAGAGAGATCCTCAGATCTAAATTCTGTTCCATCTCCTTCTCCAATGTAATATATGGGATAATAATCATTACCTGCCATATGTTTGGGATGAAACCCACATTTATTAGATTTTCAAGGGGAAGAGTCATTCCAATTACAAAATAAATTTCCAGAACCCCATCAGATCTGGCTTATTATGTCATCCTTCCTCTTTTTCTTCGGTACCAAATGTCTTTGCCTGTAACTGCTTCTGGGAAGGACAAACATCCTGACAACAGAGAAACATCACAAGAAAGAATACCTGGCACTGGATGCCTTTCTTTATTTAAAAAGTGCAAAACAAAACAATCTGTAGCAATTTTAACTATTTCTATTACAGTAGGTACTGTTCCTTAGAACGATGTCATTCTCTTTTCTCTCGAGGAAGGGAAAGTTAGGTTGCTAGTGTGGGTTGAGAACCTGCACTTGTCAAGGTACCATGGTCAGCACTTAATACACGTTGTCTGGTTAGTCTTCACAACAGACAGATGGCTTGGTTAGTATTTTCACTCTTCAGCCAGGAAGTGGTTCAAATGGGCAGCTAACGTGTATAAGGTTTCACAGCTGCAGTGGATGTAGGGTTCAAAGCCTATGACTGGCTGTAGCAGGGGTCCTCAAACTGTGGCCCATGGGCCACATGAGGCGGTGTGATTGTATTTGTTCCCCCCGTTTTGTTTTTTTACTTCAAAATAAGATATGTGCAATGTGCATAGGAATTTGTTCATAGTTTTTTTTTTAAACTATAGTCCGGCCCTCCAGTGGTCTGAGGGACAGTGAACTGGCCCCCTGTTTAAAAAGTTTGAGGACCCCTGCAGGTCCCCCTTCCCTCAGATCTTTCTCTGTCTCTCTCTTTTTGGAGACAGAGCCTCACTACATCCCCCCTGGGTCAAGTGCTGTGGCATCACAGCTCACAGCAACCTCAAACTCTTGGGCTTAAGTGATTCTCTTGTCTCAGCCTCCCAAGTAGCTGGGACTACAGGCATCTGCCACAATGCCTAGCTATTTTTCCCTCAGATCTCTTTTAGAGAAGGGAAATCTGTTTGACTTGCATTTGGATCTTGAGAAAAACTTTGATGAGATTGATTTTTTTCCCCATTACATTGGGTTTTTATTCATTCTGGACTTTTGTTTCCAGCCTTAGGGAAGACTTGGATTTTGTCAGGGGATTAATGTCTTCTGTTTATGCTGATTAGAATAGATGTCAGAGCCCAAACAATACCAGAAGACAACGTTGTGAGAGGAGATACTGTACTGAGAAGGAGGAGGCTTTAAAATTTTTATCAGTTTGGGGCACCGGCCCCATATACCAGAGGTGGCAGGTGCAAACCTGGCCCCAGCCAAAAACTGCAAAAAAAAAAAAAAATCAGTTAAAACTATTTATTCCTGGGAGGCGCCTGTGGCTCAGTCAGTAGTGTGCAGGCCCCATATATCGAGGGTGGTGGGTTCAAAGCCCCAGCCAAACTGCAACAACAACAACAAAAATTTATTCCTGAACAAGTATAGCATATGTGAGTAATCAAATATTTGAAGGGCCACAGAATTTAGGTTATCTCAACTTAACGTTCTCAGCAGCCTCATTGTATGGGAAAAGACCAATTTGGTAACAATACAGTTTTATTGTTCTTCCTAGGAAATGTATTTCCACAGTATGAGCTGAAATAAATAACCTGGCTGTGTTTTTCCCTTGGCTGTTAAGTTACATTATGCTCCTGCATAAAGCCTTATCAGCCTTCTTATCTCTTAAATGGATTACCTGCCCTTGCCTTAAAAATACATTTCTGATGGGTCTGCTCCAACATTTTGTAGATCGGTGGCCCTGTCTAGCCAGATCTAAAAACATAATTTAAACAACAACACTTTGTCACTAGTGCCAGAAGGAATAAGGAAATAAAGTGTTCCTCAATCTAGCTTTGGATGGTTTTATAGATTAAGAATTTCAGTTTCCTGGTGGCGCCTGTGGCTCAGTGAGTAGGGCGCTGGCCCCATATGCCGAGGGTGGCGGGTTCAAACCCAGCCCCGGCCAAACTGCAACAAAAAAATAGCCGGGCGTTGTGGCTGGCGCCTGTAGTCCCAGCTGCTCGGGAGGCTGAGGCAAGAGAATCACGTAAGCCCAAGAGCTGGAGGTTGCTGTGAGCCGTGTGACGCCACGGCATTCTACCGAGGGCAAAAAAGTGAGACTCTGTCTCTACAAAAAAAAAAAAAAAAAAGAATTTCAGTTTCCTTCTGTTGGACTTTTCTTTCTTTCTTTTTTTTTTTTTTTTTTTTTTTGAGTTAGAGTCTCAAGCTGTGGCCCTAGGTAGAGTGCCATAGTGTCATAGCTGACAGCAACCTCCAATCTTGGTCTCAAATGATCCTCTTGCCTCAGGTTTTCTATTTTTACTAGAGAGAGGATCTTGCTTTTGCTCAGGCTGGTCTTGAACTCCTGAGCTCAAGCAATCCACCTGCCTTGGCCATACAGAGTGCTAGGATTACAGGCGTGAGCCACATGCCTGGTCTGGACTTCTTAATCAGTTTCCAGAATTTGCTTTGAAGTTAATGGGTTTTTCATTTGCAAGTAGTATTTTCTTATTTTTCCCTTGGCATTTTCAGAACAGCCAAAGGTACATAAGTCAAAGACTTTTTGGGGTCTGTCTGCAGATTCTTTTATAATAACATTGTGTTTCCCAAGCTTTCAAATGTGCAGGGGTTAAAATTTTCATTTTGTACTAATGAAGAGAAGTATGCTCTCCAAGGAAGATGAATGTACAATATTCTATACCTTTGATTCATTCAAAATAAGTATTTGCAAAATACCTGTTAGGTGAACAGGAAATCTGGAGTGGGAGAATCTTCTAGAGGAATAGATTCTTTTACTGGTGAGGTAGGGGCTCCGATGCATGAGTAGTTAAATTACATTCTGGGTGATAGTGAGCTGTTCAAGTGCTAGGTGAGCTGTGCAGACAGCAGTGGGTCATGGCAGGGAGAGGAATGAGATGTGGCGGAAATGATTGGGAAGGCTTCAGAAGAGCTGGGGCTGATAGAGATAGGCTGTGAACGAGATGGAAGAACAGCAGAGTGGGTGGAGAAAGTTCAGTCCTTGGAGTAAGACATGGAAGAGTGTTATCAGGGTGGTGAGGGACCTTGCTTGACTAGGGTAGACAGTTTATTGGAGATGAGATTATGTAGAGATGCTGTGTTCAGTAGTGTAGTCACTAGCCACACATGGCTACTTAAATTAATTAAAATAAGATAAAATTAAAAATTCAATTCCTCTATTATAGAGTGCTGGGCATATGTTGGCACATGTGGCTAGTGGCTCCCATATTGGGCAGTGCAGATAGAGAATATGTCCATTATTGCAGAAAATTCTTCTGGCTGGTGCTGAAACATGTGGTTTTTTTCACAGGATGACACCAGGGAGGGCAACTGGAGGTCTTTTGACCAGGCACATGGTAGCATGATGGAAGTAGTACTGGAAATAGAGAGTAGAGGGAGGACAGAGAGGGATTGTCCAAGGAGGAGGCCTGTTACCACACTGCGACCGCGTGGGAATGGGACGGAGACATGATGGAGCCCTTGGATCCAACATACGGATTTTGTTTGGTAGAAGGACTGAAAACTGCAGAGAGCCACAGATATGGCCACTGAGGACTTTCTTAAGAGAGGCAGCAGGAAAAAGTTGTAGCACCAGTAAATAAACAATTTGGAGGAGCTGCCTTAGAAGCCTGAGGGAAAGCATAAGGTCATCATAACAACTTTGGAGGGCGGTGGCATATAAAACACAGAGCATGAGTGGTGGATAAAAACTTTAAATATAGGTCATTTTTAGAAAGATCCATCATCTTAATTTTGACAGAGTTTGAAGCATATAAAAAATTACATTTTGTGAAGCAGGGATCTGAACTCAAAACCTTGCTCTTTCTGTTAATCTAATTGATACCATCCTCTCTTTGCTCTTGGGTTAGTGATATACATCTTTAGTACTTTTTCTCATTCCTAGGCATTTCTCTTTGCCTGGGTAGTTCCAAGCCCAGTACCCAATCATATCTGCATTTAGAGGTTGCCTTCAGCACTGAACCCCCTTTGCCAATCTTTGTTTGAATATAAGACATAGATCCTATTAGGATTGTTAACCCACAGCAGTAATTGGAATGTGGGTTTGCCTGGAATGATTGCCACCTGGATTGTGCTCACAGTGAGGTACCCAGCCAGCAGCAGCAGCAGCAGTGGTGTGAGGGTCACTGAGAGGTTGGCAGAAACACAGATTTTCATGTCCCATCCCAGACTTACCTCGTGCCAGCGGGTGGGGCCCAACACTTCATTTTTTAATAAGCCCTTCAGGTGATTCTGATGTACACCAAAGTTTATGAATGAACAAAAAAGGACAGTTTTGGTACATTTATGTCTTTTAACATAGCTGATTGTGTAACCCGTCAACAGTGGTTACCTGTGAAGGTTCATGGAAAGTATAAGAATTAAGTAGGATGTTATTTCAGAAGGACAGATTTGTGGTTTACTTTTTAAAAGCTAGTTTCCTGAGTATATTATTGCTAGTTCGTTGGCTTGCAATAATTTCAAGGTGTGTACTATTGAACACGGGGTTGCTTATCTTTTAGTAAGAGATAGTGGCGATTTTCAGAGGACAGTTAGGGAAGTTAACACTTGACATTTTTTTCCCCCACAGCATTTTTATATTATTTAGAATTTCTCAGGAGTTCTTTCTGCTTTCTAGTAGTAGTAAAACAGGGCCTCATGCACGTGTAATTGGTAAGAGCGATAGGTTTTGGAATGAAGTGGGTAGGCAGGCTTCTGAGACTGATTTTTGGATAGACAGCATAAAAACAAGCAGTATTTTGATGTCAGTATTTCAGACTTGAAAAATCCCTAGCTATGGACCCCATGCTGAGTCAGTGGCTCTTCAGGTAAACCACTCCCAGCTCTCTCTAAGCCAGCCTTTAGCCATGTGAAACTGTCAGTGCATCACCCTTACCCTGCTGACAGGTGCACAGAGAAATCCGCTCATCTTTCAGGATTCATTTCCTGCCACTTGCCTCTTTGGGGCCCTTCCTGGGCCTTCACCCTCCTGTGGCATCTATCACTCCTCCACTCGTCCCCCAACTGTTGTAAAGACTATCTTGTAACACCTTGAAAACTTGAGTGTGCTTTTGTGTCTGTGCCTTTTCCTATTTATTTGACTGTGTGCATTGAGGGCTGGAACTTTGTATTTAATTTATTGTTTTTAATTGCTCTCGTTTTTACTTTGGCTTCCACCACAGTACCTTGTATGGAATAGGTGCTTACTGTTTGATTGTTTCTGAGTAGAATTGAAGCTGTTATTCAGGAAAGAGCTTTGCTTCATGCACTGATGGTAATAAACGTCTGATCGGCCAAAGATGAGATGTTTTCTTTGTTAAGATTTATGGCCCCCACAGGGAAAGCTACTGTAGTTTATTAGTGAAGAGTTGAAACCACACAGGGTGACTTTGTGACCTGGAACCGGCGAAAGAGTGTCACTTTGCTCTGACCACTGGGATAGAGCCTCTAGGACACTCTCTCTTAGTGACAACCTGGGATTGACACTAGGTGAAAAACTGAATCCCGGCCAAAATAGTCTTAATATTTCTTTTTTGTGTGTGGATTACTTGGAATTCTGTATTTGCTTCTTACCACATTAATCTCATTTTATTTGTCTGACAAACCTATGAATTATGAGCAGTTGTTTGCTTGTTTTACAGATGGGGAAACTGAGACAGGAAGATTTACATTTTAAAGTTCTAGTATGTTGATTATAAAACTAATAATTTTCTGGGGCAGTGCCTGTGGCTCGAGGAGTAGGGTGCTGGCCCCATATACCAGAGGTGGCGGGTTCAAACCTGGCCCTGGCCAAAAACTGTAGGAAAAAAAAAAAAAAACAACTAATAATTGTCATTGCCTTCTTTGGGATTTGCTAAGTCACCTGAAATTGAGACTGTTAGCTAGATTTGTAAAGTCAGCCCACTGATTCTGTGTATAGGAGGGATGGAGAAATTACATTTTTTCTGAAAGGTAGACAAACTTATTGATTAATGGGTTAGTGATATACATCTTCAGTACTTTTTCTCATTCCTATACATTTCTCTGCCAGAGATTCTGCTTGTTTTCTTTTGCATGCTTTTATATTATAACTTAGGGTATTTATCCTTAAGTATACAGAACTCACCTGTACTCTCAGAATTTTGTTACTCTTTTTTTAAGCCAAGAAAGAGCGTGGCATCCTTGGATCCCTTCTCAAAGCTCTGTTTGGATTAACTGCTGACCCCATGTGATACACAGAGCATCTGGCGGCTAGGGTGGAATTCTCAGCTGTCTCTCTTTGTTATGTCCACAGAAGGAAATGTGAGTTTTATCTTACTGCTCAGGCAATGGTACATTCCTTTTTTGGTTCATGGGACTCACCAATCTGGTTGTGGGTACATTTCCTACCATTCCTGTTATATTCTTGAATTAAAGACAAGGGGTGATCTTAACCAACTCTCATGAACACAAATTCCTTCTCTTGCATCCCTAAATTCTACTTTTAAGTAAAGCTTATTAAGTTCTGCTGACTTAGTCTTTCCTGTCCTGTACGGGTAAGAGATCCCAGGCCAGTATAAGGAGCTACTACTGTGGGTATTACAGGCAGTGTTGTTCCTTCATAAATTCCTATTTTACTAGATATCTAGGAAACTTATGTTTTATTCTTACCACATCTTACCATATCTCTGAGTATGATTATATGTTGTCTTTATCTTACTAAGTCTCAGAATTAAAGGTGCTTCTTCTCATTTACTGTGAGACAGAAATGGGTATTTTAAGAAATGGTGTACTAAAATTCCATCCCTAGTCTTTCTGGTGAGTATGAGATTGTGGTGTTGATTTTTCATTTGCCATGATGTGTGCGTGTACATTCATATGCAGGAGAGGTTGGTGGAATTGTGTATTGTATTAAAATGGTAATCATAAGAGCATCCATAACCTGCTTAATTCACCATACTATATATCCTGCCTTCATTTTCTCATTTAATCTTTGTGACAATTTCATGAGATAAGTATCGTTTTCTATGTTTTAAAGATGGAGACATGGGGTCAGAGCACATCTGTCACTTGCTGAGGTCATGCAGCTCGTAAATGATAGAATTCAAACCAGGTCTTCCTTACTTGAGAAGCCCAGGCTCCTAATGATGTGTCAGTATATTGTTGTGGTGTCTGCTCTTAACCCTACGCAATGTGGGAAGGAGGTTGGCTCTTGCCCAGAACTTTGGAAATAAGGATATTGATGGGATTGTTGAAGGCAGAATGAGACAGTGAGAAGTGGAATTATAATAGTTGGGAAGAAGGGGAACCATTTAGGGACAGATGCTGGACCTTCTGGCACAGCACTCTAGATAACTGGCACAGCACTCTAGCGCCACTGGTTCACAGACTTTAGTGTGCATTGGTATCACTAGATTGCTGAACCACTCTCCTAGAGTTTTCTGGGCTCTAGGCTTGGAGAAAGACTAGAATCCTATACTTGTAGTGTTTCAAAGTGTTTGTCTCCCAGTTAATGCAACAAACACTTTGTTGAGAAAAATGCAAGGGCTTAGGAGTCAAGTAGATAAGGAGAAACTGTGGCCCTCCAGGTCCCTGAGTGCAGGCCCTCGACCGAATCCACACTTCGCATAATACATGTCTTTATCAAAAGGATTTGTTCTGTAAAATTTGGATTTAGTCAAAAGGCTGCACTCAAACGATCTGGAAGGTCACATGTGGCCCTAACTAAGGCTTCAGGTTTCCTACTCCTTTGTGAGGATTAAACATGGTTTTAAACATGATAGCAATATCTAGCATTTATGGAGTATTTACTGAGTATAAGGCACTTAGAGAATTGCTTTACATATAATGAAATGTAATCTTCAACAGTTAAATTTTTTTCTTTTTTTTTTTTTTGAGAGAGAGTCTCACGGTGTCGCCCTCGGTAGAGTGCTATGGCGTTGCAGCTCACAGCAACCTCAAACTCTTGGGCTTGAGTGATTCTCTTTCCTCAGCCTCCCCAGTGACTGGACTACAGGTGCCCGCCACAACACTCAGCTAGCAGGCTTGGGCCGGGTTCAAACCCACCAGCCTCAGTGCATGTGGCTGGCACCCTAACTGCTGAGCTACAGGCGCTGAGCCAACAGTTAAATATGTTGTTCTCACATGTAAAGATCCTACTATATAGAGCAGTTGCTCAGTCTTCCTCTCTGACTCTTACCAGTAATTAAGAAGGCTTGGAAATATGTATAATGGACCCTAGATAGATTTTCATAAAATGAATGTATTTCTTTTTTAAAAATTGAATACTTAAAAAGGAAAACATCTCAAAACTGTTATTCATGTGAAATGGTTTTATTAGTAATGCTTGATAAGAAAAATAATAATATCTGAAATGATATTTTTCGTACTACTATTGTGGTTTTTAAGTACTTGGGTGATTTAATGCCTATAGAGATACTTGTTATGAATTAGAAAGCTTAACGATTTGCCTGTAAAACTAAGCTGATGAATTTTTTAAACTTCTTTTACATTCCCTTATGACTGCTTTTCAGAAGGTTTCATAAAGCCAATTTGCCATCCAGTTAAAATTCTTCACCTATAACTAAGTCAAACAAAAAGAGAGTAAAATTTGTTGCTCTGTATATTTGGCTCTGTTTGAGAAATAGTATGTTTTACTAGAAGAGATTGAAAAGGGAGATAAAGACATGCAGGTCCTGAAATGTAGTGTATTTTTATTTTCTCAGGAATAGATGGGACCATTTATTTCGTGCCTGTTGTATACTGGGTTCTTGGTATACTTTATTAAAAGACTTTAGTACTTTATTTGGTGGTGAGAGGATTAAGTAGTAACCTTTATCTATGTAAAATGTTTAAAACAGTGCTCGCACATAGTAAGCATTTTATGCAAGAACCATTATTGTTTTATGCACTTCAGATATGGGAATGTACAATATAATAATATGCAGTTTCCACTCTCCCAGAGATTAGTCCAGCAGTTCTCCAAAAGGATTTGAGGTCACTTCTACAAGAAACAGCTGTTTTGAGCACCTGGCTTGAGGACGCAAAGGTGGTAACGAGGGAAGCTGGATCTGACTCACGTGGTTTCAGAGCCTGTGGTCCTCTTCAGTACTGCAGGCTCCCCTCCCCAGCAGTGCCTCCCATTCTGTCTTTGCAACTTCTCTTTTTTTTTTTGTAGAGACAGAGTCTCACTGTACCGCCCTTGGGTAGAGTGCCTGGGCGTCACACGGCTCACAGCAACCTCTAACTCTTGGGCTTACGCGATCCTCTTGCCTCAGCCTCCCGAGCAGCTGGGACTACAGGCGCCCGCCACAACGCCCAGATATTTTTTTTTTGTTGTTGTTGTTGTTGCAATTTGGCCGGGGCTGGGTTTGAACCCGCCACCCTCGGCATATGGGGCCGGCGCCCTACTCACTGAGCCACAGGCGCCGCCCCACAATTTCTCTTCTTAATCTTGTTGTAGTTGACAGTGTTGGACTTGCCAACTTTGAAATCTCTTTTCTGTGGTCTTCGTTGGTTGTACCCTAGATGAGGACTGACTGGCGAGCAGATGGGATTCAGCTGACCTGCCGTGTGCCCTCCTTTGGCATTGCCCCTGCACACATGCCTGTCATGCAGACCTGATGGGCTCAAGGACTCAGGGGGACCTTGGTCTGCATGCAGTGGGTGAGGCCAAGTATGTGTCAGATCAAGGCAGGGAGGCTTTTCCTCTCAGGAAGGGCCCATGTTTCTACTCAGGACAGAGAGGCATTGTCTTTCTTGTTGCATGCTTTCCTCTTGCTCTAATCATCAGTGTGACAGGTAAAGGGAGCAGCATGACTAAACAGTGCAACAGTAGTTAAGAGGGAGCCTTAAACATATAACAGAGTAGCAGAGTATAAATGGCAAGCATCTACTTCCTAGAAGGATGAGAGGATCAGGGAGCCAGAGAGATTGATTTTATAGTATTTAATCACTTTCAACTCTTTCATTAAATTTTTATTTAGAATTAATAAAAATAATAAAAATCTATATGTTGTCTGCACTTCAACCAATTATCTGGTCCTGTTTGAAAAATACTCTTTCTGTTTGAAAAATACTCTTTCATCCCAGTAGTTACAGAGAGTTGTGAGGAGAGTTTGAGGGAGAGTGTTTGTAAAGCCACCAGGGAAAGCCAACACCTTCCAACCAGTTTAGCTTTGCTTAACAAGATAAAATGACAGGTAGGGTTGTGTGTTGAATCGAAAGGAGTTTGTACTCTGAGTGGTTTTGTTTTGTTTTTTGACACTGTGTCTTACTTTGTTGCCCAGGCTGGCCTTAACCTCCTGGGCTCAAGCAGTCCTTCCACTTCTTCTGTCTCCAGTAGTTGGGATTATAGGCAGGTGCCATGGTGCCCAGCTTAGAACTTTTAAAAACACTCTTCTTTTGGGGTGGCACCTGTGGCTCAAAGGAGTTGGGCACCAGTCCCATATGTTGGAGGTGGTGGGTTCAAACCCAGCCCAGGCCAAAAAGTGCTGGGGGACGGTGGGGGAAACCAACTCTTTTTTTTTAAAGGACATTTTTCATTAAGGGGACTACATATTAATTGATTCCCAAACTTCTTGAAATTTGATTCCTTTTATATCTGGATTCTCAAGGTTCTCTTCCATAGGGAGAACAGAATAGTCTCTAAAACCACTGCAGAGAACTCAACAGATTTTATGAGCGCCATCTGCTGGCTTTGCTTTAATGGACCAAATAGGTGTGCCTGGAAATCTTTTAAGAATTTGCCCGTATCTTCATGTTGCAAAATTATGAAGTTGGAAAATCATATGAATTTGGATTATTATTAGCAGTAGATGTGTTTAAGATAATAGTTTTATGTTAGCATTAGGAAGGGGACACTGACCTAGTAGGAGTAACTCATGCCCACATACAGTTACAGGAATTAAAGATTAGGGATATGGGAAGCTCCATTAGTATAGGTATAGACAGAGCTGTCATTGGCTGGGCACAGTGGCTTTCACCTGTAATCCTAGCACTATGGGAGGCAGAAGCGAGAAGATCACTTAAGGCTATGAGTTCCTGATTAGCCGGAGCAAGAGTGAGACCCTGTCTCTACAAAAAATAGAAAAATTAGCTGGTACTGCTTGCCAGTAGTCCTAGCTACTTGAGAGGCTCAGGCAGGAGTTTCGCTTGAGCCCAGGAAGATGACACTATTGCAGTCTAGCCTGGGTGACAGAGCAAGATCCTGTCTCAAAATAAAACACCCCCCCCCCATTTCCTTAAAAAAAAAAAAAAAAAAAGCTCTGTCATTAACAGCAGGGGTTTTTTTTTTTTTTTTTTTTTTTTTTTGAGACAGTCTCACTTTGTCTCCCTCAGTAGGGTGCCGTGGTATCACAGCTCAGAGCAACCTCAAACTCTTGGGCTCAAGCTATTCTCTTACCTCAGCCTCCCAAGTAGCTGGGACTACGAGCGCCCAGCTATTTTTTGTTGCAGTTGTCATGTTTAGCTGGCTCAGGCCGGGTTCGAACCTGCCAGCCTTGGTGTATGCGGCTGGTGCCGTAACCACTGTGCCACGGGCACTGAGCCAGGTTTAATGTTCTTTTGGTACTTGGCCCCACACTAAGGGTGCGTGTCCTTGCACAATTTCCCTTTACTTAGGACCGCACCTGTTGTTAACATTTTACCCCATTTGCTTTCCTGTTTGCTCTTTAGCTGTTTACCTGAACACACTGACAAGTTTTCCCTTAACTCTCTGTTAGTAAGTTAAGTTGCATATGTTCTGGCTCTTTAGTCCTAAATTACTTACATGTGTATTTCCTAAGAACAAGATAGTCTCTTACATAATCACAGTAGGGATCTTGCTTTTAGTAATCATGTCTCTTATCCTTTAATCTGGAACATGTCACTGCTTTTATCTTTTATGGCACTGACACTTTTGAAGAAAACAGCGTCCTCTCCTTTTTCTTAGTGGAATATTTCTCACTGTCTAACGTGTCCTTGTGATTAGATTGAGGCTTTATGTGCTTGGTCAGAGTGCTGCGCGGGTTAGGTTGTGTCCTTGTCAGGGTACCGCTCTGGAAACACACTGTCTATTCCCATCTTCATTGGGATGTCTATTTTGATTACCTGGTAAAGGTAGTGGCAGATTTCACCGTATGATTTTTTTTTTTCCTCTTTCTTGCAACTAATATGCAGTCTGTGGGGGGACACTTATAGACATTGTAACTATGTATCTTGTTGCTTGTCAGTATTTTCCCGTGTTGACTAGCCATTGATAATTTTTTGCCAAGATCCGTCTTTGCCATTATGGTTGCAGAATGGTGATTTTATGACTTGTCCAGTTTCTCCGCGTTTCCCAGTTGGCGCTTGTCACTCTTCTGTACTTGGAGTCCTTCCTTCTGCAATCTATCTTTAAATTAGCGTGGACTCTTGAGTTCCTAGTTTTAACAAAATCATTTGTAATTTGTTACTATTCTTAATTGTTTAGTCCTCGTATTGTCCACAGGAAGCCACTTCCCTCTGGCTTCTACGTCCTTGAGATGGTCCTGTCATTTTTTTTTTAAGCACCTCTTATTTCCTGTCAAAATAGTATGTGTCAGGCTCATCTTGTACATGTCCTAATCCAGGCTTAAAGCAGCACCTCAACAAAAATTGTTACCTGCATCTGTTTTTCATGTTTATTTTTTCATCACTGTTCCTCTCATGTAATCTTCCAAGGCTATTTTAAGTAGAAGCAGTACCAGGTACTACTTCAGTAAAATAAGAGTTACATGGCTGAAATGCATAGTTTGTTATTTGCTGTCAACGACTTCATAGGTATGGGGAGAATACTCCTTCAAGGAAGAGAGGTACTTTAATTCCAGGTGTTTTTGGAATCTAAATTTCAGGTGTCTTTGAAGTGAACCAGGCTTTTTCTCTTCTTCTGGATTTTTTTTTTTTTGTAGAGACAGAGTCTCACTTTATGGCCCTCGGTAGAGTGCTGTGGCCTCACACAGCTCACAGCAACCTCCAACTCCTGGGCTTAAGCAATTCTCTTGCCTCAGCCTCCCGAGTAGCTGGGACTACAGACGCCCGCCACAACGCCCGGCTATTTTTTGGTTGCAGTTTGGCCGGGGCCGGGTTTGAACCCGCCACCCTCGGTATATGGGGCCGGCGCCTTACCGACTTTTGAGCATAAAGTATTGTGACTTAACGTTTTTTAAAAGGCCGCTAAATGTATGAAAGCAGTTTATATCTTATTTTTGCCTTGAGAGTGAAAAAAGAGGTTGATATTGAAAGCTTTGTTAAAATGATTTCATCTTCTTAATGTTAGGCATCCCTCCTGACCCCAGAGGAAGACCCCACTTGTCTTGGGGGATGGAAAGTCTCCCACCAAGATGTTGGGTCTCATGTGGAGAGAAAACCCTTGATCTTGATATATTCTTAAGAGTTCCAGGTTAGAAATTAAAAAAAATTTTTTATTTCTAAATAATTTATGCTGTGGGCCATAAGGTCTTTATTGTAATCACTCAACTGCTGTGGCTCCACTGTGCTGCAGAAGTAGCCACAGACAGTGTGTAAATGAATGGGCAAGGCTGAGTGCCTATAAAACTTTGATTTGTTGGCAATGAAATTTGAATTTCATATTTTTTGTGTTACAAGGCCTTCTTTTGATTTTTCTCCCCAACCATTAAAAGATTAAAAAACCCTTTTCAGCGTGTGAGCCACACAAAAACAAGTGGTTGAGGGATTGGGCTAGGTTTGCCACCTTGTGCTGTAAAGGAAGAAACTTCTGCACTTTTATTTGCACTTTTTTCAGGTTATAATAGTATTTTAATACTTTAAGAAATTGACTCTTCTCATATATCCTGCAGACATCTTAACTATTTGCATCATGCCAAAGGATATTAAACATTTTCCAGCCTAAACTTTTTAAAAATGTTTCCAAGAGAGGTCTTATGTACAAGGTGAAAGTGTAGATCATGATTTTCCCTTTTTACTTCTAAGTGAAAAACTATCTTCTGCTCAATTATGTTCCTGTGCTTAATAAGTTATGGCCACAGGGCGGCGCCTGTGGCTCAAAGGAGTAGGGTGCCGGCCCCATATACCAGAGGTGGCAGGTTCAAACCCAGCCCCAGGCAAAAAATGCAAAAAAAAAAAAGTTATGGCCACAGGGTGGCATGGTTCTCTTACGGTTTTTAATTGTTGTCAAAAAGGAGCAGAAACAAATGCTAGATGTGATGAGAATTCATGCCCGTAATTATAATGCTAAAACGTCTTGTCTTTCTCTAAAATGATTTTTCCCTAGTGTATTATTTAGATTTGCATAATATTAAATCTCAGTGCTTTTAACCTTGATGTTTTAAAATCTTTTGTTATGGTTACAACACAAATTATGCAGTATTTATAATTGGGAGAATGGTAATTTGGGCTGTATTTTATTGTCTGTGTCTAAGTTAGCCACTTGTCCTGATTTAAAAACATATATAAAAATTGCTAAAGAAGGGGCGGCGCCTGTGGCTCAGTGTGTAGGGCGCTGGCCCCGTATGCCGAGGGTGGCGGGTTCAAGCCCAGCCCCGGCCAAACTACAACAAAAAATAGCTGGGCGTTGTGGCGGGCGCCTGTAGTCCCAGCTGCTTGGGAGGCTGAGGCAAGAGAATCGCGTAAGCCCAAGAGTTGGAGGTTGCTGTGAGCCGTGTGACGCCACGGCACTCTACCCGAGGGCGGTACAGTGAGACTCTGTCTCTACAAAAAAAAAAAAAAAAAAAAAATTGCTAAAGAATATTTGCAAGTAAAAGACACAGGTAGATGTCTTACTTCTAAATAGTTGCATTGTCGTGGGTAAAATTATTGGCTTAAGAATTTTGTCTGATTCCAAGGGCTTAATGTCAGGGTAGATAAAGAGGAGCAGCGATGCCCCATGGCCAGAAAACACAAAATTATTAGAAAAGCGATATAACCATAGACCAAGAGCCGAACACCTCCCGGGGGCTTTCCTATGTAGCCATGGGGATATGGGGGCATGTTTTGAGAAATCTGTCTTTAGGTGATTTTGTTATTCTGTGAACATCAGAGTGCCCTTACACAAACCTGGAAGGTACAGCCTTCTGTGTACCTAGACTACCTGGTATGGTCTACAGACTGCTACAGAGTGTGACTGTAGAAGTATCAGTTGTAACACAATCATAAGTGTGTGTGTATCTAAATACAGAAAAGGAACAATAAAAATGCCATTTATAACCTTATGGGATCACTGTTGTGACTATCCAGCCCATGGCTAACTGAAAATGTTGTTAGGCAGCGCATCACTATATTTAGCTGTAGGGAGAGAAGAAACTGTCAAACCTGCAATGGGGTTTCGGCCTAGGTCCATTTTCTCAATGCACAAAGCCAATTCACTTATCTAGACAGTGATGATTGCCAAGAAGAGAGGAAATTTTACTCGCAAAAGATGTCTTCTTGGGAGAAGCAACCTCAAATCTGTCTCTCTAAGACAGTGGTTCTCAACCTTCCTAATGCTGCAACCCTTTAATACAGTTCCTCATGTTGTGGTGACCCCAACCATAAAATTATTTTTGTTGCTACTTCATAACTGTAATTTTGCTACTGTTATGAATTGTAATGTAGATATCTGATATGCAGGATGTATTTTCATTGGTCTCGACCCACAAGTTGAGAACCGCTGCTCTAAGAGATCATGGGCTTTGTAAGGAGGGGTCGTATGTATTGGGGCAGATGGCAGTATAAATAAACAAGGGGCTTTGTCTGGCAGGGGCAGGTTGCGGGGGATGGTGAGTCTTGGTGTCTGGAAGCTTGCGTAAGGGTCTTCAGAATCTCCATTCCTTCGTCTTTCAGAAATTTTGTTATTTCTAGTAAACAACTCAGAAAAGTCATCAAGCCCTTTTGGCCCAAGAGTCTTAAAATATGAGAGGGAAAGTAGTGTAAAAAAAAGAGGGGTCATTGAAATTTGTTGATGGAGCTGGTTATAGTATCATCTTCCTTCATACAAGTCAAGGAGACTGAGTTTAGTGGATCTGAGTAAAGTCCTTTTAAGTGGGATTTAAACCGAGATTTGCCAGGAGCCTAAGCTGATGGATGCTCTTTGCAGTCTTCTGTTTCCAGGCAAGCATGTCAGAGTCTCTCCACCCTTAGGGAGAAGGGGTGGATTTGGTAGTGTTTTGCTGGATGTAGAAATGAGAGGATTATTGCTGCATCTGTGACACAGTTTTGGGGGCATTCTGAGAATGAGGATGTAACTATTTATTATATACCTTCTGTCTTCTGCCTTATTTGTGAATTTTCTTGAATTTCCCTTCACTTTTGTTACCCATTCAAGTAAAGACACAAACTGTTACCTTGTTAGTGTACTTGTTTGCTAGTCATCTCCTCTAAAATGTAAGTTTAAAGAATACAGAGATCTTATTTTCAGGTTCATTTTGTATTCTCAATGCCTAGAGTATTGCCTGGTACATAAGTGCTCAGTTAGTGTTTATATTTGTGTAAAACTACTTAGAATAGGGGCACAGTTGAGTTGATACACTTGATTTTCACTTACATATGCTAGTTTTATAAAGATAGGCTCCAAAGGGGAACCTTACTAATGCAAACTTGCTGTATGGTTTCCTTTTTCAGGGCGATTGTGTTGTTACAGTATTGCTTGCTGAAGAGGACAAAGTTGAAGATGATGTAGTTTTTTACTTGGTATTTTCGGGTTCCACCCTCCATCACTGTACAAGTACTCGGAAGGTCAGTTCTGATACGCTGGAAACCATCGCTCCTGGTAAGTATTCCAATGGGGTCTTTACTAGCCTTTCCTAGTTCTTGAACACTTTTATGTTTGTTAGTAGAGTGATTGGAATAGTGAATTAGGGTACTGTAGCTATTATAAGATCTTTGTTTTAAACATGGAGATGCTATATTTTGTTTATATCTTGTAGGTTCTACAAAAATCTGAATCTAACTTGACATAAGGGAAATAAAATGATGTCATAAATTAAAAGATAAAAATCAGGATCGGCAAAAATATTGGAATGTTGACATTTTGGGAAACTAAAACATATAAATAAAAAGTTCTCACATGGAGACTAGCTTGAGCCCAACAGTTTGAGGTTGCTGTGAGCTGTGATGCCACAGCACTCTACACAAGGGCGACATAGTGAGACTGTGTCTCAAAGAAAAAAAAAAAAAGGAAAAAAAGTTCTCACATGATTGTTAAAGTGGAACTGCAAATATGTTCTAAATTTCATGATGGCAAAACCAAAAGGTATAAAACACAATTGATAACACATTCCTCAGTATCTGTGATAAAAAAAGCTTACAAAATCTTTCATGAAGCCAGATTTTCCCCAAGTCAGGTTCCTGATGGAATGAATGCTTAATTACTATTGCATGTATAAATTTAACAGTATTAAAAGGAAAATATTTACCTATTAATTAAAAATTCTTACAAAGTTAAGTCTTTGCTAATTTGACCAGAAATAGCTGATAAAGTAACAGTAATATCTTGGCCTGTCTCAGCATCTTAAGGTATATTGATTTGTATTTGGAGATGAGCTTCTTTCCTTAATTGGCCTTGCTTCAAAGTTAACCACAGACTGATGTTCATCAGAATTCAAGAAGGCACATTTAGAGGGAAGAGGGAATCCCTAAAAATGTTGACAGTTTAACTGTTTTCCTTTGGAGCAGTGGTTCTCAATCTTTCTAATGCTGTGGCCCTTTAATATGGTTCCTGTGGGTCATGACCCACAGGTTGAGAACTGCTGCTTTAGAGAGTAAAATGGATATAGTTTCATTGAAACTTTTTAAACCATCAGTTTTATATGGCACTTACGTTGGCATAAGTGGTGTAAAGGTTATTATTTATGAAGCATTTGAATATCTGATCTCGCTGGTGTTAGATCATAGAGCCGGTTTTATTTTGTGCGATTCTATGTATGTTAACTTTATGTCCGCTAAATTCTGTAGCGTATACCTCATTTAAGGGCTGCAATTATGACAGTTGGAAGATTTAATTATCTTCCTACTTGGCAAAAAATGATTTTGAAAATTATAGGATTTTAAGATTCCAGATAGTCTGAAGGAATATTCTCTCCACATTTTTAGGGAGAGGAAATACAAAATGGCAATCAGGATACGTATTGATTTCTTTTCTAAAGAATATTAGATATACTTCTTTGTCAATTAAAGCTTGAGTCCTCCTGTTTCCTGTGATGTCTGTCCTATCAGAAAGACTTATCTGTAACTTAAGATCTGCCTTCCAGGAGGTGCCGTCCAGTATCGCTCTTGCAAAACACATAGTTGGTAATGGGAGAAGCAGCTCCTTAACTAGGTTTAATTGGTCAGTCCCTGACTGGGCTCTTGTTAGGAAAAGAGTGGGGTAATTTTTATAAACTTACTTCTTCCTGCATTAGGAGCACTTCAGGATTAAAGCTTGGGGGATGTGTATGTATGTGTGTGTATATATGTGCATAAACATCTAAAGAGAGCTTATGATTAGTTTCTGGGAGAATACAAGTGAGGATAAAAGGCAGATATGACAAGGATGTATTGTGACAGGATGTAGCCATGGATCGTCAGTCACAAACCCTAGCAAAGTCCAGTCTCTCAGTGGAGAGGAATGGGCCTGGAAGCTCTTATACCTGCACTGGCAAGGTCCTTGCATTAGCGTGGATGGCAGGCAGTTACTGTCCTTAGAGTCACAAGTCCACTGTACCTGTAGGATAGCTTGGAGCTCTGAGTTTGGACCAGGTCCTGTGTGATGTCTTCCGCCTAACTTTTGGAGCTCTTCGTTCCCATTTCTTCCCTTGTCTTTGGTTCTAAAACTCCTTATGTCTGTCTCAGTACCTGTTCTTTTCCAGCCACACTCCTCTCTGGGTATCCATTTGTGCTTAGTGACTGTGAGTTCCCTTGCCCTGCCAAATCTGGCCAACCACAATGGGTACTGTACTCTGCTTTCTTCTAATTTGGTCCGAATCCTCAGCAATCATTTCTGACCCATTTTCTTGTGGCCTGGATCCTAGTACCTGCCTTCTCTTTCATTTTCTTCTAATCAGTTTTCTTCTAACCTGTAGCCCATCCTTATGGGACCTGACAACTTGGCCCCATCCTATGGGCCTGAATATTCTGGCACACACCCAAATTTAGTCAGGTAGCTGGTAGGAGGTACCTCATTATAACAGAAGTGACAATGGATTAGAGTCTTTGAAAGACCTCCTGATACACGTGGAAGGCCAAATGAAGAGCAAGGCAACACGTGTGCCTTCGATACAGATGATAGGTCCCAGCGACGCCCCCAGTTGGTGTATCATAAGTTCTGTAACTAAGCGGGAGATTCCTGAGCCGACCGATTGCTATAGTTATTGTATATGAAAGTTTTCTGTTTACTTGTCTTTTAGCTCCTGTCATTTTAGATTAGTTTGGTAATTTGTTGGGGAGGGACAGAGACAGAGGCATTTTGGGGGGTGAACTTAGTTTTGAATTTCTTATTTGTATCATAGAATTAACATTTTAGCTTAGAATTAAACTGCCTTAAAGGCTGGACACGGGGGCTCACGGTAATCCTAGCACTCTGGGAGGCTGAGGTGGGTGGATTGCTACAGTTCAAGATCAGCCTGAACAAGAGCAAGACCCCGTCTCTGCTAAAACCAGAAAAGCTAGCCAGGCATCATGGTGTACAACTGTAGTCCCTGCTACTTGGGAGGCTGAGGCAGGAGGATCAGTTGAGCTCAAGAGTTTGAGATTGCTGTAAACTATGATGTTGCCATGGCACTCTACCTAGAGTGACTGAATGAGACTGTCTCTCCAAAAAAAAAGGTAAATAAACCAACTGCTTTAAATCTGCTTTTGTGGGCTTCTTAGACCTATGCCTTCCCATCCTTCAGGTCCTTACTGGGATATCACCTTCTCAGTGATGCCTTTTTTGTCCACCTTATAAAAATATACAGCTGCTTCTCCTCAGCATTGCCTATCCCCTGTCCTTGCTTTATTTTTCTCCAGTGCACTTTTCAACTTCTAACATATTATATATTTTACTGATTTGTCTTACTTATTTTCTTTGTGCCCCTGCAAAAGTGTCAGCTCCTTAAGGGCAAGGATTGTCCTTAGTTTTGTTCACTGGCATATGCTTGCTCAGAAGGCTGCTTCTCGGAACCCCTGTCACTGCTGTGTTGGGTCCACCCTGGTTCTCAGAAGCTGCTGTTCTCTAAAGATCCATGTGTGAGCATACACACACCCCTTTTTTTGGAGAAAAGCAAAAGAAGTCTTTGGTTTCGTGAGTTGCATTCTTAGCTTGCATCAGGAAAAACTGTTCTTTTTCCAGAGGTACCTTTGATGAATTCTCTGTGTCAGTTAGCCATATTGATAGCTTCAGATTTCCTGTCTGCTGAAGGCAGTGTCAGCCTAGACAAGATTCTTCATGGAAAGTGTGTACATGCCCTGTGCAGTCCAGTTACTGGAGAAACGTGCATGATCTTTTTGCAGCAGCTGCTTGCCATAGGGATGTGCTCACTCTTTCTGCCTACATGTAGGACTTGCTCATCCAATTCCTATTCACTCTGGCTGACTAAGAGAAGAAAAAGAGCTTTGTGCCTTGTTCTTGCTTTTAGTGTCATGTTTCATCCCAGATTGCTGGCTCTGATTTTCCTTTGAGTTCTCTGTATGTTTCACTGTCAATATTTTGTAACATATTAGGTTTTACTAAAACCAGATGATTGACCTTCAAAAGGCAGCTACTTCTTGATGTTAGTCTGTAACCTTTTATCAAATAAATATTTCCTCTAAGATAGGGTAGAAAGTGAGACATTTCTAAATTATCTCTTGAAACCACCCCTTTGTCTTCAGATACTGAAATTGTAGTCACATCTCCCATTTTTAAATTTTCTCATCTTTCTTTGCATGTTTTCTAATTATCTTATGTTGAACCGTATGTGTGTATAATTATAAAGGTGTTGTAAAGGCTTTTTAAAGTGATCTTTTCTTGCCTTCCTACCATTGAAGGCTGTAGATAGGATAAGATTCTCTTTCTCTTTTTTTAATAAAGTGTGTTAAGAATAAGTAATAATCCTTAAAGAAAGATGGAGACTTTACCTCTTTTCATGTTTACATGGATGGAGCTGGAACGTATTCTTCTCAGCAAAGTATCTCAAGAATGGAAGAATAAGTATCCAGTGTACTTAGCCCTACTATGAAACAAATTTATAGGTTTCGTATGAAAGCTATAACCCAATTATAGCCCAAGAATATGGGGAAAGGTGAAAGGGAGGGGAGGGAGGAGGATGGGTGGAGGAAGGGTAATTGGTGGGACCACACCTGCAGTGCATCTTACAAGGGTACATGTGAAACTTAGTAAATGTAGAATATAAATGTCTTACTTAACACAATAACTAAGAAGACACCATGAAGGCTATGGTAACTAATTTGATGAAAATATTTCAAATTGTATACAAAACCAGCACATTGTACCCCATGACAGCATTAATGTACACAGCTATGATTTAATTAAAAAAAAAAAAAAGTAATAATATCTTAGGGGACAGGTAGGTGAAGACTTAGGTTTTATACTTTATCAGCATTTGAATTGTTTGAATGCTTTACAGCAAGCATGTTACTTATATTAGTAATTTTTGTTAAAAATATTTTGAAGGCTGAAAAGAACCTTCTCTCTTTTGAAAATAAATCCATCTTTGTGACAGACCAGCAAGTTTTATGACAAAATATCATTTTCAGCATACCTATGAAGTGACAAGTTCAAGAATATAATTTGCTTTGAGGCATTGCTCGAAATGGAAATATCTCAAGTAATGAGAAGTGTTGCTTTTGTCTCTTCACAGAAGACAAATCTAATTCTAAATCTCATTTTAATTAACCGACGATTTTCCTCCAGAGATGAAGCTGCAATTATTTTTTTGAGACCTATGTAAGATTGGCAAATAGCGTAAAGAAATTTGAGCACAATTCTTAGGGTGAGACTATAGAGTACTGTTTCCTGGTGTTCACGTTAATTAATGGAAATATGAATTTAGACTAAGTAAACAATCCTTACAGAATGAAAAAGGGAACAGGATATTTAGTTGTTTTTGCACAACATTTTTGTGAAAGGCTTTGGTGTAGAATCTTTCATAAAATGAAATCTTTGTTTTTTTTTTCAGGATGGCTGTGATTTATTTTTAGAACTCACAGCAAGCATTCTAGTTTGACAGGAAAACTACAGACCTTCGTAGACCTAAAATTTAACTCCGCTCTTTTGTGTTTTTCTTTTGTCACTCAAAAGGGAAAGTACTATATAAAATAGGTGTATCATTTAAAAGAAAAGAAAAAAAGGACATTTCTGTTATCAGAAATACTTTTGGGTTTAGTGAAAAATTGCAGCCCAGATCTCAACAAATGGTCCAATAGTTATAGCATGATGTGTCTTTGATTTCTTGTGATTTAAGACTCCTTCTAGCAGCAGATGTCCCAAGACTACCCAACTGAATAGCACACTTGAAAAGAAGTTGTAAGGCTGGGTGTGGTGGCTCACGTGAGCAATAGTAAGACCCTGTCTCTACTAAAACAAAAATAAATAAATAGAAAAATGAGCTGGGCCTGGTGGTGCACACACAGCTATAGGCTCGTGATGTGGGAGCTGAGGCAGGAGGATTGCTTGAGTCCAGGAGTTCGAGTTCGCAGTGATCTGTGAGGAGCCCTCTGTCCTCCAGGGTGACAGAGAAGAGGACCCTGTATTTAAAAAGAAAAAGTTGTAAACTTTTAAGTGGGTTCATCAGAGAATGCCGATCCTTTTCACCAAAGTAATTAATTATTATTATTTTTTTTTACTATACGTTTCTAAGTTTCCCTATTCGGAAATATCCCTACTGTAAGGCTGTTTCTAGACAGATTTGATTTTATATTCTAAAAAACTTAAATTATTGTCCCAATGCTAGTCAGTATCTATAGTGGACATACTAGAAAAACAAATTGAGAATTAGTTGAAGTGGGAAAAAAATCTGTTGTCTACCTTCCTGTTTGTAATGTTATGAAGAAATTATATATCTCATCACCTTTGAACTATGAAAACAGCACTGGAATCTTAGGGCATGCAATCTGACAGGAGTGATATCCTCCCTGGTGGTAAAAATTGGCTTTTGGGGAGTAAAAATAAAACTTACTCTGTATATATAAAGCACAAATAGACACACACATACACAGCATGTGGTATATCTATGGTATTAAAAATTCAAAAGGTAAGGATGGATAGAGAATAATGTCTTATTTGAGGGAGATGATAATGCAAAAAAGATTGAGAGTCATTGCCCTATAGATATAGGCTAGAATTATAGTAGAACAAATGTTTAGCATTAGTTAGCCCCTTCCTCCTCCAAAATGTACATGATATTAATAAAATTCTATATTTACTGTTTTTCCTCCTCTGCTTAAATACTCCTGTACATATAGAGGCATTTTGCACTTGCACCAAATTTGCACGTCTACTATTAGACAACCAAAAACAAGCGGTGCATACATATAATACTATATCCTATTAGAGTGTAATTTCAAAGTTTCCTTTAGTTGTATTATAGCCATTTGAAAAAGAAAGTAAAGACACCAAGTTCTTAAATACTTTAACACCAAACTGGACTAGTGGAGATATTATTTTATATTATTTATTTATTTATGAATGAGAGACAGAGTCTCACTTTGTCACCCTTGATAGAATGCCCTGGCTTCATAGCTCACAGCAACCTCAAACTCTTGGGCTCAAACCACCTTCTTGCCTCAGTCTCCCAAGTAGCTGGGACTACAGGCACCTGCTCCAACACTTGGCTATTTTTAGAGACAGGGTCTCCCTCTTGCTCAGGCTGGTCTTGAACTCCTGAGCTCAGGCAATCTACCTGCCTCGGCCTCCCAGAGTGCTAGGATTACAGGTGTGAGCCACCACACCTGGCTGAGATATTATTTTTATATTTTCCATCATTCTTTCTCTTATAAGATGAAATTTGTATGAGACTAGCCTTGGCCAGCCCAGCAAGCACTTTTTTTTTTTTTTTTGTAGAGACAGAGTTTTACTTATTGCCCTTGGTAGAGTGCCATGGCGTCACACAGCTCACAGCAACCTCCAACTCCTGGGCTTAGGCGATTCTCCTGCCTCAGCCTCCCGAGTAGCTGGGACTACAGGCGCCCGCCACAACTCCCAGCTATCCAGCAAGCACTTTTAAGGTTCCATTTTGTGTAGTCGATGAGACAAAGTCTCAATTGTTTCACCCTCAAAGGGGAAGGCCCAGATGGGATGTATTCCACTTTTGGCTTAATAGGAAATGAAGTAATCCTTGGATCATGCTTCAGCAATTTTGTTTGTCTGTAGCAATATTTCGTTTCCATGGTGTGGGTGCTCCATGTAGAGATAAGGAGCTTGCAGGAAAGCTCTCCCAACACGTGAACACCTCCTGACCCGTGAGCTAAAAGGGAGTAGGTTAGATGATTTTAAGAGGACCTTTAACAGTTAAATTTTTGTTTCTCACCTAGGTACTGCTTGTGTTTTTGTGTATTTTTTACCTCGCCCTTTATTTTTCAGTTCTGCAGTGCCAAAGACAGCATTTAGCTCAGAAGCTTTATTGGGACTTGCTGGAGAACCTGTTTTTAGAGTATTAAAGAGATCTGTTTTCCTTGATTTACCTAAACAGGAGGTGTTTTTGTTTGTTTTCTTGAGACAGAGTCTTGCCCTGTTGTCCAGGCTGGAGTGCAGTAGTTCGGTCTTAGCTCATTGCATCCTTGAGCTTCTGGGCTCAGGTGATTGTCCTGCCTCGGTTTCTTGAGTAGCTAGGACTATAGGAGTGTACAGTTAATTTTTTGTAGAGTCAGGGTCTTGTTATATTGCCCAGGCTGGTATTAAACTTCAGGTTTCAACTGATCCTCTTGCCTTGGCCTCCCAAAGCTGGTATTATAGGTGTGAGCCACGGTACCTGGTCAACATGACCATCGTAATAGCCAAAAAAATAAGTATCAGTTTTATTTTATTTTATTTTATTTTTTTATTAAATCATAGGTGTGTACATTGATATGATCATGGGGCATCATTCACTAGCTTCACAGACTGTTTACCAAGTTTCACATATACCCTTGTAAGATGCACCGCTGGTGTAATCCCACCAATCCCCTTCCCTAAGTATCAGTTTTAGATGTCCATTTTATGCCAAGTGCCTTATGCACAGCCATCTCTAATGTTTTTAACAATCCACCAGGTTGGTGGTATTCTCATTTTGTGCATAAGGAAACAGGCTTCAAGGTTGAATGACTTTTTCTTAGGATAACCAGATCTGTCTGCATGGAGCTGTGGTTCAAGCCTGGTATTTCTTGACTCTGCAGCTAATTGCCAGCATACTTGAGGACCCCTTTAAGTCTATTCAGCTAGGAACATATCTCTCACACCCTATGATTTATTTTTTATTTCTGTTGTAAATGAACTGGACCTGATAATGTGATAAGTTCAGAGGCAATTTAAAAGATGGAGTTAAAGTTTAGTCATGTTTCTGAAACAGTTTATCTCTCTTCTCTATAAATCTTCTTGGGTAGCTTCCTTCAGAAGTTCAGTAAATTTTTCAGAACTTCCCTTTTTAAAAAAAGATTGGCATTTTTATTTTCTATGCCAGTTACCAAGAAATTAAGTGGAAAGAAAAACACCATGAAAGTAGCTGGAAATTTTGCTTTTTTTCCTGCTGCAGTTTCTGTTTTCATGCATAAAGTTAAATTGTGGTTATTATATCAAATTGGATCTGATTTCCCATTCCCATGTCTTTGTACTGTTATTGTGGACATTAATAATCCTGCATTCTTATGTACCAGGGCAGTTATGAGACTAATGGCTCCCTGCAAATAGTCATGTTTTTAGAGCTAATTATGGTAGTAAAGGGTCTTGTGTATGTACACGCAGCAATTTTAGTTTCATTACTAGGTTCATATTATATAACCTTTGGTTTTTAAAAATTGCTGACTTTCCCACTAATTATCTAAAGAAATTAAAAAATAATCTTGAGAGCCACTTGAGTCTAATAGAAGAAATTAATGTGAGACAGTAGCCCCACCAGCTCTGTGGAGTTGATTTCTACACAGTTTAACAAGTAAGGTAATTTGTGTTTTTTTGTTTGTTTGTTTGCTAAGAGATAAGGTCTCACTCAGTCGCCCAGGCTTGGAAGTATAGCCTAGAACTCCTGGGCTCAAGCGATTCTCCTGCCTCAGCCTTCTGTAGCTAGGACTACAAGTGTGTGCCACCACGGTCACCAGATTTTTACTTTTATTGTTTGTACAGATGGGGGTCTCACTGTATTTCTCAGTCTGGTCTCTCAAACTCCGAGGCTCAAGCAGTCCTCCCTCTTCAGCCTTCCAAAGTGCTGGGATCATAGATGTGAGCCGCTGTAGCCGGCCTGCTTTTTCTTGATGAGGAGTAACTCTTCCATTTTGCTAGTTAAACTTGCTTGGGTGACTGATTCAGGAAACCCTCAGTTCTCCACTTGTCTTTTAACCCTCAGTTTTTCTTTTGAAAAAGAAGCCTGTAATGATACCCCAAAAGTCCAGATTTATAGCTTATTTTATTTATGATGATTCATAGTTTCTCCTTTAGATTGTGAGTTCATGTCTGAAGGGAAGAACTGGGTTAACAATTAGCTTCTCCTGTATGTCTATTTCATGGTCTTCTTTGACATTCTACTTTCTCTAATACATAGTTTCCTTTTTTAAATTAATTTTTAATTTCAGATTAATATGATTAGGTTACGACGTTTGTATTTGTTAGGTAAAGTCCCTGTTGTAGTTGTGTCCCTCTAATACATAGTTTCATTTGAGTCATACAGAAGTAGAGCTGACAGTAGCTCACCAACCATCCATCCACTCTTTTTTTTTCTTTTCTCTAATTTATTTATTTATTTTATTGTTAACTCATAGCTGTGTACATTAGTGCAATCAAGGGATACAATGTGCTGATCTCATATACAACCTGAAATATTCTCATCAAACTGTTCAACGTAGCCTTCATGGCATTTTCTTAGTTATTGTATGTAGACATTTGTATTCTGTCTTTAGTAAGTTTCGCCTGTACCCATTCTAAGATGCAACGTAGGTGTGGCCCCACCCATTACCCTCACTCTACCATAACCTCCCCCCTCCCTTCACTTTCCTTGACCGTTTCCTCATAGTCTTGTGCTATAGTTGGATTATGGCCTTCATGTGAAAGCTATAATTTAGCTTCATAGTAGGGATGAGTACATTGGATACTTTTTCTTCCATTTCTGAGATACTTTGCTAAGAAGAATATGTTCCAGCTCCATCCATGTAAACATGAAAGAGGTAAAGTCTCCATCTTTCTTTAAGGCTGCATAATATTCCATGGTATACATGTACCACAATTTGCTAGTCCATTCGTGGGTCGATGGGCACTTGGGCTTCTTCCATGATTTAGCAGTTGTGAATTGGGCTGCAATAAACATTCTGGTACAGATGTCTTTGTTATATTGTGATTTTTGGTCTTCTGGGTATAAACCTAGTAAAGGAATTATAGGATCGAATGGCAGGTCTATTTTTAGGTCTCTAAGTATTCTCCAAACAACCTTCCAGAAGGAAAGTATTAGTGTGCATTCCCACCAGCAGTGTAGAAGTGTGCCCTTTTCTCCACATCCACGCCAACATCTCTGGTTTTGGGATTTTGTTACGTGGGCCACTCTTACTGGGTATCTCTTACTGGGTACTCTTACTGTGGTATCTCAAAGTAGTTTTGGTTTGCATTTCTCTGATGATTAAAGATCATGAGCTTTTTTTCATGTGTCTGTAGATCGTGCCTCTGTCTTCTTCAGAGAAGTCTCTCTTCAAGTCCATTGCCCACCCTGAGATGGGATCACGTGTTCTTTTCTTGCTAATATGTTTGAGTTCTCTGTGGATTCTGGTTATTAGACCTTTATCGGAGGTATAACCTGCAAATATTTTCTACCATTCTGAGAGCTGTCTGCTTACTTTACTCACCATGTTCTTGGCTGTGATCAGGTCCCAGTAGTGTATTTTTTGATACTGCTTCAATTGCCTGGGGAGTCCTCCTCTTAAAATATTCACCCAGGTCGATTCCTTCAAGGGTTTTCCCCGCACTTTCTTCAAGTATTTTTATAGTTTTATGTCTTAAGTTTAGATCTTTGATCCAGTGAGAGTCTATCTTAGTTAATGGTGAAAGGTGTGGGTCCAGTTTCAGTCTTCTACAGGTTGCCAGCCAGTTCACCCACCACCATTTGTTAAATAGGGGATCTTTTCCCCACTGAATGTTTTTAATTGGCTTATCAAAGATCAAATAACAGGGGTGGTGCCTGAGGCTCAAAGGAGTAGGGTGCTGGCCCCATATGCTGGAGGTGGTGGGTTCAATCCCAGCCCTGGCCAAAAAATGCAAAAAAAAAAATCAAGTAAGGGTAAGTAGCTAGATTCATCTCTTAGTTCTCTATTCTGTTCCAGACATCTACTTCTCTATTTTAGTGCCAATACCATGCTGTTTTGATCACTATCCCGATTTATAGTACAGTCTCAGGTCTGGTAGCGTGATTGCTCCTGTTGTGTTTTTATTGCTGAGTAATGTTTTGGCTATTTGAGGTTTTTTCTGATTCCATATAAAACGAAGTATTATTTTTTCAAGATCTTTAAAATATGACAATGGAGCTTTAATAGGAATTGTATTAAAATTATATATTGCTTTGGGTAGTATAGACATTTTAACAATGTTGATTCTTCCCAGCCATGAGCATGGTATGTTTTTCCATTTGTTAACATCTTCAGCTATTTCTTTTCTTAAAGTTTCATAGTTCTCTTTATAGAAATCTTTCACGTCCTTTGTTAGGTATACTCCCAAATATTTCATCTAATTTGGCACTACTGTGAAACAATAGAGTCCTTGACTGTTTTTTCGGCTTGGTTATTGTTGGTATATAAAAAGGCTACAGATTTATGGGTGTTGATTTTGTAGCCTGAGACATTGCTGTATTCCTTGATCACTTCTAAAAGTTTTGTAGTAGAATCCCTAGTGTTTTCCAGATATACGATCATATCATCTGTGAAGAGTGAAAGTGTGATCTCTTCTGAGCCTATGTGGATACCCTTGATCGCCTTTTCTTCCCTAATTGCAGTGGCTAAAACTTCCATTACAATGTTTGTTTGTTTTTTTTTTTTTTTTAATTTGGCCGGGGCTGGGTTTGAACCCGCAACCTCCGGCATATGGGACCGGCGCCCTACCCGCTGAGCCACAGGCGCCGCCCAAACTTCCATTACAATGTTAAAGAGCAATGGAGACAATGGACGACCTTGCCTGGTTCCTGATCTGAGTGGAAATGATTTCAATTTAGCTCCATTCAATATGATATTGGCTCTGGGTTTGCCGTAGATGGTCTCTATTAGTTTAAGAAATGTCCCTTCTATACCAGTTTTCTTAAGGGGTTCTGATCATGAAGGGATGCTGGATATTATCAGAAGCTTTTTCTGCATCAATTGAAAGAATCATATGGTCCTTATTTTTTAGTTTGTTTATGTGCTGAATTACATTCATAGATTTATGTATATTGAACTAGCCTTGAGACCACTTGGTTGTGGTGTATAATTTTTTTAATGTGTTGTTGGATTCTGTTTGTTAGGATCTTATTGAGTATTTTAGCATCAATATTCATTAGTGATATCGGTCTATAATTTTCTTTTCTTGTTGGGTCTTTCCCTGGTTTGGGGATCAAGGTGATGTTTGCTTCATAGAACGTGTTGGGTAATATTCCTTCTTTTTCTGTATTTTGGAAGAGGTTTAGTAATATAGGTACTAGTTCTTCTTTAAATGTTTAGTAGGATTCTGACGTAAAGCCATCTGGTCCTGGGCTTTTCTTTTTAGGGAGATTTTGTATGGTTGATGCTATTTCAACAATACAAAATATAAGGATTTTTTGAATTTCTGAGGAGTCTGTTGTTATTTCATCTTTGCCATTTCTGATTGATGAAATTAGAGATTTTACTCTTTTTTTCCTGGTTAGGTTGGCCAAAGGTTTATGTGTTTTATTGATCTTTTCAAAAAAACAGCTTTTGGATTTATTGATCTGTTGTATAATTCTTTTGTTTTCAATTTCATTTAATTCTGCTCTGATTTTGGTTATTTCTTTTCTTCTGCTGGGTTTGGGGTTGGAGTGTTCTTCCTTCTCCAGTTGCTTGAGATGTCCCATTAAGTTATTAACTTACTCTCTTTCCGTTTCCTTGAGGAAAGCTTGCAGTGCTATAAATTTCCCTCTTAGGACTGCCTTTGCAATATACCAGAGGTTCTGGTAATTTGTGTCTTGATTGTTGTTTTATTCTAAAAATTTGGTGATTTCCTTCTTTTTTTTTTTTTTTTTGTAGAGACAGAGTCTCACTTTATGGCCCTCGGTAGAGTGCCGTGGCCTCACACAGCTCACAGCAACCTCCAACTCCTGGGCTTAAGTGATTCTCTTGCTTCAGCCTCCCGAGTAGCTGGAACTACAGGTGTCCGCCACAACACCCGGCTATTTTTTGGTTGCAGTTTGGCCTGGGCCGTGTTTGAACCTGTCACCCTCGGTATATGGGGCCGGGGCCTTACCAACTGAGCCACAAAGTGAAGTCACTTTGTCGCCGCCCCGAGGTGATTTCCTTCTTAATCTCGTCTATAACCCATCTATCCTTCAGCATAAGGTTGTTTAGCTTCCATGTTTTTGTATGGATAGGCGGGTTCCAGTTGTTATTGAGTTCAACTTTTATTCCATGATGGTCTGAGAAGATGCAGAGAGTAATTTCTATTTTTTTTTAATTTGCTGAGGTTAGATTTGTGGCCTAGCATGTGGTTGATTTTGGAGTATGTTCTGTGGGCTGATGAGAAGAATGTGTATTCAGTTTTGTTGGGATGAAATGTTCTGTAGATGTCTGTTAAGTCCAGATGTTGAATGGTTAAGTTTAAATCTGAAATTTCTTTGCTTAGCTTCTTTTTGGAGGATCTATCTAGCACCGCTAAAGGGGTGTTAAAATCTCCAACTACTACAGAACTGGAGGAAATCAAGTTGCTCATGTCCTTTAGAGTTTCTCTTATTAATTGAGGTGCATTCTGGTTGGGTGCATAAATATTAATAATTGAAATCTCATCATATTGAGTATTACCTTTAACAAATATGAAGTGTTCATCCTTATCCTTCCTTATTTCAGTTGTTTAAAGTCTATTGCTTCTGCGAATAGGATTCCAATGCCTGCTTTTTTCTGCTTTCCATTTGCCTGGAGTATAGATGACCATCCCTTCACCTTGAGTCTATATTTGTCTTTTAATGTTAAGATGCGATTCTTGTATGCAGCAGATATCTGGCTTGTGTTTTTGTATCCAGTCAGCCAACCTGTGCCTCTTTAGAGGACAATTTAAACCAGTCACATTAATTGAGAATATTGATAAGCCTTTCCAGAGTCCGGTGGACATTTTTAATCCTTTTGCGACTGTGGAAGTTGGAATTTGATCCAAATTTTCTAGGTGGGTTTACTTTTGTGGTGGAGGATTACGCTGGTCTTTATGGAGGATAGGTCTGAGAATATCCTGGAGAGCTGGTTTAGTTATGGCAAATTTCTTCAACATGTGAGTGTCATTGACGTAGTTCATTTCTCCATCATAAATGAAACTCAGTTTAGCTGGGTACAGGATCCTGGGTTGAAAGTTATTTTGTTTTAGGAGATTAAAAGTCGATGACCACCCTCTTCTAGCTTGAAAGGTTTCAGCAGAGAGATCTGCAGTTATTCTAATATTCTTGCCCTTGTACGTGATGGTTTTCTTTTGTCTGGCTGCTTTCAGAATTTTCTCCTTCATATTAACTTTAGTGAAATTGATTATGATGTGTCTGGGGGATGTCTTATTTAGGTTGAGTTGTGCTGGAGTTCTGAAACTGTCTGCTATCTGAATTTCAGAATCTCTTGGCATGTCTGGAAAGTTCTCCTTCATAATCTCATGGAGAAGAGACTGTGTGCCTTGTGAAGTCACTTTGTCGCTTTCGGGGATCCCTGTAAGACAAATATTCGTTTTATTCAAATAATCCCAGAGCTCTCTGAGAGAGTGATCTGTTTTTGCCCTCCATTTCTCTTCCTCTTTGAGAGTTTGGGAGTGTTGGAAAGCTTTGTCTTCAATGTCAGAAATCCTTTCTTCTGCTTGCTCCGTTCTGTTAATGAGAGATTCTCCTGTGTTTCTCAGATCTTTGAGGGCTGCAACTTCTTGTCTCAATGTGTCAAAATCTTTGGTCATTTGGTCTTTGAATTCTTTGAATTCTTAAGATAGCTTTTGGGTTACTGCTTGGAATTCTGATTGGATCTTATTTGCTATCCGGATTCTGAATTTGATTTCTGACATCTCAGCTATTTGTTTGTGCATGGGATCTTGTGCTGTGTCTGCCCCACTGATCCTTGGGGGAGTTGATCTACTCTGATTATTCATATTGCCAGAGTTTTTCTGTTGATTTCGCCTAATGACTGTTTTTCACCATTTCCTCTGGCCGTCCTCAGAGTTGGGGAGGTGTCTCTCCAAGATTGGACTCCAGTAGGATCATTGTATTGTTGCTGGATCTTTGTAGGGAGTGACCCTGTGTAGTTCCTCTGGGGCTGCCCCAGTCAGGGAGTTCTGGTTATGGACGCAGCTCCAGAATGTGACACACGCCAATCCAGCAATAGGGCAGGAGGTGACGCGCACGTTTCTGGGAGTGCCTGGCACCCAGTGACTTTGGCACAGAGCGCCCAAGGCTCCAGCAGTCTCTGGCCAAGAGAATGCCTCTGCGCAGAGGCAGGAACAGCTGCGGAGGGCACACAGCTACCAGAGTCCCTGGCCAGACGAGTGGGCCGGTGTGGAGGCAGGGAGGGTACAGGAGGGAGGATGCAGGGTTGTGTGGTTCCGCAGTTCCTGGTTAGGGCATGTGTAGGCCCTGTGGGTGCGAGTCATGGGTGGGGGGTCGCGGCGCAGCTCTTATGGAAGTCTGGGCGGTGCCAAGCCCTGTAGTTTGAGGTTGCTATGGGCTCTACCCAGGGCAATAGCCGGAGGCTCCAGTGTGCCAAAACCGGTCTCACTCTGCCCCTGAGGGTTAAGGCTTTAAGGCAGCTCAGTCCCTGCCTTTAGGCTGCTCAGTCACTAGGTTACTAGCTCCCGCCCGATCCTTGCTCTGTGACCCTGTGGACCCTGAGGGTGGAATTTGCCCGGGCAGTTCTCTCACAGTGGCTCCCTGCGGCCCACAGCTGCACACTATTAGCTCCATCCGGCTCAGCAGCTCAGTCTTGGGCCCTAGACAATGCCCAAAGTTCTCCACACTCCTGCTCAAGCTCTCCCCAAAGGCAGTTCAACTGAGTGCCAAGTCCAAAAACACCGAAACAGTTCACAGGTAAGGCCTTTCCGGTTTGCATTCTCACTGCTGCATGTACTTACGGCTGCCGGCGGGATTAGGTCGATAGAATACATGCAATCAATTGCCAGTTTTCCACTGTTTTTGTCCTCCTCTTGGGATCCAGAAGTCCCTTGCTGACTCCCTGTATCCTCAAAGGGATGATTATAGGGAGATCCCTTCAGCCAGAGATGCCTGGAGTCTTATCTCCCCCAGACTCACCGTGCCCAGTTGCAGGGAAGCTGTTACTCGGCCACCATCTTATTCCACCCTCCCATCCATCCACTCTTAACAGATTTTTCCACCAAAGGAGCAGAACATGGTAAGCAAGTATGTGCTGCCAAGTACAACACACACACACAATACACACACACAGCCCTTCTTCTCTCCCTTTGTCTGTCCCCACCGTATCCTGACCAATAACAGTCATTCTAGCAATCCAGCTGCAGTGTACCTTATTGAGTAAGACAGCATTGCTTGTCCAAGGCTCTGTGTAGTGTGTGTCCATGCAGAAGGTGATTTTATAGAGAGGGGGATTAGGTTGGCTTTTAGCAGCATTGTGACTCCCTTTCTGATTTAAGTTTTCGGGCTTCTCATCTTTGCACAGGTTTGGGGAAATAGGATGGAAAGAAAGAATAAGGACTGCTTAGGTGGGTGGGTCATGGGATATTATTATTTTTGGTTAGTGCAGTATCTCTTTGGCACAGCAGGTTTTAAGTTTTGAAGGCAGAATTCAATTTGGATCCCAAATTTTTAACATTGAATTTTGAAATTTGTGATTTTAGTCTTTGTTGACATTTTTTTCCTGTCGCCCTGAAAGGACTGTCTGGAATTAAATTATGTTAATTTCAAATAAATGGGACAGTGCTATATATTAGATTCATGAGCCACAGTATTTTTTTCTTTAAGGCAGTTCCTCTGAGTGAAATGCATATTATTCCATCCGTCCATCCATCTATTTTATTTGGCAATGAAGTAAGGCTATGTATGTTCTTTTGGGTTACGGTATCAAAGAATTTGGTTGGAGTATATAGTTCTTCACTTATGGGCAAGGAGACCATCTGGATTTGAAAGTGCTAGGGAGATAATTTGCCTTAGTCCATACAGCTAATGAGTACAGAAACAGGTTTGAACCCAAATCTCTTTTACCACTGCACATCTAAACATGGCCTACTTAATATCTTCTCAGAACTATCTCTTGTAGTAGTAGTTCCATCTGTTGAGTGTTGTTTTCTATTTTGTTTTTTTAAAGCTGTTTCTTACTCCTAAAGTCTTCTCCCACTCTTCCCTCCCTTCCTACCTACCTTCTGCCTGGTAAGATCCACAGGCAGCTGTAAAGCTGGAGAAACCTCAGAGGCTGTAGAGCCTGTTCGCTCAACTACTGGAAGAAACTGAGGCCCAGAGGAGCAAGGTCATCTGTGGGCACCTCTAAAATAACACCGCTGCCCCTGCCCCGCCCCCAGAGGCACTGTCTGTGTTTCTTATGGTACCTGCCCCATTTTCGCTCATGTTGCGTTTGCCTGCAGCTTGTTGGATTCTCTCTTGTAAACTGTAACCCTATGGAAGGTTCATTCATCTTCACCTTCTGATCACAGTACCTGGACTTGGGGGATGTCCAGTTGTTAGTTGTTGAACAAAACTTAGTAAGATGTTATAGAATGTTTTTAAAGAAACATTTACTTTCTGTCAGAAAAATACCCAAACCCTACTACCTGAAACAGTTCGCTTGTTTTTGCTAACATTGATGTCTGTATAATTAGGCTGCTGCCCTTCAGAGAAAGACTAAAGTTTCTCCCCCTACTCTTTCATATGTTAAATGTATACATTTTACACATATATTGACTCGTAAAACATGCTTGTGCCCATGTGCACGTGCGCACACACATATATACACACACAGATTAGGCAAAGGATACTTCAGTTTACTGTAGCCTTCTTAGAATTTGGAAGGCAGTGGGACTATCTCGTGAGTTATATGTCTGTGAATCTGTTAATCTTGCTTAACAGTCATACTGACCTGTCACATCTACCCTGTTTCCCCGAAAATAAGACATCCTCCGAAAATAAGACCTACTTACAGGAAAGATAAAGCGTCCCCTGAAAATAAGACCTAGCGCATCTTTGGGAGCACACCTTAAAATAAGACACTGTCTTATTTTCGGGGAAACAGGGTAAATTTTAGACCTGTTTTAGCCAGGGGCTTAGCTGTTATCCTTCTTCCTCTGTTTATAAGCAATGTGGTACAAAAATCCTTGTATCATGATATAATAGGCTATGCCCTTTGGCATCAGCCTGGAATTTGAATAACAGATTCCGTTTTTTCATGTTTGTGTAACCTTGGGGAAGTTATTTGATTTGCTTAAGCCTCAGTTTTCTCATCTATAAAGTGAGGACAATACATTCCTTATAAAATTGTTTTGAAAAGAAATTGACATGTCAAGTGCCTGACATGTAATAGGTACTTGGTAGGTAAATGCTCATAACCACTCTGGAATTACACAGCAATGAGAGATTTCTCAAGTATAAAAGACTTAAGGAGGCCCCTAGGAAAAAACTGTGTGGAAAATCAACTTAATATTCTGATTACATGGGGAAAAAAAAATCATTGTTTTTTTCTTTCAAAGATAGCAGAAAGCTTAGTTTGTTTTGAGTCTGAAACCTCTGTTGGCCTTCATGGTATGGAAACCTTCATGGTGTGGAAACTCAGACTCAAGGACTGCTCAGCTGTGGAAAGCAGCCTCTGTGTGTGTTACAGACTCAGGCGGTGGGCATGCAGGTGCCACGAATTATCAGGCACAGGGGGGCTAATGCAGGGAATAAAAATGTCAACTCAGTTTTCTTTTTTCTCATCAGAAAGCTATTTTATGGAAGCAGGACAATGATGGTAGTAGCATTGTTCTGGCTTGTGGAGATCAGTGTTTGAAAGCTGAAAAAAAAACCAGTGTATTGTGATGAGTATACTCTGCATACTGGAAATACTAAGTTCTGTGAGGCCAGAAATCTGTTGAAAAGTCTGATTCTTCAAGAAGGCATTATCCACAGAAACACATAGGTGTTAAATTTTGTTAATTTGGCTCCAGCTGAGCTGTTTAAGGTGGTATTTAGGTTGTGCCTAAAGTCACAGCTTGTGAGGTACCTGTGCGTGGAGGGTTCACTCTTCCTGAACTGGGCTTCTAGCCACAGCGTTGCAGCCTCCACAGGCAAACGATTTCATTGAGGTCCTCACCCTGTTAGCGGCTGAGACAGGAAAGAACATGTAGCTGAGAGCAAAAATTATTTATGTTTTAGGCCTTGAATTGCTAATAATAGTAAAATAGTTTTGTACTTTTTCAGGGTGCTTCATCATTTGATCTATTGTATTGTGGCAATAACAAAACAAGTGCTGGTGAATCTGTAAAATTTCTCCCATGTAACTTGTTGAGTGATGTTTCTTCCTGTTACATTTTCAGTTCAGGAGGTATTAGATTTTCCATTGTATGCTAGCCCTTTCGGGATCTTTGAGTTTTCATTCTTTAATTTGTTCAGATTGAATAATAGTTGATATTCAGAGCCTATTCAGTGGCAAGTACTGTGATACAGGGCATGAAGAAAGGTGGGACACCAAGTGCTTGTTAAGGGAACTGTGGGGAAGATGGGTCAATTAGGCTTTCTCTCCCGAAGGCCAGGAAGTGCCAGATAGTTCTGAGTAAAGATGATTAAGTGGGGCAGGTGTCCTGTTATTATACCTAATCGTCATTAGCTTTGATTTGGAACCACTGCTCTGGCTGTGATATAAGGCCCATGATATAGGACCCCACCCCCAATGCCGGACTTCCTAAGGAGGAAAGCTGCTTGTGACAGTTTGCCTGCCCCACAAGCTGGATGAAGGTAGATAGATGGCCCATGCTTGCTTATTGGCTCCCCTGAGCTGAAAAAGGGCATGTCCCAGCTACTTTCAGCTCTGTAGTTTTTCTCCAATGTGTCCAAATCCAGTGTGAACCTCCTTGGGCTCAACCATTGGCCTTACTGGAACTAATTCATATTTGCAAATAATTAAAAAAGGTGAAAATGGAGTTTTGAGAAGTTGGAAAAATGCTATCAGAGCTCAGAGGAAGGAGGGATTTCTTTTAGGAGAAGAGAATTTTATACCACGAAAAAGGAGCTTAGACAACCACCCCCCCACCCCCACCCCCGTGGCCTTTCAGCAAGGGGTCTCTCATACTGTTTTCCTTGCCTGTTTTCTTTAGGTCATGACTGCTGTGAGACAGTGAAGGTGCAGCTCTGTGCTTCCAAAGAGGGCCTTCCTGTGTTCGTGGTGGCTGAAGAAGACTTCCACTTTGTCCAGGATGAAGCGTATGATGCAGCCCAATTCCTGGCAACCAGTGCTGGAAATCAGCAGGCTCTGATTTTCACCCGTTTTCTTGACCGGTCAGGACCCCCATCTGGGGACGTGAACTCCCTCGATGAGAAGGTTGCGCTAGCGTTCAGACACCTGAAGCTGCCAGCAGAGTGGAATGTGCTGGGAACAGATCAGACTTTGCATGGTGAGAATTTATTTGTCCTACAAATATATTTCGAGTTTGGGATACTTCTGTTTTTTAATGGAATTGCATTTCTGTGGTCTTCATATTCAAGTTCTCTTCAGTGACTGAATCTTAAAATTACTGCAGCAAAATGGCTTTGATGGCATCTCTTCTAGTTTTGCAATCGAACTTTTAAGACTGTTCTTAGGATGAAATGACCCGAGATAGTACTCAAGCAGAAAGTGGCACATCACCTTCCTGTGGGTCTGGATTTCAGGTGTGATTTTGTTACCAAACCCAAAGAAGGGTCCAGTGTAGGTCCCATCTCTTCCCATACAAGAGCCAATTAATGTGATGAGGATTGCCAAGGAAGAAATTTTAGTGCAAAAGATGTCTCTTGCAAAAATGGGAAAAATGATCTCAAATCTGTCTCCTGATTGACTAAAGGCAAGGGCTTTTATAGTGGGCTGTGGAAGATGGGTCAGATTGTTGGAATTGAAGTGATGGGTCATCAGGTGTTCTGATTCAGGAATTAGCCACTGGTGATAGTAGTGGGGCTAGTTACATAATTAAGTCAGGTTGTTTGGTTTGACTGGTAAAGTCCCAGGGAACAAAAAGTCACTTGGGCAGGGGGTCATTTTGCAAGGCTAGTTTCAATCTTTCAAGCACCAAAGTGATCATGCTTCATGAAGAGAGTAGCAGAGTAACTTTCTCTGTGTTTAATTATCAAAGACAAGGTAAGGTTTTCAATGTATTTTTAGTTTCTGTAGGGATGTCCTGGAGCTGGAGGAAGGAAAAGGGTGGGGAGTGGGTGGAGGGAGCATGAGACTAGGATGAGCGCTGAGAAACCCCATACTTTTTAACCAGGTAGTCTCACTCATACTGATTTTTATTTACTGACCCTCCAGATAAGAGCTTATTGATGAAAGGACTCCACTTTCCAAAAACACTGATGTTGTGATACGTTCTCTTACTCAGACAAGGGTTTTCTCACATAACTCGTATCATGATTATATAGACATTTTCAAATGAAATGTAACATATACCTGGGGTCTGTTAAATAATACCTTGTTTTCCTCCTGAGCTCAAATCCAATAGAAAGATTTAGGAGTCCTGCAGACAGAGAAAAAACCTTTGCTTTATTACTGATGAAATTGCGATTTGAAGCTTAATGCTCGAGATTCTACCATAGGGTCTGCTTGTGCTTTCTGTGTGGTCATCGAAGGAGCTGGGCAATTGTATGACTGCCCTTGACGGTCCACCCAGCTCTGATTACTGTTTATGTGGGGTGGGCAGACCAGAAGTCACCCTCTCTGCAATTGAACAGATCCGGAGGAGAAATGCCCAGGGGGACATGCAGTTCCTGCTTTCCGATTCAGCAGAAGAGTTTATTCTTCCTTCCATGGAAGAGTGGTGAAGAGGTATTTGCCGGCTTTGATTCTTTTAAATCCATTGCATTTCACAGTTAAGCCAGTGATCAGGCATCAGAACGCTGTCCCATACTATCAGATACTGCCATAGTCGTCCTGTCCAGGTAAAATCTGAAAAAAAGGTGAACTGTAAACTTAAGGAAGGAAACATTTGTCCTTTTGTCTTTTTCTAATTAATAATGTCCAAAAAGGGAAAACAGGATCAATATAGTGTCCAAGAAACGTTTGCAGTGCTAATATTTAGAGATCAGAATATTTTATAGAGTGTGAGAACCTAATGATGGGCCCTAATATCTCTAGCTCCTTCCATTTCTGTTTCGATATAGGTGGGAATGATTATTCTGGTTGCCTTTTGAAATCACCATCAAGATAGAACTGTATTATTTATTTGTGGGCCTTATGGTATTTTTATGGTTTCATTTTGCCATCTTAAAGAAGGACTCGGAGTTGGATAGTTGTTACCATAACTAAAAAGAACTGTTAAATAAAGCAAGGGTCCTTAACATCAGATGTCTTGCTTCCCTCTCCAGGCCTTAGCTTCCTTGTTTTTAATAGGTGAGAACTAGCCAGTTTTTAATATTTTTGGGTACTTCCCATGTACTCCTTAAGTTTCTGTTATACAACATTGCTTATGCAGTGCTAACAAAAGCTAAACCAAATTTGAGCACTTAAGGAAATACAAATTAAAACCACATTGAGATACCATTACACGTTTATTAGAATGGATTAAAAATAGCAAGTGCAAGCAAGCACGGAGAACATCTCATGATGCTTGTAGGAATGCAAAACACACAGATACTCTGGAAAACTTCGCTTTCTTAGAGTTTAAACATACACTTAACTGTATGACCCAGTAATCCCACTTCTGGGTATTTATCCTAGAGAAATGAAAATGTCACTAAAAAGTCTGTGCACAAATGTGGCTATAGTAGCAATATTTATAATCACCAAAAAACTGGAAATAATCCAGATCTCTTATTGAGTGAATATGTGAACTATGATATATTCATACAGTAGAATATGACTCAGCAATAAAAAAATATTGACATGTGCACAACGTGGATGCATTTTTTAAATGCGTTATGCTCAGTTTACAAAGGTTTTATACCATATGGCTCCATCTATGTGATATTCTGGAAAGGCACAATTACAGAAACAGATTAATAGTTGGCAAGGACTGGAAGTAGAGGAAAGGTCTTGACTACAAAGGGGTATTGTGAGGGAATTCTTTGGGGGTGTTGGGGTTGTTTGTATCTTGTTAGTGATGGTAGCTATGCACGTGTTAAAACTCACAGAACCGTATGTCCCCAGAAGTGAATGTTATGGTACAAACATTTAAAATAACTTAAATCAAATGTTGGCTTTAAACTTCTCGAGGTAAAATGCACGCAAGGGACATGATAGAACTTTTTTTTTTTTAAGTCGTCATCTGGGATCAGAAATCTGATTTTTAGTATTCAGTTCACATTCTGCAGTTTAAGTTCTATTATACATGAGACTCTAGGAACACTAGATATGGTAAGGGTGTCTGTTAACGAATTTATCATGCTTGCCATGGAATTTAATGGGATGAATATAATGGAATAGTCTTTTTACCTCAATGAGTTGCACATCAAATAGTTTTTTAAAGGTATTTAAATGAAAAAGGCATAAAGTAAGCATATTGCCTGGGTTAATAAAGGTAAATAGGGCCCCAGGTTGTTAATAGGACTACTTGCATTAGAAAGGTATGATGTTCTAGCCTAATACTTGCACAAAAGAGTCATGTAAGATTTATGGGTAATCTTCCTACTATTTAATTGTTTAGATGCAATGCTTTTTAACCTATTTCAGATCAGTGACTCCTTTCAAAATTAGATTTCTCCTCAGGAAAAAAATGTTTATATATGCCTACCTGGAAATATTTACATATAGTAAATTTCATAGTCTCCAAACTTCAGGCACCCAATATGGAGTTAAGAACTCTTCGTTTAGATTTGCTGTTGTCAAATGTAAAAGCATAGACATTGGAGCCAGACTGTTTATATCCTGGATTCATTGCAAAGGTTTGTGCAAAATAACTTAATTTTTCTATTACTCAATTTTTTCCATCTGGGATGAAAAAAATTCCTAAAGTGGAGGAAAGTGTAGTCTGTCTGATAATGTGTTAGTTTGCAAGCTGTTTGTTTTGAACATACCATGACCAATATCCAGAAACTTCTTGGAGACACGACATATTGGTGAGCATAACAAGGGAAGAGAACAGGTTCTTCTAGGCCAGTGTTTCTCACCCTTTTTTATCTCCTGGCACACTTGAAGCTGTAGTTAACTTCCAGAGCACACTTAAATTATGTTGATTTAAAAAAACGAGTAAAAAAAGAATATACTTTGCTTTGAACTTCGCTCAAAAATAATTTAATCAATGATCTTTAAAATTTTTTTGTGACACACCAAAGATCGCTCATGGCACATCACTGTGCCACAGCACATGGGTTGAAAATCACAGCTCTAGAGGCTAAAACAGGACAGCACTCCAGGGCTCTTCAAAGCAGCACAGACTTTCTTCCTTTTGCTTTTACCTTTCTCTAAAGTAATCCTCACTTTAAACATGAAGAAGAGTGAGTTTGTCCATTTTAGCTCTTCTAGGCGTTCTCTAATCCCTACTCACCTAGAGAAACCTCTACCCTGGGCCTTTCTTGCCACACTTCTGCCTTAAGGCTCCCTCTGGATGGAGGAGCATGGTGAGGAGCACGTTCTCCAGTTCTCACTTAGTGGTCTCTGCTCTTTACTGACATGGTGCTTAGTGAGAATGGTGAGTGGGGATGGCTTTTCCCTGGGAAACCCTGGAAGAGCAGCAGTGTTAACTCTTGGGAACCTGAAAGTCAGCCCGCCGAAGGCCTACTCTGGAGGAAGCCAGGAGAAATGAACCAGGGAAGGCGCGTGCGATGAGAACAGCCCTTGCGTTCCCTGAATAATGTGCACCTCTCGTCGGTTAGCAGAATGGCAGCCACAGTCATTTGGAGATTTAGTTCCCACACCCCTTTCTGTGGAAATTTCTCCTTAGCTACACTAGTATTTACATGTTTTTCCAGCCATCATCACTGCTTAAAAAAGAAAATAATAAAATATTAAGACTGCTAATGGGAGTTTTTTGCAGAAGATTAATGTCTGTTGACTCCAAGACAGGCAGTACCTAGTAGGGACAGAACTTTGGCACCTAAAAGGTTTTGTTGCTTTTCAAACCTTGGTTTTGTCACAAAGTTACAATCTCATTTTTCCAGAAGCCTGTTTTCTCACATTGGCCTGTTTTGCTTCCTTCCCCGTGCAGTGTAGGTCTTGCATGGTATGAGACTGCAGGTTTATTTCAGAGGCAGTCCAGAGTCAAGAAGGAAAGGCAATTGTGGAATCTCATAGATTCAAAGCACACTGTGAGCAGGGCTTGCTGGGTGGGTTGATAGGGTGAGAAAGTACATGTAGTTCTTGATTATTGTTCCGTTTGTAGAACTTAGAGCATTTTATTTAGTCAGAGAATCCAACAGCTTGGAAAAGATGCAGCCCTCTAGCAGGCTCCTCGTGGTTGGATGCCCACTAGGCAGACTGGCTTCTTTGCAGAGCTGAGGGAATGTGTTTGGAAGGTATAGCAGCAGGTAGCAAGTGGCACGTGAGATGTGTTCTACCCGTCTTCTCTGTGGGTTGAAGTTAGGCCTGCAGAGATCTCTCCAATTAAGTACTGTTAAAAGAAAAATCAACAAAATGGGGCCTGAAATAACATTACAGCCTAAAGAAAAGGGGAAATCGCGTATTCAGTTGGAACATTCTGGGTACGATTTTAAGAAACCAAACAAATCTACAAATTTTCCTTCTGTTCTTTAATAGATGTCAAATCTGTTGGGAAATTAGAGAAAGAAGTAAGGAGAAAAATAGGCTTAATTAGCATATCAGTCAGTGTTCAAGCGGAAAGGCACAAACATTAGGAGAAGTACATATTAAGATTTGTTACAGGGAATGGTTTATTCAATGGTGGGGGCTGGCTTAGCAAGCCCAAAATTCATAGGGCAGAAAGGGGAGGGGAGGGTCATTGGCAAGGTTAGCTTGTCAGTTTGGGCTAAGCTGTAGTCCTCAGCCAGGAAGGCGAGGTCCCAAGAGGATGGAACTCCAGGCACAGGGTGAGCTTTCCTCTACATGTGTAATTTTCCTCCCCTCCCTTACCCCCTCTAAGCCCCACTTTTAAAGGCCTACCCAGATTATCCAGGATAACTTCCCTTATGAGATCAACTGATTAGGGGATTTAATCACATCTGCAAAGAACTCATGAAGGCAAACATGGAAGGGGAATTGGTGAAAATAATGCAAGGATTTTCAGATTCCCAAAGCTTAATTAAATTCTCACCAGGGCAAAGGACCCAATTGACATTATAGGGGAGGCAGTTAATGATCTAAAAAAGCAAATTTGCATAACTCTTAGACTGCAGAGGAAGATGTCAGAATCAGGAGAGGAAACACTTGATAGAGAGTAGAGAACAGAGTTTGACCCTAAATTATTAGTGCTGTGCAATTTAAACAGACAAAAGGAACAAAAGCAATGATGGAAATAGGTTGGGTAAACTCTCAAAACAACATGGACTAAAAGGAACTACATTTGTGTGTTCCTTTGTTTCTCCCTTTGGACCTTGGCCTCTTCTGTAAACCTAATTCACGTGACCTCTATGCGGATCGAGTGGAAGTGGTGAGAGGTGAACAGGAAAATGTCTAAAAGTAGGTTATATGCGTGCCATGGACCCCTGCCCCTACTCAACAATAAAAAGGAATTGCACTACTGATACATGCAGCACTATGGGTCTCAGACATCACGCGGAACGGAAGAAGTCTTGCACGAGTATATGAATTGTGTAATTTCATTTATTTGAAGTTCTAGAACAGGCAAAATTAATAATCTATGATGAAAAGTTCACAGTAAGTGGTTAACTCTAGGGATAGCAAGGAGGGGATTAACTGGGAATGGGGACAAAAACTTTTTTTTCGGATGTTGTTAATGTTCTTTATGTTGATGTTTGGGTTACCTGGGTATATGCATTTGCCAAAATTTACAAAGTCATGTACTATACATTTGTATTGCACTATATATACATATACTACCTAAAATTATAACCGTATGTTGAAATCTAGTTAATGAGATGCATGCTGAAGTATTTTGGGGGTGAAATGTCTTCAGCTTATTTTGAAATGCATAAGAATAAATGTGGTAGATGAATAAAGAGAAGGATAGTTGGCTAGATATGTGGTAACGCAAATATAGAAAAACATTAATTACAGGATGTAGGTTGGTAGTATTGGTTATTTGTTATATAATTCTTTCAAGTTATGTGTACATGTGAAAGTTAATAAAATGTTGGGAGCATGAAAAGGTGCTTTTTAAACCACATTAGCTTGCTGGGGTGATTTTTTTTTTTTTTTTCTTTTCAAAAAGAGTGCAATCATGGAAAGGATATCTTTTTAGACTCCTGACAGCGCAGCTTTAAAATCATGATTCTGGCTGTGGGCAAGTTATTCATTCCATGGACTTGCCTTCATTTATAGAATAAGGATAATGAGACTGTACAGCAGCGGTTCAGATCTCAACCTGTGGGTCGTGATCCTCCTCCCCTTTTTTTTAGAGACAGAGTTTCGTTTTATTGCCTTCGGTAGAGTGCTATGGTGTCACAGCTCACAGCAACCTCCAATTCCTGGGCTTAGGCAATTCTCTTGCCTCAGCCTCCCGAGTAGCTGGGACTACAGGTGCCTGCCACAACACCTGGCTATTTTTTATTTATTTATTTTTTTGCAGTTTGGCCAGGGCTGGGTTTGAACCCACCACCCTCAGTACATAGGGCCAGCGCCCTACCCACTGAGCCACAGGTGCCACCCGCGACCCCTTTTTAACAATGAAAATACATTGCGGCATTAGGAAGGTTGAGAACCACTGCTGTACAGGGTTATTATGAAGATAGAATTGAAAAAGTTGAGGTAAACTACATGGTGCTTAGTAGGTCCTCACTATGTATTTTTTTATCTGTTGTCTGCAGAAAGGGCCTACCTCACATCAGATGTAGTGTCTGCTGCTATGACTTAATACTGAGATGGGGGGAGGAGAGAGTGCAGGAGTCAGGGGCCAGCTTCTGAACAGGTGCATGGCCTTGATCATTGAGCATTTTACTCACATACTGAGCTGACTCAGCAAATAAGGGACCAGAATGGGGTGGAAGGTAAAGAGACAACTGCTTTGGGGAACTGTTACCTGTAATGTCAGAATTAACCAACTTCTAAAAGAATAAATATTTCCTGTTGCGTGCCTCCTTGGCTCTTTGGTTTTTGATAAGAATGTCAGAACAATTCTAAGACACATTAGCTGGTGATATTTGATCTTTTTGTCTTTTTTTTTTTTCTTTTTGAGACAAGATCTTGCTCTGTTGCCTAGGCTAGAGTGCAGTGGCATGATTGTAGCTCACTGTGCTGCCTCAAACTCCTGAGCTCAAGCTGTCCTCTTGCCTTAACCTCCCAGGTGCTGAGACTACAGGTGTGCATCACCACACCTGGCTTATTTTTTCTGTTTTTAGTAAAGATGGGGATATCATCCTTGGTCAGGCTGTTCTCGAATTCCTGAGCTCAGGCGATCCTCCCACTTCCCCTTCCCAGAGTACTAGGATTATAGATGTGACTCACTGTGCCCAGTCCTTTTTGTCCTTTTGTTTAGTCTTGCTACCTGCTCAGAGGTGTTATTAAAATTTGTACCTGCACATGTAATTGTTTCTTCTGGGACAGTGATTTCTTTCCAGCCACATGCTTTTGCTTGAACACCCTATAAATCCTGAATTGCTCAGTGTGTATAGTTCTGTAGGGAAAATACAGTGTGAAAGACAGGTTGTGCTTCCAAAGAAATTTACCTTGGGAATACGGATGCTACATGAATACACAGGTGACATTAGGAAACAGTGCAGTTCATCATAAAAATCACAGCTTCAAAGATGCATTTATTCCTATTGTGAAATTCACATATAGTAGTATCAAAGAACTTCAGGGTAAAGAGAAAACCGTGTGGCCCAAGAAATCCTGAGAATACTTAATGAAGAAGTTGAGGCCCATGGGATTCCGTGAAGAATGAGAGACACTAGCTAAGCTGAGGAGGAAGGCACAACCCCCGGCTCCTGGAGTTCATGTGTGCAGCCTTGTGTGTACAGACGGCCATATGCACAGCCCTGCAGCAGCCTGAGCTCCTGCCATCACAGGCGGCTGAGGAAGAAATGGAGCAGTGCTAGTGAACCCACCATGTGTTTTGAAGCCCAAGAAGATTGGGAGGCAGCAGGGAAAGAGCAACTGGCACTTACCGGGTGCCTGCTGCAGCCACTCCATATGCACGCATGTCACCCACCTCTCCTGTGTTACAGTGGCCCAGAGTGAGCGATGGTATCTTACTCTAGGGATGAAGAAAGTGAGCGAGGTTCAGAGAGTGAATCATGCCTGGTGACAAATGGTAAATGCCAGGTTTGAACCCAGAGCCCTTCCTCATTCCTTGACTTTGAGTGTGACTCACTATACCAAGAAGAAACCCTCATTTCAAGTGAAATAAGTTTGAGCACATGGTTTCCTTTCTGAAGTTATTAATGCATTATCTTAGAGTTAGTCTTATTACGCCCGAAGATGCATTTCTTTCTCTCCTTAAACAATTGAAAAAGCTGGTGGAGCCAGCAATTCCATTTGCCCTTATTGTAGGGAGATAAAAAGACCTGTGTAGTTAACAAGCAAAACCTGTTTTTATGTTGTGCCAACTCCTGTCTGGGCGTTCTTTTAAAAAGTAATTATACTCTTTATGATACACCCATTTAAGTCCTTACAGCTATTTCCCATGGGTCCCCATGTTGTGGGGCTATATTCACTTCTATTTTTTCTTTAAAGGAAAAAAAAAGTGTGTAGAGTCACCCTTATACATCTGCCTGTGAAGATGGTTGAACAAATACTGTATGTTGTCACAATATAGGAATGGCTTGATTCTTTTCTGGTATTATCTTCTAATGATGATTTTGCTTTCTATGCTTTTTGGAGCTTTGTTCTGTCTTTATTCTACCTAATTCTGTGGTAAAGTCATTCACACTGTTCATTGTGGCTTAAGTTCAGGATCTTAGCACTTGGAGGCAGTGGCGTTACCCAACTGTCTTTTTTTCTGTTTGCTTTGTGTTTATATGCTCTCCTCACTCACATTCATTTTCCACCCCATTTACAGATGCTGGCCCTCGGGAGACGTTAATGCATTTTGCTGTGAGGCTGGGACTGCTGAGGTTGACGTGGTTCCTGTTGCAGAAGCCAGGTGGCCGTGGAGCCCTCAGCATCCACAACCAGGAAGGGGCGACGCCTGTGAGCTTGGCCTTGGAGCGAGGTTATCATAAGCTGCACCAGCTTCTGACCGAGTGAGTGCTCTTGCTTCCCGATCCCCTCCCTCCCCACAGCCCCACCCCACTTCACACTAGTACTGCCCACTTGGCATCTCACTGTGAGTTTGCCAAGAAATGAAACCTCCACTCAGTACCTTGCCTTCTTCTGGAGCTTGGTAAGCTTCTCCTGCTTACAGCTTCTTTGTCGGAGAGACAAATGTGAGTCATGCTGCTGTTTTCTGTCTCCTCTGCCTCCCTACGCCTTCTCTGCTTCTTAGCTCTTATGTTTTACTGCAAACTCCAAATGAGTCTTGCCTGTGGGGGTAGCAGTGTAAATACCAGTGTATACTGTTTGTCCTACTTTAATGCAGAGGGAACAGTTTTTCTGTGCTGTGTATTTTTTTTTTCTGGTGTGTCTCTTAAGACTTGAAAGAGTTAATTAGAACCATTACTTTCATATTATAATTATATACAGAAATATGGCGACTATTAAATTTTGAATTGAATGTAATTTCTATGAATAAAATTTGAAAGCAGTGGTTTCTTCATATGAATAGTAATAAAGAACAACTGTGAGTTCTGGAAATGCGCGGTAGGCAATCCTGTCTGCTGTTGGGTTCAATTGTTACAAGTTCTAACTCTTTAAAAAAGAGTCCTTTGGACGAAGGTTGTTAGTCAAAACGTATTTTTTTTCTTGTATAAATAAATAAATGTATTAGAGCAGCCAATTTTTTTTTTTTTTTTTGTAGAGACAGAATCTCACTGTACCGCCCTCTGGTAGAGTGCTGTGGCATCACACGGCTCACAGCAACCTCTAACTCTTGGGCTTACGCGATTCTCTTGCCTCAGCCTCCCGAGCAGCTGGGACTACAGGCGCCCGACACAATGCCCGGCTATTTTTTTTTTGTTGTTGTTGCAGTTTGGCGAGGCTGGGTTTGAACCCGCCACCCTCGGCATATGGGGCCGGCGCCCTACTCACTGAGCCACAGGCGCCGCCCCCAGCCAATATTTTTAATTGAAGTATTTATAAATGTTAGAAGCTTTAAGAATAGTTTCTCTTATTTAATTTTTTTTTTTATTGGTTTTATGGTTATTCTCTTTTTTTTCCACATTATCTGAACAAGAATAAATCCCATTGGATCGACATTGTTTTTTTGGAGACAGGGTCTCACTCTGTTGTCCCAGGCTAGAGTGCTGGTGTCATAGTTCACAGCAATCTTAAACTCTTGGACTCAAGCCACCTTCTTGCCTCAGCTTTCTGAGTAGCTGGGCTTCAGGTGCCTGCCACAGTGCCTGGCTAATTTTTTTTTTCTTTCTATTTTTTTTTTTTTTTTTTAGTAGAAACGGGGTCTCACTCTTACCTAGGCTGTTCTCAAACTCTTGAGCACAGGCAGTCCACCCATCTCTGCCTCCCAGAGTGCTGGGATTATAGGCGTGAGCCACCGCACCCAACCTGGATCTATGCTCTTTAGTAGTTGAGGGAACCTTACAAATTGAACTGGTATTACCAAATTCTTAGAGGTTTTCTTTATGCCAGATTTAATTTAGTTGCATTTTATATTTCACCATTTTACTGTGTATGTGCAGGATAATCTCGAAGGATCAAGAAGAGATCTTAGAATGTAATGCTGCTTGCAGTTTCAGAAACAGTTTTTTCTTGCTTCACTTGCCTGTCCGATCATGTCAGACAGAAGGTTCATGCAGAAAGCTTTCTGATGAGAGCTACAGATACAGTGGTGGCAGGAGGGGCACCCTTCATCTCAAATGAGCTTTGGATACCTGAGCTCTCCTGTGACAGTATTCCACATATGTTCCATCTGGCCAGCAATTGGATTCATTCTGCTGTTTGCCTCAGGAAGAGAAGCCACATCTGAGAAGTTGAAAGAATTATCTTAGTATAGCTGTTGTGAAGTTCAATTGCAGTTCCTCTGAATTTGATTTCATAGCTCCGTTTTTGCTGGGAAGCAGAGTTGGTTAAGGATTGCCATCCAAATGGGGAAATAAAGTGACTACAACAGCTTCATTATATGCTTGGAGGGGTGTCACAAGACTTATTGCAGCACAGCTGCAAGGAAACTAGTTCTTGGAGAAGTTTTTTTTCTTTGTTTTTCTTGCTTTAAAGTACACCTCTACTGCATGTGGGAAAGTTACTTATCTCCTTGGGAGACTGGTTAAAGGAAAACTGACTTGAGAAATCTCCCATTAGAGGACTCTGCTGGGAGAATATGATCACCTTGCTGCAGATCTGGCCCTTAACTTGAATTCTTCTCGGCTGTTCTGTTCTAAAGCCCAGAAAAGGTGCTGAGTCATAGTTAGCAATTAAAGAATAGTAAGAAGGTGATCTTACTAAATCCCCCAGTCTTAAACTGTGATGCTAGTAAACTTTGCTAGAATTTCAAATGTTACAGGATCAGGAAAGATCATTGGGTGGTTTTTGTTTTCTCTCAATAAGATATACGTAACATAAAACTTAACTATTTTTAGGTATACAATTAAGTGTAAGTGTACTGTGAATGTATATAAATATAATTCAATGTGCTTAAGTGGCATTAAGTACATTTGCAGTGTTACATAATCCTCAGCACTGTTCATTACCAGAACTTTTTCATCACTCCGGACAGTAACTCTGTACCCATAAAGTATTAACTTCCCATCACTCCCTTTCCCACAGCCCCTGATAACTTCTGTTCTACTTTCTGCCTGTAAGAATTTGCCCGTTCTAGGAACTGTATGTATATGTGTTTAAGTGGAGCCATGCCATATTCTTCTGTGTCTGTCAGCTTTCACATAGCATAATGTCCTCGGGGTCCATCCGTGTTGTATCATGTGTCAGAATAATGTGTGTTTCAAAATTGGTAAAAGAGTATATTTTAAACAGTTTTACTGGTCTCAAACTCTTGAGCTCAAGCAATCCACCTGCCTCGGCCGCCCAGAGTACTAGGATTACAGGTGTGTGCCACCGTGCCTGGCCACTCCTTTGATTCTTAACAAGGGGCCCAAGAATAAATGTCCTGAGGTCTGCATTTCTTGAAATTAGAGGCCAAACTTTGTGCACATGTGAATCTGAATAAAGATTTTGCTTTATGAAATGCACAGAGGGTTTTTGTAGAAAGGTAAGAACTGTCACATTATCTGATGCTGTCTTTTTAGTAGTTTACTAAAATCTTTAGACTTTGGGTGTCTTATACCTCATCCTTTATTTTTTTGTAAATTTTCCCCAAATAGGCTTGTCCCTTTCATTGATTGACTCTTTTCAATTAGTGTAAGATTGAAGTGTGATTATGTATAGTTTACACTTTTTAAATAAGTAATTGCATTCTACTCTTTATTGAAAACTCAAGCTTATTTAACCTTTTTTACAGCTCTCCCAAAATACATTTGTTGTTTTAATTTCTTGCTGCTTTGTCTTGTTTTTTGGTTTTTTATTTTGATGGTGGTGTGGAGGAACCCCGGGCATTGTTCTCATTAGGGCCTAAGTTCTTTCTGTGTTTCTGTGTTTGAGGCTTATTTTGATAAACTGAGTCTTCTTCTATGTGAAAATTATGATTAGCCTTTCTTGAAGACAGGAGGATTCTGTAAGAACTGTTTATTTAGAAAACTCTTCAAATTTATATTAAATTCCACCAAATAGTAACAGCTATTCACACATGTGAATGAGTGCACAGAACAGACCTCGCCAGGCAGGCACTAGCTGTGGGTCATGATGTTTTGCTGTAGGCAGCATCAGCCCCTTTCTTAGGGTTCCTGCCTGTAAGGTCTCAAGTCCTTTGAAGACATCTGCATGTGAACCATGTTCAGGGTGGGGCGGCAGAGTGCTCAAGCATTGAGCAAGATGTTCTGTCACACCGTGATTGCTTTTTTAGGGTCCTCTTCCTGACAAGTGGGTCCTCAGTAGCCCATCTAGTGCCAAACAAGTTCAGAGCCTTTCTTTTGCTTAGTAAGAGAAAGGATGAAACAAACGTGCAAACCGGCCCTCAAAATAATAGCCAGGACTCAGGATTTAGGTTGACCTGACATTTCTCTGTCCTGAGTCTCATTTATCAGTCTATCCATTCATCTGTCCATCTGATCATCTTTGCCAGCATGTGATCTGGGCCTTTGAGTTGTGAAGATGAGGTATCAGGACTGACTGGAAACTAGAGGAGAGGAGGGCACTAACATTGATGGAACGCTGAGTCCTTGCTTTGTGCTGTGCACAGCACCGCTCCCCTGCTCTCCCTGTGCTCTCATTCTACCCTCTCAGCAAACTCCCAGGGCACTGCTTTCCACCCATTGTGCCCCAAGAGGATCTCAGCGTGGTGCAAGAATTTTTAAAGATCATTAATTAAATTATTTTTGAAAGAAATTCAAAGCACAGTAAGTATATATTTTTTGTTTATTTTTTTAATCAACATGATTTAAGCATGCCACTGAAGTTTTAATTAAAACACTGCTCTAAGGTGTAGCTAGTGCAATTAGTATTCTCCTGCCCATGAAAAGCAGACCCGGAGAGGCTAAATAGCCTGCCCAGGGGCACATAAGTCACCTTTACTCACAAGCCTCTCTTTAGGTTGTTTTCAGACATACTGGTATAATTTTGTGAGGAGGTGTGTTTGGTAGCATTGTCAGGCTTTTAACCAAAGACCCTGTTTCAAAAAATTAAAAAAAATAATAATAATAATAAAAATGTTCTTTCTAAGGGTATCTGGCCAGTGCACACTGTGTTAATGTTTATATTAACTCTAAAAGTATTTCTCGATCCATTTGAAAACTCTTGCTTGTTTTTGTACATGACATTAAGTTTTTATGATCACTAGGTATAGCATTTTTACCCTTATATATTTTACGCTTTCACTGGCCAATAGGATTTCTTCATAAAAAGCACATAGGAGATTTGTATTTTAAATTATATGGAGAATACTTACTTTAATAGTATTTCATGGATTGATAGTGCTGCCTCACTGATGATGCTAGTAACCTCTCCTTCACTAGGTCCTTGATCGCGTAAATGTTAAATATGCGTCCAACTGTTTGGCTTTAAAAATGACACAGCTGAACCTGAGTGCATCTGTTATTTAGCATCTGTAGGCTTCAGTTTCTTCATCTGTAAAATGGGAAAAAATAATATATACTTCATAAATCTGTTAGGATTAAATGAGAACATGCTTATAAAGGTCTTATAACTGAAGCTATTCCTTATTTGGAGAGCTACGAAGGAAGATTCGTTGGAAATATTTCAGCTTTGTGTGACTATGACATCTCGCTTCACCACCATCCAATTTCTGACTTAACTGTTTTCCAGTCAACCTCCCCCCACAGTTGTAACACTCTCTTGAAACAGCTTGCTCAATCTCTCTGCTTTCTTACTGGATTTTTTCAGGTATATAGCGGTAGGTGATAATAGGGGTAGCTGCCTTATAGTTACGTTTCAAACAAGTTCCCTATGCCTTTTTTTTTTTTTTTTTAAGTCTTATATTCAGAAACTGCTATCATTTTTTGTTCACAAATCACATAAGCTTTATAGTATACTGACGTCATACTTGAGCATCTTGGGTGTCCAGACACTCCACTAACACTTTGCATTCATGTACTTTTGATCCTCACAACAAACTCAGTATCCTCTCTTCACAGATGAGGAAATTAAAGTCCAGGGAAATTTAAGTAACTAGTTCAGTATCACACAGGTAAGTCATGTTAGAATAAGGACTCAAACCAAATCTACCTTTCCAGCTGATGTTCTAACCTTTACCTTTTAAAACTCTATTTTTAATTATTTAAAAGCATAAATACAGAACAAAGTACTGGTATGTAGTAGTTGCTCAAATGATACTCTTTCTTTCCTTTTCTTTGCACTTATGCTAATTATTAAGGGAGAGCAGCACTTCTGTGTCCATCCTCCCAAAAAGGGGAGAGGAAAACTGAATTTTAGCACCTAAATGTGTAGTGGATCTGTGCATACACAAATATCTGACCATAACTAGCCTAGCACCCTGCAGATAGCTGGGATCCCAATTTATTCTGAGATGGAACAGCTAGGTACCCCACGCCCCTTCTGGCATTTAGCTTTTTGCTCCATTTTGGTAGAGTTGTGGTTAATTTTGTAGAACTCATTGGGGTTTGGCACTGTTATGACAGTGTGGTTTCACGGGCGATATTGCAACAGGCCTGAAAGAAGGAACTTAATGCTGCAGTTCCTTGTCACAAGTAGCCTCAGAACAAAACACGCCTTTTGGGAGGGCCGATCTAGCTGCTTTTCTCTACTTTTAAAGCTGTAGTATGAAGCTGTAACTGAAGTAGGATGGGCTTGCGATACTCGTGGTGCTTGGGCAGCCCTGTGTGAGTACCAACTTCAGACCGATGCTTTGTCCATCTTCATTGTTGACTCACGTTTTCTGTTAAAATTTAACAGTATGCATCTTTGAATTTTCCCTGAATGACTAGTGGTAAGACTAGACAAGTGTTTTTCTCTTTAGTAAATTTGACCAGGTTTTACATGTGTGTTGGCATTAAGCTCGAATTTTTGAGTTGGCAAGGTGAGAAGGCAGAGGTTGATTGGTGTTGATTGTTGCATTGCAGCTAGAATGCTAGGTGATTAGTTGGAAATTCATTTTGGGCTTACTGAATTTCGTACCACATAAACCATGAGGTTTTGGACTAGTGAAGGAATAGCCTCTAATTTGTGCACTTTGCAGTTGAAAACTTGCTGTGGATCCTATAGAATTTATGATAAGGGGAAAACCTAATATTCCTGACTAACTTCTAATACATTATGTCAAACATATGGTTTGTATAATTTGTTGTTTGAAAGTGTTTTCAGGTGTAGGTATTGTTATGTTAAATAGTGGAAAGAGGCACATAAATTTCAGAATTAGGTCTGGGTATAGATTCTGCCAGTGGCAACTGTCACTCAATGGGACAGAGACTATTCTGTGACTGCTTACTTAACTTTGTGCCTTTTATCATTCTAACCTTAGGCCTGCCTTCCTCTTTATCCTTTGCCATACACACACACACACACACACACACACACACACACACGACTCAGTTTCCGCCTGTGGAAAACAATATCTGCCTCAAAATTGTTATAAGAATTGAAAGTAGGTGATATTAAACCAGTAACATTTATGATGGTCATCACACATTATGTACTGTGCATAATTGTGTGTGCTGTCTCTTTATCTGACTGGCAGTGCAGTGGGTTTGTTTACACTATCGTCACCAAAGACACAGGAGTAGACACAGGAGTGGTGTCACAAACCGTGATGTTACAACAGCTGTAGCATCACTGGGCAATAGGAATTTTTCAGCTCTGTTACAGTAAGATGGAGCCATGGTCATCTGTGCAGAATTGTTGACTGACACATGGTTAACTGGTGCATGACTGTAGTTAATATTGTTAGCTTCCTCCTTTTTTTTTTATTTTTGCCTTCCTCTTTCTAATACCTCTTCACTCCTCTAAGGTTAAACTCCTGGTTCTTACCAGGACTCACAAAGCTCTGAGGATCTGAACCCAGTACAGCTTTCAGATGTCATTTCATGACATTCTCCTCATTCCCATTGCCTTCTTTGCGGTGTCCCTAGCCACACTGGATTACTACCTCAGGATCTTTGCACATGCCATGCCCCACTCCATCTGCATGCTGGTTCTTTCTCCTCATTCCCATGGCCTTCTCTGCAGTGTCCCCAGCCACACTGGATTACTACCTCAGGATCCGTGCAAGTGCTGTGCCCCACTCCCTCTGCACACTGGCTCTTTCATACCATCCAGGTCAGTTGTATCACCCCAACAGAGAGCTGTTCCTGAATACCTACTGAAGAAGCCTCTGTTTCTACCCCTAACACATTTTCTACCATAAACTCCTATTTTATTTACTTAAAAAAAAAAAAAAAATCTTTATTTTAAACCCAGTCTCTGCCTATTCCATAAGATTGGATTTGCACGTTAGACTTAATACAGAGTAAGTAAAATCCTCTATACACATAATGCTGTAAATATCATCTAGGATCTTTGTATATGCATTTCCTTTTAGAGCAGCGGTTCTCAACCTGTGGATTTAGACCCACAGGAACTACATTAAAGGGTCGTGGCATTAGGAAGGTTGAGAACCACTGTTTTAGAGAATATCTGCTTTTGAAAATACCTGAATAGTAAGAGGTATTCAGACTATCTCTTAGTGTTATTTTACTTTTACTTTTTTTTTTTTGAGACAGAGCCTCAGAGTCTGGGTAGAGTGCCGTGGCATCACAGCTCACAGCAACCTCCAACTCCTGGGCTCAAGTGATTCTCCTGCCTCCGCTTCCCAAGTAGCTGGGACTCTTAGTGTCATTTTAAAGTGAAGTCTGCAGAAACATTTGCTTTTGGCTTTTCTTCCTGTGCATTAATAAAAATAATTTTTTATACTAAAATTGCTTTGAAATAAGTAGATTGTGTGGGATGAATTTAAAAATTTATATTTTATCCTCCATTCAGCCATTAGTTCTGTCATTCGTTGGTTGGTTTGCCCAAACTTCATCTATATGCAGAACGTTGGCCTTGTCACTTGGAAGATTAAATAAGATGTTTGTGATAAAGTGTTCTGAGAAACTAGATGCCACTTTACAATTATATTCTTATTTATTGCTGTGATTTGTTCCCAATATTTCAGAATTGATTCAGAAAAATTATGTTAGGAAATTATAGAAGTTCTTTGTGACATGACTGTTAAAGTTAATACTTGGATGCTTTTGATTTTAATAATAAGACTTAAAAGACTGAACTTTCTTTTGTATTTATTTTGCTTTTTATTTATGTTTGTACCTCTTTAAAACTCTCAGCCTTGAAATGTCAAAACTTTGCACCTACTTATGATGAAAATAACTCAGTTTGGGCACAATAATCTCTAAACCAAGATGGTACCTCCTCCCACTTTTCTTGCCTTGCACACTCCTTGGCAGCATGCCCTCTGCGGGTACACTGCTGGCAGTGGGCTATCCTGCTGTGGGCACAGGGGAAAAGACTGAACTTTTAAAATACTCTTGAATGTTATCCAATTAGTTCTCAGCATTACTCAGACCTGTGTGAAGTGTAGGCAAAGGAGAAAATGAAACCATATGCTACAAATGTGCTGTGCTGTTCTGTCTCCCGCCAGTACCCTAGCTCCCCAAGATGTAGATAATAAGTTTGTTTTTATAATTCATTTGTAGAATCTTTGTTTCTGTGATGAATTGGAAAGTAAAATTAAAAGGTCTGATCCTTCATAATGAATTGAGAAGTTCTCCTCTGACCCCGCACCCCCAATCTACTCACTGTATGGAGCAATGTTTCATGTTTCTGCAAAAGCAACAAATCAGCAGAGAGACATGAAGAATGCCACATCCCGTTTGTGAAAAAGACTGTCTCTTTGTGATGACCCATTTTATCTAACTGCTTTTAAATAGGGTTGATTCATTTTAATTATAGCTTAGGAAAAGTGTTGAATCAGGTCAGTGGGCTCTGTAGAAGTACACAAGGCCTTTGGAAGCTTACTGGACATGTTCTTTTCTTGGCAGCAATCTGACACATAGTCCAGTGAACGTTGGGCCTCAAGATAGAGGTGTCCTGCCCAGTCTAATGAGCAGAAATTTCTTTCTCTTTTTCCTGAATTAGAAAAGCTAGTTTTCACAGAGATAACTTAGTGGTGATTAAAGTTACTGGTTTTAGTAAGTCTGCTTACAAATCACTTATCTGTAGAATCCTCACAGTTGGGAGCTTGTTTATCATCTGATTTTAATGTTCACCATTACCTTGGAGTATGGATTCATAATTAGTTCTTAATCTTTCTATCATATTAAGTTTCAAATGATTTTCAGTAATGGGACTGGAAGAAATGGATGTGCAGTTCTTTATCCTGATCACATTATTTAAATTGGTAAACATACAGGGTTTCTATTTGATTTTGTCTTGCTTTTGTGCCATGAGAAAGCTAGAAACTTGACATTTTAAAGATGATTGTGTGCACATCCTCCTCTCTCCTCCTTTCCTTTTCTCTTTCCTTCTCCCCTTCCTCCCCTCTTTCTTCAGGGTCTTTCTTCCTGATCTGTTTTCTGTCAACAAGTCCTGACAGATCAACTTAGCTTGTATACAAATATAAATCCGAGTTAACATTTAAATAGAACTCTGTATTTTAACCATGTATAATCACTTAGATGACCTAAGTCATCTGGGGAGTGAGGATTGAAAAAGCGAAAGTGCATTACTGAGCAAGCAGAAAGATCGGTTAGTCTGGGATTGTTTCTTAAGTAAGGATCTATTTGAAGTGACTGGTGTTGGTCTGAGGATGAACGGAGTCTAAGCTCAGTCTCTGTGCCATGGTTTCTTTCTTTTGTGTTCCTTTTAAGTAGCGCTCTGTGACATCTGTCTCTGTCCTCTGACTTAGGCCAGCAAGAGGGAGGATTATTTACTAAGAATTAAATTACACATGATATTCATAATGCTACCACCATGCAGGATATTTTATTAGCAAATATTACCTTTCCTTTATATAGCGTTTCAAAAGCAGTTGCAGCTGATATTCCATTCTGTAGTTTGATATTTACATTTTACCGTATTCTTATCTATTTCTATGGTCTTAGTAATTATTTTTGAGGCCTTGTATTTTATCATGAGTATTTAAGCCATTCAACTGAAGTTGAGTGTTAATTTTTAAATATTAAAACTCATGAGTGGTGGAGTGAGCCTCATATTTTACTTACTGATTTTTGCTTCTATTAAATTATTTCCTTGGGATAAATTTCAAGAAATGGTATAATTAGGTAAAGGGATATTATATCTGCAAGTTAGTATTCATTGCATTGTTGCCCAGCTTTAACTTTGCTTTTCTTTTTTTTTTTTTTTTTTTTTTTTTTTTGTAGAGACAGAGTCTCACTGTACCGCCCTCGGGTAGAGTGCCGTGGCGTCACACAGCTCACAGCAACCTCTAACTCTTGGGCTTACGCGATTCTCTTGCCTCAGCCTCCCGAGCAGCTGGGACTACAGGCGCCCGCCACAACGCCCGGCTATTTTTTTTGTGCAGTTTGGCCGGGGCCGGGTTTGAACCCGCCACCCTCGGCATATGGGGCCGGCGCCCTACTCACTGAGCCACAGGCGCCGCCCCCTAACTTTGCTTTTCTAAGTCAACTGACACCTGTAGGTCTCTTTAATGGGATATTTTACAACCTTGGTTGTCCATGTGGGATTCTAATTACACATTAGAATCTTCTGGGGCATCTTAAAAAATAGAGATTTTGATTTAATTGGTGTAAGGTGTGTTCTGAATGTCAAGGTTTTTAAAAGTTCTCTAGGCCAAAAAAAAAAGGGGGGGGGGAATAAGTTCCCTAGGCAATTTCAAAGTGCAGTTAAGGTTAAGATGTTGGTGTAGTGAGAAAATTGGGCCTAACTCTATATAATATTTGAAACTTAATTTCTAAGAGTTGTTGAATCAGGTTGGTAGCTGGAACCATGGGCTGCTAACTATACTCCATATCTATAATGCAGGTCACTGGCTTAAATCTGACTCATTAAGAAATCAGCTAAGTACCTTGATCACATCAATAAATATTTAGATGTTAATCTGGCATAAAATTGATTTAACTTTAATTTTTACTTTAATTCATCCTGTGAATGGTGGTATATTATTGATGCATATATAACTAAGATAATGGCAGTATTCTGAAAATTACTTTCTCTGGATCTTGAAAGCAGTGCAGAAGGTGGAACCCAGCTTTTGTTCTTTGAGAAGCATGGTATTCCACAAGTCATGGAAGCATTGAGTAAGGGAGCTGAAGGAGCCTCAATATAAAAAACAAGAGTGACAGTGACCATGGAAACTGTGGACTACTAACTATGCCCTAATATCCATAAAGCACAGTGATCTAGAACTTGCATACTAATCACCCGAAGTGTTTATTAAAAAAATATTTTAATTTGCCTGCATTCTTTGGTACAAATAGGAGAGGTAGGTTTGTGGGGTGGTTTAGAAGGTTGGCCTAAATACTGGCTTTATTACTTAGTAGCTATTAGGCAAGTTATTAAATTTCTCACAGCTTTAGTTTCCTCATCTGTAAAGTGGGGTAACAATAGTCGTCTTCACAGGATAATTGAGAATAAATGAGGCGATGTATACAAAATGCGTAGCTCAATACCTGATACACAGTTAAGTAATAAATATTAGCAGTAAAAGGAAGTGGTTATGGTATATACTCTCACCTGTTGAGCAAGGAAATAGAAACTGATATTTAATGAGTATTTACCAGTAAGATAGGTATATATAAAGAATATCTCTATTCATGTGTTTTCAGTCCTTCAAACAAATCTGTAAGAAAACTGATACTATTTTAACCTTTCTTTAAACAGTTGAAAAAACTCTGGCTGATAGACACTAACTGATTTCTTAGATTGGACCGTGGTATAAATGAGATTCTACTCAGACCTCAATACCGATGCCTTTTCCATACCACCTTGTGAATTTTGTCTCTAGGAAAGCCTTCGTTCAACATAATTAGATAAATTTGGAATGAATTAGTGTGGTGAACATTTTTCTCCCTTAGGAGAAGATAGGTGCTGGTTGGTGTCAGTTTTGTGAACAACATGGTGAGCATGTGGGCCTGAGGTTTTTTTCAGCCTGTCAGGGCTGATATTGTCCTTCATTTGAGTAAAATGTGCTCATTTGAAAACTGCTAGGCAATGAGAATTTGGGCTAGGCAGTTTGCCCTGTATTTTATCAGAGTCTCGTCAACCCTCATCATTCTGTTGACTAATTCTGCAGATGATGGACTTTGGAATTTTTTTATCAGAGAATGTTTGTGTGTTGAAAAATGTTCTACTTGCAGTGGACATTCTTTTGACTCATAAATTTTTCCCTTAAAGGCCTCTTTGCTCCATGCTACCTTTAAATGACCCTAAATGCTTCCTGCTGTGGGCACCACTTTACAGGGAAGTGTTCCTGTAAAGACCAGCCCTTTCCAGTTAAAGTAATGAGCATTATATAATGGGGAGGGCACAGGTCTTGGGACCCAGCCACCCTGGATTCCAGTCTATTACTTATTAGCAGTGTGCTAAATAAGGAGGAACTGATGTTTATTGACTGTCTACTGTGTGCCAGGCATTATTATTAAATTTGTTTACTCTCCTCTTTCATTGTGACTTTTTAAAGGAACTGTTACCTTTTTATGGATCAAGCAAGATACATGTTCAGAGGGATTAAGTATCTGTCCCAAGTTCTCACTTCACATGTAAGTGGTGAAGTTTGCTTTTGAACCAGTGTTTATCAACCTTCTAATTTATGTGGTATACCTTGAGCAATTAGGTCAACATTTATGACTCCTGGATTTTCTCATCTTTGGAACAAGAATATCACTACTTCGGAGGATTGATGCAAGATTAAATTTAATAGTGTACTTAACTTTCAGGGTACTTGTGTCTTAGTTGAATTCAAATAATATTAGTTTCATGGAAGAATGAAAGAATTGTCACCGCTGCCTTTTTTAAGTTGATGTTTATTATTTAACTTTTTATTTTGAAAAGTTTTGAACTCAGAGAAAAATACAAGAAATATACAGTGAACTCCTGTATACTCTTTATCTAAATTCATCAGTTGTTAACATTTTGTTACATTGTCTGTAGGTATAGATGCACACATAGGTATCATCTCCCATTGTTCCTAAATATTTCAGCATATATTTCCCAAGAGCAAGGATGGGTTTCTTACATAACAATGCATTTATCAAAATTTGTGGTTTAACATAGATAATGTAAATGATCTAATTATGTAGTTTATATTCACTCTTCGCTATCTGCTTGGTAATATTCTTTTAAGTGATATCCTCCCGAGGCTTGGGAATTAAAAATGTATTCTTTTAGGCAGTTATTTTACTTTTGATCTTGATTACATACTGGACTTAGTTGTACCTTTTTAAGTCTCCTTTACCATTTGTACCTTTTTTTTTTGCAGTTTCTGGCTGGAGCTGGGTTTGAACTTATCACCTCCATCATATGGTCCCGGTGCCCTACTCCGATGAGCCACAGGCGCCACCCCCACTTGTACCTTTTAAGACATTTCTGCTTACTATTGCCTGTCCTAGAATTACCTCCTTAGGTTATCTACCCCTTTATAGAGAGAAATGATCTCAAACCATTTTAAGCATTGTAGGGTAAAGAATATTTCTACTCTTCTGCTCTGGATTGATATCCTAAGAGAGCTATTTGAGTACCTACAATATGTCAAGAGAATGTACCGTGTAGTGGGGACCCACAGGTGGGAAGGTAACATGGTCTTTGTTCTCAGTAGAGCTTCACAGATAAGTAAGGATACCTTAATGGTGCAGTACAGCAAATCTTGCTGCCTCTGAAGAAAGAGACTCCTCTTGTAGTTGTGCCAAAAACTAGAATTTTTGGATCCCAATTCCTGGATCCCAAGAAGGTTTGAAAACAATATAGATTGCCTTACCATAAGAAGATTGAAAATTTCAAAGCAATCATGATTTCAACCTTTTATATCTTGAAGTCTGTTTTGGGATTTGGTTGCGTGGGACAGTCTAAGATTTGTTTCAGTGGTAAAGAAAAAAATGCACTGCATAATTGCCGCAATTGGTGGTAAAATCTCCTTTCCTTTTTTCAGAGTGGTAGTTTCCTTGCTGGGATTTTTAAAAATTGGAAGGTGGTAGAGATCTCTATAAACCTTCCCTGCAGTGTTGACATTCCCTCATCTACAGGTTTCCCTTTCACTCCTTTTTCTTTTTTTTTTTTTTTTTTTTAAGCCTCTTAGACTGTGGTGCCTCTTAATTGACCAACTGAGAACAACCAGAATTTCTAGTGCCTTTGTAGGGGTGCTTTTCTGTCTTGCCAGACTTGATTTGGTTACATAAAATCTTTGTGCACATTTTCCAAGGTAAATTTCAGACATATTCCTCTTCATGGCAGAAATAGAAGGCGAGAGACCGCATAATTACTAACTGTAGACATAGGAAGGGCTTCTAACAAAAAGAACGCTGAGTACTCTTCAAATCCATTTTTCTTGACGAGGAAATTGACTTTAAAATGGTAAATGTGGTAGTTGTACATAAAGAAATTTGTACGTTGGGAATTAACAGCATTTACGTGCCGGGAGGGTTCTTGTGGGATGGGGGGGCGAGCGGATAGGATGGATGGGCCCATCACCATAGGAACTGTATTTCTGCAGATGATTTTATCTGAAAACATTTATCTAGTTAAAAGTTTGAAAACTAGTCTCTTTTTTTTTTTTTTTTGGTGAAAGTATACCAAGCTGCTGTGGTTCCTTGCAGCTCCATCTAAACTAGCCTTTGAGCTGCTTTCTTTACAGTCCTGTACAGTCCTTCTTTACAATGGCGTGCCTCGGGAACTCAGGTGAACGTTAGCTCTAAGTTAAACAGCACGCTTGAAAGCAGGTGATTTTGGAACCATAGGTTAGTTTGAACTGTTTGTACTATCACAACCTGTGCTTCAGACAGTTGGCTGTATTTATTCTGTGTTATCTTTTTTGGGATGTATATCTTTCCAACTGTGAAATCAGATAACATTTTGATTGGTATTGGTATAACGCTGTGTCATAATTTAAGTTGCACCTTTTTTTTTTTTTTTAAACTTTTTAGTGGTTATAAAATAATGCTGCTTTTCTAGTTAGTATCATCCTAATTTTGATGACATTGCACTGCTTTAAAACAGTTATTTCTGTGGCTCAGTGAGTAGGACGCTGACCCCATATACCGAGGGTGATGGGTTCGAACAGCCCCGGCCAAACTGCAACAAAAAATAGCTGGGTGTTTTGGCAGGTGCCTGTGGTCCCAGCTACTAGGGAAGCTGAGGCAAGAGAATCGCCTAAGCCCTAGAGCTGGAGGTTGCTGTGAGCTGTGATGTCACAGCACTCTACCTAGGGTGACAAAGTGAGACTCTGTCTCTAAAAAAAACAATTATTTCTGGTAAAGGGTGGACGAGTTTGCTTAAATGTCCCCTTAAAGAGGCCTTCCTTGACCTACTATGTTTAAAATTGCTTCAGGGGCGCCCGTAGCTCAGTCGGCAGGGTGATGGCCACATACACCGAGGTTAGCAGGTTCAAACCTGGCCACGGCCAGCTAAAAACAACAGTGCAACAACAACAACAAAATAGCCGGGCGTTGTGGCAAGTACCTGTAGTCCCAGCTATTTGGGAGGCTGAGGCAAGAGAATTGCTTAAGCCCAAGAGTCTGAGGTTGCTGTGATCTGTGACACCGGGGTACTCTACCCATGGTGACTGCTGGAGACTCTGTTTAAAAAAAAAAAATAAATAAAAACAACCTTCATTCCTGCTTTGTTTTGATAGCACTTGCTGCTTCTAAGTGTTTTACTTGTTTATATTGATGGCTGTTGTCTTCATTGCTCAGTAGGACAAGGATTTTGGCATCACCAACACCTGGCAGATAAATACTTGCTGAATGAATGGATGACTCATGGGGGTTACCCAGACCTGTAGGTGAAATGGGTTAGTAGCAACAGATATTCATGGAATCCTGTGGAAAAATAGTAATTGCGGTGACTGGTCTTTAGTGTCTAGAGGGCCTAGGAAGCAATAAAATCCACCTGGGGGTAATTGTGACAACAAAAGCACATTCTTATGGGAGGAGAGCGTGGGAGAGGTAGAAGGTAAATAGGTTGTGGTTAAAGAAGGGAATTTCCCAAGGTTTAGATATTAAAAATAATGGAACAGTCTGAGAATTAATGGTGGCAAGGTTGGTGGAACCCTTCATTTTGCTGGGAATGGACTGTATCTCTTTTAATTGCTCCTGGCTTGGCCTGTAGCCCCTCTTAAGCTTGCTGTATTTAGCTAACACCAAATGGCTGTATATAAATCGGGTTTTATTTTCAGAGGTCTTTTGTTGTTGTTGGAATATGGCTGTATGTGGTGACCCGAGGAAGCAGATAGCATGTTAGGGAGGATGTCAGCCTCACTTGAAAGCCCAATTTGCAGAGAAGCTCTTGGCCCCTCATGTGATACAGCTGACTACTTCAGTCATTCCGTTCAACTTTTAAGTGACCATCTTACACGTGCCTTTCTATTTGAGGTCATTTTACTCAGTAGAGCAGCTTGGTAGCACATTTAGTATAGTATGTGCTACTCTTATTTTCAGCCATTTTGGGGGAACCGTTCTTGAGTATGGAAATTGCAGAATGACTTTTTCTGAGTAGCACTGTTATCACCTAATACATGATTTTCTATTTTTCACTGTAATATATTTTTACCTCTAAAATTCTAATTATTCTCAGGTGTACTATTTTATTTTTTAAGACAGAGGCTTGCTCTGTTGCCCCAGGCTAGAGTGCCTTGGCATCAGCCTAGCTCACGGCAACCTTAAATTCCTGTGTTCAAGTGATCCTTCTGCCTCAGCCTCCCGAGTAGCTGAGACTCTAGGTGCCTGCCACACACCTGGCTAATTTTTCTCTTTTTAGTGGAGACAGGGTCTTGCTTTTGCTCAGACTGGTCTTGAACTCCTGAACTCCCAGAATTCTCCTGCCGTGGCCTCCTTGAGTGTTAGGATTGCAGGCTGAGCCACCACACCGGGCCATGCTGGTGTATTGTTAATGACAGACAGGTATGATTTAGTAGGAAAAAAAACTCTGGAGAGACAGTTGAAGTAATCTTTGCATTGTTAGTGGATAGATAGCATGTCTGTTACTTATTTGTTTTAATTAAGAAATTCTTCTTAATTTCAAAACCTGATAATCTCAAATAAAACCTCCCTCCTCCTTCCTTCCTCCTAGAATCTCAGGGGTACTTTACCACTCAGTTGTTTGCTTAGGTGGAATTATAATAAATACGATCTACAGGATTCAAAGATGTTAATGTTGTAAGGACAGTACAAATAAAGAATATCCCAGATAAGGAGGAAAGAGTTGATGGAAAGCACAATCTATTATTGTACTTGATCTTTGAGCTTCTAGGCGTATAATCACATGGTGTTTGAAGGTTGTTTTCACTGTGTTTAATGCTTTCAGAGGAAATAGGATTTTCTGATAGAAGTAGAAAATGGAAGATGAGTGATTATGAAGGCAAAGCTTATTAAGAATTATTTTGAAATGAATGAAAGAATAGGAAGAAAATTTCAGTGTGTAACTTCTCCATGCCAGATAACATAGACATAGTTTTTCACGTGCCTTCTCTCTAATTCTCAAAACATTGCTTAGACTGTAATATCTCTGTGTGCAGACACTGGAAATAAGGCCCAGAAAAGTTAAGAAATTTATCTTAACATCACACAGCTAGGAAATAAAGTTCTTAGAGTTGAAACTTTGAACTCTGTGCATAGATATACCATACGTCAAACTCATAAGAAAAGATAGCCACACCAAGGATGAGGGCTTCAGCAGTTTGTATTTGTGTTGAACACAGAAGAGGCTGCTTAGCGCTGACATGAGTGCCCGGTACAGTGATAGAGGAATATGAGACTGCAGTATACCATTGTGTGCCTCATCCCTGCTCATCTTATGCACAAATGCTCCTTCATTTGGTGTGGAAAGCACAGCGTAGAGTGTCTTCTGCAGTGTTTTTCAGCCTTTTTTATCTCATGGCATACTTGAGCGTATAGTTAAACTTCCATGGCATACTTAAATTATGTTGATTTAAAAAAGAACATACTTAACGGTGCTTTGAACGTCTTCCAAAAATAATTTAATTAATCTTAAAAAAATTTCATGGTACACCAGTTGAAAATCATTGTACTATACTGTATTGCAGCAAGCATCATGGTCATGGGTGTACCTTCTAGGAGCAAGGGTAGACTTGGAGGTGTTGTGGCCTTTAGTGAAGAAATCCACTTTCTTTGTTCAAAACAATTGGCTTGTAATAGTGGAAAGTTCATTAGTGAGAGAAACACACAAAGAGCACACATTTTGAGGCCTGTTCCAGAAATGCTTTGTTATATATCTGTACCTTTGTTGGCTTTATCTGTATATGAAATGTGTTTATTATAATCTGAGTTGAGCAAAATTGTTCATTTTGTAATCTAAAAAAATAGGATTTGATAATTATATTGACAAATGTTAAGTAATATGACATTGTAGTAGCCTTTCTCTGTAAAGTTGACTTTAAGAATTTTGAGGGTGTTTCTTCTACCCATTGGTATAGGACTCATGATACACTTTTGAGGGTTGGGGTGACAGGCCCTTCTGTGATTATCTTAAGGTTTAACTTATTTTAAGAGCAATTCTTTTTTTTTTTTTTTTTTTTTTTTTTGAGACAGAGTCTCACTATGTCACCCTCGGTAGAGTGCTGTGGCATCACAGCTCACAGTAACCTGAAACTCTTGGGCTTAAGCGATTCTCTTGCCTCAGCCTCCCAAGTAGCTGGGACTACAGGCGCCTGCTACAACACCCAGCTGTTTTTTTGGTTGCAGTTGTTGTTGTTTAGCAGGCCCGGGCTGGGCTCGAACCCGCCAGCCTCGGTGTACATGGCAGCGCCTTATTCACTGAGCTATGGGCGCTGAACTTTTAAGAGCAATTCTTAAGAAGACTTGCTTCTATTAAACCAGCTAAAACCATCTTCCTTATGCTGCTTTGTTATTCGGTGGTTAGCACAATATTTACTACCTTAAAAATCTCAGGCTTTTCTTTATCTTGGTCAGAAGAACATCCTTAAGAAGGGACCATGCAGTTTTCATTGAATCCATCTGAGATCACTTGTGAGAATGGAGTGGTTACTTATATGCCTGGATCATTGGGGAGGTATATATAGCAGTTTTTTTGCTGCAGAACCTCGAAGAGCCGTCAAGTTAGAAATATTACAAAGACATGGAAGGTTAAACCTATGCTTGGGAGGTAAAATATATATGTTAACCAGCGATTGCTTGCTTGCAGAGAGAATGCTGGAGAACCAGACTCCTGGAGTAGTTTATCCTACGAAATACCTTACGGAGACTGTTCAGTGAGGCATCATCGAGAGTTGGACATCTATACATTAACCTCTGAGTCTGAATCACATCATGAACCCCCATTTCCTGGAGACAGTTGCACTGGACATATTTTTAAACTTATGAACATCCAACAGCAACTAATGGTAAGGAAAGAAACCTCCATGTTTAAGTGTGTTTCCCCCCACCCCCTCTGCAAATGAACCTTGATATAATTAATTAGAGCATGAAAATGCTCTCCCCAAAGACTGAAACCTGAAACACTGAAGTCAGTGTTAGTGGTATTGGATGTTACCACTTACCTAGCATTAGAGTTGTAGCAATAGAGAGATGGAGGGATTTTTTTCATTGGTTTTTGTTAGGCTTTTGAAATAATGAAAGATCATCATATACATACATTACAGATACAGAAATATACAGCAACTAGAACTAGATTTCCCTGGCGTAAAAGGAGATTTGTCTGTGTTTAGTTTAACTTTATAAAATGAAATGAGCAAAACCGTTTATGAGCTTACTGCAAAAGAACAAGAACTAAATTTACCCAGAAATAAAGCCCTTTTACAACGATTTTAGTGAGTGATGATAGTGTTACTATATTTAAATTGATAGTTGTTTGGTAAAAAGATCACTGAAAAAAAAATAAAGATTTTATAATCTACTCAAGTCTTCAAGATAAAGTTGTTGCCAGACATAAAAACATTACAGACTCCCTGGTAGTATTTATTATGGATAATATAAACGTCATATGGGTACATCTCTCTTGGCCATAACATCTGAATGGCTAAGTTTAGATAATTTTTCCACCCAGTTTATTTCAAAGCTGATTTGATTTGGAAACAGCTTGATGATAATTTCATTTCCAGTCATCTAGGGTCCGCTCAATACCAGAGGCTTCTTTGGGAGCAGGCATTATTTTTGACCAGTAGTTCAAGAGACTTCATAGTAAGGTGGAATGATGCTCTCTCTGCCTTTTAAGGATCATGTCTGTTCCATAGCAAGTGACTTTTATTTTCCAATGAACAGTCTGCCAGGAAATCAGATTTTTACCTTATATCTCATTTTAGTAGGTAAAAGATAGTCCAATTGACAATACCAGTTTATAGGTATGAAAGCCACCTACAAGGTGTGGGAATGGCTGGCAGGAAAACATGAGGAATGGAAACTGGGGTAGCACACACATTTTATGAGCGTCTCAGTTCTTCAGAGCACACCTTGTTCCTCCAGATCCGTTCTTTGTTAAATTTAAGGACCTACTATCGTAATTTTTAGGAGATTGTCATTCTTGTAGCAGGAATGGTAACACGCTAATTTTGAATATTGCTGAGCATAGCACAGAAGGTTTGTTAGTAAAAGTTCATTTTGCTTTTGCTCATACTTTTTAGTAAAAGGACTTTAGCGAACAGCACATTGTTAGCACATGTGCAGATTTTTATAATAGACTTGAGTAAGTAGATAGAGCAGTCTAGTGATGGAGTCCTGGAGGTGCTCCATCTGTTCCCCAGGTGAGTGAATAAGAGAATGGATGGCAGATACACATGAGGTCATTGTGGTAGATTAGAGGATGGGTGGGGAGCAAACCAGATGTTCTAAAAATGGTTTTTGTGTGTTGTGAAAATAGTATTGGAAGAACTCTCAATCTTGACATGCAGATAAATCCACTAAAGAGCACCTGTGATTTTCTGTTTTTCCCAAGCCTTGTCTGTACATGGCATTTTTGCATAAATATCTTAGATTAACTATGGGTTTTATTTTTTTCAGCACTGTGTTTTAAATATTTTTTCTGAATGCAGTATGGCCTTCATAGTTAATTCTTACATAATAGCATATTATTTCTTCTACCAGTTTGAACCATAATTATCTTAACCATTGCCTTGTTTTATCTACTTAGATTTTAAAAAATACTTTACGGTTGCAAAAACTAGTTTTGAGATGACCTATAACATCCATATACCTTCTGACAGTAATCAAAAGTAAGATGGTGTTAGTGTTACTGTGTATGTGTTCTCATCCATTTCATCTTTAGTATTGGACAGCAGAGGTTAAAGACTGTCTATCAAACAGTTAAAGAATGTCTATCATGCGCTACTGTTCCTGAAATTATGAGCCCAAAATTATGTTACGTGGGATGGAGCGTATTTGGAGGATTAAAGAATACTGTGTAACTCCTTAGTAAGCATAGAGCACAGGAACGTCTTTCTGCACCTTGTGATTGAAAAGAATTTATCAAACTGTTTAGGATTGGTTTTTACTTGTAAATGTGAGGCAGGCTAGAAGTAGGCTCTGCCCCTCTAAAGAACCTATAGAAGTATCTTTCTCCCAGCTGCTCGTTTAAAGATATCTATCCACTGGGCTCTTTAAAATTAAGATTTTTGAGACTCCATTTTTATCTTAATAAAATAAGTTCGAAATGTAGAAAGTAGTCATTTTATGTATTCTAAGTCATTCGTAACATCCTGGTAGATATGCAAATGCAGGAAAAGAAACTAATATCAGGAATAATAGAAAATTTATTTGTATGTTTTTTAGATCAGCTTACGATGTGACCTTAGAAGGGCCAGAATGGCACTGAGTTGCTTATAGGTATCAGTGACATCTTTTCCTGTGGATGGTTTTTTAAATTATCTTTCATTTCTTCCTAGAAAACAAACCTTAAGCAGACGGACACTCTTACGCCCTTAATGATGACAGCACAGGACCCTTCCAGTCCATTCCGTGCCCCAGAGACAGATGGTCAGTCCCTTCTCTGTGCATCCGAGCCCACAGGCACCCAGCAGGTGTCTTCTGAACAGACCAAGAGCTCACCTTGCTGCCGAAGGAGTCCTGGTGGGCAAATCGACGGTTCCTGTGACTTATCAAACGTGACTGAGGATGAGAATGAAGGCTTTTCCTGTAGAAGGAAAAATGAAGATGCGGAAAGAGAAGGGGGAGTGGTGGAGCCAGCACCTACTGAGGACTCTGGAGCTGTATTGGATAGAGCTAGCTGTCTCCAGAGCTTGCCTGACTGTGGAACAAAAAGCTTAGAAGGCCTTTCGTCTCATGGAAATGGAAATGAAGAAACTGGAACAAAGTCTTCTAGAATGGCCACATACCAGGAGTCTCCGAGCAGTGCAGACAGTGTACCAGAGGGACATGTGGTCATGAAGCCAGGCACAGCCCAGTGTTCCTTGGGAGGTAAACTGGCAGGCAATTCAGCAACAAATGCCAGCACCCCAGAGACTGCGGGGGAAATGGAACATGGTCTCATGAACCCAGATGCCAGTGTCCAGAAGAAAGTGCTTCAAGTAAGGGGAAGTACGAAGGAGAGATTAGAGAATACTGACATCAGCACAGCTGGAGCCTTGGATGTACAAGGCACAAATAAGCCCATGGATAAAGCCATTGTGTCAAACTGTATCTCTGCTGCAGGTTCCCCGTGTGGTAACAAACCTGCTGAGTCTTTACTCACATTTAATAATAGAGAGACCACCATTGAAAAAACAGAAACTGAAACTTCAGGAAGTTATGAAGAGAGTGCTGGTGCTCCAGTAGATCAGAGCCTTGTGGTCATTCCAGCCACTGAAAAAGACATGATTTTAGAAGGCTCAGAACCCAGCACTCCCTTAGAAATATGCCAGGTAGTGTCAGCCTCAGCTTTAACCTTTTCTGAGCTAGGAAAAGATGTAATTCCAGGCCAGAAACCAGAAACGAATTCATCTCATGCTCAAAGCCAAAAGAGTGAGTCACCTGTTTGTTCTACAACTGGAGATGGTAAACTTTGTGTTGACTCCGCATGTCAACAGAACACAGTGACTTCTAGTGGTGAGGTAGTTGCAAAGCAGTGCGGTAACACAGCCAGCCAGCCAGAAAGCACCACAACAGGGCAGGCCAGCACACTAGAGCTCCCCACTGCCGTCTGCTGCGAGGACCCACAGGCCAAAATGGCCACTTCTGACCCTGTAAGAGATGCCCAGGAAGGTGTGGATTTTTGTTCTCTTGAAGTTTTGGATAAAGAGGGCCAAGGAAAAGATCTGAAACGAGATAACCCTTTCACAAATACAATTGAGGGAGTTCCATGTCTATATCCAGTTGTCCCTAAAACTGAGAGAAAACCAGTGCCAGACCAGGCGCTGATCTCAGACGGCACTTTCTCTCTGGCAAACACTCTAGGCAGTGAATCAGTAACCAAAGATGATGTAATTTCTTTTGTCCCCTCCCAGAAAGAAAAGGGAACAGCAACTCCTGAACTGCATACGGCTACAGATTGTAGAAATGGCTCAGACGGAGATTCCCGTGGTCCCTGTGAGCAGCCACTAGAAGACAAAGCAGCAGGCCCGGCTGCTTCAGAGCCTGAGCCCAGCATGGGGAATGCCAGCCCCACAGGACGTGCCGGAGAGCATGGGGGTCCCAGCGCCTCAGCGACCTCTGACATTCTAAATGTCGAGGCAGGTACTGACTTGTCCCAACTAAGTGTGGGCAAGGACACTTTGGCCTCTGATACGGTTTTGACCGAAGAAGGAAAATATCTAGTGGCTCCGGAAAACTTGGCAGCTCAGGGAAAATACAACAGAGATAAACTAGTGACTTATTCCTCCATTAAGGAAGATACTCTTTCTTCAGAGTTGCAAGAGCAGCTGAGAACACCTCCTAGACAAGAGACACCGGGATTCCTTGAAAAACCTAATTTGGCTGCCTGTGCCAGGGATAACGCACTTCACAGTCACTCACTGAATACACCCTCTTCCTGTCTGAAGGCAGAAATTAAACCTCACAAGGAAGTGGCTCCACGAGTCGCACTGCTGACTAAAGGTGGGGCTGCACAGAGCCTGGTACAACCTGGAGCAAGTCTGGCCGTGGACTCGAGGCAGGAAGCTTTGGGCGCAGAGCAGAGCAGCTCACCTCTGTTGCCACATGGGTCTGAGACTCTTTACTGCCATCGACCTTGTGCTCTGGATGTTGGAGTGAAGAGCGGTCAGTGTCAGGGAGCAGCCACCTGCGAGGTGAGGGGAAATGTGATGGTGGATGTTGCTGTATCTCAGCAAGGCACTGAGGGGCCCAAAGGAAAGGATGTGTCACACAGTGCCCAAGAGAAGAGTATGATCCTGGGGTTGCCAGGAGCTTTGCCAGGCAAAGGTGAGACTGACCTACAGCAAGCTGCAAGCTCAGAGATGGTACCTCTTAACTGGGAAAAAGGGAAGCTGGAAGGAGCAGATGACAGCTGTGCCAAAGGTGACTCCAAGGAAAAACAAACGGATGGCAAAGCACATCCTGTCCTACTGCAGCCTGTTGCCAGGGAGCTCCCCACGGGCACGGGGCTCTCAACTCGTGATGATGAGGCCCCCACTGGTGTGAGTGAAGTCACAAGAGCCACGGCCCCAGACAGAGGAGGGAGACCTCCTTCACCACCTTGGATGGTTTCTGCACAAGCTGCACATCTGTCTGAGGGAGAAGACTTAATAGAGGCAGCTGCCAGCCGCATCGTGGACGCCGTCATCGAACAGGTTAAGGCCTTGGGAGCACTGCTCACTGTGGGGGAAATCAGGCACCCATCACTGTCCGGTCCTGAGTCGGGCCCTCTGACTGAACAGCTGGAGAATGCTCTCACAGAGAAAGTGAATACATTTTTGCCTGAAGAGACCTTGCCAGTAGGCAGTGTTTGTGAAGAATCCTCGCGGGACCTTGCAGGATGTTTTCCTGGAAGGGAGGAGCCAGAGAAGATTATTCTGCCTATCCCAGGGCCTGATCAGGCAACAGGTAAGCAAAGCAGAATACAAAACTAGTAGTTCAAGAATTGGATTCCCTTGAGTCTCTGTAATGTGCTGGCAAAAAGATAGGCACAAGACATCTTTATTTCGATGTCCTACACTCATTGGGTAGATCCCCAAGTTAATAGTCAACCACCATCAGGAGAGCGTGTCATCTCAGGGGTGGACAGGTTTCAGACTCTGTAAACTCATGGCTTGATTGCTTAAGCCTATAAATAGTCCTTGTCACTCTGGGGCTGTTGCAACTTTCCAAACCTGGAAGTCGGTGACTAGGTGATAGGTGCTGTAAAGTAATGAATTTAGTAGATGTCTTTATTCACATGGCTTACTTCTTTTCTCTAATATCATAGTAAACAGTGCTGAAAAGATGTGTTTTATTTACAATCCTGAGAATCCTTTCTTCCCCCATCATCCTAGTCTATATTCTGAACAAATTGAGAGTCAGAATGGTTTCATCAACAGCTATGAGTATTCTTAAAAGCTGATTGCCTGAAATCCAAAATGGTGATATTAGGTCATTGGTTTGAGGGGGGAAGGAGGACTCCCTCCTTTCCTGCCTGAAGAGCAGACTCTCGGTTCCATTGCCTGTTGCTTTTGGGCAGCAGTCTGGGAATTCAGGACTCTGCACAGCACGGGGGATCAGATGCAGGATTTCCGCCCAAGCCCAGTCTGCTGAGCTGCTGTCACAAAGCAGACCTTGCGTCTGCTTATCTTGGTGAAGCAGCTGCAGCGAGCAGATTGCTCACACAGCAGCCCGTTCCATCTGTGGGTAACCATGGCCAGGGACAGCAAAGAGAAAACCACTATTGCTCAGTGGAAATAAAACATTTGAATAACACTTGTTGGGGGCTGAGGCTGAAGCTCGAGCTGGACACAGTATTGACTCCTGAAGTCTTTAAAGGTCAGTTCGATGCACACTTTTGTACCACTACCCGTTGCCAGCTGTCTTCATGCTTACACCTAGACTTCTCTAGGTAAGAGGTAACTTCTTTTTTGTCTTTACTGTTTGATAAATTGTTCTTGCTGTTCTTAATTTTTGAGAATCCCTTTATGTATAGTATGTGTTAAGAGTGTAGGGGTATAGAGAGAAATGAACAAACAAAAGTTGTTACCGATGGACAGCAATTTAAATACAGTGGTAGTTTTCCCTGGTGAAGGGCGTTCAGTCATTTCTAATCTTTCTTTTTCCCAGTTGAGGGATTTAAAGAACTTGACTGAGATGTAATTTTTGGGGACTTCAGCTTTTTAGTTTTATTAAGACAGGTAATTTTTGGTGACTTCAGGTTTTTAGTTTTATTAATGTTTTGGATTTTTGTTTGATATTTGTTGGCTTCTCTCAGAATTTCAATGAGAAAGTCTTTAATTTTTAAAATAAAGCACATCAACAAGTCTATTTTGGGGGCCCTGGCAGGTTGGCATTTTGGAAGAACGGGAGTGGCTGTAAGCTGATGCCTGGTTATGTTCTTTTCATTTGGGTGCTGCGTCCTTGGCCACACAGGCTGGAATTATTCCTCCTCCTGGCTCAGCGGTTGGAATTTAATTCAAGCAAGTGTAAACTATGGTATTCTATAGTACTTTATGAGACAAGGTTAAAACCAGGGAGAATTTTAGGCTTTGATTTTTATCAGTACATAAATATGGCATAGATGCTGAGAAGTGATGGCCAATATGTTAACATATTAAGAAGGAAGAAAGGATGAAGTTTTCAACAGTGCATGTGAGTTTGGGGGTTGCTTAATTTTGTGTAGGCGAGTTGCTTGTTCCTGTTACCAGGACTGAGAATAGCCCTGGCCTTCACGATCTCACAGTTCAGAGAAAAGCAGCCATTGGTGAAGAAATTGGTGCTTTTTTTTCAGAAAACAGCCAAGACCGGGGAAAGTCCCTAGTCATGTTGCCCTAGAGAAAAATCACCTGAATGTGATCTCAGAACTAAAGGGTATTTCTTAGCCACTGTACATTCCACTCATGGATTTAACCCTTCTCTTTTGTGAGTGAGGAGTTACAGGTTTAACTGCGAGTTTGGAAAGAACCAATTAAAAAGAAGGGGATGTGATGCGTCACCCATCAGGAGCATTGGGCAGTGTGTAGGAGTTGAGGGTGCATGACTGAGACACCAGTCCTGCAGAGTTTGCCAGCACCCCACATGCCTCAGTAATCACCCGTTCACTGGTGTGGCTGGCTGCTATGCCAAGGTGCTTATTTTCAGTTGATAGGTATAGGATTGCGCCAAAAATCACATTCCTAGATGAATAAGTTAAAAACCATCAGCAACCCCATTTACCCTCAGAAATTATTCTGACTCACTTAGAAATGCTTTGACCAATGAATAGTCCTAAGGGGATTGCTTAGTCATTTTTTTCCAAAACTTTAATTACATTTTATGAAATTTGACACAAATTTTGGTTCTCTGGGCAAGGAACCTTGTTTACCCACTTTTAAACTGCTAGTAAGATGATACAAGGGCAAAGAAAGAAGAAAGGAGATTTATAAATCTTCATTTATACAAATGTAGCTTTTCTAAACCTAATGTAGACTTTTGTACATGTCACCTGTGTTGCTGGAATAAAATCTTCTTACAACAGTGGTGAGAGAAACTCCTCTGCTCTTTGGGGTGAGGAGCATTTTTCTCTGGCAGAGTAGTGGCATCACTTGTGACAGAAAGTTTTCCACATGAAGCTGAGATGCGAGTTCCATTTGTATTTGGATTATTAAGGTGAATTTTCACTGTTCAATCATGTGTCTCCTTTGAAGAAGTGTCAGGAGACTAAATTTGTCTCAGACCTCATTTTTATCCCTTCCTTCCTGTATTTGCTTGACCATATGGTGGTCAAGTAACAAAAAACACCACTGTTTTGTCTGTGGAGCACGGCCAGCAGGAGGTCAAATCTGTAATTCTGGAGAAAACAGGTATAAAGACTTTTTCTGAAGAAAAGGAATTGGTAGTTTATGATTATGTTTTGGTTTGGGAAGAAATAAGATTTAATAAAAAATAACTTGGTAGAACAGTCGAGTCTTACTAATCGCAGCGATGGGTGGAGCAGGGTGTGTGTGTGTTTTTACAGAAAGTCAGACTGGTCCCAGCGGCATTGTCTCCTTCTCAGTGGGTTTTTTCTTTTTGTCTTGTGCAAATCTCTCTTGCCTTTTTGATGATGACCAAGATGGACAACCATACTTCAGCCAGTCTATGTTCCCTTAAAGGTTATGAGTTTACTTTTCCATACCTAAGTCAGAATCACACCCATGGATTTGTCATGAAAAGTCAGTTGTGGGTGGCACCTGTGTCTCAAGGAGTAGGCCGCCGGCCCCATGTACTGGAGGTGGTGGGTTCAAACCCAGCCCCAGCCTAAACAACTGCAAAAAAAAAGAAAAGTCAGTTGTGAAAATGGACATTCAGTAGTCATTGAATTGGATCTTCCCCTTAGCTTCAAATCCATGCAAAGGCTGGGGAACCCTCCTCCCTAACCCCACAAACCACGTGATAAAGGAATAGCTCAGCACAGAGTCAGAAATGACTCCAGCTCTTGACAGCAAAAGAATATTTTTCCATTTAATACAAAGGCAAAAACAAATAAGACATGTGAAACCTGGAGCATGTTGTATAAATAGTTAAGTCTCAGGAACCTGTGTTTTTAAATGTACTCTATAACCCCCTTGTTCACTTCAGATATGCCGGACACGAAAGCTGACGATGAAGTGGATTTTCTGAGTAATACCATTGCGAGCTCAGTTTCTGAAGAGGCAGCTGCAGGGAGTGTGGCTATTACACTTTCAGTGAAGCAAGGCCTGAAGACCCAGGCGGTAAGTGGCATCAGTGATCTGTGTGAGCACAGTGCGCCTGTAGCCTAGTCAGCTGCGTCTGGTTGTTGCGGCTGGCTTTGTTGTTGATTTTGGGGAGCACAGTATTATTTTTCCCCCTTCTCTCTTCTGTTCTGTAATATGCATGTGTTGTTGCAGTTAACTTTTGTATAGGTTATATACCACGCAGCAGAGTTTGGGAATGAGCCTCTCCTACATGAATCCCTTGGAGATTATGATGACCGACCAACATTTTCTCCATGAGCACAAGACTTTGAAATGTGTCATCGAGCTTAGATTATTACAAAATGAGAGTTACCACAAAAGGGGATCTATAAAAGCCTTCATTAAACTCTTCTTTATATAGAATCTGGTAGCAAAAATTAGATTTTTTTTACTTCATAGCTTTGTAGTAATCATCTAAAATGTGAATGAAGTAGTTCGCTTTTAGGGGTGAAAAAGATTTAGTAAGTTTTTTTGAAAACAGTTTTATTGAGGTATAACTCACATACCATAAAATAAGCCCATTCAAATAAAGCATACCGTTCAGTGGATTTTAATATATATATGTATACACACCTAGAGATTAGTGCAACTATCACCACTGTTGTAATTTAAGAATGTTATCACCCTAAAAAGAAACCCCATATCCTCTGAATAGCTTCTGTCTCCCTTTCCCCTCCCACAGCCCCAGCATTCCCTGGTCTGCCTCTGTCTCTGGATTCACCCATTCTGGAACCTCCTATAAATGGAATCATCCAATAGGCCGTCTTTCGTGACTGAATTCTTTCACTGAGCATAATGTTTTCAAGGTTCATCCATGTTGTAGCGTTGATCAGTATTTCATTGCTTTTCATTGCCAAATAGTATTTTGTGGTATGGATATTCCATACTTTGTTGTACATTTGGATTGTGGACACTTTTTGGTCTTGTGAGGCAGAGTCTTAGTTTATCGCTCTCGGTAGAGTGCAGTGGCGTCACAGCACACAGCAACCTCCAACTCCTGAGCTTAGGCAATTCTCTTGCCTCAGCCTCCCGAGTAGCTGGGACTACAGGCACCACCACAACTCCTGGCTATTTTTTTGTTACAGTTTGGCTGGGGTCGGGTTTGAACCCGCCACCCTTGGTATATGGGGCCACAGGTGCTGCCCAGAATTGCTGGATCTTAATAGTAATTCTATATTTAATATTTATTAGATATTTAAAAGTATTTCTTTTCAGGGTCTTGAGATTATTTTTCTTCTCGTTTAAAGCTATTAACTTTTAAAACAAGGGAACTTGAGAGAAACAGTGCTGTACACTTTAGAGTCCACGATGGTCAAAGAAAACCTTTAGAAAGCTAAAAATCAAGTTACCAGAATAACTCATACTGCCCCTTTTTGAAAGTTGGTGTCCCTTGGCTGGACTTGACAGGGGACTGTTTTTGGTCTTCAGAGGACTAAGTTGGAATTTTTTCTTGAAGTTACTTCAGTAGGTAAACAAAATCATCAACTATCTCAAGCTGTTTGAAGCATATGAACAGTGATAAACAAGTCTTGTTTTATTGGAGTACAGTGCTAAGAAGGCGCTGACTGTTCCAACCCACCCCAGTACAGATAATATTCATGACTAATGCCTGGGTGGTGACTTGTATAGCAGGCGTTAATTCAGACAAATGTTGCTTTTGCCCTGGGGGAAGAAAAGAGAACACACCCTGCATGGGTACATGTGTCTTTGTTTCCAGACGCCCTTCAGAAAGGGAAGGAAAAAACTCACATCCTTGAATTGAATCCCCTGTTTCTTAGTCCCCATTTTAATGTTGTAGTGTAGTAGTGTCATTGAATCCAGGATGGTGCTTGGCTGCAGGCCCTTTACTTTCTGATGAGGGATATCTCACCTGGCTGGAAGAAGAGTTTGGGGGTTGATTTTCTAACCTAGGACTTACCCAACAGGGAAATTCCCAGGCTCTGTGATTGGTGATATTTTAAGAAGCCTCAGAAGCATATAATTTATTTCTTGCGGGAGAAGATCTATGCTTTGGTCTGCTTCCACCTTGCATAGTTGGAGAAAATGTATGTGAATGGGAAGGTCACTTCACAATTTTCAGTTGTAAATATTAGAAGTTTTTGTGTTCACAGCATTGTTTTAGTGATGTGAAATCTTGACCCTCTGTTGCTCTGCCAAACGTGCCTTATTTGCTGTGAATTGAAAAGTAAAGCATGAGCGCACACTTAAATTTTCCCCATGTTTCATTCTCTTTTCCCATTTAACTCTCCATAGACTGCATTCTATGTGTAGGCTTTCACTGGTTCAGGAAAGAGCAAAGGTCTGCTAACTTTTCTGTGAGGGACAGACAATAGATATTTTAGGCTTTGTGGAACAGTCACTGTCACAGCTGATTTTAGTTTTATGGTGTGAAAGCAGCCATATACAGTATGGAAATGAATGAGTGTGACTTTGCTTCAGTAAAATTTAAATTTATAGATGTTGAAAAGAATTTCTGTAGTGTTCATGTATGTGTCCAGAAATATTCTCATTTTGAATAATTTTTTTCTAATCATTTAAAAATGTAAAATCTCCTAGGTTCTTTTCTTGGGCTGTGCATAAACACATGGTAGGGCACTGGCCTTCAAAATACTTAACGTACCAATGCACGAAAAGAAAAAGGAAGTGAGCTGATTTCTTACTTAAAATTGCTTTGGGATGGAATGTCTAATTATTAAACTATAGGTTAGGGGCAGGAAGTTCAAATTCTGTCTTTCCTGAATTAGCTTCTCTAGAGCTCAGTTTTCACATCTTATCTTTTAGTCTTTAGTCTTTTAGAGTTGTATGTTCATTCTGAAAAAGATTTAGTTTGTGATTGTAGTTCAAGGAGGAGTGGTATTTGTATAATATTATTTTAATCCAGTCTTTCTGACACATGCCCAGTCTGTGTTGGCTTTGGGTATAGGCCAGTCAGTGCTTCATTGAATCATCCTCTCCAGATGTAAAACAGAACAAATTCCTATATCTTATGCTTTGCTAGTAGGTTGAAAACCTAGAATAATAATAATAATAATGAATTTATTGCAGTTTTCTAGCAAATACAAAGAATCTATGTAAATTCTTAGGGATGTGTTCCTGCTTTGTAACCTTCTTTAAACATATAATTGTCAAAGTACAGAAACGTCCTTCGATAGTGGCACTACCAAGGATTTAAAGGAAAAAGCTACACTTGGGTTTTCATTAGGCTAGTGGCAATACTCAGTAGTCTAGTCTGATACCTGTCATACAAACTAAAGAGTAATTTTTCATTCTGTAACCTGCTTGACATGTATTGCAAATTATCCCTTACTTTAGAGGTGAAATGCTGAAAGTCATGGTTCATGAAGGAATTAGACAGTATCAGCATTCATGTTTCTTATATTTGAGGAGAAAACACATGCACGTGTTAAATGCTGCAGAATTCTCAATAGTCTTTAACTGATGTTTCTTCAACTGGGTTGAAAATGTTCACAGTTTTGAGGCAAAGTCATTAAACATACATGGTAGAAGCTCCATAACTGACCATCTCCTTAAGTTAACTTAATTTTCACAGACGGGTCGTGTACCACATGTACCTATCAGTACAACAGGCCTAGTTCTTTCTGCTGACCCCCTGTGTATGCTGACCGGCTTGTCACAGTTCTTTGGGTGCTGCTTACTGAGGTCCTACTGTATTATGGTTCATTGCCATCGTTCATTTTGTGGTTGTATTTTGTTAGTAAGTATTGCCAAAGTTTTAGTACTAGTTCACTATAATATCCAATATTATCTTCTCTTACATAACTGGTTTCAAGGTTCTCAGATTACCTTTTATTGTCTTGTTTCCTCAGTGAGTTAATGTATGTCCAGTGTTGAGAGCTTGGCACATAGTATATACAGTTTTGCATTATTATTACTGACTAGTTGTATAATTCCAGATTCCAGTATCCCATTCACTCATTTAAGTAACTAGTGGAATATGGTGGTTTAGACTCAGTTATTGCTACTTAAACATACGTTATAATAGTATCAAGAATGCTATCAGAAGTTAATGTTGGGAGATGTGGAACTTGGTTTACTTCTGAAACCTTTAGAATTTGAAGGAACCTCAAAGATTACCTAAAGTATAACTCCTTTGCTTTGTTGAAGAAATGGGTTCAGTGTAGTTAAATGACCTAACCTTGTTTCACAGCTAGTTAACCGTCAACTGAACTAGAACTGTGCTAGTGATGTTTCCAGAATCCTATTGTTTCTTGAAGAATCATCCTCAGAATATACTAGATTGGGCCTCAGGAAGCCAAATCTCCTAGATTTAGGATGGGTTTTTGTTTTGAACAAATATTCCTGAGTGATGCTTATCCTCACTAAAATTCAAAACCATCGCATTGTACTCATGCTTTTGGTGGTAGCTGGAGAAATTCCTTTGGCCATTTTAGGATCAAAGCTGGTTTACTTTAAAGTAAGTCTCTTGGGCTCGGCACCTGTGGCTCAAACAGCTAAGGCGCCAGCCACATACACCAGAGCTGGCAAGTTCGAGTCCAGCCCCGGCCCACCAAACAACTATGATGGCTATAACCAAAAAACATCTGGGTTTTGTTTGGGCGCCTGTAGTCCCAGCTACTTGGGAGGCGGAGGCAGGAGAAACACTTGAGCCCAGGAGTTGGAGGTTGTAAGCTGTGATGCTATGGCACTCTACCCAGGGCAACAGCTTGAGGCTCTGTCTCAAAATAAATAAAGTCTCTTGGTAGTATTTAGCTGCATCTAAACAGATAATAAGAACAAAAGAGCTTATTTGTCCAAAGTGCTTGCTTTTGATGCAGAAATCACAAAGATTTCATGCCTGTAATCCTAGCACTCTGGGAGGCTGAGGCGGGTGGATTGCCTGAGCTCACGAGTTCGAGACCAGCCTGAGCCAGAGTGAGACATATATGGTAGAAGCTCCATAGCTGACCACTATCTAAAAAGAGCCAGTGTTGCGGCGGGCACATGTAGTCTCAGCTACTTGGGAGGCTGAGGCAAGAGAATTGCTAAAAGCCCAAGAGTTTGAGGTTGCTGTGAGCTGTGATGCTATGGCACTCTACCGAGGGTGACAAAGTAAGACTCTGTCTCCAATAAATAAATAAATAAATAAGATTATCTAGACCTGCCTTTTCTTTTTCTTTTCTTTTTCTTTCTACAGAGTCTCACTCTATTTCTCTCAGTAGAGTGCTGTGGCATCACAGCTCACAGCAACCTCCAACTCCTGGGCTTAGGCAATTCTCTTGTCTCAGCCTCCCGAGTAGCTGGGACTACAGGCACCCGCTGCAACGCCCAGCTATTTTTTTGTTGCAGTTCTTCAAAACCACCACGCTCTATATATGGGGCCAGCGCCCTACCCACTGAGCCACAGGCACCGCCCTTCCTTTTATTTCTTAAAGAATGGTATGGAAAAGTATAGAGCCAGGGGGTGAATTGTGAAAGCAAGAGATGACATTGAATTCTTCAGTAAAGAAAGCCTTCTGGGCCCACTCACCTTGCGAGTGTGCTCCACAGGGTAGTCAGGAAAGAATTTAGAGTCCTGTTTCTCTGCCCGGTGTCTGCCCAGAACTATAGACAGATATTCTCTATGTGTTGTAGGGATCTTTTCTCCCCAAGTGGCCAAGTTCATTAGGAAGGAGCTTACCTCCCCTGGGGTATCTGTTCATTTGAGGTATCTTTGTACTAATTTCTTTTCCGAATGCTCATGGCACAAGCTTATTAGCCATATGGAACAACAGTCAGTTTCTTGAGCCAGTATATCTTGTCACGGTGCCCATGGGCCTAGCCGCCAAACACTCAAGGACAACTATAAAATTCCATACGTTGGGTATTAGATTACTGGGAAAATCTATTCTTTATTTAATATACCGTACTCAATCAAAACATTTTACATCAGAACCAGGATCCCTTTTAAAATAATTATATAACTGAACATCAAATTAACTCAATTTCTATTCCTACCAAAGTATTAATGTTTGTTTCTTTAGGGTAGTCGGAAGGGCAGTGTTAGTCTTGGAATATTTTTCAGTTAATACCTCCTTGAGTTCTCTGTCCTTTCATTATTTTTTAATGAAACACTTTGTTTTCTTTCCCGTGTCTCAAGGGGGCGAGCTTGCATTTCCATCTCTAGTCCAGGAGTTTGGTTAAAAGCCTTTGTTTTGTGAGGCTGGCTGTTCACAGCTTTCTGGTTCAGCTCTATGTGAAAATGTGGCAGCCACCAGGCTGTTTGGTAACTACGCTGAAGCTGTAACACTGATGTTCAACATGGCTTACATGGCTTACACGTCTCACCCTATTATTTAATAGTTGTCAATTTTTAAAAAGGTCCTTTAAAAATGTCTTTGCCATCATATTTACGTATGTGGTTTTGTCACCTAAGAAAAGGCAAACTGACCTCTTTTTGAATCGCCAATAAGTCTTATTTGCATGCAGTTGGCATTTAACAGAGCCGAGGTCTCCCTTTAATTGTCCCTTTTGGGTTAAAGCTAGAGAAAACTTAATTTCTCAGCTTTTTCCTGTAAACTTTTTGGAGGCACTTTTCTTTTTTTTTGTTTTTAACAGTCAAGTCTGGCTCTTTCTCCTCAGGGTTAGAATACATTCACTTCATCATAGCTTACAGCAACCTCAAATTCCCCTCCATATCCTCCTCCCCTTCTGTTTTTTATACAGACTGGGTCTTGCTCTTACTTAGGCTGGTCTCTTGAACTCAAGTGAACCTTCTGCCTCAGTCTCCCAGAGTGCTAGGATTACAGGCCTGGAGACACTTTCTAATCTTCTCTGAAATGGAGAGTTTCCAGGAAAGTCTTGCAGTGGTTCCTTCTACAGATTTTTAATGTAGTTGCAGAGAAGAACCCTAGATTGTAAAGCTGCAAATGGCAAAACTATATTCTTAATGTAAAACTATCCATAGATAATGTTTGTAAGTGTGTAATTTAATGTTCTGGTTATACATTTTTCAAGTGACCTTGAGCAAGTTATTTAATTTCTTTGGTCTCTGTTTTCTCCTTTGTATAATGGTTTTTTTGTTGTTGTTGTTGTTGTTTGTTTGAGACAGAGTCTCACTATGTCGCCGTTGATAGAGTGCCGTGGTGTCTCAGCCTCCCAAGTCCCAAGTAGCAGGGACTATAGGAGCCTGCCACAATGCCTGGCTATTTTTTGGTTGTAGTTGTCATTGTTGTTTAGCAGGCCCAGGCCATGCTAGAACTCACCAGCCTCAGTGTATGTGGCCGGCGCACTACTCAATGAGCTACGGGTGCCAAGCCTTTATAATGGTTAATATCAAAAATTTCTGCCAGCTCTTAATTTTTGATTAGTGTATGATTCTAAAATGATTGGAATAAATTAAAAAATGTGGAGGTCTATATTGTTTGGTAGACCATAAAGAAAATTGGGGGACTTTAAGATTACACTTTGTGTAGTGTGATTTCTTAGTGATATCTTGCTCCTTGGCCACCAGTGTAGTAAAGGTGGCCACTGTGTATGAAATTGTCCACTCTATCCAGAAAAAGTTACAGGAGTACCAAATTCCAGTGTTTCTAGTCTCCTAAGCTGCTCAATTTTGTGATACAGCTTTTGGCTTTGATTTCATTCATTTATTCATTTAGGAAACAGTATAAATAAATTGTCTTTCTTTGGTCAAGGGATTGCATTAAATATCTAGCAAACTTTTAAAAGTTATTGTTTCTACCCTCAGCATACTTAAATGAAAAACCAAACATAGGTAAAATCTCAGTATGTGAGACTAGCTATCAGGTGCCATCAGTGTGCTATAGGAATTCACAGAGAGAGGAGTTCTCAGGAGGTGCTTATCTGAAATGTGGGGGCATTTCCTGGGTGACACCCATATTGCAGCAAACGTGATATCAACTGGGTTTAGATTCAGGGAGCCATTTTTGTGCCTTCCAACCCTGTAGTTACTTCTTTCTTTCACAGTGCACTCAGCCCCTCAAAGATGATAGCATTGCCTAAGAATTGCCAGAAATGTCCCATTTGCAAGGTTACTGGTCTGCCCAACTAGGAAACTGAGAAAGTTACATTATCATAGAAGTATGAAGAATAGAAGTATTCAGTAGCATAGGAACCATGTGGGAATTAAACAAGTAGTGCTTCTGTTTAAATATTTCCATTCAGCCAGTGAAAGCCTATGTTCTCCTGCCTTGCTGCTTTAACTGCATGCAGTGATGTATTTTGCTTTCATTCTGAGAACCCCTACAGCCCTGTCACTGCTTGTGGACATAAACAATTATTATGACATTGTCTTAAGTATTTACTCCAGTGTGCATGTGAAGTCTTCCAAAAAAGTTAGTTGGTGGTGAAAATGCCTTTTGAGAAGTTTAGGGCACAGAATTCTCTTATGAGCACATTTAAAATACCTTGAGTTTTAGCCGGGCATTGTGGCGGGCGCCTGTAGTCCCAGCTGCTCGGGAGGCTGAGGCAGGAGAATCACATAAGCCCAAGAGCTGGAGGTTGCTGTGAGCCGTGTGACGCCACGGCACTCTACTGAGGGAAGTAAAGTGAGACTCTGTCTCTACAAAAAAAAAAAAAAATACCTTGAGTTTAAGCCTAACTTGGAGGTTAGTCTAAAACAAAATATTTATTATGTTGGTCTTCCTTATCTGCAGTTGGCATTTGATCCTGGCTCAGTCACCAAAATTGATATACTTTTAAGAATTTTGAAAGCTTAATCATTCCACTGGGGTTGGAGTTTAGGGGTTACAGATGTGTCAAAATGAACATTTTTCATATGTGATTTCTATTCCCCCTAAAACTATTTGTAAGAAATTTCTGAAATTGTTTGAACTAATTCTAATAGAAATACAGTTGAGTTTTCGTAGTTGACCACCTCCTTAAGTTGACCTACTTTTCGCAGACCAGACATGGACCTCATCTCTGTCAGTATTGTAGGCCTAATTCCTTGTATTGACCACCTTTTTTGTTGACCAGTTTGTTACAGTTCGTTAGGTGGTCAACATACTGTAATTGGAGTAAGTATTACAGCTTCACAAAGTGAACCCTGTGGGAATATTTATTTCAAAGTGTAAACTGGTTCCGGAGCTTTCGTTCATGTGAGATATGTTCATATGTGTTGTTTCCCTTCCTGTGTAGAACATGAGGGACCTTGGGAGCAGCGTACCATCTGGGAAATTGTTTGTTTATCCCCTCTCTGAGGCAGTTAAAAAAAAAGGTGGAGAGAGAGACGTAGTTAAACATTACGAATATTTTATTGCTGGGAATCTCCTTGAAGAAAGATCAATTTAAAAAGTGCTTAAATTGGAACTGTCCCATCTCCCTTTTGTCCATTTGTAGAAAGAGCATGGGATGAGAAAATTAGTAGTGGAGTCATTCAAAGTTCTTTTCTATTCATTTTCTAGCTTGTGTAACGACAAGGATCTCAAATCTTCCAGCAAGAATTGTTTTCATTGATACAGCTGTTCTCAACCTGTGGGTCGCGACCCATAGGAACTGTATTAAAGGATCGCAGCTTTAGGAAGGTTGGGAACCACTGCATTAATAGAATCTTAGTGTAGGGAAGTGTTTAGTGATTGGGAGGTTGGTCCTTTAATGTTCAGGGAGGGAACTTGGGCCCAGACAGCTTGTGTGATCAAAAGCCTGTCATCATTTGCCCAGCTGGTTACTGGTAGAGACTTCCCTGCTTGCCCACCTCTGAGAACACCTGGTCACACTAAATTAGCTTCTCAGTGTCACACAGTGGGCTGGAGGGGCCCTACAAGCCTCCCCAGTATTTCTGCTGATTCCAGTTCTGTTCTTGTTCCACTGTGGAAATTCTTAAATAGAGCTGTCTTTACTGGTCAGTGATTTTCCTCTACTTTATTAAGTACTTTAATTTCCACACCTTCATACATTGAGAAAAATTATGGGAAGGGTACAGCTGAATATGACCTAACGCCTTTGCTGTGGTTACTGCCCTGGTGGCTCTGCAAGTGTTCCTTTTAGCAAATTGCTGTCTGCTAGAGATTCTTAGAGGCTTGTGGTTGGGCAATATGTAGATTGCAATACAGGGCGATTTGGACAGACTGAAATTTCCTCCTTCCTATTGTCTTCTCCTTCCAGAGAATGGTATCTTTATTTTCATGCGCACCTGTTCTGTGGTACCTTTCTTGACATTTAGTGAAAATTGTTATCTGCCAAGGCAGGCAGAGGATCTTTGGTTCTAAAGAGCCTGCACAAATCACTCAGGGTTCCAGGTTTGTTTAATGCTGTTTGCTGACAGTGCCTCTGTGGACAAATGACTTGGGAAGGGAGGAGTCTTCTGCTTGCACATTCTTTGGAAGGAATGTGTCCTAGTAGCCCTGGGGAAAGCAGAATTGTAGGATCCCCTTTTCAGTACTCTTTATCTTTCTGTTTCTATGGAAATAAGAACTTATGGAAAATGTGCTAAGGTCAGTTTTATTTTTGACATCATTAATTTCTTTGTCATCCTTCCTCATTTTGCTACCAAAAAGTCTGTTATATTTATTTTCCCCCCTGAAGAGCCTCACTCTTTTTAGGCAGAAGATCTAGAGGGGAGCAGCGTGCAGAAGGATAAGCAGAGTGGGTTTGGTTCAAGCCTCTCCCTGCTGTGCTGGGCTTGTGGCTGAGGGAGAACCAGGGACCAGCTCAGCTACAGGCCTCTTGAAATTGGGCCAGTCTGGAGGGGATCTGCAAGGAGAAGCAATAGTGCCCCCGTGGCATGCAGTCTCCACTTCATGCGCAACAGGTTGTCTCTTCTAAAAGGCTGAAGAGTTTTTTGCCCTCATTCCACCCCTGTTAGGACCAAGGCTGTGGGGAGACCACAGTAGAGGGGGCACATGCTTGCCTGGAGGAAGGTACTACATTCTGACAGTGTAATTTAGTCATAGGATCTTTGTTATAAGTATTTATTATTGTATTTCCAAAACTATTTGAATCTTTAATTTGCTAACATCTACTATTTTGCATACTGAAGGTTGTAGTCAAAACCAGGGATGCCATGCTGGGTAAAACAAATAAGATTATCTCATCCTTTATTTATTTTAAAATGTATTTTAAATACTCCTCCTGTCTAAACTCTAACTTTACTTGATGACCAATCTCTTTTCTTTTTTTGTACTCTGTTGCAAAAAACAAAGAAATGAACCGAAAGCTGTCACCTGAGTCCTGGGAACTCAGAGAAAGGATGTTTTATTGTTGAGGCCTATCTACACGCTGATCCTTCTACTGTTCTGGTAGCATTAAATGGAGTTTTGCTGAAATGTTTCACTCAAGGAATTTTCCCTGTTGACAGCATTGCTTGTCTTAAAATAGAAGAGTTGGTCTTTTCATTCCAGTTCCAGAAAGTGATGCCTGTGTCATGATTGTTTTGCCATGGAACAGTTCCTGTCTCTATTACCCTCATACACAACACGATAGGCTGTGTTCCTTCCTGGGAGTCATTGGATTTCCCTAATGGGATGATGGAAAGGAGGGAAATAGAGCTCTGGCCCTCTTCCCTCATTAGTGCTAAAATCTGCTGCTGTGTCTGCTTCACATCAAGCTCAGTGGATTATTTTTCTCCTTGTCTGAGAATGTTCTTTCCTCCTTGAGTAGGGAAAAGGATTTAAATGCTGGCTTTCTTGACGTGGAACTTTAATACAATTGCTATTCCAGCTGGACCCATTAAAAGGAATACCTGCAAGCTGTGGGAAGAAATTATTTCAACATTGGCATATATTAAGTACATACCTAATATATAATGTGGACATTGCTCTTAGGTTTGCTTTTTAAGTTGAAAGACTGTCTTGTAGGATTTGAGAAGAGTTTGGCATTAGCACACCCTGCAACCCCTTAGGATTTTATGAAGCTTCTGGAGGGTCTTAAGAGATCTTGGCAGTGGGGAATACAGATGATTATCAGAGTTATAGCATATCGCTCCCTGCTCACTTTTGGTCACGTACTAGGAGCTGCTGTGCGTTCAGCTGTTCTGGAGCAGGAGGAGGAAGAAGGTGGCAAACGCATCAGTGCTTAACAGTGTCAAGGTTTCCTTTCTTTGTTCTGTTCCTATGGGAAGTTGTACTGCCATTTGTTTCTTGGCATGGTTCTTTAGGAAGGAGAAGGGGTTAAATAAAAACAAAGCAATACATGCTCTTTTATAAATATAATCTCTGAATAAGTCTTGCTGTTCTTTCAAAACTTGGCCTCACCCTGTTGGTTATCCAGTACCAGCCATGGATTAGTGACAGACGTGAAGGTGCCCCGAAACATGACTGTTGAACAAAGTTGCCCTGATCCTTCCTCAAAAGGCTGGTTAGTGGCAGCTTGGAGCAGGAAGGAGGGAGGTTATAGAAACGAAAGGGAAGATAAAGGAGAGCTTTAATTGGGGGCTGGCAGCATGCAAAAGGATAAGTGTAAATCCCTTTACAGCATCTGAGACTGGCTGTGTTCCAAAGCATGAAATGACAACATCTGTGAAAAGACCTGAGTTGTCTAATTCTTCTAGCAGTTGTTCTTATAACTTGTAGTTTATCACCTAAGCATAGGGTGGAGAAGATGGAAATGGTAAGTTTTTTGTTGTTGCTGCTGCTGTTGTTAAAAGAAGAGCTAGCTGACTTCTTCCTTTGAAAAGCATTTTCTCACAAAACCAACTAATTTAGTCTAATGGAGGGAGGAAGATAATTGCACAAATCTAAATAAGTAAAAGTGGGACTTGTTAAATATCTTTAAAAGCAAGGCTCTTAATTTATATACACAATTACTTGGGAAATTACAACAGCTTTTGCTAAGTGGAGGCACTGCTGGGCCATTTTCTTGTAAGACGACTTCAAATATTGACATTCATTTTCACAAAAGAAAAGTTCTTTTAGGAAGTTTTTTAAAATAAGCAAATAGTAATTATATTTGACAAATGCATGTCATTACTTTTAAATTTAACAAGCCAGCCTTTTCAAAGGGATATGTCTAGGTATACATACATATATACACACACATGTGTTTATGTGCACACATATATGGGAGCACAGAGCCCTTAGAATTCAGACCTGGGAAAACTCCATTTGTGTGAAAGAAAGATAATAACCGTAAGCCATATTAAGTAATGCTGTGCTCTTTTGAATACCACTAATGTTTGTTGTAGCATCTTCTCCAGGGAGGCAGAAAAGAGATATTAATAATAATCTTACTAGATGACAAGTTGGAGGGGCAGAGCATAGATCTTGTGTGTCCTGCTCAGCTGCCCTGGGAGCTCATGAACGGCCCTGATAGTACTTCATGCTTTTAATCCCTGGGGGCTACCTGACGTGCTGCATGAACTGTCGGTAACAGTGCACACCCCGTCAGTGTGATGCAGTCTTCTGAGCCATTAAACACAACACGTAGCACGTCTTCATTTTTAGAGAAATTATCAAAATGCTTTCATGAAACATTGTCTCAAATAAGTGACCATTTTATGCAGAGTTTATGTAAAATTTTCACGGGGAACCATTTATTTTTCCAAAGTTTTTATTTAAAACATTCACATTACCTTCAGAAGGATTTTTGCATGTTTAGAAAAGTACTTCGGGATATCAGCCTATTGATAATTACGAATAAATAGTAATATAAAAATCAATGTGTATTTAGCCAAACTTTCAGAATAGATGAGCTTACAGAACCTACCTAAACCACAGTTTATATTTTTAAAAAGCATTCAGTCTTGGCTCAGCACCCGTAGCACAGTGGTTACGGTGCCAGCCACATATACCTAGGTTGGTGGGTTCTAACCCAGCCCAGGCCAGTTAAAACAACTATGATAAATGCAACAAAAAATAGTCCAATGTTGTGGCAGGTGCCTGCAGTCCCAGTTACTTGGGTGGCTGAGGCAAGAGAATCGCTTAAGCCCAAGAGTTTGAGGTTGCTGTGAGCTGTTATAGCACGGCACTCAACCGAGGGCAACATAGTGAGTCTCTGTCTCTCTCTCAAAAAAAAAGAAAAAAAAAGCATTCAGTCTTTCAGACTCATCAAATTCTATTCTTTAAATATATACAACTTTTTATGCATCAATCATAATACAGTGGTTTTAAAATGTTTTGTTTTAAAAAAAGTGTTCAAGGTAGATAGAGTTACCCATTTACTGATTAATTTCTAATTGGCTTCTAAAAAAAAAAGAAAAAAGTCTCACTCTGTTGGCCTACGTTGAGTGCTGTGGCATCACCATTTCTCAAATAACTTCAAACTCTTGGGTTGAAGTGATCCTTCTGCCTCAGCCTCCTGTGTAGCTGGGACTACAGGTACCCACCACAACACCCAGCTAGTTCTTCTGTTTTTTTTTTTTTTTTTTTTTTAAGTATCTACTTTAAAAGGGAGGAAGTAGATACCTTAAAAAAGTAGTATTAGCAAAAAAAAAAAAAAAAAAATAGTGGTAGGGTCTTGCTTTAAAAATCTGAGTCTGATCTCAAACTCCTGAGCTCAGGTGAATCATTGCGCCTGGCTGTAGGCCTCGTTTTTTGATGAGGTCTAATTACTAATGTTTGTGGTGAGCAAGTGGAACTTTTAAACACCAACCGTATACATGTCTTAAGGAATAGTAGAATATGAAATTGGATAAGGTTTATAAAGCAATATAAAATCGAGACAGGGGAGAGTATACTGGGTGAAGCTAAAGACTTTTATTCCACCTTCCTAAATGACAATACAAATCATACCACTTTTGTGCTCAGTCATCTTCATTTTTTCCCATTTGCCCCTGAATAGAGTTTAAACTTTTTCTTTTTTTTTTTTTTTTAGACAGAGTCTTAAGCTGTCACCCTGGGGTCATCATAGCTCGCAGAAACCTCCAACTCTTGGGCTCAAGCAATCCTCTAGCCCCAGCTTTTCTATTTTTAGTAGAGATAGGGTCTCACTCTTGATCATCCTGATCTTGAACTTCCGAGCTCAAGCAGTCCACCTGCCTCACCCTTCCATAGTGCTAGAATTACAGGTGGGAGACACTGTGCCTGTAACTCATACGACATCATATGCTTTTTAAAAATTAAAAAAATTTTAAATTAACACACAGTTGTTCAGGTTATGGGGTGTAGCATGATGTTTCTATATATTTATGTGTAGTGATTGAGTTAGGGGCATTAGTATATCTATCACCTGAAGCATTTATTATTATCATTATTATTTTAGTAGAGACAGGTGTCTTGATTTTGCTCAGGCTGGTTTTGAATTCATGAGCTCAAGCCATCCCCCCCACCCCACCCCGCCTCAGCCTCCCAGAGTGCTAGGATTATAGGCTTGAGCCACTGTGCCCAGCCCATTTATTATTTCTTTTTGGTGAGAGCATTCAAAGTCCTCTCTTCTATTTTGATATGTATAACATATTATTGTTAACTTTAGACACCCAGCTGTGTGATGGAACACTAGAATTTATTCCTTCTGTCTAACTCTACTCATTGACCAATCTCTGCTCATCCTCCCTGCTTCCTAACCTTCCTAGCCACTGATAACCACTATTCTACTCTCTACTTCCTTGAGATCAACTATTTTAGATTCCACTTATAGGCCATGCGTGGTGCCTCACATCTGTAATCCTAGCACTCTGGGAGGCAGGGTGGGTAGATTGCTTGAGTTCATGAGTTTGAGACCTGAGCATGAGTGAGACCCAGTCTCTACTAAAAATGGAAAAACTGGGTGTTAATGGTGGATGCCAATAGTCTCAGCTACTCCAGAGACTGAGGCAAGAAGATTGCTTGAACCCAAGAGTTTTCGGTTGCTATGAGCTGTGATGACGTGACATTCTACCCAGGGCAACAGCCAGACTGTCTAAAAAAGATTCCACTTATGAGTGAGATCATGTGGTATTTGTGTTCTGTACCTGGCTTATTTCACTTAATGTGATGTCTACCAGGCCTATGCACATTGCCATACATAACAGGATTTCATTCTTTTTATGGCTGCATAGTACTCCATTGTGTGACTATTAACACTTTCTTTTTTTTTTAATTTTTTATTGTTGGGGATTCATTGAGGGTACAATAAGCCAGGTTACACTGATTGCAATTTATAACACACTTTCTTTATCCATCCATCTATTGATGGATCAACTTAAATGTCCGTATCTTGACTTTTTTTTTTTTTTTTTGAGACAGTCTCAGTTTGTCGCCCTGGGTAGAGTATGGTGGTGTCATAGCTTACAGCAACCTCAGATTCCTGGACTCAAGCAATTCTTTTGCCTCAGCTTCCCGAGTAGCTGGGATTATAGGCATGAGCCACCATGCCTGGCCTTGTATCTTGACTATTATGTATAGTGGTGTAATAAACATGAAAGTACGGATATGTTTTCACCATACTGTCTTCACTTCTTTTGGATAAATACCTAGTAGTAGGATTGCTGGATCATATGAAGGTTCCGTTTGTATATCATGTGAATGCTTTTCCAGCCTAAAGTCATAGCATTCCATTACACGAATCTGATGCTTGTAACCAGATATCTTGCTGTCCTCTGCTATACATGGCATTCACTCACTTTTGTACCTTCATCTACGTTCCTCATACGCAATGCCTACCTCCTCTATCCCGTTTCTTTATTGTAAATCATCACCTTTATGAAACTTTTTTTTCTAATCACTTAAGCCAGAAATTCCCATTCCTTCTGCCAGAATTCTGCTTTACATCTGTACTACCTACCCATGCTGTCTGACGAACGTATTTTATGCAATTGCCCTGCTCTGTTTTCCTTCAGGACCCACAAATGATTTATGCATTTTTAAATCTCTCATAACACCGTACAGAGCAGCTTACCTATAGGAGACACTTAAACGTTTGCTGAATAGATAAATAAGTTTAGCTAATATTCATCAGTTTGCTATTAATTGACCATGACGCGCTGGTGGTGACATAATCCTTTTAGGGAATTCTAGTCAGTAAATGTCAGCATTATTTCCTTTTACCTCACTGCCTTTGTTTTACGGAAGAAAGTTTATTCTGACTTCCATAGCTGATCATATGAAAAGGGAGCTTTCCTCATTTGTTGACTCTTTTCTTTTTTGTCCAGCCCGCTCCCTCCTCCAGCTATTAGAAGCCTTTGTCCATATTCCTGACCAAGATAGTGTGTACTCAAACATTCTCTTTTGGCTTCTGTGGCGGGATTTCGGACAGAATCAAAAGTACATATACCATTTTGCCAGAGCCTGCGACCAAGTGGGAGTGAAGTGGGAGCAGCCGTGTTGCCGATTCTTTCTCCTCCCCACGGTCCAGTCAGCGGGTTGATTAGGCATCGGCCCTCGAGCTGAGACTCGTCTCTTATTTAGTTCTGGGGGAGCGCCTGGCCGACATGAGTGATCTAGAGGAGAACAACTTCGAGGGCAGAACTAAAAAGAACTTAAGGAAAGGAAATATAATTGTCTAAATTCTGTTATAAGTAACCCAAGGTGAAACTCAGTAATAGAACGTTGGCTGCCTTTTTAGTAAGTGTTTTTGAGGAAGAGGAAACTTGGAGTTTAACCTGAGATGCCTGACCCTACAAATAAGAGTAAAAGAGTCTCACTCTCAGTCAAAATCTCCAACAGGAACTCCTGCTCGTGTAAAATCAGAGAGCAGGTCAGGATCTTGTAGTCCATCAAGGGTTTCGAAACACTCTAAATCCCATTCTCGATCAAGATCAAAATCCAGGTCAGGGAGGCATTCTCATAGACGATACACTCGGTCCAGATCCCACTCTCACTCTTCACAGGAGACGATCTCGGAGTAGGTCATACACTCCAGAATACCCGCGGTGAAGGAGCCGAATTCATTTTCTAATGTCTAACCGGAGAAGACATACAGGCAGTGGGGCAAATCCAGATCCGAAGACATGTCTTGGAGTATTTGGCCTCAGTTTGTATACAACAGAGGAGAGATCTTCGTGAAGTGTTTTCTTGATATGGACACTTAAGTGGTGTCAATGCGGTTTATGATCAGTGAACCGGGCGATCTCGAAGATTTGCTTTTGTGTATTTTGAGAGAATAGATGATTCAAAAGAGGCTATGGAAAGGGCAAATGGAATGGAACTGGATGGCAGAAGAATTCGTGTGGATTATTCTATCACCAAGAGAGCGCGTACACTTACACCTGGCATCTACGTGGGCAGACCAACTCATAGTGGTGGAGGTGGTGGCAGACGTCGAGATTCTTACTATGACAGAGGATATGATCGTGGGTATGACAGATATGAAGACTATGATTACCGGTACAGAAGAAGATCACCTTCTCCTTACTATAGTCGATACAGATCACAATCAAGATCTTGTTCCTACAGTCCAAGGTGCTATTGATAACATAATTGATAAGAATGTTGCAGTTAAGGACATTTTTTTCTCTGTATTTTCTTTTTTCTGTCTTTTTTTGTGTAATTCTGGATTTCCCCACACTTGTGATACTTCCTGCTCCTTAAACAGAGCCCTTAAAAAAAATCTGTGGTTTATTTAGCATCTACACTTTCAGTTGTGTTGATGTTTTCCATTCTTTTTCTTAAAGATGTAATTGTCATTTTGAGTAGTTAAACATCTTGAGTAAAAAAGGAATCCCAGTGTTACACTTTGTCAATGATTTTTCTTTGCTTTTACGAAGTTAAACTGCTAGCTAATCAAATGAGGAAAGAAATGATCTTTTAAAAGCTTCTTTTGTGTTAGATACTGTATTAGAGGTCTACATTTATGACGAGCTCCTTTTTAACTTTCTCTTGGGGAAGTTGGTAACACACAAACTAGTTCAGTCATGTCAGGTTTGTCTGGGGTGGCGTGGAGCAAACAGTTGAGTTTAGAAAGTTGGAAGCTAAAGAAGAAAACACTTGAGTATTTCTTTGGAAGAATGGAATTTTTGAACCTTAAATTAGGTCATTTTTCAGAGATGAAAAGCTTGTGGACTCCTGCATAAAACATGTATTTGAAACACATCTGTTAAACCTTAAAAACTTAAAAGTGTGATTTTGTGTTAAACTTACCGAAGTTAAAGTATTCCCTTAATCAGTGAAGGACAACCCTTATTTATTACCTAGAGCAAGTGTATAATTTGCCCTTAGAAATTTTGATATTGGGACAATGGCTAAGCGGGTTATTGCATAGAGTCCTTAGAAGATACTTGGGGGAAATGTAGGCTTTCAAATAAAAATTTCTTTTTTTTTTTTTATTGTTGGGGATTCATTGAGGGTACAATGAGCCAGGTTACACTGATTGCAATTGTTAGGTAAAGTCCCTCTTGCAATCATGTCTTGCCCCCATAAAGTGTGACACACACCAAGGCCCCACCCACCTCCCTCCTTCCCTCTTTCTATTTCCCCCCCCATAACCATAATTGTCATTAATTGTCCTCATAACCATAATTGTCATTAATTGTCCTCATATCAAAATTGAGTACATAGGATTCGTGCTTCTCCATTCTTGTGATGCTTTACTAAGAATAATGTCTTCCACGTCCATCCAGGTTAATACGAAGGATGTAAAGTCTCCATTTTTTTTAATGGCTGAATAGTATTCCATGGTATACATATACCACAGCTTGTTAATCCGTTCCTGGGTTGATGGGCATTTAGGCTGTTTCCACATTTTGGCGATTGTAAATTGAGCTGCAATAAACAGTCTAGTACAAGTGTCCTTATGATAAAAGAGTTTCTTTTCTTCTGGGTAGATGCCCAGTAATGGGATTGCAGGATCAAATGGGAGGTCTAGCTTGAGTGCTTTGAGGTTTCTCCATACTTCCTTCCAGAAAGGTTGTACTAGTTTGCAGTCCCACCAGCAGTGTAAAAGTGTTCCCTTCTCTCCACATCCACGCCAGCAGTCAAGATGAGAAGCTAATTAAGGACACAACTCCCTTCACCATAGTCTCAAAGAAAATGAAATACCTAGGAATATACCTAATGAAGGAGGTGAAGGACCTCTATAAAGAAAACTATGAAATCCTCAGAAAGGAAATAGCAGAGGATATTAACAAATGGAAGAACATACCATGCTCATGGATGGGAAGAATCAACATTGTTAAAATGTCTATACTTCCCAAAGCAATCTACCTATTCAGTGCCATTCCTATCAAAATACCAACATCGTACTTTCAAGATTTGGAAAAAATGATTCTGCGTTTTGTATGGAACTGGAAAAAACCCCATATAGCTAAGGCAGTTCTCTGTAACAAAAATAAAGCTGGGGGCATCAGCATACCAGATTTTAGTCTGTACTACAAAGCCATAGTGCTCAAGACAGCATGGTACTGGCACAAAAACAGAGACATAGACACTTGGAATCGAATTGAAAACCAAGAAATGAAACTAACATTTTACAACCACCTAATCTTTGATAAACCAAACAAGAACATACCTTGGGGGAAAGACTCCCTATTCAATAAATGGTGTTGGGAGAACTGGATGTCTACATGTAAAAGACTGAAACTGGACCCACACCTTTCCCCACTCACAAAAATTGATTCAAGATGGATAAAAGTTAATTTCTTTCTGGGGGGAAAAAATACATATACCAAAGGACCGCCATACAGGTGGCATGAAGCTCACTCCATGCTGATGGTCCCTTTTTTGTGTCAGTGCTTTTTTCTCAAAGTTTTTATAGTCTGAAATATTTATTATTAGGTTAGCAATCCTTACAGCAATCATTGTATAAGGATTTATGAATATATTTTTTCTGAAGGAAAAAGTCTTGAGAAAACTAGAAAGAGTTGAGTATGCAGACAAAACTCAAATTTTCCCCTGTGAAGTGGTAGAATATTTAAGTCTACCTTTTTACTGTTCTACCACTGTACCAGAACTACCTTCACCACGGTCTAGGAAATATTTGCCCAGATCTCGGATCTCTTATTCACTTGACCTTTTCACAGCATTTGGCACTGTTTACCATTCTTTATTTGAACTACTTTCCCCCTTTATTTTCCTTGATGTCACGTGTGTGTTGATTCTCATATTCTTAGGCCCAACCCCAAGGATTCTTCCAAGTTCCAGATAAACATTTTCCAACTGCTTGCCATGGCTCTGCTTTGTTCCACAGTTTAGCTAGTTGCCCAGGGTACAAAATTGCCCCATTGTCTAATATCTTGTTAATGCTAAATATCGTTGGACTCTCAATTGCTTTTTTCCCCCCATTTTCTTTTTCTTCTTCCTTTTTTCATTTTTTGAGACAGAGTTTCACTCTGTTGCCCTCGGTAAAGTGCCGTGGCATCATAGTTCACAGCAACCTCCAACTCTTGGGCTTAAGAGATTCTCTTGCCTCAGCCTCCCAAGTAGCTGGGACTATAGGTGTCCGCCACAACGCCTGGCTATTTTTCTGTTGTCGTTGTTCCTTAGCTGGCCCCTGGCTGGGTTCAAACCCACCAGCTTCAGTGCATGTGGCCAGCACCATAACCACTGTGCTACAGGCACCGAGCCTCTTCCTTTTCTTAAAGAGGCAGGGTCTCACTCTGTTGCCCTAGTTCGAGTGCAGTGGCACAATCATAGCTCACAGCAGCCTTCAATTCCTGGGGTAAAGTGATCTTCCGGCCTCCCAAGTAGCTGAGACCATAGGCATCTGCCAGCCTCTTGGCTAATTTTTTTTTTTTTTTTTTATGGGGAAGTATCTTGCTTTTGCTGAGACTGGTTTCGAGCTTTTGGCTACAAGTAATCCTCCTGCGTTGTCCTTCCCAAAGTACTAGGATTATGGGTGTGAGTTACCTGCCCAGCCTCAAGTCTCTTTTTTCAGTCTCTACTATCATCACCTAAACTTAAGATACCATCATTTCTCATTCATCCATTTTCTGTAACCACTTCATAACTAATTTCCCAGGCTCTGGTCTTACTCCCTCCTGTCTATTGAGCATACACCAGAAAAAATATTTTTGAAATGCAGATGTGATGTGCCTTTCCCCTGCTGACAAGCCTTTAACTTTTTCTGTTATAGTGAAGTAGACTTCTTTTCTGCTCCTTAGAGGTCTCATCCTTTGTCACTGTTCTCTTTTCCCTGGGCACGAGTACAGTCTTCTATTTGGGCTTAGACACCAAATCAGTAATCAGTTTCCCTCTGACTCCTTTTCTCCTGCCTCTGCAACATGTAATTCCTTCTCAGAAGGCCTTTGCTGGTTGTTAAAAGTATGTTACATCTTCATACATCTTACCGTATCCTGTGATTCTTCTAACACTTTTCACACACAGTTGTAATTACCTAAGATGTTCAATAAATACTTGCTGAAGATTTAGAATAGTGATGTGTAGAGTTTGTAATACACAGTCACAACAATATTATGAATTTTCCTTGTGAAATTTCTTGGTTGTTTAAATTATATTATTCAATTTGCCAAGTTTAGTGTTCTTGGTACTCTAGATTTTAAAAATGCTAATATATTTTAAGGCCACATTCTTTAGGAAAATTTGAAAATGCAATTTGAAAAATAAAATTTTTATAAAATATTTTGAATACTTTAAATATATGCAGTTTATTATGTAAATTGTACCTAAGAGCTGTTTAAAAATTAAGTGATAAGTAAAAAACTATTTTTCAAGATCTAGATTACCATTTGAAATAGAATATTTGACCAAAAGTCTTATCTTCTAACTTCCTATGCTTTTTTGCACTTGTAAATATAAATATATATACAAACTCTTTGCGTGGGAAAAATAGCAAAAGGATGTGAATTCATTTGAGCTGACTGGTAGTAGCTAGCATGTTTAAGATGAAGGAGATGTGTGAGAGCATATCCTTCTTACCATTAATGCCTTAAGGAAAGGGCTGTTATTTATAGTAATTTTACTCAGAAGTTTGCACTTATAAACTTCATGAAGGTACTAAGATTTCTACACGTGAGAAGAAATTCCTATATTGTTGTACCTTTATGAAGAAAAAGTTGGCTCTCGTTTTAGTTTTCGTTAGTAATGGACTGTCTTATGTCATGCTTTTGTGGTCAAGCTAAAAAGAAATGTTGCTGGAAGATTCAAAGATAACAGTAAATATGGCGTGTACTTGATCAGATAGAACAGTCTTTGGGATTTGATTGCAATCCACATAGAGAAATGGTTCTCCAGCTGTATACTGTGTGAATAATGTCTCATTTCCCTTTTACTAGGACTGCTGGACAGGCTGGATGGGTTAATTTCAGCAAGAAGTTTTACTGATTGTTCTGTATTGTTTATAACAGGTATCCTCAAACTTTTTCAACAGGGGGCCAATTCACTGTCCCTCAGACTGTTGGAGGGCCGGACTATAGTTTAAAAAAAAAAAACAAACTATGAACAAACTCCTATGCACGCTGCACCTACCTTATTTTGAAGTAAAAAAACAAAACGGGAACAAATACAATCACACTGCCTCATGTGGCTCGCGGGCTGCAGTTTGAGGACCTCTGATTTAGAAAATAGAAAATGTGATTCGGGATTTGCTGACTGATGGACAGCTGTCCTTCTAGGGGGCTTTCAGTGGCATAATACCTCTGGGTTCCACTGCAAGCTTTGCTCTTCAGGTTTGTAAGTCACATGGAGTTTGGAGAAACAGTTGTTTTTTCAGAATTTAGATTCACCATTACTCTTTTTAGGCTAAAAGGATAATCTTAAAGAAATGGAAACTCCAGCAGAGAAAAATATAAAGTGGGTTTTGTTTTTTGGTTTATTTATTTATTTATTTTTTTGAGACAGAGTCTCATTATGTCACCCTCGGTAGGGTGCTGTGGTGTCACAACTCACAGCAACCTCAAACTCTTGGGTTTAAGCAATTCTGTTGCCTCAGCCTCCCAAGTAACTGGGACTACAGACGTCTGCCGCAACACCTGGCTATTTCTTGGTTGTAGTTGCCTGTTGTTTGACAGACCTGGGTTGGATTCAAACCCGCCAGCTCCGGTGTATGTGGTTCGTGCGCTAGCCGCTGAGCTACAGGCCCCAAGCCTAAAGTCTGTTTTAAAACAAAGTAACAGATTATAACATGAAGAAGGCCTGATATCAAACTGAAAAAAAGAGGCAGACGTGAGCTTAGTCTACCATAAGCCTGTCCTTCCAGCAACTTGGCGTTTGTGTTAAGAGAACATATATGATCTTAAACGTGCCACTGTCCACCATTTCAGAGCGTTTTGTTTGGGGCATCCACATCACAAGGACACTGAGTAGACACCACTCAGCTGCCCTGTTGCCATTTGTGGGAATGGAGATTCAGAAGAGGAGCTGAGTGGTGAGTGGTGGCCGCTTTCTACAGCAGGTTTTGAGAGAATGTCTCAGTTCCCATCTACAGATACTGGAAATGCTGTCGTAAGAGACAACTGATGTTTGTTCCAAAGGGATGAACTCATGTTCATCTTACAGAAGACCTGGGTGACAGTTAGCAGTGTTCAGAGAACTTGGTGTGTTCTTTCTGATTTTTGTAAAATATTACTGTAGAGAAAAACTTTTCAAAAACTGGAATGTGAAGTATTAAAATGTTGAGAGTCACTTTAATGTGATAACACTTCATACCTGTGCTTTCTAAAATCATGAATCACTTGGCATTTTTATTCAAAACATAGAATCTTTCTGCGCTTTGGCGTTTATGTAACACCATATATAAGAATATTGATGATAAGTAATGAATTTTTTCTTTTTTCAAATTCTGTTTCTTTTAATTTGGGGGATTTCTCAAGTGGCAAAATAAGATGTTGTGAAAGGAAAGATTTACAGAGTCAAACGCAAAGATGTTTAAATGGCTATGTAGCATTGTATAACTGATTTAAATTTTGAGGGCTGCTTTACCTCATCTGTAGATGGCAAAATTCACCTTATAGCTAATCTTTTGAGGAATAAATGAAACTGTACACGTGGAAGCATCTGGCAAACAGGAGATATTCAGTAAAATGTTGTTGCTAATAAATCTTGCTCCAGAGGACCTGTCCTAGAGAATAAATTATCTCATTACTATTTTTCTAACTGAAATTATCATTGTGCCATTTCCCTGTCTTCCCTCCTTCCTCCTTTTATTTCATGAAGCTGTTGAAAATTTAACATTCGAGAGCTTGTTCCATGGGACTTATTTTCTATAAAGAGCCTGCATTTGTGATGAGAATTGTTTTTCCTTATATTCTTCCGTATTAATTTTTGTTGTTGTTTCAGTTGTTGCTGCCAGTGAGATCCTGTGAAGGTGTCTTTTTGCACAGGCAAAGTAGGCCAGTGAAGGAATGGAGCTGTTGGCTCCTGCTTGTTGCTCACGTGAAGGGAATCGCTGGTGGACGGCCCTTTGGCTTCTCATCTCCTTTACCCTTTTTCTCTCATTGAACCTTTGACTCTGTTTCAGGAAATGCTAGGAGGGAACGGTAAACCTCCCTTCCCTGGACTCATAGCACTTAAACACCTAAATGGAAATTACAAATGAAATCCTAGACAGACAAGGGCAATGCCTTTGCAGTCATTATAAAATAATTTTCTTCTTCACCTCTCAAATACTCATCTGTTTTATTGGAAGAAATCTATTATTTTTAGCAGAACTCCAGTCTGGAGTTGCCTAAATGTTTTATCTATGTTCTAGTAAATTTTGCTACCAACAAATGTGTAACTCCAGATGACTCACTATTTTTAAGTTAATGAAATCATAGATTAATGAAAATCATTGACTGTGGTAAACCCTTCCTTCTCATTTCCTGTGAAGATAGAAGGTCGCATTATGTTGCACAAGTTATGTTTTCTACAGTGTGTTTTCTACAGCAGGGTTTGAGAGAATGTCTCAATTCCCTTTTCTTTGTCCTCTGAAATCACCCACATTTGTGAGCTATGTGGCGAGTGGTAAGATTGCTTAGTCTCAGACTGACAATATATATATAATATTAGAGCAAAAAGGGACTTCGAATGTAATCCAGTGTGAAATCTCTCTCATTTTTCCAGTCTGGAAATCTAGGCCCAGGGAGTCAAACTAATACATCTCAGAGAGATAGTATCACAGGGAGGAAAGAAAGAACCCTGGATTTTTGCTAACGTACCTTGTTTCTCCAACAGAGACTAAATTGATGGTTTGTGGCTTGTTAAACTAGTGTCAAGTCAGTCACATGCTGCTGCTGTATGTTCACTTGGGACCACCCTCCCAGGCCCCCTTACTTGCTTCTGGCATTCTGTTTGGGTCTTCAGCATACCCACCAGATAGCGTCAATTCAGAAATTGCTGTGGAACTTGATGGGAGCTCTGCCCTAACTGCAACTAAAACAACCAGGCAGTTTTAGCCATAAGAATGCTTAAATAAGGTGATCTAGTAAATGAGAGAAATTTAATTTGGCAAACAGAAGTGCTATAGCTAAATCAAAATGTTTGAAATATTTTTATACCTCATTTTCTGGAATCTTTAAGAATGTCTGTTGGATCTGTGGCATGAGATAGACAAAAAGTACTGGTTGCTTCTGTTGAAGAATTTGGGACCAGTTATAGATGGAGGGTAAAATGGAGGAGGTAGATAGAAGGAGGCGATACACTATTAATATTGTAAATAACTATAATTATAGTGTTGACGACAAACAAATTTTACAACATTTTCCCAAAAACAAAGGAAAGGAGAAATACATTCAAACCTCCTTTACATTTGTAACTCCCAGTTGTGTTTTAGGTATGAAGTGATTGGTTGCTGTGTTTCAAAATTCCAACAGAATAACTGTTCAGTGGTTCCACATGTTTCTGATAAAAACTTGGAATTGTCACATCAGCTGCAAAAGCACAAGACTGCAGATTCTGTCTTCTGTGAGGGAGTGCTGAGCAGAGCCAGAAGGGAAAGCAGAACACTTTGTTCCCCCACCCAGGGCATTTGTTTTTCAAGAAGAAACAGAATATGAGAGGAGAAAGCCTAGGTTTTCGGCTTGTAGCACAAAGCCAGCAGATAGCCAGAAACAAGCAGGTTAAAAAAAAAAAAGTTATAGGTCTCAAACAGTGATCTGGGCTGTCTTAGGAAATTGTATTATTTTGAAACAGATTTCTCTCTAATTATATAAACTTTCTGAGGACAGAGAACTTAATTCTTCTGTTTGCTTCAACTGCAAGGCACAAAATAGCTGTTAAATTGATACATATGATCTACTTTTAGTCACCAGTTAGGGTTCGGGTAGAAGGGCTTTAATGGTGACTAAAGCATCTGTGATCCCTAGAGAGATAGATGCCTGGGAACCTTGAAAGCAGGAAACATTTGACTCTAATTAAAACAGAAGGGAGTGGCCGTGAGGAATAAACCATAATGAGGACAGAGGGGAGGCAGCTTTTGTATTTGGATGAGGAGAAGGGAAGTTCTGAATTATAGTTGGTGAAAATCGATATCAAAAAGATAAATTATCAGTTTTTCTATACACTGAAGCCTAAAGGATCTTTCTATTGCTGCCCTAGACTACATTGTTTGAAAATATTTATAAATCCCTGGCCAGGTTCCCATGCTTTTGGTCAGCCTGAAGAAGAATTTTATTTACAACATTAAAATCTGTCTAATCGTCCCGTTTCTAGCATCATCTCTAATGAAAAGTAATATCTGTGTCACTGTACATAACGGTCACATGATGCCATCAAGGCTCGCTGGGGCTTGGGGAGGGGCCAGTTTGACCACCGTTGTGCGTAGGATCAACAGCAAGGGATTGGGGGTAAAGGCTGTGAGCTGGTCACAGCTGGAGCTGTGGTGTGCTGACACACAGATGGGGAAAATGCCTGCTTAGCGGGATTTGCTGAGTTCCTCTCCTTTCAGCTGGTTAGCAACTTGAATGCCTGGCCTGAGGAAATGGTGGCCTTTCAGAACTTGTATGCTCCTTTCTGTAGCTGCTGAAAACTCACCTCAACATTGATAGAACCGTTAAATAGATACTAAATTTCTTTTCTTCCTTTCTGTTGTGGTATTTGAACCCATGCTGTCACACTCTCTGGGTCTAGCTAAGGACGACTCTGGCCAACATAAGAGAAGTGTCACCAGCTCCTGGAAATCCTTTTTCTTTCTCCATTTCCATCTTGCTTTTTGCTTCCCTCAGTTCTTCCTCTTCCCTCCTGAACTGTTTATGATCTAAGTGAGAGCATGTTTGAAGCAAGAGAATGAATGCATCCTCAAATAGGCCTGCCCCTGAGAAGGTTAGCTGGGTGGAGGCTGGGAGGGTCTGGCACAGTAAGAAAACTGGCAAATGCTCACTCCTATAATCCCAGCTCTATGGGAAGCCAAGGTGGGTGGATTACCTGAGCTCACGGGTTCGGACCTGCCTGAGCAAGAGCAAGACCTGTCTCTAAAAATAGCCGGGCATTGTGGCAGGCACCTATAGTCTCAGCTGCGTGGAAAGCTGAGGCAAGAGGATTGCTTGAGCCCAAGAGTATGAGGTTGCTGTGAGCTATGACACCACGGCACTCTGCTGAGAGTGACAAAGTGAGACTCTGTCTCAAAAAAACTCTCCAAACAAAAACTGGCAAATGACTTAACAGAGCCACACACAGGGCCCTGCCAGTGTGAGGGAAAACACTGAGGAAGTCCCAGCCCTCTGTCTGCTCTCTTTCTAATTTTCTTTAAACACCTTCTGTCCTTATCCCCCGTCCTTGATGATTTTTTAACCCTTGTCAGACACTTTTGTAGCCACTTCTGGATCCGGGAAACAACTCTGCAATATTTGGCTGACATTTTTCTCATATTAAATCACTGCTTTGCATTTTTGGCAGGGAGGTGCAGTGTATGTTTTGGGTGGTTTCAATTTTCTGTACTTCATGGAATAGGTAAGTGTTGTACATGCTTGTGGATGTTTAGAATGACACCCCCTTCCCTTGTTAGCATATCGCTCTGACATTAGAGGACTGAGTTGCATCTTGCAGTGTCTGACAGAGCCTTTTTCATAGGGTTAGTCGGGGGAGGAGGAGGAGGAAGCTGCGGGTTGGAAAAGGAAGCCTTGTTTTTCTCTCCTTCATCTGTAGATGAATCATGTTCCCACCATGGCAGTTGGGTTTTCAAATCTCCAAGGCTGCGGGTGCTGAGCTAAAAGGGCAAGTAGTGACGTTCTTGAGAGAGAAGGAAAATGGGGGAGGAGACTGGGCTAGGGAAGGGCTGTCAGAGAGGGAGGGGGAGAGGGAGGAGAGCAGGGGAAGTGTTCCACCCTCCCGTCCCCCCCCCCCCCCCCCAACTCTGCTGTCCTTAGATATTTTCAACTTAAATCAAAGCCAAGCCTTACTGGCTGGTGAGCAGAGACAGACTCTATGGACTTTTGACTTTGAAAAGCATCTCTCAGCCTCTATTTTTTTTCCTTAAAGGAAAAATTTGGTTTTGACTTTATTTTTGTTTTAAGCAAGAACAGAATTTAATGAATTTTTTCATGTTAACTTTTTAAAAGAATCATCTTCCCCTTTTTTTTTTTTTTTCCTTTTTCTTTTTTTCCCTTTCTCTTTTCTGGCAAAGTACATACTGGATTTTTATTGCCAACTTTGGGTTTTTTTCCCATTTGTCGACCATTATGCTTAGCCGGTTCATTCTTAATTTCTTTATTGGAGTTTTCCCCAGAGATGGAAACGGTGTGTGCTTCTCTTTCAATCAAGATCTACACAAAGTGCAACATCAGGAGGCATTTAGTGTTGATATTATGAATTCTAACTTCATTGTTCCCGCGATCTGAAGTTGCCAGAAAGTCCTCAAGCAGTTCAAGGAATTTGATTCTGCTAGGTTTCTGTTGGATTCATTTCATTTTTGTTTTGGACCCTGTGAGGGTTTTACATAGAGCAGAGTCTGGAGTGCAGACATCTCCAGCTCACTGTGAGCGATCTGGATCTCTGGGCTGTGTGAGCACTCTGGTCCCGAGTTAGCAGTGGATATACTTCCTGCATATTGTCTTGTCTGCACTTGGGCAAAATGTATGAGCGGCACAAGAGGCGCTACAGCCTGTGTGACATCTCCAGGGTGGACAGGACTGTGGACGTGGTGTTGCTGAAGGTAAGGGGGCACACCTCAGGGGTTCTATTTTCTTTCTCTGAATCTAGTAGCTATGTCCGTGGCCTTCCCATATTTGGAGAGAGGCTGAGAAATCTGTGCAAACTGTGGAGGATATCAGGCTGAGGGGTGATTATAAGGTTCACGGGAGGGTATCTGAACAGAAACTGCGTGCTTGAGGATCAGCATCGAGCCGCTTACTGTTGAAATGTAATTTTGCTTGCTTTAAGATAGATTCCCCAAATCAGGAGAACCTCAGATTCTTGAAAATCTCAGAGGGAGAAATTCACTTTCAGAGCTGCTCTTTCCTGGGGTGTCTGTCCTTCCGTCTCTGTCATCCCTGTGGGTCCCACCCCTGTCTTTCTAGATCTCTTTCTCTGTCAGTCTTTCTTCCTTTCTTAGTCTGTCTTTTGTCTGAGTCTTGTTTTTCTGTTATCCTGCTACGGTCTCATATGAATTCTGTAGGGGAAAGGAAAACAATATTTTTTTCTTTTGGAAGGGTCTCCAGTCAGCCTATTTATTAAGGTGGCAAAACTGACTTTTTGGTTTGGTTTGGTTTGGTTTGTCTGACTACTTTTCAGATATAGCTTCTGATTCTGTTGATAGGTGTGTTTGTTTTCTCAGAGAGCACTAGTGATGCTGGATGTCTAAGCAGGATGGGGGCGGAGACTCCGGACAGCTAATTGCTCACAAAAGTCATCCTTGAATCTAAAATTAGTGAAGACTTCTCCAGCCAGTAAGATAGGAGTCTGGGAATGCTGGACGACTCAAGGAGCACCTTTTGGAAATTTAGCAATTTTCTGGTAAAGGCAGGGGAAATTGGAAGCAAACCAACTGTTTCACGGATAACAAAAGAACTTCAATATCTGAATTTTTGAGGGTGTGGGGGGATGTTTTAGGCAAACATGTAATATGTAGCTCTGGTTAAGGCCGTTTTTTATTTATCTGTTCGCTTTATTTATTTATTGATTGATTTTTGGAGACAGAGTTTCAGTATGTTGGCCTCAGTAGAGTGCTATGGTATCACAGCTCATACCAACCTCAAACTCTAGGCCTTAAGCGATTCTCTTGCCTTAGCCTCCCAAGTAGTTGGGAATACAGACACTCACCATAACACCCAGCTATTTTTTTGTTGCAGTTGTTGTTTTGGCAGGCCCCGGCTGGGTTCGAACCCGCCAGCCTCTGTATGTGGCCAGCACCCTACCCACTGAGATACGGGCACCACCTCAGTCCACTTTATTACTTCAGACTCCCTAATTTCTTTCTTTGGTTAAGTAAGGCTGAAGTAGGGAGCTAGGCAGCTAGACACAGAAGCTGGTGAAATACCTGGTAGGTGACATTCTACGTCAAGTTGTGACTGTGCTGTTGTCCTTGTCCCTCCATGTTCTCTGGTGGGGGATGGTTGATTTGCTGCACCTGGGTTGACGGCCGTTGGTAACTTGGTGTTTTGAACTTGTTCCAAGGTATTATTCATTTTGGTTTCTCTGACATGTGATTTCCTTATGGGATCACAATGATCTTTTAAATTTTTTGTCCTCATATAATCTGTTTAGGAGAGCCTAGCTTTAAAAATTTTTATTTGCATGATGTTTTATGATTTTAAGGAGGAGGGAAGGCGTGAGGAGAAAGAAAATCTCAGTCTGACTATCACAAGAGATATCGTACATTTAAAAATAATGCTGAAACATGTGGTATTCTACACTGGCTGGGCCTGAGACCCTTCATGAGAAAGTATAGCTAAATGAACATAGCGTTCCTGGCTAGTCTTAACGATGCACTTCCTATATGCTGCTGCTTTTGAGACTGACTTTTCAGGCAGTGACTTTGTACCCCATTTCCAAATGAAGAATATGAAGGTTTGCATGGTGGGAAGTGTGAAGTGACAAAGGTGTGTGTGTGTGTTTTTCCCACAAGGTCATAGCTGTCAATAATAAAGGTGTTTGTATTCTTTTACTTGTACCATACTGCCTGATAAGGAAAGATTCAAAGTAGATAAAACTTCACTTCTTGGATAATAGTCATTTGTTACAAATAAACATTTGAGAGTCCTGTTTTTGGTTTGAATGAGATAGGGATATTTGGTGTTAGTTTTTTGCTTTGGAGATGGAGAAGACAGTTAACGGTGAGAATATATGGAGAAACCTTAAGTACTCTTTCCATGCCAGGCATAGTGCTAAGTTCAAGAGGTATAATCTTTATCCCGTCACTGCTTAAAGACAGACAATAAGTAACAGACTGTTATAGAGACTGTAACAGCAATGAGTATGGCACCTGCTGTATAGAATAATGGGCAGTCTTATTTCAGGTAGAGTGGTCTTAAGATACAGAATCTTTTGGAGGTATAGGCACTTAAAAAGCTATTTCCAGAGGATAAAAAGACACTAGCTATAACAAGGGAAAATGTTCTAGGAAGAATGAACAGGAAATACAGATACCCTGAGGAAGTACAGAACCTGCAGGGCCCTTGTGACCTGCAGGATGGGGAGGACCCAGGGGAATATTGGGAGAAAGATGGAGCCAGAGCTGAGACCTGGAGAGGCAGGGCCTTGGCATCCCTGGTTGAAAATACCTTCTCAGTTTATGTTTTTAAGAGACCATTCTGGGAGCATGGGTGTCAGGCTGCCATTGTGATAGTCCAGGCATAAGATGGCTTTGTGGTCTGGTGTGGAAAGAGATGAGTGATCTGAGGCATGGGTATTTTATGTTTATATTCCTAGTCTGTCTCTTTTACATATGGACAGATTTGAATAGATAGCAATTTTTCCCATGTCTCCCACTTTGTATGTAATGATAATAGATGCAGCTCCAAGTTGGACTGTCTTCAGGTCCATGGTTTTCTTGCTGTCCTAGGCCTCCTCTTTGAGTTGACCAGCTCTTTCTATACATGAGTATGTACATCAACTTTTATTTATATGTACATATGTGATCTTCCTTTTCTTTCTGTTTTTTTATACATAAACTTTCCATATTGGAGGAAGTCTTAGAAGTTGTCTTGGTCACTTCTTTCATAGTGCAGGAATTCCTTCTTTAACATTTCGGACAGGTACCTGATGACACATAAGTTGATTTTGTCCACAATTTTTAGCATATTTCCCCCCAAATTGTTTTGGTTCCTTTTTCTTTTTTAAAGCTTTCACAAGTGTTCTCCATTTAATTCACCGAAGTTATTTTGGATTTCCATATTGTCTGTGTTGTTACAGAAAGTTGATGTGTGTACCAAGTAAATTCTCAAGTGATGATGTACCTGTTCTCATTCTACTTTTATCTATGGAAGTCTGCCTTTTTATATTTAGGAATTTGTCATTTTTCATTTGTTCATTAATGTATCTAAGCATTCAAGACAATTTCTTTAATTCATATTAAAAGCTCAGTAAATATTAAATGAATTAATTTTTGTAAGTTTGGATTCATAAGCATCATTATACAGATTATGCTTAATGTACTGATAACTTTGATATAAGACCACAGAGATGAAATACGACAGTAATTGTAAAGTTTAGATTCTGGGTCTGTCGTGGTGTTCCACATTTACAGCTTCAGTCTCTCCTGTTGGTATCCTAATAATTGACCATAGATTAGCTTCAAAATTCTCACTTTAGTCCCCACACTTTCTTTGGCTTATTCTACATTCTGATTTTCCTTTGTCAGTTCTGCATAGTTTAGTTTTGTGGTAATTCTTTTGCATCAAGACCTTCTTGTAAGATTTCCCTAAGGGCAGACACATTGGCTTCGTCTTCAGATCAGCTCTTATGTCTCTTCATCAATTCCTAACATCCCCAAAGTCTTATTTCTTTTCTGATTTTTTTTTTAAATAATAAATCCTAAGTTAACAGTATTCCTTGGTCACCCACTCCTCTGTCCCCTAGCCTGATAACACATTTCTTTTCCTCTGTATATGACATTCCCTTGACTCCCTTTCCTGATAAATACATGGCTTCTGGCTCTTACAATAGTAAGTGGTTGGTAACTATGAATCATATGCTAAAAATGGGATATGGAAAAATTGTAATTGTTTGCAGAGCCCTTTAGTAGCAAAATGTCCATTTTTTTCCCTCAGCATCCTTCAAAAAGCTAATTACTGACTTCACAAGTTGGTGACTGAGAGCTTTCGCCTTGGTCTGGTAGTCTGCTTGTTCACAATGAACATTCCAGAGGAAAGCAAGTATGAGAGACTCACTGTACAACTAGCATACCAAAGAGAAGGGCTCAGAACCTGGGGTGAATTGCAGATTTACACTGATTTTAACCAAGGCCATTTCTGTTTTACTGATTTTTGCATTAGTAACTTCGGAGTACCTGGAAAAATACTGTCTGCTAATAGCATTGTGGTTCTTCATGTTCTTCATGTTCCTGATAATTTATAGAGAGCATATGTTGTAGCTGTAATTCAGAATGTCAGCTGAATGATTAAAAGATTTGTAGCAGTGTTTTGTGTACAGTGGGCGACAGTATTTACAAAGGAGGACAATTCCTTCCCCATGCATTTTTGAGCACGGCATGTGATCTTGTTAGCTAAAGCTCCAGGGGAGTAGTTTGTCTCTAACTGTAGTGTCATTTTCCAGAAATACACACATTCTTTAAAGATTCACTTTAAGACACTTTTCGCATTGCCAAAACCAAAAGGTTTAAGAGGCTAAAGATTGAAGACAACCGCACATATGTCCTCAGATACAGTCTGATTCCCTGAAAGACTTCAACTCAAGTGTTGGCTTCCATGTCCGGATGGTGTGTTTTTGCTTTCTTTTGTTCAGCCTTGTAACTCAGCCTGGATCTCCTGAGACAGTTGCAGAGGAAGTAAATATGGGCAGTGACTGGGAAGGCTGGGTGTAACCATGAGTTTTATTATTAGGATGTGCAGATATAAACAGTAGCAAAAACACTGCCGGAAACAAAAAGCAATTTCTCCTCTACTGAAAATATGTGCAGCTCTATTTTCAGACTGATGGAAACACATGGTGGGTGTGGTTAGGTAGCAAGAGGTCTGTGGGCTTCATGGTGGGAACAAAAACTTGTCCAGAGAGGTCTGGGTATTTCTGAGGCAGTATTTCCCTCACCTGTGTGCGCTGTGATTCACTACAAGTTTGGATGTTGGCTACCTTTGGTGTCCAGGAGCTGATGGTCATGGAATTTGACCAGTGGACAAAGAAAAACCAGTGACTGTGTTTTTTTAGCTAAAGTATCATGAGTTGATCAGAGCCAAAAAATATGTTTTGATGACTTATCTCTCCAAAAGATGTAGATATTTAATGGCAAAATCTCTTTTCCACATTTCTGGCTACTTGCTAAAGAAAATTTCTCACTCATTTTGTTCCTTCTCCTACCCACTCAGTAGATTGGCAATCCTGTATTTTCTTCATAGCACAAGATTCCACCAGGGCAAGATCTAGAGGGACTCATAATCATCTTTATTTTTCTCTTAAAACTCGAATTATTAGCAGTTCCAACACTGATGATTCTTTCTATTTTGTTTCCTAATTGTTGGAATGGTCAGAAGCCTAGTTTTAGAACTAAGAAAAGTGTTGATAGTACAAGGAGGCAGTTTATCTACTAGTATGAAAAAATCTCAGTCTTAGAAATTACATTTTGGAAAAGAAGTGAGTATGAAAACAAGCATTCCTCCAATCAAAAATATCTGGTAGTTTTTGATTTCCTGTAATACAAGTTTTAAACATGTTGCTGAAGGCCTGACATGGTATCTGGCCTTTAAGAAGCACTCTGAAAATGTTTCAAATTGAGCCACATAGTGTGGCCTTAAATTACCTTGGTTGTGTAAATGAGAAAGCAACTGTGGAGTTGTTGATGCATAGAGACAAGACTGGGGCAAATTTATCTGCCACACTGATGATTCTGAAATAGGGCAGAAAAGGTGGGATATGTTTCATAATCCAATTTATATCTCTTAAGCAGCTTGCTTATATAGTAAACACTTGATACATGAGTATGATAAGCTTGGTATTACTGTTGTACAGGATGTGGTTGAAAATGCTGATACATGTTTTGACATTCTTTCCACACTCAGTACACACGGAGTTTGTCCTCTGGTTAATGGCACCGATCATGACTGGTAGCATCTGGCCCAGATTACTTGGCTGTGACTCTGTGGGCTCTCTACTTTTCTCTAAACAAGCTTGCATATCTCTAACTGCTGCACACTCATTTTTTAAGTTGTGATAAAATATATGTAAGTTTTAACCATTTTTAGGTACACAGTTCAGTGGCATTAAGTCCATTCAGTTGTGTAATCATCACCATCAGCTGTCTCTCTAGAACTCTTACCTTCCCCAAGTTGAAACTGTGTACCCGTGAAACACCAATTCCACATTCTTCCCCTCTCCTGGTCTCTGGCAACCCCCATTCTACCTTCTGTCTCCATGAATGTGACTGTTCAGGTACCTCATACAAGTGGAGTCATATTGTGTTTGTCTCTTTGTGACTAAATCTCAGTCTGTTTCCTCCTCTCTTAAATGGCAACATGTCTTCCCAAAAGGCTGTAGAATAGTCAAATCTATGTGACAGTACTTTGTAAACTTTAAAGTGTCAGTCTACAAATATGAGGGGGGTTTATTTATTTATTTTTTGAGACAGAGTCTTACTATGTCCCTCTGAGTAAAGTGCCGTGCCATCACAGCTCACAGCAACCTCCAACTCTTGGGCGTAAGCTATTCTTTCGCCTTAGCCTCCTAAGTAGCTGGGATTACAGGTGCCTGCCATAATGCCCGACTAGTTTTATTTTGTTGTTGTTGTCATTGTTGTTTAGCAAGCCCAGGCCGGGTTTGAACCCACCAGCACCGGTGTATGTGGCTGGTGCCCTAAACTACTCGGCTACTGGTGCCAAGCCGAGTTGTTGTATTCTTAATTCTGCTTTTACCTCCTCTTTCCAAAGTCTCCAGAAACCTCCCACTTGCCAGATTCAGTAACTTCTTTTTATTTTTTATGTTTTGATTTGCAGCAGTTGGTAGTGTGGACATACCATCCTCTTTTAGCCCTTTGCTTCCTTAATTTGTGTGAAACTCTAAACTCCTGGGGTTCTCTGGCTTCTACCTGGCCTGGTAGGTCCAATCTTTGACTTCCTGATTCTGTTTCTCTCTTTCTATCTGTATAACATATGTACATATATAGTTATTTATATCTGTAATTTTGAACTATAGAGGGGAAAGTTGTTATTACTCTGGCCCAGTGTCTACATGTTCTGTGACCCGACCACAAGTGCCTGCAGCTCTTGAACTACATGTGATTGCAGTGTTGGGTTTACTCTCATTCCCACCTCAACTGGTAGCACATACTGTCCAAATCCACACGTGCGTGAGTGCCTCTCGTGCAGGGTGAGGTGGTAGGCTTTCTGACTTAATGTTTTTACATCTCTCCCACATAAACGGAGTTCTTTAAGGATGAGTTCTTTCACTGGAGTACTTCTGCTTTTAATGCTTGACACAATGTTTGTTTACATAGAAAGTACTTAACACAGTTTTTTTTTTAATAAAAGAAGAAAGGAAACGAATCTGTGATGAGCCTTGTGTCTTCATACAGTCTTTCGTTGCTACAAAGTGCAGCAGTTGCTTTAAAAGTATTTCCTTTCTTTCTTTTTTTTTTTTTTTTTTTTTTTGACACAGTCTCACTCTGTCACCCCTGGTAGAGTGCTGTGACATCATGGCTCACAGCAACCTCAAACTCTTGGGTTCAAGCAATTTTCTTTCCTCAGCCTCCTGAGTAGCTGGGACTGGCACAATGCCTGGCTAGTTTCCCTTTTTAATAAAGACAAGGGTCTCACTTTTGCTCAGGCTGGTCTCGAACTCCTTAGCTCAGATGATTCACCCACATCAGCCTCCCAGTGTGCTAGGATTACAGGTGTGAAGTCATTGCGCCTGACAATATTTTTCATTTTATATGAAATATATATTCAGGATGAGTTCCCATATCACACCTATGTTGACAGCAGTCAAAAAGACAAACTAGTGTTGTTAAGAATGTGGAGAAATTACTAAATGGTGCAGCTACTCTGAAAAACATTTGAACAGTTCTCAAAATGTTAAACATGAAATTACCATATGCAGACCCAGCATTTCTACTCACAGGTGTATGTCCAGAAGAAGTGAAAACATACATCCATATAAAAACTTGTATACAAATGTTTACAGCAGCATCATTCATAACGGCCAGAAAGTGAAAACCACCTACATCGTTGTGGCGGGCGCCTGTAGTCCCAGCTACTCGGGAGGCTGAGGCAAGAGAATCGCTTAAGCCCAGGAGTTGGAGGTTGCTGTGAGCTGTGTGAGGCCACCGCACTCTACCGAGGTCCATAAAGTGAGACTCTGTCTCTACCAAAAAAAAAAAAAAAAAAAGAAAACCACCTACATATCCATCAATGAATAGATAACAAAACGTAGGTATATCCAAACAGTGGAATATTATTTGACAGTAAAAGAAGTGAAGTACTGTATTTGCTACAACATGGGTGAAGCTTAAAAACATTTTGCCAAGTGAAAGAACCCAGTCACAAATGACCAAATAATGCATGATTTCATTTATATAAAATGTCCAGAGGAGGCAAGCAGGCAATCCATGGAGACAGAAGGCAGTTCAGTGGTTATCTAGGGATGGGGACAGGGAATGACCACTAATGGATGGATTTTTTTTTTTTTTTTTTTTTTTTGGTCAAGATGAAAATGTTCTAAAACCAGACAGTGGTGGTAGTTACACAACTCTGTGAACATACTGGTACCACATTTGAATGGATGAGTTTTATGGTATATGTATTTTATCTTAACAAAGATATTAAAATGTAAAATAATACAAACACAAACATTCTCTACATGCAGTATAGCAGTCTGGATCAGATCCTAGAACAGAAAAAGAACTTAAGTGTAAAAACAAGTGAAATCCAAATTAAATTTTGGAGTTAATAGTAATGTACAAGTGTTGGTGTCTTAGTATTTACAAATGTGCCATGGTTACATGAGACGTTAACACTGGAGAAACTGCTGGTGAGGGACAGAGAGGGGTACCTGAGAACTTTCTGTGCTGCCTTTGCAACCTGAAGTGGCAAAGTATCTAAAGTTACTGAAGTTACTACAGTGCTCTGTATTATTTTCTGTCAACTTGTTCTTACAAAATAAAGTTGAAAAATACTTTTTAAAAATACATCTGGGAAATTACAGATAAGTTGGAAAGGAATATTAGTTGTCTCTTTTTGATCATTTAAGCATAACCACTCAAAAATGGGGTGAGATAGCCAGGACGCCTGTAAACCCAGTACTTGGGAGGCCTAGGCGGGTGGATTGTGTGAGCTCACGGGTTCAAGACCAACCTGAGCCAGAGGGAGACCTCATCTCAAAAAACAGCTGGGCTTTGTGGTAGGGTCCCAGCTACTTGAGAGGCTGAGGCAAGAGAATTACTTGAGCCCAAGAGTTTGAGGTTGCAGTGAGCTGTGACATCATGGCAGTCTATCGAGGGCAACAAAGTGAGACTCTGTCTCAAAAAAAAAAAAAGTGCAGTAAGATAAGGGTTTTTCTCCATAGTGTAATCATATTGAGAGATATTTGCTGCCACTGTGGCTAAAATTTTTAATGCTGTCATCTCATTGTCAAGAACTGTGGTGGGTCTGAGATTTCACCCTCCTTAGAAGCTAAGAATTTAACTTATACCCTGGCCTGGTTTCCTGGGTCTCTAGGGGTCAGAGTCAGATGGATTATCACACGTTGTGCAGCGCGAGCATCAGCCTCTCAGTGTGACCTTTGCCCTTGACTGAGACATTACCTTTATAACACTGGACAGTAAACATACTGGCGCTTTGCTTTGGAAGGAAAGAATATCTTCATCTTTCAAGGCGTTTTATTTACAAACATTGTTGAAAAGATAATCTAGAATAAAAGCATAATCACAGTGCCTTTGCTCACAAGATGTACAGAAATGTGAGAGACCAGCTTCCCAGCACTAGTATTTTTTTTGTTTTTTTTGTTTTTGGCAAGGGCTGGGCTTGAACCTGCCACTTCCAGCATATGGGGCCGGCGCTCTACTCCTTTGAACCACAGGCGCCACCCAGCACTAGTATGTTTTAAATACTGTTATTCAGAAATTAACGTATTCACTTAAAGATATTTGTTTAATATTAATGTTGTTCCTTCATTATTTATTTATATTATTTACTATAAATAATTATTTATATTATCATTATCACACTAAGATCTTGAATTTTAGTAGAGTTTTCTAAAATATTGGCCACAAAAGTTGTTGAAGGTCATGGAAGGAGGAAGAGCAGTATGATAATTCAGAGTGGTTCATTTCCAGGTTCTTCACTCGGTTATGAAGGGATCCTCCAGACCTCTTTATATCTGTCCATTATCCAGACTTATTGCTGTGTTCATGCACTTATCACTGGAGTAATGAGAAAAAAAGAAGTTTTTCCCCTTCTAACTTCAAAACATTGTTTATATTAAAGTACACATAAGAATGGTTCTAGTTGCTTGTTTTTGTTGTAGGCATAAAAATTTATTTCACATTAAGTAAAATTTGGCTTATTTCAAATGAAGAAAAAAAATCCTTCCTTCTCTTTTGTTATTATTTTTTGTATGTTTGTTCAATTATTTAAAAGATGTTAGTAGGGTTTGGTAAAGTTACCAAATTTGCACTTACTGTGTGCACCCAAATTACATTTTAGAAGGGCTATTTTGTATAATCCCAGGGAACCTACTGAAGAGCGTCTTCCATTCAGGAATTTTTGGCATCATTTTGCAACCTACCAGGAATTGAAATCTTGGCCCCTGGTTCCTGTTGCCTCTTCTTTATGTAATAGTGAAATTACTGAAATGAGTAAATGATACAATGTTTTGTTTCACGTGGTTCCAGGTTTGCATGAATATTTCCAAGCAGTTTCATTTATTTCAACTATTATCCAACAGGTGTACTTTGACAAACTGTCCCAAGCCATCTGGGCCTGAAGTTTTCCTTACAGGAAACTTTATGAATTCAGTGTCTTTAATAGAATAAGGCCCGTTAGATTACCTGTGTTTTGAGTGAATTTTGGTACCTACATAGTTTGTGTAGTTTTGTGAGATGTTTCCGTTTCATCTAACTGGATGAATTTATTGCAGTAAAGTTCACAATATTCCTTTATTCTTCCAATATCTATAGAATCTGCTACGTGTAATGTCTCTTTAATTTCTGATACCAGTAATCTGTAACTTGTCTTTTGTTCTTGATCAGTCTAGCTAGAGATTCATCAATATTACTGACCTTTTCAAAGAACTAACTTTTGGTTTCTTGATTTTGTTTTCCTCATTTTTGTTTTATTGATTTCTGTTTTTTATTTTCTTTATCCTGCTTACTTTGGGTTAATATACTCCTCCCTTCCTCCCTCCCTCCTTCTCTCCTTCCTCTTCCCTCCCTCTCCTCCTTTTTTCTTTTCTTTCTTTTTTTGAGACAGAGTCTCATTCTGTTGCCCTAGGTAGAGTGCTCCGGCATCATAGCTCACAGCAACCTCAAACTCTTGGGCTTGAGCAATCCTCTGGCCTCAGCCTCCCTGAGTAGCTGGCACTACAGGCTCCCGCCGAGACACTTACCTTATTTTTGACAGAGGTGGGGTCTCGCTGTTGTTCAGGCTGGTCCTGAACTCCTGAGCTCGAGCAATCCACCCGCCTCGGCCTCCCAGAGTACTGGTATTACAAGAGTGAGCTCCATTGTACCCAGCATTTTTCTAGTTTCTTAAGGTAGAAGTTTAGATCACTGATTTGAGACCTTTCTTCTTTTGTAATGTAGCACTTAATCTTAAATAATTTATTTGATTCATTGGTTATTGAGAAGGTTTTTCTAAAAATCAGTTTTAAAAAAACAGTTGGAGTTTTTTCAGATATGTTTTGTTTTGGTTGCTGATTTAATACTATTTTGATCAGAGAGCATACTTTTTATGATAATCTTAAATTTGAGCCTTATTTTATGCCACAAAATATGTTTATTTTGAGGTTTGTTTTATGCCACAGAATGGGGACATTCCATGTGTACTCAAAAAGAATTTTATTCTGTTACGGGGTGGAATGTTCTGTGTGTTGGTGTAGTCAAATTGGTTGTTGTTGTTTTTTTTTTTCCAAGTTTTATACATCCTTGTTTGTACTTCTTTTATCAATTACCAAAAGAAGAGTGTTAAAGTCTTCCATGGTAATTTTAAAAATTACACTCAAATTTATTGGAAGGAGAGTGTTAGAATGCTAAGATGGTTGTAAGTCGTAAGGACTACATTTTTAAGTTTTCAGACCGGGGTGAGGGAAGTGTGTTTGCTTCCTAGAATCTCATAGACTTGGCATTCTGCTATCAGTCCTCCTATTAATGACTTCGACCCCTCCTGAGCCTCTTTCCTTCTTTGGATAAATAGAGATATATAGAATTTTCAACATGATTTCTAATGTATAAGAATTTACTTGAATTATTTTTATGTGTTTTAAAACTTGCAAGCTAGGACATCAAATATATATTTTAATATTTGGTTAGTTCCATCTATGAACTTTTTTTTGGAGATAGAGTCTCACTATGTCGCCCTCACTAGAGGGCTGTGGCATCACAGCTCACAGCAACCTCAAACTCTTGGGCTGAAGTGATTCTCTTGCCTCAGCCTCCCGAGTAGCTGTGACTACAGGCGCTTGTCACAATGCCTGGCTATTTTTTTTTATTGTTGTTTTTGCCGTTGTCATTGTTTAGCTGACCCCGGCTGGGTTCGAACCTACCATCCTTGGTGTATATGGCCGGCACTGTAACCACTGTGCTATGGGTGCCAAGCCCCATGTGTTAATTTTTTAAGAATGTCACCTGTGGCCTGTGCCATGGACTTTCTGTTTGCACGTCTTGTCCTCTTGCTTTTGTGTGCCCAGCTTTTAGTGACAGTCTCTGTAGAACCCAGCTGAGTACAGATTGTTTTGGTTATGTTATGGAAAGGTTTTATTTCTTGACGTAATTTTATTCACCTTGTATTAAAGAAAAATATAGATGAGTTGTGGTAAAGTAGATACACTTCGAGCAGCTATAATCTTATATTACTTCAGGGTCTGAAACTCTGCGTTTTTCATTCCTTTTCAGATAAACCAAGAAAACTGGTGTACAATAGAGCCATGCCCTGATGTAGCGTCTCTTTTGCCTTCCAAGCCGAGCCCAGGTAAGCAGAGATTTTCCATCCTTTTTTAGAACTATGGTCCCACTCTAATATCAGATCATTTTATTTAGAAATCTGCCCTTCCTTAGCATTTACGCCATAATTCAGGGAAAGGGATGTATGTCATGAAGATGAGTATGTGCAGTTGCCGTAATTTCCTTGTAGTAGCAGCAGCAGACTTCATACGAGACTTTGTGATTTATTTGTGAAAGTATCTGTGCTGTACATATACATATGACATAGATTTTTCATCTGGTACAGCTATAAATACATTATTGAGGACTAAATCTATAGTTCAATTTTGGCTGCACATCAGAATTACCCGGGTGAGCAAGCTTTAAAAATATCTTGATGCTTGGCTCCTACCTGCAAAGATTCTGATTTAGTTGGGTGAGGTGTGACATGAGCATCATAATCTTTATAAGCTCCTTTGGTTCTCTTCTCTGTAGCCAAGGTTGAGAGCCAGTACACTTTGGAAATGTTGTCAGGGATTCAGTTTGCAGAAGGCAGAGGAAGGTGCTTCTGAAGTCCTTGCTTGTTAGTGACACAGCACCTGACTTGTGGTTAGTTAGGATTCTCAACTTTTAACCCAGTTTCAACTACTAAGTCTGTGACAATAAGCATGTCCCTGTGTCTGCTCCTATGGTGGCTAAATGAACACTAATAATTTGCATTCTGGGTTTTTCAGTCTCCTTAACCCTCAAAGCCTCTGTTTACCTTCCAGATTTTTACTAATCTGCTTTAAAAATTACTGAGTCCTTCTCATTTGCTGATTTTTAGATACAGTTTAGCTTCAGATACCCTGCAGTAATATTACATTTAAAAACAAACTATTTAAATGCCCTGTCTTCAGAGAGGTTTCCTACTAATTCTCAGCTGTCTGAGTTACCTACAAAAAAAGTATTGAAAACAAATACGAAAAGTGTTTTTCCGACTTTTCGAGAGTAATTATAAAGGATATTTCATGCTAAACTGTCTTTAGGGTCTCCACATCTTGTAAGATTGATCCTGTTCACAAGTTTAGCTGATACTTCCCCTTCCAGCCTTCTAGAATCCTCTACTTAAAAGTATACCGCTGGGCGGCGCCTGTGGCTCAAGGAGTAGGGCGCCGGTCCCATATGTCGGAGGTGGCGGGTTCAAACCCAGCCCCGGCCAAAAACCACAAAAAAAAAAAAAAAGTATACCGCTGACTATATTTTGGTTCCTTAAACTGGAGCCTTTTCTAAAAGTGCAATTACCCCCAGCCACCCATGTGGTGAAACTTTCTGCAAAGTGAAGGTTAAATGAGATTGTGTCACAATTTGAATATTCAGAAGGAAAGATCTCCACACATTATATAGTTTAATGTGCTCATTTAGAAAAGTAATTTCAGAACTCTTGCACATTTTCTCTGGGGCATAACTTTGAATTTGTTAGACACCCCCTGCATCCTAAGCCCAAGCATAAGCAATGTGGTCTTTTTAGAGTAATTATTTTTAAACTTCAATTTAACAAAATCCATTGCCTGGGTTATGCTACTGAATTTAAGATCCGAGGTTTTGAATGAATTTAGGCAGAGTTTTTTTATGAATCCCACACACTTTGTCTTTCACATTTTTTTCTTTCACTTTATGAACATTTTCTCGAGAGAGCAACAGCATTAGGCCAAGTAAAAGAATATGTTTTTAAATCACTTTGTATGCTTTTGACTACTGAATAAATATGAAGATAGGATTATGATTAGCATGGTTTCACATAGCCCCGTGGATGTTGCTGGTGTGTTTTTCTACCCTTCCCCAGTTACATTTTATTTGCATGTATGTCATCTTATACCCAAATGACTAGTTAGCATTTCAAAAAGCATATAATCCTCAGTGCACAAAAATTATAGACAGATTTATATATGGGTCATAAAGCAGGACCAGCCCTAGCTGTGTCCACTTTCAGGGTATGTCATTTGGATACTGACTGAATAATACTTTAAAGATTAATGAAGCCTTAACTTCATCAGGCACCTCTACCAACATAGCTTTGTGCTGAAGACCAGATTTCTGGTTACTATATATACAAATTATCTGTTGGTTGCTACATCTCTTTTAGGGGAGGTACTAATCATCCCACGTATCTGGTGTGGTCACAGAGGCACACGGGTTCAAATTATTTCTTTCCTGGCATCCTTATTCTAATACGTAGTCAGACCTAGACTTAAGCCAGGTTAGTCTGACTCTCATATCAGTGTTCTCTTTGCTCTTGTTTACACTTGATATGCTGTTCTACTTTATGTATTAGGAAGGGGGCATGTAGGAAGAAAGGGTTTTATGAATTTGGAAAATTTACGGAGACAGGTGCAGCAGGGTGTGAAGTAGCTTTGCCTTCAGGGACTGCCCCCTGGTGGTGGTGGTGCTGCTGCTACAGTGCCTCATGGTCATCCTCTCTCCCTTATTCCTTTTTTCCCCACATTCTTCCCTCATCCCCACACCAACAGCCAGCATTATCTCACAGCAGACTCTTCTTATCCCAAACTTGGTTTGTGGTCCCTTGTAGTGCTAGTTCAGATCCATTTTCTGAGTGAGGTATTCCTACCAGGGCTGAATCTGGATCTTCCCCATGAATTTTCCATTAGAATATCTTGAGCTGGTGTATTTTCCAGCCTGGAATTTGGACGTGGTCTGTGCGAATGCCAGATGGACAGCTAACAGCTCAGTGTAATTGCTGTGACAGCCCTTTCTTTTCTCAGCCAGCCCCCCTATTTTTCCCTCAACCACAGAATGGAGTTTTTGTATTTTCCAAGTCAGGGAAAGGGAAGGAATAGAAAGATCCACACACTAATAGTACCTAACTTACTGTGTACTTTATGAAATGAGTCGGGGGAACCTCCAAACTACCCTGATTTGTAGACTACTAGAGGCAGGGCTAGTCCCACTGAACTGACGCACTCTGAAATAATTTGAACCAAAACTAAAATGGACTACAGCCATTTTTTTTTTAATTGAACGATTTGCAGATTAATCCTGGGCCCTGCCTCACTTCCTTTGGCATTTTTTGTGTAATTCTGTGTTGAAGTTGTCTCTTAATATGTTCATGTCCACCACAAGACTGAACCACCATCCCCCACAAAACCTGAAACATCTCTTTTTGTTTATTCGGATACTTCCCACTGCCTACCCAGATGCCTAACTGATAGAAAAGGTGACTTTATGGAGAAGTGACTTACATCAACACGATATTACCAGGGCAAGTAATTTATTGATTATCAATTATTTAACAGTTAATTAAGAATGTCTCTCTGTCTTTCAATACACACACACGCACGCAGAGCTACCATCCAAGTATAGAATCTAAAAATCAAAGGCATTGGAAGTTATCTAGTCCAGTCTCTACTCTTCCCCTCTGTATAGGTATCTTTTCTGTAATATCTTGAAATAGTCATTGTTTTTTAAATTTGAGATTAATATGGGGGTACATACGACTTGGTTACATAGTTTGCTTTTGTAAGGTTGAAGTCCCAGTTGTTGTGTCCTTCACCCAGGAATTGTGCAGTACACGTGTTAGGTGAGAATTTACCCATTCCTTTCCCTCTTTCCCCTAATTGATAGTCATTTGGTCTCTGCTCCAACCCTTCTGAAAAGTTGATACTCACTGCGTTCTGAGGCTGTCCAGCCCATTGCTATGACACCTGTTGCAGTGAAAGTCTGTAGCTTACACTCCTTCATTTTTGCTGTGTCCCTGGAGGAGCACAGAGGGAATCTAAGACCATTTGTAGGCAGATTCTTTTCAAGTTTCTCTGCAAGCTGAATGTATCTCAGGTGTTTGCACTGTTGTGATTGCATCATTAGGTACACATTCTTATTTGTCAGTGTTCAGATTTAAATGTTATTTCAGAATAAGCCACAATCCTATGGATATATTCTACATAGCACGTAGTGGCAGCATTATTCCCATCTTGGATTCCAATGCACTATTGATAGAGACTAAAACAGTGTTTTCCTGTTTTGCCATCACCTTGTGTGGTCAGTTCCTCTTGAATTTGCTTCTGTGAAAACCTCCAGATGGGGTTCTCAGAAACTGTAGTTAGGTTCTCTGCTCTGCCCCTTCTCACTTACACGCATGTACATCTGTTCAAGTCACACAATAAAATGCTTACCAAAAAGGAGGTGCATCATTCTTACCTTCAAAATGTCTTGAAGGAGGTTGTACTGACCCACTAATTTATCTTTTGGATTCTTAGCTTCACCATTTGCAAATTTCTTTAATCCTGTTGTTACCAAGTCTGGCTCTTTTGCTTACAAAATTAATGGGAAAGAATAGGTCATACCTTGCTAATTTCAAGATACTAAGGTTTTAGGATTCCTCAATGTACCAGTGTAATAGTTCTATCAGAAATAGCCGGGTGTTGTGGCGGGCGCCTGTAGTCCCAGCTACTCGGGAGGCTGAGGCAGGAGAATCGCCTAAGCCCAGGAGTTGGAGGTTGCTGTGAACTGTGTGAGGCCACGGCACTCTACCGAGGGCCATAAAGTGAGACTCTGTCTCAAAAAAAAAAAAAAGTTCTATCAGAGACCTCTCTCTTGGTTCACCAGAGTCCCCATTCTGGTTGTTTGAACTGAAAACAGATTCTAGATGATACATTTTTGTACTTAGACACATTATTTCCCCAACATGAGATCTATTTAAAGTGGGAAAAGTTCAATTATATTTCCATTATTACCCATAAGTTTAATATACTGATGTTTATTTGGTATGTCCCTCCTTTGATAAGGTAATAAATTTCCAGAAAGAATTTTAATCTTAAAACAGAAATTGGCCACAAACCATTATCACATACCCTGTTTCCCTGAAAATAAGACAGTGTCATATTTTAAGGTGTGCTTCCAAAGATTCGCTAGGTCTTATTTTCAGGGGATGCCTTATCTTTCCTGTAAGTAGGTCTTATTTTCGGAGGATGTCTTATTTTTGGGGAAATGGGGTAGTTTCCTGATAATGAACTTCAGGTTTTGGTGGCAAAAGAAAAAAATTCCCTTATTTCCAGGAGGAAAAATTACCACTTAGGTACTTAAATGTAGGTAGAATATGATGCCAAATCATCATTGTATCATTCTGTACCTAAGATAAACATGGCAAGCTCATCATTGTAGTAACTATATCTACCTAAAATTAGAATAGCAGAGCTGCAAGCTATAATACTAATTTGATTGTGTTCTTTATAGCTTCTTAATATTGATATAGAAAAGGAAAGAAGGTGAGAAGGAAGAAAAGAAAGTGAGAAAGATTTAAAACGCTGGCTGCTAGGATGAAAACAAATTTTATTTTTCAGAATGTGAGAACTTCTTGGATGTTGGAGTGGACAGAGAGTGTGCCTCAACACAGGGTGCACGTAAGCGAGAATCTGGGAGTGACTCTGACCTCTTCCCCTCACCTGGTGATGAAAGGGACAGCATCGTCTTCCCAAAGGTATTGCATGTGTGTGTAGTGGGGGTCAGGGATCCCTGCCTTTCATTTTTGTCCAGCAGCTCTAATGTTCCTATTTGGGCTTCCCAACTCTTTTTCCACCTTGTTTCTTCCCTTCTCTTGAGCTCATTGTCTTCTCAAGACATATTGTTTCCCTTAATATATAACTCCTGCTGGTAAACTGATCCTGCTAGCCTTATAGGGCTTCACGCACTCTCAGAGAGGGGGGTAAATTCTACCTTTTGGAGAAGGAAACTTCAGATTGCTAGGGTTTATGAAAGGGCATTGAGCACATCATCTATATTCTGCAGAATATCATAGCAAGTTATGTGCAGGTTTTGAAGTTCACAGTGAATTCTAAAGAAATGGAAGTTCCTTTAGAATGAATTAAGTCAGATGACATTGAACACTTTTCAGTGGGTGGGAAGGAACCACAGCTCAGACAGTATTGATGTCATGCGTATAAACTAACCAGGGAGTCATTTCTGATGAATGTGTTCAGGCCTGAAGCTTGCTGTTGATCATGATGATATCACCTCTCTTCATCTAGCTTTTTTAATTGGAACTTTCAAGATCTCCGCTAGGGAACCCAAGCTTTCTCCATAGTTAAAAGCTCATCTTCATGAAGCAGCTCATGTTTGTGTATAATGTGAGGTTGTCTAAGGGAGTGGGGGATGGATGCGGACTACTTTCTTTGGCTTACATTTGTTTCTAGTTGCAGCAAGTTCTGTTTTGTTCCCTGATAAAAATAGAGGGCTTTCCCACAGCTGAGACAGTTAATGGTACTCAATTATACACTGCAAGTGGTTTTCTTAATAGTAAGGGGGCCACAGCGCAGAAACATTGTGGGAGCTGAGAGGAAGACCGTTCTTCTGATTTTATGATGACGTTGGAGAAGTGAGAGCAGTTGTGTTAGTGGGTGTTTAAATTACCCAAGTTGGTGTGATGTTGCTATGTTTGGAAGTTATAAGGATGGAGGCTTAAAGTTTTGGAAGTCTGGAACATAATGCACCTCTGTAAATGTATCCTGTGTGCCTTCCTCTCATTTTTGGCCTCCCTAACCCTTTTCCTCCTTGTCCTTGCTCTTGTGTTCGCTGGAAAGATTGATGGTACAGACTTCAGGATTTCTGTCCTTGTTACTACTCATTGTGAGTTGAGTATGAGGAATTGTATAAAGTAAAAACTCCACACATTGGGAAGATCTGCTCTTCTCTGTAAGTTTAAGAAGAGGGATGTCAATAGGGTGTTGTTTTTAATATCAGAGTTTGTGTAATTTCCGCTGTGACCTTGAGGTTTTAAGGCAGTACCATTCTGAAGGTCTCCAAAAACCCTGCTTTTCGTCTGAGTTCAAGCTTTAAAATGGGATCATTGATGATCATTGAAACAAGATCATGGCTGCACAGAGATTTGTTTAATATTTATGTGTGTTTGAAAATTTTCATAGTAAAAAGTTTTTTAAAATTTTAAGTATCTTTGTAAAAAAAATACTTGCTTGCTATCTCCTAGGTGCATGACAGCTTGTCCCTGGATGTTACCATCTCGGCAGGATGATGGCTATTTCTGGTCTGAGCACTGACCTGAGTTCTTTAGATATTTGATTTCATTTCCTGTGCTCAGCAACCCTGACGGGCAGGTGGATTTATTCCAAATATTCCTGTGAGGAAATAGAGGCTGTCATTGGTGAAGAAGTTTATCAGAATTACTCAGCAAAATTGAGGTTTGCACATAGTCTTGACTCTAAAATCTATTTTCTTCTTCTTTTTTTCTTTTTCCTTTCAGTCTCAAAAAATCTTCTGTAATAATAGCCAGTAATTTATATACAAGCCCGACACTGGCAGACAAACCAGCAGCTGCTTGCTTAAGAGTCTTCCTCAGTGGTCACCCGCACAGTGTGTGCTGTGAAATACCAGAATGACCAGAGTTGCTTTCTAAAGTCTTAACCCTCTTCGCCTTCCTTCTATAAAAAATAATCTGTAGGCAAGAAGTTCCAGCAGCCTTTTTTGTGAACCATGAGTGGTGCATTAGGTCACTTCCTGCAGCCATTTGTGTGACTCTGGCTTGACAGAGGTCTCTTTAATAGCCTGTAATGTTTGTCATGAACTTTTCACCTTAAGCTTGTCTTTCAGTATGCCCCCCTGGTAAATATGACTCTGTGGTGAGTGTTATGGGCTTCATGTTTATTCTTATGAGTATTAGCTGGTTCCTAAGGTTGGTCTTTTTCTCAGGTCAGCAGCATAAAATTTAGATTTTGTTTTCAAAGTAAGAAAATTCTGGGATTCTTTCTAGTGCCAGCTTAATAAGAAAGTATGGTCATAGAGTGCTCATGATCTAGGCCACTCAGCTATCCAAAAGCATAATTAAAGTCCACAGGAGATATTAATAATTGCTGCCTCTTTTCCCCAAGAGATGTAAATCAAAGCCTTTACACTTACTTTTTCTCCAAGTTATAAGAGGTATCTACCATTGATTAAAAAATCAAAATAACTTTTCTTTTTTTTTTTTTTTTATTGTTGGGGATTCATTGAGGGTACAATAAGCCAGGTTACACTGATTGCAATTGTTAGGTAAAGTCCCTCTTGCAATCATGTCTTGCCCCCATAAAATGTGACACACACCAAATAACTTTTCTAAGATAACCTTAAGGTAAGGTAACATCTTCTGTAGTGTTCTCCAAAGTACTTGATCACCAAAGCAAAAATTTATCTTTTTTTCATTAAACCTACTAGGGATCAAAGTAAAGGAATTTATAGAATTTAAATTAGAGGGCCCGGTAGGGTGGCTCATGCCTATAATACTACCTCTCTGGGAGGCTGAGGCAGGAGGATCCCTTAAGCTCGGGAGTTCAGACCAGCCTGAGCAAGAGTGAGACCCCCCTGTCTCTACTAAAAATAGAATAGTTCGCCAGGAATCATCGTGGATGTCTGTAGTCCCAGGTACTTGGGAAGCTGAGGCAAGAGGATCACTTGAGCCCAAGAGTTTGAGGTTGCTGTGAGCTAGGCTGATGCTGTGTCACTCTAGCCCAAGCAACGGAGTGAGACTCTGTCTCAAAAAAAAAAAAAAAAAAAACAACAACAACAACAAAAAAATCAAATTAGAGAAGTTGTAATTGCTGTGCACAAGTACTGAAATAATTAGAATTTTACAACTGTGAACCAGAAATAATGTTTTATCAGATGATTAAGATGCCCAGTAAAATATTTTGTATACATGGATGACGTGATTGCCTCGTATTAGATGTTTAAAATGGTGAGCTGTTATTTTGCCAAGCACATGATAGAGTGTCTTATGTGTAACACAACTCCATATTAGGTGAATAAATGAAAATTAAAAGACTAGAATTTTGGCAGTATTAAGCATGATTGCTTCAGGTGTAGCAATAAGATATAAAGTATACAGTAGTTTTTATATTTTTTATGTTTATTAGCATATATAGTGTTTATACCTCTTTATTTACATATATCCTACCTATATAATGTAATTCTAATTAAGAAAGCTAGTCAGGCATTGTCCCCTAACATTTTATTATGAAAATATTGAAACATATAGAAAATTTGAAGACGTGTACAGTGAACAATGGGATACACCCACCACTTAGATTCTGCAGTTATTAATGACTTTTTTGGATTTGCTTTGTTACATAACTGTAATATGTATCTTGCCATATTTCTATCCACTCACCAGTTCACATAAATTCTTTGATGCATTTCAAAATGAGTTACAAATATCAATATACTTCACCTCTAAACACGTCAGTATTTATTTATAATTTATTTTTAGGCCTTTTTGGTAACATATGCATAGAGCGAAATGCACCACCTTGTGGGTACCATGCTTTGACTTTTGATGATGCATCCATTCACCTCCATAACCAAAACCTGCATCAGCATGTGGGCTGTCAGAGTCAGTGAGGAGAGTTTCCTCATGCCCTCATTCAAATCCCTAGAGCAACAACTGTTTTGATTTTTTTCCCCATCAGATTAGTTTTCCCTTCATATAAATGGAATCTAAATAATATCATTTCTCTTTGATGAATAAATACCTAGGATTAGAATTGTCAGATCATATGGTCGGTGTAGTTTTGTTTCTAAGAAACAAACTTTTTTCCAAACTTGTTATACCAATTTGCATTCTCACCAGTGGTAGGTGAGAGGTCTAGTTGCTCCTTTATCAACATACATAATTGTTTTATTTTAATTTTAGCATGTCTGGTGTGCGTGTGGTGGTCTCTTACTATGATTTTGATACTTCCTGGACAAGTCATGATGTTCAACACATTTTGTATGTTTATTGACTACTTGAAAATCTTCCCTTATGCAGTGTCAGTTCAAGTCTTTTGCCAAAATTTGATTGTTTTTTATTGTTGAGAAGTAGTTCTATATACATCCTGCATATCAGTCCTCTGTTGGATTTATGTTTCGTAAATATTTTTTCCATTTGTGCCTTGCCTGTTCACTTTTGTAATGGTCTGCTGAAGTGATGAGCTGAATGGCAAGCTGAAGTTTTTCATTTCAATGAAGTGTAATTTATTAATTTTTTATATTTATTGCTTCCTGTGTCCTATCCTCTTATTATTTTGCCTAACCCCAATGTTGATGTTTTCCTTTGGAATTTTTATAGTTTTAACTTTTACATTTAGGACAAGGAGCCATCTCAGTTTTGTTTCAAACATTTTAGTAACAGCTCTATAGTTTATAGCAATAGGATCCAATCCTTGCCATACCTACAATCATCTGGGCCTTAGACCAGTTAATTTACCATCTTGAGTGTATTATTTAATCACATTGAACCTCAGATTTCTCACCTATAAAATGGGAATAACAGTACTTAATTGAATAGTTTTAAGGATTAAAAGAAATAATACATATATCTAAGTCACTTAGTGTAGAGCCCCACATGAGATGATTAGCTACTAAATAATTATTATTCAAATTTGTGTCATAATTATTTTGCGCACATAGTAATAGCTTCTCAGAATTTATGTAAACAGCATTATCAGCTTATTTAGCTCTATAATTGTTTTGTAATTCAAATCTCTGTACTTTGAGTGGAAGTTAAGCAGATCATTGTCTTGGGTCACTATCAGAGCAGTTTCTGCCCCCTGCTGCCAGAGCAGTCCATTGCAGAGAGCCAGGTGCTAATGACCAGAGCCACACTCACATTTCCCTGTGTTTTCCCCAAGGGAATGTTTTCCCCAAGCATTCTGTCTTTGACTCATGGAAACTTTTGCTAGCCTGATGGCCTTTTGCAGATCTTCATTATTTTTTTTTTTTTTTTATTGTTGGGGATTCATTGAGGGTACAATAAGCCAGGTTACACTGATTGCAATTGTTAGGTAAAGTCCCTCTTGCAATCATGTCTTGCCCCCATAAAGTGTGACACACACCAAGGCCCCACCCACCTCCCTCCTTCCCTCTTTCTGTTTCCCCCCCCCATAACCATAATTGTCATTAATTGTCCTCATATCAAAATTGAGTACATAGGATTCATGCTTCTCCATTTTTGTGATGCTTTACTAAGAATAATATCTTCCACGTCCATCCAGGTTAATACGAAGGATGTAAAGTCTCCGTTTTTTTTAATGGCTGAATAGTATTCCATGGTATACATATACCACAGCTTGTTAATCCATTCCTGGGTTGGTGGGCATTTAGGCTGTTTCCACATTTTGGCGACTGTAAATTGAGCTGCAATAAACAGTCTAGTACAAGTGTCCTTATGATAAAAGGATTTCTTTCCTTCTGGGTAGATGCCCAGTAATGGGATTGCAGGATCAAATGGGAGGTCTAGCTTGAGTGCTTTGAGGATTCTCCATACTTCCTTCCAGAAAGGTTGTACTAGTTTGCAGTCCCACCAGCAGTGTAAAAGTGTTCCCTTCTCTCCACATCCACGCCAGCATCTGCAGTTTTGAGATTTTGTGATGTGGGCCATTCTCACTGGGGTTAGATGATATCTCAGGGTTGTTTTGATTTGCATTTCTCTAATATATAGAGATGATGAACATTTTTTCATGTGTTTGTCAGCCATTCGTCTGTCGTCTTTAGAGAAAGTTCTATTCATGTCTCTTGCCCATTGATATAAGGGATTGTTGGCTTTTTTCATGTGGATTAATTTGAGTTCTCTATAGATCCTGGTTATCAAGCTTTTGTCTGATTGAAAATATGCAAATATCCTTTCCCATTGTGTAGGTTGTCTCTTTGCTTTGGTTATTGTCTCCTTAGCTGTACAGAAGCTTTTCAGTTTAATGAAGTCCCATTTGTTTATTTTTGTTGTTGTTGCAATTGCCATGGCAGTCTTCTTCATGAAGTCTTTCCCCAGGCCAATATCTTCCAGTGTTTTTCCTATGCTTTCTTGGAGGGTTTTTATTGTTTCATGCCTTAAGTTTAAGTCCTTTATCCATCTTGAATCAATTTTTGTGAGTGGGGAAAGGTGTGGGTCCAGTTTCAGTCTTTTACATGTAGACATCCAGTTCTCCCAACACCATTTATTGAATAGGGAGTCTTTCCCCCAAGGTATGTTCTTGTTTGGTTCATCAAAGATTAGGTGGTTGTAAGATGTTAGTTTCATTTCTTGGTTTTCCATTCGATTCCAAGTGTCTATGTCTCTGTTTTTGTGCCAGTACCATGCTGTCTTGAGCACTATGGCTTTGTAGTACAGACTAAAATCTGGTATGCTGATGCCCCCAGCTTTATTTTTATTATAGAGAACTGCCTTAGCTATACGGGGTTTTTTCCAGTTCCATACAAAACGCAGAATCATTTTTTCCAAATCTTGAAAGTATGATGTTGGTATTTTGATAGGAATGGCATTGAATAGGTAGATTGCTTTGGGAAGTATGGACATTTTAACAGTGTTGATTCTTCCCATCCATGAGCATGGTATGTTCTTCCATTTGTTAATATCCTCTGCTATTTCCTTTCTGAGGATTTCATAGTTTTCTTTATACAGGTCCTTCACCTCCTTCGTTAGGTATATTCCTAGGTATTTGATTTTCTTTGAGACTATGGTGAAGGGAGTTGTGTCCTTAATTAGCTTCTCATCTTGACTGTTATTGGTGTACACAAAGGCTACTGACTTGTGGACATTGATTTTATATCCTGAAACATTACTGTATTTTTTGATGACTTCTAGGAGTCTTGTGGTTGAGTCTTTGGGGTTCTCTAAGTATAAGATCATGTCGTCAGCAAAGAGGGAGAGTTTGACCTCCTCTGCTCCCATTTGGATTCCCTTTATTTCCGTGTCTTGCCTAATTGTATTGGCTAGAACTTCCAGCACTATGTTGAATAGTAAAGGTGACAGAGGACAACCTTGTCTGGTTCCAGTTCTAAGAGGAAAAGCTTTGAGTTTTACTCCATTCAGTAAAATATTGGCTGTGGGTTTGTCATAGATAGCTTCAATCAGTTTTAGAAATGTGCCACCTATGCCTATACTCTTCAGAGTTCTAATTAGAAAAGGATGCTGGATTTTATCAAATGCTTTTTCTGCATCTATTGAGAGGATCATGTGATCTTTATTTTTGCCTCTGTTAATATGGTGGATAACGTTTATAGACTTGCGTATGTTAAACCAGCCTTGCATCCCTGGGATGAAGCCTACTTGATCATGATGAATGACTTTTTTGATGATAAGCTGTAATCTATTGGCTAGGATTTTGTTGAGAATTTTTGCGTCTATGTTCATGAGTGAGATTGGTCTGAAATTCTCCTTTTTGTTTGGGTCTTTTCCTGGTTTTGGTATCAGGGTGATGTTTGCTTCATAGAATGTGTTGGGGAAGATTCCTTCTTCCTCAATTTTCTGGAATAATTTCTGCAGTACAGGAATAAGCTCTTCCTTGAAGGTTTGATAGAATTCTGGAGTGAAGCCATCTGGACCAGGGCATTTTTTGGTTGGAAGCTTTTTTATTGTTTCTTTGATCTCAGTGCTTGAAATTGGTCTGTTCAGGAGCTCTATTTCTTCCTGGCTGAGTCTAGGGAGAGGGTGTGATTCCAAATATTGATCCATTTCTTTCACATTGTCAAATTTCTGAGCATAGAGTTTCTGGTAGTATTCAGAGATGATCTCTTGTATCTCTGTGGGATCAGTTGTTATTTCCCCTTTATCATTTCTGATTGAGGTTACTAGAGATTTTACTTTTCTATTCCTCGTTAGTCTGGCCAATGGTTTATCTATTTTATTTATTTTTTCAAAAAACCAACTCCTTGTTTCATTAATTTTCTGAATGATTCTTTTGTTTTCAATTTCATTGATCTCTGATTTGATTTTGGATATTTCTTTTCTTCTACTGAGTTTAGGCTTAGATTGTTCTTCTTTTTCCAATTCCATAAGATCTCTTGTGAGATTGTTGATGTGCTCTCTTTCAGTTTTTCGAATGTAGGCATCTAAAGCGATGAATTTTCCTCTCAAAACTGCTTTTGCAGTATCCCACAGGTTTTGGTAGCTTGTGTCTTCATTGTTGTTATGCTCAAGGAAGTTAATGATTTCCTGTTTTATTTCTTCCTGCACCCATCTGTTATTCAACAGAAGATTGTTTAGTTTCCATGCCTTTGGGTGGGGTCGAGCATTTTTGTTAGAGTTGAGTTCCACCTTTAGTGCCTTATGGTCTGAGAAGATACAAGGTAAAATTTCAATTCTTTTGATTCTGTTGATATTTGTTTTGTGTCCCAGGATATGATCAATTTTGGAGAATGTTCCATGGGGTGATGAGAAGAATGTATATTCTTTATCTTTGGGATGGAGTGTTCTATATGCGTCTATCAAGCACAGTTGTTCTAGAGTCTCATTTAAGTCTCTTATATCCTTGTTTAATTTCTGTTTAGAGGATCTGTCCAGCTCTGTAAGAGGAGTGTTAAAGTCCCCTGTTATGATGGTATTATCAGATATCATATTGCTCAGACTGAGTAAGGTCTGCTTCAAGAATCTGGGAGCATTTAAATTGGGTGCATAAATATTTAGAATTGAAATGTCTTCTTGTTGTATTTTTCCCTTGACCAATATAAAGTGACCATCTTTGTCTTTTTTGACTTTAGTTGCTTTAAATCCACATGTGTCTGAAAATAAGATTGCAACTCCTCTTTTCTTCTGAATTCCATTTGCCTGAAAAATTGTCTTCCAACCCTTGACTCGGAGCTTTAATTTGTCTTTTGAAGCCAGGTGTGTTTCTTGCAGACAGCAAATGGATGGCTTGTGTTTTTTAATCCAGTCAACCAATCTATGTCTCTTCAGTGGGGAATTCAAGCCATTAACATTTATTGAGATAATTGACAAGTGTGGTAGTATTCTATTCGTCTTATTTTGTGAGAGTCCATTGCTTAGTTTTATCTTTTGCATCAGTGTGGAGGTTAGGTTCTGTCCTTTAATTTCTGAGTTCTTACTTTGCTGCTGATCCATTGTGGTGGTCAGTGTGCAGTACAGGTTGAAGTATTTCCTGTAGAGCTGGTCTTGTTGTGGCGAATTTCCTCAATGTTTGTATATCCGTAAATGATTTGATTTCTCCGTCAATTTTGAAGCTTAGCTTAGCAGGGTACAGAATTCTGGGCTGAAAATTGTTCTGTTTAAGTAGATTAAAGGTAGATGACCATTGTCTTCTTGCTTGGAAAGTTTCATTAGAGAAGTCTGCGGTCAATCTGATGGATTTGCCCCTGTAGGTCAACTGGCGCTTACTCCTGGCAGCTTGCAGAATCTTTTCTTTGGTCTTGACTTTGGACAGGTTCATCACAATGTGTCTTGGAGAAGCTCGGTTAGAGTTGAGGCGACCTGGGGTCCGATATCCCTCTGAAAGCAGTGTGTCAGAATCTTTGGTGATATTTGGGAAATTTTCTTTTATAATATTCTCTAGTATGGCTTCCATTCCTCTGGGGCATTCTTCTTCCCCTTCTGGAATTCCTATAACTCGTATGTTGGAACGCTTCATAAAGTCCCATAATTCTGACAGTGAACATTCTGCTTTCTCTCTCTTCTTTTCTGCCTCTTTTACTATCTGAGTTATCTCAAAAACTTTGTCTTCTACCTCTGAAATTCTTTCTTCTGCATGGTCTAACCTGTTGCTGATACTTTCCATTGCATCTTTAAGTTCCCTGATTGACTGTTTCATTTCCTTCAGCTCTGCTATATCCTTTTTATATTCTTCATATCGTTCATCTCTTATTTGATTCTGTTTTTGAATTTCCTTTTGGTTATTTTCCACTTTATTAACAGTTTCCTTCATTGTTTCCATCATTTCCTTCATTGTTTTCAACATGTGTATTCTAAATTCCCTTTCTGTCATTCCTAACAATTCTGTATAGGTGGAATCCTCTGCAGTAGCTACCTCATGGTCCCTTGGCGGGGTAGTTCTGGACTGGTTCTTCATGTTGCCTGGAGTTTTCTGCTGATTCTTCCTCATGAGTGATTTCTTTTATCTGTTTACTTGCCCTAATTTTCCTTTCAATTCCTCTTGCTCTTTAAGTTCTTGTTCCTGTGGACTAAGGGTTACAGGACCAGAAGGGTGAGAAGGTTTAAGAGCAAAAAAGCGATGAAAGAAATGAGGACCGAGTGATAAGAAAAAAAAAAAAATGAAAAAAAAGAAAAATAGAGAAAGGAGAGTGGTTGGGTGAAAGTAATATTGACAAAAAGAAGAGAGGCACAGAAAGAGGGAGACAGAGCAATATAGGTGTACAGTAGGGTACTTTGATACAACCTTAAAAAAAAAAAAAACACCTTCTGGGGGTGCCAAGTGTGGTGGTTCCCTTGAGGTCAGCAGCTCTTTGCTAACCTGATCAGACACAGTACCCCACCTCCACCAAGTAGAGAGGAAAGACAAAAATGCTATAAATCAAACCAAAACAAGCAAACAGAAAACCTTACGGGATAAAATTGGCTGGAAAAACCAAATAATAGTGGTAGAAACACTAACAAAAATGAAGTTCTGATTATTGAAATAGGCAGCAATGGGAAATTATAATTAAACTAGAAAAATTGAGAAAGAAAAAGGATCTGTATGGAAAAGGTTGAACTTAAAAAACAAAACAACAATCTAGAACGTCAAAATAAACAAAAAAAACAACCAAACCAAAAAAAAAAAAAAACCAAACAAACAAAAAAAAACACACACGCAACCAAAAACAAAGCAGTATGTATATGGAATTGAATATTGTCTGGGCAACACGTGGTCTTCTGGGGTATGAGATGTTAATCACAGTTCTGATACGACTGGAGGCTGCTAGTTTCTCGAACCCCAGCAGGTAGACACCCTAAATCTCTCTTCAGCCCACTTAAAAGGCACTTTGAACTTGTTCACTTACTGAGCAGAAGCTTTCTCAGGGAAGTGCTTGTTGCTGGAATCACTGCTGAAGTGGCTATCCACTTACCCTGTGTGTCAAAACTGGTCTCCCTCTGCCCCCGAGGGTTAGGGCTGCAAGGCGGCTCAGACCCCGCCCTTAGGCTACTTGGTCGCTGGGTTACCAGCTCCCACCCAATTCCAGCTCTGCGACCCTGAGGGCGGAGCTTGCCAGGGCAGATCACTCACAATGTCTGCCTGTGACCCACAGCCAAACTCTATTAGCTCCGTCTGGCTCAGCGGCTCAGACTGGGGCCCTAGACAAAGGCCAAAGTTCTCCGCACTCCCGCTCAGGCTCTCCCCAAGGCAGTTCAGCTGAGTGCCAAGTCCAAAGACACCAAAACAGTTCACAGGTAAGGCCTTTCTGGTTTGCAGTCTCGCTGCTACTGAACTTACTGTTGCGGGCGGGTTTAGGCGGATTGAACACACGCGACCACTTGCCGGTTTTCCACTGTTTTAGTCCTCCTCTTGGGGTCCAGAAGTCTCTCACTGACTCCCTGTATCCTCTCAGGGGTGATGATAGGCAGATCCCACCAGCCAGAGATGCCTGGAGACCTATATCCCCAGACTCACGGTGCCCAGATGCAAGGAAGCTGTTACTCGGCTGCCATCTTGCTCCCCAGATCTTCATTATTACACAAGCCTGAAGGAGAAAGCACTCCCAGTAGAGATGACACTTTTTTGTGTGTTCCATTCTTCCATATGCAGTAGGAAAACCAATTCTGAAAACTCAAGGGAGGAAGGATTTCTCTGTCAATCTCAGTCTTAGTTTTCCCCAATATATTTTCTTTCCCACACACATAACTCCCACTCCTCTCTCTGTCTTTCCAGGTCTCTTTCTTTGCCCTAACCAAATCTTAATAGATAACCTGCCTAACAACTGATATTGGGGGGAGGGGGTGTGTGCTTGTATTTAATGAAGAATTATGTTTTAATCATCTGCTTAAAAGACTTGTAATACTATATATCATCTAGTTTTGACTCCAAGAAAATCAAATATCTTTGTTACACTGATTTCATGGCACCCTTGCTCCAGACAATCAAGTAATATCCTAAGTTCCAGGAAGTTATTTAATTAGCAGACATTGTAAAATAAATGATCTCTCTACAGAAAGATTGACAGATGACTGAAGAACTCTTAAGAGAGACTTCACATCTCAGGCCTGGAGCATTCTGGTATATGTCAGAAGCCAGACCTTTTTTTCTTATACATGATGGACAACAGCATGCGTACAACTCTACTTTTTTTTCTTTTGCAGAGGGAGGGAAGACGAGAATGGGGGGAGTAATAGTTTACATATTTCTTATTTGGCAGATCTCTCTTAAGAACTTCAGCACTAATAGATTTGGGGACTAGAAAAGAATTTTCTTTCCAAAAAAATTCAGTTTTTAAAAACTCTACAGTAGAGAATTTTTCCTCTATCATCCATGATTTAAATAGATCATACCTTCAACCTTAATGAAGTTATTAATTTCTAACCTCATTTGATCTAATTTAAGTCACATTAGATAGGTGGCAAGGCAACATCAAGAAGTGACTTACCCCTGGTCCCATACCTAGCTTTAGGAAAGCCGTGACTGCGATCTGGGTGTGATTTTTGGTGAGGCCACTGACTGTTTTCTGTAAGAATTCTATAAAACTTGATGAAATTGGGAAGTCCTTTTGAGAACACTTCAAAGTCTGGGGAATACATAATTTAGAGCTGCCTTCAGATTCAGTCCAGGGTTAATGGAAGTCAATTACATTAGTATATGATACCTGAGCTCAGTTCTTGAGTTTTGTCCTGCCTTTCCTATTTCAAGTAAGGACATCAGCTCATAAGAGCTGTGTGATACGGTAAACGTACTTGAATGTAAGAGTATTATTCTGCATGAACCTTACTCTTCCCAGGAAAGCAAGGCTGAAGAAATTGTGTAGGTAGAGTGAAAACTCGTGATGATTTCTCAGTTGAAATCAGCGAGGAGTACACATCAGGAAGAAAGACTGTGATGAGGATATATTCCAGGGAAATTTCTCCTGTTTAAAATGTGTATAAACAGACTACCAAAGGTTTTCCCATTTTATTTTAATGTCTTGCAAAAACATGTGTTACGAGTTTCAGATTAGTAAACTGCTAGAGAGAGAGCAGGTCCTGCCAAGACGCGGTGCCAGGGCGAAGAGTACTGTTCTGCTGTCTGGGAGTTATTTTCAAACTGGTAAGAAGAGGTAGCTTCTCAGAAGAACATATGATGAATAGGTAATTGGAAACTTTTGAGAGCTTTTGTTTCTTTTGAAGCTTATCTTGTGTGTTCTAGAACAGACTTGTCACACAGTTTGCTTTATTGATGTCCACATTGTCTCTTAGCTATTGTTTGGAGAATTCGAAATTTAGGCAGTTAAAGGCAAGTGTATTAGTTTTTTAGAGCTGCCCTAACAAATTATCATAAACCACAAGGCCTAAAACAACAGAAATTTATTCCCTCAAAGTTGTGGAGGATAGAAGTCCTAAAGTCCACGTGTCAGCAGCGCTGCTTTCCTTCTGGGGCTCTGAGGATAGTCTGTCTCATGTCCCTCCCTGGCTCGTTGGCGGTCCTGGGCGTTCCCCGGGTCATAGGTGCTTCCCTTCAGTCTCTGCCTGTCTCCTCCCAAGAACACTACTCCAGTAGAACCTCATCTTACTAATTACCTCTGCAAAGACCAACCCTATTTCCAAGTAAGGTCCCATTCTGAAGAGGACACTGTTCAACCCAGTACAGTGAGAAAGCAAAAGCGTCGGAGATTGGAACACATGACCATTTACACCATCCTTCTCTCTCGACAGTGACCCTTCAGGATGCCTCCATCAGCCCCTAATTAACATAAAAAGAGTAGTCAGTAATTTCATTTTAAAATGATATTTTAGAATTTACTTGGTCCACATCGTTTTATTTTTTGGTGTGACCCTGTGCAGGAACTTTTCTGAGACTGACTTGAGATGACTGAGATAACAGAGGAGGGCCTCTGGGTCAAAGACAACCTGGGTTTGAGTCTTGATTTTGCTGCTCATGCCATGAACTTGGGAAAGTCTATTGGACAGTGTGGGCCTTGGGTTTTTGACCTGTCCAGTGATCTCCTTGCATCTTCTCTCTTAATCTCATTTCACACTATGTTTAAAAGCAATTTAAGGAATCTGGATTCTTCAGAATAGGAAAATATCTGAGATTTGCTGGCAAGGTTCAGCCCGAAAGATATGAACAATGCTTTAGCAGGTGGCATGCTTTTTTGGATGTTCTGTTACACCTTTAAAGAGGTTCTCCTTGTAGTGCAGGGCTTGCTTTCTGTTCCACACTGAAAGAGCTCATTAGTTCTCTTTTTAATCTTTTTCAAAGAACCATAAATTCCTTCATTCATAGTTAAAACATTGAGTAGACTGGCTAATTAGGAAAATATTATGAAAAATTTAAAAAATTATTGAATTCCCTTCCCTGTTTTCCTATTTGCCGATCCCTGTCCTGTGAAAATACAAAATAAAGGTATTCAGATAGTTCCTGCATAGTAACTAAGAGTATGACCATGCATCTTAGCCATCTGTTTATCCTTCAGCCTTTGGATGCCATGAAGTTCATCTTTCCTTCACCCATCGAATGATGTGTCCTGGTTCTCTCAACAGGTAGAGACAACAAGTGGCTTCTTCCAAAGTTGCACAGTTCCCATTGGGCTCTAGAGACTGGCCAGGGTAACAGCATCATTACTTTATCAAAGACCTCATTGCCAAGACTGATTATTTAATGTCTGATCCGTCTTTATAAAACTCAGTCAATTCTCAGTGAAATGTGAAAAAGGAATAGCTTTCATCCACTTAAGTATCCTGTGACAGATACGTAGGTATTTGTGGCAAAGTTCAGGTTGGGTCATCAGCTATTCTTTGTTTTTTAAAGGGCCATTAAAAACCATCACAGACTTGCTTTTGGAATGTTAATTTCACATTACTGTAGCCAAGCAGACTGCTTTATTTTCAGTTAAACTCGTGGAAAAAATTAAACCAAATATGATATGAACATAGAGTTTTCATATGGCAGAAACCCCAGACAAAAGGGTTCCCTTCATATTTTGCTTGATGGTATTGACTTGAGAGAACTGACCTAGGTTAGATTATTTTTTTTTTTCCAATTTGGAAGAAGAAAATAAATGTACTTTTGTAGTCTAGTACCTACGGTAGGATAGAAAGAGGATAGAGCTAGACCATTTGTTTACTGGAGGCCAGGAGGATTTGAATCCAACCATGACCATGGTTTAAAAACAATCTCTATTTGAAGCCAGTTACAATCATGCCTGTCTGGGACGCAGTATGCAGCCATCTCCTGGGTCCTGCTTGTTTCAGCCATGTGTGCTTTTTCTTCATTACAGCCTGAGGATGAGCAGTTGGTATGTGATATCACCGGATCCAGTTCTTCCACTGATGACACAGCTTCCTTGGATCGACCTTCTTCTCATGGCAGTGATATATCCCTCCCCCGGATTTCAAAGTCGAACCGGTCCAAAGATCAGCAAAGTCTGGATGGCTTCTGCAGTCTTGTGGGGGGAGCTGACGGTCGAGAAAGTGAGAGTGAGCCTGCAGGCCCAGGTGATGTGGAGGAGGAGATGGACAGCATCACGGAGGTGCCCCCACACTGCTCTGTCCTGCGGGGCTCCATGCGCTCTCTGTCCCCCTTCCGGAGGCACAGCTGGGGTCCTGGGAAAAATGCAGCCAGTGATGCAGAGATGAACCAGCGGAGGTGAGACGGAGGCTCCCTGCTCAGTGTCTCAGTACCTGCTTGCTTTTAAGAAGTTTCTGATTTGGTATTGTTGATACATGAATTTAGGAGACACCATGTTTTAGTAAAGAATATAGGGTTTGGAATCAGGAAAATCTGTGTTCAAACTCCAGCTGTATATTTTACTGTAAAGCGGACCTTAGGCAAGTCATTTGACCCTTCTGAGCTTTAATTTTCTCATCTGTGAAACACTTTTTTTTTTTTTTTTGTAGAGACAGAGTCTCACTTTGTGGCCCTCGGTAGAGTGCTGTGGCGTCACACAGCTCACAGCAACCTCCAGCTCCTGGGCTTAGGTGATTCTCATGCCTCAGCCTCCCAAGTAGCTGGGACTACAGGCGCCCACCATGACGCCCGGCTATTTTTTTTGTTGCAGTTCGGCCAGGGCTGGGTTTGAACCCGCCACCCTCGGTATATGGGGCTGGCACCCTAACCACTGAACCACAGGCGCTGCCCACTTTTATTTTTTTTTAATTGTTGGGGATTCATTGATGAAACACTTATTTGTAGTAATAAAGCAAAATATGACTATCAGATAGTGTTTAATGGTAATTCTTATTCTTACCAGATTTATTAATGAAATTCATGAATTAGATAATATTGGAATCATTTCACGTCAGTTTTGAATTAAGAAGTAAACGTGAAGTCTTACGGTCTAAACACTTAAATTTTTCAAAGTGCTAAGAGTTTAAAGCCTCTGTTTCAGATGTCATAGAGAACATGAGAACAAGCCATCGTGCCTGTTGTATTTACAAGAGTGCTTGTTCTTTAATTATATGAAAATAGCTAAGGAGGGGAGGTTGACAGTTGCTTCAAAACAATTGTTGTAAACAGCTCAGCTGGATTAATTATTTGCTTAATTTTCTCTTAAATTCCTTGACCTCCTGATATTATTATGGCCATAAGTACATGTAAGCTAATCACTTTCACTCACTCTTTTATTCAGCCAATACTCAGGGTAGCGGAACACTTACTATATGTCAGGTGCTGTTCTAGGTTCTGGAGATACAGAAGTAAACAAGACAAAATCCCTGGCAGCGCCTGTGTCTCAAAGGAGTAGGGCGCCAGCCCCATATGCCTGAGGTGGCGGTTCGAACCCAGTCCTAGCCAAAAACTGCAAAAAAAAAAAAAAGACAAAAGACGGCACCTGTGGCTCAGTCAGTAAGGCGCCAGCCCCATATACCGAGGGTGACGGGTTCAAACCCGGCCCCGGCTGAACTGCAACAACAAAATTGCCGGGCGTCGTAGTGGGTACCTGTAGTCCCAGCTACTCCAGAGGCTGAGGCAAGAGAATCGCCTAAGCCCAGGAGTTGGAGGTTGCTGTGAGCTGTGTGACGCCACAGCACTCTACTGAGGGCCATAAAGTGAGACTCTGTCTCTATTAAAAAAAGGAAAAAAAAAAAAAAAAGACAAAAACCCTTGCTTTTATGGAGCTCACAGTGCCTTCTATGCCTTCCTAAATTGCTAATTTTCTCAGACACTTTTTTTTTTTTTGAGACAGGGTCTTACTATATCACCCTCAGTAGAGAGCTTATGGCGTCACAGCTCACAGCAACCTCCAACTCTTGGGCTTAAGTGATTCTCTTGCCTCAGTCTCCCAAGTAGCTGGGACTACAGGTGCCTGCCACAACACCTATTTTTTGGTTGCAGTTGTCACTGTTGTTTAGCAGGTCTGGGCCAGGCTTGAACCTGCCAGCCTCAGTGTATGTGGCCGGCATCCTACTCACTGACCTACGGGCACCGAGCCTCAGACACTTTTTAAAACACGTTTTCTCACATAATTTTTTCACCCTCTTCATGAGTCAGGTGGTATTATCCCCTGTTGGCAGATGAAAAGACGGCTGCAGATAGTTTACGTGCATTATCCAAGGTCGGTGGAATCCAGGTATCTGGTTACGTTGTTAAACACTCTTTCCAGAGTTTTTCAACCTTTTTTATCTCACAGCACACTTGAACTTATAGTTAAACTTCTGTGGCACGTTTAAATTTGTTCATCAAAAAATGAGTAAATATATATATACATACATACATATATATATACACACACACTTAACTGTGCTTTGAACTTCTTTGAAAAATAATTAATGATCTTTAAAAATCTTCACAGCACACTGGTTGAAAATCACTGGCTCTTCTATAGTTCCATATTATTCCATGGTGGCGTTCAGGATGCCAACCATAAACATAAGCAATGTGCTTTATCTGCAAGGTACTTTTTGTAGACATACAAGATCCTAGATGATATAAAAAGCAATTTCTAAACACATGCCTTCCCTGTTCTGTTCTTGTCCTTTTTGTCCTTTTTTTAATTATGGCGTTTACATTAGAAAATAAATAAGGACAGCCAGAATTCTCTTCCTGAAGCAAGGGTACCTTCTTGACAGAACATGCTTGCCTTAGGTGATAACAGCATCAAGGAATGAGGGTTATTTTGTATATAATCCACTTGTCTTTGTAACCCACTGTGGATCCCCTTGTTAATACTTTGGTTTTACAGCTGCCTATGACTGTATTGATTATATAACTCAGATGAGGAAGTTGAAGCTCAGATTAAATGATTTGCCCAAGACTACATGGTGATTTTAGGACTCAATGAAATCAAGACCCTATTACCTAAATTATTTATATTTTCAGCCTGTGTATTGTTATGTTTGAACGTAGCATTAAAGGGTTACTTAGCACCACTATCCTAATACTTCGGAGTCAATGAAATGAGTTAAGTTTTATTTATCGCTTTCATCCGTTCGACTAAATCTTATCATATTACCTGGATATAATGTGTCCTGAATTTTAGATTCTTAAGAAAACCCTTCTGAAGTTTTGAATGGTAATATTTTTCTTGATCCTTTTACTTTTATAATTTAATAAGCTTCATAATTTTTATCATCTACTCGTTAAAGCGAGGTGAGAGCAAAGTGGCCTCCACAGGCATCGTCAGGGCTTTTTAGTTCTGATATTTTTTATTCCACATTCTTTCATTCTCTGACCTCCTGTGCCTTTTCTTTTTAGAGATTGTGTCTTTCCAGTGTGGTGTCTGTATGTTTCATGCATTTGTATCCCATTTTGTTTCACCTGTAACACTGACCTCTTCCACTATTCATTTTCAGTTCAATGCGAATTCTTGGGGATGTTGTCAGGAGACCTCCCATACATAGGAGAAGGTACAGAGTTCACTAACTTGATGGATTAACCATGTCATCTCTGAGCATATATTAATAACTAACAAGCATCTCATTCTGCTTTCAAATAATTCTAGTTTTAAATAATGTCACGTCTATTTCAGGCAAATAAAATATGGATATTTATTAGTTGCTGATGTCCATTTCATATGAAAGTGTTTCTTTAATTTGGAGTTTTATCCTATTCTTTTATTTTTCTAAATTTTTAAAAAAGTTTTTTCCAGCCGGGCATTGTGGCTGGCGCCTGTAGTCCCAGCTGCTCGGCAGGCTGAGGCAGGAGAATCGCGGAAGCCCAAGAGCTAGAGGTTGCTGTGAGTCCTGTGACATCATGGCACTCTACCGAAGGCGGTAAAGTGAGACTCTGTCTCTACAAAAAAAAAAAAAAAAAAAAAGAAAAGTTTTTTCCATCTTGCAGTATTTGTGTTCAGGTAACTTCGATAATAGGGTCTTACCCAACTTTTTCTAGGAGAATTAAGAAAATTGTCTATTTTATGCCTATCTAATGGACCTAGGAAGTACTATTTTTTTCTCTTCAAAAAAGAATCAGAAGTTCACAGGCTGTAACATATTTTCAAAACATTCTTTAATAATGTGATAAAAGACTTTATTAACTAAGCCATCCGGCAGTTTCTGTTCATGGTTGATGTAGTCATTTCTTAAAGCAAATAAGAGGCATAAGTTTATCTCTCAGTCTTTGAATTTCTTAATTATTATTTGTCAGGTAGTATTTTTAAAACATGAACAAGATAAAAACATAAGTCATTTACAAGTTGAGAAGTCATTACTATTCAAAGAGTGCTGATTTGCCTTAACTTTTCTGAATGCTGAATTTTGTTTTACTTTTACCATTCAAAAGTTACTAGTGACCTTTTCTTGCATTGTTTGGAAAGATACTTAGAAATCCCAAAATTAAGGTTATTACTATTAGCTTCTCATAGTAGGAGACACTTGTAAAGTGTTCTTAACTATTAGCTGAACCTGTTTTTTGGAAATGGGCAAATGATCTTTCCTATTTTGTCTTTTTCAAGTGAATGTTCTTGTTAATTCCAGATTTTAGGCAAAAATTGAGCTTACATTCAAATATTCCCATGAATTTCAAAGAATCATGACTCCTGTTAAGTTACTTTTCCAGGGACCAGTTGTTAAATGCCTTTTTCAGTAGAAGAGATCCCAAACCTTGGGAAACACATTTGCCTGGCTTTCTCACAGCTCCTCGCTGTTAACTTATTACTACAGACGTGCCCTGGGTGACACGGTGGGGGCGAGTTGCTGGGTACAGTCTTGACTAAGTTAGCATGTAGGTGGGCTGTCATAGACAACTCAACTACAGTCTCACCCTTAGGGAAACCTATTTTTTGTAGGAAGAATGTGATCTATGATTTAATATAGTTTTAATTGAAACATTCTTTCAAACACTAAAAGGGGAAAGATGTGTTTATTGAAAACATCTAGAACTCTACATGTTAAAAAGGATGAGGACCCAATAAATATTACCTATGCTAACTAAGGAATTGAGGAAATGAGGATACTCTCAAAAATCCTTGTAATGTTGAAAGGCGTTTTCTGCTGCAAGGAAGAGCAGACATGGTAGCCCACCTGCAACTTCCTGGCTCCTTGGAAAATATGCTATTATATCTCTTCCTATCTCTTGTTGCTTTTCATTCTCTTCCTCTTAAATTTCATCCCAGTCTTTGATATGATTGTCATATTCTGAGAGGAGAAGGGATGCTTAAATCTGTGGGAGGTTATTTTTAAGAATGATAGTTTGGCAATGTATGTTCAGTTATTGATTTGCTTCATTCTGTTCTTTAAAAGACGTCCAATATTTAGGTAAAATAGGTCCATTTAATTAACTGGAGATTTTTAAATGAAGTTAGTTAATTTCAGAGAAGGGACTTCTGAGTCTTGTGTATGTTTGTAACCTGTATCTTGCTTTTCCTAACACAAGTAAATTGTAAGTGTGTGTGATCCACCTTACTAAACTTATGAGGGGGTTTCAGCTGTGCTGCTTTTGCACTTGTGAGCTGTATGCTATTAGTGTAATCTCATTGAAAATTATTTATATTGTTTAAATTATTTTTAAATGATAAAACTTTTAGAAGAACCATATCATATCCTTCTACCATTTTCCTTGTCTCCTTCCTCTACCAAAACCCCACTTGACAACAAAACAAAATTATTAGCAGTATTCAATATTCAAGACAGGTTTTTTGGTATCTGCAGGCCTTTCCATTTGCAAGATGCATGAAGGAGCTGAGTGATTTTTCTTACTGTCCAGGAGCTCTGTTTAAAACCATTTCTGAAAATAACAGCAATATTTTCTAAATTGACTTAGAACTTTAAGGCCCAAATAGCACTGTGTTTTTTGGATGATAGCTTATGTTAATCAGAAATCCTGCCCTTCTGGTACAGTTCCCGTCACATAGTACCCTATATTTTGAATCGGTTACTTTTTTTAGCTCGTTGTATTTACTTAGCATTTCCAATCCCAGATTTTCGGTCTCTGCCACTTGAGAATAGATATCAGAACTGGGAAAGAAGATGATCAAATGGATTTTTTTTAATCCTGTGGGAAAAGGGATATAAACGTAAAAGTAGAAAGACATTTATTTCCCAGTACCATAAAATCCCCCTTTTTTCTAGGGAAAAAAAATCTCTCTGTTAAAGTACAAGAGAATATGTGCCTATTGTTATATCCTTAACTTCTGCAAACCCTAGTGAGCAGGGTTTGCAGATGGATATGAGTGTTGACTGAACATCCCTGTGGTGCAGGATCTATGAATTGTCTCCTTTACATGGACCCTTAATGGGAATACGTGAAGAATCCTGATTCAGGGAGCCCAGTGTAGCATAGTTTGTCCTTGTTTCTTTTGGTCCAGTATCAGAGATGCTGTGTTAAGGGTGATGTGGGAATGGAGGGACATATAGAGAGATTGTCCCCAATAGTGGAGGCTGAAAAACGTCTGAGAATATCTGGAGCAGAAGCCACAAATGGGGTACCCTCTTTGCCAAGGGGTCATCAGAAAGAATTCCTGGGTTTCAGGTTACCTGGTTCTCCTATAAAGAGCTTATGTAGTCTTTTCCAAAAGACTATCTGTGGACATCAAGGGAACAATTTTAAGTTTCCATGGTTCTTACTCGAGGGTTTTTCTAAATTCTCAATATTGCATTTCTAAATTTTTGGATGAGTAAGTAAATCCATCTGTCTCTAACTATGCCCTTTCTTTTTAAACCTAATAACCCTGTCCCTGTTTCCTCTTTTCTTCCTCTATTTCTATTTCTTTGATGTCATCCCCAGTATGAGCTGGTGTCCCTCTGGTGTGCAGTACTCTGCTGCCCTGAGTGCTGACTTTAATTACAGAAGGTATGGTATGGTTATGTGTCCTGCCACCAAACGGGGAAGCATAAAGTTTGGCATCTGGGCTTTTGGCTTGGAGCTGGCTTCTGTGTGCCTGGGGTGCATATGGGCAGCTGCTTTGTCTGTGACACCATGTTGCGTTGTCTCCACTATGGGTATTGCTCACCCAATGGAGGGCTGCAGCCAAGAAGTTGGACAGACGGCCCTGGGACATCCTGTTTGTCTTGGGGCTGTTGATGTGTGTTTTCTACAGACTCATCTCTGTGGAGTAGAGTAGTACACTACTTCTCCCTGTTTTCACCTGTTTTGATTCCCAAATCCTCAGAGAAGCAAAGCAGCTGATGAGATGTACTGATTTCTGTTATGCTTCCTAGCGTACAGTTCGGTGTAGATTCCAAATTCAGAGACTCTTCATTGTTTCATATGCTCTCAACTAAGCCGCCAGATTTAATTGCTGAAACATTTTCAGGATTAAGTTTTTGCCAACAGCATAGATCTGGCTTTCTTGGGCTTTTCAAATAATTTACAGTGGAAAACTAAATTTCTTTTTCCCTTAGGCTCTTTTCTTGTCCCTAGCATTGGAAATGACTTTTACAGAGAGGTCTATTTGTAGTTAGTCTTGATTTCTGTTGCCATATTGAAATAAGAAAAATCCATTGTTTACCCACTAGAGAAAATAGTGACTTTTCATAATAAGTGATTTACAAAATAAAAAAAGTAAATACAAGCCCTTCTAGAAGGGCTGGAATGTATGAACTTAATTGTAGCAATTATCTGTACTGTTTTTCCTGGGCAGTATGAGATGTTGCTCACTCAGCTGTAACAGATGTGAATTATTCTAGTTAGCATCCCCAAGGAGGATAGATAGATCACTAACCTCTCTCAGTTGCCTCCTGCTTACAGAAAATGCTTTTACCACTACATGCCACATAATCTTTGTCTCTGGAATCCCATTTAAAATACTCAACCCTGTTTGCTTTTTTTCCCTTTACCAATTTCCAGCTAAAAAGTTACAGCTCTTAGCCTTAGTTGCTTTTCAGCTTTGTGAGTGTTTACATGTGTCTGTCTGCAGCTAGCAATTCTCTGGAAGCCTGTCTGCAGTTGTTGTTTGGCCAGGTGTGCACAGCTGGTAAGGCTCCTGGGTGAAGCATGGGTTTTTTGGGGTGGAAGCACACCTGTAAAGTTACGAAGGTCAACTAGCGTGTAGTTGAGTGAAGAGTTAAGACAGGTCCACTTAATGGACACAAGGGTAAGTCACCCAGTTTACCTTCTGAAAGTTACTTAAGCTCATATTTTCTCTGTGATGTTTAATTTATTTAGCATTAGCAGAGTTGGAGTCTGGTAAAGATTAATTATATTAGGTCAAGGAAAAGCACATATGAAAGATCAATAATATAAATATGATCTGTCCATATGGTATATTGAAAAAAAATGGTCTTAGCTGGTTCAATGCTTGGATGAATAGAACAAGGTAAGAAAACTTAGGTGCGGTATTCTCTCTCAGCATTCAGGCTCTGCGGGTGATAGTTTTGCTAATTGATGGTAAAGGTAACATGAGCAAGAGAGAACAAGTTAAAGGGGATTTTATCCCTTTGTCCAAAAAATAGAATGAATTAACTCTTTGTGACCTGTGTTCAGTTTCAGTCTAGAAGGCTTGATAGGAGGAGCTGGTGTCGAAAACAAACCATCTTCATCTCTGGAAGGAAACCCTGCAAACACCCAGGAGCTCAGATACCCTTTCAGTGGTGAGGAACGAGGTGACTCTTTGGTATCACTCTCAGAAGAGGATCTAGAGTCAGGCCAGAGAGAACATAGAAGGTTTGATCAGGTAAGGCTAAAATATTGCTAATTTAGAAACAATGTATTTTATTTTCCAAACTATTATCAGGTACTAGGAAGGTAGAAGGTACGACTTCTGATAGTATGGGGATAATAGCTGTGATTACTTATTATATGATATACTTAATCAAGCACTAAAGCAAGATTTTAGCACTTAATATTAAAGAATACCATTAATCTGCATAGATTTCAGTGATCCATCAAAGCAAATTTAAGAATTGGGAACTTGGGTGGCGCCTATGGCTCAGTTGGTAAGGCGCCGGCCCCATATACCGAGGGTGGCGGGTTCAAACCCAGCCCCGGCCAAACTGCAACCAAAAAATAGCCGGGCACTGTGGCGGGCGCCTGTAGTCCCAGCTGCTCGGGAGGCTGAGGCAAGAGAATCGCTTAAGCCCAGGAGTTGGAGGCTGCTGTGAGCTGTGTGAAGCCACGGCACTCTACCAAGGCCCATAAAGTGAGACTCTGTCTCTACAAAAAAAAAAAAAAAGAATTGGGAACTTATGTGGGATAGTAAATTGCATTTTTCTTTCTTATCTGATGCCACCTTTTCCACCCCAATAGTAAAATGAGACTTAAAGTGTTTTATATATCATCATTCAATTTTTTAGTTCTCTAAAACATAATCCTAAGTTTCTGCTTCCTAAGAGGGGAAAACATACCTTCTTACCACACTGTCCTAGAGATGATTTTTGTTGGTCTCAGCTGACTGTCCCTGCCAGAATCCATGAGGGAGCACCTGTGTCCCCTGCCTTCTCTTTTTCACTACCTCATCATCTCTTAATGTGCGCTGTTGCTGCACTCCTAAACCTCAAATCTCCTGTCTTGGAGGCCAGGGCCTTCCCTGTCAGCCAAACCAAGTGACAACTTTTTTTTTTTTTTAAGTTTCTCTTTGTCACCCTTGGTAGAGTGCTGTGGCATCATAGCTCACAGCATCCTCAAACTCTTGAGCTCAGCCTCCCAAACAGCTGAGACTACAAGCGGCTGCCACAACACCTGGCTATTTTTAGAGACAGGGTCTCACTCTTTCTCAGGCTGGTCTTGAACTCCTGAGCTCAAGCAATCCACCCATCTTGGCCTCCCAGAGTGCTAGGATTACAGGCAAGAGCCACCACACCAAATGAATTTTTTGTTTTGTTTTGTTTTTTGAGACGGAGTGTTACTATGTTGCTCTCGGTAGAGTGCCTTGGCCTCACAGCTCATAGCAACCTCAAACTCTTGGGCTTAAGCAATTCTCTTGCCTCAGCCTCCCAAGTAGCTGGGACTATAGGTGCCTGCCATAATGCCCAGCTATTTTTTGTTGTAGTTGTCATTGTTGTTTAGCAGACCTGGGCCAGGTTCAAACCCGACAGCGCAGGTATATGTGGCCGGCTCCTTAACCACTGAGCTATGGGCACCAAGCCACTCAGTGAATTCCTAGCTGTCATTTTTTTTTCTTTTTCTTTTTTTTTTTTTTTTTTTGTGGAGACAGAGTCTCACTATACCGCCCTCGGGTAGAGTGCCATGACGTCACACGGCTCACATCAACCTCTAACTCTTGGGCTTACGCGATTCTCTTGCCTCAGCCTCCCGAGCAGCTGGGACTACAGGCGCCCACCACAACGCCCGGCTATTTTTTGGTTGCAGTTTGGCCGGGGCTGGGTTTGAACCCACCACCTTCGGCGTATGGGACTGGCACCCTACTCACTGAGCCACAGGCGCCGCCTCGTTGTCATTTTCTTAGATTCCCTCATTATCACCTCCCACTCTCTGACAGTCCCTTGCTTGGGGGAGTTTCTGAGTTGAGAGTTTGAATTACATACTTTTATAGCATTCTCCCATACTCGCTGTCTCCCTTTCCTTCTCTCAGGACAGGAGGCTTTGGATTAATTTCTGAAGGGATTCTGGGATACATCTTAGTTCTTCGAAATGAGAGATTTGTAATTAAATAAATAAAAACATCTGTTTTTGGATAGGCGACTGGCATTTAAGGTAGAAATCTAATGAAACCTTTCTAATTAAACAATGCTTAGAACCTTTTCTTTGATTTGGGGGCTGGAATTTTGTGTGGAATTTTTTTATTGCATCCTACTTACTAGTAACAAAATAAAAATTTGGCACAGAAGGATTACCTTAGTAATAAAGTGTATCACTTACACATGTGTGCAGCCTAATGAATAGAAGTTTAGGCCTAACGAAAATCAAATTGAGGACCTTAAGGAATTTTGCTGCTTTTGAAAAAATTCCTACTTGGTCTGATACTTTAGAAAATATTGGAAAAAATAAAAATAGTATAGAGAATATCCTTACTATTGAAGTAAGTAACTTAGATTTATTCAACATAATGGTGGCAGAAAAGGAAGGTAAAAGTAGGAACAATTCTTTGGTGGCTGCTGAGCACAGCTTTGCTAAGGGTAAATAAACTATTGAAAACCTAAAAAATAAATTGCATTTACATTTATAGAATCTTTCAAGTATCATTTGCAGGACCAGCTAAAATACCAAAGCTGTGGGTTTGTGAATAGAATCCTATCAATATATGTACATATCCCTTCAAATTCAGCACAAGCTCTTACGTACAAGAACTTAAAGCCCATTTAAGTGACTTCCCTGAGGCCACATAACTGGCTTTTAGCTGAACAGTGCGGAACACAGTTTCTGGCTGTTAGTCTCACTGCTTCTTTTCATGTCTTTGAGGTTAGATGAGTTTTAATGAGGAAATGAGAACCTTTTAATTTCCTTAATTTCGTTTCTGTGATACCTTTTCTGAAACTGTTTCCAGGAGTTCGACAGGTAACTTTTATAGTAAGTGATGTTACTTACCACTGATGTCTTTCTAATATGGACCTTCTGACTTAGTCTTTCTAGTTAAAGTTGTCAATGTTTTAATCCCTTCCTGTGCTTAGCCTTCCCGGAACTCCCTGCCCTATCTATTGTCTTTATCTTGTGTGCAAGCCCACAGTGGGTATTCGAGCTGCTTGTTTCTGTCTGATTTGGACAAGTTGCCTGCAGCCAACTTCCTGTTGAAAGTCTCTGCCTTTCACTGAGATCATTTTTCAGACCTCACAGTTGTATTTGAAACATAGCAACTGTTTGCCTCGGATTCCATGGTTACACATGGAACAAGCTCTAAATAACCAGAAGTCTTTGGCCCAGTGGAGACGAGCTCATGCTAGTATTGGATTTTGATCGCTTCCCTTGCGACATGTGTGAGGAGAGACATTTTATTCTCCCGTTGTGGGGAAGGGATTAGTGATGATTGCAGTTAGTTAACAGCTGGATTGGCCTCTCAAGGGAAGGGAGCCCTCATCACCAGAAGTGTGCTAGCAGACCCTGAGTAACTCTCTTTAGGGATAGTGTAGCAGGAACTTCTGTAGTTGATTGGACTACATGGGCTTAAAGCTTCTATGAGTTTACTGAGGGAGTTAAATTCTCAAATTTCAGTCACCCTCATGTTCATATAGAATCAGTCTAATTATAGAAGAGGAAATGAAAGAGATTTAGGTTTCTTTCCACATGTACTCCTGTTCTGCTGTGAGCTTGAAACACTTTTTACTTATATCTTAGTTTCTAACTCTTTAAAATCAGAATAACATTGCTGATATCCCACTGTATTTCTATGAGGAATATTTAGATTTTCAAAGAACAAATACTATATGTAGTTTGATATTTCTGGGGAAATTATTATTTTTTGTTTGTTTAAGAGATGTGGTCTCCCTGTGTTGGCCAGGCTGGAGTGCAATAGCAGTATAGGCTGATCACAGGTGCATTCATAGCACACTGCAGCCTTGAACTCCTGGCTTCAAGTGATTCTCCTGCCTTAACCTCCAAAATTATAATCCCAATTATATACCTAGTAGATAGTTCTTAAACATTTCCTAATTTTAAAACATTGTTAAATGCCAGGAGGGGTACAAAACCACTGTAAAGGATGAGTGCTCGAATCATGCCCATTTTACAGAAGAGAAAACTAAGGCTCAGAAAAGCTAAGGAAACTACTCTGAGATTGAGGAGCTAGTAAGTGGCAGGGGCAGACTTGAATCCAAGTGTGTCTATGAAACCTACTCTTAACCCTCTTCTGTCCTCCCTTGTTTTACTGTGTTGCATCCGAATGTATAGTTTTGTGCTTATCTAAAAACGTGAGAGCATGTACTTAGAACCTGCACTTTGTTGTTTCACAGACATGTCACAGATCTAAGCAACAGGGATTTAATTACTGTACATCAGCAATTTCTTCTCCATTGACAAAATCCATCTCATTAATGACAATCAGCCATCGTGGATTGGACAGTGAGTATACTACTAATTAAATATATTACAACTTAACTACTTTTTCTGTCATTTTTTCACTTTCAGATCCTATAACATTTCCACAGTTTATTCTCACTGGCTCAGCACTTAAATAGAAAAGGTGACATAGCTGAACTGCTTTGAAATCTTCCTACTTTTACTCACTAAAACACCCTTAATACATTCAATTTATTATGTTTGGGGGCATAAACAACATACTGTTTTGTGTGTGTGTTCTATTTTTGGAGACTGAGTCTCTCTTTGTTGCCCTCGATAGAGTGCCCTCTCATTATAGCTCACAGCAACCTCTGACTCCTAGCAATCCTCTTGCCTCAGCCTCTTGAGTAGCTGGGACTAGTGAATAAACTGGGCAGAGTAACTGGCTCAAGAAAGAGCAAGACTGAGATACATTTCAGACAGTTCAGTAACTGTCAGTAGGATTACATTTGAAAGTGATTACCAAACGGGACTGTGTGCAGATTGGCTGTGACAGTTATTTAGAGATACTGTAGCAGCTTTAAGCACAGGGTGTTTGCCAATAAAAGATACTCAGAAACATCTGAATTGGACAAATGGTTGCCACAAAAAAAGCAACTTGTTCTTGGGGAAACCCCTCCTTTTTTTATTTTTTTTTTTTTGTAGAGACAGAGTCTCACTGTACCGCCCTCGGTAGAGTGCCATGGCGTCACACGGCTCACAGCAACCTCTAACTCTTGGGCTTATGCGATTCTCTTGCCTCAGCCTCCCAAGCAGCTGGGACTACAGGCGCCCGCCACAACGCCCGGCTATTTTTTTGTTGTTGTTGCAGTTTGGCCGGGGCTGGGTTTGAACCCGCCACCCTCGGCATATGGGGCCGGCGCCCTACTCACTGAGCCACAGGCGCCGCCCTCCTTTTTTTATTTTTAAAACACTGATTCTTTTAGTAATTGCAGTGTGAGATCGTGATATAAAGATGAAAATCTGATCATAAAGGAAATATAATACATTACATTTTTTGCTGAAAGATCATGTATTTGGAATGCTGATGCAAAAAAAAAAATAAGCTGTCCTGGTGTTTCTGGGGTCTCTGCAGTGTCCCTTGATATAATTGAGTCTCCAACTTGGTGACAGTTAATTTTTTTGTTCCTTAACTGTGATTAATATTTCTAATACAAATCTGGTCTGTTGGACAAAGCCTGATGATCTGTTTTCAGAGGTACAGATATGACCTCACAGAAGTGTGACAGATTGTCTTTCTTGTTTTTGTTGGTTTTGATTCTGATTTTGTTTTGATGTGGCTTTGGGTTAGAGGTTTGGCTGGTGTGGAATGGAAATTATAACTAAATAGTTTATAGTGGATTTGACCCAGAAAATCTACTCGATAGTGAATGCCAGGAAGGCTGTCTAAGTGAGACGTGTACCTGCCTTCCATGACTAGGAAGTGTTGTGGCATAGTGAACACTCTGTAGCAGTAGATACCCTGTGCCAAGAGCTCATGCTCTGTGGAGTGATCTTTTTCCTATATTATGTGACATACTCTCTTTCCTTGTGGATGATATACTTTGTTGTTGTTCCTCCAAAAAGCAAGATAGTTTTTTCATGTATTTTCACTTGCTAGCTATGCACTATATACAGGGTGGCCATAAAGTTCATGTGCTATTTAAACCTTATGTGCACCCCGTATAATGTAGCAAACTCCCAGAAAACAGTATTCTAGACATTCTGGCACATAGAGCTTTTCTTCTTACTTGCTGGAAAATTTTCTGCTTAGCTTATCAGGGACCTGATATCAGTATATGAAGCTTTGGCCAAGAGCAATGGCTCATTGTGGGCAGCCAAGGCAGGTGAATTGCTTGAGTTCAGGAGTTTTGACCAGCCTGAGCAAGAGCAAGACCCCTTCTCTACTAAAAATAGAAAACTAACCAGGTATGGTGGTAAGCACCTATATATAGTCCCAGCTACCAAGAGTTTGAGGTTCCTATGAGCTGTGATGCCATAGCACTCTACCAGGGCAAGAGAGTGAGACTCTGTCTCAAAAAAAAAAATTAGAACGCACATTACATTGGTATCTTTTGCACAAAATTATCACTGTCTAAAAACCCAATGTATATGTATTTGTACCAGTATTTCTTGGATCTCTGTTGATTGTAGTGGCAGCAGATAGCAAACAGTCTGACATCACTTAGCATTTATCTGGGGTATGGAGGGGCTTTCATGTTGAGTAGGTACAAGGCTTTTTCTCTCACTTTATTTAGAACATTGAAATTCCAGAAAACCTAATAAAAGGAAATTTATTAATTTGTTTATCCAATAAATATTTGTGTATAATTGGTACTAAGAAACTCTTTGCCATGCACCAAAGCAGACAGTGGTAAACTTACCAGATATGATTCCTTTCCTTACCATATTTACAGCCCATAGACAGAACAGTGCTTGTAATAGAAAATGATAACTTTTCTAAAAGAAATACTGATATTATAGGAGTGTCAGACTTAAGGAGTCAGAGGCTTGTTGAGGAGAAACAGTATCAAAGTTTAGACCAGAAATAAACTAGGAATTAGCTAGTGAATTCTATTAGGTGAAATAGAATGTGGAAAATAAGACTGAGGAATTTGGGCATCTTGCTGAGGTTGATGAAATCATGTAAGTCGATTAATTAATTGACTATTATAACATTTGAGGCTGCCTACACTGAAAAATCTATTGGGGAGGAGAGGCTAGCAGATCAGTGGAAGACTTTTGCAGGTTTTAAGTGACCTTAGATAGTGTTCTAATGCTATGGAGCAGGAGGGTGCAGAACGGGCAGGAGGGCAGAAATCAAGGTTGATCTGGAGGACAAAGTCAGGAATCCTGGGTGAGATGTGATACAGAGATACACGGTATATCCACATCTCTGTTTTGAATGATTAGCTAGATGTTAGGTACCAATCATCAAAGGAAGGGCCACAGGAGGAAGAACAGTTTTGCAGGAAGACTGTGTACGGTGAGTTTCAGCTGCCTTTGGCATATCTTCCCCCGGGGAACAGGGATGTATTGAGTGTAGAGCTCAAAGAAAAGAGTGGCTGGAAGATCAGAAAGATGGGAACCACCTTTTGTATGTAGATTGTCTGTGAAGAGGAGGCAATTTTGGGGTGAGGGAGCCAAATACAGAATCCTGGAGAAATTGCTCTAGATGCTTTCAGTATTCTTTCAAGGAAGAAAACTCTGGTGTGAATTGTGAATGTTATTTTCATGATCTAACAAGTACATATATGTTGGATGAATTTTTCCAAAATTACATTTGAATTCTGTATATTCAGATATGAAGATGAAAATATAAATACGTTGTTCACTCAGATAGTTTTTCCTGGAACCACATAGGCCAGTGACAGGTTTCTGTCTCCACATGGATTGGAGGTGCCTTTTACTTTGTCCTGGCACATTCTGTGCGTGCTCTGATGTCTTCTGTTAACCCACCTCTCAGCTCAGCCGCAGACGCAGCCGGCCAAGCGGATCTCCTTCTCCATCAGCATCTCTCCACTCCTTAAGTCTAAAACTCTCTTTTCTCTTGGCTCTTCTTGTTCCAGTGATGAGGAGGAGGAGTTGCATAGTAAGTAAGCAGCTTTGGTGTCCACTGACTGTGCTTCAGGGTCTCACCACTGAGCAAATGCTGTAGGCTTGGAACTAAGGACCTTGTTGGGGACCTTCCTTGCCTTGCATGCCATCCTTCATAAATCTTTTGTCTTTATGCTTGGCTTTGCAATGATTTGGATGGTAAATTTCTGCCTTCTGTACACTATTAACACTGGTTAATCCAATGGCCTCCTGATTCTGGGGCACAAAAGATGTATCTTTCCAGACACAGATACCTTCAGGGGCATAAGGGGATGTGTTCTCATCCCAATTTGTGCTCTTTATATTATTGTTTACTAATTTCACAGAACTTTTCATTTGGCAATGTAAATTTTATTTTCCTTGTTTCATTTCTCTGCTTCCTGGCACAGATAATCTAGGTATCCATTTGTGATGTTTAAAAGCTAGGGTTATACTTTGTTTCTCCTTTTTAGACCATTTCTTTAAAAATGTCTTTTTTTTTTATTGAAAGAAATTAAGTTTACTGCAATGTGTCGTTACCAGTTTTCTTCCTACTTATTTTTGTGGTATCAGTGAACACAAATACTGCTAGGTATAAATTTAAAGTCACAGAACTCTTTGGTCATTACAGAGTCAAATCTCTAGAACACTACTGAATTCTATACACTCAAGCACAGTAAAATAACTGTATCTACTTGCTAGTTATTCCTGTCTCTGCAGCTTCTAGGTTGTGACCACTGAGACTTGCATTTTTTTCATGTGGCAGGCTCACTCCTCCTCGGGCCTCTTCCGAAGGGCAGCACGGACTTCTTTACAAGGGCTTCTCTGATACTGTGGGGGATTCCGTCCCCTTATTAGGTTCTCCATCCTGTGAACTGTTTTGGTGTCTTTGGACTTGGCACTCAGTTGAACTATCTTGGGGAGAGCCTGAGCGGGAATGCGGAGAACTTTGGCTGTTGTCTAGGGCCCCAGTCTGAGCCAATGAGCCAGACGGAGCTAATAGTGTTTGGCTGTGGGCCACAGGGAGCCATTGTGAGTGATCAAAAATGTCTTTTAAGGGCGGCGCCTGTGGCTCAGTGAGTAGGGCGCCGGCCCCATATAACGAGGGTGGCGGGTTCAAACCCGGCCCCGGCCAAACCGCAACCAAAAAATAGCCGGGTGTTGTGGCAGGCACCTGTAGTCCCAGCTACTCGGGAGGCTGAGGCGGGAGAATTGCCTAAGCCCAGGAGTTGGAGATTGCTGTGAGCTGTGTGACGCCACGGCACTCTACCGAGGGCAATAAAGTGAAACTCTGTCTCTACCAAAAAAAAAAAAAAAAAAATGTCTTTTAAGATTAGACCATGTTGATGAGCATGCGGGAGTTGGTTGTATGTTTCTCTCCTCCTTTCTCTCCTTTCCTTTTATTGTTCAGTTTTTGGGATGAGCTGCAGGTTTCAGATGAATGTATTCTTACTTGATAATACTTAGTTTAAAAACTTTGTGAGGTGGGCGGCACCTGTGGCTCAGTGAGTAGGGTGCCGCCCCATATGCCGAGGGTGGCGGGTTCAAACCCAGCCCCGGCCAAACTGCAACAAAAAAATAGCCGAGCGTTGTGGCAGGTGCCTGTAGTCCCAGCTGCTCGGGAGGCTGAGGCAAGAGAATCGCGGAAGCCCAAGAGTTAGAGGTTGCTGTGAGCCGTGTGACGCCACGGCACTCTACCCGAGGGCAGTACCGTGAGACTCTGTCTCTACAAAAAAAAAAACAAACAAACTTTGTGAGGTATCAGTTTTAGTAAATTTGGAAAGGTAATGAATTTCCCTTTCATGAAAATTGATGTCCTCGGTTGTGCAAGATTTCTAGAATGTTCCAGGACTGCTATTTTTAATGGAAGAAGCATTTATAATAGAAAGTTAAATAATAAAATTATATATTTTTTTCATATTATGAAACTAATATTGTGAATTTAACATAATTACAATAGTCACATTATTGGGTACCCTAAACCCCCACCACTTGCTGACCCTAAGTTGCAGCAATATTTAAGTCTTGTTTAGGCTGGCATTTTTACATTATTCTTAAAGGGAAATGCTTTATCCACAGTTTAGTCAATTTGATTTTAAGTGGAAATCTGTATTTTTTACTATTAAAAGATGTTTGACAAATAGACACAAAATAAACACATTATAACCAGCTATAATAGGAGGAAAGTTGTGAAAATCCACTTCAACTTTGAGTGTTCAAAAATTCTTGAAAGCTTTTCATGTCACAGTATGAGAAGTAGTTGGGTCAGCATGACAAATAACCCAAAATTCCAGTAGTAGTTCTTGTACCACCAATACAGAACTATAAACTCATAATAGTGGTGATCACTCAGTTAATCCAACATGGTAGAATCCTAAAAATATTGAAGCTTGAAGAACCCTTTGAATCAGATATCTACAATTTCTCAAAATGTGTTCCTTAAACTCAGAAATGCTAAAAAGAGTTAATGTGGTGGAGTTGGTTCGTGGCCAAATGAACTGAGGAAACTCTGGGTTAGGTAGGTTTAAAATGCTGTGTTGATTTTCCAGCACAGTGTTAGATATGCTGTGTTTCCCAAATGAACTCAGAAACCATAATACGTGTAGGACTATATATAACTTTTATTGAAATTAGTGTTCCATGGAGCACACTTTGAAAACTATTGACTGTGTCCATCCAGTGGTTCCAACTAGAAGTCCTCAGATGTAGGGTAAAAGGTCTGCACCTTATATTGTGCCTTAAAAAAAAATCTAGTTGAAATGTATTACTTACCTGTAGTTACTTTTATGTGCTAACTTTAAGTGTGTAATTTTGTCATGGAAATAAAATTGTTTATACCCTTAGGTGCTCTGGAAATGTGATGACACTTTCAGGAATTTCAGACGTATTGAGTGGATTGATCACGTCTGCGGTTTTCAGAACCACATCTAAAAAGATCATAGTAACTGAACTAAATTTTTTTCCTCCGTTAAAAGTTGGAAATTCTTGTAGGAGTTAAGAGATTCTCCTAATACTCAGCCGCATATTTGTTTAATATATTGCACAGAAAACTACAGGGAGCTTATTCTTGGCCAGTCTTTATGTTGGTTGGTATTTTCTGCATTACAAATTTCATTTTTATTTTGTTCATACTACTAAGGTGGTAACTTATCAGGTAATTGCTTCAAGTACCCCAGAATTCTGGTGCCTGAGGAAGTTTAATGCTGCTTATATCATTGAAGGATCCTTGGGTGGACAATATTTTAAAGCCACTAATTTAAACCACCCACTTGGGTTTTTTGTTTTGTTTTGTTTCGGTTTTTGTTTTTGGTTTTTTAGTAAACTGAAGCCCCATGAGGTTAAAATGCTGATACTTTCACACCTAGGTGGTGCAGAACCGGGAGATAGATCCCAGATATTCTTACTCTGCTGATCTTTCTCCTTCACCTGGTGGCTGTTACTGTACATCATAAGTGAAATGAAGAATCCCAAATAGGGAAAAGGATAAAATATGGAAGGCAAACTTCTTTTTTTTTTTTTTTTTAATTAAGTCATATATACATAGATCATGAATACATTTGAAAGGCAAACTTTTGAAGACTTAATTCGTTTTAAAGTTTTCTAGGCTCGGCACCTGTGGCTCAAGCGGCTAAGGCGCCAGCCACATACACCTGAGCTAGCGGGTTCAAATCCAGCCCAAGCCCGCCAAAAAACAATGACAGCTGCAACCAAAAACAAACAAACAAAAATAGCCGGTGTTGTGACAGCGCTTGTAGTCCCAGCTACTTGGGAGGCAGAGGCAAGAGAATCGCTTTAGTCCAAGAGTTTGAGGTTGCTGTGAGCTGCGATGTCATGACACTACCCAGGGTGACTAAGTGAGACTCTGTCTTATAAAAAAAAATAATAATAAATAATAAAATAAACTCTTCTTATGTGTTACTGCTGCCTATTGACAATTTAAATTCCTTAGTAATTACTACAGTTTTGTGGTGCTGTTGAGAATCTAGAACAGAAAAGGGAGTCAGAGAGTTTCAAGTGCTGGTAATCTGGTTGTAGAACATCTTCAAATCTTTATTAGGTTGAAGTTTTGCTAACAGTGGTATCAGAAATCTTAGAAGCCAACTCAAGGAGAAAGGGTGTGTTTTGTCCAAATCATACCAATAGTTACACAATGCATTCTTTGCCTGGAATATAGAGAAATTATCTCTATACCGAATCTCCTAAAAACCGAAAACCATTTATCATTGTGTGATTGAGGCCTTGCTGTCATCTAAGTCCTCAGCACTTCAAACTTCCATCAACATGCGGTAGATCAAAATAATGATAGCATTCCTTCTGGTTGTCCTGCTTCCTGCCCTGCTATCTGATTTAGTCTTACAGTTTTAATGACCTGCTTCAGTTTTGATCTGATAGTTATGGAAGGAAGAAGAATGCATCTGCCTTGTTCATCTTTTCACTATCAACCTGGAAAAGGCCTTGCTATGTGTTTTATTTCACAGATGAAGAAATGAAACCCAAGGCCCCATCTCAAATTAGTGACAGGGCTGAGACTCAGTAAACCAGCTCTTACGTCCCTTCCTGCTGGCTAATCTGTTTCTAGGAATTCTCAGAAAATATCAGATTAGCTAGATTTTTAGTACAGAAATATATGAAAGCAGGATTAACAGTGACAGAACATGACACATAATTTGCTATTTTGTATTCTTCCTATAACATCATCTCAGAAAGATAGCCTTTGGAAACCGAACATTGATAAGGACAGGCATAAAAATTCATGATATATGTTTAATCATTAGAAAAAAATGATTTGCGATTTTTTTCCAATTACTTGAATCCTGGATTAAATGGTTTTCTTGGTAGGAAATTCACTCCCTATTGCTGTATGATTCTACTTGTAATACCACAGTTTCAAGTTTAATCTTTCCTTCTTCCAGACCTTTTGAAGGAGGCACCATGCACTGACTTTCAAACGCTGTTTCTGCTTTAGCTGTGTTATTTTACGTATTTTAATATTTTACCCATCATCAGGGTAAAATCCTTTTGTTCTAACTTCTACATGTTTTGTTTTCTAGATTCTCGGCCCTTCCACAACACCAGTGCTAATCTGACTGAGAGGTACTATTCTTTTCTTTTGTTACTCCTTTTCCTGAGATAAAATTAGGAACTTTTCAATCTGTGAATGGCATTTAATTAAGTAAACTAAGTATATTGAGCTCATTGGGTTCTTCCTTTAGTGATAAACTTGGAATAATAATTAGAAGTGGTTTTCTAATGTCAGCTGTATCTTTTTAAATTAGTATCTGTTTTTTGTTTTTAAACAAGATGGAGCAATCCTTTATTTTTACATACTTTGATAAAGAAGTTTTCAGTAAACAATTTTTCCAGTGGAGAATGAAAATCAGCCTCCAGCCATCAGCAGCTGCTCTCTGTTCAGGGTCTAGGCTCCTCCTGGCCCAAGTGGTGAGGCGGAGGGGTATATTTCCCTTCCTTTATTAGCTTATCCCGCTGTTCCTGGATGGCTTTCAAGCGTTGAATCGTTTTCACCCCAGCTATACATTCTATGAAATCATCAAATTCTATCTTGCACTCTTTCTCTGCCCGGATAGTACCAATTCCATGCGCACATTCTATCCATTCTTTTTCAAAAGCATGGCATCGAGCAGGATTCTTGTAGGGTTGTTTAGCACTTTGGATTGTCAACCCGCGATCTAAATTAAGGCCCAGCCTTTTCTGTATATCAAAGAGAGGCCTGGCTCATGATGCAGCGCCCTTGTCTGTTCTTAGTAGGCCGCAGCTTCAAGATCTTAAATTAGTATCTTCAGTAGTTTTCTACTTTTATTCTTTATACTGTCCTCATAATAAAGACAGTTATTTATATTTATTAACGTGATGATTATGCATGCTTTGCTTATGAGGATTTTTATTTCCTCTAAGCCTAACATTTTGTCTCATTTAGTATATATACGTATATTCAGTCTAACATTTTGTCTCATAATTAGTATATATACGTACACACATAAAAGTCCATGTATTGCTGCTACCAAGTGAATGAATTGGTTTTTTATTTGACAATAGGCAAAAGATTTCTATTCCTACTCAAGCTTTTTTTTTTTGTAATTGTGTATTTTTATGTTTCTCTTTTCATGTTCATGAGATTAAGTCCTCTAAGCACTTAGGTTCAAGTTGTTGCTCTGCAGTTTTTTTAAGTCTCCTGACTTTTCTCAAAGGCATCAGATGTGACTGTGATTCAGAACCCTCATAAGGGGTGCTACTCTTTGTACAGCCTTCAAATCTAATTCATTTTTGCTCTTTTCTAGAACACTGGTTTTCTTTCTAACAGCAACCTCAGACTCCTGGGTTCAAGCAATCCTTCTGCCTCAGCCTCCCAAGTAGCTGGGACTGCTGGCTTTTACCACCACGAAATGAATGGGTTTAGCTCTTGCTCAGCCTGGTCTCAAACTCTTGAAGTCAAGCAATCCGCCCACCTCGACCTCCCAGAGTACTAGGATTATAGACGTGAATCACTGCACCTGGCCTAGAGCAGTGGTTTTCATACCATTTCCTTTTTGTATTAAAAGCAGACTGCTTTGTTTTATAAATAGCACTTATGTGTGACTGGACTTAAACCCGTGTCTACTCTACCTGTCCTCTCACAGTTCCTGGAAGCAAACACTGCAGTTCTCTGGTGAAGTTCTAAAATAACTGTTTGAGACATCTAAGCAAACTTGTACAAAAGGGTTCTTTTCTATATTATGAATAATTTACTCAGTGCCCAGCATTCTTTAAGAAAATTAATGATTGCAAATTTTCTAAGTTCAAAATACATCCATCTCAGGTGGTCTTAGATTTTATGTAGGCTTCCTAAACAAGTAGATCAGTAATCTGGATCTGATCTTCCAACACTCTGCCCCACTTCTGCCTTCTATTCAGTGTACTCCTTCCTAAAATTGTGCATAGCTGCATGGACCAGTCCATTGATTGTCCCTTGTCCCAAAGGTTAGAAAATATAAGTAGTCTCTACTATTAAAAATTTGGATATACAGTCATAAGATTCCTTGGTTTGCAGCCTTATGTTAACAAGTACCCTCTTTTTCAGTACATATGTGGATGTCCTTTCAAGCACCTATTTGTTGCAAAGAATTTGTATATTGAGTGTTCTTTTAGATTAAGAAATTTCTGTAATCCTAGCACTCTGGGCGGCCGAGGTGGGCAGATTGCTTGAGCTCAGAGTTCAGAGACCAGCTTAAGCAAGAGCGAGGCCCCATCTCTACTAAAAATAGAAAAGCTAGCTAGCTGAGTGTAGTGGCCGGCATCTGTAATGCTAGCTACTCGGGAGGCTGAGGCAAGAGGATTGCCCAAGAGTTTTAGGTTGTTGTGAACTCAGATGCCAGAGCACACTACCTAGGATGACAGAGTGTCTCAAAAAAAAAAAAGAAAGAAAGAAATTTCTGATAAAGTAATTAAATGAATAATTGACAGGCTCTTTTTAACATCAGATCACTCAAAATCCATAGTTGAACCATAAATGATGGGTAAAAGAACTTAGCCTGTTTTTGACAACTTCTGACCACCATGCTTGCCATTTACCTCCTGTAGTTTTGTTTCAAAATAAAAAAAAAAGCAAAACTATCTTCTTGTTTTTATTTAGTATAACAGAAGAGAACTTCAATTTCCTGCCACAAAGCCCCTCCAAGAAAGATTTTGAAGGGAAGAGTGGAACAAAAGTCAGTCGTACGTTCAGCTACATCAGGAATAAAATGTCCAGCAGTAAGAAGAGCAAAGTAAGTGTCAAGTGGGCATCCCCGTATGGCCACCTTAGTGGGTCGTTAGCTGCGTCCTGTCACAGCTTGCACGTCCCAGAACCAACCGGATGATAGAGATACCAATGGACGTAAATTCAGGGGTACTCTCTGGAGTAGCCTAATATTTGAAGAAAAATAGCGACAAGAGGCACTACCACTACTACTGAGATTTTACTGTGTGCTCAGAGCCCCCTGCATATGATCTCATCTACTGCTTCCAATTACCCTGTCAGGTAGATGTCACCTCCCTGTTAACCGCTACTGAGATTTACTGTGTGCCCAGAGCTCCCTGCGTATTAGCTCAGGTAATGCTTTCATTTACCCTGTGAGGAAGGGGTGACCTCCTTGATCAGGAGGAGGCACCTCATCTGAGGCTGTGGCCTTAATGTGAAGAAGAGAGTCAAACCCTGATTTTTGGTTTCAAATCCCATACACTCTACCAATTTGCTTAAATAAGTAAATCAGATTTAAAATGCAAACTGCAACATAAGGATATTATGCCAAGATCAGGAGATTAAAAATATTTATATTGGGATTTAGGGGGAAGAAAGATTATCTTGCAGAAAAGTATGAGAACCTCTAAGATTAATTTAATTCCTTGATCTTTTTCTCTTTAGTGCTTGAGAGGTTAAATTATTTAACATTTTTTTATCTAGTTATTTTTTATATATTCATTATAGGACTCTTCAAAATATAAACCTAAAAAAATTAAAATCTTCTGTAATAACCCCAACTACTCTTAATGTTTTGGTGTGTATATTTCCAATATTTTTTTTTCCAATGCATTTTTTTAGAAAACATAAAAGAAGTTAACTTTCTTACACTGATTCCATTTCAAATTCATGGGTAAAAACTTTCTGCCTCCCACTTTTCCACACCATGTTCACCTACCCACACACCCTCCAACAAAAAAGTAAATAAAAATGTAAAATCCATTAAGGAGCTTTTACAAGGAATCACGTTAACATGTTGGTGTGTATTTGCGAGTGTGTGTGTAGTGTGTACATACTTGTGCATACAGATAAGTACTTGCATACTGAGAAGTAAAGGAGTAAACCTTAAGAGAATTGTCAAGAATATTGTTATGTAGCTTCTTTTCCCCTACAAAACAAGGGGCACTGAGCTCTCGAGTCCTCAATTTAAGAGGGGTGGTGGAAATACAGGTAGCATGTTTACCAAGTTTTTTAAGTAAAATCTCTCATTGGGCAAGTACTAAATTTGACCATCATTCAGAGGAATTTTTCCACAAAAACCTGCCACCAGAATTGTTCTCTTCATTTCTCCTAAGGGCAGAGTGCTGAGAAAGTGAGCAGCCAGGGAGAGATACAGAGTCTAGCCATTTTTTTCTGGCATAATCACACAGTTGATATTAATCTAATATTTAGCCTTGTTTTATAATTACTAAAAAAAAAGAAGGCCAAGGAGGGTAGAAAACATCAGTATTCTACATGTTGGCAACAAAGCTTAAAATAGAGCCTTGTCTATTTTACTAATCACTACTGGCTTGGACATGAGTTGGCATTAGTGAAAGAAAATGCCCTTGGGTTGATAACTATAAATTTGCCAAGTATGACTGAGTGACTTGTATAGTCTTTGCATTCCGATAGGTGCTGGTAAACACCTAAAAGAACAAAAGCTCATAGTCTTAACCTTGAAAATTTATCAGCTGGGGATTTCAGAATATTTTCATTTTTTATTTTGTTTTTAAATTATGGAATCTGTCTTTAAGGAAATTCTGAATTGGGAAACCAATAAGTAAGTGGAGATTCCCTTTTCTATCTTGGATTTTTAAGGCAGCACAGTTTATACCACTGATCTCATTAAAGAGGTAATACAAACACATGTTGAATAAAAGATACCATGAGGCTGAATTTAGAAAGTGGAAGCTGAGTTTCATCCCAGAGGCCGGGCAAGGTGGCTCACACCTGTAATCCCAGCACTTGGAGGGCAAGGCAGGTGGATTCCCTGAGCTCACGGGTTCGAGACCAGCTTGAGCCAGAGCGAGATCTCATCTCTAGAAATAGCCAGGCATTATGGCGGGCGCCTATAGTCCCAGCTGTTTGGGAGGCTGAGGCAAGAGAATCACTTGAGCCCAAGAGTTTGAAGTTGCTGTGAGCTATGATGTCATGGCAATCTACCGAGGGTGACAAGGTGAAAACTGTCTCAAAAAATAAAAAAGTTTCATCCCGGCCTCCTTATTTTATAAACTGAAATACAGAGAAGTGTGCTTTTGGTCACATAACCTCCTATGGTCTGACTTTGAGCAAGTATGCTTAGTTGTCTTCAAAATCTGTTACCAAATGGTATAGTTTTTTCCTTTTCTTTTAAACTTTTAAAGTCTCAAAGGCTTATAGTTTGCTGGGAGAGAATGAAGAGAATAGGACCGGAGAAAAGTAGGTAATTTGTGTTGAGAGTTAAATCTTTCATCACTAGTAGAAACTTGACCTTTTGCCTCTGATCATCTCCTTTGCCAAAATGACAACACTCTTTTGCAATTGGGATTGATTCCTCTTTCAGACTTGGCTTCAAGATTTGATTTTTAGAAGTTGTGTTTCTTAAGCAGTGGAAACTCAAACAAATCTGTAACCCTGGATGGCGATCCATTTTCCATTATCAGGTGTTTAGAGTGTCCTAGTGGTCCAAGTATACTTAGAAGTCACCTTTGTAGTTGTTACTGGCTAACTTTTAAGTAAGATTGTTATAGAACTTCCAAGAAAATAGGCTAGCTTTTGTCAATGTAACAAAAGATAATAAGAAATGGGGAAATAGTGAAGCAATTCATTGTATGTTAAATTACCTTAAGCACCTATCTTAATATGCCATGCATTCACAATAAGGACTCTACCTTACAGAAATGTTTATTTTCTAAGTGATAAAGCCAAAAAGTGTTACATGTTCTTAGCATGATGATACTAACGCTGATCTTTTTATTGTTAAATAATGTTACTTCTCCATAATGTTAAAAAATTGAAAGTGCTGCTATGGAGGTTAACACTTATTTTTTGTGCAAATAAGTTTCAAGTCTTTTATTTTTTAATTAGATGCTATGACCATCAAATTTACTTGTTTTATTAATCTATAACCATGCCTACTTCTTTTGAAAGAAAAATTTACTGAATATAGTGTTAAAATACAACTTGTAATTCATAATACAGTATCTAAATACATTGGAAATTTCTGCCTTTTTAGTGGAGGATATATTTATATAAAAAAAATAGCTGTAGGTACCAGATATTACATATTACATTCAATATGTTACAACATACATTACGTTACAACATAATTCAGTAAGTTAAATTGTGCTTGTAAACGGTTCTTAAATAATGTTCAAAAGAGCCAGAAATCAGCAGTAGTCAGCAGATTGTTCACATTCCTGGGAGGGTAACATACTTTGCCAATAGCACAGAGGGTTTTGTATATAAATTTCAGACATTGACTTATGGATGCTTCATGTTTCCATTTGAGAATTACCGATAACCAACATAAGTTATAAGGTAAATACATCAAATTTTTCTTTGGAGGGAACACTAAACAGGAAGCAAAACAGGAAGACCGGTAGTTTCTGCTTTTCTCTTAGTGTCATCGAGAGAGAGTAGTTTCCTGCTAAGTAAGTTTGCTTGTTACAGAATTTTTAAGTACTCCTGTGCATAACGTTCAACTTCAGAAGGAAGTGGAGTGACCCTCTTTAAACAATTTTGTTATACTGTTGGTAGTTTCCTCCTAAACTTTACTCTTTGTAGACAAATAAGAGATGGTTAGAAATGTTTCAGATCCTTAATCTGACTCGTGGTATTTTTGGTCTAAGAGTTCAATTCCTACACAGCTGTTAATATGCTACATGACTTTTAACAGGACATTAAGCCCCAACTCCTAGTTCCCCTAGGTTCTGAATTTAAAAAGGCCTACACCCAGTAGCCTCTGAAAGGTCCTACCAGCGCAGAATAGAGTTTGCAAAAGATTTAAGTCCGTGTTAGATGTTACTATCTCTTCCTTCTTTCATTAAAGATCTTCAGTGTGACGGTTGTGTAATTACATCATGTCTTCACAGTTGTCCAGAGTATTCTGATTTTTTTTTTAACTTACTAGTCTAAAAGAGGAAGGTTTAAGAAAGCAAAGAATAATTTTTTTCATATTATCTTAGTATAGTTATTACTTGCATCTTTCCCTGTTAAATACTGTTAGCTTCTGTTTCCCCACACACAAAGCATTTTGGCATTTGTTAAATATGGAAAAATGGAACCGCAGAAAACATCTGGTCACCACTTTACACAGGCAACTTCACTACAGAGTTTTCTCTGAAGCTCACTGCTCTTTTATAAAATCAGTCTGTTTTTAAATAGATATATGTTCCTTAGCTTCTAATGTTAAAAACTTACCTTCGGACATTGCTAGAGTTCCCAGGTTGCAAATTAAGCACTATCCCACACACTGTATCTTGGGGTGTGTGTTTGTTTCATTTCTTGTGTCCTTAGTCACCAGAATTAAAGGCTTTACCAGCAGCATTCAAATAGTTAACACTGTCGTAAGGAAACATAGCCTCAGCCCTCCCTCCTTCCCTTTCTCAACCAGTCTCTGGCTTCCTCTTACGGTTTTCGCTAATGGCAACTCGGAGCTGCTGAGCTCTGCCTGGCTGGCATGAGCCCTTCCTTCTCTGAGAACACATTTCCTGGCATGGGGGTTGAATCATGTCTATAAAATGGGGTCGGTTTCATGAAGCTCCCTTCATAACAGTGAGATTCATGGGACCAAAACATGGGGAGGTAAGAGCCTGACTTTAAAGCCCTAAATTCTGATAAACACAGAAAGAGATGGTAGAGTTGTTTTGTTTTTACCTAAGGAGAATGAATTTGGGTTGTTGCAAAGGATCAGGAAATTACTGCTTACTCAGATTTGAAGAGCATTGTAAGGCTTGAGAGAATAAGCTAGTTGCCATCGATTTTTTTTTTTTTTTTTTTTTTTTTAACTGCTGGAAGATGCTTTAGCTTTCCTGAGCAAAAAAAAAAAAATTACATCCTTTTCAGTTTAATGTTTTATGCATGGAGAATCCTTTAGCAAAATTTATTTAAAATAAATTATTTGATAAACTCAAATTTTGTTCATGATTTTATGTGCTTTCGTTTTATTCAAGTTTTAAGTACTTTAGCAGTTTTTACTTTTCACTCAGAACAGTTTCCTGTTTTGTAAAGTGAGGTAGTTTGTTTTTTCTCCCTTCCCGTCGTGTTATTTTCTGTAGTTGAAAATTGTAGCATTTTGGCTCTTAGAGTTTCATTGCATGTATTCTGTTAACAAAGATTTTCACGTGAATCGTAGATGTGGCAGATACTTACTATTTCAGTATAGTGGATGGGTTCTGAACAGAAGGTCAGAAGCCCTGTGTTCCATTTGGACTGTGCTGATCATTTACTGTGTGACCTTTTGCACGTCAGTGAACCTCTCTAGTCCTTGGCCGTATAGTGTAGTGAATGTGAGCTGAGCTTATCGTCTCCCAGGGCTGGACCTTAATTCCAGCTTGGGCAATTACTGATATGTAACTTAAAATACATTATTAAACATTTCTAAGCATCAGTGTCTTCAGGTATAAAATGGAGGTATTAACTAGTACTTAATTTTGGTTGTAAGCAAATGCATACTAATTATTACAATGCTTGGCATGTAGTAATTCTTCAGAATTTCAGCTGTTATTGTTATCCTCTTGATTGTGAAATGGGAAGCATAATGCTCACCCTTCAGATTTAGGGAATCAGATGACATTATGTAGAGAGCATTATTCAAAATATACGACATTTAGTAGTTGTCATGATGGCTGACTTTGGAATACCCATTTTCCCAGTATTCTTTTTAGGTCATAACAATAGTTTATGGCAATATGTGAAACTCCTACCCCTCAATCTTGATTTGTTAGCCGAGTGCTCTACCAGGCAATGCTTCTAAAATACCACTCAATGGAGCATCTGGAGCTGCCCATAGAGTCCCTGCCTCCTGAGGACAGTGACCACCTGAAATGCTCCTGACAGTGATAGATATTTTATTAAGAATTTAGAACTCATCAGTACTTCAAGTTTTCAAGGTTTAAATTCCTTCTCATTCCTCTTCATGACTATATGAGCTTTGGTAACAACCCCTCTTAGGTTGAGGCTTATGATATATGAAAGTCTGCTTTCAGGCTGACTCTGAAGCATTTCTGACACTCCTGTGCCCTTCAGATGACATAACCAGGGTAATCTGGCGCTCCGGGCTCCTGACTCCCCAGTACCCTGATCCCCCGCCCCGCACCTGGTTTCTCCTTTGCCATTGTCCCCTAGTTTTGTATATGGCTCTGCTATAGTCTGCTCAGTCAGTAGAAAGTGCCTGGAGAGTCACTGTGTACATAATAAAAATGAGCTGAATACCCATTTCTGCTTCCTTTTCTGACATGTGAGGGGGAAGATAACAGGGATACACGGGAGCTTCCAAAGCAGATCAGAGAGGAGGTCTTGGGAAGCCTTGTCTTTCCAAACTGGAGACACCTTGCCTGCTTTTCCTTTTCTCCAGGGTCCTGGGATAGAGGAATAAGCAACTAGAGCTTGGGATGTCCTTTTTCTGCAAGGCCATTTTCTTAAGAAGTGACCCTCAACAAAAAAAAAAAAGAAGTGACCCCTCTGGCAACTAGATTGAGGGGCACCAATGGTTTTGAGAAAGGCCATTAACCAGCCCTCTCCGTCCCCCACCTGTCCTGTCTTCTCCTCTCTCTTCCTCTCTCTTCCTCTCTCGTGCCCTCCTCTCATTTCCTTGCCCACTCGTCCCCTTCCCCTCTCCTCTCCTCCCCTCCCCTCCTGGCGTCTCCGTGTGCACCACTGTCCTTTTGCTGCTCCCAGTTACTTTTGTCCTCTCTTCTCAAATCAAAATTTCCTTCCCCCTATTGTAAGCAGTACATTTATATGTTGGGATAGGAGAGTAATAAGCTAATGAGACTCATTTGTAGTGAGTTATGAATAATCGTTACAATCATTGCTAAGTGTTACTGTATATTTACTCTTGTGTCGGGCTGTGTGCAGAAGGCTTCACATGTATTGTCCCACCTAATTTTTTCTAAACATACTGATATAGGTATCTTTGTTATTACTCCTACTTTACCAGTGAGGAAACTGAGGTTCAGAGAAATAATTTAGCCAAGATCAAAATGGCAAGTAGAAGCAGTCCAACTGAGATTTGAACCCAGGTCTGATGCCGTTGTCCGTAATATCCTAGTTAGTGAAAACTGAAGATAGACTTGTGGGGGATATTTGATACTAGTGGCCACAGTACAGGAGGAAACATTGCAGATAACCCCTCACTTGGGGATGTGTGGTGGTGTGAGGAAGTCAGAGGAGCCTCACTGAGTTTTTGTGCTGCCCAGTCATCTTCCTTCTCCCTGGAGCTGACCCCATAATTGCTGCCATCCTTTCTGCTGTTCCCTGCCTAAAGCTGCCCCTAAATCATTGCTTTCTGAGAAAGTTCCTCCTTTCAAAAAGCTCTTCCCAGTGTTAGTCCTCGGGCACTATGTCCATCAGTAAAAATAATAAGAATAAGGCACCGCCAGAACAGTGCAACTTACCCAGTTCCCTCTGATTTTCTAATGTAGCTTGCTTGCTAACAACTTAATTTTTAAAATTATGCCCAGACCACTATTCTTCACTTTTGCCCCAAACACCAGCCACATGCCATCTGGGTGTCCAGGTAATGGGAATGTTTTCCATTGTTTTATTAACTGTTGATTCTTTTCTTTGGCAGGAAAAGGAAAAAGAGAAAGAAAAAACTAAGGAGAAGGAGAAAGATTCTAAAGAGAAGGAGAAAGACAAGAAGACTCTGAACGGACACACTTTCAGTTCCATTCCTGTCGTGGGTCCTATCAGCTGTGGCCAGTGCATGAAGCCTTTCACCAGCAAAGACGCCTACACTTGTGCAAGTAAGAGACTCACTTGTTCCTCTCGTAAAATGGAACTCTCCTGGCTCAGGCTCATTTCTAATTTCCTCTCCATTCCACCCCTTATCTGTTCCTCATTTATGTGGAGAAGTAACTCTTCTTATATTTTTCTTTAGACATTGAAGAAAAAAAAGTGTAGGTATACATATGTCTCATACAGCTGGGATATTTTTTCATTTGTCTTGTTTTTTGAGTTTTTTCTGTCACCCAAGCCAGAGTACCATGGCCTTAGCCTAGCTCACAGCAGCCTCAAACTCTTGGGTTCAAGTAATCCTCCTGCGTCAGCCTCCCCAGTAGCTGCAACTATAGGCACTTGCCACAACATCTGGCTAATTTTTCTATTTTTAAAAGAGGCACGGTCTCGCTCTTGGCTCAGGCTGGTCTCGAATTCCTGAGCTCAAGCAATCCCGGCCTCCCAGAGTGCTGGGATTACAAGGATGAGCCACTGTACCAGGCCCAGCCTGTATTTTTTTCAGACTGCCACAATTTCAAATACAGGCAGTCCCTGAGTTAGGACTGTTCAACTTTTGATTTTTTGACTCCATAGTGACTTCAAAGTGATAAACTGTACTTTGAGTACCCATTCTGTTTTTCACTTTTAGGACAGTATTCAGTAAGTTATTTGAGTTGTTCAACACTTTATTATAAAAAAAAAAAAAGCTTTGTGTTAGATAAATTTGCCCAACTGTATGCTAATGTAAATGTTCTGTTAAGGTAGGCTAAGCTAAGGTCTGGATGTTTGGTCGGTTGGGTATATTAACTGTCAACCTAGGGTCGATTTTCTCTCGTGGTAATGCTATCATAACTTGAGGTATGTCTGCCCTCTGTTCTGTTGTCTCTGAACCATTCCATATTACAGAAGTCCGTGTCAACGTCAAAAGTATCCCTAGCCTCAAACCCTGTAGTTACTCAGCAGCTCCTTGTTGGGTCATATTATATACTTGTTTTTTATTCTAGTCCTTGGTGTGTGCCACAACCATTTACCAGTGTTGGTCCATGGTGACCACCCAGGGAGAGCGCCTCATCATGGTGCCTTGCTATGATAAGATGCTCTCAGGCAAGAGCTGGGTAATTTTTCCTGTACAGGGCCAGATAACAAATATCTTAGGCTTTGTGGGCCATATGGTCTCTGTCACATCTACCAACTGCTGCAGCAGCAATGCAGAAGTGGCCATAGCAGTACATGAACCAGTGAGCATGACTGTATTCCAATAGGACTTCATTTGTAGACATTGAAATTTGAATTTCATACAATTTGTTGGTGTCGTATAATATTAATCTTTTATTTAAAATGTAAAAACTATTCATTGCTCATGGGCTGTCTGAAAATACAGCCTGTAGCCTAATTTGCAAATTCCTGCTTCCAAGGTACTACGTCTCAAAATTTGTCATTGCACATATGGAAAGTAATAGTATTTGTAGAGGATTGCTTGGGGTCAGAGGTGACCATTGTGGAGATCCAGCCATCCAAGCCCATCCCAGACACCTAGAAGGCTGAGATGATTAGCATCATGTTATACCCCTGACCAGTTCAGACAAAACAGTGACTAATCCAGACACCAAGGAGCAAGTCTCAGACCGTGACATCATGGTATCTTTTTTTCAGTCATTTCTGTTGCCCCAAGAATTTGTTACTAAAAATAGTTGACTTACTGAAACTTGAAATTTTTTTTTTGTGTTTTGTGCTTTTTTGTTTTTTGGTGTTTTTTTTTTTGTTTGTTTGTTTGTTTGTAGAGACAGAGTTTCACTTTATCGCCCTCGTGGAGGGCTGTGGCATCACACAGCTCACAGCAACCTCCAACTCCTGGGCTTAGGCGATTCTCTTGCCTCAGCCTCCTGAGTAGCTGGGACTACAGGCACCTGCCACAACACCCGGCTATTTTTTTGTTGGCAGTTTGGCTAGGGTTTGAACCCAACACCCTCGGCATATGGGGCTGGCGCCCTACCCACTGAGCCACAGGCACTGCCCTGAAATTTGAAATTTTTTTACATTCATTTGGGCAGATTTAAAGTTATTTCTGTAGTGATTTCTACTCACTTGCTTCCTTGAATAGAAGAGAGGGTGTGTAGTTACAGTTAATGCACAGCCCACACCCTGTCCTATCTATGCTGCCATTGTTGTGACTTTTACAAATGGCCATCTTTATCAGGCACATCCTTGAAACATGATTCTCCTGGATGTGATGCCCCTGAATAGTCTACAACCCTATTTGTTTTACTGTTTTTAAAAAACAAACAAACAAAAAACAGAGGAACACATTTATAAGAGGGACTTTGCCTGACAAATGCAATTAGTGTAACCCGGATCTTTGTACCCTCAATCCCCAACGACAAAATAAATAAATGAATGAATTCTTAATAAAACCCAGGGGAGGTCTCTGAATCTTTATGCATCTCTGTGGGCAGAGGTGACACACATGAATGTCATCCTTCATGTATGACTTAACCAGAAAATTGAGAGCTACTGCCACACAGTAATAATTTCATGTGACCTCTAGGAAGCAAATGACCGTAACTGTCCAGTGTCCCTCCAATGTTGGTTTGGGTTTTTTTTTTGTTTGTTATTTTTTGATCAGTCTCTTTTCTAGGATACCAACTGAATCTCTGCCATTTATTTTTTTAGCCATTGGACACAATTAGCTTCTCAATACTGAAGTAACCTAGTTGCCTACTAGCCCTCCAGCACTTTTAGCATGTTCATCTATCATTAAAACATTTTTAGCATACTCACAGTACCTACATGTATATACATACAAAACATAAAATTACATATGAGTCCTATACCATACTTACAAAGAGCTCATTCTAAGAATAAGAGAAGTCGTAAGATTTGTCATTGTTTTCTGTTTAGCTATTAGCATAATTTGTCTTTGATTCCCAGCTGCCTTGAAGGAATTTGCATGTTTCTTTTCTGTTTTATTTTAGTTGAAACCAGGTATATACGGGTGAGCATGAAGTTCATGTGCATTTGCACACACCCACTTGATGCCCCCCCCCCTTCAATCATTACAACATGGTAAAAGTAAGCAAATGTAAACTTCTCCCAAAAAGGAACACACCTTACTCCATCAAGAAACTTCTCATATTAATTCCATTTATTTTTTAAGTTAAGAAGTCAATTTAAATAAGTTATAAAATTTTTATCTTATATTCTAAGGCATAATTTTATTCATCCCTCCCTGTAAAGTGCCTGTTCTCTTCTTCTCAGGAGGAGCACTTAGTCTCAGAAAAACAGGAAGTGGCCATATTTTTTGACTTGCAGTATGAATTTAATTACTCAAGGACTTGGATCAGTAAAGCAGAATGGATACCTGCTTTCTGCTATGCAATATAAAAAAGCTGGATAAAAATACGTGTATTTATGTATGTGTATATATATTTTTTCTTTTTGAGGCAGAGTCTCATTCTGTTGCCCTTGGTTGAGTGCTGTGGTGTCATAGCTCACAGCAACATCAAAGTCATTGGGCTCAAGTGATCCTCTTGCCTCAGCCTCCCAACTACCTGAGATTACATGCATCTGCCACAACACCCAGCTGACTTTCTCTGTTTTTATTAGAGATGGGGTCTCAGCTCAAGCAATTCACCTGCCTTAGCCCCTGCTAGGATTATAAGCGTGAGGTACCATTCCTAGCTAAAAATATATGTATACTTAAAAATGCACACAGAACTCAACCTGCCATTAGGGAGATCCCCCAGGAAACTGAAAATCAGAGCAATAAAGAGCATTCCCTTCAACTGGGGATAATTTATGGCCTTGGGTTACATACTGGGAGCTGGACTGGAGACCCATGTCTAGAATCTAGGCTTGCGGCAGTGTCCAACCTGTAGCCTGTGGGCCGCTTGCTGATTTTTTGAGGACCCCTTCCCCCCTCCCCCCCCACTTATCTGTGATGTCAGGTATCATAAAAGTATGAAAGGATCTTTTTTTCCTGCTAATCAGCTTTCATGTTTGGGCATTTAATGTATGTATGGCCCAAGTCAATTCTTCTTTCAATGTGTGGCAAAGGAAAAAATAGTCGAACACCCTTGATAGAGTTTTTAAGACTAATATCCATGATGAGAAAAGTTCTGCCTACTAGCCTTCAGAAGTAGCAAGGAAACTTGTGTTCTCCCCAGGATTCTGAGTGAGAAATCTGCAACATAGACGAATCTAGGGTTTAGGTTTTTTACAAAGCCTACGTATGTTAGAATTTCACAAAGAGGCTTAATGAACTGCTTTGGGTCAGTTTGACGAGACAGTATACCCAGAGGCTATCCTGGGAGGAAAAATAGTCCAGCAAAGCTAAGCTCACAATAAAAAGTATATACATGCCATGTAAGTAAACCATCATGAGGAAGAATTAGCAGGTACCCAGGTAGGAAGAGATGTTGAAAATTACTAACAGGTTAAAATGAATAGAATGTATAATGAAAGAACAGGACATAACAACTGAAGATTCAATTTGAGGCATAACTAAGGTAAGAACAGAAAAGTCATTAAAGGGTCTTCATGGAAATTTTTCGAATAATTGAGCATATTGGTTTGTGTTTGTTTATAAAGAAGCAAAGTGGCTTCTACTGGGTTGACTGCTATGATAGAGGGAGCCCTGGGTGAAAAGTCTAGAAAATATTGATGGGTTTACTTTGAATTTACTTTTTAAAACAGACCAGGGTCTCCCAACCCCTGGGATAGATCTGTAGGTAAAAACAACCTCTAGGACATTTTGATAAGTTGAAAACATAGTAAATAGAACAGGGTGTATAGTCTGATGCCAATTTATGGGAAACACATAAGTGAACAGTAGTTTATACAAATATACAAAGATACATGAAAGGATATATACCAAACTATTCAATAATCTGAAGAAGGAAAAATTAAGAAGAAAAGAAAGTTGAAGAAGACTTTATTTTTCTACTTGCGTGTTATTTGAATTTAAGAATGTACTTACATGTTATTTGTATGAGAATAATCAAAATGTGAATATTAGACCACTGATAGTTTCAGAGATTTTTCAGATACCTGTTATCCTAGCACTTTGAAAGGCCAAGGCAGGAGGATTGCTTGAGGACAAACAGCCTGGGGAACATAGTGAAATTCTCATCTCTATAAAAAATTTTTTTAAAGTTAGCCAAGTGTGGTGGTGTGTGCCTAGATGTAGTCCTACCTACTTGTGAGGCTGAGGCAGGAGGATCACTTGAGCCTAGGAGTTTGTGGTTGCTATGAGCTGTGACTATGCCACTGTATTCCAGCCTGGGCAACAGAGCAAAACCCTGTTTTCTCCCCTCTCCCCCACCCCACCCCCAAAAAACTGTAATTAATTGATTAAAAATATTTTTTGATTCTTTTTCAGTTGGTCTCTGATGAAAGAGCAAATAAGTTGGTATTTGATTTAAGAATTTATTGGATAAAAAGCAGGATTATTACTGGAGAAAAGCTTTAACAAAAAAGTTAAGGAGAATTGCTCTATCACTGTTATTGATAGCTGCAGCTTGAATTAGAAGCAGCGTGGCTGATCTGCCAACTCTCTTCTGAATTGTGACATGAAATATCATCAAGAGGTTTAGTCATGAAAGTTACAGAAAATAATTTAGAAGACCCAGTGAATCTTTCCCTGGTGCTATAGAAAACAGTAGGTTTAAGAACCATTGGTTTGTGATTATGATGAATGAATATATCTTTCCATGACTAGTTCCAGACAGTTTTGTAATTTTCATTTAAGTTGGAAAAGTCTAATTATATGTCAGTGCATACTGACTTAGTTTGTCAATACTTGGTCTTATATCACCACTGGTTTGTGTATATATATTATTTCTAGGTTAAAAGTAGTTGAATACCCTCTTCAGCTGTATTACACCTTAGACTGCAATAGACAGTAATGAGTCATAATTAAACCTGCAGCTGGTATATAATTGATTAGTCAGATAGCAAAAATATCCATTATAATGTAGGAGAGAAAGCACAGGCTTTCTAAACCCATCTTTGTTTTCTTGATATCTCTTTCTGTTAAACATAATAGAATTTCTCTTCTCTTGGACTTGAGATGATGAGCGTAGCTGGAGCACCATTGATTGCTGGACTGCTTATGCTGCCGGTGTAGTATTGTTGGAAGCTGCCCCCCTCCCCAACCTGAAAGGGCAACCTGGGATACTTTTTGGAGACTTCTACTGCTCAAGGAAACCAGAGCAACCTGTCACTTGTATAGGGTCTGGTACCAATCAGGGAAAACTACATGAAAAGTTTGAGGCTTATACTCTTAAATTCCTGGTCACGCATCTGTATAGTGTAATTAAATAGTTTAACAGGGCAATGGTTTTCAGGATATGTGGTGTTTGGAAGTTCCACATGTTGCTGAATTTGTATATAAAATTAATTTTAAGCTTGCATAAAATATGCTTTCTTAAGAATGTAATCAGATTTTAATATCAGTTTTAACTTTGGCTATCAGTTCACCTTCTCATTTGTGTTTTTCTTGCCATCTCTAATTGGAGAATGTACTGTGATTACATGTCAAGCCATTAACAGGAACTGCTAAATATTTATACTTTTCTATGTGAATGAAGATGTTCTGTATATCATGTACTGAAAACTAAATATAGTCTGGGTGTAGTGGCTCACCCCTGTAATCCTAGCACTTTGGAAGCCCAAGGCAGAAGGGTGGCTTAAAGCCAAGAGTTTGAGACCAACCTGAGCAAAAGCAAGACCCCATCTCTGCAAAAAAATAGGAAAATTAGCTAGGCATGGTAGTGCAACTACTTGGAGGCTGAGGCTGGAGGATCACTTGAGGTTGCAGTGAGCCATGATGACACCACTGTGTTCTAACCCAAGCAACAGGACCATATTCTATCTCGGGGCGGGGAGGGGGCATTCAAACAGAAATGAGTTATATGTAAGGTAGAGAAAAGTGAATGTCAAGTTACCTTGTACCTTTGCGTTCATTAAAACAAATTATTGCTCTGTACTGAATATTTTACATATGGGGAAACTATGGATGATAGTTTAATTAAGACATTTTTTAAAAAGTAGAAAACCATTGAAATAATGGATTGGCCACTGGTTTTATGCTAGCATTGTTTACAAGTGAGATGAAACTTTTTTTGTTGAACCTATAAATTTTATTATGAAGTCACCAGAGGAATCTGCTTCTAGAAGCACATTATTTCATGAAGTCTAGCATGTCATCACCAGACTAAAGTATTTTCTGTTTGGGAGGCCTATCTGTGGGAGAGGTATCATAGTATTCTTTGCTAATTAATATTCTCCAATTAATAGTAATTGTTTGATCTAATCAAATGTCATGAAAGTGACTGGGCACAGTGGCTTGGCTCATGCCTATAATCCCAGTGCTTTGGGAGACTGATAGGGGAGGATTGCTTGAGGCCAAGAGTTGGAGACCAGCCTAGGCAACGCAGGGAGTCCCTGTTGCTACAAATTTTTTTTTTTTTTTTACTAAGTCATAAAGACACAGATCATGAGTACATTTATGCATATGTGGGGTACAATGCGTTGATTTTTTTTTTTTTTTTATACAGTCTGACGTGGTTACATCAAACCAATCAATATAGCTTTCGCCTCATTTACTTGATTATTGTGTTAAGACATTTATGTTCTGGGCAGTGCCTGTGGCTCAACAGAGTAGGGCACTGGCCCTATATGCCGGAGGTGGCAGGTTCAAACCCAGCCGTGGCCAAAAACTACAAAAAAAAAAAAAAGACATTTATGTTCTACACTTGACAGATTTGACTTGTACCCTTACAATGTGCTCCATAGGTGTGGTCCCACCTTTTACCCTCCCTCTATCAAACCTCCCCCCCACCTCTTTTTTTTTTTTTGAGACAGAATCTCACTTTGTCGCCCCTGATAGAGTGCTGTACCATCACAGCTCACAGCAACCTCCAGCTCTTGGGCTTAGGCGATTCTCTTGCTTCAGCTTCCCAAGTAGCTGGGACCACAGGCACCCGCCACAACGCCTGGCTTTTTTTTTTTTTGTTGTTGCAGTTTAGCCAGAGCGGGGTCTGAACCTGCCACCCTTGGTATATGGGGCTGGTGCCCTACTCACTGAGCTATAGGCGTCACCCCCTCCCCTCCATTTTTAAAAGAAATTAGCCAAGCCTGGTGGCGTGTTCCTAGCTACTTAGGAGTCTGAGGTGGGGGCTGGATCACTTGAGCCCAGGAGTTCAAGGTTACAGTGAGCTATGATCAGACCATTGCATTCCATCCTGGGCAACAGAGTGAGATCCTATCTCTCCAAAAAAATGTCAGAGGTTATCTTAGTCTACCTGCTCACCAAAAACAAAGAGAACAAGTTAACGTTTTTGAGGTTTACATTGTTACTCTAATATATACCTATGGTTCAAAAATTTTTAGTTTGCATACAACCCCACATCAGAAACTGAGCAGCCTAGTGCTTCAGCTACAGCTTTGCCCCCTACTCCAGCAGTAGTGTTGAAATGGTCTCAGTGTTTGCTGTTACCTCTTCTAAAAAGGGAGGCAAGCAAATCAAAGCTTCAACGTCTTACCTAAGGAACAAAAGCAATGGGCTGGTTCTCTTTAGCTTCCTGAAGAACAGAGCCCGCATTTTGTGCATGTTGGTAGATACAGAGCCCTTTTGTTATTTTGGCTGGATGTGGAAAATATGAGTAATTTGGGGCCTCAATCTTTTGTCCCTTCTCTCCATCCCACCATGAGGATGTTTAAAGATGTTCTATATTGATGTCTTTAGCCACTTTACTGTATCCATCTGCATGCAAGTACTAAGAGATCTACAGGAAGGAATGTTTTAAAACTAGTGAGCATCTCTAACACCACTGGACTACACCTGTACCAGTCTGAGATCACAAGGGCCTTACGTGGGCTAACTCGGATGCGGTCATGAGCACAGATGCTAGAAATAGTAAGGAACAGAGCATCCATACAGCACCCTTGCAGTCTACTCCTGTATTAAAACAAAAACAAGAACCCATGGAAGCAAAGCTGGACACTTGGCGGCTATTCCGAAGTGATTTAATTTAGGAGAATTACATTAAATCTCTAATTTAATTAGAGATTTAATTAAATTAATTTAATAATGGGAGGCTTTTTTCTCAGCCAGAACTGTAGGATTAGTACCTTTATTGGGGTTAAGAGAGGAATATCTTTCCATTTTGTATCTTTTATTGTTGTTGTTGTTATAATGTGAAGCCATTCTTGAGTGATCAGCTGTTCTTTCCAGCTGCCATAAATGATTTGGTCTTTAGAAAGCTTGGTGGAGTCCTTCAGAATAAGGAATTTATTATGTTTGGGGGTTTGGGGTCTTGCCAGTGGTTCCATTGTGTTTACTTTAAACAGATGTAAAATGATGTTGAGATTATTGTTGATTTATTTTCTGTTGTGTTAGCAGCTTCTGAAGTACTTTTGTGGTAGGTTGTATCTCTTGATTAAAAAAAATTAACAAGTAGACCAGCTGTGCTCAAAGTAGGAAACCTAAGAACTTAGAATGTGTGTGATGGCTGGATTTTGCTTTGGATTTCGTCAGGAAAAGCAGCTGTCTAGTTTGCTGGCAGAGTTTGTTCCATGAGAGAGTAAAATACATAAAATTGATTAATGAGAGGAAGTTTGTTTTTTAGGGGAAAGGTGAAGAGAATCCATTCTTTTTCAAGTAGAACACTTTCATTTTGTTTCATTTTTGTTTACCGGTATTCTTATGAAAACTGCTGATGTGGGCACTTCAGTTACAATGCTTTGGCTCTTTTTTGTGGCTTTCCTCTTGTTCTTTACAGCAGCAATGTGGTTATTACACCAGCTGCCAAGAACATCTCGCATGCCTTTTGCATATAAGCATTACCCAGACCAGGCAATGTCTTACACTCCGTAAGGATTTTTAAACAAGAAGCTGTACAAAGAATTTTGGAGCACACATTTCTAAATTGCTCATATTCTGTTTTTGTTTTATTTTCATATTTATGGTTAAGGTTGAAATAATAGGAAGTTGTACATTTCTTTCCAACTAGATTTTGCTGCTCAGAGCTGTCCCTAGTAGAACAGCTGTCCCGAGAATTCTTCCTCGGCACGTTCCCTGATAATGAGGAATGGACTGAGTTATCAGAGGACCCCTTTCTTCAGGGCTCTGGAGGCACAGAACTCCCTCAGGAAGGTGACTCTTCCCTGTTGGAGGCAGTCCTTTGATGTTCTGTGCTTGCATTTCATTTTGGCATGACCACTCCTCTCACCATTCTGTAAAGCTGATTTCCTTAAGATAGTCTCTCTAATGGTTTGTTTTATTTTTCTGCTGAAAGAGAAAGAATGTTTAGTATAAAACAGTGCGCCAAAGGTCTGTGATGGGTAAACAAAAAAGCAGCAACAGTTAGATGATAATTCCCAGTCATGTGGGTTTAGCTTCACGTTCTTTTGTTCGATGCCTCCTTGTAGGAAAGTTGAAGGCTGGGCTGTTTGTCTTTAAGTTAAGAGGAGTATAATTAGTTCATATAAACCATGGTGCTGAGACCTCTGAAGAGTTTTGAAAAATGAAAGCATATTGCTTACTGCTATGAGGAAATCTTTCAAATAAATACATTTTTTAAAAGGCCAGATAATTCCTCTTTGATTTTTCAATAACATTGTATGGTTTGTGGCAAAGAGTCTGAAAAATTAATAGATTTGTCTTCATTTTTATATTCTTGGTAATTGTCTGTTTTCCAAAACAGAGAATAAGGTTTTAATCTCATGACTTTGGCTGATGTCAGTGGAGCTGAAGTTTGTAAATCGCCTACGTGCGGCACTATAGCCCTCACTGTGAACTGAGCCCTGGACAACTTGGTAACAAACTGAGTGGTTTTCAAGTAGGTGCTTCAGCATGTTAAGCAGACGTTCACGTGAGCTATTTATCACTGAGACTTGTGACCATAAAATAAAAGATACTAAACTTTCAGCTGGGTTGCAGATTTCAGGACATGTCCCACTTAATTGAAAAAATGAATTTATCTGAAAGTTCTTTCTAGAAGCACATTTTACATGTTATGTCTGTTTTTCTAATTCATCAATTGGAATTGTTTTATGAATTTCAAACACTGGCCCAAGAACTGGAATATTACTGGAGTCTATATAAAAGTGGTAATACCGGGCGGCACCTGTGGCTCAGCAGTTGGGGCGCCGGCCCCATGTGCCAAGGGTGGCGGGTTCAAACCCAGCCCCGGCCGAACTGCTACAATAACAAAAAAAAAATAGCCGGGCATTGTGGCGGGCGCCTGTAGTCCCAGCTACTTGGGAGGCTGAGTCAAGAGAATCGCCTAAGCCCAAGGATTTGGAGGTTGCTGTGAGCTGTATGACGCCACGGCACTCTACCGAGGGCAATAAAGTGAGACTCTGTCTCTACAAAAACAAAGAAACAAACAAAAAAAAGTGGTAATACCACTCCTTCAGAAGTTGTCATTGCTTAATTCTCTATACAGTGTTGGAACTGGCTGGGAGAAAAGGAACAGGAAGAAAAGAACTTGAGAACAAATTCTTTCAGTAGTGGACTAGCTTGTCACTTTCATAGATCAGAATTAGTGGCAAGTTCTTGAGTGAATCCACCACCTCCTATGTTGCTCATAGGTGCCTAAAATATTATAGATATTTAGTAAAGGAAAGATGTACTTTTATAACTGGAATCTTATGAAGATAAAATGTATTTGAAAATTATTTTTAATTTAAATATGATAAATTGATTTTTCGTTTTTAAGGATAAGGAAATCCAAGGAAATGTGAAAGATATTAGAGTGGGTTAGGTTTTGTTCTGTTTCATTTTGAAAAATGTTAATACACATACAGTGAATTGGTAATTTAACAAACACCTCTGTATCCACCACTCAAAATTAACACATAGTGATGTTCTGTCGTATTGCTCCAGATTATTTTTTATTTTTAAGAAATAAGCTGTTACAGGCAGTACCTGTGGTTCAAAGGAATAGGGCGCCGGCCCCATATGCTGAAGGTGGCGGGTTCAAACCCAGCCCCGGCCAAAAACTGCAAAAAAGAAAGAAAGAAGCCGTTACAGTTAGTTGATTTTTCCTGTTTCCCTGCCCTATTCTTCTTCCTTTCTCTCCAGGGACAAGCACTGTCATGAATTCATGGTATTTGTAGTCTGTGTTTTATAATTTTGTGTCATACATAAACGGAATCTAATTGGGAGGTTAGTTTACATGAAATATAGCACATCTTATTTTGTAATACATTGTATTTGGGGATGCAGCATGTTGAAACACAGACCTACTTACGGCTGATCATTAACTTCTAACTCTGTGTTACTGCCATTCTGTTACATACATATATTAAATCTGCTTCACTCTGTCATTTAGATTGTTTCCAAATTCCTTTACAGACAGTGCTGCAAGGGATGTCCTTTTGTGTACGTCACTGTGTATGAAGAAGGGCTAATTCAGGAAGTGGGCACATTTTCATCTTTATTAGCTGTTGCTAAATTATTCTCCGAAGTGGGGGTATCAATGTCTGGATCTATCAGCAGATGATGAGAGTTCCTCATGGCCTCACGAATGCTTAGAACTGGCAGGCTTTTATGTTTTCTAGTCTGGATATGAGTTGGTATTTCTTCGTTTTAGTTTGCTTTTGTCTGATTTCTAGAGAGAGTGAGCATTTTGTGTTTTTAGTGAATTGTCTGTTCTATTCAGTTGTCTTGTTCTTGTTTTATGAGATGTTTTAATACTTTAAAGATAACTGTTTCTGTGTGCTAGTTTTTTATTTTATTTCACTTCTAAATAAGTGCTTTACCTTGTCTGTGCTATGGATTCATTAGTTTTTCTTTTTTTTTGATTCATTAGTTTTAAACCCATGTTTTAATGTACATTTTATTTAAGAATGGAGTAAGAAGTTCTTCTAAAGGTAAAGTACACAAAACTCTTGAGAGAGGGAGGAGGAATGGGATTAAGGAAGATGTATTTGAAAGACTTAAGCTGAGCAGGGATTTGTGGGAGCTGGGAAGCCCATGCATGAGAAAGAGAGGACGGGTCAGCTAGCCTGGACCACAGCAGTGCCATAATGGCCACCAGCATCTGTGCAGCAGGGAGACGGAGACCCCACATACCTTGAGTGAGGACAAGCAGACACACATTTTGCCTTACTAGAAGGTGAGTGAAGTTTGCCAGGACTACTTTTTTACACTGTTTGCTGTGGGTCCAGCTCGCTGCCTGCCTTACAGATTCAGACAGAAAGATCATAGGGGAAAATACGGTTCTGTTTTGACTTTTATATAAGGAAACTCAGGCCTGTAGATAAGGGATTTGTAGGAGGGTCACACTAACTAGCAAAACAGGATCTAAGTCAAATTTGGTTTAACAGCTGTGCTTCCTGTTCCTCTTTTAGTGTTAATCTAATATTTTGGACCAGACACAGTGCCTCACGCCTGTAATCCTAGCACTCTGAAGGCCAAGGCAGGTGGACCACCTGAGCTCATGAGTTCAGGACCAGCCTGAGCCAAGAGCAAGACCCCTTCTCTAAAAATAGTTGGTCGTTGTGGTGGGGGTGGGTTCCTGTAGTCCCAGCTACATCGGAGGCTGAGGCAAGAGAATCACTTGAGCCCAAAAGTTTGAGGTTGCTGTGAGCTGTGATGCCAAGGCATTCTACTGAGGATGACAAAATGAGACTGTGTCTGCCCCCCCCCCCCGCTCCCCACCAAAAAGCAAATACTTTCTCATACCATCATCAAGATTGTGCCAGGGCATTTGGCTATTGGATAACACAGGCATATGGTCTACAGATACACACTTGAGTAGGCGCCATGAGCCAGGCACCATGCTGGAGAGACTTAAATGAAGACAGAGTGATGGGCAAATGATCCCTGCTGTGGAGGAGGAACTAACAGGACCCAGGACACTGTGATGGCGGGTGTGAGCCAAGTGGGTGCCGAAGAAGCAGCTGTTACAGAGGGATGGAAAGGGCCTTTGGGGTCTGGGGTCTTGGCAGTCTCCTTCCTGGTACTATGCCCTCCCCATCTTCACTCCAGTCCCCCTCCCACCCTACATCCTTATGTCTGAGCTGGAAGAGATCTTGACCTATAACTCCTGACTCAGCGTGGGCCTGGCGGTGCTCCCTGAGTCAGTCTTGGAAGCACTGTGTGGTATCTATGGTTGATTTCCCCAGGGAGCCCTTCCCAGGACAGTGTCTCCCCATTGGGTGTCCCCACGGACAAGTATCTTGCTTGTTTCTACTCCACCTCTGTCCTCTGGCCCCGTTTTTTACTACATAGCAGCACTAAGAGCTAACGGTGACCCTTCTAAGGTACAGAAGGCTAGGTTTTTATTTCAGTGGTCCTTGTAGGCCAAAGGACTGAGAAATAAAAGAATTGAGATAAATCATGTGCTTAGAAAATGGTGGTTCCTGAGTTAAGATCTCAAAGGGTCTAAACAGGTAGATTTTCAGATAGCCTGTTTTGCACTTAGCAGTCATACAGACATTAATTACAGCCTGTTAGGGGCTTCATGTATTTATTTGTGATTTAAGCTTACTTATTGATGGCTAACGCTTTCGCTTTCAGTTTTGGTAGCCTGTCAGCTTCCTGTCTGAGAAGGTCCAGGCTTCTATTATTAAATTATCTCCTCCAAATAACATCACAGGCCTGTTTCCTAGAAGGGGACTGTGAGTGACATGCCTTTGAAATTCATAGGCTACTAGTAGCAGCAATGGAAAGTCAGTGTTTAGGGTCCATGTGCCATGTCATTATGACCTTGGGTTTTACTTTCTTTTCAGATTGCGGTGCTTTTGTCCACAAAGGCTGCCGAGAAAGTCTGGCCTCCTGTGCAAAGGTCAAAATGAAGGTAAGACGTTTCTGGTTAACAAGCTTCAAGTATAAGAGTTTAAACCAGTAAAATCCTCAGGAATCAGGAGAGTTGAGGTTATGGTGGGTTTTGCTTATTTTAATCATTTGGTGCCAACCTTGAGACTAGAATAAGCAAAAAGCAATTTTTCTCTAAAGTTATCAGTCCTCTTCTTGATTAACACAATGGGGAATTTGAGACTTTTGGAAAAGAAAATGCTTTCAGACTTTGTGCATGTTAAATGTACATTTATCTGTGGCTTTAGTATTTGTGTTGCTGTGGAAGTGGTTTTCTTTCTAACCAAGTGTGCAGACCTGCTCTGCTTTTCACACACGTCCTCATTGGAGACCATGAGGGCTGCAGGTGGTGTTAGGAGGTTTTGATCTGGGGGTGAGTGCATCATGCTTATCCCTGGCCCATCTGGTAGCACTTTCCTCCACAGGTACATACAGATATCTCTGATCACGTGATGTAAGAATAGGAAGTGCCTGTTAATGTGTTAGAACCTGTTCTAGGCATCATGCCAGTGGCCCTCAGAAAACGATTCTAGGTTTAGGGGCATACCTTTCAGGTAGCGTGTGTGGTTTTCAGTGTCCTAGACACCTACCTATAAATGTGTTTTTGCTCCTTGTCAGGAGAGGACTCTCCATCCCCATCTGCACAGACGCCCAGCATGCTGTGTGCTTCATTGATAACCAAACACGTTTATTTGTTGTGATGTTCTCAATCAGGAATGTGTATCACAATCATCTCAAGGGCTATTAAACTTAATTATTAACTTATGGGCTCTTGAGTTTTAGATTCTGGGGTGGAGTCCAAGGATTTGCATTTCTACTAAGTTCCCAGATGGTGATCCTAGGGCCTAAATGTGAGAGACTGAACTTGTGTAAAGATGGCAAACTTCTGTACCCCAGTTCTCATTCAGCCCATGGATATATGTTTTGTTTGGCTCATAGAGTATTTTTTAAAATTTGAGTTAATGCAATTATTTAAAAATCACATTTCTTAGTTTTCTTAATTTCTCCTGAAGAATCAGAAGTTCTCATAACCCTGGGCCTATTGGTGTCCCCCTCCCCGAGCCCCCGAGCTCATCGGTGTCCTTATCCTGCTGTTGTCCTTTCCCATGGTACTTACCACCTTCTCAGAGTCCGTATCAACCATCTTTATTGTCTATATCTCAGGTGGCCATAAAGTTCATGAGCAATTTAAAATAACTGTCTATTTTAACTTTATGGCCACCTTGTACATGTATGTTACATATTATGGTCTGTACCTTCCCCCTACTACAATACACACTACAAATTTGCCAAGCAATCTGAAGACGGGCATCTTTGATCCGCTAATAGAGTCCAAGCACCTAGAATGGTGCCTGGCTGTAGATCTGTAAGTGTGGGAGGGAAGGATGGCAGGATGGTCAGCTGGAGCTGAGTGGTGCTCCCTCCTGTAGACGGGAAGTTCCACACTTCCCCGGCTTGCTTCCGTCATTTACTACCTGCCTGACCCTGTATACAGTCTTTTGACTTTGTGATCTCGGATAAGACTGATTGCTGTTGTGAATGTAACTACAGAGCAATAATGATACAGAGCTACCATTCCCGTGTGAAAGAATATAACCTGAAAGGGGAATTCTGTTTCAGATTGGAAATAACCTCTTTAATGATGGATCTCATTAATTAATTCAATCTGTAATGTCTCAGAGTACTTCTATTATATGCTACAACCAAAGTCTTAACTAAAATTAGCATTTTGCCTAAGAATTGAGTACCTTATAAATTCTAGTCACTGGAGAAATAGAAATGAAAAAGGCACAGATGTTGCTCTTGAGGAACCAACCTAGTGGGGAAGATAGAAAAACAGACAGTTACCATAAATGAGAAGAAAGGGGTGCCGTGCCAGGCAGTGCCTTGGGTGAGGAGAGGAAAGAAGCTAGGGGATGGCTTTGCCCAGGAAGTACAATATGTAAATAGTCTCAGAGGGAAAGAATGCTGTGCCTAGGAAGGTAAGAGAAGCATCCATAGCAGAAGACAGGCATCCGTGGCATGGGGGGGTGGGTTTGGGAGGTTCGAGGGATGGCACCCCACGGGCAGCCATCGCCGGGATGCAGGGTATGAGGGCCATGACAGAGGATGAGCTGTCAATACAGGCTTCATGAACTTATTTTTTTTCCTTAGCAGCCCAAAGGTAGCCTTCAGGCACATGACACGTCATCATTGCCCACAGTCATCATGAGGAACAAGCGTGAGTAGCACACTCCCCTTCTCAGAATCCCCTTTCTGACTTTCTAGTCTGGGCTGAACCGTATTGTAGTAATGTGCATTTATTATTTATAATCAAATTTGAATAGCTATTTTGTGGAAAGTTAGAGAAGGCTGCTGTTTTATGCTGCAGATTCCGCTACCTCTTTGAAGGTTTCTAGAATAGCGTGTGTGTTTGACTAAGGGGAACACTTCCGCCCTGTGTGTTTAAGCACATCAACGTGTGTGCCTCTCAGCAGTTCAAAACGAAAGTACTTGCTGTGAGTGCTTCATAGTTGTGCAAATCAAATGAGATCTTGCTTGTTAAACTCCTTTATAAACTGTGAAGCTATAGAAATGGTTTATTTTTTCCCCCAAGGACCTGAAGCGGTACACAAAATAAAGAAAATCACAGTCTCCCAGTCACATCACACTTGTCATTAGTATGTACGAGACTCCACTTTGGTTTTTCCTACTACTTTTCCCTTTCAGTTCTTCATTCCTACTGCAATTTACTGTTTATCCTTCTAATCTATTGTATCTTTAGACATCTGTATATCTTTAGGGGAAAATTGTCATTATTTTGTGTTGAATTTAAATCAGATAATGTGACCTGGGCTTATATTCTTTTTTTTTCACTCAGTATTGTTTTGAGGTCTGTGCACATTGTTGTAAGTTATTCTTTCAGACTGCTGTACAGTATCTGTTCATAAGTGTGTATCCCATTTTAATTATGCAAATTCCCCAATGATAGAATATTTAAATTGCTGCCAACTACTACCATAAATAATGAGTGGTGAATCCAGTGTTCTCCTCTCCCTCTCCTGTCCTTCCTCTCCCTTCCTCCCCTTCTCTCTCCCCTCCCCTTCTCTCCCCTTCCTCGTCTCTCTCCTCCCCCTCCTCCCCCCTTCTCCCTCCTCTCCCTCCTTTGCTCTTCCCCCTTCCCCCTCCTTCCCCTCTTCCTCTACCCTCCCTCCCCTTTTCTTTTTCTTTTTCCTCCTCCTTCCCCTTCCCCTCGTCAGAGTCTCTCTCTCTCTGTTGCCCTAAGTAGAATGCTATGACATCATTATAGCTCACAGCAACCTCAAACTCTTGGGCTGAAGTGGTCCTCCTGCCTCAGCCTCTTGAATAGCTGGGACTGCAGTAAAGACACCTGCCATGACTCCTGACTATTTTTCTATTTTTTGTAGAGATGGGGGTCCCACTCTTGATCAGGCTGGTCTCTAACTCCTGAGCGACTGTATACCACTTCTGTGGTGTTTTTTCAAAGTTTCCAGACCAGTTAAAAATGTGTGTCCGGGGGTGGCGCCTGTGGCTCAGTCAGTAAGGCGCCAGCCCCATATACCGAGGGTGGCAGGTTCAAACCCGGCCCCGGCCAAACTGCAACCAAAAAATAGCCGGGCATTGTGGCGGGCGCCTGTAGTCCCAGCTACTCAGGAGGCTGAGGCAAGAGAATCGCTTAAGCCCAGGAGTTGGAGGTTGCTGTGAGCTGTGTGAGGCCACGGCACTCTACCGAGGGCCATAAAGTGAGACTCTGTCTCTACAAAAATAAAATAAAATAAAAATGTGTATCCTTGGGCCCTACCAGAATCAGAAACTGTGGGGTAGAGCCCAGCAGTCTGTGTTTTAATAGATCTCCATGTGATTTCTGATGCCTGCTCAAGCTTGAGAACTGCTGCTTTCTACCTAATTTCTCTAAGTACTTCCAGATAGCTCCAGAATGGCTATACTAACTGGTCTGTACCCCCACAGAAGATTTTGAATTCCCTTGAGACATGTGTAATCTGGTTATCACCCATCTTTGCATGTGGATGCTTAGAAGAGGAGCTTTGCCAGATTGGCATCCACTTCACACTGTGAGCAAGCCCTTCTGATAAAGCTTCTACAGTTCTAATCTTCCTTAAACTCTTTTTTTTTTCCTGTGACATCTCTTGTTTCAGAACCCTTTTTTCTTTTGCATTAGATAAAATAACATTCCTTTTTTAAAATATCTGTTATGTACTTTATTTTATTAACTCTGACCCCTCAAAAATATTCTTATTCCCCTTCCTCCCCTCCCTTTCCGCCTTAGAATAAAAGATGAAGAGATAAATAATAAAAAAAAAAATTCTTATTCCTCTTTCACCCCACTGAGGCAAGGTAGTGGTTAAGAATACAGGTTATGAATTCAAATTGTATAGATTTGAGTCCCAGCACCACCACTTGAAAGCTGTGTACCCCTGAACATTATCGAACTTCTCTGTGCCTTATTTCCTCCCTGTGACGGAGGATGATAGTAGTATCATAGAGTAGTAGCCACGTTTGAATCACATCATACTTGTAATTAATAGGCACTCCTCAGCTGTTAGTTCCACTGGTGTCAGCACCGCCACAAGTAAGGCCCTGAGATGCTGAGTAACTTACTCGGTTGGAATATGGATTGTTGTTTTTATCTACCCGTGTTGCCTTTCAGATGTTATTTATCACTTTTGAGGCTTTGTGTAACATGACCTCCTTGCTTCTCCCAGCCTTTTCACTGATCCCTTGTTTGTATCCACTATTTGCTTCTGCCTCTATGTTAACACTCATAATTATCATGCCTTCATTTTTACAGTTCTTCTCATCAGAATTACCCTCCTTTCTTTCTCACCTTTCTACATCCTTCCCATTCTTCAAGAACCAGGGTTTCTTCCTCCATCTGGTTTTATCTGCTCGGTGACCTTCTTTCTGAAGCACCTAGATGTGCTCCAAACTCTTTAACACCTCAGCACGTTTTCTCTTGGGAATGGGGCCCACACCCTGCGTACTTCCTACATAAGGCTCTGGTCATATTGTAGAGTATCATGTTTCTGGTGTTTTATTGTGTCACCTTCTTCTAAATAGGATTTGAAGTGGAAATTACTGATTTTCTTTAATGTTGTTAAGTCAGAATCATCCTGAGGTACCGTGAAGTCTTAACCGCCACCCCAGTCTTATTTCCTTCAGCTCTTGACAATCCTGGGTATGGACAGATAATGCAACTTGTGTTTGGGGCAAGAACTCATTTACCAGGGAAAAATAATTTGTTACCTAAGTGCCAGTATTATTATATTAGGAAATTAGATCTCTGTTTTCCCCCTTTAATGACACTCAGGATAAATGTGAAGTATGCAATCAGATTCCCTTGAAATTCAATGCAGGGATTAGGGTTGAGCCCCTCTCACAGTTGAAAAATCTACACATAACTTTTGACTTCCCCAAAACTTAACCACTAATAGCCTACTGTTGACCTTACTGATGACATAAACAATTAATACATACTTTGTATTTTAAATGTGTTATATACCACATTATTAAATTAAGATAGAAAAAAGAAAATGTTAAGGAGGGGAAAATACTATTAATTAAGTGGAAATGGATCATCATAAAAGTCTTCATTCATGCCACTGAGTAGGCTGAGGAAGAGGAGGGCTGATCTTACTGTCTCAGGAGTGCAGAGGCAGAAGAAAAGCCACATATAAGTGGACTCTGCATTTCACACCCATGTTGTTCAAGGGTTGGCTGTAGTTATTTGACATTAAACAAGTGGTACCTTTTCTTCATTTGTAAATTAAAGGAATTTATCAAGATCTCCACTCTCAAATGATGGACAGAAGTCACTTACATTGACTATACAGTAAAACATGTAGACTCCCAGATCCCACCCCTGAGGACAAGGAGGGCTGGGAATTTGATGTCCACCCATCACTTCAAATGTTTTGTGAGTGGTGGTCCCAAGTGAATACTGGTTATCTCTAAGATTCCTTTTACCCTTAATCCTTAAGATTCTTTCAATCTTATTTTTAGTTTAAATTTTAAGATAACATGGTTTTTCACATGATTCTTTGTCCGCATTGCTTCATTTCCATCCCACCCCATAGGTAGTCACTCTTCACTTTATTTTCTTGGTGTTCCCTTATTATTGAATTAAAACAAATACCAACCTGGATTATTAATTTTTCTTTCTTTTAAGCATGAAAGATAAGCTGTTGTGTACTTTGTTCTGCACCTTGATTGTTGCCCCCACTAATATGTCATGGAGATCTGATGCACGGAAAACATCCTCATTGCTTAAACTCTATGCCATATTCCCATGTACGATGTGCTGTAACTTTTAACCAGAGTTCTTTCAGGACTCACGTGTGTCATTCTAAATGTTTTGCTTGTACTTGACAATTATTGCATTGAATAACTTTGGATATGCATCATTCATATAAGTATATCTTATAGAATAAACATAATCTGAAAGTTAAATCTCCGGATCAAAGATTATAGCCATTTATAATTTCAATAGTTATTGCCAAACTACCCTCCAGAGGTTTTTGTACCAGTTTATACTTCCAGGGCAAATCTGTTTGATTTATTATTTTTTTGAGACAGAGTCTCCCGCTGTCACCCTGAATAGTGTTGTGGCATCATCATAGCTCACAGCAACCTCCAACTCTTGGGCTAAAGCGATCCTCTTGCCCCAGTTTTCTGTTTTTAGTAGAGATGGGGTCTTGTTCTTCCTCAGGCTGGTCTTGAACTCCTGAGCTCAAGCAATCCACCTGCCTCATCCTCCCAGAGTGCTAGCAAATCTGTTTTAAAGCACTTTGTTTCTTTTTGGCACTTGTCATGTGAGTTAGTATGAGGAGGGTGTGGGTAGGTGATGGTTTAATTAGCGTCCTCTTTGCCTTCGCAGCCTCCCAGCCAAAGGAGCGCCCTCGATCTGCAGTCCTCCTAGCAGATGAAACCACCACCACCCCAATGTTTGCTAACCGGCGGTCCCAGCAGAGTGTCTCACTCTCCAAAAGTGTCTCCATACAGAACATTACTGGGTAAGTGGAAATTTAAAGATAGCACAGTTGGTATCTAGCTGTTGAGAGCATAATAATCATATCATGGCAAAACGATTCTTCTTTTAGAAATAAATGTGCAGAATAATGGATTGGTGTCCAGTTGGGTGGAACAGACTAAGAGGAAGAGGAACGTGTTTTGATGGATGTCATGACTGCCCTTTTGCCACAAGGATCTCATGTAACCACCTTTATCAGGTGGTTGCTCTCGAGGCTTTTATATGTGACCAGACCACTTTTGAAGAAGTTGAACATGAAAAAAATTATTTTTAGATCAAAATAAGAATCAGGAATAGGAAAAAAGATGATTTCATTCTGAATTTTTAGTTGCAATCCCTTATTTCCGGATGTTATACATTTCTGTTGTTCAGATAAACCTGGTGGTTTTATCTTTTTAAGTCTGTTTTCCATCCTGGCCTCTTAACCCTCGTCAGTGCCGTGGAGGTGCATTATGAGCCATTTCTTACACTGGGTGCCCCCTCGCTCACTTGCAGTGAGTTTCTTTTCTGGTGCCCTGGCCAGGCCTTGGCTGTTAGGTGTTAGCACAAGGTTGATTATGATGTTATTGTCTGTTCGGGGGTAAGATGCCTGGTCTTCTCACCAAATAAATCAGTCATCTGAAATGTAGGACTCAAAACACCTCTTGCATGTCTCTTAACCTAGGTTGAAGGAAATTCACAACTAAAGGATGTAAAGTCTCCCTTTGTATTTCCTAACCTCTTTGCTAGGTAATGTTTTTTCCTCTTTAAAAAAAAAAGTTTCAGGTATTTTGTTCTGTTTGTCTTTTTGTTTTCATTGTTCTTAAAAGCTTTCTTTTTATAGTTGTAATGTTACTAAAGTTTTATCTGCATTATGACTTTAAAAAGTTGATCTTTAAATTAAAGGTTTTAAAGGACTCTTGTGTCAACAAACACTTTTTGGTGCTGGGTAGCGCCTGTGGCTCAAAGGGGTAGGGTACCGGCCCCATATGCCAGAGGTGGCGGGTTCAAACGCAGCCACGGCCAAAAACTGCAAAAAGAAAAAAAAACAAACAAAACACTTTTTGGTGCTTGTTAACACTAGCTAGGGGTTGAGAATGTCCAAAGAATATAATTTACTATGTAAATGCTGAATGTAGTCACTTAGAGAATGGGGTCAGGAGTGAGTGTAGTGGTTGGGCAATAAGTTTTAAGCAGAGAAATTTTTGATGTCATGTGTAAATGGTTGAAGGGGGGGGAGTTCTCCTTTCTTCATAACCATTTTTTTTTTAAGGGGCTCAAAAGATTCAAAAAGTTTTGAGTTCACATTGATGTTAAATGCTTCCAGACTTAGTAAGTTAGTGTTGTATGCAGCTGTGAACCTGATAAGTACTCTGTTTAGACACTGGAATGCTTCCAGCCAGCTGTCATTTTACAGTTTTTAAAGTACTCATTTAACGCAAACCCTGACACATCAGAATGTATACTTGACAGTATGTATTTCTTTCTGTCCCCAGAGTTGGCAGCGATGAGAACATGTCAAACACCTGGAAATTCCTATCTCATTCAACAGACTCACTAAATAAAATCAGCAAAGTCAATGAATCAACAGAATCACTTACTGATGAGGGTAAGAAGTAGTTATGGCCTAAGTTGTATGCCACCATAAAGACTGTGCACCCATATTACCTAGAATACAAGTGTTACTGGAATACTAGGGCCTGCCTCCTTGTGGAAGCTCCAAGTTGTCTATGAAGCCTCATGCTTGGTAATGAACTGGTAATCAGACTTACCCTATTATCAGCTGTCCATTGAAGGATGTCATTGATTTTAATGTGGGCATATCTTCAGTATAAATGCTTTTTCTTCCCCTAGACCTTTGCACACATTCAGTGCTAGCTGTTTTGGCACATTTGGAAGCCTGTTCTTTTAAACCAGGGGTCCTCAAACTGCAGCCCGCGGGCCACATGAGGCGGTGTGATTGTATTTGTTCCCATTTTGTTTTTTTTACTTCAAAATAAGATATGTGCAGCATGCATAGGAATTTGCTCATAGTTTTTTTTTTTTTTTTTTTTTTTAACTATAGTCTGGGCCTCCAGCGGTCTGAGGGACAGTGAACTGGCCCCCTGTTTAAAAAGTTTGAGGACCCCTGTAAAAGGCACCAGGTCCCTTCCAGTTCCTATTTCGTGTAGGAGTCATGTCTTAATTATGTTCAAGTGATGTTCATCACTCTTAGCCAAGGTCTTGAATATATAGCCTGTCCTTCCCAAACAGACCTTTGGTTCCTTCCTTGTCCTAGATCGTCCTCTCCATGAATATCTCATATACTAGTGCAGCATGTTTGTGTCGTAACAAAATCAGCCAACACCCTGAGGACACCCCAGCATAGGCTTTTAGAGGTCACAAGCCCAAGATTCTCATATGATTTTTTGATACTTTGAGGAGTAGGTACAGACATGAATGAAGGACAACTAATGGGAGACTTTGAGATTGATTCCAAGCAGCTGGAAGCGGAGTCGTGGAGTCGGATAGTGGACAGCAAGTTTCTGAAACAGCAAAAGAAAGATGTGGTCAAACGGCAAGAGGTGATTTATGGTGAGGTTCTTCATTTTGCTCTTAAGTTGGATTTGCATTGTCTAGCATTTGTCAAGCTGTGGATAATCAGTTATTCCATATGTGGCCTCTTAAAGACTTTAAAAGTGTTAAGGCATAGAGATACAGTCTTATTGGTATGTTGAGTGCTAATTTATACAGCAGGCCTAGAAAGAGGCCTGTTCCTTTCATCTCTTGTGAAAGGAACAGTTTAGTTCCTTACCCCCACTAGAAACTAGACTAAACAAAAGTCATTTCTAGAAATGAGGAACACAGTTCATTTGTAAGAGGTACTAACTCCTATGCAGACCTCCTTGGAAATCACTATTGAAGACTGATAGAGGCCAGGCGTGGTGGCTCACTCCTGTAATCCCAGCACTCTGGGACACTGGGGCATGTGGATCACTTGAGCTCAGGCAAGTGCTATGATGATGCAATAGCACTCTACCCAGGGAAATGGTGAGACTCTGTCTCAAAAAAAAAAAAAAAAAAAAAAAAAACTGATGGAATCCAGTATTCTTGTCGTGAGAAAGTAGTGTTAGGTCACATGAAAAATAGAGGGAAAAGGTGAGAACAGTTTGGGGGGAAAGATAACTGTTAACTTTAGTTTTAAAGTTTAAATTGAGCTCTAAGCTAGCTTTCTGATGGCAGCAGGTAATCTTTGAAACAGAGAATTCTTAGAGCATCCCTGATCATCCCTGATCTTTGTCTTCCTTCTAGAGTTGATGCAAACCGAGTTCCACCACCTCCGCACTCTCAAGATCATGAGTGACGTGTACAGCCGAGGGATGATGACAGATCTGCTCTTTGAGCAGCAGATGGTGGAAAAGCTGTTTCCCTGTCTCGATGAGCTGATCAGTATACACAGCCAGTTCTTTCAGCGAATCCTGGAGCGGAAGAAGGAGTCTCTGGTGGATAAAAGTGAAAAGAACTTTCTCATCAAAAGGATCGGGGATGTGCTTGTAAATCAGGTGAGCAATGGGAAGGATCTTGGGTTCTCACGTGCAGTGTGCAGTGAAGCTTTGCAGTAGCCATGCATTCTGGGTCGGCTCTACCATTCACAATCCTCGTAAGCTTAGGGAAGTTACTTAATCTCTCTGAGCCTCGATTTCCTTTTCTATAAAATTAGGGCAGTAGGGTTTCTCTTTTAATACTGTTTTAGAGAGTTAAAGGGAGGGTGTTTATAAAGCACACGGGATGTATGGCAGATACATGCTGAAAGTTTTTCCTCCTCAGGGTCTATACTGTTATCAGAAATAGTATTGGTTAAGAAATCAAAAAATATTTGTTGGAAGTCTTCAACTTTCCCATCTGCCTCAAATAAGAAGGATCTCATTTATCTAAAAACCAGCTGAAGCATGGAAAATGGAATGAGTGACTGTAAAGCAGTTCAGGAAGTATATATTGTTGATATTTTCAAGGTCTTGTATGGTTTTAACCTCACTTCAAAAGATACAGTTAAAAATTATTTTAAGACTTTCAGATGTGTTACGGACAGCTGGTAATGTTCTTGCTCAAACTGTTGATGGTATAACCTTAATAGGTGGGGGGCATAACGTGCTCATCTGATCAAATCTTTTTTTCCCCCAGCAAATCTCTGCTTCTGTGGAGAAGCAGAGGCTTCGTTATGGGACCATTTCTCTGAGAATAGGGAATTTGTCCTTCCCTTGTATTCCTGAGACTATACCCCTCACTTCATTACTTCATTAGCATATTCATTCATTCTCCAAGTATCACATCTTCAGGTGAACTGCTGAGATTGTACACTTTGGGAATGATTTAAGGATTGTGTAGAATTGTTAGGACTGCTGGCCTCCTATTCCCTAGGTAATGATGGCTGGTTTTTATTATCAAAGTCATTTTTTTTTTTTTTTTGAGACAGAATTTTACTTTGTCACCCTCAGTAGAGTGCTGTGGCATCACAGCTCACAGCAACCTCCGGCTCTTGGGCTTAGGCGATTCTCTCAGCCTCCTGAGTACCTGGGACTACAGGTGCCTGCCACAATATCTGGCTATTTTTTGTTATAGTTTGACCAGGTCCGGGTTCGAACCCACCATCCTTGGTATCTGGGGCTGGTGCACTACTCACTGAGCCACAGGCGCCACCCTCAAAGTCAGATTTTTAAGTCCAAATATCTCATGAAAAACTTCTAGTGGACCTCCTTGGTTTATTGCTGTTCATGCCAAATGGAAGTTAGAACAAACTGAATTTCTTATGTTCATAGTATGTAGGTACTTGTGAAAGTGGTTTGTTTTTTTTTAAATACTTACATATATTTTTATTGATATTTAATTTATATGCCATATAGTCCACCTATTGAGTGTACAATTAAATGGTTTTTAGTATATTCACAGTTGTGCAACCATCACCACTAAATGAGTCGCTTTTAGAACATTTTCATTACCCCACAAAGAAGCCCCATGCCCCTCAGTAGTCACTCTTCACTCCCCACCACACACGCTCAGCTGCCCCCGATAGAGCAGCCACGAAGAGGCTTTCTGTCTCTGTGGATTTGCCTGTTCTAGACATTTTGTACAGATGGAATAAAACAGTATTTGGTCTTTTGCCCGTTTTTTGTTTTTTTTTTTTTTTTTTGCTTAGCACAATGCTTTTGAGCTTTATTGACATTGTAGCATGTACTTAATTCCTTTTTTGTAGCTAAATAGTATCCCATTGTGTGAATATGCCTGTTCTATTTACCCACTGATAGACATTCAGATTATTTCCTTTGTGGGCTATTAGGAATAGTGCTGCTATGAACATCTGTGTACAGCTTTTTGTGCAAACACATTTTTCATTTCCCTTGGGTACACATCCAGGAATGGAATTGTTAGTTCATGTGATAACTCTGTGTTTAACCTTTTGACTGCCAGACTGTTTTCCAAAGCTGGGGTACCATTTAAATTTGGGGGGAGGATTTATAAGGATGTACTCTTGGCTTGTACAAATAGAGTGGAAACTTTTTATAAAGTGGCATTATGAGTTCAGTGTGCTGAGTTATGGCATAACTTCTATTCCCTTTGCTCTGCAGTTTTCAGGTGAGAATGCAGAACGCTTAAAGAAGACGTATGGCAAGTTTTGTGGGCAGCACAACCAGTCTGTAAACTACTTCAAAGACCTTTATACCAAGGATAAGCGTTTTCAAGCCTTTGTGAAGGTATTGATGTGAACCATGAAAATTCTCATTATTGTCAAGAGTTATGTGTCGCGGGCAGCGCCTGTGGCTCAAGGAGTGGGGCGCTGGTCCCACATGCCGGAGGTGGCGGGTTCAAACCCGGCCAAAAAAAAAAAAGAGTTATGTGTCACTGTTGGTTTTAGCTGGAGGTGCCAGTGCCACCTTTATATAGTTTATAACAATTTGTTTGCTACCTTGCAGAAGAAGATGAGCAGTTCAATTGTAAGGAGGCTTGGAATCCCCGAGTGCATATTGCTTGTAACCCAAAGGATCACCAAGTACCCGGTTTTATTCCAGAGAATATTACAGTGTACCAAAGGTGAGTCTCCTTTATAACTGTGTACCATGTGCCAGTGGACTGTGGCCTGTGTGTAGCACTAGAGACCCCGTAGAAGAGCTAGTTCATGCTCTCATAGGTCTAAAAGAGATCTTTGTGTTTTGTCATGAAAATAATTTTCTTGGGTAAAAATGTGGATTTTAGGTAGTTGTAGATGACAAGAAGGAAAAGGACACCCATTGATTCCTTTAAGAGTTCAGTTCAGTGACCTCAATGACTTATTTCTCCCTTATTGCTAAACTGGAACTGGTGGAGATAAAACCCACCAGTTCTTCCCAGAAATGACAGAATTGCTGCTGTTTCTCATTTAATCATTTCTTACTGGTTTTTCTCTTAGCTAATCCTACTCCTAGGCAGTTGATTAATCCCTCTTCTAGACAGTTAAAGATTACAAAGCAGTACATTAAAGATTAGTAAACCAGGAACTTAAACTTATTCCTCTCTCCTTCTTAAAAATATTTAGTTTCTTTTATTTTAAAATGTAGCCTATAATTGCGTATTTTTTATATTGTTGGAAACTTGTAACTTTCTTTAGAATTAAACTTTGGACAGCAGTAGGGTTAGGTGCATGACCTCTGATGTGCTGGCTTCCCTCTGACAGCATAACCACAACAGGAAAATGACGCTGTGGAGCAAGAAAGCAGGACTCCCTCCCCCTTCTATCTGCCCTTGTCTGAAAGGAGCCGATAATCACAGTTGTCCTTTCCTTCCAAGACAATGACGTGGAGCAGAAAGACCTGGCACAGTCCTTGAGCCTGGTGAAGGATGTGATTGGAGCTGTAGACAGCAAAGTGGCAAATTACGAAAAGAAAGTACGTCTCAATGAGATTTACACGAAGACAGACAGCAAGTCGATCATGAGGATGAAGAGTGGTCAGATGTTTGCCAAGGAGGATTTGAAACGGAAGAAGCTTGTGCGAGATGGGAGTGTGTTTCTGAAGAGCGCAACAGGGAGGTTGAAAGGTAAGGCTTGGCTTACTTTTGTTTTTAATTTCAGAATGTTATAGGGGTACAAACGTTTTGGTTACATGTGCTACTTCTGTACAGTTTGAGTTGAGGTTATAATTCTGTCTACCCCCCAGACAGTATGCTTGTACCGTGTAAGTTTACTCATGCCTCCCTCCCACCTGCTGATTCCGTTGATTTCTGCCACGTGTATTCGTGTGTATGTATCACTTAGTTACAGTTTAAAAGTGAGCACATGTGTTTTTTTTTCCCATTTCTGTGATGCTCCTAAAGTCAAGTATTAAGTCACTTTTGTCTGAATTGAAGAGTGTGTCACCAAGGAGAACAGGCAAAATCCAACAGGTGTTGGAAATTCACTACCAGATTCTTAGAGGGTCTAATCATTTAATTGTTCTTAATCTTATATCAAAAAGGGCTGGTTGGAGATTACTTACAAAAACATTACAAGGGAATGGTGCAGTCAAAGAGAATGGAAAGTTAAGATTTTAGAAAACAAAGCAGGCTCAGTGTCCGTAACTCAGTGAGTAGGGTGTCAGCCACATACACCAACAGCCCGGGCCTGCTAAACAACCATGACGACTGCGGTAAAAATAGCTGGGTGTTGTGGCGGGCACCTGTAGTCCCAGCTACCCAGGAGGCTGAGGCAAGAGAATCGCTTAAGCCCAAGAGTTGGAGGTTGCTGTGAGCTGTGATGCCACAGCACTCTACCCAGGGTGACATCATGAAACTCTGCCTCAAAAAAAAAAAAGAAAAGAAAACAAAGCAAAGGGTAAGATGAGTACAGATGTGCAGGCTGTTGAGGAATGCTTATTCCCCTACAAGAGATGGGCAGCCAGTTCGGGTTTGGTGTCTGTGGCAAGACTATTCCAAGGAGAGAGACAGAATCTGAGATTGAAACCATAGCACTTGTTCAGAAGAGATTTAACAGGAATGTATAGCTTCTCAGGCTTTAGGGAAAGGTAAATTTAACTCAATCCAAATAGATTGACTATTACACTTTTTAATATTCTTATCTTTTATTCTATAAAGCAAAAAGATACCATTTTCCATTTGGTTTTTATTTTCAAGTGGTCAGCTATATCAGGTTAAAGAAGTTATAAAGTTTGCTTTTTAATTCATTCATACATTTTATTTATTTTTGAGACAGAGTCCCAAGCTGTTGCCCTGGTTAGAATGCTGTGGCGTCATAGCTCACAGCAACCTTCAACTCTGGCTCAAGTGATCCTCTTGCCTCGATTTTTCCTATTTTCAGGAGAGACAGGGTCTCACTTTTGCTCAGGGGGTTCTTGAACTCATGAGCTCAAGCAATCCACCTGCCTCACCCTCCCAGAGTGCTAGGATTACAGGCAATACATTTTTTTTCCCCCCAGTTTTTGGCCGGGGCTGGGTTTAAACCCACCACCTCTGGTATATGGGGCTGGCGCCCTACTCCTTGAGCCACAGGCGCTGCCTGATACATTTTATTTTTTTAAACGTGTTTTCATCAGACTTGTGCTCTGTGGACCCATATGCTACTTGTGACTTCACCAGTAGCCATGAATATACTTCGCTGGGCTCAGTGGTGCAGGCAGTGCTGTTAGCCTCATTGGCATAGAAGGAAGTTGGAGGAGATTTGTGATTCTTTCATCTCTGAGATGTAAGTGGTGTGATCTAGGTCACTGCTGTCGGGAAAAGAGAAGAGTCTAACCGTGCTTAGAACAAATAGTAAAGATATCTCATGCAATCAGCTGGTTTCAAAGATGAGTACGACAAGACAACCTGCTTAGCATTTGGGGTCATAGTGAGGAGGCTTGGACAGAGGCACTTTCTGCACTTGTCATGCTGCTGGAGTAGAGGAGAAAGTGTGAGGAGCTGCAGGGGAAGGATGAAGGGGAGGTGCCTGGGGACAGGGAGAAAATGCTCCTGCCAGCAGTGAGGAAATGAGCACACTAGGAGTCGAGGGGCGTGGCACGTGCAGGAGGGTAGACAGCAGTGAGTGGTGGGAAATAAGCCTGAAGAAACTTGGGTCTCGTGTAATGGGGTGCATGAGTAGTTGACAGTTGATACTGTTGATAGGAGTGGGGCAAGAATGGATTCAAAAAGGAGGGCAAGAAGCAGGAAGGATGGATGAGATGGTCTCTTAGCATAACCACTAGGGTGGCCAGAGTGTAGCAGGACTGAGGAGAGACCCCTGGTGGAGAGATCAAGAGATGGTTTCAGTGGCTCCTGGAAGAGCTTGTTCAGGCCTGCAGTGTAGGAAGACACATGAAAAAGAAGAGTGGTGGGGCGGCGCCTGTGGCTCAGTGAGCAGGGTGCCGGCCCCATACACCAAGGGTGGCGGGTTCAAACCCAGCCCCGGCCAAACTGCAACAAAAAAATAGCCGGGCGTTGTGGTGGGCGCCTGTAGTCCCAGCTACTCAGGAGGCTGAGGCAGGAGAATCGCCTAAGCCCAGGAGTTGGAGGTTGCTGTGAGCTGTGTGACGCCACGGCACTCTACCGAGGGCAATAAAGTGAAACTCTGTCTCTACAAAAAAAAGAAAAAGAAGAGTGGGATAATTTCAGAGAAAAAGCATAGCCCTCCTGCTACCAGCCGGCTGTGTGTTGAACTTGAACTTGAAGGCTCCTTCCTGCCAGCCCCTAATATTCTTAGAGCCCTGGCTTAGGACTCTTTCCACACAGCCACTTCAGAGACTATCTTTTAAGCAAGATGGGAGTTGAGAAATACCTGCCCTTTCTTGAAAGGGCCTGAGTTTCCTAGAGCTGCTGCCTGGATCCAGTATTTTATTCTTTCCTTTACTCAGCAGTTTTACTTAGTCCCAAAATAAAAACTAATAGATCCCAGCTTTCAGAATGAAGTTGTGGTTGATCCAGTGGCAGAAGGATGGATTTTTTTTCTGGCCTGAAATGCCCGCAGTGGAGATAGGAGCTGGCGTTTAGTTATATCCACCCCCGGTGATGCAAGCCAAGAACAGCCAGTTCTGTGCTGGGTGCCCTTTGAAAGGGGTGGGTTTGTTTTTCTCTGTACACTGACAATATAAACTTCAAGATCTAAGGAAGTAAAAATTGGTGTTTTGTTGGATTTTTTTTTCTTTTTGAGGGGCCAATGCCTGAATTATTTAAAAGTAAACTTTAAAAAATAACTGTCCAAAACTAAGGGCAGTGCATGGAAATTATGATACTTGTGTGATGCCTGTGGCTCAAAGGAGTAGGGCGCCAGCCCCATATACCCGAGATGGTGGGTTCAAACCCCAGCCCCATCCAAAAACTGCAAAAAAAAAAAAAAAAAAGAAAGAAAGAAAGAAAATTATGGTACTTGAGGTATAGGAGTTTGCTGACATCCTTGCTGCTGTTTTCTCTTCATAGCCTTACAGTTAATTCTATATGTTGCGTGACCGGAGACGCAAACGAACAGCAGCTTTGCCATGGGTGTAAACTCGCTCCTGTAATTATTAAGTCAAGAAACAGACTATACACCGTGGGATGGCATATGGCGAAATTCTTTATTCCAAGTTTTAGTTTTATACTCTTCCAGTCATGTACACACCTAATCCATTATCTATTAATTTCATCATCTTACCTTCTTTTTTTCATATCTGTAATTTAACTTGAAAGGAAATATTTATCATATCAATGCAATCACTTGTGTAGTAAATCTCTTCCTCTAAACAGTGACTAGTTTCCGAGCAGGTCACAAAGACGAAAGTAGCCATAGGGGAACAGAGTTAATGGAAGAATATCTTCAAGCATTCACTCAGTTTACTCAGTATGAAGTAATGACTGTGTCCTTCCCTCAGGGCAGAGCACCTATAGACCTCTGACAATATGTTGTTAACATATGTCAACCCTCTGGCCCGTATCTCTGAGGAAGGGCGGCATGCCCTTGGATCTCAGGCTTCACGGGGTGTACTGCTTCAGAGAAAAGGCCTAAGGAATTTTTGCAACTCCAAAAAAGCCTAACTCTGTGAGTAACCCAGGGGGGTCCAGATCTCTTAAGCCTCTGGAAGAAAAGCAAGTCATTTTAAACTCACACTGAATTTACTTTGTGTGCTTGATGTAGGATATGTTTATTTCTAAATATTATCCTACACTATAGATAAGGGATTCCACCTGTAGCGGAAGTGGAAGAAAAAGCCAGGAGGAGGTCTGTGTAAATCAGTTACATCCTGTTGCCTAGGAATCATAGGCTCCACTTTTCAGAACACAGATGACACGTGGGGACTCCCCTGTTAGCTCGCACTGGATGGCTCAATTGCAGATGTCAGACTGTCTTTAGGAGAGTAATGAAAAATGTCACTTCATCATCCTAGGAGATTAGTCAAAGCAAGAGTTTATAGAGTTTTTGAAAATTATTATTCCTAGCTCCAACTAGAGATGTTAATTTGGCTTTTGTTTTAACAGAGAAGGAGAGGAGGCTGTTGCCCTGGTACATATTGGGTGAAGTCGGCTCTTATTTGTTTCATTAGACTTGGGTGTTTCTATATATCACCTTTGGGTACGACTCCTGTCTTCTGTCTCACACCTTTCCCATTACTATAATCAGAAGTTGAGTAATAGTACAACCTGAGTATTTGTGGAGTATGTTGCTATTTAATACTGTTGAAGTCTGCTTTTTAAACTTTATTCTTTAAAGTATTTTATTCCTGGCAGGCCATGGTGGCACACATCTGCAATCCCAGCACTTTGGGATGCTCTTCCATCTGAGGCAGGAGAATCACTTGAGCCCAGGATTTTGAGATCAGCTGGCTGACAGAGACCCCGTCTCTATTAAAAAAAAAAATTAAAAATTAGCCAAGTATGCTGGCACGTGCCTGTGCCTATAGTCCCAGTCCTGACTGAAACAGAAGGATGACTTGAGCCCAGGATTTTGAAGCTGCAGTAAGCTGATTGTGGCACTCTAGCCTGAGCAACAGAGTGAGACCCTGTCTGTAAAAAAAAAAAAAAAAAGAAAGAAAGAAAAAGAAAAAAAGTTATTCTTAAAATCATGCCTTGTGGGATGTACTGAGTACCTGAACTTCTCTCCAAGACCTGGCTTTGGTGATAAGGCTCATTTTAAAATGTCTCTGAAACTTGAGTGACCAGGTATGAATCCTGTAGAACTGAAACCGTGACTTTGGAGAGGAGTATGATCACAGATCGCAGTTTGCCGTCGTGGGGGTGTATACTGAATCGTCTGTAACAGAAGCACCCTGGCTAGGGGTAGCTGTTGAGTAGTCATTGTTCTCTCTTCTCCCATTCCTATTTTCCAGAGGTTCAAGCAGTTCTGCTAACTGACATTTTAGTTTTCCTTCAAGAAAAAGACCAGAAGTACGTCTTTGCATCATTGGTGAGTCAAATTGTTATTCTCTTAATAGTAGTCAAAACAACTAGGTTTGTTATGAAGCGTAAACACTATATAATCACTCTCTCACCCTCTTAAAATTGAATGGCTCAGCACAAATTCCTGTGAGTTAATTTTCTACATAACGTTGGGATTTGCTGTCATCTTCTCTTCACCCCCCAAAATTATTTTTATTTTCCATAACAATCCTTTTGATTGTCTCGGACATCTGACAATTTGATCTAAAAAGAAGTCTGTCGCTGGGGTATTTCTTACACAATTAGGCCCCACAAATGATGCTGATGTGTAATATTGCTGACCACACTCTGTGTGGACCTGCAGAGGTTCGTCATGTAGGAAACATGACTTAGATCCTTTATGGCCATAAGTTATCATCTTCCTTTTGGAAGTCGTTTTCTTTTTGTTAAAACTGGAAGGAAAATGGGAAATATTTTTCTTTATCCATAAGCTAGCTGCCACTGTTTTTTAAACCATATGCTTTTGAAACATCTTGTCTCACCTTAGATCAAAGTTGTCTTTCAGAGTTGAACATTTTATTCATATCTTACGTTTACCCTGTTTTCTTTTTCCAGGACCAAAAATCAACAGTGATCTCTTTAAAGAAACTGATTGTAAGAGAAGTGGCACATGAGGAAAAAGGTTTATTCCTGATCAGTATGGGGATGAGAGATCCAGAGATGGTAGAAGTCCATGCCAGCTCCAAGGAGGAACGAAACAGCTGGATCCAGATCATTCAGGATACAATCAACACCCTGTAAGTCATTCAGGATACGATCAACACTCCGTAAGACCCCAGGGCCCTCCCTTCCCGGCCTTCCTCATGTCTCTATGATTTCATAATAGACTGGACCAGGACCAAAGTAATTGACATCTCAGGAATTTTTTTTTTGTTTTGTCCTGTTTTGTTTGGGTTGTATTAGGAACAGAGATGAAGATGAAGGAATTCCTAGTGAGAATGAAGAAGAAAAGAAAATGTTGGACACCAAAGCCCGGGAGTTAAAAGGTAAACTGTTGGAAGAGTATAAGACCCTGATCTGGCATGTCTTCACTTACGTAAACCTGGTGGTGGTTTTGGGAGGAACTAGCTACTGGCTGTCTCTCAGTTCTAAAGAGAGAGAATCGCCCCTGCAGGGCCCTGAAAACAGAGATGACTAGCTTTTACCAAAAGAGAAACCAAGTTCAAGCTGACACGGGAGAACGTGTCAATGCTCGATCAAGAGGATATTGCTTATCTTGTGTTAGTACCAGTGTTCTTGGGCCCTGGTGACATTCTTTGTATTTTGTCACTGGCCAAAATCCATAGTCACATCCAAGATTAAAACAAGGCAAAGGTTATTTGAGGAAAAGAATTCTCCAGATGATCTGTTTTGATCTTCCTGTCAATCTCCCTGACTTTATCACTTATCTGTGTTCACAAATGAGTTGTGAGGTTGTTTGGGGAGAAGAGTACTTATTGATCTGTGTTTGGCCACTGTTTATTGAGTACTAACTGTTTAGCATGGCCAGTATCCCCACAAGGCAGGTATCCTAATCCCCATCACGCAGACAGATAAAACAGTTGAGGACCACAAAGGCCAAGTAACCCAGGGTCACTTCTGTGTTTAGTGGCTGAGCCATAATTCTAATCTCTGTCTTATAAACAGCAGGGCCTGCTTCTCTTCCCTCTTAGCCAGTGGCTTATTAGAAGTCCCAAAGTAAAGCCTACTTTAGGTAGAAATAAGACTTAAATAAATGTAAGCACCCAAGGAGTTTCGTTAAGCCTTCAAGCTGTATAAAATAATAGCATTCTGCTTTGCAGGGAGGGGACGGTTAAAAAACGTTATACAGATTTACACCAGACCCAGAGTTACATCAGAATTATTAGCCCATGATTAGGTTGACAAAGATAAAATCTCTCTTCTTTTTTTTTTTTTTTTTTTATTAAATCATAGCTGTGTACATTGATATGATCATGGAATCTCTCTTCTTTTATCTTTTGTTAAGCACCTGGCGAAGTATAATGCTAATGCTAGGAAAGCAAAAATTCCTAAAGCAGAGCCCTTTCCCTTGGGCAAGGGGATATACATGAATGACAGGGCACAGGGTTTATGAGACCATAGGCACATTTAAAGTATGTGATATCTGCTCAGCCTGACCCTGGTAAGTCTCTCAGAGAAGCTGACGCGTGAGCTATATCAGAGAGAAATTATCTTAGCAACAAGAATACCTATGTGCCAAGGTGATAAAGGACTTGATGTGTCTAACAAAGAGTGATAGGTTTGATATCTAGAGGGTCAGGGCTAAGTGACAAGAACTTCACTGGGAAGGCGTCAAATCTTAAAAGACAATTTAAAGGCCAGGTCCCCTGGCTCACACCTGTAATCCTAGCACTTTGTGGGGCCGAGGCAGGTGGATTGCTTGAGCTCACAAGTTTGAGGCCAGCCTGAACAAAAGCCAGACCTCATCTGTACTAAAAATAGAAAAACTAGCTGGGTATGGTACCTGTACTTCCTGATACTTGGGAGGCAAGAGGATCACTTGAGCTCAAGAGGCTGAGGTTACCATGAGTTATCTTAATGCCAGGGCACTCAACCCAGGGCAACTGAGTGAGACTCTGTCTTAAAAATAAATAAATAAAAATACAATTGAAAATAATTTTATTTTAAGCTTGCTGAAACTAGTTGAGAGAATTTTTTGAGGGAGCTATAGAAATGGAAGGGCAGTTGGGAGACTCTCAAAGAAGGTTAGGTGAGAAATGCGCTGGAGAGGGAATAAATGTAAGAAACAAGGGCATTAAAATCTGTTTCGGTGGGCTTGGCTCCCATAGCATAGTGGTTGCAGCACCTGCCACATACACCCAGGGAGCTGGGTTTGAACCCGCCCAGAGCAGCTAAACGACAATGACAAGTACAACAAAAAATAGCCGGGCATTGTGGCAGGTGCCTGTAGTCCCAGCTACCTGGGAGGCTGAGGCAAGAGAATCACTCAAGCCCAAGAGTTGAGGGTTGCCGTGAGCTGTGATGCCACAGCACTCTACTGAGGGAGATATAGTGAGACTCTTAAAAAAAAAAAATCTGATCCTTTGGGAGGGTGATGAGACAGGTGAGGATTCTCTACCCAGTTTCCAAATTGGGTACCTGGAGAATGAAGAGCTGTTGATTGAGGAAGAGACCCCAAGCTAGAGGAAGGGGGCAGGTGGGACAGAGGGAAGGTTATTCTCTGACATGCGGAGAACAAAGCATCTCAATGGAGGTGGCCCCTTGACAGTGGGACCTCATGGTCTGCTGCTAACAAAAGAAGGGGTGCTTTTAGTGAATGATTATCATGCAGAAAGTGACCAAAGCCATGGGAATGATTGAGAATCCCCAAGAGGAGGATGTAAGGTATAGAAGGCAGCTGAGTGTGGAACTGAGGGAAGTGCTCAGGTATACAGCCCACTGCAGATGGCAGGACTAAGAAAGGCATGTTAAAGGGAAAACCAGAATCCTCAAAGTGAAAAGAGGGAAATTGTTTTAAAAGGAACGATTCCACTCATCAGTGCTAGATAAGATGGAAACACAGAGATGTCATTGAATTCAGTCAGTTACAGAGTGGTGAGGAGAAAGTCATAGAGTAGTGGGTTGAGGAGTGAAGCAGAGTGCAGACTTACATCAAGATGTCCAGTGTTTGCCAAAAAGAACGAGGATGGTTTTCCAGGTTGAAATTACAGAACAGACCATGTACAGTGGCTCACGGCTATAATCTCAGCACTTTGGGAGGCTGAGGAGGGAGGATTGCTTGAGCCCAGGAGTTCAAGACCAGTCTGGGAGATGTAGCGAGACCCTGTGTCTGCAAAATACGTAAAAACTAAGTGGGCGTGGTGGCACACACTGTAATCCCAGTTACTTGGGAGACTGAGGCTGAAGGATCACTTAAGCCCAGGAGGTCAAGGCAGTGAACTATGATCGTGCCTCTGAACTCCAGCCTGGGCAACAGAGCAAGATTCTGTTTCAAACAAAAAAGAAAAGAAAGAAAAGGAAAAAAAGAAATTACGGAACACAAACTTGGTACTGTCTTTGTGATTGAAAAAAGGGGTGGGTGGGTGTGTGAAACACGTTCTGTTTTGTCCCTTTCCATAAATTACCACCAGGTGGTGCTCATGTCCTAGTCATCACATAATAAAATACCTGATCATTTTCTCCATCCACCCTGCAGAACAACTTCAGCAGAAGGACCACCAGATCCTGCTCTTACTGGAAGAGAAGGAGATGATCTTCCGGGACATGGCTGAGTGCAGCACGCCCTTGCCCGAGGACTACTCTCCAACTCAGAGCCCTAGAATCCTCTTCCGCTCCAACACAGAAGAGGCTCTCAAAGGAGGACCTTTGATGAAAAGTGCAATAAATGAGGGTAATTTACAATTCAGTCCTGCTTCTTCCTGCATCTCCTCCCGGAGTAGTTTACACAATAATATTATCTACCACATTTTACTTTTTTACTGTAAAATGAAGCACATAAGTGAAAAGTTACCCAAAACAAATATTTCACTATAATAAATCATTTTCAGATGAGCATCCTTATAACTTGCCCCCCGGGTCAGGAAATTAAATGCGGCCAGACATCCGCAAGGCCCTATGTGATCCCTGTCTCTGTCACACCTCCCTCCTTGAAGCAAAAGCAGCAGGTACTCTGACTGTCATGAGTAATTGCTTACTTCCATTTCCTCCTAGGTTTGTGGCTCAAGTGCCTATCTCTGGACACTACAGTTTAGTCTTGCTTGGGTTTTTTGATACACACGTTAAGATTCTTAATTTACAGTCCCCATCCCACTGTCTTCTTCTATACAATTTTTCTTTGAAGGTCTGGACTTTTTGACTCAGATACTTTCTCACAGTTTAGATTTTATTCATATAGCAATTTTGTCCTCTGTTTCCTTTATGTGCAAAACTGGATTCTGAGGCTTAATGACTCAGAACGACTCTCTTGGCAAGCTGGGTTCTTTCATAGGAAGGCACAAATTACCTTGTCTCTTTTTTTGTGACACATAAGTAAAGCAGGATAAAAAGATAGATACTTGATTTTCTTTTCCTCCTCCCTTCATTTACTGATTTTACCATTTCAATGAAATGGTTTATGGTCATCTTCAGAAGATGACTTGTACTTTTTAAATATATATATTATAGATTCATGAATTTAAGGATAATTTAATGAGTTTCAAGTCATTGCTATTCTTAACTGTATTAAAAGCTCAAAATGTCCTATATTTGTCAGTGAACACCTCTTTCTTTGGCTTCTGAGTTTTGAAATGATACTTCTCTTTACTTGGATTTCTCAAATTGCCCTACCTTACTTTCTAGAAGATGTCTTTTGGCTGCCTTGGATGTGGCTTCAGAACCCATGTTTCTCCCAGCAAGTTACTCTGCCTTCCCTGTACGCTTTCAGATTACTTAGGCCTCATGTTTATAAGGTTGAAAGTTTTACCTTTAAATTTTGGTAGAATCGCATTAAAATACACACCCTGGGCTCGGCGCCTATAGCTCAGAAGCTAAGGCGCAGGCCACATACACTGGGGCTGGTGAGTTCAAACCTGGCCAGGGCCTGCCAAACAAGAATGACAACTACAACAACAACAACAACAAAAATAGCTGGGTGTGGTGGTGGGTGCCTATAGTCCTTGGAGATTTAAGATACTTTGTTAAGAGGAAGAAACACGAAGAATGTCCTTGAGAAGTACACCCTAAAAAGCACTTATCACATATCTGAGTCTGTAGTTCCAGCCTGTACTTCTTCGGAGGCTGAGGCAAGAGAGTCGCTTAAGCCCAAGAGTTTGAGGTTGCTGTGAGCTGTGACGCCACAGTGCTCTACCAAGGGTGACATAGTGAGATTTTGTCTAAAAACCAAAAATACAAAACCACCGCCGCCACCACCCCTCCCCCTGAGCTGGGACGTTTCTCTGAGCAAGGGGAGTCACCTAATCACTCTTTGGAAACTGCTGGTCATGATCTCTGTACATATTGTATATATCATGAATTTTTTTCTTTCTTTGGAAGATGAGATGTCAGTTTTTCATGTTTCCTTTTTTCCAGTGGAGATCCTTCAGAGTTTGGTGAGTGGAAGCCTGGGAGGCACACTTGGTCAGGCCATCAGCAGCCCCATTGAACTGGAAAACATGGTTGGCCCTATTTGCCTGCCCCGGAGAGCAGAGACCTTTGGAGGATTTGACAGCCATCAGATGAATGCTTCCAAAGGTAAATGGCTCAGGTGCTTTTAGAGGCAAATGAATGACTGTGTGCTAGTAGTTATGTCTTCTCCACCCATTCATCACTAGATGTTACATTGAGGTCCTAAAACACTCAAGAACCTCTGTCAGACCCTTGTTTATTTTGAATAACAAAAAAGATTTTCCTGGAATCTCAGCTAAGCTGTAGCTAAAGCGCATAATAACACTTGTTTTTCCTTCCTGCTTCTAGTTCTTTTCTATCAGGGAAATTATTAATAATCACTTAACTGCCACCAGGTGACTTCCTTCTTTTATGAGCATTAGTAAGATTAGGAAATAACACATCCCCAAGCTATCTATATTGTATTCTTTCCTTGGCACACGTCTGTTTCGCAGCTTTTTTAAAAAAAATACCTATTTGGTTTTTGTTTAGGAAGCGAGAAGGAAGAGGGAGATGACGGGCAGGATCTCAGGAGAACAGAATCCGATGGTGGCCTGAAGAAGGTATTTCTCTCTGAAGTTGCTGTCTGCGAAGCTCCATGACGCTGCCTTCTGAGTTCATGACTGTTGACTGGCATCTTTTTCAGATGCCTGATTTGCTGCTTTTAATAAAATCTTTATTTTCATCAAGGGGAAAGCACATTTTTAAAACAATCAGTACATTTAAGAGTCCCTACATTGTTATTGGCTGTTTGGCTTCGTTGGCTAGAATAGTATGTTTATATTCATAACTCCACCATAGCCCTGGTGGGACCAGTTTCATTAACAGTTTTGTTTCAGATATTTCAAACCTGATCTCTGTACAGGGCTTCAGTAATAAATAGTTCAACCTTTGATCTTCACTGCCTGGCAGTGAGAGGCTGTGGTAAGAACAACAACAACAAAAACTACAGGATAACGTGTGTAGAAAGACACTGCGTTAGGATCTTCATTTTTCAAATGCATGTTTTTTGTCTTACAGGGTGGAAATGCTAACCTCATGTTTATGCTTAAAAGAAACAATGAGGTAAGGACATTCTGAGTTATTTAAAAGAATATGTGTTTCTTATCATTAGGTTAGGAGTATTCATTTTTATTTTTTTGTTACAAACAAGCTAGCACCTGGTTATAATTTCCTTTACCTTTTTCATTTCTTTGGCTCCAGTGTGTACCATCTTGAAATTTTGCCAGTTAGGGAACTGCCTAATAAGATGGCCTCTGCGCTCTGTCCTTAAGCAGCCTCTTACTTAGTCAGCTTTCCCTATACATAGGCTGCAAAGCTCCTTGGTGGTTTCCTTCAGTCTCAGCGTATGGAGTAGAATTTGCAGAAGCCTTTTTTTTTTTTTAATTTTGGGGTTTTTTTGTAGAGACAGAGTCTCACTTTACCGCCCTCGGTAGAGTGCCATGACGTCACAGAACTCACAGCAACCTCCAGCTCTTGGGCTTCCATGATTCTCCTGCCTCAGCTTCCCAAGCAGCTGGGACTACAGGCGCCCGCCACAACGCCCGGCTATTTTTTTGTTGCAGTTTGGTCGGGGCTGGGTTTGAACCCGCCACCCTCGTTATATGGGGCCGGCGCCCTACTCACTGAGCCATAGGCGCCACCCTACAGAAGCCTTTTCTGTAGCACAAACCTAATGCCCACAGCCACAGGTATAAAACATAGGCATTTAATTTATGGGTAACTCTACATAGTAATTTCTTATCCTTTGAATACTCAAAGTTAAGTTTTCCTCTTTGAGTATTGCCTTTGTCTTGACATGTCTTTCAACTATAAAGTAGCTCCGGTGACCTTCCAGGTAGAAGTCAGATTCTGATGCAGGTCTGTGTTCCCTTTCTTCTACTGAGTTCTGCTCACCCTGAAGGGTAACCACACCACTTCCACTCAGCTCCCTCCTCAGCCCCTCCCCTGAGATGATCTTCGGGTCACTGTCACCTCCACAGTACATTCTGAGCATTTGGCTTTGTGTGTCTCCAGAGTAGACTCAGATATGTGATAGATGCTTTTTAGGGTGTACTTCTCAAGGATGTTCTTTGTGTTTCTTTTTCTTGCTCTTAACATAATATCTTAAACCTGGGAGGAACTTTGTTGATATGGAAGTCTTGAGTACAGTGGTGTTCTGGAGGAATGCCCTTCCATGTGCTCATCTTTAAACAACACAAACCTAGGCTTACATGGCCTGCTTGCTGCCCAAAAGATATTTGGTAGTTGGTGTTTCTGTTGGGCAATTCTTCCCCTGCATTTAGTAAGAAGAGTCAAGGTGAGAAGCAATTAAAGACCAGTGTGTTTTCAGGCATTCCAGTATGGACTACATAGTGAGTCACACAGGGCTCTGTGGCTCCCCTCCCATAAGGGATACAGAATATTCTTAAAAAAGCTAAGCCCAGTAATTACCTTATTGTGTTTTGGTTTTAAATGATTTTAGTATCATAAAAGGAATACATATTCATGGTAGAAAAGTAACATCCTTTTTTTATATTTTCAGCCTTTCCTTCTACATAATGTAATTCACATGTCTGAGTTGCACGTTGTGTGTAAAAACAGTTTTACACAGTTTGTATTGACACTTGCTAGAACTTCACGTACTGCTTTTTGCTCGTAACGCACATTAAAAGCATTTCCCCTGAGTGCGTTTGTATCAGAAGCATGCCGCTGAACAGCTGCTTGTCATTATGTTGTGTACCATAATCTGTTTAATCTTACTGGTAGTTAATTCTTTTTCTACTTTCTTATTTTTAAATAATTCAGTCAAAAACATTCTTGTACATACCTTTTTGGCACAGCTCTTTAATTATTTATCATGCTGGATTGGAAGTTGCTGAAAGGAAGTTACTCAGCAACCCATCCCATCAGATACAAGAGTGTATCTGATACTTTGACCCATCCCATCAGATACAAGAGTGCCCGTGTCCGTCTTACTGTCACCAACATTGTCATCATTTTTTAATTAACATTTGGTTAGTCAGATAAGTTTAAATGGCATTTCTTTATTTTGCATTGATTGGATTTTAAATAAGGTTAAATCATCTTAATATGTAATTGCCCATTTGTATTTCTTTTATAAATGGCTGGCTTACGTTCCTGGCCCATCTTTCTACGTTTTTTTGTCCATATTGATCTGTGAGAGCTTTTTTTTTGTTTCTTTGTTTTTTTGTTTTTGGCCAGGGCTAGGTTTGAACCTGCCACCTCTGGCATATGGGACCAGCGCCCTACTCCTTGAGCCACAGGTGCCACCCCAGTGAGAGCTTTTTTAAATCAAGAATTTTTTTTTCATTTGACTTTGTGTTCACATTTGTCCTTTGCCTTTTAATTTTACATTTTTACATAGTAAATTTTGCAAAAACATTTTTGTGTGGTTTCTTCTATTGCTTCTGTGTTTGTAAGGCTCCCTGTTTCAAGGTCAGAAAACATTCTCTTAGGATTTCTTATAGCACTTGCATGATTCATTTTTTACCCATAACATTTTCATCTATTTGTTTTTTCTGGAAATTTAGCCAATTTTCTCAGAGCAGTTAATTCTTCCTCATCGATTCCACATGCTACTTACCGTGAGGGATGTTTTCTAGATTTTCTGTTAGATTGTATGTATGCCATTTGTATGCTGGTCACTTTAAATAATGAAAGCTTTGTGATATATTTCAAAGCGTTCTGCTAATCCCTCCTACACACGGTTGTTTTGTTTGGTCTTTTGCTTTTCTTGGCTGCCTGTACTCACTTATTCTCTGTGGGGTTTTCAATTTGAAAATATTTCTGGAAGGGTAGTGCCTGTGGCTCAGTGGATAGGGCACCGGCCCCATATACCAAGTGTGGTGGGTTCGAACCCCGTCCCCAGCCAAACTGCAACAAAAAAATAGCTGGGCATTCTGGCAGGTGCCTGTAGTCCCAGCTACTTGGGAGGCTGAAGCAAGAGAATTGCTTAAGCCCAGGAGTTGGAGGTTGCTGTGAGCTGTGATGCCACAGCACTTTACCAAGGGCAATAAAGTAAGACTCTGTCTCTAAAAAAAGAAAAAAGGAAATATTTCAGGAAAATACAGGCATGTCATTGTATTTTAAGGATGCTGCCTTATCAGATGACCCATGTAGTGTGATGGACTCTGAAATGAACGTTCCCACTTTGTTCCTTTTGCAGCAGCTTGTCCAGAGCATCGTTCATCTCCACGAGCTCCTGAGCACTCTGCAGGTGCGTGGTTTCTCTCACCCATGTGCCTCCTCATGTAGAGAACAGCTGTAAAGAGACCATTGTTGGCTTGGGTCTTTGAGTTTTATATGTTGCTTCTCTAGATCCTTAGTCTAGAGAAGACTAGCTCTTGTGAGAAAAAATTGCAGAATGCAGGGGTTAGAATACTGTCAACCGTGAAAGACTAGAATTGGTGAACAACTGGTAGGCTGTGGCTACAACCATTCCACAAAGCTCAGAGTGCTCACATGCATTCAGGAGATCATTTTACTCTCAAGCCTTGTGGTATGATTGTGAGTTTGCGAATTCTTTCTCTCTCTGATAATTTGGATAGGGTGGCACTCCCTGAACAACTACTACTGAGTTAGTACTTCCTGGGAACATCCTCAGATTCTGCTCACGTCCTTTCTTAAAGACCTAAACTGTCTCGTTCCCACCTTCTCCCACCTCCAAAATACACCCATGCCCCTTCACCGCAGGCAGCGTGTCACCGGGTTCAGCAGCTGAACTCCTGCTCCTGAGGCCCCTGTTTGATAAAACTGCCTACAGTTGTCCTGGAGCATTTGAATCCAACCAGCTTGAAAAGCAAGGAGGGAGTCATAGTCCCTCATGATGCCAGGTTTCCCCACTGTGGGCTCAGGAGGCGTCCCCAAGGTTGCCTGTCCTTCCTCCCAGCCAGAGTGGCACAGCTCGCCTCTGTGTGTTCCCAGGGTGTGGTGCTGCAGCAGGATAGCCACATCGAGGACCAGAAGCTGCTGCTGAGTGAGAGGGCGCTCACCCGGAGCCTGTCACGCCCCAGCTCCCTCATTGAGCAGGAGAAGCAGCGCAGCCTGGAGAAGCAGCGCCAGGACCTGGCCAACCTGCAGAGGCAGCAGGCACAGCTCCTGGAGGACAGGCGCCGGCGTGAGCGTGAGTGGGAGGCCCGTGAGAGGGAGCTGCAGGAGCGGGAGGCCCGTCTGGCCCAGCGTGAGGAGAAGGTGCAACGGGGCCAGCAGGACCTGGAGCGGGACTGGGAGGAGCTCCAGCAGAGGAAGGGTGCCTACCAGTGCGACCTGGAGAGGCTGCGGGCCTCCCAGAGGCAGCTCGAGAGGGACCGGGAGCAGCTACGGCGGGACATGGCAGAGCGGCTCAGCCAAACGCAGGTAGAGTGGGGCCTGTGCCAGGTAATGGCACTCCCTGCAGGCAGGCGGGGGCAGAGGGTTGGCCACCTGAGGACCCTCTGTATGCCCATCTCTGTGAGAAAGGGAGCAGAAAAAGGAACCCTGCTACTGCAGGTCTTTGTTTTATCCTGAAGGGGGAGAGGGGAGAAAGCAAGTCTTTTTCTGCTCTTTATATCTCTAAGGGGAGAAAGGACATGGCTGGGCCCAGGGGATGGGGGCGGGGTGGGGGCGGTGTAAGTGGACCCTTGGAGTTGACCGGCACTTCCCTCATTCGCCGCCAGTGTAGGCCAGAGTAGCCTCGGCATGTCCCAGAGCTCTGTACCCACTGCTCTGTACCACCCAAGAAACCAGCCGTGGCCGTCACTGAAGGAACTTGCAGCCTGGTGGAGAAACACTAAGGAGAGAGGAGGGCCCATAGTCTCGGGATAGCAGGAAATGGCTCTGGTGCCAGTCCTGGAAGAGCCCGTGGGGTCAGCTAGAGAGGAAAAGCTCACCCAGCAGGTGGCCACCGCTCTGGTGGGTGATACTCCCACCCGGGATGTTTCGGCAGCTGGGCCTGGCGCGGGTCCCGGTCTGCCTTGCTGCGTGGAGGAAACCTGCCTTTCTCTGTGGCTGAGGCTTCCATGAGAAGGCCTTGCCCTGGTCCCCATAGTGACTCCGAGTTCATCTCAGTGTTGTTCCATGGTTACTCTGGAACGCAGACACTTGAAGCAGGTGGAGAGCCTGGGTGTACACAGCTCTGCCTGTCTTTAAAATACGTATCATTTTGTCATTGGTTTGATTGATTGCCCTTGGACCATGAAAGAAAATTAGACTGACATCTTCCAGAGCAGGGGGCAGTTTTAACCTTCTGCATGGGTTTTTGAATATATGATCTGGGAGCAGCAAATGCTCTCTCTGCATTGCTTTTTTTTTTTGGTTTTTGGCCGGGGCTGGGTTTGAACCCACCACCTCTGGCATATGGGACTGGCGCCCTACTCCTTGAGCCACAGGCACCGCCCTCTGCATTGCTTTTTATGGCATAAGGATGGAGTCCACCCCTACCACAGTAAAACCACTGGGCCTCTGGCAAAGGAAGGAACCCAGGAACAGAGAGCACAGATGAGTTGATGCTCTTTATCTTTGGTTTCGCCTTTGACCAGGATTTTGGTGTCGGCTTGGCAACTCAACTCCATTTACCCTCTAAACTTAAAAAGAACCTGAGGCTTCTGTAATTGCTTTGCCCAGAAATAATTATCTGTATCCCTGTCTAAATCAGTCTTAAAATAAGTAGATTTCGTTGTTTACTCCAGGAATGGGAGTTCTTTTCTAAGCTACCTTGCCAAAGGTACTATTAATTCTTTATGATGCTGGAGTTAGTGTATGCAATAAAAATATTAATGGTAGCAAAGGTGATATTTTCGTAGGTACTGTAGGGCTGTAAATGAAGCTGAGACACTCTGATTTTGCAGTTGTCCTGTGGCATCTGCAGAAGTGGGTAAGCACCCAACCAGCACGCCCAGTTGAGTTCAGCTGGTGTGCACGGCAGGGTGTCGGGGTGCTGATGGCCCCAAGGTCAAGCCCCTTCTCTTGAATGTGTGCAGGTTTCACATCAACACACCAAGCTGATGAGGATCCCATCCTTCTGTCCCAGTCCTGAGGAGTCCCCCTTGCCATCTGCACCTTCAGTAGCCAAGTCAGGGTCGTTGGACTCAGAACTTTCAGTGTCACCAAGAAGGAACAGCATCTCTCGGACACATAAAGATAAGGTGCCTTTTCACATACTGAGTTCAACTGGCCAGCCAGACAGAGCACCAGGAGGGCAGAGCCAGGCCCCAGCGCCCACCTCAGCCCCCACCCGCCTGTTTGGGTTAGCTAAGCCAAAGGAGAAGAAGGACAAGAAAAAGAAGAGCAAAGCCAGCCGCTCGCAGCCCGGCGGTAAGTCCCCACGCCCACCCTCCCTGTGGCCATGGTGTCCATACACGCTGAAGAGAGGGTAGATCTGAGTGCCACGGGGGATTTTAAAAGGTGCAGCACAGATGTGTGAAGCCAACTGTCACCTTCTCACTAAACCCATTTGCTGAGAACATGAACCCAGAGGAACCCACTCTGTGAGGCACATGTACAGAGAGGACGGGTGTCTGAGGCGCTGCCCAGCTGAGGGACTGGAGCTCACCTACGTGGAGTCATCCAAGTCCCTTCTGCCTTTCCAAGCCTGGCCTAGTAAACAGTAACAACAGCTAGCATTGGTGATCCAGTTCTCAAATGACCGTGATACCAACGCTGTTAACTCCAGGGGAAAGGAGGAACCCAAAGGCCAGAGGTTCACTGGTGTGCCGGCGGTCACAGGCCCGGGTTAACTCACACGGCATGTTCCATGTCTGTGCTCCAGTTTCTCTGCGTCTTCCTGGCCCTCCATCTTGCGACTGATTGATCTCTCCCTTGTGTGTGGGAGGTTAAAGAGAAATTTATATTTTTCTAGGCGTGTTTAGAAATATGAATTCTGGTATTTATTGTAAAAGTTAAAAAGAGCATTAGTGAAAAAAATCAGTAAGGACCTCAGTCAGTTTGGATCCCGTTGTATGGACGGTGACCTGCCTGTGAGGCCCAGTCACCCATTCTCATCACAGAAGACTTGGGTTGGGGAGGAAGTTAAGTGAAAAGAACATTTTTTTTCTGAATTTCTTTTCTTTCTTGGTTTTCACTTTTGCAGATGGTCCTGCAGAAGTATCGGCTGAGGGTGAAGAGATTTTCTGCTGACCCTTCTCCCTACTGAGGCAGCCGCTTCCTGGCCCTGGCCAGGGGTTCCCAGCCTGCCTCTCCTGCTATTCACGCATGCATGAGTCTCTTACACTGGATACCCACTGCTCCTCAGTGTCCGGGCTCTGGACAAAAGGAACAGATAGTGTTGAGTGTCAGGGTGGGGAGGGAGGCCCAGACTCTGCTTCGGCTGTGGCTTGTGGCTGCCGAGGACCTGCTGTTAGGGCTGGCACTACTCGAGGTGCTACACTAAAAGTAGGGACCCCAGAAGTGCAAGCAATGGTTCTGGACATGTCAGGAATTCCTAAAGGCTCAAAGAGCATTGCCAAATGAAGTCTGAAGCTCTTTTATTTGGGGGAACACAACCAAAACCAGACAGCAGGTAGTTTGTACTTTATCTGTGTATGTATACGGTGACCTGTCTGCATACACACGTGGAGCATGCCAGAAGTCTACGCAGTCCACACCGGATGTCTGGTTGGCTTGGCTTGGCAGCAGGGGAATGCCTGGTCTACCCAGTAGCCCCTGGGTGCTCAGTGCTTCGCCTGGGAGATCTCAGAGACTGGTTCCCTTTAAGCCCACCCCGTGCACACATCATCCCCCCTCTTTTTTTTTTTTTTTTTCATGTATTTCTCATTTCATTTTAGAAGGGATGACAAACATTTGTGAAAACAGAGGAGGTGTAATGTGTATAAAACATGTGGTCTGCACCTTGACCTCAGTGTTTCAGGTATTACAAAAAGTGTCTCATTTTCTCATCAAATACAGGAGAAACATCCTGACTTTCCGAGATGTCTGCCCACATTTTCTGGGCACACATGAAGTAGAGAAGCCACCTCACCATTTTCCCTGCAGTGTGACACTTTCTGGTTGTCAGTGACCACTCAGTAGTGGCCAGAGCCTCCTGGCAAAGTTCCTGAGCCCTCACAGGCTCCCCCCAGGGCAGTTGCTGCAGCCTGGCCCAGCCGGAGGAGTGCGCTTGGCAGCACACAGTGTGAGGGCAGCCCACTCTTCCCTTGGCTTTGCTGTGCCATCTTCCCCTCCGAGACCGTGCAGGAGCTGTGCCCTGTGTCCCCAGCAAAGTTGCCCTGCCCCACGCCAGGACAGTTGGCTGAGAAATAGGTTCAGGTACAGGGTTGAGCCCTGGTGTCCAATTTCTCCAGGTACCGACCCAGAGGGGCTGGCACAAGAAGAGTCAGAAGCCCTCTGCAAAATTTGGTTACTTAAGGGCAGTTAAATCAAAAGGTCTGCTGGGGAGTTGCACTCACCCCGGGAGAGGGCGCCGTGCTGCCTGCTGCCGCTTTGCTTTTCTCTTCTCTCCACTGTGTTGTGGTCTGAGTTGGCTTTGAGACTTCTCACCAGCTGGTGTCTGCAGGACACTTCATTGGTAACGCTTCCTCTGAGGCTCCTTGTGCCACAAGGGAGACCTTGGCAAGTCCTGTGCTTCACACGTGGCCTTCAGTTTCTGCTTTCTGTCCCTCAGAAGCATGGGGCTTTGAACATACTTTAAAAAAAAACAAAACAAAACAAAACAAAAATATCTGTAACTTGGTGCTTGTCGAAGAATTGCAAGCTGGCCTTGCTGATGGAGATATTTATCTTTCAGTTTATTTGAAAGAGGTCTGGTTTTAAATTTGTAGCCTAGATTTATTTTATTTATTGTGTGTGTGTGTGTTTGTGTTTCTAAGGGTTAACCAATACTAGTCCAGCAGTTTAAACTGTCTGATCAGTGCTGAGAATGCAGCGGCGGCCAGCACTGCTCACTCGGCAGTGTCCATCAAAGTGCCTTGAAGGCCCAGGTGGAATGTAAGGGTTGAGGGAGGTCTCCATGCCCTTCTCTGTCCCCCCACCTCATTCTTACATCACGGTATGTCTTCCCCCTCATTTGAGAATTAAGAAACTTGCCACCTAACCTACCTTTACCTGTTTTTGTCATGAAGTGTTCCTACCCTTTAGAAATAGACTTTAAGACCAAACCCAGCTGATTTTCTATTGAAACCATAGTGTATTTTCTCAAGGACTCTAAACAGCAAAAGTTGTATGTGTTTTCACCAGTCATAGAACTCCAGGTTGCGGATGAAACCTGTCATATCTTGGTTCATCTCCACCGTAGGGCTCAGCAGGCTGTCCTTGTCACTGGCTCTGAGTTCCTTACCTGGGGTTTGCAGGACAGTGTATGCAGGCCGGGCATGGTGGCTCACGCCTATAATCCTAGCACCCTGGGAGGGTGAGGTGAGAGGATCACTTGAGCTCAAGAATTTGAGGCTTCAGTGAGCTTTGGATAGACCACTGTACTCTAATCAGGGTGATGGAGCAAGACTCTGTTTCAATCCCCCCAGCCCCAAAGAAGACCTGCATTTCTTCCCTGTGTATGTGGAGGCCGGATAACCCTGTTCTCCGGGTTTGAAATGATACGGGGGCTGGGGTCAGTGCTGATGAGATGACTTCCACCCACATTCTTCACAAAGTGCTGTGGATGCTGTAAGTTACCATCTGTTGTCACACGGTTTGATGTTGATGTTAAAGTGTCTTCTACTCTCAAGTAGCTGTGATGTGGAACTTGGTGGTTCTGGTAGTCTTTTTTTAAATGGAGATTTCACCTCTGCCCACTCCATTAACTTAAAACGATTTGGTGAGGTTCTGGTTGGACATGTTGAGAATTAGAAGAGTCCCTTGAATTTCCCCCAAACTTCATCTGGAAATATAGCTCACAGTGCAGAGAGCTGCTTACCAGGAACCGTGCTTTCATATACCTCTGCCATCTCTTCCTCCCTTTTGAAATTGACCTCTACAGGATTTGTTGTGCTTGGGGAGTTACCTGGATTGTGACTGCTCGTGCTTTGCTTGTGACCTTGAGGATTGCTCTGGTGACTGAGGCTAAACCCCTGTCTGATTTCCTCTCCCATGAGAAGAAGTGGCCTTCTAGGTGACACAGATCAACGTCCCCACACTGTTTCCACACAAGGAACCCCGGTCTCCATCAAGCTAAAGAAACCAGGTGCCTGAAATTGTGCTTAAGTTTTGGGGGGCAGATAGAGACACTATTCAGTGTCCCCAGGTTTCCAGAACCTAGTAAAGGTTCTTAAGAATATTTCATCTTACCTTGCGTGTATCATCTCAGTAGTTGTCATCCTAGTCAGGTGACATGCACTTTAAATGCTCTCATAAGTTGGCTTCGTTTTGAGACAATCAAAATGTGTTTTCTTAGAAAATGAAGAGGGTTAAAACATGCAAATTGCCATATTCAACCTTTGCCAACCTCTACCCACAAAGAGAGCAATCTGTGGGGAAAACATCCTTAGCAAGATTTTTTTTGAAAAGGTACGAATCTTACCTTTTTCCCTTTCTGTGTCTCAGGATAGTACCACTCAGTCATCCCTTTGCTGATTTTCTCCCTTGTTTGTTATCTTCTCAAGCCCTCAATATTAGTAAGCACAAAATTTTGAGACCTTTATTGTTTCTTTATTAAAAGGAAGGGACAGATGTTGGCATGCAAGGGTTTAATTAAATATATCCTGCCTTAAAGGGTGGCACCATAATCTTAAAGGCCAGAACATGATCCAGAAGTTGCTATCCAAAAAAGTACTTTAGATTTCATTCTTTTGTCTTTTTGTCTCTAAAGCTCCTTTTCTATAGCCAGTTCTTTCTTCCCAAGGATTTTGGTGTTTGCATTGGCGCCGATGGTGGGTGGCCAGTTTGTGCCAAGAAGACAGCAGGCTCCAGGAGGTAGTCCTGGTGAGGGGGCCTCAGTGGCCATAAAGGAGGTGACTCTGAGGTGACCCCAGACACTGCAGAAGGTATCTGCCCTCCGTGCTTGGATGCCCCTGACACATAGAAACCTGAAAGTAACCCTTTGCCTGAAATGGTGACAAAGCCTGCAGGAGATACATGTGCCTTGCCTCTGCCTGCCTTGGGACCGTCATGTTAAGTCTGTGAGAGAAAGGAGAGGGTAAAGAGTTTGTTTGAGTTTTGTTTTTAATTTTTTTTTTTTTCCAATGTAGCATAACATTCCTAGTTAACCAGAGCCTTGGAATCTGCCTGCTGGCCAGGTTTTGAAAAGTATTTTAATGCTGCCATAAAAGGAATAAAAAGAGAGGGGTGGGAGAAAAAAAGGCATCTTTCCACATATTCATCTAACTTAATTGTCAAAAAGTTGACAGGTTATGAATTGTTTCTCCATCTCACTAAGGTTTAAATGTCAGCAGCCCCCACTGCTAAGTGTCCCTTGCCACACAGTGAGTGACCTGCCCTAGAACAAGGTGGGACCCTCCTGTGCTGCAGACCAGAGGAGCTTCTGCAGGAAGCACAGACCCTGTTCACCCCCAGACTTCCCTGGCGTGAACGTGATCCTGCCTTTCATCACCACCGGACAGGATGTACAGTCCCAGGGCACGGGACGTGCCCAGCTAGTTTGCCTTTGGTTCAGGTTTAACCCTGTGCTTTCCTGTGTGTTGGTTACCCGCACAGGCTCACAGAGGAGACGCAAGCGAGGGCCTGCAGTAGGGTCATCAGGACACACCTTATACCTCTGCCCTCATTGCTTCTCTCCAAATGCTATATGAACAGTGCTGTGCTGAATCCTATCAAAAGATGGGTCAGAACCCAAATGCTGTGTAATTAATTTGTAATTATGTACAGAGTGAAGCAGTTTATGTAAGGATTTTTTTCAGTGTGTGTGCTGGAATTTTGCCACAACATACTGGCTTTTTATTTATCTTCCTTTCTAGTTATTGGCTTCAGACTCTTGTAAAGTCCCCCTCAACCCTTTCAAAAAAATAAATTTCCTTTGAAGTCTTGATTGTCGCTGTGAATTACTCCTGTTCCTGGTAAAAGGGAGACTCCCTTCCCCAATTCTGAGGAGAGCCTTCTCCCCAGTGACAAGGTTCCTGTGCCTCTGGGAAGGGAAGGAGAGGACTTCTGTACCAGCAGCCGCTGGGAACCTGTCATTCTATCTTGAAGCAGGGCTCCAAATCCAGAGGTGATCAGTTAGCCCTGAAATTATAGGGTTTGTATTTCCAGGTAGATCTATGCAGTGAGTATGTCTTTGCTGTAGAATTCTCGAGCCTTAATGTCAGTTCACCTTTCCTTGCCCACTTTCTCCATCTTGGACCCAGACACGAGCAGCTGCCAAAAGCTGATTCAAGAAGAAAAAGCCCTCCTTGCCTGTAGCTCCGTGGTGGTGTACCCAGGCTGATCTCAGGAGCTGGGCCTTCCCAGAAAATGTTAAAATACACCGTATGAGCTATCACAGGATCCACGGCATCCTTTCCTAACCTGCTGGCTGCTTGTCTGCGCCTGAGCTTTCTGGATTGGTAGAAAGGCGTCTTACATCCTAGCGGGCATTACAGAACTGCACGGCCTGGGTAACGCAGAGAGAGTGGGCGCTGCTGCCTGGAATCTTGGCTCTACCACTTTTTAGCTCCCTGCCCCACCCCCACCCTGCAACCAAAAAGAATAAAGCCTGCCAGGCTGCCAAGTGTCTCCTTTTCCACTTGGAAGTGCACAGATTTCTTAACAGTCTGGACAGCTGCCTCCCCAAGAGCCAGTGAAACACTGGTCCCTTTTTTACACCCACTTGCTGCCCTTAGTTGTGCCCTACCCCACTGGGCAGCCCATCCTGGCTGGGGTCCACGGTAACCCTCGTCCCACTGAGACATCCTCAGCTGGGCAAGTGGAGTGATTCCCATGGCCTCTGTCCTCCGCTCTCCTCTGTGTTGGTCCTGAGCCAGGGACAGGCTCTGTCTGGGAGGCAAGAGAGCAAGAAAGTTCCATTCTTCTCTTTCAGAGGCACAAAGCAGGGGGCTGGAGATTACTAGACAGCCACTCAGTAGGGTTCAAGTCTTCGCCTACTCCCTGGGGGAGGCTGCTGTGCCCAGGGCCTCTGCCACAGCATAAACATGTTCACCAAGCGGCTTGTACAAAAGTGGCCACTTTTGTTTGAAGGTCCCACATCCCAAGGAAAGCCCATGCTCTGGAGGGACATCCATCAGCTGGCCAGGCAGCTGTGGCTCTGTGGGAAGGAGCACAAGTGACCCTGCGTCAGGATGGACATATAAACCAGGATCAGGGAGAGGACATTAGGAAGCCAGAAAAACCAACAGCCCAGGCTCAGTGTCTATAGCTTGAGCGGCTAAGGCACCAGCCACATACACTCGAGCTAAGCGGGTTTGAATCCAGCCCGGGCCCCCCAAACAATGACAACTACAACGAAAAAATAGCCGGGCGTTGTGGCAGGTGCCTGTAGACCCAGCTACTTGGGAGGCTGAGGCGAGAGAATCGCTTAAGCCCAAGAATTGGAGGTCGCTGTGAGCTGTGACGACATGCTACCAAGGAGAACAGCTTGAAGCTCTGTCTCAAAAATAAAAGCCCAGGGAAGAGCTTCTGGGGAGAGGACATGCCACATGCAGGTCTGGAGACTGCCTCAGAAGCAGGAGGAGGGTGGCAGCTTTGCAAAGGCTCCCACCTGGGACCCACCCTGCACGCTGGCACCTCCCTGTTCTTGGATTCTTAAAAGATTTTTTTTTTTTTTTTAGAGACAGTCTCACTTTAACACCCTCACCATCGTGTCACCGCAACCTCCAATTCCTGGGCTTAGGTCATTCTCTTGCCTCAGCATCCGCAGTAGCTGGGACTACAGGCACCTGCCACAAGGACTTGTTGAAATCTGTTTGGCCTGGGCTGGGTTCTAACCCATCACTGGCCCCTCATTATATGGGGCTAGCGCCCTACCCACTGAGCCACAGGCGCCGCCCAGATCCTTTGTTCTTTAAATGGTCCCAATTTCTTCAGGGTCACAGCCACAGGCAACCCACAGGGTGTGCTGGAGGGATTCCTACCTGGCACTCCCTGCCACCCCTGTGGGTATCCCCCCGAGGGCCCAAGAGGAGTCTCCGGCAGGGGAGGGAGGGTGTGCCCCAGATGTGAGGAGTGTGGCCCCAGGGCAGTGCCCTCTACCTCTGGCTCCCAAGCCAGCTGCCTCTGCAGGGCCCAGGGGCCTCTCAGTATCCAAGTTCTAGGCAGCACAGGCCTCCTTTCATGTGGTAATTGGGAGACTCTCCTCCTTCCTGAGAAACGGGACACCAAGGCCTCAGTAGAACTGAGGGGAGGGGACCAGCCAGCTGAGAGCCAGCCCTGCTCTTCCTCTGGCCTTCCTCACCCCTTCTCTTGTCCCTGAACTTCCCACTCCACCCCCAGCTTGCAGAGCAGGAGCTGGACAGTTGCCTGGACAACCTCAGTTCTTCCCAAGCATTGCCTGGGTTTCTGTGGCTCCAAAAAGAAGGACTCTGGTCCTGTGAAACAGTGCGGCCCTGACATAGGAGAGCTACAGACAGGCGGAGGCCAAGAGGCCATGCAGAGTGTGCCAGGTTGGGCCCAGACTCCGCTGAGTGACCCTGGACAAGCTAATAGACCTCTGTCTGCATTTCCTCTTTCAAACTGGCCTGATGTGGGCACACGTACCTTGTGGATCAGTCGTGATGATCAGAGGAGAGCGTGCTTGGTGTTAGGGAGCTCTGGGGCAGTGTCAAGTGGCCCTGGGTTCTCCTGTCCCATGGAGGAGAGCTCCTGGGGTAGATTCCACCTTCTCCTTCTGTCTGGACAGCACCAGAGGACAAGCTCAGGGTGTCTCTTGTCTCTGGCCTCTGTGCGGGCTGAGCTTGGGTCGGAGCACCCATCTTCCCTTCTTTTACCCAGGGAAGCCCTCCCTGACAGCCAAGGCAACCCTGGCCCACCTTTCCTCCTGCCCCTCAGCACCTGGGTAGGTCTGCCGCTACCCAGACAAGACGACTCAGTCCTCCCCAACCCTGCTGGCCAGGCCTCTCCACAGCTGGCCTCAGGCTGGGACAACAGTGAGCCCCAATGCCCCTGCTCACCAAAAGTGGGCAAGAGGCCCCTTTGTCCATACCTGTTTTCCAAGGCTGGGGTACTGGGAAGAAAAGACACTCAGGAGCCTGGAAGTGGCAGGAAGTAGCCACCACTTCTCTGCCAGCAGGGCCAAGTCTGGAAGGGGATGTCATTTCCAGCTTTTTCAATCACCCAAGGCCTGCACCAGGGCCTGGAACAGCAGCTCAGCCACGCCCCAGCTCCCACCAACAATGGTGGGGCTGTCCCCCAGGAGCTCTCTCGCCCTCTCCCACTGGGATGAGGGCAGCTCTTGGAAGGTAGGCTGGCCAAGCCCAAGCAGCTGGATCTGGAAACAGACTCAAGTTGACACCCGTGGGCCCCTCTCCTTGTGTCCTGAGACAACATGCTTGGCCTCTCAGAACTATGGCTTATTAGCAAAATAGGGATAATGGCACCTACCCTACCTACCCTACACAGTTATTGTAAGAAAAAACATATATATACAACTCTTTCTTTCTGCTTGGCAGGGAGAGAAGGAAAACAGGAAGGCCCGACCTGGATTAATGTGCGTACCTGCTTCCCTAACGGGGGTCTGACAGGTGTGAGCATTTACTATGACTTGGGGGATGCCAGATGGTTTCAGAGTCATCTGGGTCAAAGAAAGTTTGTCCATGTTTGGTTTTCTTAGAGTACGTTCTCTTGGGCCTCAGGGTTCAGGAGAAGCAGGAGCACTCACTGACAAGAAGCCCACAGGATTGTGATCTTGTGAACCCTGAACATCACGAAGTGGGTTGAATCTCCCCAATGGTGGGTGATCACACCAAAGCTCCTGGCGGCACCAGTCCACTTCCCACCTTCTGATAGGAAGACCTGAGATTTTCCCCTTAGACCAGTGTTTTTCCAGAGGGTAGTCATTAGATCCCCTGCTTCAGAATTATCTGGGCTGCGCATCTCTGCATATCTCTGGACCCAACCCCACATTTAATGAGTCAGTGCTTGGAGGGAGGGAGCCAGGGAACTTTTGAGTAACACCCTGAGGGTTATGTGTACTAAAGCTTGAGAGCTGCTGGAATGCCTATGCCCTGATGCAGTTTCCTCTTGGACATGAGTTTGAACTACAAGGACACTTGAGTTCTTGCAAACAAAAGAAGAGCAAAAATATAGCATTCTCAGGATACAAAACCTACCTATATGGAGGGACTTCACATACATGAGTTCCACAGGGTCAACTGTGGGACCTGGGAGTACGAGTGGGTTTGGCATATGTCAGGATCCTGGAACCAATACCCCTACAGGGGATTGCAGAGGAAGGAGGGAACCAGGTGAAGCCAAGGTAAAGCAAGAATCCTGCCAGGATGGGAGGAAGGGTGGAGAATCCTCAAAGAACTCAAAAGAGACCTTCTATTTGATCATTTGACCCTGCAATCCCATTACTAAGTAACCACTCAGAAGGAAAAAAAAAATCATTTTATCTTAAGGACATTTGAACTAGATTCACAGCTCAATTCAAAATCGCCAAGATGTGGAAACAACCCAAGTGCCCATCAACCCATGAATGGATTAATAAACTGTGGTGTATGTATACCACTGAATACTATTCAGCCATAAAAACACACGGAGGCTTTACATCTTTTATATTAACCTGGATGCAATTGAAACACATTCTTCTTAGTAAAGTATCACAAGAATGGAAAAGCATGGGAGGCTGAGTTGGAGACCAGCCTGAGCAAGAGAAAGACCCCATCTCTACTAAAAATAGGAAAAATTAGCCATGCATTGTGGCAGGCAACTGTAGTCCCAGCCACTTGGGAGCCTGAGGCAAGGAGATAGCCCAACAGTTTGAGGTTGCTGTGAGCCAGGGTGCCACACCCAGGGCACAGAGTGAGACTCTGTTTCAAAAAAAAGTGAAAAAGCAAGTATCCAATGTACTCAAAAGTAATATGAAACCAATAGACAAACACGTACATTCCCACACAAGAGAAAAATTCAATTCAATTCACATGGGGGGAGGGGGAAGGAGGAAGGATTGGTGTTCTCCCACTTCATGGGCACAACATAAGGGTATATGGCACAATCCTGGATGAGGGCCACAACTACATAACAAATGCAAACACTGCAACCTAATCATTTGTACCCTCACATTAATCTGGAGAAAAAAAAAGAATCCTGCTAGGAGTTCCCACTTCCTTGGAGCAGTGGGTGCTTTCCACTCTGCAAAAACAAGTTCCCTGGGGGAGTCCTGCCCTGCAAACCCTTCTCCACCAGCATCCTGACTGTGCATAAATGGTGGTGAGCAACAGCTTGACTTTGGGCAAGGCATTGAGCCTCAGCGCCTTCTTCACCTGCCATGTAGAGATGATACGCCCTCAGAGGCCTGCGGTGATGACACAGTGACAGGACGGAGCACAGAGTAAATGCACCACGGATATTTCCTCCCACTGCTGTTTGTATAGACCTTGTCATGAAGGGCCAAGTGGCCTTGAGCATATCACATCCACAAAATGGGCTGGTTCTCAGCCTTTGGCTGCACGTTAGAATCACCTGGGAGAGATTTAGGCCTCGAGACGCCCAGGCCACACCTGAAGGGGGGTCACATCAGAACCTTTGGGGTGGGACCCTGAGAGCAGGGCATTTTGGTGCTCTCAGGTTTTGGCATAAAGCTGAGGTCGAGACCCCCTGGATGGAAACAGTGCCCCTGAGAGGGGCATAGCCTACGAGGGCCTGGCCTGGACTTACAGGAGCATTCCCAGGGCCTCCAGAAGCAAGGAAGGATGATGGGCAGAGACATGCACGGGGCTGCCTGCAAGTCTCAAATTCAGGTGCCAACCTCAAGCTGACTTTCCCCAGAGAGTCTAGGCCACCTTTACCCCAGTCCACCTGCCCCTTCACCCCTACATCCTCTCCCATCCAACCTAGACCTCCAATATTAGCCATAGTTCTACAAGGGCATTGTCTTAACATTTTTAATATTATTGTAATTCATATTCTCTAAACAATATATGGTAAGAAATATTGAAATTCATATTTTAAACTTTTCTTTTGAGACAGAAAGAAAAGTTTGTCACCCTTGGTAGAGTGTCATGGTGTCATGGCTCACAGCAACCTCAAACTCTCGGGCTCAAGTGATTCTCTTGCCTCAGCCTCCCAAGTAGCTGGGACTACAGGTGACCACCACAACACCTGGCTATTTTTTTTAGAGACAAGGTCTCACTCTGGCTCAGGCTGGTTGGTTTTGAACCTGTGAGCTCAGGCAATCCACCCGCCTTAGGCTCCCAAGTGCTGGGATTACAGGCGTGAGCCACTGTGCCCAGCCATTTTTTGTTTTGTTTTTTTTTTTTTGCAGTTTTTGGCTGGGGCTGGGTTTGAACCCACCACCTCCGGCATTTGGGGCCGGTGCTCCACTCCTTTGAGCCACAGGTGCCGTCCCCGCCCAGCCATTTTTTAAACGTTTTAACATCTATAAACCCATCGCCCAGAATTAACCGTCCATTAACATTTCATTATGATGCCCTATGCTTCTTGTGTACGCATGTTTAAAGCCAAATTAAAGTCACGTTCTATCTGGAGATTTCTGTCCTACTTATTTCATTTCACATTTTGTTACCAACATCTGGATGCTTAATATCCACTTCATGGCTATATCCTCGTTGGGAACTCAGGTGTTTCCAAATTTTCCCTCTTATGAATGACATACAGGGTTATTTTTATAACATTCTTTGTTGCCCTATTTCAAAGCAATACATATTTATTAGAGAAAATGTAGAACATAATAGAATTTATAGATGTGTATGTGTGCCAAGTTGACACGGGGTGGACTTGTGATGGTTAATTTTGTGTCAACTTGACGGGACTAAGTGATGACAGGTATTTCTGGGTGTGTCTGTGAGGTGTTTCCAAAAGTGATTAGCATTTGGCTCAGCAGACTGAGAAAAGATCCACCCTCAGTAATGTGGGTGGCACCATCCAATCCACGGAGAGTTGGAATAGAACAAGGTGGGGAAAGGGCAAATTTCCGCTCTTATTGAGCTGGGACACCATCTGTGCCTGCCCTGCCATGTGGGAGCTCCTGGCTTTCAGGCCTTGGCACTCCAGGACAGACATGAAGGGCCCCTGGCTCTTGGGCCTTTGGACTTACACCAGGACTAACACCTGTTCGTGGCACTTATTCTCCACATGAGCCAATCTTTCATAACAAATCTAATTCATACGTAAATATAAATGACTCAGCCATTTGGAAAAATTCAGGCAGTTCCTTAAAGATTACACTCAGAGTGCTGGCTGACAGATGCTGCCAGCAGCATGCTAACTCAAAGATGCGGATGAACCCTGAAAACATGCTAACTCAAAGATGCAATCACAAGGACCACCGATCATTTTGTTTGTACAAAATATCTCAAATAGGCAACTGTGTAGAGGCAGCAAGTAGGTTAGTGCTACGTAGGATGGGGTACTGGGGGAGACTGGTGGCATGCGTTTCTCGCAGGGGGGACAAAAACGGTCTGAAATTGTGATAATGAAGAAATAAATTTGCCATATGAAAATAAAAAATAAAATTGCGATAATGGTCACATAACCAAACATACTAAAAACCATCGAACTATATGCTTCAATGGGTAGATTTAGGGGGTGTGAATCATGTCTCAGTCAAACATATATATTAACAAGGGGACAGGAAGAATTTTCATGGGTGACATATATATCACTATGATGATTGTGATGATTTCTTGGGTAGATACATATATCAAAATTAATAAAACTGGCTTGGTGCTCATAGCTCAGTTGAGTAGGGCACCAGCACATACACTGAGGCTGGCAGGTTTGAACCCAAACAACAATGACAGCTACAACCAAAAAATAGCGGGGCGTTGTGGCAGGTGCCTGTAGTCCCAGCTACTTGGGAGGCTGAGGCAAGAGAATAGCTTAAGCCCAAGAGTTGGAGGTTGCTGTGAGCTGTGATGCCTCTGCACTCTACCGAGGGTGACGTAGTGAGACTGTCTCAAAAAGAAAAAAAGAAAAAAGAAAAAATTTATAAAACTGTACAATTTCTTTTTTATTGTTTGGGATTCATTGAAGGTAGTACAAAGAATTAGGTTATACTGATTGTATTGGTTAGGTAAAATCCCTCTTATAATTGTGTCTTGTCCCCCAAAAGTGTGCCATACACCTTGACCCTCTCTCCTCCCCTCTCCCCACTCCCTCATTCTCTCCCCCCATATCAGATCATCTACTGCCTTCATATTAGAATTGAGTACACTGGATTCTTGCTTCTCCATTCTTGTGATGCTTTGCTAAGAAGAATGTGTTCTGGGCGGCACCTGTGGCTCAAGGAGTAGGGCGCCGGTCCCATATGCCGGAGGTGGCAGGTTCAAACCTAGCCCCGGCCAAAAACAAAAACAAAAAAAAATGAAAAAAAAAAAGAAGTATGTGTTCCAACTCAGTCCAGGTTAATACAAAAGATGTAAAGTCTCCATATATATATATTTTTTTGTAGAGACAGAGTCTCACTTTACCACCTTCAGTAGAGTGCCATGATGTCACAGGGCTCACAGCAACCTCTAGCTCTTGGGCTTCCGCGATTCTCCTGCCTCAGCCTCCTAAGCAGCTGGGATTACAGGTGCCTGCCACAACACCCGGCTATTTTTTGGTTGGCTGGGTTTGAACCCGCCACCCTCGGTATATGGGGCCGGCGCCTTACTCACTGAGCCACAGGCGCCACCCAAAGTCTCCATATTTTTTAATGGCTGAATACTATTTCATGGTATACCTATACCACAGCTTGTTGATCCATTCCTGGGTTGGCAGGCATTTAGATTGTTTCCACATTTTGGCGAACTGTACAATTTGAATATGTGTACTTTATTTGTATATCAATTGTACTTTAATAAAGCTGTTTTGTTTTGTAAGACAGAGTCTCACTCTGTAACCCAGGCTAGAGTACCATGGCCTCAGCCTCGCTCACAGCAACTTCAAACTCCTGGGCTCAAGCGATCCTCCTGTCTCAGCCTCCCCTGTAGCTGGGACTACAGGTGCCCACCAAAATGCCCTGCTAGTTGTTTTACTTTTAGTAGAGATGGGCTCAGGCTGGTTTTGAACTCCTGAGCCCAAGTAATCCTCCTGCTTTAGCCTCACTGAGTGCTAGGATTATAGGTAGAAGCCACCATGCCCAGCCCCAATAAAGCTATTTCTAAAAATGGCCTACAGCATGCATCTGGAAATAAGCACAATTCACATTATGGCTTACCCTTCCGGTCTCTTTTCTGTGAACACACACAGTTCATTTTATAAAATGAGATAATCTTATCTTTTCTCCACTTGATAATATATCATCAGCATCTTTCCAAGTCATTGAATATCACGTTTGATAGCCACACAGTATTTTATGTTCAATAATGTAATTAGCTTATGCCATGTGGGAGTATTTTACATGAAACAACTTATATCCTTTCAGGGTACAAGGTCTGTCCCTTCCTGTCCTCGCCTGGAACAGAATTGGAAGCCCATCCTTCCGCCTGGCCTGGCCTCCTCCAAAAGTAGCCTCAGAATTCAAGCCTGAGGCTGGCAGGGAGCCTCTGAGAACTGGCTCAGGGACAGTGGCTCATTCCTTGAATTCCTGCCTCTTTTCACTGCTCTGGGTTGGCACCAGGTGCTGAATGGGCCTCCAGCTGTGGCCATGGGCTCAATGCTGCTGCCTCCTCCTCGGCATGGAGAGGAAAAGGCAGAGAGGAAATTCAGCTCAGTCCCAGCCCCAGCTCTGTGCTGGCCTTGACGTGAAGGCCCAGCCAGTGATCTGCAAATCCTTTGGTTTATGAGCCACATGTAGAACTTGGTTTATGAGCCAGCCATGTATGACTTGCATATATCTTTGTTGATCTCTAAAATAGTACTACAATTAATAATTGCAAAGTATATAATTTCCGGTACATTACTTAAATGCTTCAAATACAATGAGGGCTGGAGATTTAAACTGCTCAATTTATAGAATGCCCACTAGGTACATGTATTAGCAAAGCCAGTCCTTCTTGGCCAACTGGCCAATTCAGAATCAATTTCTATCAAAAATGAGTTTTATTTTGTCTTTAAAATCTAAATTAAAATGTCCTGATAACAATTATTTCTTTTCTCTCTCTCTCTCGTTCTTTTTTTTTTTTCCGAGACCGAGTCTTACTTTGTCACCCTTGGTAGAGTGCTGTAGGTCACAGCAACCTCAAACTCCTGGGCTTAAGCAATTCTCTTGCCTCAGCCTCCCAAGTAGCTGGGACTACAGGTGCCTGCCACAACACCCGGCTATTTTTAGAGACGAGATCTCACTCTGGCTCAGGCTGGTCTCAAACCTGTGAGCTCAGATAATCCAACTGCCTCGGCCTCCCAAGTGCTGAGATTAGAGGCATGAGCCACTGCGCCTAGCCTATTTGGTTTTTCAATTACAATTTAAACCTAGAAATGGATAAGAATGGAGGGAGAGAGGTAAATAGGCCTGCGCACACCTCTGGGGAGTGTTTTGAATGCAATAAAATATAACAGCCAGCAAGCTGTAATTAATTTACTAGGGCTGCCTGCCATGTCAAAGTGACAAAGTGCCACAGAGTAGCTTAAACAACAGAAATTTATCCTCTCGCAGACCCGGAGGCTGGAAGTCTGAGATCCAGGCGCCCGCAGGGCCCTATTCCCTCTGAAGATTCTGCCCTGGCTTCTGGGAGCCCCTTGGCTTGCGGCAGTGTAACTTGGATTTTCACAGGGCATCTCCCTGTGCGTGTCTGTCCAAATTCCCCACTTCGTGTTAGATTCGGGGCCCACCCTACTAAAGTATGACCTGATCTGAATGAATTATATTTCAAAAGCTCATTTCAAATAAAATAAAATTCTGAGCTATTAGAGTTTAGGATTTGCACATTTTTTAGGGTCAACACAATTGAACCCATAACCCTATCATGTATTTTTAAAAAAACCAAATTTATGCTAATTGATCAACACCCATGTACACATTTAGTAGTAAAACTCAATGGAAAGAGAGAGGAGGGGCAAATTCACACCTATTGAGTATAATGCACACCAGCTGGGTGATGGGCACACTTATAACTTTGACTCAAACTGTACAAAAACAATTCATGTTACCAAAAGATTTGTAGCCTCATGATATTTTGAAGTTTTTTAAGAAGCTAATTTATGATATTAAGGGAAGCACTGTGCACTTCCCTTAATTTACAGAATGTGCACTATGTAACTGTATTAGCAAAGCCAGCCTCATTCACCTGAACCACCCCGGCTCACGGGGCAGGGCTCAAACTTTGGCAGATGTTATGGGCTGGGCAAGCTAGAGGTCAGGTGGGACTGGGTCCGAGGGCAGGAGACCAGCCAGAGGCCATCCATCTCAGAGCAGTTCACCTACAAGTTGCAAGAGAACGTTCCCAACTCCTGAAAGTGAGAGTGCTGGGGGCAGGCCAGGATGGAATGTGGACGTTTCCCAACTATGCAAAACACCCACCCAGTGAAGACCCAGAAGAGCCATGGCTCTTTCCAAGTGTACGCGTTAGACAATTGCGTCTCCTAAAGGATTCCTTCTTCCCCCTTTACGATTTACAGCTTTGGGTCTTGAGCAAGGGGTGTGGCACCTGCTGTTGGGGTAGATGAGTGTGGACTCACCCTCTCGCTGGCTCCAGGGCCAGGGAAGGGTCCTGTGAAGGCAGGGAGCTGGCTGAGTAGCCAAGTGGAGGCAGCAGTTGGCTGCCCCCTCCTCACCTTGCCCCCTGCAGGCACACAGGATGCTGAACCCGCCCCATCCCCCTAAATGGCCAAATCTCTTCCCTGCATTGCTGCTCAACCCAGGAACGCTGTATTGGCTCTCTTGTGACTGAGGTGCCCAGGTAGACCTTGCCCATCACTGAAGTGGAGGGTGTCTTCTCTCTTCCCAACACCCCATCCCAGACTCGTTTGGCCCCTGGGAGGCCAGGGAACATGTGACTAGGCCTGCTGGGCAATGGCTGGGGGCATTGGAGGCTATGGATTGGTTCCAAACCCCAGTTCCACAACTGCAATATGGTGACCATTCTCACTATATCAAGGCCTATTCAGGTGCCAGCGTGGGGTTTAGGTCTTTGCAGAACTTGATCTCAAGTGTTCTGTTAGCCCTGCTATCATGAAGCTTGCATCAGAGAATCAAATGTTTAACCAAGCTTTTACACACGCGAGAGAGCTCAGCCCCCAACCCAGCAGGCCTGGCTCCGGGGTTCTGTCCATTTCAACATGCAGCTTCCTCCTCTTCCTCTCCCTGCCTCTCGGGCAAGTCACTTTGCCCACTGGGTCTGCTTCCTTACCAGTGAGAAGAGGACAAGATATGCCCACCTCCCAGGGTCACTGCAAGTCTTTAGCACTAATTATGCAAAGCACTGGTTAGCGGGCAGCACACAGCCAGGGCTTGACAAGCGCTGGTAGGCACAGAGCCAGGCTCTTTGGGGTGGTGGCCCTGCTCCCTCACAGAGAAGGGGAGACAGGGTGGTATGTGCAGGTTCAACCCCCAGCCAGATGGATGAAGAGGCTTCCTCCCTTTGCTTATTTGGTACCAGAGTCCCAGAGTTTTAGCAGGGCACTCTCCAGCCTCCCTGCAGCCAGTGTGGATGAGGCAGAGGTCCAGCCACTGGGAGGGTGCAAAAGCTGTGTGAGGCTTCTGTGGCACACTCATGCCTGTAATGGCTCACTCTTCAGGGACTTGCCTGTCACCTCCTCTTCTCCCCATCCCACCTGCTGGAGTCAGACGGGAGAGCAGGGGCTGGGTGGCAGTGGTGGGCAGGAGAGGGCAGCGCTGTGTGGAAGATGGCCAGCAACGAGGAAGGAGCCTGGGCCTGCTCACACTGGCACTGTGACTCCTCAGCCAGGAGCCACCTCTCCCCACTGTGTACACTCTCTTCATAGCAGTTTGCCAGCATGGAGGTGGCAGTGGTCACCTCTGTTAACACTAAACCTGGAGCAGGTGTGGACATCGTGAGGGGTGGGCTGGGACATTCCCACGCTGTGGCAGAGGGAAGAGGACGCCTCTGCCCAGGCCCTACCACTCTAACCACGCTCAGCTACATGGGAGGAGGATGGCATGACTTCGCCAGCGTGACGTACCAGGGCCGCCAGTACATGTGACATGTGTCTTCTGTGTGTGGCTTTCGTGAAGCTGGCGTCAATCTTGAGGGCCTGCACACAGCTGAGCACCGCTGCAGACAGGAGCCGCCACCCGGCCACTACCAGGCTAGAGTAGTGTGACTCTCATGCCCCAGGACCACACCATGGGCGTCACCGCCACAGCCTGCCCGCTGAGGGGCCCTGTAGGTGAGACCATGAAACATTGAACACTGTTTTACCCGGGGGCGTGTCCTTAGGTTTAGAGCTAATGGGGGCAGGTAACCAGGAACCGTGTGACCGATGAGGGCCAAGCATCCTGTTGAGATGAGCTGTGATCACGGAAGCCACCCACTCACACAGTCACACCCGCCCTAATGGTACTTGGGTGATCTGTGCCAGTGGGGCCCTCTGCCCGCCAAAATGGACGGGCCTACATTTTCCACTGGAGTTCACCGCATGGCGGGGTTTGGGGAAAGAAATTACTCTCAGGAGGGCAGGATCGGGATTCCACAGGGAACCAAATTCAAGGCTGCTGCTAAAATATCACACGGAGAAGCAGGCAGTCCCTTAGGTGTGGGTCCCCACTTCCCACCTCATCGGACAGGCTCATCCGGCAGCTTTGAGACAGACATCTGCCCGCAGTCTGTCCCTAAGACTGGCCCCAGAGCACCAGGCAAGCAGGGAATTTTGTCAGCTTTTTATTAAGTTAGAAAACTGATAGAAGCAACACAACTTTCGGGGAAAGCACCACAGCTAGGTCCTTTGTGCTTTGACAAGTGTGCTTCACCTCCAGGAGGCGGCCCTGGGGCAGGGGCCTGGCAGGCCTGTGGCTTCTTCACCAGCCCTGTTGGCTGGGGTGGGCACGGTGGGTGCTGAGATGAATCCGGCTAGCAAGGAAGGCCAGCCTTTGGGGATCTGAGGGATTCTGAGGATCCCTGGGACGTGTTCCCAGGCTGGAGGCATCCATGGGAAAACCCTGCCCAAAGATCCCGCTTCCCACAGAAGTCCCCAGGACCAGCGCCAGCGCTGCGGTATGAGGACGTTCAAGGCTGATGAAATAACTGCTTTGTAACGTAGCCCACCCTGGAGCCCTAATCCTGAGCTGGCCGAACAGCAAGGACACACGGCGGTGACCAGGGAAGCCACAGGTTTGGGCACCCAGCCCCTCCTCAGGTCCCTGAGAGCCACCTCACCCTCACATAAGAGGCTTGGGGTGAGTGAGGGATGTGTGGGTGGCCACTGGCAGGAGCTGACGCCCCCACAACCTAGATGCTGGGGATTTACTGACAACGGACCCTAGTGGCTTGGGAAGTGACAGCAATGAACAAATGTCTGGCAGTTCTCAAGACCACTTTTATTTTTGAGCTCGGGGAACAGAGAGGGGCCAGATCTGTGTTCTCAGCTGGAAGGCCAAGTGCCAGCTGGGGTGTTGTCACTGTCCTCCAGGCAGAGATGGCTGCAGCCCTGAGGGACCTGCAGGGGTGCTCTGGGGTCCCTCTGTGGCCCCAGGTCATGGCCACTCCATCTTGGAGGGTAGGCCACAGTCTGAGGGCAAGTGTGGTCTCGGACAAGGGTTGTCACTGCCTCTAGGGTGGTGAGGTGAACCCCAGGGTACCCTGGGACTTGAACAGGCACGAGATGTGTCTGCATTGTGCTGGTCGATGCTGGGACCTGGAGCTTTGCAGAGGGGCCCACAGGAGCTCCCCACTTTACTCTCAGGGTTCTGTGTGCTATTTACTAGTAAGGACTTGTGAATGTCACTGTGGTCACTCCTATTTGCTAATAAGGACTAGTGGATGCCACTGTAGTCACCCCACAGGGTTTCTGCCCCTTATAAAATCTGTCCTGGGTTTTCTCCTTTCAGACCCAGTGAACCCTGCTCACCCCCACAGCCTGGAATACCATCTCCGGCATGACATCACAGTAGGGCAGTCCTGGAGTACAGGCTCCCACCCAGTGCCACTCCCACTCAGGAGCCCTTCCTGCCACTGCTGGCAGGCCCCAGGCCAGGTTGTGCTGACACAGGTGACCTCAAGGCTCTGCAGTTGGGTCCTTCTCCCCAAGACCAGGGAGGCAGTGCTGGTGGCAGCCCATGCCCCTCTGGAAGGTCCTCTCTTCTGGCAGACCACTGCAAAGCTCAAGAGGCCTCTGGGGGCACATGAGACTCTGGAGACGCTTCTCTTCTCTTGCCTGAAGCTCAGAACAGCTGAAGCTGCTGCTCCCAGGGATGACTGAGCTTCCATTGTGGCAATAGGCCAAGGCCACTCTGTGACAGTGAGGGCCGAAGCCATGGAAAGGAGAGGAACATGCAGAGTCTGTGGAGGGGGAGAGGGAGAACAAGAGAAAATGAATCAGTGGACACACTGTTCTGTCCTAATCTGGAACAACCCAAGCCCTGCCTCCACTGGACTCAGGGCTGGGCATGCAACTGTCAGCAGCGCAGCCCTGAGCACCTCCCAAGCCTGGCTTCCTTAGTGTGACAGCTGATTTGGGGTGTCAACGTGACTGGGTTAGGGGTACCCAGGAAGCTGGAAAAGTGCCATTTATCCTGAATACTTCAGGAGGCGCTGAGCCCCCCTCTGCTGCTACAAGGGAGACCCAGCCCTCTGGCTCTGGTGTGTCTGTGAAGGTGACTCCGAAGTCAGTGTCCTGGTGGGGAAGAGGCACCCTCTGCATGAGTGGGCACCATCTGGCTGGCTGGGAGTCCAGCCACAACAAAAAGGCAAAGGAAGTGTGAACTCGGCTTTCTCTCTGGGATGCCTGCTTCTCCTCCCCTTGGATATCAGAGTTCCAAATTCTCTGGTGTTTGGACTCTGGGACTTGCACAGGGGACCTTGGGCTCTTGGGCCTTTGGCCTTGGATAGTGCCAGGCTCCTGGCTCCTTGGTTCTCCAGCCTGCAGATGGCCTTCTGTGGGACTTCCCAGCCTCCATAACCAAGTGAGCCAACTCTCCTAGGAAGAGTTTCTGGACTCTCCTCAAAGGCAGGGGTATGGACACGGCACCCTGGGAAGGGCCTTGCAGCTCTGTTTGCCAGGGTCCCGTGAGAGTCAGGCATGCCCTGGGCGTCAGCTTCCTGCCCAGATGCTGAGCTGTGGGCCCTTCCCAGGGCGCCGTGTCCATACCCCTGCCTTTGAGGAGAATCCAGAGACTCTAAGCCACCCAGGCAGGAGAAGCTGCACAGAAGGGGTTTTGCTGCGCGAGGGCACAACTGAGGGTCCCTGAGAGGACAGAAGCACAGAGGGGGTGGTTCTGAGGCCAAAGGCAGTTTCTGGTTGGCTGTGGGCCTGTAAGGAGGAAGGAGCTGGAAACAGCTTCCAACCCCCAGTGCAGAAGCCTGCAGCCTGGAGGTGCTCGTGATCACCCTGGGGACACAGCTCTGAGATGACAGGGTCCGGAGGTGGCTTCCCAGTAGGATGTGGGACTAGTCCAGTCCTGAGTGCCCACTTCTTTATCCCTGAGCAGGGGTGATGACAGCACCCCCAGTGTGGTCTGTGGGAGGCTCGGCTGGATACATGGAACGTATCAGCAAGCACGACTGTGGAGATGGCCCTTCCTGGAAGGAAGGGCTGGGCTGAGACATCTAGAGGCCCTTGCAGCCCAAACCACTATCATCACCACCCTTCCTCATCACTATCCCTGTAAAAGCAGCTCTGAACCGGTACCTGTATCTGATCTCTACTCAAGTACAATGAGCAGTACAATCTCTATTCCCATTTTCCAGATAGGAAAGCTGAACCTCAGGGAAGTAAGTAACCTGGCCCAGGGCCAAGAGAAGTAAGAATTAGAGCCGAGAGGCAATGCCTGCTTCCCTTCCAGGGTTCCTGGAATCAGGGCAATTCCTGGGAAAGCAAATGGCTTACCAGGTCCAGCTGGCCTGCCCCAGCCCTATCAGACAGGGCGACAGGGAGCCCAAACCTGGAGGTAGTCAGAGCTGCCTAAGGCTGGCAGCATAGGACCCTGCTCCCCACCTGGCCCAGGGCAGGAGGAGTCTCCATTCCCCAACTGGGGACACCCCCAGGTTCCTAAATTACCTGGAGAGCAACAATAGGGAATTAATAAGGTAACACCCATATCCTCTTGGAAGCTTACTCCTCAGGGGACCAAGAAATCTGGTAGGTCAGATTTTTCTTCCAAAGAAAAAGTGAGATTTAACAACAAAAACAAAATAAAAACCCCTTCTAAACCAGAAAAGCCTTAAAAGAGAACAAAGCCACATTCTTATCTGGGTGGCCCCTCATGAGCCCAAACGCCGTGTTTACAGATTTGATGCCCACACATGGGCCTCCCTCGTGTGCCAGAGCCTCCCTTCAAGGGACTGGAAGGCCTGGGGGGATCTGATTTAGTAGCTGATACATCAGCTTCCTCTTAGAAGCAATCTCGGCTAAGAGTGACGCCTTCTGCTGCGCAGAGCTCTCAGCAATCATGTCAGCAGCTGCCAATTCACGGAGGGAATTAATTTTTCAGCTCAGGTTCCTGTGGACTGAACTGCAGGAGCTGAGCCTGCACACAGGGACGCCTGCTGGCCCCTTAGTGCCGCTGGGGTGCAGAAGCAGGTGAGGACCTGGGAGGGACCTGGGTGCTCTTAGCATATTTGCCTCCGCCACTTCCGCCACTTCCTCCACGGGCTCCTTGTGTGCTGAAGGCAGAGCAGCACCTTGGGGTCCCCTGCCCTACCCTCTCCCCAACCCAGCTCAAAGTCCCCAGGGTCCCAGGCCACCTGCCTTTATGCATCCTGGCCCTTTCCAGGACCTGAGCAAGCCAAGTTCAAAACCCTCTCTGGCGCCTGCAAACCCATCACCTATGCCCGTCCCTACCCTGAGAACCAAAAGGGCGGGCGAGCACACAGCTGCCCCTCGGAGAGGCTGCCTGTCCCCAAGCCTGCCCTCCCACCCCATGGCACTAGCACCTGCGTCCCTCTGGCTCTCCATTCTTTGCTCTGCTCATTGTTTCTCAACAGAACCCCAGGCTGTGGCCCTCAACCTGGAGCTGTGACCACTACTGAGGCCAGGGACCTCAGAGCTCCAGGCTGTGGCCTGGGCTTTGGCATCTGTGTAGTGAAGCATTTGGCCTTGCCCAAACAAAGGTCTGGTCTTGGCCCTCAGCTCCTGAGAGGTGATCTATGTCTTTGTTTGGGGCAGGGTGTTGGCCACATGTGACAATCATGTGACTTAGGTGGGGGTTTGGGTCATGCTGTATCAATCCATCTGGAGACAGAGTAACCATGTCAGCAATTAGTCAGCTAATCAATCATCCACTTGGTACATCTGCAGGAAAAACTATGAACACAAAGCCTGCAGGAGGGTCCCTGCTCAGCAATCCTGCACACACACTGCCACTCCTCCGTGCTGGGAGAGCGACACTGTCCAGGGGGAGAATGCAAAGCTCTTGAGCTCTGTCCTATGCGTATCTTCCCTTGGCTGATCTTAATCTGTATCCTCTCCCTATAATAAACTACATGGGTGAGCACAGAAGCCTTCAGTGAGTTCTGAATCCTTAAGCAAAGTATAGAAACTGAGGGTATTTTGGAAGGCCCTCTGTCTTGTAGATGATGTCAGAAGTTAAGAGCAAACCTGTATGGAGATTGCGCCCTCAGACTTTTCAAGGTGACTTAAGTATCACATGGCACAGTCAAAACATCCCTGTTGGAAGATTCTGATGTGTAACCATATTTGAGAACCACAGTGCTGGACTAACTAAAGTTACTATCTCCCTGCAGGGTGCAGTGGCTCAGGCCTATAGTCCTAGAGCTGTGGGAAGTCAAAGTGGGTGGATTGCTTGAGCTCAGGAGTTTGAAACCAGCCTGAGCAAGAGTGAGACCCCCATCTGTGCTAAAAATAGAAAAAAACTAGCCAGGCACCTGTGATCCCAGCTACTCAGGCGGCTGAGGCTGAGCCCAAGAGTTTGAGGTTGCTGTGAGCTATGATGCCACAGCACTCTACCCAGTGTCACCCAATCCAGGGTGACAGAATAAGACTGTCTCAAAAAAAAAAAGTTATTGCCCATTTTGCAGAGGGGATGTATAATTTGCTCAAGGTCAACTTCAAGTAAGAGGCAAAGCCAGGATCACACTTGAGCACACCAGCCACCTGTTGCCCTTCTGGTCTTCCCTGGAAGACCTGTATGTAGAGTGGAAATGGGCAGAATGCTATTCTCCCCGCCCTCCACGGCCCGGAGCAGCCCGGGGCCGCTGGGACTCACCTGGCCGGGCTCTGCGCTGCTCTTCATGCAGGCAGGTGCTTCCAGGTGCTGACAAAGGCCGTGGGGATGAGTGAGTAGGGCACTGTGGTGATGCAGTTCCACGTGTCCGAAGTGGGGTCATAGCAGTCCAGGGTCTTACACCTTTGGGTCCCAAAGTAGCCCCCCACCACATAGAGCTTGTTGCCAGAAGCTAGGGCGTGGCAGGACATGCGTTTGGCTGTCATGTCCCCAATCCGTGTCCACTGGTTGGTTTCGCAGTCAAAGCGGTAGGCTGACGCAGCTGTGAATTCCGTGTCACCTCCCATGATGAAGATCTGGCTGCCCAGGACTGCAGCGGCTGTGTATCGCCAAGGCTGGGGACACTCAGCCTTGATGGTCCAGCGGTTCTCCGAGGGGTCGTAGCACTGCACTTTGGATACCATGTCTCGGTGGATGCTGGTCCCTCCGAACACAAAGAGCTTCAGCTTGGCACTCACCACCGCTGCGTTGCTGACCCCGTCCCTCAGCGGGGCCACCATCGTCCACTTGTTGGCCCCAGGGTCGTACTTCTCCACTTGCTTCAGGGAGACAGAAGGTGAGGCCGGGAAGACGCCTGCCAGGGAGGTGTGTCCCCCCACCACGTAGAGGCAGTTTTCCAGCTCGGCAGAGCCATGGCCAAAGCGGGCGATCAGCATGGGTGCCGCCTTGGACCACTCCTCGTGAACCGTGTCGTACACCCACACGTCCTTGGAGACCCCGTTCTCGGAGCCCCTGCCCCCGGTCACGTAGACCTTGCAGCCGATGGCCGAGGCGCTGAACTCCTTCCGAGGGCTGGGCAGGTCCGCCTTGGGGATGATCTCTTTGGCCTTGTGGTCCACCTGGTAGATCTTGTCGCACATGAAGGTCTGACCGCCCAGGATGAGCAGCGTGTGGCCCGCCTTGCGCGGGCGGGCGCAGGGGCTGGGGACCACCCCGTCGTTCTGCAGGATCCTGGTCTTACAGTGGAGGGCCTCGTCCACGATAAGCCTGGTGCGCTCATCTGCCGCCAAAAGGGCCTCGCTGGAGACGGCCTCCTGCAGCCAGTTGGACGGCAGCAGCGCCAGGCGCACGCTGCGCAGGAGCTCGGGCAGGTGGGCCTTCCGCTGCTGGGGGTCGTGCTTCACCCACTGCAGGATGGCCCCGAAGACCACCCGCTCGTCCTCCGTCTCCAGCTCGTCGCTCGAGACGAGGTCCAGCAGCGTGTCCTTGGACAGGCTGTTAAAGTCCTCGCTCTGCCGCACGGCCTCAAAGTGCACCAGGCACATGCGCCAGGAGAACTCGTAGAGCCGGCGGCACTGGTGGGCGTCCGAGAGCAGCATCATGCCCAGGCAGTTGGACGGGATGAGGTTTTTCTCCAGGAACTCGGCGGCAGCGTCGCGCACGTCGTGGAACTGCAGCATGTCGCCCGCTTCCAGGAGCGACTCAGCGTTCTCCTCGTTGATGGCGATGCGCGAGGAATAGGCGAAGTCCAGCAGCAGCTCCAGCACCTCAGGGTGCAGGTTGTCCTGGAAGTTGACCATGTCGTCCCGGCTCTCCCGCAGGCCATGGCTGAACATGGCCTCGAAGTAGCGGCTGGAGGCGGCCAGCACCGCGCGGTGGCAGGGGAAGGCGCGGTCGCCCGCCCAGAGCGTGACGTCGGTGAACATGCGGTGCTTGCGCAGCGTGTTGAGGTGTGCCAGCACGCAGTCGGGGTGTGAGGCCTTGTGGAAGAGCGTGACGTTCATGGAGCCGGTGCTGCTCCGCGACTTGCGGTTCTCGTGGACGCTGACCGACATGCTGAGCCAGCCTGCGGGAGAGCAAGCCCACCAGTGAGAGCGGCCCCTCCTGCCCGGCTGCCCTCTCCCAGGTCACGCTGGGACCCCAGACGCCCCAGTCTGTCCCCCGCCCTCTGCTCGGCTCTGCCAGATCTCTTGGGCCATGTCTCCAGGGACACATTGTGGACAAGAGTGGCTGGCCCTGCAGAAACTGGTTTGTCCTCATCAGCATGGACCAGCTTAGGGACAAACATCTTTGTCCTGGAGATGAACCACCCCCGGAGGAGCTTGGATTGGCACTGCTTCCCATGGTTATGAGAACATGCAAAGGGTGTCAAGGGCAGTGCTAAGTAGGTAGTGCTTCTCAGGACACCTCTGAGATGCTCTCTGGATCCACATTTTATACCTGGGGAAACCACAGCTGAGAGAGGCAAAGAAGCTACCCAAGGTGCTGGAGCCAGGACTCCCAGGTGTGAAGCCCAATCTCTGCCCTCCCTGGGCCCAAAGTGACTCTGATTCCTGCAAAGTTTGCTATGCACACCTCAGCAGAACCTCAGGCACACATCCCCTACTCCCAGCAGGCTCTGTACTGAGCTGGGCTCCAAGCAGCACTGGCGAGAAGCCCTTCTTGGCCTTGGAAAGATCTCCAAGAGCTGCAGTCATGACCCAAGCGCTCAGTATAGATACATTCTCCAAATCCAGGGATCTCCAGAGGCCTCTTCATTCAGCTGGGCTGAGTGATGACCTGGAAGCTGCCAGTGTGATGTGACTCAGGCTCTACACCAAGACCCAGACCTGGACAACAGCGGACGTGCTGAACTTAGCTGACTAAGGCAACCCAGACATGCTCCAACCCAAGCAGGGGAGCCTTCAGAGCCCATGGGGCCACCCTGGTCCCTGCAGGAGATTTGAGGATCCCGGACACTAAGCACCTGACCTGCTTCCCTTATCTATCCTCCTGTGCCAGCTGGGGTCATGGAACTTGGAGCAGTGGTCCGTGCAGACAGACAGACATGCACCTACAACCTGCTTGACTGGGGGCTTCCAAGGCACTGTACTGAAGTCCAGCATGACCCGAGACCCCAGTTCAATGCCGTGAACAGGAGGCTTAGCCAATAGGCAGCAAAAATCTTTTGCTTTGAGAAAAAGTAGCCAAAAAGCATGCTGCCTTCTCTCATCCTGACCCCCTACCTAAATAAAGCCTATGTTGCCTTCTTCCTGCTGGTAATGAAGAAAAAACAAACAAACAAACATTTTTCACTTTTATTTCAAAATTATATGCCCTCCCTGCCTCCCGCTTCAAGTCAATTTTCTACTTAAGTAATAATCTGGTAAAGGAAGGAAGTGATTTCATGCTTCAGTGAAACGGTAAATGAGTGTCCAACTGCACTGCTTTCTCTGACTCATTCCTCCTGTAGCAAAGAACCAGAGAAGACTTTACAAACCTCCAGGATCTGGGCACCTGGCCTTGCTGCTCCAACCCCAGGCTCCAGGCTGCAGGACCTGCTGGGACACCACTGTGCACAGCTGGGCTCCGAGGCTAGGCGGCCAGCCCCTGGGGGTGGGGTGAGAGCTGGCCCAGGTCTGGCCTGTACCTGGTGGTCCCAGCTCCACCCATGCCCCGGGGAGCTTCCCCTCTGCTTGCATCTCCCTTTTTTCTTCTTATACAGTGAAATCCCCATCCTGCTCCGGCTCCATAGATCACTCCTTGGCAACTATTTCCTGAGTACATCCTCTGACGGGGCCCTGGGACATGGTGTCAGGGAGCCTGAGAGGCCGTGCTCACCTGGTCTGTAGAAAGCTTTGCCTACAGCTCGGGCCCTTGACTGGCTGAATTGCCCAATCTGAAATCTGAAACACAACATGTTTTCCTAACTCCTGCTGTGATTGCTAAATCCTCACTTCAACTCCTACCGCTTTGGTCAGTGGACACTTTCCCAAATGTGGCTCTGTGGCATTGTGCCCCACCCCACTGAGTATTCAGTGTCTTTGATCTGAAGACCACTTTGGTGGGGAGGAGGCGCTGGGAGAGCTAGGACCAGGAAGGATTCCAATGCAGGGCTTGGGCTCCCTCCCCCAGGGTCAGGTTCCAGGGGCCTAAGTACCTCATTGCACCTGCCACTTGCTCCATCCTGGCCCTGACCAGGGAGCCAGGCCAGTTCTGAACTTGGGCTGAACGCCACCTTGAATGCTAGAGAATTCAGACACCCCACTGTGTGTGGGCCAAACCCCTTTGGGGTTCTTTTCCCACGCAGGCCAAATTAGAATCCCAGCTCTTCTCTTTGGTGATCTGGAAGCTGGACACAGCCAGTGGCTGCCCTGGGAGAGTGAGCTCCCTGGGCTACATAGCCCCTGCTCTCCCCACAGCAGCAGGAGGGGCCTGGGAGGTGGGCACACTCCAAGCCCCTCAAACTAAGGCCCTGGGGTTTTCTGGCCTGGGCAGTGGCCTCGCGCGGCATGCTTCCCTCAGGGTCTGCCTCAGTCCCAGGTCCCCGCTGTCAAGACAGCTAACCCAGAAGGCTGCAGAGTCAGGGCTGGACCCTCCCTCCTTCTGGGGAGCTGTGATAACAGGGCTGCCTGCAAGGTGCCTAGGGGAAAACTCCCTTTGAGGGAGGGTATGGTCTGGACAAAGTAAGGCTCAGAAGACTGAGAAAGACCAAAAAGCAGCACAAGTGGACAGAGCAGCCAGGCCTGCCCTGAGGGGGAGACAAAGCAGTGACCTCTACAAGGCCAGCATGAGTGGGCAGTTCAGGGCCCCAAGCTGCCTGGGTCCTCCCAGGGGAGCGCTGCGGGATGTACGGAAGCAGCCCTGCCCAGCCCCTCGGAAGCCTCCCTGTGCCTACGGTCCCCGCCTGGGGGGCCACAGTCTATCAGATGCTCTCACGCTACACACATCCCAGATCCCAGAGATGTTTTGATGACCTAAGCATCGCCCTGGGCTTTGGTGGATTTAGAGCACATCATTTAACTGCACGCAGACCAGCAATTCATCATCCTGCAGAGGGATGGATCCCGCAGGGCAAGCCTCTCCTGAGGGCAGGGGGTGGGGAAGAAGTGGCAACAAAGTGCTCACTTCTCTGGTCATCCTCGGGCAGTTAAGTAACTTTAAGAGGAAACAAAGTCGCCAAGGGGTAAGACCTTGGGGAGAGGGGGAACTTGCCACACTCACAGAAGATTCCTGACTGAAAGCTAAAGGCACATTCTGAGAGGAAAATGAGGCCACCATAGCTGCCATTTCGGCCACTCTTGACATGGTTTGACTTCACTAACCCCTTTCCCCCTTTCCTTTACCAGCTGAGTTAGGGAACCTCAAAACCAGGGTGTCAGTTCTTCACTAGAAGCTGGGGAGTGAGAGAAGCACAGGCCTCAGCTGGGGGGCTGTCCCACTGCCCCCAGCTGGGCATGGTTTAGGTCACTGCAGGAGCTCAGGGCCATGCCTCCCCTGCAGCCCTTTGGTACAAATCAGAACACCCTTTCCACTTCTACAGTGCACCCATCTCTTGGTTAGCAGGACAGCACCTTTGGAAAGTCAGAAAAGCCTTCAATGGAAGATGTGGCTCGGGGCCCACCCACATACAAGGCTCAGAGAGGAAAACGCAGCTGGATTTCAGAAGCCCTGATGCCCACACCGTGGTTCATGGTCAGCCTGCAGGAGCCAGCACTCAGAGTGATGCAAAGCCCTGTCCTTCCCGCCACCCAAAGGGCCCTGGGTGTTAAGAGTCGGGACTCTGACAATAATGATTCCGTGGAAACATGGAGTTGCAAGGGCCTCACCATGCCCCTCTGCCAGGCCCATTTCCATCATTCCCATTTTATTGAGAAGGTTCAAGGTTACACTCCCAGAACTCTGGCCTGACCGTAGACTCTGAGCTCCTCATTCCTCTGTCACACGGAGGGGGAAGTAGCTATGTACGTGACTGTTGTGAGAGTTACACGAGACAATGGTGAACAAGCACAGAAGAACCTCCATGGGCGACCACCTCCCCACACGCCCACCTCCTCAAGCTGACCCAACTTTCACAGACTGGACATGTACCACGTCCACGTGTCAGTGCGGCAGGCCTCCTGCCGTATGTTGACCACCCCCGTGTGTTGCCCAGCTCGCTACCATCCCCTGGGTGGTCACCTGCAGAGTTTCCACTGTATCTGGAACAGCGTCAGGCCTATCTATCATGCTTACTCGGCCAGCTGTTTTATTACTGCTGCTGCTGGTGTTACACTGTCAAATGAAGAACAGAACGGACATTCTTGATCTTACTCCACCACCCCCAACTTCCCTTGGGGGTTTCCACCGTGCCTTCATTTTTAAATTGTCTGATTTTATAACGATTGTGTATTGTTTTTTATAATTAAGAAAAAGAGTAAAGGCTTTGGTCCGGCCTGCTGGATCTGGGTCACCCGTGGAAGTGAAAGTGTGATGACAGAAGACTTAAATGTGATTAAATGCCATAGCGGTGCAGGACTGTGACCTGCAGCAACTGTTCCCAAGCTGGGAGTTCCAGGCAGCCCTGATGCTGCAGCTCAAATTCCTGCCCTGACCCAGCAGCTCACAGAAACCAGCAGCTCAGGAAGCTCAGGGGTGCAGCGGTATCCACCTTTTCCATTTTTAAGCAGAAACCAAACTAAGCACCCTATTAAACAGAGAAATCTAATTGAAAATTGATTAAATGAGAATGACCACAGTAACTGAATCAGAGCCACAGATCACTCTAGATTCAAGTGAATGGGCCCTCTCCCTAGATGTTTCTGCCTTTCAGTGATACTTCCTTAAAAAGGAAACAAACAAACAAACAAACAAGCCAGGCGCGGTGGCTCACACCTATAATCCCAGCACTCTGAGAGGCCAGGGCAGAGGACAGCTTAAGCTTACCAGTCTGAGACCCCATCTCTACTAAAAAAAAATAGAAAAAAACTAGCTGGGTGAGGTGGCGGGCATTTATAGGTCCAGGTACTTGGGAGGCTGAAGCAGGAGGATCATTTGGGCCTGAGAGGTTGAAGCTACTGTGAACTACAGTGATGCCGCAGCCCTCTATCCAGGGCAACAGAGTGAGACTGTTTCAAAACCAAACAAAAAACCCAACAAACCAACCAAAATACCCTTTATTCAAAATAGGTTATGTATCCTTTATTAATTAAAAATGCAACTGATCAGACTTGTCTGTACTTTTCACTATATGTGTATTTATTTATTTTAACTTGTGTTAAAGCTTTCTATTGTGGGAAGATTTCAAACCTGTAGTGAAGCCACAGAACTGTATGACCACGCCCTCTGGTCTCGGGTGGTCAGTCTGCCTGGTGGTACTTGCTGCCCCCAACCCCCAGCCTTTAGATTCACGCTTCCCCACAGGAGTGGGCTGGGCATGAGGGGAGTTTTAGAGCAGAGCAAGGCTCAAGGAAGCAGGAAGATGTCTGCTGCGTAAGCTGCTTGGTGATTGTTGGGTTTCCTCTGTAGGTAGCCCAACAAGGTCCCTCCATCAAACAGCTCCCTGTGAACGGGAGTGGGACAGCAAGCCAATGCCCATCCCTGAGCTCTCCCAAAAGGACAGAATCACAGCCGTTTCATAGCCTCTGACAGAGCACTAGTTTCCACCTGCTGTTCTGAGGTCAAGATCAACAGTGCCAACGTATCCTCTCCACCCTTCCATCCTCGTGTCTCTGGATTACCGTACACACGGCCACCCAGCTGCCGCAGCCAAAGCCTGGAAAGCAAAGGGAGGCCCAAACAGACCCAGAGGCCCGGCCAATGTTCACTGCCCTCTCCCTATGCTCCAGCCCTTTCACTTAATGCACCCAAGTGTTAAGCACACGTGAGGAAGGGCAGCCACTTTAGCTTCCAAACTGACAGCTGAGTGCGAGGCTAACTGAGGCCTCTGATCATCAGAGAGCCGGAGCTATGATTACTAGTTGACAGATGCTGTGGAGAATGATGCTCTGGCCCGGCGCAGTGGCTCACACCTGTAGTCCCAGCACTTTGGGGGGCAAAGGTGGGAGGATCACTTGAGGTCAAGAGTTTGAGACCAACGTGGGGAACACAGCAAGCCCTCCTATCTATAAAAGGAGAGAGAAAGAGAGACAGAGGGGCCATTTCTGCTGGCGTGGAAGCACGGCTCCAGAGCAAGGGTGCAGGCAGTGCCCGGAGCTAGGCCAAACCAGGGCAGCAGCTCTGCCTTCCTGATGCGGGCACAGAACAGGAGGTAAGAGGTCCAGGCCTGTGAGACCTCTGAAAAATGAAGCAATACGTGTTGCAAAAAAATAAAAAAATCTGTAGAGAGTTCTGTTCGGGAAGGAAGCCCAATCGAATGCATGACTGCACGTACCCAAGACTGTCTTGGGCATTTCAGATACAAGATTTAATCCTTACAACCACGCTTGACATGGTTATGATTTTGCTTCCATCAGGATGGGCAAGGTTCTTGTGCAGCAACAAACAACTCCCAAATCTCAGTGGCTTTACAGAACAAAAATTTATACCTCGCTCCTACTACACACCATACCCATCGCGGTTCAGGTGGTGACCTGCGGGGAGGGTTCCTCTCCACCACTCTCACTCCCAGGAGCCAGGATGACAGAGCTGCCACCGTGTCACCAGTCACTATGCCAAAGTGAGAGGAGAGAGCGCTCTGGGAAGGGTTGGCCCAGAAGGACACACACCACTTCTGCTCCTATCTCACTTGCTCTAACGAGTCACACAATTTCACTCACCCACGAGAGAGCCAGGGTACAACCCTACCGTACGCTACACCACCTGTGGCATCTACAGAAGAGAAAACAGAAGCTCAGAGGGTGATGATAATGACCCCACCACCAAGAGTGCTAATAAATCACAGTTACGAGTAGGTGCTGGGCACTGTTCTAAGTGCTTTATGTGCTAACTCACCTAATCCCAGGTAGGATCCTTCCTAATCTCAGGTAGGATCATTGATCTCATCTTTTAGTTTAGGCAACTGGGCAGGGAGAGGTTGGACAGTTTGCCTAAGGCCATGCGGAGAGTGGGGACACAGCCCTGGGCCCTGGCTACACTGTGGGAGTCCAGTGACAGGAGGCTGGAGAATGGGCGACATTCAAATCCAGGCTGTCTCACTCTTCCCCTGCACCAAAGGCCTCATGTCCACCAGCAGGTCCCAGCACCAGGACACTGTCCACTCTACCACCCCACCCTGCTTGAATCAGCCCTTGTCAACCAGCTTCTGTACAACGGGGACAGTGAGATCTTGAAGAGGACTGAGCCCCCAGGCCCCGTGATACCCATGGTAAGTAATGAATTATCTTCTCTCCTGTGAGGCAGTGGTCTCAGTGAAGCGCCCCCCGTGTGTGCAGACGAGGAGCCCCAGTGGACAGTTTGCCTCAGAGAAGAGACTTGTTCAGCTACTCAGAGACAATATACAAATCTGGCCAGTTCCTCACCAACATTTATTTATTTATTTATTTATTTTTGGTTTTTTTTTGGCCGGGGCTGGGTTTGAACCTGCCACCTCCGGCATATGGGACCGGCACCCTACCCCTTGAGCCACAGGCGCCGCCTTATTTTTTATTTATTTATTTTTTTTTTGGAGACACAGTCTCACTCTGTCACCCCTGGTAGAGTGCTGTGGCATCATAGCTCACAACAACCTCAAACTCTTGGGCTCAAGTGATCCTCTTGCCTCAGCCTCCCAAGTAGTTGGGACAGGTGACCACCTCAACACCCGGCTAGTTTTAGAGACAAGGTCTTGCTCTTGTTGGTCTCAAACTCTTGAGCACAAGCAATCTACCTGCCTTGGACTCCCAGAGACCAACATTTTTTTTTTTTTTTTTAAGGAAAAGCTGTCCCAAGAGGGAATATCCCAGCCACACACTCAGCCCACAGCAGGTGTGGGCAATGCCCCTCTTTCCTAGTATCCCACCTTCTCAGAGAGAGCAGGAGCTCTGCAGACACAGCCAAGAGGCACACTCAGGAGCGCGATCATGTTGCCTTTTACTGAAAAGACAACATAATAGTGACAAGTGAGCTATAAAAGACACCCCCCCCCCATCATGCTCCTAACAGAGGCATACTCCCCAGGTGTAGGGATGGACAGGGATACTTCTCCTAAGGGGTCGAAAATTAGATCTTGGGGAATAAAAAACTCTTATTCTAGATATACATATGTCTGCAGTATTAAACCATAATGGGGGTGGTGGTGTACAACTAGGGAAAAAAGGTCTAGAAAGGCTTGAGGTGGGGAGGTGCTAACGAGAAGAGCCTGGGAAACACTGCAAACAGAACTATTCTCACCGTAGCTTATTGTTTTCAGCTTTTATCCCAAAATAAGCATTTTAAAATTGTTTAAATTTTAAACAGCAGTTTACAGCATACTGTTGTATAATGTTTTCACCTTAACCTTCCACATACTCGCCATTTCCCCATCCTTCACTCCCTACTGAACACGGACTGATTAAGGGCCTATCGGGGGCGACCCCGCCGTCTTCTGGGTCCTGAAACTTAGCTGTGCATCTCTGCTATTGCCAATCTTCTTGTCTGTGAAACATAAAATCACCATGATTTACTAATCTGTCCACCCATATTTTTGAATTTTTATCCAGGGAACAAATAATGTCTTTGTTTCTGTTAAATTGCTGAATTCTCTTGAGATAGATTCTTTGGAGAATGACAGACTTTTTTTTTTTATACACAGTCCCACTTTGTTACCCTGGCTGAAGTATAGTGGCATCATCATAACTCACTGCAGCCTTGAACTTCTGAGCTCACGTGATCCCTTCCTGAGTAGCTGGGACTACAGGTACCTGCCCACCATGCCTGGATAATTTTCCTATTATTTGTAGAGATGGAGTCTCGCTCTTGCTCAGGCTGGTCGTGAACTCCTGACCTCAGGGGATCATCCAGCCTCAGCCTCCCAGAGTGCTAGGATTACAGGCACGAGACTCTGCAGTCAGCTGAATGACAGATTTTTGATGCCATATGGTCCTAAAAGTTGTTTACCAGGTAAGCCACCCGCCAAACTGTGCTTAAGTCACAAAGAGGCTTCTTCCTTCAGCTGAGACAGGGTGGGCACAGCACCTCCAGACCCATCAGGGCAGATGGCACGTGCCGTCTGGCTTCAACCTGCCACATCCTGCTCCCCCTCAGCATGGGGACTGCCCCACCACCTCTAGCCCCCAGAGCTGGGATTATCTGCAGGCCCAGCTGTTGCTCCAGACAGCAGCAGGACCAGTGAAATGGACACCACAGCTATCACCGCAGAGGGGGCAAAGCACTCAGGCTCACCCATCTGGTGAAGTGACTCATTTCCTTTCACTTATCCAGATCGAGCCAGAGAGAAAAGCAAAAAGGGGCAGAGAGTGCGGCTCCCTTCAAGGCCAATGTTGCATCCTCTGGAGGCTTCTCTCCCGCAGGACGGCCTGGCCCTGTCCAAGGGTCTGGAGGGAGGCCGTCTCACTCCTGTCTGGTCCCACAGATGGAGCCGTTAAAAGCACTCTGGCCTAGATATCACTTTCAATGAGCCACCTGGAGTCATAGTCCTGGACGAATGTGAACATGCAGAGATAGAGCAAGAAAAACAAACAAACAAACAAAAAATAGCAGAGCAAGGGGCCATTTATCCGTAGGGGATTTCTTTCTCCCTATTCTCCAGAAGCTTTGTTCTTCTCCAGGCCATCAGTGTTGGGTGTCGAATCAGAATGAAAATGTCCTGAATTCCTAAAGCCCAAGACACAGCCCCTTTTCTCACCATAGGGACCAGAAGGGAGAGTGTGGCCAGGACAACCTCTTTGGACAACTGGGTGACATCATACAAAGTGACAAATGCACGTGCCCTGTGCCGCAGCGTTGCAACTCCTAGGAATTTGCCTTTAGTCATGTCTGCACACGAGCAAGGCTGTCCACTGCAAAAGGCTGGAAATAGCCCCAGTATTCATGAATAAGAGACCCAGTTAGGTAAACTCTAGCATGGTCACAGAGCCAACCAGGTCAAAAAATTGAGTGCTCAAGTCAAATCTATCAAGTATAGAACATAAATGTCTTAACACAATAATCAAGTAAATGAGGCGAAAGCTATGTTAGTTTGATGTAAGCACTCCAAATTATATATTAAAAAAACAACACATTGTACACCACATATGCATAAATGTATTCATAATCTATGTGTATATGACTTAAAAAAAAAATTGAGTGCTGGGTGGCATCTGTGGCTCCAAGGAGTAGGGTGCTAGTCCCAGATGCCAGAGGTGGGGGGTTCAAACTCAGCCCGGGCCAAAACTGCAAAAAAAAAAAAAAATTAAGTGCTTTCTTCTAGTAAACTATCACTCTACTGCCAAAACAAAAACAAAAACAAAAAAACAAAACAAACATTAAGCACTGGCTTTATGTGCTAAAATGAGAAGAGCTGTGTATAAGATGTTGTCTTTGACAGATGTTAAAAACCAGACTACCAGCAAGACCCTGTCTCTAACACTAGCTGTGGTGCCAGCTCCTCGGGAGGCTGATGCTAGAGGATTGCTTAAGCCCAACAGTTTGACGTTGCTGTGAGCTATAATGCCATGACACTCTACCCAGGGTGACAAAGTCTGTCTCCAAAACAAACAAACCCCGAACTACCATTCACACACACACACATTATGGACACACACTCACTGGCGTCTGCACAAACTCTCTCTGGCAGTCTGTGTAAGCAATTGGTTGATAATAGCTTCTATGGGTAGGAAAACAGGGGAGATTCCATTCTCACTGCACACCCCCTTGGACCCATTTAGCTCTGTGTCCAATGTAGCGTTCTCTGTCCTGCCCCTTGCTCTAGGTGGCCCTGCGTGCAGGAGCTTTATGTGCATTCTTTTTTTTTTTTGGTTTTTGGCCAGGGCTAGGTTTGAACCCACCACCTCTGGCATATGGGACCGGCGCCCTACTCCTTGAGCCACAGGCGCCGCCTTTATGTGCATTCTTTTACTTGATCCTTTCAACCTCTCTTCAAGGTCTCAGTGTCCTGATTGTACAGAGGGGCAAACTGGAGCTCTGAGAAGATAAGTAATGTGCACACATGCTCAGTTTGGTTGGAGCCACGATCCAAATCTGTCTCACTCCAAAGTTCCTGCTTAACTGGCAAAATGTGGGCTATTGTGAAGCAGCGGCATGCTCTGTCGCCACCTCAACTTCTTAAGATAAATGTTTGAAGTTAAGAGATAGCCCTTACCCTGATTTGGTCATTATACAATGTACACAGGTGACAAAATACAATATGAACCCTAAAAATATGTGCGTGACTGAACAGGAGATAGACACTACAAACAGAAAACACGCGATTTCCCCAGCCTCTCGCTGCCATGTGTCAAACCTACGCCTGCCCTCCAGGTCTCAGGAGAGGAGGCAACGCATGGAGATGTGCCTCCCTACCTGGCCCTGCCTCACTGTGGGGCACAGGGGGCAGAAGGCCAGAGGACACAGACCGGGCTGTCCTCCGGCACCTGCTTTCCTTCCCACCTGAGAACGCTGACACTCACCTGGGACCACTGGCCAGCTGGCACTCCCACCTCTGGGATGTGACACCTATGCCGGGTACTCATAGGCTCAGTGCCCTGATTTCTTTATTTGTAAAATGGGTGTGAAATAATTATGCTAATCTATTAAACTTTTTTTTTTGGCCGGGGCTGGGTTTGAACCCACCAACTCCGGCACATGAGGCTGGCGCCCCACTCACTGAGCCACAGGCACCACCCAGCATTTTTTTTTTTTTTTTTTTTTAGTAGGGACAGAGTGTCACTCTATGGCCCTCAGTAGAGTGCTGTGGTGTCACACAGCTCACAGCAACCTCCTACTCTTGGGCTTAGGCAATTCTCTTGCCCCAGCCTCCCAAGTAGCTGGGACCACAGGCGCCCGCTACAACGCCCAGCTATTTTTTTGTTTTAGTTCCCCTGGGGCTGGGTTTGAACCCACCACCCTCAGTACATGGGGCTGGCACCCCACCCACTGAGCCACAGGCGCCGCCCTAATTATGTTAATCTAAAGAATAACTGAAGGAGTAAAGGGGAAAATGGGTACACAGAGGTAGACATGGGGCCTAACACCCAGCTCCCATTTTGGGGGGTGTACTTTGAGTAGTACAGCTAGCTTCAAACTGTTTAGTCTCAGGATCTTTCTATAATTAAAAAATGATGAAAGACCCTGAGGAGCTTTTGTACCATATTCAAAATTAAAATGGAGAAAAAAGTTGAAATGTTAATTTAAAATAACAAAACCATCACTTGTTAAAATAAGTTACTTTTCATAAATCAACTTCTCAAGATAAATTTTTGAGGTTAAGAGATATACATACCTCTTACCCTGATTCGGTCATTATACAACATACACAGGTGGCAAAATATAATATGAACCCTAAAGATATGTACAACTATTATATATCAATAAAAAAATTTAAGGAATTTTGCTAAAAAATTAATTCTTAAAAAAAATGTTTTTACTGAGTATAGTTGCTGGATTTTCATATCTGCGCCTGAATTCAATCCATTGAGCTGTCTTGGGTTACTTACAAAATATGAAGAAAATCCAGCCTTATACAGATAGATGGTTGAAAAAGGAAGGGAATTTTGTTTTGAGATAATCACACTACACTAAGGCTGACAAGTGGCAGTTTGTTACAGGTTAGTGGCAATGTAGAATCTGAGCCCCTATCAATGAACTTTTGTACTCCATGGCGTTCCCATCCGCTGTCCTGTCCTGAGCTTTGAATGGACTGTTTACCCAGGCGTGATTCTGCAACATCGGGCATCAGTCATTTGGAAAACATTGGTTCACTGAGTTATGCACACAAGAGAGAATGAGTGAAGAAAGCAAATAATGTTTTAGTATTACCATGAAAATAGTTGTGACCTTATGGACGCTGAGGGAATTTCAGGGATGTCCCAGACCACACTTTGAGAATACTGGGAGAGCAGAACCTCCTTATCCTCCACATTAATCAGGCTTTCTTTTAAAAACTCAGAGAAAAAGAAACTTCTATATGAAGCGTGGGGCTCTGGATGGAGATCCCCGCCCCCACCCCCGCCCCCGCAGCACTGCTCTGTAGGCATCCTGAGTCTACTGCTAGAGGAGGTGGCTGACACAGCCTGACTCCCCTCTAAGAACTTGACCCTGCTCTGCTCTCCCCTCCATTATCAGAAACCTCCCTCTTGCCTCCAAAATAACAGCCCTTGGTGGTTTGCAGTGGGCAGGCCCTCCAGCAGCAAAGCACAGGGGCCATGCCTGGGCTGCTGCACTTGGGCTTCCCAGTTGATAATTCTTGGTCTCTTGAAATTACATATTTACGTGTATTTATAGCAAATACATGGGCGCCCATAAATAGCCACTCATTTGTGTACATATTTTTAGCATATCAGTCAGCCACCAAGTTCCAGTGTGTCTTCCTTCATGGGACCCTTGCATTGAGACCTTCCTAGTCTTGCCCCTACCACTGAGACTGGGTTACGACCAGGCCACGGTCCCTCATCTCTTCCCACATCATCAACCTGATGCCAAATGGATAGCTACTGACTATTTGATTGGTGAACCACCCCTGCTCAAAAGCCTTCCATATGGTGTTGACATCCAAGCCTTGCTCATCTGTTTTCCTTACCAGCTTTGCCCCCATCTAAGGTCCCCTCCCTCTTACTACTTACTCAGGCTCATTCTGGGCTTTCTAGATCTCCCTCCTCAAATTCACCCTGTTCGATACCACCCCTGCCCTCCATAACCATTCTCATTTCGCAACTGCACCCCTCTGAACTCCACGAGTGTCAGGCCTGTAGAGGGCCTTGTTCATAGTAGATGCTCAGAATGTGAATGCAGTGAGTAACGTCTGAGACCTCCTGATGTGCTGGGCCCCACGCCATGCACGAAGGATATGATGTGCATAAAATCAAACTTTCATCTTTTCTCCTAGAATGGCATTCTTTTTTGTTGAGACACAGTCTTACTCTGTCACCCTGAGTAGAGTACCGCGGCATCATCATAGTTCATGGCAATCTCAAACTCTTGGGCTCAAGTGATCTTCTTGCCTCAGCCTCCCAAGTAGGTGGGACTACAGGCACCTGCCACCATGCCTGTTTTGTTGTTGTTGTTGTTTTAGTAGAGATGGGGTCTTGCTCTTGCTCAGGCTGGTCTTGAACACCCAGGTTCAAGGGATGAGCTCAAGTGATCCTCCCACCTCAGCCTCCCGCTGTACCCTTATCTATAAAAGATTAACAACTCCTTGAGGACAGCATTCTATGTCACTTTTGCTGTCTTCAGCTGATTAGATGCTTAATAAAAATTACTGAATGGAAAGTAGATGAGCCACAATATGTATTAGAATAAGGATCAAAATCATCCAGAGATCTGTTAGACCCATGTGAAAGGTCCCCGATGTCTTTTATACTATTTTCAGTATAACCAACATGTTTCAGACTGAACTGTTTTAAATGCCAAGTAGGAAAGAGCACCCTCAGCCCTGTTCTGGATGATGTTCCATAATCACACAAATCAAACCGGAGATGCTAATCTTGAGCAGCATAACGGGGAGCTTAGGTGTTAAAAGAGTCCCTGGTTTCAAATCCCAGAACTGCCATTTCTACCTGTAAGATTGGCCCAAGATACTTAAATTCTCTGAGCCTTAGTTTTTCTCATCTGGAAAATGGGTATGCAAATATTTGTCCCTACCTCAGGGTACTGTCTTGAGAAATAAATAAAATACATGGAAAGAGCTTAACACAGCAGGGCACATAAAATTCACTCAGTTCCCCAGAGCTGCAGTTACTAGTGTTACTGCTGTTGTCGCAGCCCCTGGGAGTAAAGTACCCTGATCTCCACCCATGGTCTTCTATGATCACATTACCCTCCCTAACAAAGATGTATTTAATGTTTGCTACATATGTAATTCATGATGTTATTAATCAGTCGACCTTAAAAAAGGTTGATTATCTGGGTGGGTCTGACCTAATCAATGAGCCCAGGTAAAAGCAGTTTTCTCTGGTTGGTCACAGAAGTGGAAGTAAGAGATTTGAAGCAAGAAAGAATTTGATGTACTGTTGCAGGTTTGAAGAGGAAGGAGCCTCAGGGGTAAGGCCAGGAAACAGGGACCTCAGTCCTATATCCACAAGGAACTTGATTCTGCCAACAGCCTGAAAGAGCTGGGAAGCAAATTCTTCCCTAGAGCCTCAACATAGGAGTTGAGTCCAGCTGACGCCTTGATTTTGAACACCTGAGACCCTAAGCCAAGAACCCAGTAGAGAGAGCTCAAACTTCCAGCCTAGAGAATGACGTACTAATAAACGGGTATTGTTTAAGCCACCAAGCTTGTGCGGATTTGTTATGCAGCAGTAGAAACTAATAATTCTGGTTTCTAGCCATAATGCATAGATATTAAAAACACAGCACTTGCTCATCTAAAAGGTTTGGGGACAACTCACCCTTTCTGCGTTTCTTCACTTACTATATGGTTCTTGAGAGCAGGGACTGTCTTATTATCTCTACATCTTGGCACTTAGCAGAGTGGGTGGCATAAAGTAGGTTCTCAATTATATCACTGAACAAAGCTTCAAATTCTTGGGTGGTTAGGAACTACACGGCTTACAGCTTCACAGTCGCACAACCAGCCTATTACAAAGCATTTGGGTACAATTATGTGGACAGAACCCAGCAAAGTTCTCCTTTTTTGCCTAGAGGAAACTCCAGACACTGGAAGTGGTTCAGGAGAATCTACCTGGGAACCAGGGTAGGTGTGTGTCCACGTGCAAATACGTCTTGCTTTACACAGCAAGCAACTGTTGGGCAGTGGCCCTTGCTTGGTGTGAGGCAGCCTCCCAGGGCTCAGCCAACTGGTCAAACCCTGACATTTTGCTTGTAATTGCGTCTTCCAGTAAAAAGTCCTAGTTGGAGTGGTAAAAATAGCAACAGCAACTTCCTGCAACAGATATGCCAGTTGATGGTGGTGCCTGAAAGGAAACCTGGCGACCTCACTCTGAGGGAACTGCCTTCAAGCTGTGCCCCAGATGGTGGAGGGGATAGAGGCCTTGCAAGGGCAGCCCACCCTAGGCCAAGCCACTCAAAACCAGCTCTGGAGTGAGAAGCTTTCATCAGTCACTTCCATAATGAAACACCCATCTCCCAGAATCAGGGGTTGTCTAATAAATGCAAAATTTGCTTTTGGAGAGGGCTCCTTCCCATTCCCTTCTCCAGCTTACTAGCCCAGGCACAAGAGCAGAAGGTCTCCTACCATGGCCCTGGGGGTCCCGCTGTCTCCTGGGTTACTCTGCTTCCTCCACCTACACTGGCCCAGAGGCTGTTCCAACCAGGCCAGACTGGTAGGGAGAATAGGAGTGGGGGGGGGTGGGGAGCTTAGTGCTGAATCATCACAGGGCAGCGGGGCATCACAGTCAACCTGGATGCTCTTCCCAAAGGGTGGGGCCAGCCCAACTGGGGAGAAACCAGGGAGCCCGGCTAACATGTCTGGGGGCACCTGAACCCAGGCCTCCAGCAGGCTTCCCAGTCACAGGGCCTGAGTTTCCCCCTCCCCCAGAGAGTCTGCCTTTCTTTCTTCCTCACTCGCCACAGCTTTCCCCCTTCAAGTCCAGTGGCCCTTTTGGTAAATCTTTTGCTTGCTTAAAAGCTCCTATTACAGGAAAACAGACACAGAATCCCAAAGTAGTAAACAATGGAATTTCACAAAGTTCTTGCAATTGCAGCTTTTGGCCTCTACCAACAGGTAACCATGGTCCAGCGTGGTGGCTGACACCGCTTTCTGGGCCTCTTTGTGGACTCACTAGGGCCCATTTCTTCACTCCTGCAGATGAGATAGGAGGCTGGACCTGCAGGCCAGGCCTCCGTGAGAAGCACTCACGCCAGCCTGACCTCTCTCTGAGGACAGATGAGGTCCTCTGCATTCTGGCACCTCAGGCAGATGCCACCCAACCAAAGTCACCTCCACTCCTCGTATGCAAAGCCAGCCCGGCTGCTCCCCTGCATACACTGGCTGTTTAGAAACATTACATTTCACTCAAATGTTCCAGATATTTGGCTTTCCCTAGTAAAACCCATGTCTCCTCGTGTCTGTAGAGCTTTTCAGCATAAAATGAAGTTTCAGGAATGTTTTCCCATGCCCAACACACACAGCCTAGCAGGGGGCAGGGCAGGGATTAAAGAGCCTCACTTCACAGATGAGCACCATGGCCAGGAGCTCCGCTGAGTCCCCAGCCGAGGTCAGGAGACCAATAAGAGGCAGAACCAGAGCTTGCTAAGCCTTGATCTTTTGGAAAAACAAAAGTGAACAGAACTAAAAGAGAAGGCCTGAATAAACCAGCTCACTTTTTTTGAGGAATAACGAGACCTCCCCCAACCACATCACATTAGCTAAAACTAAAAACAATCAAATACTGATGAGGACGAAGTGACATGGGGACACACACGCTACTGCTGGGAGCATATACTAAGGCGCCACTGGTTGTATGGGGGAAAATGAGGTTCAGGCCCAGGTCTTTCATTAGGAGACAATGACAGGAAGTGGAGTCTGGCCACCATGTAGATATTATGTCACTGTGGAAGGGGCAAGCGCTTGCCCTCAGCTATATGACAGAAGTTGTAGAGTACTGCGTACGATCCAAATTCTGTAAAAACAAAATCTACACATACACAGGCGGACAGGCAGGGCACGCACAAACCGTGGACAGATCCCAGGGAAGAGGAGGCGGACTCACACACTGGGCCCCATTTCTCCTCCATCTTTCACTTAAAAAGGGAATCTGTTGTATTATTTAAAGAAAACAATAAAACAGCTTAAAAGGGCAACGTCTCCCTCTGAGAGCCCTCGCACTAGCTGAGTCCTCGCCTGGCAGGACCCCCGGCACCACCTCCCATCCCGGGCCTTCATCTCAGTGGGCCCGCCCCTTGCTGGGTCCTTCTTCCCACACCTCCCTGTCTGCTTCCCCTACAGCCGTGTGTCTGTTCTATCTGTTGTCTGCCTGCCCCAGCAGAGTGCAGGCTTCAGGATTGGGAGGGGGGACCTTGTCTTATTTTCTGCTGAATCCCAGAATCTAGCAGAGAAGTGATGGCAAAAATATTCATGGAACACATTTGGAATAAGGAGACTAACACCAATCCAGGTCCTCACCTCGGCCACAAGGACGCTGCGGCAGACTCTGGGTATACTCACCACTGGCACCCTACTGTGGTGCCATAACCCCAAGTGGCTGCCTGCTCCCATAGAGGGACCCTCTGTGACCCTGACTTTCTTTCCCCAGTTTCTAGTACAGAACAAGCCACTCAGAAAGCTGTAAGCAAATGTCTGTTGCAAGAATGGTGCTAGATACCTTTCTTCCCCAGATTTCCAGGGCCATGAACAACACAGGTTAAAGGATTCACTCACTACAAAGGTCTCACAAGCTGGGTTGCAGCAGAACTTGAACTCTGGACACCAGGTGGAATTGCTTTCTAGAAGAAGAGTTTCTCTCTCGGCTCTCACCCTTGCTCAGACAAATCAGCCTGACCAACAATGAACCTGGCTGACAGCCTGTCTTAGGGTTTGAATATGCAAAGTTTGTCTTTATCTTAATTAGGAAATTAATTCTGTTCAGCATTAGATCGATCTGTGGTTAGCCCAATGGAAGCAGGGAGAAAATAAGGCTTTTGTCTCTATCCTATCTTGGCGCCCTACTCTTGACCTCACAGCTGACAGGTGAAGGCATTACTCTGGCAGACGTGGGTGGAGAGTGACACCCAGGTGAGTGTGGTCCCCGTGGGAGGAGTGATCCAACTGGTCTTACAGGCAACTCCTTGGCACAGCTGGTACTCAGTTACCTCCTCTTATGATCCCTCTTGCTCCTCAGAGCTCTTGGTCCATCTCTCTGCCAGGAGATGGCCCTGGCTCTGTGTCCAGGGAACATCCCATAGGTGAGGTCTCACTCCATCTGTTACAGAGGTGGGTCACCTTGGGGGCTCCCACAGCTGCTGACCGGTTCCCTGCCTGGAACCTAGGAGAGTGGCCTTAGAGAAGGGTCACCCACATTGAGGGTCTTTCTTCACATTGAGGCCCCCAACTCTAAGGTGGTGGGCAGGGGCAGGAAGCTGAGCAGGGCTTGAGGGAGGAGGTCCTATGCCTTTGGGAGTCACTGAAAAACGTGACTCAGTCTTCATTCACTGTGAAAGGAAAAGAAACAGGGAGCTCGTCTACTTCATCCCTCCCATTCCACAGGTAGAAACATCAGGGTCCAGAAAGTAACTTGTCCAAAGCCACACGTCAGAGGCAGCACTGGAGCCAGAAGCCCACTCCTGACTTCTAACCGAGCTTCTCTGCACTCTACCAGCTGCTTCTCAAACTCTTTCTGCTCATCAGGGTTAAGTCAATAGTTCAGGCCTTACTTATAAAACTACTTAACATCAGAGCTTGTGAGAACCTTTGAAATTTTACAGTAAAACATTTCATAGAAGCATTATACAGAAAAGCACACACCCACTTTACAGATGAGCAAACTGAGGCCCAAAGAGGTAAGGAGACCTCTACAGAGTCACACAGCCAGGCAGGGCAGAGCAAGACTCTGATGCTCTGCTTAAGTGCTCTGCCACCTCATTCCAGGTCTGAGGGCTCTGACTATGGGAAGGGGAAGAAGTGGAGCTGGCTTCCAGCAAGGAGGTGGGCTAGGTGAGCCTCATACAGACTCTGTACCCAAGCCAGGATTAGAAGACCACTGTGGGGGAAAAGAATGGCTGGGAAGATTTTTTTATGTATTTGCAGAAAATATGATGCAATGTCTCAACTAAATTAACTTTTGAAACCACAGAGCTGCTGCTTTAAAAAACAGGTCAATAAGCCACTACACCTACCCTTAATCACCCAGTAGGGCACTGACACAGGGCCTGGAAGGAAAAGTTTAGTAGTGAGAAGGAGCAGAGCTGAGGACGAGGGCGGGGGCAGGGTTGGTGGCGGCATCTGGACACTAGGGAGAGGGCTGTAAGTCAGTGGTAGAATAACATACACCCAGGCCCAATTCTGCATCCAGAGGACAAGGCAAAGGGAAAGGGGTGCCCAGTGCCTATCTAGTGCCAGGTACCAATTTAGGGGATTCTACAGTACAGCAGTTATCTTCACAATATCCTACAAAAGGATATTGTGGCTCAATGAAATTAAGGGACTTGGTCATAGACCCATAAAGGGTTGGAACCCCGGAAATGTTCCAAAGCCCATGTTCTTTATGTGTTGAAAGGACTTAATAAAGAGCCCTTCCCATCCCTAACTCTGTCCGCTTAATACCCACTGCACTGCCTCCCCAGCTCCCCAAAGCCCATGAAGGAACTGGAGGCAGCCTGGCAAGATGATGGCTTGAAGCTGACAGTACCAGCTCCTGCTACCTTTAGAACTGGTGTGAGCACAGTGCTGTATGCTGCGCAGGGCATGAGGTGCTCTAGGAAGGGGCTGGAACTGGCTGTGGAGGCTGGGCTGAGTTCCAGCACCTGGGCACAGATATGGGTGGCTGAGTCCTGCTGGGGTGCTGTGACCGGCAGCTGTGGATGCTTAAGTTGTCCTTCCTCCCCTCTCTCCCCACACCTCTGCCTTCCCATTTGTCCCAATTAAGTGTTTCCTGACTGAGAAAATGCTTCAATAGCCCAGGATGGCTGAAGCAATTAAATTATGAAATTTACCACATTAGATGAAAACCAGCATCTTAATTAGCCAATTCATTTGTGTCTGGCCACTCTGTTTTCTTTCGCCAGCTCTGCCCACCCTGGCCAGGCCATGCTCACGCTGCCTGCTGGTACAGGGGGACTAAGGGCTCAGGCAGTGAATGCACTTTGGGACAGTGGGGTGGGTTCTCCCAGAACCCTCTGAGAAGAGAGGCTACATCCAGAAGCCACCCAGCTTCCTGCAAACACCCTGAGCTGCTAGGTGTTTGCCGGCCAGAACACTCTCCCACCTGCCTTCTCCCCAGACCCCACCTGCACCTGTTTTGAGGTGGGCAGTGAATTGGCCTCTGGGAGAAGCATGGGTGGGAGGCGGGAGAAAAGGAATCTGGGCTGTGGCATGCCTTTCCCATCTTTAGTTGAGGTGTCTTCCCTACTAAAGACTTGACCTCCTGTGTTCCCTCAGTTCCCCTTGCTCCCTTTATTACTCTGCACACTATGATGTGTCAGGGTCCCAACTCACATGTCAGCATCCCCTCATCTAGGGGCTCCCTAAAGGCAGGGTCCCCAGCACCTAACCCAGAGCCTGACATACACCAGGCAGTCAGTTAAGTCTGTTCAAACAATGAATGAATGAATTAATATATTGGCGACAAACCATCCGCTATATAATACTCTCACTCATCCTACCCTGCCCCTTCCCGCCCCCCAGCAGTGAAAGATGAGAAGAAACAAGCCTGCTTTCACTGGATAATTTCTCTCTTCTTGATCTCCTTTCCTTACATTGGGTGCTAGGGGGTTTAAGGCACTATAAAGGGGCCTGGGGCTGCAGAAGCTGCCTCCGCCATGGAGCCTACAACTTGCCCACAGCTCTTCTCTCTGCACCACACACATAAATCCAGAAACCCAGGATGACGGTCTTTTCCATTTCTCTCTAAGCTTCCATTTAACAACCACCTTAGAGTCACTACTTGACAAATGACTCAAATCAAAATAGCTGCCGAGCCTGCCTCAGCTCCCATGTTCACAGGCAAAGCCTGTGGGTTCAAGGGCATCTGGTTTTAGAAGGACCAGGTGGGAAAGACTTGTATCCTACTCTTCCCCAAGCCTCAAAGCAAGCCTCACCAGCACGGCAGGAATGCTGACAGCCCCTAGGCCCCACCTATGCATGGGGAGACTGAGGTTGCATCCCAAAGGGCTGGGCCCCAAGTCACAGTCACCAGAGTCTGGTTCACAGCAAGAATGTGGAGTCCTTGCCTCCTTGTGCCACCTGCAACTTCCATCCCCACCCCCGCTGCACCACCAGTGTGAAATCAAAGGCCCAGACAACCTGCCTTTCTCTGCCCTGACAGCACTGAGAGTCGAAGCTCAGTCAGTCTTCTCCATGGTCAAAGACATGGTCACCAGGGCTCAGCAGGACCCAAGAGCAAGGGCCTGGGTCTGCCTCCCACCCACAGTTCCCTGGGTTAGATCGCTATAGAGATTTTCCTTTGTTCAAAGGCAATAGGAATGCACTTTGGGGTCTTTGGAACAGCAGCATAAAAATGTGTCTGGTGTCTCTGGAGGCAAAATCCCCCCAAAGAAAAGCTTCGAAAGCAACTATAAAGAAGAAAAGCAGGTTGAAGGCGTAACAACGTGGGGTAGGTCCTGGAACAAGGGCGAGAGGGGGGAAGAGAAGAGTCAGGCTGGACACTTGGCCCGGACCTGCCAGGTTGGCTTCCACCCAAGAGGGCAGGTGGATACGACTCTAGGAGTGACTATCAACAGTTCTCTAAACACAAACCAGCGGCTCCGTCGGGCGGGAAGTAAACGGTTTGGTCCGGGGCAAAGGGGCGGCAGACTTCGGGGCCGGGCCCGTGAGGACATTTCCCTTGTTAAATCCCTCGGCCCTGGCCCTGCACCAGGCAGGCAGCCATCTGGCCCTTGGTGAGCGGGGACTTCCCTTGGTCGGAGAGCGGAGCTTCGTCGCTCACACCCTCAAAGACGAGCAGCCTCCTCTTTCCAGGATCAATAGTAATTTTTTAAAAAGAGAGTCTGCGGACTCAATGAATCAACCACTCCCAGGGGAATGAGTAGCAGCTCCCGAGCGAAACATCCATTTGCAAAACAATTCATTCCCTTGCCCAGAGCTCTTAGCAAATACCCTCGCCGGGTCCTCAGGCACGGACGAGGCGGGAGGAGCCGAGGTTGGGGAGGGGTGACCCAGGCCCCCACCATTGTCCCCGAGCTCAGAGTCCCCGAACCCCGCAGGAGCCTGGGCGGGCTCCGAGGACCCCAGCCTCGCTGCGTTCCTCCCGGGACACGCGGCCCTACGGAGGCTCACTCTACTGGGGGCTCCAAGAGCAAGGTCCCGACCCGGGGTGGGGGGATGGTGACAAGTCCCCAACGCCGGTGGCCGGGGACGCGGGCGCTAGCCGGCCCCGACGGCGCTCCCTGCCCGACCCAGGTACTTACCGCTCGGGGCGCTGCCGCCCGGGCCCACCGCTGCGCTCGGAGACTTCTGGCCGCTCGGCTGAGCCCTGCAGCCCAAAACACCACCGCCACCCCAACCGGAGGAGCCACCACAGCCCAAATCCCGCTCCCGCTGCGGTGCCGCCGAGGCGCCGCCAACAAACTAGTTTCTCTGGCCTTCCCGCCCCGCCTCCCGGTCAGAGGCGCAACAGCCAATCAGAGGTGGTGCCTCTGTGACGGATGGGCTTCCGAACCCGTAGTGCGGCTGCAGAAGGAGAAAGGGGAGGGAGCCCAGACCGCGCCGGTACCGCGGGGGACGGGGCGGGGAGAGGAAAGGACTGCCACCAGATCCTTAAAGGGACAGGCGCTTGCCTGTCCCGCGGCCCAAGTTTGGGAACTCAATGGGGGGACGTTCTGAAGCTTTCCGAAAGAGAGCTTTGTGGGTTGTATATGCTTCTTACTTCTGTTCCGGATCACACTGTAGGCCTCTTTGGACTCTGTGGAGCCACAATTTAAGTTGCTGGAGGGATAAAGAAACCCTTTCTTTCTTTCTTTTTTTTTTTTTGTAGAGACAGAGTCTCACTGTACCGCCCTCAGGTAGAGTGCCGTGGCGTCACACGGCTCACAGCAACCTCTAACTCTTGGGCTTACGCGATTCTCCTGCCTCAGCCTCCCGAGCAGCTGGGACTACAGGCGCCCACCACAACGCCCGGCTATTTTTTTGTTGCAGTTTGGCCGGGGCTGGGTTTGAACCCGCCACCCTCGGCATATGGGGCCGGCGCCCTACTCACTGAGCCACAGGCGCCGCCCGAAACCCTTTCTTTTACTACCGGCTTGTTTCAATGAGATTTCTGCAGCCACCAAATCCCATTTGTATTTGAAATCTGTATTTTTCTGGTCTGCTCTCTGTGTCATTTATCGCTAAGGTCCTTTGTAAATCAGACTTCAGATGTTCATTCATTCATTCATTCATCCCCAAACGTTTACTGTGAGTCTGTGCTGGTCTGGGAGGGAGAAGAAAGATCTGTAATTCTTGGTCCCTGAACTCTGGATTTACAGTTCTGCTGCTTCCACTTCCTGTGTGTTCAACGTCTTCATCTGTAAAGCGGCAGGTAAAAAGTCATAGGATTATTTGAGGGCATTAAAAGAGATAAACTCCTAAAGAACGCGCCCAATAAATGTCCTTTCTTTTTTCCCTCCCACTGAAAAATCGATAATTCAAGTAGGTCGCTTAAGGATACAAAGAGCCCTGGTAAAGTACAGAACATGGTAAGTGCAGTAAAGGCTGGGCAGGGAGAATTCCGAGGAGGCAGAGGTCACACTGATGGGAGGTGCAATGAAGCCTTACAGAGGAGGAAGAAAGTGGACAAAGGATTTGGGAGAGCAGACTGTGGAACCCAGAAGATAGAGCCCACCAGTACAAAACGGCTCAGATGGGGCAAAAGAGATAACAGGATTAAAGGATTGTAAGATGATAAATATACCACCAGGAAAGGCGTTTTTTTGTAAACTGTTTGGGGTAGACTCAGGCAAGCAGCCCAAGATGAGGGTTTCCCAGCTCTGCCTCTCAGGAGCTTTGCAGGACTGGAGGTAGACTGCTCAGAGTCCCTGAGGGTCTGGCTCTTATTGCTGAAAGGAGGATTCTAAAATCTTTCTTGAAGGGTTATTGCAAAGGTTAAGTAAGATAACATATGTAATAGGCCTAGCACCTAGCAAGTGTTCAATATAGATTTGTGCCCCTTTTGGCCCTGATCTGCAGACGTCTAAAACACCAGAGTTCTGGTGTTTAAGAAGAATATTGGCCAGAGGTAAGAAGCTGGCCAAGTGCACTGTTAAGGTGCCTTCAAAAGAGAAAAGGTGGCATCGAGGTAATGGCTTCACTGAAGCAATGACACAGATCACATTTGTCGTTTTAGCATCCTGCCAATTTTCTAATGCTGGAGTATTTATATAATTGCTGGTTGAATGAAACCCCACATGCAAAATTGATACTTAGCAAGTTCATAACTGTTGCTCATTATTCCACACAGGTTTTCTGTAAAATTATAAGTGCCAACAATCTAAAATATGGTCTACATTATCATTTTCCCCCTCTTCAACTCCAAGCCTTAAATTAGATACTAGAATAAATTAAAATCAAATACAGTATAGGCAATGGCACAAAATCAGGCCAAGAATATGTATTGAGATATTGAATTTATGTTGATTTGAAAGAAGATGGAAAGAGGCCTGTCTCAGTCTGCACTGTAGACCCCAGAGCATTACCATCATTATCAGCATTGTAATGACCTGCTTACCTGCTAGCACACCCCCCTGGGTAGGGAGTTCTGGGAGGGCAGGGACCATGACAGTCATCAGGGAATTCTTGGTGCTACACAAAAGGTGTTTACACAGTTTTGAAATACTATGAATAAATCTCCTATCATTTAGAATTAGCTTTTGCTGCATGTGACATAAAACTCAAAATTAACTGTGACTTACACAAGATAGAAGTTTGCTTCTTGCTTATGTACAAGAAATCTAAAGCTAAGCAATCCCTGGTTGGCAAATCCACGATTGTTAGAAACATGGGCTACTGTATTTTTATTCCTTCATCCCTAATTCTTGGTTTCCATTTGCAAGGTTGCCTCATAGTCCAAGATGGCTGCTAGAGCTCCAGTGATAACATCCATATCCCAGGCAGCAGGAAGGAATAAGAGCGGAAGAGCATGAAATGTGTGCCTCTCAGCTTTGTGAGCTTCATGTGAGCAGATTGCAGAAGTTTCATACAACACTTCTATTTACATCGGAATGGACAGAACTTAGTCTACCTACCTGCAAGGGCAGCTGAGAAATGTGGACTTTTATATGAGTATATTGCCTCCCCAAAGTCAGGGTTTTGTTAATAAGGAACAGGTGTCTCATGTCAACCAACAGGCCTGGCTAATACCCATTTTTCCCTCCTAGCATTGCCATCTATACAGTATTCCTGGTGGCCCCAAATCTAAACTCCTAGCAATTCTGAGATGATGTGTGGAAGGTGATACGTATTTATTAGTAGATGATCCAACTCCTGGTTCTTCTTCTGCCTCTCTGGACGTTCCTTTTTAGTCTCCTCTGCCAATTCCTCCTCACCTCTCAGGCTTTCAAGTATTGGGTGTCTAGGAATCAAGTTCAAATACATAAGAAGACCCCTTCCTTACATACTTCCACACTCCAGCCCATGCCTATGGTACATGTGAGCACTGGCAACTCCCAGCTCTGCACTGCCACCCCTCCTCCCTCATGCACACCAAGCCCACGGTGCAGCTGCTGACTCCATCCCTCCCTGTGTCTAAGGATGCCTCACCCTTAACATGCCCCCATAGAGCTCCAGGTCTCTGCCCTTTCTGTGGGCATCCCCATCTCAGGAGAAGACAACTCAATCTCTCTTTTGTTCAAATAAAAAAATCTCAGTGTCCTTCTCTCATACTCCACATCCAGAATCATCAAGAAATTACTGTCAGGTCTGAGTCCTGCCTCCTGCTTCCACTGTCTCCCCCAAGCTGGCCCAAACTACCATCTTTTCAGCTCCTCCCAGGTCATATCCCCACTTTAGCCCCTGCCCTCTAGAGTCTATTCTCAGCACAGCTTTTACACAGCTGTTATCTTTTACAACATGAAGATATGTCTACCCCTTGGAATCCTCCAGGGAGTCTCAGCTGACTCAGCGTGAAAGCCAAAGTCTTCGGGTGGGCCCACAGGCCTGCCCTTCCCTGGCCAGGACCACCCCTCACAGGTCGTCTCCCCTCTTCCTGCCCTGTATTTTTATTCCTCACACAAGCTGAGCTTCTCCCCCTCTTGACCCTCTGGGCCCTTGACCTTGCTGGCTCTACCACACTACCTTCCCCCAGACGGCCACCTGGCTCCCTCCTAGGGTTCTTTAGGTTTCCGTTCAGTTGTCACCTTACTACATAGGCCTTCCTGACCCCCCATACAGTAGCTGCCTCCCCCAGCCCCGGCAATCTCTGTGCCTGTCCATGTCTCCACAGCACTTCCACCTGAACTTAGACACACGAGGTCTGACAATGAGGCTCCCAAGCTTATCCTAGAAAATTGCTACACACCTCATTGCTGAATATCACTACAGTCACCTTTCAGGTGGTCCCCTTGGGAAGCTATGCACTGACACCAGTGCCGGGTCTACCCTTCAAAGCAATTTTGGAGCTCTTTTTTTAGAATGACCATCAGAAGTGTTGTAGTATGGCACACAGAAACACACAACAATAATAACTGAACACCACTCAGCAAAACATTAGCAAACGGCTGTGAGACACTGATATACCAAGGTTATAAAACCTTATTGAATTGTTTGTACAGTGCTAAGTGCACGTGGCAAGTTTGCAAACTTAATTGTCAAACTTCATACCACAACAGCTCTGAGGTTCATTCCAGGAAAAGAGTTCCAAAATTACTTTGAAGAATAGACTTGGTGCATAGCTTCCCAAGGGGAGTACCCTGAAGGTGACTGTAGTGATAGTCAGCAATGACGTATATAGCACTTTTTCTAGGATGAGTTTGCAAACTTCATTGTCAGACCCTCATATATACATTGAGAGAGAGAGAGAGAGAAAGGCAGGCACACGTTGGAGCTCACCTTGTACGCACAGCCAGGCCTCCGTGTTCTCCTGGTGAACATAAACAATTTCACAGACTGTGTTAGAAAAGGCCATTCTGTGATCTTGAATGGCCAAGACTAAAATAAGACAACTGATACCCCACCACAGACTTACTCCTGCTTTCCAATAGCACCTGATTTAACACAAACCCTCACTTCCTTGGGCCCTCTCCAAAACCACCTGACAAAAGCCCCAATCCTATTTACAGGTTCTTTTCTAACACCCTGGTACTGAGGTACCCAGCAGTTCCCCGATGGTGTGCGGTCTCCCTCCCTGAGACAATAAACTCGTTCCTCTACAGGTGTTCCTGGTGGAGGACAGCATTGACAATAGTGCGTGAACATATGAATTTTATCTGGGAGAGAGAGTTTTAATTGTCCTTCAGAAGGTGAAGTTCCCTGAGAGCAGGGCCTCATCTCCAGGCCTAGAGGCTCTTCATCAGTATTAATCCATGAATTCAGAATGAGTTGAAAATAGCTTCAGAGATAGAGTCAGCCTTCATGAAATTAGTGATTTCTGATCTCAGTATTGGACAAATTCAACCAAGTCTTTGATTTTTGATGTGGCTTCCAAAAAATGGACACCTGATCAGGGAGACCCACACAGCATGGGGCTGTGGCAAAAGGTGGTTTTGTCAGCTTTGGTTCTCAAGGGCCAGATGTCAGTGGATGCCATGCTGGGGGAGTGGCCTGCATCAATGTCACCTGTGAGTTACTGCTTAGGCCCTGGGTGCACAAAGAGCAGGAGGGCTGGGTCTTGCAGGGACAGTGGCTGCAGGAGGTGGGAGGGTGTTATGTCTTTGCCTGGTGGCAGTGTGAGAACCACCTGATCCTCACTGCTCTTTCCATTCCAAGAAGCTGCAGACACTCAGTGGTCTCCATCCCAGTGTTGCCCACGAAGCCCCTTTCCCCCAGCAATTCTCCCTGCACCTCCAGAAATGCCTCAATGTAGACCTTTCTTTGACATAGAAAGCATGCTTCTGCACCAGTACGCTCTGGTGGCACGAGAAGGCACGAAGGTGACAATGTGGATGTATAAAGCAGGAGGGACACTGGGCAGAGATTTAAATGTCCAAGGCTCAGCTGGAGATGCCTATCCCGCTCCCTTCCTCTCCAGAAACTAGAAGGCAAAACAGAGAAGGGAACAACAGTTAACATACAATTGCTCAAGATACAAAACAGCCAGTGTAGTGTGCTACCTTTAATGACTGCAAAAGAAATGCGTGCTGCTTCAGATGGTGCTATTAAAAGAAAATTGTTCCCATCAAAATTCTTATCTCCTGAAAGAGGGGAGGAGGAAGCTAAATCACTATAAATTATGGAAAAGGAAAACAAAACAAAACAAAAAGAAAGCACTTTTGGAAATGCAGGCAGATGGATGTAGATACTCTGGAGGGCGTTCAGAAAATGATTCCTTAGCCCATGTAAGTGGAGAGGGCCCATGGGGGCAGAGGTGGACTCCACAGGCTCATTTAGTTTAATAGTTACTTTAATTTCTGACCCTGGGAATCTGTCTATCTGCACTCAAAAAAATAATTCAAAAACCAAGTAGGAAGCTTGAAAAATGACACAAAATTATATACTTCTATCCATAAATTAGAGGAAGAAGAAGGATAAAGACCTTTAGCCATACGGTCTAGAGCAGCGGTTCTCAACCTGTGGTCGCAACCCCTTTGTAACAATGAAAATACATCCCGCATAGCATATATTTACATTACGATTCATAACAGTAGAAAAATTACAGTTATGAAGTAGCAACGAAAATAATTTTATGGTTGGGGGTCCCCACAACATGAGGAACTGTATTAAAGGGTCGTGGCCTTAGGAGGCATTAGGAAGGTTGAGAAGCACTAGTCTAGAGTTTTAGAAACATGCATTCAGGGGTTCTTTGTCTGCTTAAAAATAATGTTTAGAAGGAAGAAAGGAAGGAGGCAGGGGGAGAAGAAAGAAATGTTGTTTGGAATTAGCTAGAACAACTTGAGTTTGTGTCCTGCCTGTACTCCCCACCGGGCAACTGATCACCGTCAGGTTATGTCTCCTCTCTAACCCTGTTTTCCCATCAGTAAAATAGGAATCATCATCATATCATCACCATAATTCCTACTTCACAGCATTCTTGAAAATGTTCAATTAAAAAAAAATATTTCTGACTCGGTGCTTGTAGCACAGTGGTTATGGCGCCAGCCACATGCACCAAGGCTGGCAGGGCTGAATCTGGCCTGGGCCAGCTAAACAACAATGACAACTGCAACAAAAAAAGTACCCGGGCGTTGTGGCGGGTGCCTTAGTCCCAGCTACTTGGGAGGCTGAGGCAGGAGAATCGCTTAAGCCCAAGAGCTGGAGGTTACTGTAAGGTGTGATGCCACAGCACTCTACCACGGGCAACATAGTGAGACTCTGTCAAAAAAAGAAAAAAATTTCTGTGCAACACAGTTATGCCAGAGCCTGGGACCTCATAAACCCTAGAATCACCAGCAGCTGCAATTACAACTAGATCTTTGCAAAGTGCCGAGGAGCGTCCCTGGGTTACTTTTCATAAGTGCTCCATTAATTGTAATTATTGTTTGTGAATGTCGTCTCTGGGAACTCCCGAACTGGAAGGGCAAGAGCTCGATATCTCTCACTTGTCTCCCCTGAAAATCTGGTCTCATTAGGAGTCTGATCCTTGCCAATTGGCGGTGGCAGAGGGAGCGACCTCCATCCCTCAGGCTGCCTCCCTGGCATCCATGAAAGCTATCGGGGTGTAGCCAGGGCAGGACTGGAGGATTCCTGGGCTTGTTTCCAGACAAGCTCCTCCAGAAAAATAGACAGTGAGCCCTGTGGAATTTGGTTCCGTGTTCAAATGAGCCCATGCATAACGAAATGGGGATGTTATCTCGGAGTTGTTTAAAGCTCCCAGCCTTTGTCTACTAATGTGTCAATTTCAGAATGTCTGTCAGAGATGCAAAATGTCTGAGGTGCAATGCTGGGAGTTGAGTGTATCCAGAGGGAGATGGGACACACAGGTGAATAAATCCTATTCCTTGTCTTCAAAGATAGCACCAATAAAGCCTGGTAGTGTAAAAAATAACCCCCAAATTAAAAACAAGCAAGGAATGCAATAGAGATTCAAATAAAATCCCATGGCTGAGTTTGGGAGGGAAAGGCGAGTGTTGCATCTAATACTTGTGCTGGGTCTTGCTGGGTGGGCCAAGGAGTAAACAAAGACCTTGTATGGAAAAGTTGCAGAGACAGATGCAAGAAAAGAGGAGGCGTGGGAGGAATATGGAGTTTAAGGGGGTGTGTAGTGGAGGAGGGAGAGAAGAGGGGAAGAGGTAGAAAGATGGAAGGGAGGGGAAGAGAGTGGACATGAAGGGCTCCTGGCTGGCAGTATTGGCCAACTGTCCTGCCACAGTGCCCAGGCCCACAGTGGAATGAAAACTCCAGGCATGTGACTAGATAAACTGTTAATGTTTGTTCCCACAAAAGATTACTGCACTGTCCTGCAGTGAAAAGCAATGAACTTAACTTTGCCAACATGGATACATCTTGAAAACATGATGTTGAAAGAGAAGAGCAATTTGCAAATGGATACATAGAAGGATCCTTACCAATTGGCCGTGGCAGAGGGAGCGACCTCCATCCCTCAGGCTGCCTCCCTGGCATCCATGAAAGCTGTGTATACATGGATCACATTTATACACATTACAAAATCTTACAAAGCAATACTATAGGGTAGGTATTATTTATAGATGGTTGCTTATTTTTTCTTTAAAAAATTTTTTACTTCAAAATATTAAGGAGGTGCAAATGCTTTCATTCTTGTTGGAAACAGGCTTTTGAAAAACATGGTGGCTTCAGTGAGATTCTATCACAATTCCTACATTCTTTTGGCTTGCTCTTACATTTTTCCAACATGTTATTCAAAATATTATGAGGGTAAAAATGTTTTTGGTTATGTTTGAGTCTGGGTTATAAATGTGCCGATCACACAGGGAGTGTCCACAGTTAGGTTTTCACCTATCCTCTTCTCACCCTGCCTCGACTGATTTCCACTGAGTTTTAGTTCCCTCTGGGCACACTGGTTAGTTCTAACTAATCTGGAGTATATGTGGGGTTTGTTTCTCCATTCTTTTGTTTGTTTGTTTTTTTGCAGTTTTTGGCCAGGGCTGGGTTTGAACCCGCTACCTCCGGCATATGAGGCCAGCACCCTACTCCTTTGAGCCACAGGCACTGCCCTGTTTCTTCATTCGTTAGATACTTCACTTAGGTCTTTAGTTCCATCCACATTGTTGCAAAAGGCCTTCTCCGTGGGTGATTAGTCGTCTGTAGTCTACACGTACCACATTTTGCTAATTCACTCATGAGTTGATGGGTACTTGGGTTGGTTCCACACCTTGGCAGTTGTGGACCGTGTTGCAATAAACAGGTGAGTGCACGTGTCTTTTTGATAAAGTGACTGCTCTTTCCTTTGGGTAGATACCCCGTGGTGGGATTGCTGGGCTGAATGGTAGGCCTATGTTTATTTATTTGAGAAATCCCCATACTGTTTTCATAGAGGTTGTGCTAATTTGCAGTCCCACCAATAGCATATTGTCCTTTCTCTCTACATCTGTGTCAGCATCTATTGTTTTGGACTTTTTTTTTTGTAGAGATAGAGTCTCACTTTATCGCCCTCGGTAGAGTGCCATCGTGTCACACGGCTCACAGCAACCTCTAGCTCCTGGGCATAGGCGATTCTCTTGCCTCAGCCTCCCAAGCAGCTGGGACTACAGGTGCCCACCACAACGACGGCTATTTTTTTGTTGCAGTTTGGCGGGGGCTGGGTTTGAACCCGCCACCCTTGGTATATGGGGCCGGTGCTCTACTCACTGAGCCACAGGCACTGCCCTGTTTTTGGACTTTTTAATAAGATCCATTCTAATTGAGTTAAAGTGATATCTCATTGTGGTTTTAATTTGCATTTTCCTAATAATCGGTGATGTTCAGCATTTTAAAACATATTTATTGGCCATTTGTCTATCTTCTTTTGAAAGCTTCCGTTCATGTCTTTTACTCACTTTTTAATGGGGTTTTGTTTTGTTTTGTCGCTGATTTGCTTGAATTCTTTGTAGATTCTGGTTGTTAGCCCTTTATCAGATATATAGATAGTGAATATTTTTGTCTCATTCTGTAGGTTGTTAGTTTCCTTAGCTGTGCTGAAGCCTTTTAATTTAATCAAGTTCCATGTACTTACTTTTGTTGTTGTTGTGATTGCCATTGGGGACTTCATAAATTCTTTGCCTAGGCTGATATCTAGAAAAGTTTCCCAACATCTTTTTGCAGCATTCTTATAGTTTCATACCTTACTTTTAAGTATTTTATCCATCTTGCGTTAATTTTCATGAGTGGTGAGAGAGCTGGATCCTGTTTCATTCTTCTGCATGTGGCTATCCAATTCTCCTAGCACTATTTATTGAATGGGGCTTCTTTTCCCCAGTGTATGTTGTTCTCTGCTTTGTGAAAGATTAGTTGGCCGTATGTGGATGGTTTTATATCTGGGTTCTCTGTTCCGTTCCATTGGTCAATGTCTCTATTCTTGTGCCAATACCATGCTGTTTTGGTTATTATAGCCGTGAAGTATAGTTTGAAGTCTGATAATGAGATACTTCCAGATATCTTCTTTTTGCTTAAATTGCTTTGGCTAGCCAGGCTCTATTCTGGTTCCAAACAAAGCTAAGAATTATTTTTTTCTAGATCTGTGAACTATGACATTGGTGTTTTAATGAGGATTACATTGAATCTATAAATCGCTTTGGGTAGTACGGACATTTTAACAATGTTGATTGTACCAATCCATGAGCATGCCATATTTTCCATTTCTTGGTGTCATCTGCGTGTTCTTTCTGTCCTCCGTGTTCCATAGTTCTCTTTGCAGCACTCTTCCATCTCCATGTCTATGATGAAGCCACTGCCCCTCTAGCCCCAGGTGAAAGAACAAGATCCTGTCTCCAAAAAAAAAAAAAATGGCAACACCAAATGCTGGCAAGGAAAGGAAGAAACAGAATCACTGACACATTTACTGGGAGGAATATAAAATGGTATCACCACTCTGGAAAACAATTCGGAAGTTTTATTAAAAAGTGAAATGTGCACTTACCCTACAACCCAGCAGTGGCATTTATCCCTGAGAAATGTTCTGTATGTTCTTACAGAAATCTGTACACAAAGTTTATAGTGGTTTTATTTGTAATAGCCTCAAATTGTAAGTAACACAGATTTCTTCCAACAGATGAATAAACAAATCGGTACATCCATACCATGGAAAAGTACTCAGCAACAAAAAGGAACAAATTATTGATACATGCAACACCTTAAATGATTATCCAAGGTATTATGCTGGGTGAAAAGAGCCCATCTCCTGCAATTACTTATTGTATGAGTCCATTTATATAACATTTTGGAAATAACAAAATTTCAGAAATGAAGAACAGATGAGTGGTTTTCAGGGATTAGAAATGAAGAGGGGGAGGGTGTTGGGAGGAGGTGGGAGTGATTATTAAAGGGCAACAGGAGGGATCTTTGTGGTGTTGGAACTATTGAGTATGTTGACTATAATGGCGGATACATGAATTTATGCTGGCGATGAAACTGTAGAATTCACATGTGCGCGCACACACACACATACACAGGAGCACGAGACAAGTGGGAAAGTATGAATAAGACTTCAGATTGTATCAGGCAGAGTTGATGGTTGTATCAATGTTAATACCTTGGGTTCGGTCACCGCAGTGTAAATGGCCTTAATCCAAAGTAAATGTGGAATGTAAAGGTCTCAGCAAAATAACTAAGAAAATGCTATGAAAGCTATGTTAACTAGTGTGATGAAAATGTTTCAAACGATCTATGAACCCAGTGTATGGTGCCCCATGATCATATTAATGTGCACAGCTGTGATTTAATAAAAATAAAAAAAAGGAATAAAAAATAAATAAATAAATAAAATTTAAAAAAAAGGCGATAACAAATGCTGGTGAGGATGTGGAGGAAAGGGTGGAGTTACAAATTAGTGTAACAACTGTGGAGAACAACATGAAGGGTCCTCAACAAACTAAAAATAGAACTAGCATATAACCCAGCAATCTCGCTGCTGGGTACACACATCCAAAGGAGGGGAATTTGGAACATGGAGAAGACAGCTGCATGCTCCTGCCTTTTGCAGCACTATCCGCAATAGCTGGGACTTGGACACAATGGATGAAGAAATTCAGAACTTGTGGCACATGCACACGAGGGAATACTACACAGCCACAAAAGGAGTGAGAGTCTGCCACTCGCAGCAACGTGGGTGGAAATGGAGAATGTTGTGGTAGGTGAAATAAGCCAGGACCAGAGGTGCAGACCTCGTGTGTTCTCACTCGTGTGTGGGAACTAAATATTAAAAACAATTGATCTCCTGGAGACAGAGTAGACTGATGGGGACCAGAGGCTGGGAAGGGTATCTGAGAGGAGGGGAGGATAAAGAAGGGACGGTTAATGGTGCAAAAATATAGGTGGGGAGAGAAATAGAATGAACAACATATCACAGCATAGTGACTATAATCAGCAATAAGTTAGGGTACACTTTAAAATAACCAAAAGACTGAAATTAGAATGTTCCTAACACAAAGAAATGATAAATACTTGAGGTGATGGCTACCACGATCACCCTGATTTGATTAATTCACATTGTGTGTCTGTATCAAAATATCACATGTGTCCTATAAAGATAAACAACTGCTATGTATCCACAATAATTAAAAAGAAAGAAATTCTGGTTCTAATATGCTATTATAGTTTTGAGAAATATATCACCATTGGAGGTAACTGGGCAAAGTGTACAGGGAAACTCTCTGTATGATTTCTTACAGATGGATGTGAATCTGCAATGATCTCAATAAAAATTTCAATTATGACTCGGCACCTGTATCTCAGTGGTTAGGGTGCCAGCCACATGCACCAGGAGTGGTGGGTTTGAACCTGGTCCAGGCCTGCTAAACAACAATGACAATTGCAACAACAACAACAAAAATAGCCGGGCGTTGTGGAGGGCACCTTAGTCCCAGCCTCTTGGGAGGCTGAGGCAAGAGAATCGCTTAAGCCCAAGAGTTTGAGGTTGCTGTGTGCTGTGATGCCACAGTACTCTCCCAAGGGTGACATAGTGAGATTCCGTCTAAAAAAAAAAAAAATAGTTTTTTCAATGAAGAAATGTTACCAAAATGTGACTTGACTCTCTCACCGTGCCTCTCCCATAAAAGGATGTGAGTTCAAATGATTTTAAAGAACAGACAATTTCCCATGCTATTTAGTGTGTTCCACGGGCATATATGGAGAGATGGAAGATGGTCCAATTTATTTTTCTCAGCTAACATCAATACTGCAAACCACACATGGAATCCAGTGTGTGAAAGCGACTTGGAAAATGAAGCCTCTCCGGGTGAGGAGAGTGGGGAGATGGGAGTCACGTACTTGCTTTCTGCTTTCATCCCACCCTCCCACCATGGCCTCCCCACTGCCTCCTCAGCACCCCCAGACACATTTCAGGCTTCTGGAACCAAGGGCCATGTAGCTCAATGTTTGAAAATTACTGCTATTGAATAATCCCAATTATTGAGAATTATAGCTGTGAAGAATCCCAGACAAAACACTAGCACATTGAATTCAATTTGAAACAATTATCTACTATCACTATGAAGAAGGGTTTATTTCAAGAGGGTTAAAATGGCATAAAAATGGAAAATATGCTGCTGGGATATGGCATTAATACCATAAGAATTCCACATGATAGACTAGAGATGCTAAACAAGAAATTTATTTATTTTATAATTTTCCAAGAGCATAAAAAGAAATTTAATCAAATTTATAGTCATTCCTGATTTAACAAAGCAATTTACTAATAGTAGAAGGAAACATCCTTAACCTGATAGACTATTGGGTAAGGAAATATTCCTGTGTCTTAACGAGGTGATCTGGAGCTTGATGTTCTGCATGACTAGTGGCTGGGCAGAAACTCCAGGCAGACAGACCAATTGCATACTACTGCACTAGTCCAGGCAGGGATAACAAGAGTCAGAATACCGGTGTTTGCTGCGGGAGAGGCAGTTCACCCAAGAGGCACCTACAGTGGCTTGAGCAATGAGGGTGAAAGAGAAATTGGAATTGACTCAGAGGCTGAATGAATGGGGGATGTTGGACTCAGAAATGAAGCAGATGAGAAAGGAAAGGGTGTGGCTAGGCTGGGACAAGATTTCTGTGCATTCTACTGTAACTCCATGGAAGGAGATTTGATACGTGGGGAAATAAGAAACCTTCAAAGAATGCCCACTGCTTTCTTCTGACTCAAGATCTTTTAATACCCCAGGGAAATTTTTTTTTTCATGAGCAAAACTTTGGTTGATTAAACTGTCCTCTAAAAATGCTAATGATTGTTAATATGGATTCTAAAGTCCCGAGTGTTCCCAAGAGAAATCCTAGATGTAAAGTGGGGTCTTGCCTTACTTTAGACCAATTTGGCTACTAATGACTCCACAATCAGAATACTGGAGAAAGTTGGGTCAGTTATCACTATTATTAAATTTTCTGCTATGGTCTTTTAACCATAAAAAGTTCTCATTTAAAAAATAAATGTTAACACTTTTACAGGAAAAAGGAATCATTATCATTATCATCTTCTGAGAAGCTTCTGCTTTTGCTGAAAGGAGCTTTCAAACTCAAAAGATAGAGAGGAGCTCCATCATGGAAAAAACTGAGAGTTGAATATGTCAGGAACTATTCTGAGGGTAAAGGGGAGGGTCCAGGCAGGACAGATGACGGTGGAAGGCGGGGGCGTTGTGAAGACACACCTGACCCCAAATTTGCCCCTATTAATCCAACATTTTCCATGATCAGTTGACACCCATGGCAAGGACAGCACAGTAACATTTCTGAGACTTAGTAAAATTCAAGTTTATATGGTACACACACAAAAAATGGCAAGGAAAGTTTTCCCTGACTTGAATTTTGTCAGGGCCCAGGTGGCAGATTGAGAGTGGGCCTGGGTGTGTGGAGGAGACGGCGTGGGAGTTGGTGAGGGAAGTGGTTCTATAGAATCATGACTCATCCCCTGATGTTGAGAAAGAAGACGAAGAATGACAGAAGAGGTCCTCAAAGAACCCAAAAGGAAATTTACCGGTGTTGGCGCAGAAAGGCTGTGTTCTTTCAAAGTGGTTTAATTTCTGCTGTCTCATTTAATCTTCACCCCATGAGGTGCCCACAAGGTAAGCTGACCTGCAGGCCCACCTCGGGAACTCAGCAGGGGCACGGGAGACCACACAAGGCCACGAGGCTGCACCTCCCCACACAGCGTAATTAAATGTATCCAGCTGCCAAGGTAAACGGAATTCATACGAAAGAAGGTAAGAGCTGAGCTGAGCTGCAGTTGACTACCTGCCCAGCGCTACATTTCACAGGCATTTAAATATGCGTTCAGATTTTTTTTTTTTAGGAAATTTTTTTATTAGGTCATCACTGTGTACATTACTGCGTTTATGGGGTAGCACGTGCAGATTTTATATACCCTTTGGAAACGCGTTCATATTGAGCTTTGAACTGCCTTTCGTCATTTTAGAGCCCCTACTTTCCAACCCGGTTTCTAACATTCCCTTTAAAACTCATCCACCTCAGCCACTTCAAGCAAAGAGCACGTTGGATGTGAGGCCCTGAGATCTGACAAGCCAGTGCAGGCTCCCCAGGTCCTAGAGAATGTCCTCACAGAATGTGACAAAGAGCATGAATGGGACCAAGGGTTGGGGCATCAAACTATACGAGACAAACGGAAGGGAGCCGTGGGCAAAACAGGGGGGTGGAGGGGCAGAGGGGCGGGGGGGGAGGAGGCAAGAGGCAAGACGCCAAGGCTTTGGGGGGCAGAGTGGGTGGTGGTGCTCAGGTGGCTCCCAACCACCCTAGGGGTGTGTCTCCCAAATTCCTCAAAAGACAAAATATTTTCCTCCTGCAGCTGAGATAAGCTCTTCTCCTTTTGCCTGAAAAACATACTCAATCAGTAGAGCAGATTCTATCGTCACCAGCACCAAGTTGAAGGAAAGGGCCCCAGTTACCCCATGTGGTGCGCCTCTGGCTCCACCACTAAGTTTGGGAAGTTTCTTAACTCCATAAGTTTCTGGTCTCCTTGTGCAATTCAAATGTCAAATCCCACTCCTGAGACTTATTTAGCTTTTCTCCAGGAGGCCTTCAGAAGCAGTTTGTGGCATTATTTCTATTCGTTAATTATTTTTCTCTCAATCTACACAACAGATCTGCCCTTTTTAGTCTCACCTCTCAGGGAGGGACACTAGTTTGTTTAGAGGGAAGTCTATGGCACAGAAGGGCTCCAGAGCCTGTTGGCCATTGCTCTCTGCTGTCAATAGTTTTGTTTGTTTTTTGCATTTAAATGATCAGCCTTGAGCTTCTCATTGTATATCCGTGAGCTCCAGAGTTAGGAATTGTTCGATTTCAACAAATCAAATGTTTACAACAGCATCAATGTTTTTGGCCAATCTTTGACCAGTGCAGATGGGAACCAGTGGGTTGATTCTTCCCCTTTTCTCCCCTCCCAGACAGACTGTGCTGAGCTGCAGATGGTCCCACCTTGCTGTGAATTCGCAGGCAGGGGCCAACTGCCAATGCCTCTTCCCCTGGCCCTCCCTCCTGCCCCCAGAGCCCCCCACTCCAGCTCCTTGAGTTGTCTCAGGCTTAGCTGCTGGGGAAGCTCAGACTGAGGTAGATAATAACAGGCAAGATCCTAGAAAGCAGACCCTTGGAAAAGAATTTGGGAGCTGATTACTTATCTTAAGGACTTCATTATTAGCTATGAGGGTGGGGTGGGATGGGGAGTGCCTGGCACACAGGGGCACCCAACTTAATATGCTTTTGACCTGCGTTTAGTTTGGACAAGGCACAGGTGGAAAGTAAGGCATTTGCTTACTCAGTGGTTGTGGTACCCAAATGTCAGGGGCGAGGATACAGGAGGCCAGTTTAGGGCAGCCAGCTGTCATCCCCAAGCACCCTCTGAAAGTGACAGATGAAAGACTGGACCTCCCACAGTCACAGGGAACTGGGCTGAAAATCGGTCCATCGATTTTTGTTTCCTGTATGTGGGAGCCATGTTATAAGGTGCGTGCACAGTTAGGATTGTTATGTTTTTTCGGGGAATTGACTCTCCTGTTGGAATGAAATGCCTTTCTTCTTCTTCTTTTTTTTTTTTTTTTTATTAAATCATAGCTGTGTACATTAATGCGATCATGGGGCACCATACCCTAGTTTCATAGACCGTTTGACACATTTTCAGCACACTGGTTAACATAGCCTTCCTGGCATTTTCTTAGTTATTATGCTAAGACATTTACATTCCACATGTACTAAGTTTCACATATACCCTTGTAAGATGCACCACAGATGTAATCCCACCAATCTCCCTCCCTCTGCTCCCCTCCCTTTCCCCCTTCCCCCTATTCTTAGGTTATAACTGGGTTATAGCTTTCATGTGAAAGCCATAAATTAGTTTCATAGTAGGGCTGAGTACATTGGATACTTTTTCTTCCATTCTTGAGATACTTTACTAAGAAGAATATGTTCCAGCTCCATCCATGTAAACATGAAAGAGGTAAGTCTCCATCTTTCTTTAAGGCTGCATAATATTCCATGGCATACACATACCACAATGTATTAATGAAATGCCTTTCTTGATCTTTAGTTATGCTCCTTCTCTCTCTCTTTTTTTTTTTTTTTTTTGTAGAGACAGAGTTTCACTTTATCGCCCTCAGTAGAGTGCCGTGGCGTCACACAGCTCACAGCAACCTCGAACTCCTGGGTCTAGGCAATTCTCCTGCCTCAGCCTCCTGAGTAGCTGGGACTACAGGCGCCCGCCACAACGCCCGGCTATTTTTTGGTTGCAGTTTGGCCGGGGCCAGGTTTGAACCTGCCACCCTCGGTATATGGGGCCGGCGCCCTGCTCACTGAGCCACAGGCGCCGCCCTATGCTCCTTCTCTCGATGTTCGCTTTGCCCGTCATCTCTACAGTCACACCAGCTTTCTTCTGCTTCGTGTTGGGGTGGTAGGTAGATCTTTCCCCATCCTTTTCCTTTCAGCTGCTGCTTTTTATGTAGAAATTGTGTTTTTTGAAAAGAACCCATCCATTAGTTGGGGCTCCCTCGCTTTCTTACCGAGTTCTGCTGAACTCTGCCTTTTAACTGATGGATTTAAATAAGCATTTTTTTAAAAAAGCAATTTTGTTTTATCCTTCCGTTGTTTATTTCAAAAATACGAATATGCTTTTGTATTCACATTCCTCCCCTCCTTACACGAACGGTAACATACTCTGCTCCCTGCTCCCCTGAATGTTGTTTCATGGCGACAACCTCCTCATTTCTGTTGCGGTTGCAGAGTTCTCCATTGTTTACACAGGCCAGTGTTTTCAGCCCACTCCTACCAACTCTGGGGTCCAGACTTCTGCTATTGCAAGTACAGTTGCAATTAATATCCATGTGCATATGTCTTTTCATACTTTTGCCAATAGATCTTTTGGATGGATTTGTGGATGTGGGCCTTTTGGTCACAGAACCAATGCATGTGTAATTTTGCTCCATTTTGCTAAATGACCCTTCATAGGGATGGTACCCTTTCAAATTTTGGAAGTGGAGCGTCTCCCATGAAAGGCTCTGGGTTAGGGTGACTGGGAGGGCTGTTTTCCATTATCCTGGACCCCTAAGTGTCTGAGCACAGAGTTCTTTTCCCTGGAACATTCAGTTTCTTAAGAGAGAAAGAGAAAGATTGTTTGCCTGGAGGAAATATGTATTGCTCCCAGATGTCTGTGTTCCCATCAGTGGATAAAGGACAGTGGTGGTGGGTCCACTTGTTCTGTAAGTACACTTTCCCTCCCTTCGTCCCTCTTCCTTCCATCCTTCCTTCCTTGTCTTAGTCTCCTATCCAGGTTGGAGTGCAGTGGTACCATCATACCTCCCTATAACTTTGCACTCCTGGGCTCAAGTGATGCTCCTGCCTCAGCCTCCAAAAATAGCTGGGGCACTAAAGGCAGGCACCACTATGCTTGGTGAATTTCTATTTTTTGTAGGGATGGGGTCTGTCTTGTTATGTTGCCAAGACTGATCTCAAACTTCTGGCCTCAAACAATCCTCCTGCCTTGGCCTTATCTGGTGCTGGGATTACAGGAGTAAGCCGCTGTGCCCAGCCCATCTATAATTTTCCATTTCAGCTCACATTTCACTTCTACTAAGCATTTCTGAATCCCAAATCTCTCTGGGTTTCTGCCAGCCATGCTGACAACCTTCCCAGGTGTAATGCTGGATACCTGGGATTCTTCCACCACCTGGTAGTTACTCTTCCTCTCCAGGGGCCCCTCATCTTTCAGAACATCGGTGAAACCTCTTGTCTTTGTCCCACCTGCTGTTCTTTTCACTATTGAAGGTTTATATCCTTTAAGTCAATTTAGTTCCATTTCATGAGTTTGAGGTTGGAGAGGAGATACATTTGTAGCGTTAGTCTGTCATTTTGATCTGCAGAACATGAGGTAAGGAAAGGAGAAGGACTTTCTAATCAGGGCTGCTCAGGACCCTGTAGTTAGCTCCACTTAATGGCTTTTGAGAAACACACAGGAAGGGTTTGAATTATTTTGGTTGTGACCCAGGTGTTTTTTTTTTTCCCCCCGACTGGGTCACATGGGTTCTTTATAAATGAAGTATTAATGAATAACTGAGTAAATTTTGAAAATAAAGCAAATATTATGCTTAAAATTCGGAATATATTGAAATGTTTAATTCAGCTCTACCTGATTTCATTTGTTTATTTATTTATTTATTGAGACAGAGTCTTACTTTGTCACTCTCAGTAGAGTGCTTTGGCATCACAGCTCACAGCAACCTTAAACTCTTGGTCTAAAGCGATTCTCTTGCTTCAGTCTCCCAAGTAGCTGGGACTACAGGTGCCTGCCACAACACCTGGCTATTTTTAGAGATGAGGTCTTGCTCTGTCTCAGGCTGGTCTTGAACTCATGAGCTCAGGCAATCCACCCGCCTACGTTTCCCAGAATGCTAGGATTACAGGCATGAGCTACCGTGCCTGGCCATTATTTATTTATTTATTTTTTTGAGGGTCTCAATGAAGTATAACCTGCTTCCTGACATACATATGAGGTTTGGATTTTGTCATCAAGCAAAAAACAAAACAAACATAACAAAATAAAATCCCACCCCCAAACAATAATAAAAATAAGTCACCTGCAGAATTGCGTTATGCTCTGACAACTGTGTGGGCCCTTGCGTATACCATAAGTTTTCTCAGATGCCTTGCTGCTTCTAAGACTAAGATAAGAGATGAATGTTTGTCATTAAACATTGTACATGTCTCACCTGCACAATTATCTCACTGTCATCCACGCAGGGTCATACTTGTATCAGGTAAGGTATCAGTTCCTGGGACCCAGACACTCCCTGTTGTCAGGGAATGCACAGTCAAATGTGGGAGGGAAGGAGTGGAGCAGAGAAGAGACAGTTACCAAAATGGTGGGATTCTTGCTATTATAGTGGAATGTGCAGATGAGTCAAAGATTTAATTATCATAGCTAACCGTGTACATTTTTATACATGCTCACTTTTTGACAGTGCATATATTAAAACTGAAGCACTATAGAGAAAATTGGCTTAGTCCCTGAGCAGAGATGACTTAGAAACTCACAGGCACTTATACCGCATTTTTGTGAGGCAGCCTGTTGTAGTGGAAATGTGTCTGGGCTTGGCACCAAAGTCCTGGGTTTGTTCCTCATTTCTACTTTCTTCATTCGATTAAACATGTTCCTTAATCCTCTCTAGGCCTCTGTTTCCTCATTTTTAAAATCAAGGGGAAAGATGAAATGATTGCTAAGGCTCTTCCATGCCAAACATGGGGTAATAAGCCTGTGTGATGATTTACACCTGTAGTCCCAGCTGCAGGGGGGTGAGATGGAAGGATTGCTTGAGTTCAGGAGCTAAAGGCTGCAGTGAGCTATGGTTGGGCCACTGCACTGCAACCTGGGCGACAGGGTGAGGCCTTGTCTTTCTCTCTCCCTCTGAAAAAAACAAAACCAACCAAACACAAGAAACCAACCAATCAACAAAATACAGGGTGACATTGGGGTGAATTCTAACAATTCTTTGACATAAAATAGTCTGATGAGGACGTCCCTGATTCTGATGCAGAGTCGGGCTAGATGCTTCAAAATAACCAATTAGGGTCTTTCTTAGGTGTCAGTGTTAAATTCGTAGAGTACCTTCTTGGGGTACAAACTTGAAAGTTTAATAGCAATGGAGTTCCATTGCTCTTTCTTTCTGAAATAAGAGGTGCGGCCCCTTGTAAATTGCTTCCTGAAACACACACAGAGCTTTCTGGCCAGCAGAGTGAATTGTCCAGAGACAGTGCACACTCAAACATTTGTGGGTCAGTGGAAATCTATGAACAGCCTGTCAAAACAGCCTGACCACTGGACCTCTGTTAGTAGAGCCCCAAGGTAGTCTATAGGGAACCTGGTGCTCAGTAAGATTTAGTCACTTGAAAGATGAAATGTGTATTTTGTATCAAGAAATATTGTTGAAGATTGAACATCTATGTTGACCAATTTTATGTTAAGTTCATGTGCAGGTCTATGGAAAACTCAGGGGTGAACCCAGGTCTGTCTTATTTCAAAGTATGTCCTCTTAAACCCTCCTCAGTACTCTGAGTGGAGCAGGAGTTGAGTAAAGCTTAGTGAGACTCTAGTTATTCATTTGTTATTTTAATTGTGATAAAATACCCATAACATAAAATTCTCTGTTTTGGCCACTGTTAAGCCTATAGTTCAGTGGTATTAAGTACATCCCTATTGTTGTGCAATCAACAGCCCCATCCGCCTTTCATCTTACAAAACGGTTACAAATCGATATCTATTTAACGATTACTCCCCATTCTTCCTTCCCCGAAGCCCCTGGTAGACCACCATTCTACTTTCGGTCTTTGCATTTTGACCACTCTAGGTACCCCATGGAAGTGGAGTCATGCAGCGTCTGTCCTTTTGTGACTGGATTATCTCACATAGCACAATGTTCTCAAAGTTAATCCTTGTTATAGCATATGTTAGAATTCTCTTCCTTTTTGAGGCTGAATAATTGTTATTAACTGAATGTTTGTGTCTCCCCCCACCCCCAGCTTCATATGTTGAAGCCCCAACCCTCAGTGTAGCTGTCTTTGGAGTAATGAAGTAACTAAGGTTAAATGGGGCCGTAAGGGTGGGGCTATAGTCTGATAGAATTTCTGTTCTTTAAGAAGAGCATCAGAGAGCTACCTCTCCCCCTCCATGTGCATGCACCAAGGAAAGGCCTCGTGAAGACAGAGCAAGAAGGCACCCATCTGTAAGCCAGGAGGAGAGCCCTCACTAGAACCTGAGTCAACTGGAAACTTGACCTCGGACTTCTAGCCTCCAGAATTATGAGAAGGTAAATTTGTGTTCCACATAATTTGTAGTATTTTATCATAGAAGCCTGAGCAGACTGTCCAGTAATATTTCATTGTATATATATACTATATTTTGTTTATTCAGCCATCAATGGACACCGGGGGGGGGGTGGTGCTTCATCTTTCATCTTTTAGCTATTGTGGATAATGTTGCTATGAGCAAGGTGTGTATAAATAGCTCATTGAGACACTGCTTTCAATTCTATTGGGTATATACTCCAAAAGGGCATTGCTGGATCATATGGTAATTTTAGTTTTAATTTTTTGAGAGTTTCCATACTGTTTCCCATAGTACCTAATCATTTCATGTTCCCACTAGGAAGGGTTCCAATTCTTCTTGCCAGCAGTTGTTATTTTCTGTTTTGTTTTTTTTATTTTGATAGTAGCCAATCTAATGAGAGCAAGCTATGGGCCTTATTTTTAAGAAATAGAAACTTTAGTGGTTCATAACCTTTTCCAGAGCAGAGAATCTGGTGAAAACTCTGCACTTTCTCTCTAGAGATGCCCATAAACAAATAATTTTGTGTAAAAGTTAAGTTTCTCGAAGGAAATCATGAATCTCAGATTACAAATCCTTGCTCTGTCCTAACAAAGTGTCTTTAGGTCAGTAAAACATACACATAAGTCTGTAATAATTGCACTGGTAATTGTCTTTACTATTTGTTCCCTACATAGAGGGTGCCAAAAAACATATTCACATTTTAAGAAGTGAAAAAACTATTGAAATTGTGATACTCCATATATACCAACAACAAAAGATGAATACAAGTCATGCTGAGCACCTCTTATAATTGCAGAAGTCAAACATGACTCAAGTATTACAACTGAATCCAGTCTATGGAAAAGAAAGTGAACCATTTTCTCAGGAATTTGACTGAACCCTCAAAGCCCAGGGCAGTGGAGAAACATGCCCCTACAGGGGGCAGAGACTCAGTGAGGCAATGGCTCGGGGAGAGAATTTAAGGGGGTCTCAAAATGGCAGTAATGGAGAGAAATAACATTTCCATTCAATACTTAAAAATACAAAATAAGGCCAAAATGTAACCCAGTGTATTCTCTTGTAGTTCTGGAGGTCAGAAGTCTAAGATGAAGGTGTTGGCAGGGCTTCCAGAGGCTCCAGGGAGACTCTGTCTCCTTGTGAGACCTCTGCATTCCCAGGCCCATGGCTCCTTCCTGATATGCTTTCATTTCTTCTTCCATTGTCATATCAACTGCTACCAACTCTGATGCTCTTGGCTGCTTTTTTAAGGACCCTCGTGATTACACTGGGCCCATCAGGAAAATACAGGGTAATCTGCCCAACTCAGGATCCTCAATTTAATCACATCGTGAAGTCCTTTTTGCAATATACAAATACACAGATTCTGGGAATTAGGATGTGGGCATTTTTGGAGAGCATTATTCTGCCTATCAAACTGTCTATTCTGCTTTAATGGTCAAGTTAGAATTTTATTTTTCATCCTCACTGTTTATACAAGGCTGAGCATGAGGACGGTGCTTCAAGAGGGCTTGCTGAATGCAAGGGAATTCACAGAGCTTGAATCATCTTTCTTACAAGCTTTGCCATTAGCACCAGGTGGAAACCCTTGGTGCTCTTTGTGGGCACAGCCGAATCCTTCTGGCAGCCTGTGGAGCTGGGTAGATGCCATCACAGCATCCTTCCCTAGCCAGGATGGTGGGGAGTGGTGCAGATGGACCTCCTGACTCCATGTTATTGCACATTCTTTTCTCAAGGCTAATCACTTTCATTAAAATCCGCCCCACGTTCCCAGAGTATTAAATATGTATTTGGTTTTATGCTGTGCATGTCTGCAGAAGCTGAGAAAAAAACCCACCCGAACAACTCTGAACCAATGGTATGGTTCTGTATTCACACAGGCTTTGCAGGAAATAGAGTTTTGAGGAGTTCAGGCTGACTTAGCCAGCCCTAGAGAATAGACATGTTCCAGAAATATTCTCCCTCTGCTAGCATGCCTTTTGGATCTCCGAATTCCCTCAACATCTATTTACAACACAGGAGTGGCTTGGCCTGCTGGCTGCTCTGAGGGCTGGGAGGACAGGCGCAGATGTTGGCCTACCAGCCTGGGCAGAGGGTGGCCCCATCCCTTCATCCAGGCAAGGGCCTTCTTGGTCTTCAGTTCTGGGTTTTGGGCCCATCCTTCCTTGATAAGTGCTGATGGAGGCTGATAAGTGCAGCCTTGGAGGCTGAAATGAAAGCTACATTTAGTAATGGGGGGATGGTTGATATTCATGGCATGTTTGCATGCAATGCCAAATTAATGTTCTTTTTCAAAAAGAGATTTATGTACAAGCTAAATATTTAGACAGAGAAGTGAAAATAACTGTGAAGACCACTCCATCTGGTTCCCCTTGTTTGTTGCCTGAATATTTACACAACTGCATTAGAAAGTTCCCTGATTTTCTATTTCCTTGGTCCGAAGTAGGAAACTCGTTGTTCTGTGAGCTGAGGATAAGGAGGTAAAATACAAGTGAGAGCATGTACTTCCTGAGAGGTCCCTTCCCTTCCTTTTCTCCCCCAGGACTAATGCCACTTCCAACCCCCAAGGTATTGTTATTACTGTGACTTACTGTGTGTTGTTGGAGGAGTAGAGAATCCTTGGATAGGTGTGAGGGTAAGCAGGAAAGATACACACAAGGGAGGATATTGTTCATACTATGGAATTCAGAGCCATGGTGGTCTGAGGGGAAACAGACCTTTTCTGGAATGTCAGTGCAAGATAGATTTAGGGAAGGGTGGGTAGTTGGAGAAGGCTTCCTGCAATGGGGTTTTGAGGCTGACTTGGTCAGAGGAATGAGTCTGATTTAATATTTCCAAGCACACTGAACTGGTTGTCGCTGCCCTCTCACGCTGTGCTGAATCTCGCCTGGGTCCTCTGCACTGGGTCACCCTCGGCTCTCACTCCTAGGTTCTCTGCTGTGAAGCCTCCTGGAGTCCTTGGGCCAACAGAGAGGTTCCTGCTCTGCATTGCGTACACACATCTGCAAAGGCAATGATCAACTCCATGATCAACTCCACAAAGTTCTGAAAGATGAAAGCTTTCCCATCTCGGTGCTAAAACTCATTTGGTGGCAAATACTGGCTCAGCTGGTACGAGTCCGTCGCCTGTCTTTATTTCACTTTCCTCCTTGTAAGGTCTGCTGTAGAAATATGGGTGTGATTCTTATGGGTGACAGCCCAGATCTTTCCTAAAATCTGCAAGTTTAGAATTCTAAACTCATCTGGCCCAAGTGTTCTGATTAAGGGGCTGTGGGCCTGTGTCTCTCTCACAGCAGTTGCTCGGAATATTTGCTGTACTTGGTTGACAAATCTGTGCCCCGGGAGTCTGTGAATTTAAGAAAAGGAGCTTGTAATTTTACCTTTATATACCACAAGCCTCTGACAGGTTGTGGTTGAAAGATTTTGATTGAGATATTCGCTGCCGGTCCCGTCTTTTACTTGTCCCATTGAGTCACTGCTCAGGGGAGGGCAGCAGAGCAGAGGAGCAGGGGGCTGTATGTGGCCTATGGATGCCCTGGGGCTGGACCAGGTGGGCGTAGCAGTGCTCTGTCTGGGTCCTGACCCAAAATGAACAGAGAGGGGCACTTGTCAGCAGATGAAAGTGTGGATTGATGAAGACCCTCAGCTCGAGACGCCCCCCCACTCACCCCACTGAGACAAAAAGCACATTCACCCTCTGGGACTTGGATAAAGTGAGGGCGGGGGACCCAGAGTTACTAATATTAACTTTGTGCTACCCAAATGTAATGGGCAAGTTCCTTAATGAAAATAAAGAAAACCTTCTTGCACATCCAAATTTGTGACTTAGAAGCCAGACGGGCAGAACAAATGGATAAAATGATAAAGGAGAACTTCTTTTATTTCAAATCTCTGAGGAATCTTATTTTCCCAATCAGGTGTTGGTTTATTTTTGTCCTTATATGTGACACCCAAGGGACCCTGGAAGTTCTTGCCTTATTTAAAGTCAGGTATGGGATAATAGCATGGAAAGCACCCAGAACTTGAGATACGAGGAGATTTTAGGGTGCAGCGCCCAGTCTATTTCTACGAGTGGGAAGAAAAGAGCCTGGAGGAACTTGGATAAATTAGACACTGGTGGACAGATTCTTAGGTGAGAAAGAGAGTTGATACTGGTGAGAGGGATGAGAGAGAGGAGGGGGAGGGAGGGAGATGCCAAAGCAAAACAGAAAAATCTAATCATTCCCTCTCATTCAAGGATCCGAGGTCTTGGGGGAATGCAGGATAACCAATCTCCCACTAGGTGGCACTGCTGACCCACATTTGGGGTATCCAGAGTCTGTCTCTATGGCAACAAGTTTGCAAATTTATGGAGAGAATTGGCCTTGTCCTCTGGGTGTGTGTGTACGTATGAAGGAGTTTTTGAGTGAGCAGAAAAGCCTGCTCTGTGCAGCAGGGACTATTGATATGCAGTTGTCAAAGAGATAGAGAGAAAATCAAGGGAAATATTATCATACTGTGCAAAGCAATAAGGAAGGGGAGAGGAGAGGAGTCTCTCTCCTAATACTGTAACAAAGTACCTCGCCGCTTGGACGCTAATGTTCTCTAATGCTTGCGGCTGGGAAGCAGGAGCCGAGGCATGCTGGGGCCTGGGGTGGGCTGCAGGCTGGATTTGCTGTTGTGCGGGATATCTTTTCAGGAGCTCAGCCCGCGGGCGGGGGTTGCTTGAATTGGTGGTTTTCTAGACATGTCATGATGGTAGATATTACTTGTGCCCAGACCTCCCGTTCTGTGTATTACTACACGTCTCAGCGTTTACGGCCAGTCTCTCTCGGACGCGGGTTTCCCGCGCTCTCGGTATTCAGTGTTTCCAGAATGTGGTCCCTAAACATTTCTTTTGTTTGATCGAAAGCCCAGCTCCCGGATCTTTCTCTTGCACCCGCCTTTTCACTGCAGGGAGCTCCATATTGACTATGTTCTGAGCCCCGCTTCTCACCTGCAAGGGAGCCTTTGGGACGCAGTCTTCTGCCTGGTCCCAACAGGTGCCGCGGGTTCTAGGCCAGAACCAACCCTGCGCGCAGGGGAGCGGGTCACACGTGCGGAGGGCGTGTCTCAGCTTAGAATTTGTGTTGTCTCTCTTGAGTAAAGTATCGCAAGAGTGGAAAGACAGGCGTCGCATGCCACTCAGTGCTAACTTGAAGCTTGTGCATTAACACAACTTGCTCCTATGGCAGAAAAGGTCAATTGAATCCATGATGGGGGGGGGAGCTGGCGGGCTCCTTCCCAGCGGGAGCAACGTGCAGGTATGTGGCACACTTCCGGTGTGAGGGACAGAGCTATGACCTGTGGCCGAACTGTATGTACTCTCATATTAATCAGAAACTTTGAAAAAGCTGGGTGCAGTGGCTCACACCTGTAATCCTAGCACTCTGGGAGGCTGAGGCACGTAGATTGCTTGAGCTCAGGAATTAGAGAGCAGCCTGAGACCGAGCAAGACCCCATCTCTAAAAAACTAGCCCGGTGTTATGGCTGAGCCTGTAGTCCCAGCTATTTGGGAGGCTGAGGCAAGAGAATAGCTTGAGCCCAAGAGTTTGAGGTTGCTGTGACCTATGATGCCCCTAGCACTCTACACGGGGCAACAAAGTAAGATTTTGTTGGAAGGAAGGGAGGGAGAGAGAGAGAGAGGGAAAGAGAGAGAAGGAAAGAAAGAAAGAAAGAAAAAAGAAAGAAAGAAAGAAAAAAAAAGAAAGAATTTCTGCCAGGTGTGGTGGCTCATACCTGTAATCTTAGCATTCTGGGGGGCTGAGGCAGGAGTATCTCTTCAGCTCAGGAGTTTGAGATCAGCCTGAGCACCCCGTCTCTACTAACAATAGAAAAACTAGCCTTGCATTATGGCAGGAGCCTGTATTCCCAGATACTTGGGAGGCTGAGGCAAGAGAATAGTTTGAGCCCAAGAGTTTGAGGTTGCTGTGAGCTATGACGCTGCAGCACTCTACGGGGGCAGCAAAGTAAGATTCTGTTGGAAGGAAGGAAGGGAGGGAGGGAGGAAGAAAGAGAGAAAGAAAGAAAAGAAAGAAAGAATTTCTGCCAGGTGTGGTGGCTCACACCAGTAATCCTAGCACACCGGGAGGCCGAGGCAGGAGTATCTCTTCAGCTCAGGAGTTTGAGACCCTGAGCACCCCGTCTCTACTAAAAATAGAAAAACTAGCCGGGCATTGTGGTAGGTGCCTGTAGTCCCAGCTATTCAGGAGGCTGAAGCAGGAGGTTCTCTTGAATCCAGGAGTTTGAGGTTGCTGTGAGCTAGGCCAAGGCTAAGGCACTTTATGCAGGGCAACAATGAGACCCTGTCTCAAAAAAAAAAAAAAATTATTTACTTTTGGCAAAAAAAGAAATGCAGCATCTCAGGCCCTACGCCAGATCTACGGAATAGGGTCAGCGTTTTAACATGATTTCCATGTCTGTCATGTGCATATTAAAGTTGAGAAGCCCTGGTTGTGTTCTGCACTTGCTAATAAAGATAAACTACCTTATTAAAAAAAAAAAAAGAATTTGTGTTGTTTGTTTTTCAGGAATTCTGGCCTATTCAATGGGACTACATCATTCTTTAATTTTAATTTTCATGAAGAAAAGTGAAAAAAGTTTTAAAAAAGGGCTTGAGCAATATTTTTGTAGCACCTTGCAAGAATATCTTCATTACTGGAATTTTACTAGTTCTGTATATTTCCTAGGATATTTTAGAAATTGAAAACCTTTGGAAATAACTTCAGACTTACAGAAAAGTTGCAAAAATACTGCAGACATTTCCTTACATTCCTCACCCATAGTTCCCCCATTCTGTCCATGCCATCATGATATCGATATGTAATTTTTTCCCTAATATCTTTGAGGATAAGTTACAGACGTGCTGTCTCTTTACTTTTAAATACTTTATTCAGTGTTTACTAAAATTAAGAAAATTCTCTCACACTACCATAGCACAACAGTCAAAAGCAGGAAATTTTTTTTTTTGTGTGTGTTTTTTTTTTTTTTGGCCGGGGATGGGTTTGAATCCGCCACCTCCAGCATAAGGGACCAGCGCCCTACTCCTTGAGCCACAGGTGCCGCCCAAAAGCAGGAAATTAATATCAGCACAATGCTATTAATATTATCTTATCTGGGACTGAATGCAAATTTCATCACTTGTTTCACAAATGTCCTTCATCTCACAAGAAAAAGAATTTCTCTATCCAGAAGTCAATCCAGAATCACACCTGGCATTTACTTCTCATGTATATTTGTATCATTAAAAAAATTGAAAACATTACTTTTTGCTTGACAGCGGCCTTCGATGTTGTTTATTTTATCCTTTTCTTGCGATTAGGCCTTAGTGGCTTGCAGGGGAAAGTTCTTCTATTCGTGGGAATCATGACTCTTCCTGAAATGGCCAGTAGAGCTGGTGATGGGAAATTCAGAAATCCAGACATGCTAGATCCAACTCCGGAGCCACCTGGTTCCTGTGTGTGACCCAGGGGACATTGCTTCCTTCTGGGAGCAACAGTTTTCTCCATAAAATGTAGAATGCAACCTGTGTCTCTGAAAGTCAGAATTAAGACCAGGGAGAGATCCCCCCTAGGATCTGGCCAATGAACCTGTTGGTGGAATATTCCCTACCCACAGGAAGAATTTGTCCACGTAAGAATATTTGGGATATTCAAGGGTATGTTCCGCCCCCCCCCCCCGCCCTTTTAGATTCATTTGAACCACAGAGAAAGACTGTTCATTACCTCACCATTTTCGGCCATGATAAATGTCCATGAGGTCTCTATAGATTTTTTCTAAAAAAATTAAACTTTTAAATTGGATACAGTTATAGATTCCCACACAGTGGTAGGGCACTAAATGGAGAGATCTCATGTACACCTTCCCCATATTCCCCCAGTGGTAACATTTTGCTAAGCTATAGGACAGGGTGTTCCAAAAGATGGCCATATGTAAGGAAAATTATAACAACAGATACCTTAGAACATATATGCTATGAGAGGGAGAGAAGACTTCATCAAAAAGAGATGGCCAACATGTAGAGAATATTTTATATAATTTTGCAATTAATATTTTGTAAATAAAGGTGCATTTAGCTACAATTTCTAATTTTCCCCATGTATGGTGACTTTGGGGACACCCTGTATAATAATATCATAGCTAGGACCTTGACATTGATACTTTAAAACACAGAGCATTTCTGCCACCTTGAGGATTCCTCAGGCTGATCTTTCACAGTCCCACTCCAGTATTTCTTTTTTTTTTTCTTTTTTTTATTGTTGGGGATTCATTGAGGGTACAATAAGCCAGGTTACACTGATTGCAATTGTTAGATAAAGTCCCTCTTGCAATCATGTCTTTCTTTTTCTCTTTCATTTCAGATTACTATAAGGGTACCAATGATTAGGTGATATTGTTTGTGTGTTGTTAGGTAAGGTTTCTGTTCTAGTTGTGCCCGCCCTCCAGTATTTCCTTCCCTCCCCAACCTTCTTCTTCACTTCTGTCAACCATTAATTTGGTCTCCATTTCTGTAATTTTGTCATTTCAAAAATGTTATATAAATGAAGTCAGATAGTATGCAACCTTTTGGGACTTTTCCCCCACTTGGTGTAATTCTCTGGAGAGTCATGTTGCATGCACACTTTTTAAAAAAATATTTTTTAAATTTCAGGTGAATATAAGGGTACATAATGATTAGGTTACATAGTTTGTTCTTTTCTAATTGCTGAATAGTATTCCATCCCATATCATTCCCATACCATGGAATACTACTGAGCAATTAAAAATGGTATGGGTGTGCCATTCTCTCTAGCTTTCTCATTACAACTTAGCTTAGTTAGTGACGCATTACAGTACACAAACTTATCCAGCCTAGGAAAGTAGTCAACAGGTCTATTTCCACCAAAAATACAATATCTGAGAAAAATATTCTTTTTGAAAACCTCCTTCATGGCTTGGCACCTGTAGCACAGCGGCGAGGGCGCCAGCCACATACACTGGAGGTGCTGGGTTTGAATCCAGCCTGGGCCTGCCAAACAACAATGACAACTAGAACCAAAAAAATAGGCAGGTGTTGTGGTGGGCACCTTAGTCCCAGCTACTTGGGAGCCTGAGGCAAGAGAATTGCTTAAGCCCAAGAGTTTGAAGTTGCTGTGAGCTGTGATGCCACAGTACTCTACAGGGCAACATAGCGAGACTCTGTCTCAAAAAAAAAAAAGAATAAAAATAAAAAAGAAAGAAAATACCTCCTTCACAGTAATTAGAGATAAGAAATTCTAGGATTTTATTATTTTAAAGTAATCAAATAATTGAAGATAAGACAATTCTCAAGAAACAGGGCTACCAAAATATGAAAATTTCCCAACAATTGTTAAGACATCATTCCAGACTGACATCTCTACAGATATACAGGGTGGCAACTGCACACGAACTTTATGGTCATCTTGTATATCATGTTGATATACGATTTTTTTCAAATTTCCTGATTCTGTGAAATTAAGGAAAACAGATACAAAGAATTGTTTGGAAAGTGGCACAAATCTGTAATGGGTTTTTCATTTTTTTATACCTATACCTTACATTTCTTTCATACAGAAAGTTGGGAACTAACGAAGACCCCATCAACGCCAAATATAAGTGTCTAAAAGGGAAGCGGTGAATGACAGATGGACACTTAGAATAATATAAGACGTAAGTTATGCCAACGCAGAGCACTGGCACCTCGGTGAATAAATTATATATTTATAAGTAGACATTTGACTCTTCTTCCCACATTCCTAGAAAGTTTGCATGTTTGAGTTGACCCCCAAACTTAAAAAAAAAACTTAACATATTCTCATTAGGAAAATGGGAACTTACTTTATATTTGGCTGTCAGGAAAGGCCTTTCCCCTTCCCTGCTCTGGATAAGAATTTAACTAGGTATTTGGCCGTTTAACCTCCAACCCAGAGGAGACGGCACAAGACAGAAACTCATGTCGACACTGGGTTTCTGTTTGGGGACTATTTTGCATCGAACTACCCTGGACACATTGAGCCTGCAATTTTTTTTTTTTTTTGCAGTTTTTGGCCGGGGCTGGGTTTGAACCCACCACCTCCCGCATATGGGGCCGGTGCCCTACACCCTTGAGCCACAGGTGCCATCCTGAGCCTGCAATTTTTTGAATGCATGAAAATAATTCGACTTTAGATCGCTACACATTCAAACCTCAGGCCTGTTTAAGCTATACTCCCCCCATTAGAATTCTGACCGGCGTAAGTATCTTCTTTATTAATATTCACTCCTGAATGTTACCTCTGACATCTCCTGCTCTACCATGGGAAGAACTGGAGCCACTCCCCGGCTTTGCCACTAATTAAATTAGTGCCCTGAATATGTTGATCGGCCTGATTTGATCATTCACTTGTATGGAAATATCACATTGTACTCCCTAAGTATATACAATTACTGTCAATTAAAAATAAAATAAAATTAAAAAATAAATTGGTGGCCATAATCTTCTTTTTGATCATCAATTTTTCTCTTTTGTTAAGCCTGAAGGCCACCTCACTGTGGAATAAGTGAGTGCGATGGGCGCGTCCTGGGCTTCAGACCATCATCTCCACTTCTCCTCTCCCACCAAGAACCCTTGGGGTCCACCCTGGGCTGCTGTCCGGCTCCCTTTCGGCAGGAGGAGTCAGAGCTTGCATTTCTTCGCATCAGCTCTGTCCCAGAAAGCCCCCAGCAAGCTGTGGAGTCCTCTGAACCCCGCCTTCTTCTCTGCAGGTGGGAACAGTGATGGCCGGTCCAGCCGCTCGCTCCCTGCCTCCAGCCCTGCCAGAGGCTTCCCGGTCCTGCTCTCAGTCTGGCCCTCTCAGCTGGACATCCTGTGCACCTGGGCTGATTTTCCCCTCGGCCCTGAGGTCAGGCCTCGCCTAGAGGCGTCCACAGCGCAGAAAAAGATCTGTGCACTTATGAATCCCAAATGTGAGAAGGGTGCTGGACTCTAAGCGCCATCAAGGTCCAGCGTTCAGTGACTTTCTCTGCTGGCCTCTAGGGGGCAGTATCGCCCAACACCACCTGCAGGCGGCGGCCTTGTCTGCTGTGGCCTCGGCCCTGTGCCCACCGCACTCCGCAGCAGGACAGCTGTGATCCCTGCTGCACCATGCTGTGGTTACCGAGCACGTTCTTTCTGTGCCCTCTCTTGCAACTTCAGGTCAGAGGCGAACACCAGCGCCTGAGCCAGGGGATCTCATCCTTACCAAACTTCTTGGCATTCAGCATCCGAAAATTATATATATATGTATTTTTTTTTTTTTTTGAGGCATAATCGTACTCTGCTGCCCTTGGTAGAGTGCCGTGGCATCATAGCTTACTGCAACCTCAAACTCTTGGGCTCAAGAGATCCTCTTGCCTCTGCCTCCTGAGTAGCTGGGACTACAGGCCCAGCTGCAAGGCCGGGCTAGTTTTTCTATTTTTAGAAGAGACGGGTTCTGACTCTTGCTCAGGCTGGTCTAGAACTCCTGAGCTCAGGCAATCCACGCTCCCGGGCCTCTCAGAATGCTGGGATTACAGGCATGAAGCACCTCACCTGGCTCAGCATCTGAAAATCTTGCTTGACATTTGGCTTATTCTAACTTTGATCGCAGGTTTTGTTTTTACAATAATTTATCTCCACACTTAGTTTTAAGTTCCTGGAGAGAAAAAAATATATTTAAAAATTTTATTTATTTATTCATCATCATTTGTACAATCCCCACCCCCACCCTTGAACAGCTGTTAACACTAGTACAGAGTGAGGTCTTCTGGGGACTTCCTGATGTGGGGTGATGGCACAGTGGGTGGGGTGACCCAGGGGTCTCTGGGCCTAGATATTTCTGCCATGCCCATATATTCCTAAGCCCCACCAGTGGACTCTATTCCCAAAAGCCTTTCTATTCTGACTCACTTCCCGACTCTATTCTTTATCTGTCCCTTTCTTTATTTATCAAAGGAAGATAACGCTAGTTAATACTTGCCTCATCTCCCACAATAATTGAAAAGTACACTCCTTCCCTATAAACTCCTTAGGGGATGATGGATTAAAAGGGAAGTCAAACAGCAGTTTGGAATTTAGGGCCCAAGAGGCAACCTGATATCCCTTTTGAAAGCCTCTTGTCAGGAGGACAGGTTGATGGGGCTCTAAGAGACGCCTCCTGGGGACTTCTCTGCATCACTGATGGAGGCTATGGCCCTAAGGGACTGCTGATGAGGACAGTTCCAGTGAGGATGCTGGGGGTAGCACCCTGCCCTTCAACCTCTGAGCTTTTGACTGTGGTTCCTTGCTCTTGTGTTTGTGCACATCTTGTGATTTCCAAACATTATCAGATCTCTTTTCCCATTAAATGTTACACAGCCTGATGTGGCAGCCAGTCCATCTCACAGGGGACTTGCTCAGAGTTGCGGAGCTTATTAATGGAGGATTCAGAACTAGAATGTGAGTCTCTGGACACCTCTTCTGTCCTGTTTCTTCTAAGTTTTGCTGCCTGCTCAGAAATATCACTTCTCTGCAGGGCAGGAGGCAGAGATAGTGGGGGTACTGTGGGTACCCTGGCAGTGCTTGCTTTGTTTCTGCACCCCTGTCACCCATAGGAGGCTGGTCATGTCATTATTTCACGGCTTCCAAGCTGGCTTCAGTTACTTAAAGTGTGGCCCATGGACCAGCAGCCCTAGCATCCCTTGGAGCGTGTCCCACTTCTGCATCAGGTTCCGTGGCTCCTGCATTCACAGCGTCACCCTTTCCAGGGTGTTGTCACTCTGTCATGAGACATGTGTGGTCAGAGCTGCTCTTGTGGAGTGAATGGGGGGGTCCCTGAGGACTGAGGGGTCCTCCCCTTTCAGCACTGCATGACAGCCCCTGTCCTTGAAGTGGACAACCTTTCACTATGCTGAACCCCTAGGTGAATAGCCAAATGCCCTGAGCTTGGGGGTCAGATTCACTGCCTGATGAACCCCAGAAGGGCCCCCTTAACACTCAAGGGGAGGGCCATGTGGAGGGCACTGAAACCCATGGGGCCAACAGCCCTGAGAGCTCTGCGTCTACGACCCTCCCTCATTCACAATGCCACCTCTGACCTTTTGTTCTCCTGCTGACCCTATCCTTAGCATAGACAATCTTTCACTGTGTTGAACCAAGCCAGACACTTGGCTGAACGTCTACGCATTTCCCCTGATGCAAAGAGAAAGAAGCTCGCTTTATTAACAGCATAAATCCAACAGCCGTTTCATCTTCAGACTGAACTCTAAAGCACGGAAGGCCCGAATGTTCATAAAGATGCTCTCACGACATGCACTGGAGTCCCGGCACCACGGGGAGCACATCCTTCTATAAACACACGCACACACACGAGTGGGAAGCCTCATCTCAGAGGGAGTGGTGTCAGCTTGAACCGAATCAGATTCAGCCAAATGCAAAATTCATACCAAAGGATGGCAGATAAAAGATAGTTTATTAATTCAGCTTATTCAAGATGGCTATGAAATACTCAGGCGACAGGAGCAGTCTGTGAACATTCTTTATGTAAATTGGGACTGTTCGTCAGGCCTCTGCTTGGATTTATGCTGTTAGGGACAGGAAGAGGTGTGAGGTTCAAAATCCTTCTTGGAGACCATGAGCGGCAGGCTTCTCTCTGTGTTGCCACCTCCTGACTGAGGCCCAGCTGTGGTGAAGTGTGCTCTAACCAGTTTGGATAATCCAGGGAACTTCTAAAATACTGATGCTTAGCCCCCATACAGATTTTATGCTTGGGTGGAGCCCAGATGAAGTTGAGTGCATCCCAAGCAGAGAACTGATTATTGGTATCAAGCAGGCATCTTTGGAAAAAAAGTGCTGAGTTCTGGGCCTCATCAGAGGAGATTCTGATTAAATAGATTAAGGGTCATGTCAGGGATCTTAAGTTTTAAAACCTGTCTTAGGGTTGGAGTTTACCAGTTTAGGTAGTGTTTGCACTACTTAGCAAATACTTATATTTTCCAAAGTGTCTGTTTCGTATTAAACCAGTGGTTCTCATTCTGGCTGCACATTAAGATAACTGGGGGAGCTTTAAAAATATGCCTCACCCCAGACCAATTAAATCAGTCTCTTGGGGCAGGGGTGCAATTCTTTGGCACTAATATTTCTAAAAGCTCTCTAGTCGAGCCTAATGTGCAGCTAGGGTTGAGAATCTTTATATTAAACCATGAAAGAACAAATAGAATTCACTTCTGAACTATATTTGGAGGTTGTGTTTGATTATTATCTGCTTTTAGTTTTTCCATAGAGCTAATTTGTTATTAAGAATGTAAATTATCACCAGGCGCTGTGGCTCACGCTTGTAATCCTAGCACTTTGGGAGGCTGTGATAGAGGGTGGATCACTTGAGCTCAGGAATTCCAGACTAGCCTGAGCAAGAGTGAGACCTCCAATTCTACTAAAAATAGAAAAACTAGCCAGGCACTGTAGTGGGTTCCTGTAGGCCCAGCTACCTGGGGCCTGAGGCAGGAGGATGGCTTGAGCCCAAGAATTTGAGGTTCCTGTGAGCTGTGACACCATAGCATTCTACCTAGGGTGACAGAGTGAGGCCCTGTCTCAAAAAACAAAAACAAAACAAAACAAAAAAGACTATAAATTATCCAGTACAGCCTAGTTGGTAAACTACAGTGGATGTGTGTCTTTCTTTGATCTGAATGCTCGACTTATATAAATACCGTTGAAGACAGTGCTAGGTCTTTATTTTTCCCTTTTCTGTTTGGTAGCAGGACCAATACGTTGGCTCCCTGGGTTGATGAAGGAACTGAACCTTCGGGTCTTGTTCCTGCACTCTGTTCTTGAAGTGGTCTCCAGTGTCAAGTATTTTTGCTGGTTTTCATTTCGATGGCTGTAGCCAGGGATGGAATGGACCTGGGTCCTGGAGAGGTGATGGGGTGACACTTTAGGGCAGGCAAATAACAAAAAGATGCCTTTTTCTCTGGGCTGAGTAACACCTGCTCAGCTGGCAGAGCCTGGCTGGGCTTCAGTGCCACTCACTCCCTTTACCATGTGCCATTGTGCAGGGTGTGAGCTGCAGCAGCCTGAGCAGCAGGGGTGAGGAGTGAGGCTCGTGTGGGCCCCATGGGCTGGGCTGGTGGAGAGAGTTCTCCGAGGGGAAGTTGAGGTGGCATCCCCACAAAGATGGGGACATGGATTTAGTGTGGGCTTGGGCAACGCGGGGCCCTTCTGCCGTCCTTCTTTAGTCAAAACTCTCCTTACAGGGTGAGGCCAAGCAGCTGTGCCCATCCCAGCCCCGGTGGTACCCCCCTGTGCCTGAAATCTTCAGGGCTGCTTCAAGAACTTTGCTTTTGGGCAGCGCCTGTGGCTCAAAGGAGTAGGGTGCCGGCTCCATATACCTGACGTGGTGGGTTCAAACCCAGCGCCAGACAAAAACTGGAAAAAAAAGAAAAAACAGAACTTTGCATTATCTCATTTCCAAGATAAGCCTCCAAGACATTCGTGGTAGAGACGGGCTCTGTCTGAAACGCTGTGTCTACTCAAAGGTGACACAGGAGGTGGGCAGGAAGGAGGCAGGGAGATGCCAGGGAGATGTTTTTATTTTTTATTTTTTTCTACTTCTTTTTTAAAATTTCAGACTAATATATGAGTAGAAATGATTAGGTTACATTGTTTCCATTTTTTTTTTTTTTTTGTTTGAGACAGAGCCTCAAGCTATTGCCCTGGGTAGAGTGCCATGGCATCCCAGCTCACAGAAACCTCCAACTCATGGGCTCAAGCGATTCTCCTGCCTCAGCCTCCCAAGTAGCTTGGACTACAGGTGCCCGCCACAATGCCTGACTATTTCTTTTGGTTGCAGCCGTCATTGTTGTTTGGTGGGCCCCGGGCTGGACTCGAACCCGCCAGCTCAGGTGTATGTGGCTGGCGCCTTAGCCGCTTGGGCCACAGGTGCCGAGCCACATTGTTTCTATTTTTAAGGTAAAGTTCAAGTTGTAGACATTTTTTTGACTCTGGAACACCTACCAGCTGTTTATCATATATTTATGCCATTTAATCCTTAAAACAGAAGTGTCAAAGCATCATACTCGGATCCCACAGCATCAACATTGCCAGGAACTTAATTCGAAATGCAAATTCTCAGAACACCTGAGACCTGTTGCGTCTGAAATTCTGGAGGTGGGGCCCAGCAATCTGTGCTTTAGCCCTGCAGATCAATCCGGGGCTTGTTCTGGTTTGAGAACCAGTGCCTTACAACAATCCTATTCATGATTATTTCCATTTTGATGAAGAATCTGTCCAAGCCGCCCCAAGCAGAAAGAGGCACCCAGAAGCTGAAATGCGAACCTGAGTCCACCTAGCCTCAGTCCTTAGAGCTTTCACATCATCCTGCAAGCAAAAAAGGCTCTGGGCTCCTCCTGATAAGGTAGTCCACGACCTCTTTCTCACCATCTCCTGATCAAGGGTGACCCTCTCAGACCTGCTTCCTGAGCTTTGTTTGTGAACGAATTAGGGGTTTGAAAAGCAGGTATCAAAAGTGCCCACTCTCGTTTTCACGAGCCTTCGAGAGCAATGTCCACGAGTCAATATTATGTGCAAATGGCAGTGAAATCCCGCTAAGTGGCCACCCGGCTTAAGTTTGTAAAGTAAAATCAATGAAAGCCCTGTTAGGCCTGGTGATTTTAAAGGCGGAGGACCCAGTGTATCCAGAGAGCCTTTTGAAGGATGGGGCTGCAGTCATTCACTGGGAAAGGAAGTTAACAAAAGTACTTGAACCTTTAACCTTCAGCGTTGTTAGTCATCCGGCGCTGGAGGGCAGCTCCTTAGCCTGTGGTGACGGTGAGGGTCTGGCTTCCACCTGCACTGGGCCTGGAGAGCCACAAGATGGCAGTAGCCACTCATGCTTCTCACACTGGTCCCCCTTGCTTTAGACATTTCCAAATTAAAAAACAAAACATATCTGCAGTTTGGAAGAGGTTATGGAAGACCACTGGCTCTAGTCCTGCCCCCTCTATGTCCAGAGCTGTCCACGTTGGAATCGATATGAGCAAGCTGCCTCTCAAGGTCTTTGGGAAAGGAAATTCTCAAATCTTGGTTGTTGACTCAAGTGATTATTCATTAATTTATTTTCCAACCTCCTCCCAATTTTTCATTCTGAAAAATTTCAAATCTATAGAACAGCTGGAAGATGCATACCTATCTGCTCTTCACTGCGATCTGTCAAATCATAACATTGAGCCAGACTGATTTCATCTCCCTTATCTTTGACTGGATGACTGGATGAAAGCATCGAAAATAAGTGTCAATACCCTGGCTTTTCACTTCAATTCAGCACGTGTCCTAAGAATCAAGATGGTTCTCTTCATGAACACAGCATCATTGTCACGTTCAAGAAGTTTAGCATGGATGCAGTAATATTATCTAATATACAACCCCCGCATAAACCACCCAGTCCTCCCAGCAATGTTCTTTCTACTCATTTTCAATCCCCCGCTCCAGAATCAAGAGTCACACCCTGCGTGTGGCCGTCATGCCTCTTTCATCACCTTTTTTCTAGAGAGGACCTTCTGTTTTGGCCTTCAGCACTTTGACATTTCTTTCTTTCTGTCTTTTTTTTTTTTTTTTCTTTTGAGACGGAGTCTCACTCTGTTGCTCTGGGTAGAGTGCCGTGGTGTCATAGCTCACAGCAACCTCAGACTCTTGGGCTCCAGGGATCCTCCTGCCTCAGCCTCCCCAATAGCTGGGACTACATGTGCCCCGACAATGCCTGGATAGTTATTTGTTTATTTTTCATGACTTTGACATTTCTTAACATTCTGGTTCATTTGTTTTGTACAATGTCTATTGCTTTAGATTTGTCTTGTTGTTTCTGTGTGATTCATCGGGGTTAGATATTTGGGCATCAGTTCTACCTGGGTGGTCTGGTGTCCTTCCAGTGGCTTCGTTTTGGGGGCTTGTGATGTTGTGTGGTCCTTTTATTGGTGATGCTAAATTTGAACACCTGGCTAAGGTACCCGACCTTAGGCAGAAAACTCATTCTCATCCCATGACTGTGGCAATCCCGAATGGTCTCCCTGGCTCTTCTCTTCACATTCTAGTTGTGTTGTCCCCACAGAAGCCTGGGGATGTTTGGAAAGCCACAATCAGATCGGACCTACCTTTGCTTAAAACCCTCTTGTGGCTTCCTGTTGTGCGCAGATAACCTCCAAACGCCTCGCCGTGACCTTCACAGGCCAGCACAACCGGGCCCCTGCCTACCTTGTTTTACACATTGTCCTGCCCCTGACCATCTTTCTGTGTTTTGGGAGGCCCAAACTGTGTCCTTTCAGGGCTCTCTGCCCTCAGTGTTTTCACCATGCAGATTTCCGTTCAGAGGCTACATTTCCATCCTTAGCTTATTTTCTTGTCATTTTTTTCCTATGGAGACCTGATCACCAACTGAAATTACAGCTATTTATTTATTCATTTGTTCACTTATCAGTTTATTGTTTGCCCCCCCCTTACAGGTTCCCGAGGTCCACGCAGGCCACTACCTGGGTGGTTATGTTTGTGACTGTGCCGCTACCCCAGAATGAAGCCCGGCCCCCTGTGGGTGCCCAGCTGATGCATGTGAGTGAATCAATAAACGAAGCCAGCGAGGTGCTGCATGGGCATGTTGTTTTAGATTCTGAGATGGAAAAATGAAGAGGATAAGATTTCTGTCTGCAAGTAGCTGCCAGTTTGGTGACAATGACATATATTTAAAAAGGCAGAGTCCAGTATGGGGAGGGTGGAGTACACTGGGGACACAGAGGAAAGGCTGGCCATGTCTCCTCTGAGGACGGGGAGTCTCCAAGTATGGCTGATTTGGAGCTCATCTCATTTGTATGCTTTTGGCACAGATCTATCCCTCCAGCTGCTAAGGGGCACGCAGCCCTGGAGCAGTGTCCTGGGAGCCAGAAAACCCAGATTCCAGGGGTGGCATGTGACCTCAGACCAGACACTCAACCCCTCATTTGTCTGTGTGTGAGGTCAAGGATTTGGACTCGATAACCTCAGATCCCTTGGCTCCAATATTATCTCGGCCCACATTCTACTCTCTGTGGGCTGCGGACCTCAGGCAAACCTCTTCATCTTTTTTGGCTTCCCTGCTTCAACTGTAAGTAAAATGGGACTAGTGAGACCTATATCCTGCAACTGCAATGTAAGGCAAGTGTGTCCGAGGTCAGCACTCTGCGACACACCCAGATGGACGGGCTTAGTCTTACTCAGGGCCAGTTGTCCTGAAATCGTGCTTTCAGAACTTTCTTTCTGCGGCTGTCCCAGCAAGAAAACTAGCATTTTAGTCTAAAGTGCTTTCTTGGAAACCTTGTGTTTTGAGCGGAAGGGTCATTAAACGACCAGATGACAGAGAAACCTTTTAGATGACCGTTTCCAGCAGCTCCCCAGTGTGGTTAGAAACTCCAGTGCCCTGGCAGTGCCCTGCAGAAATGAAGAGCAATAATGCCCTTGTGATCGGTGCTTTTGCTGTTTTTCCATCTGCAGTCCCTGCCTGCCCCAGCACAGCAGCCCACCTGCTGCTTTGGAGAAAAGGAGAAGACCCAAAGCCTGGACATGTCACACATCACCATGGCAACTGCAGTGTGTGTGTGTTCCTTTGCTAACCACCAGCTATGGGACAAGGAGGTGCCAAGGGCCCATGAAAGGGGGCCAAAGGACATAGCAAGGAGTTTTGGGGGGCAGAAATTGGGAGTCTGTGTGGAGAACAGAGTGGCAACTTTGCCTTCTTCTTCTTTTTTTTTTTTTTTTTTTGCAGTTTTTGGCCGGGGCCAGGTTTGAACCTGCCACCTCTGGTACATGGGGCTGGTGCCCTACTCCTTTGAGCCACAGGTGCCACCCCTTCTTTTTATTTCTTTTGCATTTTTATTGAGACAGAATTCACATGCTATAAAAGTCACCCTTTTAAGCTACACAGTTCTGTGGTTTTTAGGAAACTCAAAGGTTGTGCAACCATCACTATGATCTAATTCCAGAACATTTTCATCTTGCCAAGTGCATATAAGCAGTCACTCCCCATTCCCATCCACCTCTCCAAGGATTTGCTTATTCTGGACATTTCATGTAAGTTGAATCATACCTCTGTCTTTTTATGACTGGCTTCCATCATGTAGCATGATAGTTTCAAGGTTCATCAATGTTGTAGCATGCATGAGTACTTCATTCCTTTTTACGGCTGAATAATACTCCACCGTATGGACATACCAATGTTGGTTGTCCATTCATCCACTGGTGAACGCTTGGCTGGCTCTCTCTTTTTGACCATTGCAAATCACATTGCCTATATGTTCATTTGTGTGTAAGTTTTTGTGCTTTTGAGCATATGCTTCCATTTCTCTTGGGTATAAAGCTAGGAGTGAAATTGATGGCTTCTTTTCTTTTTACTTCTTCCACTCCACAGTACTCTCATGTTGTAGCCCAGGGTAAGTGGGTAAGGGAGGCATTTGGACCCTCTGACCTCCGAGAGTCCTGCTCCAATGATAATGAGTTCTGAACACAAGATGGGCTGGATAATCAGCAAACAACCCACTTCTCACTCCCCTTTGGCACATAGCTAGCTGGCTGTATCTTCCCCCCTCCTCTGTGGTTACATTCAGCCCAGGAATGTGGGAGGCAGTGATGAACAACCATTTCCAGGCCTGGTCCAGAATCCTCTTGGACAGCTATCTCTATCTCCGTCCTTCTGTGTCTGTGGAATGAGTCCAGGGGACCCTGGGGGGAGGGGATTCTGCCCTAAGTGGTGCCAAACCACTTCACAGAAGGTACCCACATCACTGAATTGCCATGTGGGTGCAGGGCCTCTCTGCCAGCCCACAGTAACTTGTGATGTGAGCGAGAACTGACCCTTTATGATCTCAAGCCACTGAGATTTTAAGATTGTCTTACCCAGTTAGTCTGTCTTGACTAGGATGTTTTCCCCAGGTATCAGGTGACTGTCCCTTCTCTGGCACTGCCTGTAGAATGGTGGCCTCCAGTCTCTTCCTCCTTTGCCCTGGCTCACTCTGCATTGGGGTTTGTCTCACAAGGCCTCCTTTGTAGTTGGTGTTTTCTCCTAAGATGGTTCATCATCCTAGTGTGCCCAGAGAGGATCCTGGGACTTAGGGGTTTCTTGGGATTTGGGACTCTGAGTTCTAAAATCGGGGTACTCCCAGACACCCTCAGGGGGTTGCCGCCTCCTGACCTCTACACTCAGCCTCTGATATGGGGCTTAGGCTGAATAGCACTGTCTTTGGTACAGAAGGAAAGCGTGCTGTCTCTTGTGGCTAAGTTTGGGTGCCTGGAGGCACATGTCCATGGGATTCACCATCGCTAGACCAGGTTTTAGGCTCCTGCCTGTACTCTCTCAGTGTTGGGGTACCTGTCCTCAGGGGAGCCAGGAATTGAGGCAGGGGGTTTATGTGCTCTCCGTACCCTCAGCCGGGGCTGCTATGAGGACAGGACTGACATAGGTGACCCTATGATGTATCAAGGAGGTTTGTTATAAGGAGGGAGGAGGCTTATCAATATTTGGAAAATGAACTAGGAAATACAAGAGTGAGAAGAGAGTGAACAGCCTGCCAGGCGAGAGGGGTAGAGTAGAAGGGAAGGCAGAAACAGAGGATGAGTAACAGTCCTGGGAGGGTGATTCCAGACCTCCCCGTGCAAATGTAGCCCATCTGCCCAGTGTGCCTCTTGTGTGGTGCTTGGTGCACCCTGTGGGCCTGAGGCCGTGCTCCCACCCATGCTGTTCATGCGTCTGATGAGTTTGGATCGTCCTGGAATGACTTCTGGGTTCAGTTTTGTTTTCAGAGCCTGAAGTCTTCCAATGACCACCCTCCACCCATCATGGTCCAGAGAGGACCCTGGGCTTGCTTCTGGAGCGAGTGGGGCTCATGCTTGTCACCCTGTGGCTGGAGCTCACTGTGACACACTGAGATGGCAGGTGTGATCTTGGATGTGTCTGTGCAATGCCACATCCCTAGCCTCAGCTTCCCTCCAGAGCCCAGGCCACCTTCTCATCAGCATCCACCCCTGGTCAGCGGGGAAGTCCAGAGAGTGGGGTGGGCTGGGGCCCTCCGTCACCTCCATCAGAAAACAATCTCAAGCTCCTTTGCTCCAAAGCCAGTGTACTTCTTCTTCTTCTTTTTTTTTTTAAACTTTGTTTATTTATTTATTTATTTGTAGAGGCAGAGTCTCACTGTACCGCCCTCGGTAGAGTGCTGTGGCGTCACATGGCTCACAGCAACCTCCAGCTCTTGGGCTTACGTGATTCTCTTGCTTCAGCCTCCTGAGCAGCTAGGACTACAGGCGCCCGCCACAACGCCCAGCTATTTTTTGGTTGCAGTTTGTCTGGGGCTGGGTTTGAACCCACCACCCTCGGTATATGGGGCCAGCGCCCTACTCACTGAGCCACAGGCGCTGCCCAAGCCAGTGTACTTCTTTGGGAATAATGGATGGTTTCTGATTTGGCTCTGTTGTAATCCAGCAAATGAGAGAATTAAAAGATTCATTAAGGTCCTCTCCAGTGATGGAGACAAGTGCTCTCACTGGTCATTTACCATTAAAAATGAACAAGACTATCAATAAAGTCAGATACATATTAGCCTTGAATTCCCTTCCCTAAGTGCAAGATGGTGTCTTCTGGATCATGAAAAATAAATGCCCATTTCTTTTTAATCAAGTCAGCACAGGGACCTGAGGGGGAGAGGCTCACTGCCGTCAGGGTAGAAGATTCGCCTGTGTCCATCGTGGCTGGCTGGAGGAGCAGCTGCGGCTGGGGACATAGTGCAGGGACTCTGCTGGGAGGCGCGTTGCCTTCCCAGTGCTGTGGGCTGGCAGGGAAGTGGCGCCGGCCTGGGCGAGAAGTTCTAGGCTCGGGGAGCCCTGCTAGACCTGATCACGGCCATGCATGTGCTAGGAGCTCTGCCGAGCATCTTTTTTTTTTTTTTTCTCTTTTGCATCTTCCTGCATGTCTTTCACAAGGACGGACAAAGCCAAGTCTATCTGCTATGCCTTTTATTATATGCATATTGGTCTCTTGTATGAGCATTTGGAACTGGGGTCACAATATGGCAGACAGTGCCCGTATGTGGTTATTAATATTTGAAATATAACATATCCAAATAGAGACATGCTGTAGGTATAAAGACACACTAGAGTTTGAAAACAATACAAGTAGAAGAGTGTACAATATCTCATTAACATTTTTTTACATTGATTAATTATTAAAGTGACCATATTGTAAACCTGTTGGCCTAAATAAAATATATTCTCAAATTAATTTTATTAGTTTCTTCTTACTTTTCAAAATGTGGCTGTTAACAAACTTCAGATTGCATATGTGGCTTACATTGTAGTTTTACTGCATGATGCCATCCTAGAGCACTTGGAGTCTGAAATAAACAATTAACTGCTGAATTATTTTTTGGTTATGAGTCAGTATTCTTGGGTTGTAAGGAACAGAAACCATGCACATTATGTCATGTAAAAATAAAGGGTTATTGTGAAAAATGGAGATACCTTAAAAATGAATCATAATTAGACCTTGAGAGAACAGAAGCTAAGTGGGAAAACATAAGGGATCTGGGCAGCTGTCCCCAAATGCCTTATTTTATTTTACTTCTCCCGGCAACCCAGTGGGGGTTGAGGGGAGCATTTTTACATATGAGGAAACAGAGAGGCAGAAAAGTATCTTGCCTGGAAATACAGACCAGAATTTGCAAGGGCTACTCTAGGCTGCCTCCCAGCTGTCGGGTATTGGGGAGCTGGAAGTGATATTTTCTAGACGCTGTCCAATGGGGAAGTGCAAAGCCAGCCCTAGGGAAGGAAGCTGACAGAGGCACAGGCAACAGGCTCTGGTCCTGAGCACTCACGCTTTGGAGCCCCAGCCAGTGAAAAGGTAGAGACAGCAGCCCTTTAGTGGGGGTGGGATGGGGGGGTGCTAGAACTGGTAAGGCAGTGATCAAAGCAAGAGCGAAAGGGGGTTCAGGGCTAGGCTTCCTTCCCAGTGGAATGGGAATGGCAACTGGGCAGCCGAGACAGAAGCTTGCTTGAATAGGCTTGTCAACAAGGCAGGGCTCATTCAAGTTGGGGCTTACAGTTCCAGGAGAGCCCAGGGCTCAGGCTCCCCCCACGACACTACCTGCCAACACTGGGTCTGTCACTGTGCCACTTATTGTGGAAAACATCCGATAGTCAGGCACGGTGGCCTGTAATCCCAGCACACTGGGAGGCTGAGGTGGGTGGATTGCTTGAGTTCAGGAGTTCCAGACCAGCCTGAGCAAGAGTGAGAGCCTATGTCTACTGAAAGCGGAAACATTAGCTGGGGATGATGGTGGGCACCTGTAACCCCAGCTAACAGGGAATCTGAGGCAAGAGGACCACGTGAGCCTTGGAGTTTGAGGTTTCTGTGAGCTGTGCCATGGCTGGTACTCTTCTCAGGGCGACAGAGTGAGACTCTGTCTCGAAAAAAAAACAAACAAGGAGAAAAAGAAAACATCCAATTACCTTCCCTGTCCCAGTTAAGGCATGGCAGGCGCTGAGCAACTGAAGACAGAGTTGGGTTTCTGCCCAGTGTATGGAGAGCCAGAATCCCCAACCTTGGTGGTCTCTGCAGGACTGCCTCAGTTCTTCTGCTGTAAAGCTATGCCCCTTCAGTCTTTTGTGTGAAACCCCGGGTCAGGTCATGAACTTGAATGCATAAAAAGGACATGCAATTGGGCTGGTTCTGACATGCATTAACCATGTGACCTTGGGTAAGTCACTCTTTCATCTTAAAATTAGTCCACAGGCTTATTGATTTAGAACGATTCTAAAATGTATATGCAAAGAAAATGAATTAGCAGAAATGGTTTTGGAATAAAACAAAAGCAAACTTGGAGGGTTCCTGTTATCTGATTTTTAGACTACTCTACAGCTACAGTAATTGAGGGAGCATGGTATTGGAAAAAGGATAGACACTTAGATCAATGGGACAGGAAAGGGTCTAGAAACAGACCCACACATCTGTGGTCAATTGGTTTTGGCAAAGGTATCAAGGCAGTTCAATGAAGAAGGGATGATCTTTTCAACAAATGATACTGGAACAATTGGATATCAATATGCACAAAAATGAACCTTGAATCAAACCTCTTCTGCCTCACGCACTGTATACAAAAATTAATTCAAAGTTGATTATAGACTTACATGTAAAACCTAAAACTATAAAGCCTCCAGAAGCAAACATAGGAGAAAAATCCTTGTGACCTTGGATTAGGCAAAGATTTCTTAAATAGGACACCAAAAACAAACCATAAAAGAAAAAAAATAAATGAGTCTTTATGAACATTAAAAACTCTTCAAAAGATACTGTTAAGGAAATGAAAAGACAAAATATAGTCTGGGAGAACATATTTGCAAAGCTCATACTTAATAAAGGACCAGACTCCAGCTGTTAACTGTGTGAATAAGGAACCAGAATAAAAAACTCACCCAACTTAACAGTAAGAAAGCAAATAACTCAATTAAAAAAATGCACAGAAGATTCAGGAAGATGCTTCACCAAAGACAGTATGTAGGCAGAATCAGCACATGAGATGCTCTGGGTCTGTGGTTATTAGGGTTTATATAAACACAAATTAAAGTCACAAAACCACAATCAGATGCCACCTATTAGAATAACTAACTTCCCCCCACGTCCCTTCCCAATCTGGCAATACTGGTGCTGGCAAGGATGGGAAGTCACTTTGGGAAACCCATCAGCAGTTTCTTATAATGTTAAACACACCTATTTTACAACCCACAATCCTGTGCTAGGTGTTTACCCAAGAGAAATGAAAATATACACTCGGGCAAAAACCTATAAGCAAATGCTTGTACTGGCTTTGTTCATATCACCTCCACCTGGAAGCAATGCAGATGTCCACCACTGGTGAATGGGTAAAATTACCGCGGTGAATCCATACCCTGGAATTCTGCTCATCCATGAAAAGGAAGAAACTACTCACACGCACAACAGCACAAGTGAATTGCAAAGTGCATTTTGCTAAGTGAAAGCAGCCATGTGATTCCATTTGTAGGAGAGTCCAGAAATGTCAAATCCATGAGGATGGAAAACAGACCAGTTGTTGCAAGGGCCTGAGTGTGGGGAGGGGATCGACTACCAAGGGACACGCAGGAACTTTGGGGGGTTATGGGAATGCTTTGTATCTTGATTATGGGGGTGGTCACATAACTGTGTGCATTTGCCAAAATTCATAGACCTGTAGGTCAAAGTTGCAGTTTTTGTGGGTGAAATACAATCCAATAGCTGCAATGCCGTGTGGCCTAACCTGCACATTGCACGTGAAGGCAATAAAAGTGGCAGTGAAGTCCGTGAAAGTAGGTGTCCGTGGTGTGGGAAGGACGACACTCACCGGCCAAGCCAGCCACCTGGGAGGGCATTCTCTGTTCAGTGGAGTGAGAGGAAAATACTGCTCAGGGCTCCGATTCCTTCTGACCAGAGCCTGCTCACACGGACACTCCTTCCAGTCCTTTTATTTAAAGCAGGCCTCTCTCCTGGAGGGGACCGGGCTCTCAGGAGTTGAGGGACGACTGTATTCAGGACGGCACCGTTCTCCTGGGACTTTAAGCTTCACATCTCAGTGCCCCTTTGTCCACCTGCCATCCCAGCTGCCACTGGCGTCCCATAGACATTTCCTCTGAGCTGACAAGTAAAACGCCGATAATTCTCTGTCAGGCCGAAGCTACTCTCACAGCAAACCATTGAACGGTCATTTCAAAGGGGCAAAGAATAGAAGCTATCTTTAAAGCTCCCCTGACAGGAGAGATTTAGCAACACAGAAGGGTATTATTGGGCTGCACCATTACTGGATGCACATTCAGTGACAGGTGTGACACGGCTGGAGATAAGATCCCTTAGTATCTTTGTGCTTTACCTCCTGGTAGATTTGATCTGATTCCCTTGCTGACAAAGTTCTCTATCAAGAGCTATTTCCTTTCATGAGGGGAGGTGGCTGCAGAGAGTACTGCTTTGTCTTCAGAAAAACAGGTCCATTTTTAAACTACTTTCTTCAACATTTCACCTCCCTTGAAGGTTTTCTGCCTCAAGCTCAAGTTACCTAGAATTGCCGCACTCTCTGACTCCCCCAACCCAGGCTTCAGGCTGGCTCCAGAAGAGTTTCTAACAGAAACCTGATATGAGGCAATGAACTGACATGATCAGAAAAGTTCTCCCCATCCGTAAGGAGTTTTTCTTTCTAGACTTACAAAAATGTCTGAAAGATGTGGTCTCAGGAAGTAGAAAAGAAACCCTTGCTTTGGTAGAGTGCAAGGTCTGGCAATTGAGTTCGTGAATCCATCCTAGAGAAAGTGTTACATACTGAATTGATGAATATCATCATGGTCTCCTTCAAAGTATCATCCTTGGGAAGCTAAGCACTGATGCCAGAGCCTATTCTAGCCTTCAAAGCAATTTGGAAACTTTTTTTCTGGAATGGCCTGAATGTTGTCAAAATGTCTTCCTTTCAATATTTACTTTATGTTTGGGTAAAGAAAAAGTCAATCAGTCCAGATCAGGTGAGTCAGAGGGTGTTCCAAGACAGTTATTTGTTGACTGGCTAAAAACTCCCTCATAGACAGTGTCTCATGAGCTGGTGCACTGTCATGATGCAAGAGCCATGAGTTCTTGGCCAAGATTTTTAGTTAAGATTCTCCTGTTTCTCCATCAATGTTTACTTGGTCTGCTATGCTTCTCACAGTCACCCAGTGATTTTGACATATAATTCAATGAAGTTTTGTAATGTTTTTGTCAGTTCTACTGACTACTCGGACCTCTCTTCATTAGTGATGCTTTCCCTCTCCTCAGAAAAAGGTTTAATCCATTTGCACAATGCCATTTTCCTCATGGCATTATCAGAATAAACTTGGACTAACATATCCCTGATTTCACTTCCACTCTTTCCATGTTTAACAATAAATTTATTGTTTATTTGTTGCTCTAATTCAAGCTCTGACATTCTCAGGAAGGCAAACAAAACACACAACAACAATAATGAATGCCATTCAGCAAGACACTGCCATGTGTCAACACGAACACAACTGTGAGACACTGATATACCAAGGTGATATAACCTTACTGAGTTGTTTGTACAGTGCTGCCAATGTAAGCCCATGGTAGCAAGTTCACAGACTTAAAAAGACTTATTGTCAGACCTCATATTTTATTTTATCATATTTTAGAAAAAAAATTGATAAGGAGAAGGCATTTGCTCTTGGCTTTTTCTTTTCATTTTCTTTTCTCTTTCCCATGAGAGACCTTAGGACTTGAACAGATAAGTTACAGATCTTGTTTCACCAACCTGAAACTTTCTTGAGATTCTGAAGTTTATTTATTTGTACATTCTCAGCCATGTAGAAGGGAGGGAAGAAGAGGAGGGAAATTACTATCTATTGAGCATCTACTGTATACTGGGCCCCAGGAGAGATACTTTATCTGCATGTGCTCTTGTATATACAAATATAAGTGTATTGGTTGGTTATTGCAAGAATATTGCTGCGTAACAAACTGCCCCAAAGCTCAGTAGATTGAAAATGCCTTAGTCATTTATTATTGTTCATAGATCAGTTTGGTTTGGCTCATCTAAGTTGAGCTGGGCTGGGCTCGGTTGGGTGGCTCTTCTTTCCATTGTAGGTCTGTGAGTTAGCAGAGATTGCTCTGTTTCAGGCTGTAGTTGTTGGGGTAGCTCTGTCCTTTGTGTCTCTCATCCTGGCACCAGTGGTTTGGGCAAGGCATTCTCTTCTTTTGGCAATGGCAGAGGAATAAGAGAACAAGTGGAAACATGCTAGGAATTGGCGCACCATCATGTTCAACTGAGTCAATCGGTCAAAGCAAGTCACATGACCAAACCCAAAGTCGAGGAGAGAGGAAAGTATGTGGTAGGTGTGGCCTCAAAGTCACGTAGCAAAGCATGAGGGAGAAGTGAAGATTAAGGCCAATAACGCAGAATCTACAACAAAATGTTCAATCCTGACAACAATCCTATGTATTAATATGAACTATTCCTCAGTCCACTGATGAGAAAACTGAGGTCAGGGGAGGTTAGCCCTGGGTGTCACAGTCTCATAGCCCGTTCTCTTTTCAGCAGACCATGCGTTCTCTCTGTGGAGTTTTCTCGTGCTCAAAAATAAATACATAATGTACATAGGTTAATGAATAAAGAGCCACAAGTCCAACTGAAAGAAAATGTCAATCAAGGATCTCTTATGAAACTAAATTCCAGTTTGTCTAAGGTTTTCTGTATGTAGGGATTCTGGTTCTGTGTTATTCCCACATCCCAGTATTGATCGGGGCTTAGCCATCTAGGCTATGTTAGATCCTTGATCATGTCTGGACCAAATAAGACAAGAAGGCACACAGACCAGGGTCCCCAGCATGGGACAGGCACCCAGCCACTGCTTTTGCCAAATGACTGTCTGATTACTGGAGGATCCCAGATCAAGTCCCCTCTGGGTGGATTTTTTTAATCAAAATTAATTATATCAACATAAAGAAATGTATCCTTCAAGGTCAGCTGCCAAGTTTCCACATGACTTCTCTGACCTAGCATGGTTATTTAAATGGTCATAATTTTGTGTCTGTCAACACTGACTCCTTCTGCGCAGAGGGTGAATGCGAATGGGGAGGGTTGGACTATTTCCTGGTGCCCTTGGGCTGTAGTCTCACAGAAGAGCTTGTCAGGGTTTGGGGAGGAGATTTCTTGGAGAAGCAAAGCCCGGTGGCCTGAGCAGCAATGGTGATTTAGGAGGTGACATTCTCCTCTGTGAGATAGTGAGGCGCTCCAGGAGGCATCTGTGGGAGTCTGTTTTGTCCCCCAGAGGCAGGCATTGTGTTTTTCCTGTCAATGCAGTTGTTTCTCTGCCTACATGGGGTCACCAGAAGGCTGCACTCAGCATAGGTGCCTGCAGAAAAATGGACAGAGGCAAATGGTTCACAAGGCAGTTATTACAGCTCAAATCTCAGCTCAGACGGGTAGGGTAGAAGCATCTGGAAGTCAGGGGATGGAGTCACCTTGCAAGGACTCCTGTTTGTTTGGGAATTTCTAGCACATGCCACTATAGCCAGTGCCACATTTGAATAGTTACTTCTGACATCCTGTCCAGATCACAGGCAGATCACTGTGTCCCATGGCTCCTGTTCCTTTCTGAATTCCTGCAGTATTTCTGTGGCTGCCGAGCAGATCTGTCTCTCCTGTAGGTGGTCACATTGTTCAGAGATGAGTAAATGGCCTGGTGTTGTTGGCTCACACTTGTAATCCCAGCACTTTGGGAGACGGAGGTGGGACAATTGCTTGAGCACAGGAGTTCAAGAAATGAAAAAAGCACCTATTTTTGGAGGAAAGGGTGAAATTTCTGAGCAACTTTGAAAATGTTGGTGGCTGAATGGGGCTGTGAAGCTGCTGTTTCTTAGTGATCTCTCTGTGCACCCTGCACAGTTGCCATAGGATTACTTGCAAGCACCCACATCTTCATCAGAAAGAGGTCCTCCAGGGGCAGGACAAACAGAGTTTATTTCCTTTCCAGTGGACTGCCTTTTAGGAGCTGGTTTATTGGAATGAGGGACGAAAATGAGGAAGGAAGGTGGGAAGGAAGAAAGGAAATATTTTTTGGATCACAAACCTGGTAATTGACCCATTTTATTCTTTCAACGAACGTTAAGGTGGCTATTTCTTTTTTTTTTGAGACAGAGTATTACTCAGTCGCCCTTTGTAGAGTGGCATCACAGCTCACAGCAACCTCAAACTCTTAGGCTCAAGCGATCCTCTTGCCTCAGCCTCCGGAGTAGCTGGCGCTACAGGTGCCTGCCATAATAGGCTAGTTTTTCTACTTCTTAGTAGAGGTGGGGTCTCATTCTTGCCCAGGCTGGTCTCAACCCCCTGAGTTCAGGCGATCCTTCCGCCTCAGCCTCTCAGAGTTCTGGGATTACAGGCATGAGCCCCTTCATCTGGCCTGAGGGGGAGTACTTTGATGTTCATTTTACAGACAAGGAGATGAAGATTCCGACGGGTTATATACACTTTTTTTTTTTAATCATCGCCACAACCATAGCATAGCTGCACCTCCTTTGAGACAAATGGTCATAACTTTTTCTCTATCTCATCCAAGCTTTTCAATATTCAACTTCTCAGATCCCCCCAGAAGTTAGGTATTGGCCTTCTAGTAAAGACAAAACCATTATTCCTCATGGTAGGTGGTCAAGGGATGCCCTTAATTAGCATCTTACCAGCCCCCAAGATTGTTTCAGCCACTCCTTGACTTTTATTAGCAAAGTCAAAATGACACTATACAGCTCATTGGCTGTAACGGGGCCACACACAGCAATTTAACCAACAGGGCTGAGCTCTTGACCTTGAAGGGATTTCCATCTGGGGCATACGTTTATAGATGACCAAATCAAGGGCCACACAAATACACTCAGTAAATAAAATGATTATACTGTGTTCAGACAAAGAAGTCAACAGTATGGAGTGTATTTTATAAACAAAGTCCCAAAGCTGGCCATTCCATATAGCTCTTTCTTCTGGGGAAGGATAGCAAGATAAAATGAAATAGTTTCCCTAGAAAGCACATATCTAATCATCTTTGCCAACTGGCCTTCTATCTGGCTTATGTTTCTACATGTTTCATGTCTGTCCCTACCTGTTTTCTTATTTCATTTTTTTCCGTACTAAGTGTGCTCAGAGGTCTGATGTTGGAGCCAATTCTTATTTTATTTTATTTTTTGAGACACAGTCTCACTATGTTGCCCTCGGTAGAGTGCTGTGGTGTCACAGCTCACAGCAACCTCAAACTCTTGGGCTTAAGCGATTCCCTTGCCTCACCCTCCCAAGTAGCTGGGACTACAGGCACCTGCCACAATGCCCGGCTATTTTGGCGGTGCAGTTGTCATTGTTGTTTAGCAGGCCAGGGCTGGGCTTGAACCCTCCAGCTTTGGTATAGGTGGCTGGCACCCTACTCATTGAGCTACGGGTGCTGAGCCTCTGAGTCAATTCTTAGTGAGTGACAAGATGACTTCCAATATTTTTTTCTTCTCTCTTTATGGGCTAACGTTGCAGCTAGCAGCTACTTGGCACATGGGTACTAACTCTTCCTCCTTTCCTGCTGAGACATCAATGCTTGCCTCTTTCTCTGCATAACTTTCTATTTTTTTCCATCTTCCCTCCACTACTCTTTTTTAATTCAGTATGAGACTTAAGCTGGGAGAAGGTTTGACGCTGGTCTGTAAGCAACGGGGAGCCACTGAAGGTTTGTGAGCATGGGCTGACTCTATTAATAGGGAAGAGGAGGGGCTGGCGGGGTACAGCAAAGGACTGACTGGGGAAGTCATTTATGACTCTAGCAACAGTTGAGGAAAGGATAGCAAGACTCCTAAACTAGGACACTGGTGTTGAGAATAGAAAGAGAAGAATTGTTGCTGCAGAGCTCCAGTCCCTCTGGGATTCCCAGCGTTTACATTCAAGATATCTCCAGATTTTATTTTTTGTATAAAGCTGTCAGCCACCTTGGAAAAGATCCATAGATAAGAGGTGTGTAATTCTGGCTGTGATGTGGGTAATGCTAAGCCTTGTATGAAATAGAAGTCCCAGGAAGGAGATTGGTCTCAGACAAAGAAAGGAGAGAAAATAACGTGAGTTACAAATTAAAGGAGACATCTCAGAGTTAGATGAAGAAAGTGGGGTGGAGAAGGTTGATGAAGTCTCCTCATAGGAGCAAAAGGGAAGGAGGAGGGGCTGTGGCGAGAGGAGCCATCCAATCCACCTCTATGGAGTTTAGTTGACAAGGAATTCCATTTACAGGAGAAAATATTTTATTTAGGAAAAGATCTAAGCTGGACGAAGTGGCTTGTGTTCATAATCTCAGCACTTTGAGAGGCTGAGGTGGGAAGATCACTTGAGGTCAGTAGTTCAAGACCAGCCTAGGGAACACAGTGAGATTCTGTCTCTACAAAAAAAAAAAAAAAAAAATTAGCTTGGCGTGGTGTCATGTACCTGTCGTCCCAGTTGCTTGGGAGGCTGAGGCAGGAGGATTGCCTGGGCCCAGGAATTTGAGGATGCAGTGAGCTAGGCTGACACCACTTTTAGCCAGGTGACAGCGCAAGACTCTGTCTCTTAAAAAACAAAAGATCCTATTTGGTATAGAAGGAGAGATGTTAGGGACACAGTTTAGTGAGAATCAACAAACAAAATTCTCTGTGTTATAAACAAATAGAAATTTGGTGATGGGGTGGAGAAGTAGGGCAGAGAGACGATCAGAGGGTGGGGAGGGAATCAGGACATCATGGTTTGTTCTGGGGCTTTTTTTTTTGTAGAGACAGAGTCTGACTGTACTGCCCTCGGGTAGAGTGCCGTGGCGTCACACGGCTCACAGCAACCTCTAACTCTTGGGCTTACGCGATTCTCCTGCCTCAGCCTCCAGAGCAGCTGGGACTACAGGCGCCTGCCACAAGGCCCGGCTATTTTTTGGTTGCAGTTTGGCCGGGGCTGGGTTTGAACCCACCACCCTTGGCATATGGGGCCGGCACCCTACTCACTGAGCCACAGGCGCCGCCCTGTTCTGGGGCTTTTAAGAATGGAGATGCTGCTACTCAGTGAGAAATGATTTGCATTTATGTGATGTCATCCCTTTCTCCAATACCTTCAGGAAAGTCTGCTACCTCCAGAATTCCACTGGGAAGATTTTCCTAAAACAGCAACCACAAATGTGCTGGGACCCATGTCCAGGCAGATGGTGTGGGGCAGGGGGACTGTGTGCAAGGTGGGCAAGGCTGCCCACCTGCTGCTGACTTGGTTCAAATGTGGGAACATGAACCTGGAAGAGACCCTGAAATTAAGTTTTTAGGAACACCCAGAAACCTTCAGGGGAGGATTCTGGGTTTCCACAGGCCAAGGGGCGATGTTTAGCTGGTGGTATCTGGTCTTTAAGTGTGAGGAGATCCCAGATGGTGGCTGGATGGCAGATCTTGGCTGTTCTGTTTTCATCAAGGGTCTGCGTCATCCGTGTGTAGTGTACTAATATGGCGTGACTGCTGCTAAATCAGTCACTTCAGATCAACTTAGAACTGAAAGTTGGGAGTCCTTGGGCCAGTAGACAAGGCTGAATTCTGGGTCTGACCTCTGTGGGTAAGTGAGTCTGGAGGCTAGAGCAGCAGGAGACACTGTAAGTGTCAGTGTTTTGGGTCCTTCCTCCACGCTGCAACTGATATTCCTTCAAACTACCTCTCTCGAAAAAAATGTAAGAAGTACCTCAATTCAATGCATCTCAAACTTAAATGTGCACCAGAACCACCTGGATGGCTCATGAAAACCACACGCAGAGGTCCGGGAGTGAGACCTGACCTTTGCATTTCTAACATGTTCTCAGGGAATGCTGATCCTGCGGGTCCAGAAACCACTGTCCTAGATCAGCTTTTCTCAAACTTTAATGCACATATGAGACACCTGGGATCTTTTTTTCCTTCTTCTTATTAAATCATAGCTGTGTACATTAGTGCAGTCACGGGGTACAATGTGCTGGTTTCATATACAATCTGAAATATTTTCATCAAACTGTTTAACATAGCCTTCATGGTATTTTCTTAGTTGTTGTGTGAAGACATTCATGGGATCTTATTAAAATGCAGGTTCTGATCCCCTAGGTCTGGGCTGGGGTTTGAGAGTCCGCATTTTGACCAGCTCCTGGACAATGCTGTTTGTGTAATAGGAGGAGGAGGAGGAGGAGGAGGAGCAAGGCCCACCCTTGGAGTAGCATTGCCCCCAGTCATGTTGGCTTTAGGTCAAGTGTTTCTACCATCCTAGGAGTAAGTACCTCCTTTCAGCTAATGTTCTCCCATCCAAGTTCTAACCACGTCCAACTTTGCTTAGCTTCCAGCATCAGAAAGGATCAGGTGCATTTAGGGTCGTATGGCATAGGCCCTGGCTGCTATTCTCAACTGCTTCGCGGGGGTCTGGTTGTCTCTTAGTCTGTGTGTGTCTGTAATGCCCTGCAGCCTACCCTATCCCACATCCCCGCTGGAAGCTGAGCTGCCCAATCAGCTGTGAGAGCACCTGTTCATCCCAACACGGTGCCACGGGGACAGTTAAGCCTCCCAGGCTCTGGCTCTTTCTGATTGCTGGGCGTACCCTCCCTCTTGCTTCCCAGGGTCTGCCTTGCCCTCTCGGTGCTGGCAGTGACCCCCTGAAGTGCCAGCTGTTCCTTCGCCCTTGAAACTAGCCCCGCTGAGTTTCTCTCCTGGCTTCCCTACTGTCCCTGGCCACTCCCGAATAACTCCATGCTCCAAAAATGAGCCTGCTACAACCTGGGCTGGCAGCTGCTCTGGCAAAAGGGCAGGAGGAACTTGGAGATTGTCCAGAATAAGGAGGAGTCTAAAAGACAGAAACAATGGGGACACAGAGGAACAGGTGTTAATTTATGCCTCCCACGAGGGCTGTTATTTGCAGGATTCATGTAAAAAGAAAGAAAGCAACCTACTAGGCAGTGCAAGGGGATTAGTGGGTGGTTTCTGGTAGGGGGAACGGTAGAAAGCAACGTGGGTTAGGGTTCAGGGGACCTGAGTTCTAGTCCTTACTCTGACATCAGTCAAGAACCCCTAGGCCTCAGTGTTCCCATTTATAAGAAAAGAGGATTGGATTGAACCATCTTTGAGATACTACATATTTTAAAACATCACTTATAATTAGAGGGATTGTCAAGGAAGGCTGGGGATAATGGTGAGCTTTGGAATGTGAAATTTGAATCTCTGCTTCTCTAGCTCTTTAGCCGGGCATATTACTTGAGTTGCTTTCTCACCAGTGAGGGTTACATGAAATAAATGAAAAGAACCTCAAATAGTTGCTGGTACATAGTGGGCACCCCAGAAACAGAAGCTAATATTATGACAGTCATTAAAAATGTTAAAAACCTGTTCCTTTTCACCACACTCCATTTAGTTGTGTTAGATGCAGATGCTCAAATGTTTCCTTCCTTCCTTCCTTCCTTCCTTCCTTCCTTCCTTCCTTCCTTCCTTCCTTCCTTCCTTCCTTCCTTCCTTCCTTCCTTCCTTCCTTCCTTCCTTCCTTCCTTCCCTCCTTCTTCCTCCTCCTTCTTTTTCTTCTTTACTAGAAATCACTTCCATTCTGCCCTGCCCACATTAGCTCCTCAGATAGCCTGTGCTTGCTCAACTCAGCCTCTAAGAAAGTGGCTCAGTCGGTAGGGCGCCGGCCCCATGTACCGAGGGTGGTGGGTTCAAACCTGGCCCCGGCCAAACTGCAACCAAAAAATAGCTGGGCGTTGTGGCGGGCGCCTGTGGTCCCAGCTGCTCGGGAGGCTGAGGCAGGAGAATCGCTTGAGCCCAGGAGTTGGAGGTTGCTGTGAGCTGTGTGAGGCCACGGCACTCTACCAAGGGCCATAAAGTGAGACTCTGTCTGTACAAAAAAAAAAAAAAAAAAAAAAAAAAAAAGGAAAATATGTTCCAAACTCTTGGAGCAAGAGGGTAACAACAATCAAAGCAGCATGTTGCCACGCTCAGCAAATTTTAGGGAATTATTTACTACTAAATCATGGAAAAACTGACTGAAACACAAGCTGGCCAACAGCTCCTGTGAGCCTTTTAAATGGAAGGGAATGTTTGGAAACTGGGTAGAGTACAGGACAAAATAGTTTTGTATTCTCTCTTGCTTTGAGAATAGTTGCTGAGGGATGCTGAACATAGCGGGGGGGTCATCAAACAGTTCTTGACTGAAAGAAGCATGTTCTAGTAGTTTAATAATTCCAGCCCCTGGAGAGTGCAGTGAATCCTGGATGTGACTGTCATGTCCATATACAGCCTGACAGTGTGTTTATTGAGTTCCCATTTAGGGCTCTAGGAGGCAGGGTGTTTGGTTGCAAGCAACAGAAATTGAATCTAGCTAATTTACACAGAGTCCCTGGAGTTTCATGGAAAGATATTAGGAGCTTATCAGTGCAAAGGGAAGGCCGGAGAGTCAGGGTTATTAGACAATAGGACTCCAGAATTTAACTGACAGGGTACTCCTGCAGGTATGAATTAGTTCTGAGGAACTAAAAGATTTATCAGGGATGTCCAACCCACTGCCTGAGGGGCACATGCTGATTTCATGAGGACTTTTTTTGCTTATCTGTGGTATCAGATATCAGGAAAAGTATGCCTGGACCTTTCTTTTTGCTAATCAGCTTTCTTTAGTGTTTGTGTGTTTAATGTGTGGTCCAAGACAACTCTTATTTTTCCAATGTGCTACAGAGAAAAAAAAAAAGAGGTTGGCTGAACTTGACACATTTCTTTATCACTTAAGGAAATAAACTTTGCTTTTGTGCTGTCATCCTCTCAGGCCCAACTCCCAAATAGGACACATCCCTCAGTGATATCAGCAGCTCACAAGAGGCATAGTGTCACACTGGAAGACCAGCCCATGTATTATTTCCACGTCCAGCAGCTGCTTACAAGGTGGAACAGTTATAAGGGCATTCATATGATTTATGCGTCCAACACTCAGCCCAGTGGATGGTGTTGCCTTCAACATTCATTTCTAGTATTGGGCAGTTAATTTCCTAGCATGCCTGGTGTTATTGGTTAGTCATTTCCTGCCCGATATATTTAAGGTTTATAAATAAATGCGTAGCACAGTGTGCACCTATTGTCTATAGAATAATTTCAGGAGCTTGTTTTGGCCAAACAACTCCATCCAGAGTTATTTTCATGGTATGCTACACTATTTCAGAGCACAGCTAGTGAATCATGACACTGTGTCCCCTGTACCTTATTTCCCCAATTATATTCTGAAATGAGCATAATAGCACCTACAGAGCACGTTTGTTATAATAAATTACACACTATATACAAAGCACCTGACATATTGTATTCATAAAACATAAAAGGCAAGGATTATTTTATATTTCTTCAATATCTTTTCCCACCCCCATGTAATAATCGGTTGCTAAGCCTTTGTTGATTAATATAAAAAGTGTTCAGGCAGGGGGAGGGTGGAAGAAGGAAAGGTGTGGCCGTATTTCCTAGCCCTTCGATCTCTCCACGGTAAGGAATTTGGTTACAATCTCCAAGGCAGCACCTTCTGCCCCCAACCCCGCCATGTTTTGGCTGTCTGCAGGACTCCTAACAATTCTACTTCCAATGCAAGGGTGATGTGGAATTACTGTTTTCTAAAAATGATTGTGCATCGTTTTTTGTGAAAAGGATAAAGTAGATGATTATCTTTAATCAATATCTGATACAAAGACAGGATGAATGGCTAACAAACATTTGAAAAAATGCTCATTGTCCCTGATCATCAGAGAAATGCAAATCAAAACCACCCTGATATGTTACCTAACCCCAGTGAGAATGGCCCACCTCACAAAGTCTCAAAGCTGCAGATGCTGGTATGGTTTGGGAGAGAAGGGAACAATTTTACACTGCTGGTGGAACTGCAAACGAATACAACCTTTTTGGAAGGAAGTATGGAGAATCCTCAAAGAACTCAAATTAGACCTCCCACTTGATCCTACGATCTTTATGGGGCATCTACTCAGAAGAAAAAAAACATTTTATCATAAGGACATTTTCACTAGACTGTTTATCTAAGCTCAATTTATAATCATCAAAACATGGAAACAACCTAAATGCCCATCAACCCAGGAATAGATTAACAAGCTGTGGTACATGTATACCATGGAATACTATTCAGCCACTAAAAAGATGGAGACTTTACATCTTTTGTATTAACCTGGATGGAAATGGAATGCATTATTCTTAGTAAAGCATCACAAGAATGGAGGCACAAGAATACTATGTACTCAATTGTAATATGAAGGCAGTAGATGGTCTAATACAAGGTGAGGTGGGGGAATGAGGGATCCGGGAGAGGGGAGGAGAGAGGAAGATGCGGGATGATGGTGTATGGCACACCTCTTGGGCGTGGAACACAATTACAAGAGGGACTTTACCTAACAACTGCGATCAGTGTAACCTAATCCTTTGTAGCCTCAATGAATCCCAAACACTTAAAAAATTCTGTAAAAGATTTCAACCTAGTAGAATGTGTTCTTAAGAATGCTTTGCAATTATGTAGCACTAGCCTACCTTTGACTTCTACTTAAGTAGTGTTAATAAACATTTCTAATTAAAAAAATAAATAAATATCTGATAATTCATTTCCTTCCTTGCATCACTCTGCTCAAGATACAAAGTCCCAGAAGAGAACAAGCGAGAGGTTGAGAGCAGTGGTGATGCACCTGACCCCTCGGCCAAGGAGGGTCTGTTACTCTGGTTTACAGCTCTACCCAGTAAATTAGGGCAAGTTGATTTTTATAAAAGGAAATTGGGTCACAGCTACCAGCATACAAGGAGGGAATGTAGCGGTGCCAACCCCCTAAATCTCCATTCCTGGGTTCTCAGCTTAAATTTTCATTAAAAATTACAAAGCTTACAAATCACTCCAAAATGGCAATCAAAGTTTGGACAAAAAAGACAGTAAGAAATAGCATAATTTAATTGCTTTGTTAAATCCTAAAAGTACTTTTTTTGTAGCTAACAATTCCCAATGGGGGAACAGAAGGAACCTGTTTATGTAAGTGCATGCGTATATAATATATAATTGTTTATATGTGTGTGTATATACACATCACACCCATACACACATAGATATAATTGGATTTAGAGGAGAATATTTTATGTAGACACAATTCATTCAAGTTACCCTATCCTGGCAGACAGTCATCTGTTGGTATAGCTTGTTTGAGGCTGTCACCTCCTGCCCAGCTCCCTCCTGATCCCTGTCTGAGTCAACCAGGCTGTCTGTCGCCTAGTCTATTATGTAACCGTCCCTTGCTAATTCTGGTATCTAGACAGATTCCAGGGATAAGTGGTCCTTGTCTTCAGGAAGTCCTAAATCAAGAAGAGAGACCACTGTTATTATAGAAGCGGAGAAATTCCTTATGGCTTGTGACCCCAAGGATGCCATAGTTGGGACGAGAGGTGCAGCCTGTGTCAGGACCCCATGGGCTGCTGCCTTCAGGGTTTGTTTCTGTACCACTGACTGCGTTTGGTTCTGTGGGAGACCCAGGGGTTTGCTCATTCCTTATCCTTCATTTCTTTCCTTTGTAATCCCGTGTCTCACTTGCACAAACCTGGTGCCAACTAGTTGGGTCCATTTCAGTGCCATGAGGTTGCTGTGGACCGTGAGAAAGTCTGCTCAGGCCCCTTAGGTGCCTGTCTGTCTGCCAGATCCTTCCTGAGAGGGCACCGGGTCTGCCAAGGGCAGGGTAATCCACCTCTCAGGCTCACTCCCTCTCAGCTCCTCAAGTCCCCTCTGCAAGAGAACTCCAGAAGGCTGGCTTCTCACCCAGCTCCTCTGGAAAGCTTTCCCTTTCCTCTAGGGGTGGACATTTTCTCTGGTCATTAAGCACTGCTTGGTGTCCATCAGTTGATCCGAGACCCATCTCCGAAGCTCTGTGGGGCAGCTTGACCAGCATGCAGAGTGAAAGGGCAAGCATTACCCATGCCCACCTCTTCCCATCTGCCCTCTTGGACAGAGGCCAGAGGAAGTGTACAAGGGATTTTTTTTAGTTTCATTTTTATTCATTTTTAAGTCTTCAAAGCAGAGGAATTAGGCTCAGGCAGATGATAGGTAGTATAGGTCTCATGAATGATGAGAAAATGGGGGAAATGTCTTGCAAAGCTCTGCTTTGATTGTCCTACTGGTCTCCTCAAAAGCCCCCGTCTCTCCCTCTGCCCTGGGAGGCCATCTAAACCTTTGCTGTCAGCCTTCAAGGTCCCGCATAGGAAGCTGGCTACCTTTTCAGCCATGTCTCCCCCTCCCCATCCTCCGTTTTAGCTCCACTGGGCAACTCTCCATCTCCTAAACCCCCCTCCTCTCGCTTGTCTCACCACAGCCCTTCACCCACAAGGCCTTGTCCTCCCATCCCCCCTTCACATTCTACTCAGTTCAGAGACTCAGTTCACAGCCTTCTGTGAAAGAAATGCTCCCAGTTTCTCCAGCTGGAGAGTCTTCCATCTTTTTCCCTCTTAGGGAATTTGTGTGTGGCCCTCTTTTACTTTTCTCCTTTGCATTCTCGATAACTTGTGTACTTTCCTCATTACATCCTATTTCTTTCTTTTTTTTATTTAGGAAAATCTTTTTTTTTTTTTTTATTGTTGGGGATTCATTGAGGGTACAATAAGCCAGGTTACATCCTATTTCTTATTTGATGACTGGTCACTCAAGACCCAAGAATCCAGGAGGTGTTCAGAGCTGCCGTTTGCATCACCTCCTGCACCCGATCAATCAGCAATACTTTTTACCTGCTACATGTTTCTGGAATCTATCTCTTCTTTTCCCTTGTAAGCATCAGCTCAGTTGTTGGGTCACCGCCTCAGAGGTCACTGCAATGATCTTCCAAATGGGTTCTTTGCTATGGTCATCTGGGCTCAAATCCATTGTTGTCACAGAGCTGGTGTTTTTGTGCTTCTTCCCTGAGCTTAGGAACTTTCTTGATAGCAACCACATCATGGTTACTGGGTGCACAACAGGTGCTTAGTAAACATTGAGTGGATGAAAGGTGAACAGGTTATGTCACAGGGTGGGGAGTGGATGGTGCTAAACAAGCGTGGCTGGGAGGATGCTGCATAATCTTTGACTCACGCAGCATCATCCTTGACTCATGCAGCATCTTGTTGGTGGGTAAGGGGACTTCCCTCTCCAGCCCCACTTTATGCATCTGTAAAATGACAAGAATGACTTTATTTTTAGGGTCCAGTAATAAACCTACTTCCCTCTGAATTCATTTGCATTTTTCTCATAATTAAGCAAATATCCTTAATTATTGGAGATAACTCTTCCCTCATGGAAAAGTGTTTTCATTTTTATGTTAGCTTGTTACCTAGGTCAGCTAAATGTTTGTTCTCTTTCCAAGTGAACATAGGCAGATTAGGTGGAAGATAACTGAAAATTTTTCTAATCTAGTGTGTGAACCTTACCCTTTTCATCATCTGATCAGGTCTCTGATCCACCTAAGTCATCAAACTTTATGGCTAGAGGCCCATAAATCAGAATCAAGTTAAAGAGTATCTGGAAAATCTGCTTAGACAAAAAGTCAATAAAAGAAAAGGAAGCAAGACTGATTTCAAGCTACAAATGATTTAATTCCTGGGGCAAGTACACATATCTTCCTCCTGTAAAGGCTGTGGAAGGTGGAAATCCGAAATGTTAATTCATCATTTAAGGGGCGTGACAATGATGATTATGCCAGGAAATTTCTCCCTGTATGATGGGGTTGGGAAAATGTGCTCAAAAAGGGCGGCGCCTGTGGCTCAAAGGGATAGGGTACCAGTCCCATATGCTGGAGTTGGTGGGTTCAAACCCAGCCTCGGCCAAAAACCACAAAAAAAAAAAAAAAAAAAAAAGAAAAAGAAAAAGAAAATGTGCTCAAAAAGTAATCATATACTTCTTTTTTTCCCCCCTCAAGACCTTACCTGAATTCAAATATTCTGTCCTCTTTTTCCCAGAAGTATATCCATGTTAGTCAATTCAGTTGGGAAAATAGTCATTGCATCAGAAAGTCTTGTAAAGTTTTGATAAATCTATACCAGGTTTGTCTTGCCTATAAGAATGAAATAAACCTAATATTAATGTCAGGGACTTCTTAAATTCCTTCTAGTTGCTTTTCTCTAACTCTTTGCAGAATACCTCTGTCTGAGGCTACCGAATCTCAAGCCTCAAAGTCACAGTTTCCCTTGAAACAGAATTCTTTTACTTGATATTTGCTCATTTTCTACCGTGGAACCTCTAAAAGGGACTGGAGTAGTGTGGTAGGGCTGCTAGACTTTTGGTCAGGGAACAGCCTTATGAAAGCAAATTGGGTGTGTGTGACCGAGGGAATCAAGCTAGACCCAGCCCATCCCGTCACTTCCGTCAGGGAAGCGAGAGAGGAACCATCAGGAGCTGGAGCAGAACAACATGGTGGGGTGGGAGGCCAAGTGAGACGCTGTGATGGGGGTGTGAGTATAATAAGTGGGGATGTCATAGTCTGTCTGTGTTGCTGTAGAGCAGCAGTTCTCAACCTGTGGGTGGCAACCCCTTTGTAACAATGAAAATACATCGCGGCATTAGGAAGGTTGAGAACCACTGCAGAGGAATAGCTGAGGCTGAGTCATTTATAAAGAAAAGAGGTTTATTCAGCTTATGAGTCTGCAGGCTATACACGCAGCAGAGGGCCGCAGGCTGCCTCCACTCACGGCGGAAAGTGAGGGGGGCTGGCCATGAGTATCCCCCCCACAGCCCGAGCACTTCCCATGAGGCCCCACTTCCAACACTGAGTGTGAATTTTAACGTGGAGGGCCTGAACATGCACACTATAGCAGGGATAACCCTCGAGGAGGTGAAAGGAGACGGGAGCTGCAGTCTGCATTTATTCTTCTGCAGGAACTGGCATTTCACGTCTCCCACCATCACTCCCTGCAGCTACTGTGTAGCTTCCCTGTGGCTGGGTCTGTCTTTCCACATTCTCTCTCTCTCTCCCCTTATCATTTTAGTCATTGATGGTGAATAATCCATAAGACACGTTGAAGAGATGTTCCATCTTATTACCGGTGTCCCAGGAGGAGTGTGTGGAGCCGTTGGGGATCAGGCAGATCCAATGTGTGGACTGCAGAGAGCAGAGATTCTGCTCAGGAGGGCGGATCCCTGCAGCCCAGAATGCTGGGGCTGGAGCGAGGAGGACCTTAGCAGGTGAGAGGTCAGGGAGGTCAGCGTGATTCCAGAGGGTCAGAGCCTGGCTAGAGAGTTGAGGATCACCAAGGGCACAGGTCTGGCTGGTGGCCCAGAGCCACAGTGCCTTGACATTGTACAGTGGTGATCCCAAGTGCTTCCTTATAAAAAGTCAAAGAAACAGTGCTTGTGAATCTTGCAATAAATTAGATTCAAGATGATTTCTCTAGGAGAACATATTCACTTGTGTTCTGCTGTGCTTTCTGGAGTAGGAGAAAAAGCCAGGTTTATAGATAGCACACGGGAAGCGATGGGGACCATTTTACACACGCCACTTTCCATGTGAAAACTTTCCATTGATAGCTGCAACAATTAAACATGGTAAAGCATTTTACTTTCACCCCCAAAGGGTACAGGGTTCAGCAAAGTTTGAACAGGGCACTGTGATGCCTATAAGGAGTGTCTGTCAGGGGCAGCTTGAAGAGAAGGCTGAGAACTGGTGAGTAAGTGTCCTGATCTGGATGGGTGGAGGCAGAGGAGGCCGTGGTAGGGAGCAGGGCCTTCTCCTCCTGGGCTGCAGACCTGTCAGGGAGGCCAACAGCCCCGTGCCACTGTGCCTGTCTCCCAGAACGCAATCTTTCCCACTGTCATCACGGCTGGTCTTTAGGTTCTATCCCCCTCTCCTTCAGTATGATTTAACATTTTCTCTTTGCTGCTCCTTTGTACTAAGCCTCCTGGGTGAAGCCACGTCTGGAGTCCGGCTGAGGCCACACCTTCCCTTGTAGAAGTCTGTCTCCTGGCCCCCTCTCCCAACTCCTTTTTGCCCTCTATTCATCTTCCCAAACTGTCACTTGCATCCTGAAAAATTTGGCAGGGCATGGTGGGCATGGGAGACCTGGGCCTGGACCCAGCTTCTTACCCACTTTTGCCTTATTCTCCTGGCGCCCCTGATGAGCCGCTCACCGCTGCCTCAGCCGCCCCCTCGGCTGCAGGAGGGGATGCACCTGGCAGGAAGTGAAGAACTACGATTCTTCTGCTTTAAATGTCCACCAAATCTGCCCCTCCTGTCCCTTAAATACAGAATGGATCGTTATTTGTGAGGGTATGTGTTTGGAGAAATCTTGGAAATAAAGACAAGCACAAGGGGAAAACCAAGAGTCATTTGAGTGAGGAAGGAAACCTGCTTTTGATTATAGACAGGGCAGCTTCTGTGCATGTCTGCGCCCCACCTCTTCTGCCTTTAACTCTTGCCATAGCCCATCCTTTGTTCCCTTCTGTCCCTCCCTCTCTCTGTCTCTTGCAGAGTGGCTGACATTATGGGAGGCCCACTGATAATAAAAGGGTGGTTAGGAAAACAGGCGTTAGCATCAGATGGCCCTGAGTGATAGTGAATTTCGTCATGGCTTAGCTGATTTTTGATGACTTACTTCATATTTCTAGGAGTCCTTTATTCATTTGTAAAATGGAGATAATAAGAGTGCCTTTCTCTAAGCCATGTGAGGAGTTTGGATTATGGCCCAGCACGTAGTAGTAAATAAATAAACAAACGTTATCTCGGAAGCTTCGCCTTCTTCCCGCAGCTGCTCTCTGATCTGGGCCACACTGACCTTCCCATGACCTTACATGCCTGCGTGGTTTGATGGTCAGTCTTCACCTAATCATGGGTCCTTTTCCTTGGCCCGCCACGTGGTAGATCCTACCTCTATTTCTTCGTCTTCACCACAGAATCCAGACACAATGCTTGCATGATGATATTTTTGGAGCAATTAAATGTTCCTACCAATGAGATGATATTCTAGCATTTTTCCTAGACGTCACCAAAAGCTTGGCGACACCATTCTTCCCAGGCCACATTTTATCCTGTCAGGCCTTCTCTGGCCCCCGGCACTAAGTGGCCCCCTGCTTTCCCCACCTCCTGGCCGGGTGAGGCCTGCATCCCTTGGTGAGGTTGGACATGGCCATTCCCAGGCTCAGGTACCGAGAAGCTGCCTGCGGGGAAATGGAGGGGAGCCGACTCTGCACGCTGTGTGTGTGTCTGTGTGCTGTGTGAAGGTTCAACAACGGGCACTTCCACTCATTGTCCTTGGGTCTCTGAAGCCCACTGTGGGGAGACCTTTCCCCTGGACATTTATCTTTGGAGAAAAAGTTCAAAACACACGTAAAAGGGAAAAGTTCTCTTCAGCATCCACCATGGTAGAACTTATAACTAACATTTGTATGGAGAGCATCTATTTTGGGAGTGACGCGGGGAGAAAGCGGTCTCCAAGCCCCACCTGGTGTGTGAAGGGAACAGGGAAGAGGCCACCGCAGAAGTGGCCTCCTGGGTTCCCCCTGTAATTAACTCTGCCAGCCGTCGGTTCTCATGCTAAAATGAGGGCTGGGCAGGTGAGTGCTCAGGAGTACAAGCTGGAGCGTGCGCCTGGCTGTGCTCTATGGCTGCTTTGCATCAGGTGAGCCTCCTATTGGCCATCTGTCCGAGATTGAAATCTCCCCATGGGTCCCCCCCAATGTGACGTGCCTGTGGGTGTGTTTGGGCAGAGGTCGACCCCAGGCTTGTCAGCACAGGAGGCTGCCTCCAATTCACATGGGGTCTCTGACTGCACAGTTCTGTTCACTCCACCCAGGAGCCGGGAGTGTGCTGCCGGGCAAGTGGGACGGGGAGTCAGCTGCCTCTGGCATTTTATTCCAGGTCATCAGATGGGCTCTATTTTCGGGGCCCATCCCTTACCCCATCTTGCAATGTGGAACCTGGAGTTCTCCAAATGCCCAGATCACAGCTGTCACTATCACACTGCTCCCTGTGTACTCAAAATCCAGGGAGAGAAGCTAAACAGAAACATTTGGAGTTATTAACAAATGAATTAGTAACATTTGAGGGGGGAGCAGGGAAAGATCTGAGCAGACCAGAACTACGGGGCTGTAACGGACCATTTTGGCTCTTAGAGGCTCCTCCAGCTTCGTGGTTTTTCAAGTCCTAATTGAGAATGATAACAGGAAGGGGCAGGTGGAAGGGTAGAGATGTGCTCCTGTTTATTAGAAATAATGGAAATTCAGAGTTGTGTAGGTGGAAGGCATGGCCTCACTCTGTCAGGCATGTTGAGAAAGGAGGGACAGAGGAGCTGGGGGGCTCAGTAACAGCTGTAGGGGATTGGTGGGTGTAGCCAGGGCAATGGGAGGAAGCCCGGTAGTGGGCAAACCGGAGCTCCATTCAAGACAGGGCTCACCCACAAATGTGAGCTTTAATTCTAGACCCACTGACTGGAAGGTCTGGGGCCACTTACTGTTGTGTTAGGGCTTGAGTTTCCTAGGGAAAGTCTTTAGAGATGGTTCCTGGTCACTTGATTGGCTCAGTGCTGCAAGGAGGGCCACCACCCTTCTATGTCCCTAATAACCTCTCAGTTCTCCTAGGTGCCACTTTGTGTTCAGCATGGTATTCATTTTTTTTCCTTTCTGTTTTTCTTTTTCTTTCCTTATCTGGATCTTCCTTGTCGGTGGAGAATGGTCATGAGGTGACCACTTAAGCATTTGCTGGAACACACTATTGTCATGTACGTGGGGAGGGCTGTGAAGACAGATCTCATTTGGATCTTTCCCAGCAGTTGCCTTGGTATCACACAATGAAGGAGTCCTGGAGAGGTGCTGCCAAGAGGAACTCATACAAATACCCTCCTGAAGATTCTGGCAAGCCCTGTTGAGTGAGACAGTCCTCCCTACCCCTGAGTCACAGTGCCACAAGGGGTCGCTGTCACCAGCACATGAGTTGAATGCAGTTGAGAAAGAGTGTTGTAGTTAAGATCATCCACATATCACTTTAAGAGCCTCTATCTAGTTCATCCTGTCACATGCCCACACATCAGGATCCCAGGGAAAAATGGATAGATCTCTAGTTTCCAAAAGACTTTGAGGTTGACACAGCAAGCATTTCTGTCAGGACATAGTTTTGCTTCATGAAGACTAGGAAGGCTAGAACTCAGGACGTAAGTGTCTTTAACTTACTCATTCCCTGCCTCTCAAATTATTAGACTCTTCCCCATTTTTTGCTTGGTCCCTATAACATAGGGGCAGGTATAATTTTGTATAACTGCCATATAATGTGTGACAGATACAGTTAGCCCTATTTTATTCATAGGGAAAACCAAGCCTCAGAGCAGAGAGTGACTCTCCTGAGTCACACATCTCCTTGCCAGCAGAGTCTAGGGTATGAGCTCCTATCTCCTGATTTCCAGGTACTGTTTTTGCTAGACCTAAACTATTACAGAACCAGGATTCTTTATTTGGAAGTAATGAGGGATTCCAGAAATAGCCTTAGTAGTACTTAACAAATGTGAAAAAGCAGAGGGACTGAGGCCAAGGCAGACTGAAGGAACTGTTTCATTGTGTCAATTTCCATTCATTTTGTTAATAATAATTGATGCCACATTTATATGTTGCTATACATTAATTAAAAATACTTGAGATTTGATACAAGGTAAAAGTGACACATTGAACAGTCTTACACATTGAACAGTGCTAACCTCAAATGAGAATCTCATTGTGACCATGGTTTTGCAAAACTGATTAAATGGAAAGAAACGCATTCAAATGTCAAAGTCTGCATTAGGAATGGCTGCTAACAAGCTCGACCTCTCAGCTGCTGGTTGGGTGCACAGTAGGTGCTCAATAAGCACTGATAGATGGCTGGGTTGATGGGGATTTCAGTGAGCCTTCCATCCCAGGGAGAATGGTGCTTTAATGTGTTAGCTAAAACGATGTTCCAAAAATGAATCAGGCTAAAAATTTGAAGACTCATTAGGAAAAAATTCAAACTTACGAAAGGTAAAGAGAATAGTATAATAAACCCTAGGTACCCTTCCCCACCTTCAAATACTTACTGAAATTCTGCTATTTTTTTTTTTTTTTTGGAAAGAGTCTCACTCTGTCTCCCTGGGTAGAGTGCTGTGGCATCCTCGCTCACATCAACCTCAAACTCTTGGGCTCAAGCAATCCCTTTGCCTCAGCCTCCCAAGTAGCTGGGACTAAAGGTGTGTGTTACCATGCCCGGCTAGTTTTTCTACTTTTTAGAAAGACAGGATCTCACCGTTGTTCAGGCTGGTCTCCAATTCCTGAGCTCAGGCAATCCACCCTCCTTGGACTCCCAGAGTGCTGTGATTACAGGCCTGAGCCACCATGCCCGGTGCAATATTCTGCTATTTTTGCTTATCTCTGCCCCTTAATACATTCTCACCAACCCCTTGCCCTCCAATTTTGTTTGGTTGAAGTAAAGAGTATTGTGTGCATTGTATCATTCACCTGTGAATACGGCCGCATGTACTTCCAATAAAGATTAAAAAGCCCCCACATTGTTAACAGAACACAGTTAACCATCATTCCTTAATATCATAGAATACTGCTCAGAATTGCCTAAAGTGGCATTCTTTTGGTTAGATTCTTTAAATTAGGTTTTAAATGTGGCCAGCACATTGCATCTGGTTAATGTATCATTTCTTTTGAAATGTACAGCAATTCCTTCCTCCCTCTATACAAAGAGGGCTAGAGGCTTGATTAGATCCAGATACTTAAAAGAACAACTTCATAGATGAAATCATGCACTTTCTTTTTAAGCTATAGCATTTTGACAAAAATCTTGTGTTTCATAAGTATCCACTTATTCCAGGTCCTAATCCTTGGACAAAACTAATGATTTTTAGATAATGACCCGAGACATAGTCCAAGGTCAGCCTCCTGGAAATCACTGCTGCTGAGTAACGGGAGAAGACCAGAAGACCACTGTGTGTCAGAAACGACTGCCACAGAATCTCTCACGAGGGATTTTTAGGCCAGAGAGGAGACCTCAATTCAGGAACTATTTTCTCTTGTTTTACACATAAGTCTAAGAAGCCCCATTTCGTTTTGACAACCTGCAGAAAATCTGAAACAAAATTAGAAGGAATAGGAAGACTGAAAACATGAAAAGAGATGGGTGACAGCTACACGATCAGGCTGAAAATAGAAGAAAATTGAGAAGCAAAAGCAAGAAATAGAGAAGGCAGCGAATCCAGGATAAATCCAAACTTCCTCCTCCTCCTGGTGACTGTCCTGCCTACTTACCTCGATTGTCTTATTTAAACATCACAGCAACCTGATGAGGTAGGTACTATCATGTTCTGTATTTTACAGATAAAGAAATATTAGGAACTATTCCCAGCATCACCCATTGTAGGGAGAAATCTCAAGGAATGTTGACTTGTTGCTGGGGTCAAGGCGGAGTGTACACAGGGACGCCTGTAATATTGACAGAAGAGTGCTCCAGGCCCTGCAGCGCCCGCCTCCCTTTTGGAAAGATTAATCAATAAAATGGGGGAGGGGAAAACTTATAATCGTTGTAAGCACTTCAAGTTTCTACAAAATTTTTAAATATTGAAATACAGGTATAAACATTTGGAAATTAGTACTCCAAGAAATTTTCCAACCCAGACACACAGAGATGTTACTGCAGTAGTTAAAGTTAATGGACTGATTTGTCTTCAGGTATTATCTGGTAACCCTTCAGGGATATTGGTGTTTCCCATTCCCATGTCAGCCTGGACTTTTTCTTTCTTTTTTATTTTTTTTTTATTGTTGGGGATTCATTGAGGGTACAATAAGCCAGTTACACTGATTGCAATTGTTAGGTAAAGTCCCTCTTGCAATCATGTCTTGCCCCCATAAAGTGTGACACACACTAAGGCCCCACCCCCCTCCCTCCATCCCTCTTTCTGCTTCCCCCCCCATAACCTTAATTGTCATTAATTGTCCTCATATCAAGATTGAGTACATAGAATTCATGCTTCTCCATTCTTGTGATGCTTTACTAAGAATAATGTCTTCCACTTCCATCCAGGTTAATACGAAGGATGTAAAGTCTCCATTTTTTTTAATGGCTGAATAGTATTCCATGGTATACATATACCACAGCTTGTTAATCCATTCCTGGGTTGGTGGGCATTTAGGCTGTTTCCACATTTTGGCGATTGTAAATTGAGCTGCAATAAACAGTCTAGTACAAGTGTCCTTATGATAAAAGGATTTCTTTCCTTCTGGGTAGATGCCCAGTAATGGGATTGCAGGATCGAATGGGAGGTCTAGCTTGAGTGCTTTGAGGTTTCTCCATACTTCCTTCCAGAAAGGTTGTACTAGTTTGCAGTCCCACCAGCAGTGTAAAAGTGTTCCCTTCTCTCCACATCCACGCCAGCATCTGCAGTTTTGAGATTTTGTGATGTGGGCCATTCTCACTGGGGTTAGATGATATCTCAGGGTTGTTTTGATTTGCATTTCTCTAATATATAGAGATGATGAACATTTTTTCGTGTGTTTGTTAGCCATTCGTCTGTCGTCTTTAGAGAAAGTTCTATTCATGTCTCTTGCCCATTGATATAAGGGATTGTTGGCTTTTTTCATGTGGATTAATTTGAGTTCTCTATAGATCCTGGTTATCAAGCTTTTGTCTGATTGAAAATATGCAAATATCCTTTCCCATTGTGTGGGTTGTCTCTTTGCTTTGGTTATTGTCTCCTTAGCTGTACAGAAGCTTTTCAGTTTAATGAAGTCCCATTTGTTTACTTTTGTTGTTGTTGCAATTGCCATGGCAGTCTTCTTCATGAAGTCTTTCCCCAGGCCAATATCTTCCAGTGTTTTTCCTATGCTTTCTTGGAGGATTTTTATTGTTTCATGCCTTAAATTTAAGTCCTTTATCCATCTTGAGTCAATTTTTGTGAGTGGGGAAAGGTGTGGGTCCAGTTTCAGTCTTTTACATGTAGACAACCAGTTCTCCCAACACCATTTATTGAATAGGGAGTCTTTCCCCCAAGGTAAGTTCTTGTTTGGTTTATCGAAGATTAGGTGGTTGTAAGATGTTAGTTTCATTTCTTGGTGTTCAATTCGATTCCAAGTGTCTATGTCTCTGTTTTTGTGCCAGTACCATGCTGTCTTGAGCACTATGGCTTTGTAGTACAGAATAAAATCTGGTATGCTGATGCCCCCAGCTTTATTTTTGTTACTAAGAACTGCCTTAGCTATACGGGGTTTTTTCCGGTTCCATACAAAACGCAGAATCATTTTTTCCAAATCTTGAAAGTACGATGTAGGTACTTTGATAGGAATGGCATTGAATAGGTAGATTGCTTTGGGAAGTATAGACATTTTAACAATGTTGATTCTTCCAATCCATGAGCATGGTATGTTCTTCCATTTGTTAATATCCTCTGCTATTTCCCTTCTGAGGAGTTCATAGTTTTCTTTATAGAGGTCCTTCACCTCCTTTGTTAGGTATATTCCTAGGTATATCATTTTCTTTGAAACTATGGTGAAGGGAGTTGTGTCTTTAATTAGCTTCTCATCTTGACTGTTATTGGTGTACACAAAGGCTACTGACTTGTGGACATTGATTTTATATCCTGAAACATTACTGTATTTTTTGATGACTTCTAGGAGCCTTGTGGTTGAGTCTTTGGGGTTCTCTAAGTATAAGATCATGTCGTCAGCAAAGAGGGAGAGTTTGACCTCCTCTGCTCCCAGTTGGATTCCCTTTATTTCCTTGTCTTGCCTAATTGTATTGGCTAGAACTTCCAGCACTATGTTGAATAGTAAAGGTGACAGAGGACAACCTTGTCTGGTTCCAGTTCTAAGAGGAAAAGCTTGGAGTTTTACTCCATTCAGTAAAATATTGGCTGTGGGTTTGTCATAGATAGCTTCAATCAGTTTTAGAAATGTGCCACCTATGCCTATACTCTTCAGTGTTCTAATTAGAAAAGGATGCTGGATTTTATCAAATGCTTTTTCTGCATCTACTGAGAGGATTATGTGATCTTTATTTTTGCCTCTGTTAATATGGTGGATAACGTTTATGGACTTGCGTATGTTAAACCAGCCTTGCATCCCTGGGATGAAGCCTACTTGATCATGATGAATGACTTTTTTGATGATAAGCTGTAATCTATTGGCTAGGATTTTGTTGAGAATTTTTCCGTCTATATTCATGAGTGAGATTGGTATGAAATTCTCCTTTTTGTTTGGGTCTTTTCCTGGTTTTGGTATCAGGGTGATGTTTGCTTCATAGAATGTGTTGGGGAAGATTCCTTCTTCCTCAGTTTTTTGGAATAATTTCTGCAGTACAGGAATAAGCTCTTCCTTGAAGGTTTGATAGAATTCTGGAGTGAAGCCATCTGGACCAGGGCATTTTTTAGTTGGAAGCTTTTTTATTGTTTCTTTGATCTCAGTGCTTGAAATTGGTCTGTTCAGGAGCTCTATTTCTTCCTGGCTAAGTCTAGGTTGAGGGTGTGATTCCAAATATTGATCCATTTCCTTCACATTGTCAAATTTTTTTCTGGTAGTATTCAGAGATGATCTCTTGTATCTCTGTGGGATCAGTTGTTATTTCCCCTCTATCGTTTCTGATTGAGGTTACTAGAGATTTTACTTTTCTATTTCTAGTTAGTCTGGCCAATGGTTTATCTATTTTATTTATTTTTTCAAAAAACCAACTCCTTGTTTCATTAATTTTCTGAATGATTCTTTTGTTTTCAATTTCATTGATCTCTGATTTGATTTTGGATATTTCTTTTCTTCTACTGAGTTTAGGCTTAGATTGTTCTTCTTTTTCCAATTCCATAAGATCTCTTGTGAGATTGTTGATGTGCTCTCTTTCTGTTTTTCAAATGTAGGCATCTAAAGCGATGAATTTTCCTCTCAAAACTGCTTTTGCAGTATCCCAGAGGTTTTGGTAGCTTGTGTCTTCATTGTTGTTATGCTCAAGGAAGTTAATGATTTCCTGTTTTATTTCTTCCTGCACCCATCTGTTATTCAACAGAAGATTGTTTAATTTCCATGCCTTTGGGTGGGGTCGAGCATTTTTGTTAGAGTTGAGTTCCACCTTTAGTGCCTTATGGTCTGAGAAGATACAAGGTAAAATTTCAATTCTTTTGATTCTGTTGATATTTGTTTTGTGTCCCAGGATATGATCAATTTTGGAGAATGTTCCATGGGGTGATGAGAAGTATGTATATTCTTTGTCTTTGGGGTGGAGTGTTCTATATGCGTCTATCAAGCATAGTTGGTGTAAGGTCTCATTTAAATCTCTTATATCTTTGTTTAATTTCTGTTTAGAGGATCTGTCCAGCTCTGTAAGAGGTGTGTTAAAGTCCCCTGTTATGATGGTATTATCAGATATCATATTGCTCAGACTGAGTAAGGTCTGCTTCAAGAATCTGGGAGCATTTAAATTGGGTGCATAAATATTTAGAATTGAAATGTCTTCTTGTTGTAGTTTTCCCTTGACCAATATAAAGTGACCATCTTTGTCTTTTTTGACTTTAGTTGCTTTAAATCCACATGTATCTGAAAATAAGATTGCAACTCCTCTTTTCTTCTGAATTCCATTTGCCTGAAAAATTGTCTTCCAACCCTTGACTCGGAGCTTTAATTTGTCTTTTGAAGCCAGGTGTGTTTCTTGCAGACAGCAAATGGATAGCTTGTGTTTTTTAATCCAGTCAGCCAATCTATGTCTCTTCAGTGGGGAATTCAAGCCATTAACATTTATTGAGATAATTGATAAGTGTGGTAGTATTCTATTCGTCTTATTTGGTGAGAGTCCATTGCTTAGTTTTATCTTTTGCATCAGTGTGGAGGTTTGATTTCTGAGTTCTTACTTTGCTGCTGATCCATTGTGGTGGTCAGTGTGCAGAACAGGTTGAAGTATTTCCTGTAGAGCCGGTCTTGTTGTGGCGAATTTCCTCAATGTTTGTATATCCGTAAATGATTTGATTTCTCCGTCAATTTTGAAGCTTAGCTTAGCAGGGTACAGAATTCTGGGCTGAAAATTGTTCTGTTTAAGTAGATTAAAGGTAGATGACCATTGTCTTCTTGCTTGGAAAGTTTCATTAGAGAAGTCTGCGGTCCCTCTGATGGATTTGCCCCTGTAGGTCAACTGGCGCTTACTCCTGGCAGCTTGCAGAATCTTTTCTTTTGTCTTGACTTTGGACAGGTTCATCACAATGTGTCTTGGAGAAGCTCGGTTAGAGTTGAGGCGACCTGGGGTCCGATAGCCCTCTGAAAGCAGTGTGTCAGAATCTTTGGTGATGTTTGGGAAATTTTCTTTTACAATATTCTCTAGTATGGCTTCCATTCCTCTGGGGCATTCTTCTTCCCCTTCTGGAATTCCTATAACTCGTATGTTGGAACGCTTCATAAAGTCCCATAATTCTGACAGTGAACGTTCTGCTTTCTCTCTCTTCTTTTCTGCCTCTTTTACTATCTGAGTTATCTCAAATACTTTGTCTTCTACCTCTGAAATTCTTTCTTCTGCATGGTCTAACCTGTTGCTGATACTTTCCATTGCATCTTTAAGTTCCCTGATTGACTGTTTCATTTCCTTCAGCTCTGCTATATCCTTTTTATATTCTTCATATCGTTCATCTCTGATTTGATTCTGTTTTTGGATTTCCTTTTGGTTATTTTCCACTTTATTAGTAGTTTCCTTCATTGTTTCCATCATTTCTTTCATTGTTTTCAACATGTGTGTTCTAAATTCCCTTTCTGTCATTCCTAACATTTCTGTATAGGTGGAATCCTCTGCAGTAGCTACCTCATGGTCCCTTGGCGGGGTTGTTCTGGACTGGTTCTTCATGTTGCCTGGAGTTTTCTGCTGATTCTTCCTCATGAGTGATTTCTTTTATCTGTTTCCTTGCCCTAATTTTCCTTTCACTTCCTCTTGCTCTTTAAGTTCTTGTGCCTGTGGAAGTTGTGGGCGGGTTTAGACGGATTGAACACACGTGACCACTTGTCGGTTTTCCACTGTTTTAGTCCTCCTCTTGGGGTCCAGAAGTCTCTCGCTGACTCCCTGTATCCTCATAGGAGTGATGATAGGCAGTTCCCACCAGCCAGAGATGCCTAGAATCCTATCTGCCCAGACTCACGGTGCCCAGATGCAAGGAAGCTGTTACTCGGCTGCCATCTTGCCCGCCTCCTGTCGCATCGATATCTTTCTACTTGCTAGTGAATCTTATTTTTATTCTTCATGCATCTAGAGATCTGCTGCTAGTATCTATGGATTTCTTGTCTCCCCCACAGAAGGTCCCTGACTGGGGAACTGACTGGTGAGAGGGTGTGGGTTGATTCGGATGGTGCGGTGCTCCACTCCCTCGAACTGTGGCCAGCCTGGACTTTTTCTATGCATCATTTCTGTGAGGTGCTTGAGAGCCACAGTCAAGAAGCTCTTCTCGAGAATCTGCCCTTTTGTCCTACCTCCTTTGTAACTCAGGAACGGATCAGTTAAGACTGGATTTCCCTACTCACTGTGACTATTAAAGAAATGACTTCATTTGCCTGTTCCTACAAAAAAGATTGGATAAACTCTACATAATATACCCTGTTTTCCCGAAAATAAGACATCCTCCAAAAATAAGACCTATTTACAGGAAAGATAAGACGTCCCCTGAAATTAAGACCTAGTGCATCTTTGGGAGCACACCTTAAAATAAAACACTGTTTTATTTTAGGGGAAACAGGGTATGCCTTTTTTTTTTTGAAAGAGTCTCACTCTGTCTCCCTGGGTAGAGTGCTGTGGTATCATAGCTCATGGCAACCTCAAACTCTTGGGCTCAAGCAATCTTGCCTCAGCCTCAAGAGTAGCTGGGACTACAGGTGCCTGCCACAATGTCTACCTAATTCTTCTATTTTTAGTAGAGACAGGGTGGTCACTTTTCTCCTGGCTGGTCTTGAACTCCTGAGCTCAAGGGATCCTCCTGCTTTGCCCTCTCAGAGTGCTAGGATTACAGGTGTGAGTCACCGCCTGGCCGATAAAGAATGTCTTAACTAACTTGTACTGAGAGTTGGGGATATGGTGGAGGTAACTCCTTCAGGATTGAAGAAGACAATTAAGTGGTCCACCTAGCATCATGTTACTTTTCTGACACTCAACCTTCTGGAGTCTACCTGAGAGTTGGGAAATAGAGAACTCAAGTTGGATATCACTATCAGTCATATCCGGCACAACAATTTGAGGCAAGTTAGCGAAGGAACAAAATAACTCACCACAATTCACCATGTCCTTAAGTCAATAGTTTTGGCATTTATAGTGGTGACTCTGAATGAGCATGGGATGTGGTGTGGATGGTATACAAAGGCAGGGAAATAGTCAAGATAAAGAAACAACTTCTGTGCTTGAAAGGAGTTACCTTGAGCTATCCGGAAACCTTAGCCATCCAACAGTGACTCATTTTCTGATGACCTTACCCAGCCAAGTTTTATTTAGGTGTGATTTTGAAAAAAAATAAAAAAAGCACCTTTTGTTTCACTGGCAGAGAAAATTCTGGACCCCATAAGCTAGTCTCACCTGGCGTGACATTTCTTCTGTGCTTTTGGCAATTTTCACAGCATATTGATTCTTCATTCCATTCTCAGACATCAGTTAATTAGCTAATCTGGGTTTTGATTCACATATATTAAATGCCATCATTTTTTGAGCACACAAAAACCCCTTTATGTGAAATAAATGGCATTATATCTGAGAGAATGGTGTTAGATTGTCTTTTACTTGGAGAAAAAAGGAGGTAATTAGTTTGATATATACTTTTTCATTCATGAACGTTAATGCCATTTTCAATGCTGAGGGAGAGGTGAATGGCTGTGCCCAGTCATTGCTCCTGATTTTTGTGCCTCTGACATTATATAAAGGAGTTTGGGGAAATGGAATGGAATAAAAAGGCCTCAGTTGAGTATATGGATAAGTAGTGTTCTTAATGCTTCGACAAAGTCTGAAAGAGTTTGCAATTCATATACCTTTTCTGAAAGTCTGCCAAGAGGGGTATTTTCAATGGATGGGTGGAAAGAGGAATTAAATGTAGATTATAGTGGAAAAGACTAGAATTTAATACAATATTTGAACAAGTTAAATTTATATCAATAAAACATCAGGTGGAGAATGGGGCCATTTAATTTCTAGCACACAGAAGACATGTAACCTTTGTGGAAAGACTGAGCACACTGTGGGCTGCTCTTTGGGGCTTCTGTGTTCATTGTCAAAAGCAGCCTGGGAAATTTCTGCCGTTCTTTGGAATCCGAGGTAGCAGCGAAACTGTAGTCCGATGTGATGGATGGTGCAGCCAATTTGCTTGAAGTTTGTGGTTCATTAATCCAGCACTTTGAATTTCAAAGAACTGAAGTGATGTCATTTGGAATGTGCACCACAGAAAATTAATGGGGTTACTTGGTCAGAAGTGAGCACGGAAACAATGTGACAGGGAAAAAAGGGATTGGTGTTACTAATGGCCGAGGAGTGGGAAGCCTGGGTTCCAGTGGGAAGGCCCATCTGGCCATTCAGAGCCTGCTCAGCCCCCAGGCAGTGTCTCAGGGAGCCTTTGTGGGTCAGCCCTGCCCATTCTGCAAAACACAAAGTATTGCTTACTCCGGTGGTTCCTAGGGGTTCAGCAGCATCCGAGGCAGTTAGAGGTTTCATCTCTCTAATTCAATGCGGCAGACTTGCCTTGTTCCTCCCGTCTCTAATCCCCAGCCCAGCACCCCACCTAGTCTGGGTCATGCTGGCGGGGCTGCGCTGAGATGGGTGGGAGCCCTGCCCAGCAGAGCGTCGTGCCGCAGTTGGGTGCTTCCCACGCCAGCCTGCTCTGTGAGGCCAACAGGGAGACTGAATTACCATGGAAGACGCAGGCTGGGAAAGAGGGCCCAGAGGGGCTCCTGCGATAGAGCCTGTGAAATGTGAATGGGAAAGGGAACCGGTGCTTAGGGAGCTTCCATCCTGCCAAGCTGGGTGGCTAGATGCTGCCACAGTTCATTGGATCATTATAGCATTTGTGACATCAATAAAAATACAGTGCCTGGCACCAAGTGATTACTTAACAAATATTTTTTGAATTAAAACAAAACAAACAAAACACACCACAACTGTTTAGCTAGACAATAGGGAAGACGCAGACGCAGAGACTTGCTTAAGACAGTAAGAGAGTCCTGTTCTTTGTAATTTGTAAACGGCATTTAAAAAATTCTCTTTAAATGTTAATGTTATCACTGCATCACTGGATAAGACCATTTCCTTGAAGCCTTCACCTCAGAGAGTGCCTGAAACATTGTAGCAACTCAGTCCATATTTGTTGATTGAATGACTCCGTGACCATTGAGCAGGAGGCCTGATGGCATCTTAATGGGACTGTCACAGCAAGAGAGATGAGGATTTATACACATGTCGAGCAGGGTGAGTCTTCTGCTTTGTGCAGGAAAGCTGAAGTTTGTTATCTACTGAAATGCAAGATTTTGCAGGGTGGCTGACATGCCTTGAGAACTCCCTTAGGACTCAAAATACAGTAGCGTAGTAACAGTACAGTCTGAAAGAGTGAAACATTTTCTTTTTGCCAGTGCAGATGGTGGTTCTGTTTCAGATTAATAGTCAAACCTAATGCGGACAGTACTTTTCATTGCTTATATTGCCTATATGTTTATTTACATTTGAGTATGATTTGAACTTGATAGTGCGTTTCATTGCTTCCTCTAAAAGTAACTCCTCTTTCACTTTAAAGACATTTACTATATTATACCTGTATTTCAAGATATAATAAATTTGTAAAGAATAATTCCAAATAGCTTTATGCATTCTTATTTCTAGCCCTTACTTCCACTTAGGGTCTGATAGTCCTGGAAGTAGCCACTCGAAGTTGGTCAGCGAGTGGCAGCTTTTAAGATCCAGGAGAGAAAGCTGTAAAGGAGAAACTCACGGCTCTGTGTTCACTCTCTCCTCTTTCTGCCTTTCTCTAGGTGGAGAAAATGGATTTTCGTTATTGATATTGAGGTCTCCATTCCTGACTCGAGTTGGGATCTTTACCTTACTAGCAGTGAAAAGGTGGAAATTCTGTAGGTAGGAAGTCTCTGTGTGTTTCTCACAAATGAAGAAAAGAAACAAAACGTATGGAAACTTTCAAAGATACACAACATAGAAAGGATAGTTTGAGGAACCTCTACGCATCCTTACCCAGACACAGCGATCATCCTCATTTTGCCCAACTTGTTTTATCTCTTTTCCTCCACTTATTTTCCTGGACTATTGAAAAGCAAATCCTGTATAATTTCACCAGTAAATAGGAATTATCACACCCCAAACAGTGAACAGGAGTTCCTTGCATTTCATCTAATATACTGTCTACAGTAAAATGTTCCTCAGGGTTTTAAAGGTGTCCTTTGTGGTTTGTTTGTTTGAATTAAGATCCAATTACTGAATGTTTTTCCTAAGGCACAGATGCCTCCCTGGGGCTATCTCAGGGGTCTTTCTATGTTGTGAGACTAGAACCCAGGAAACTAAGATAAACTTGGGCTCTAAGGCATTATGGCTCTGTCTGCTAGTGGGAGCCAGGGAGGACCAGGTTGGCTCCTTCTTTCCTCCTTTCCTCCTTCTCTCCCTCCCTCCCACCTTCCTTTCTTCCTCTTCCTTCCTTCCCTCTCTTCCTCTTTCTTTCAAAATGGGGTCTTACTCTGTTACCCAGGCTGAAGTGCAGCGGCATTATCATAGCTCACTGCATCCTCCACTTCCCAAGCTCAAAGGATCCTCTTGCCACAGCCTCTTGAGTAGCTGGGTTGCTCGCCACCACACTCAGCTAATTAAACATCTTTTTTTTGTTGTTGAGATGGGGTCTTGCTATGTTGTCCAGGCTGGTCTTGAACTCCTGGCCTCAAGTGATCCTTTCATGTCATCCTCCTAAAGTGCTGGGATTATAGGCCTAAGCCACTGTGCCTGTTTAGCCTGTATGGACCAGCCACCAGGGCAGGGGGAAGGAACTTAGTCTCCATGTGTCTGAGAAGTGGGCAGAGTGGGAAGGAAATGTGTCTCATCTGTCTTGGTTGAATAGGCGACTCAAAGTCACTTTAAAAATTAAGAGTAGAGAACGGAACCCCCAGTGGGTGTCCAGACAATCCCTAAGGATAGTACAGGGACAGTCAGATCAGCAGAGTCTGAAAGTGACTGTGCCTTCAGGGCAAATGGCAGTTCCCAGCACCTTGAAGCAAGATTACAGGCTCTGCAAACAGGCCCTGGGTGTGCAGCCCTGACATCCCAGTGTTAATAATCTTTGTGCTTTGATCTTTGCTTAACAGGAACGAAAGCTTGTGTATTCAATGGAGAAGCTGGCATCGCAGGCTGGGGAGTGGAGCTCAGGCAGGCAGACCCAAAAGGCAGCACCAAGCCTGCCGAGGGCCGCAAATTACTGTATTCTGCCTTGCTGGCAGACTTTACTCCTCGGAAAGGCGGAAGACTTTTTACATAAACTAATCCAGATAACTTTGTCTAAGGTCTCACTCTCTGTCCCTGTCATAGAGGAGGGGTGGAGGGATTCTTGGATGTTTAGAAATGTGGTTCAGCCCTTGTCAAATAGGCTGAATCTTGTTGCCCAGGGAGAGTTACTGGAGGTCTCTGAGGCAAAGGTTTTATCTTTAAAAAAGTCAATTTCCTTTTCTGAGAGGATTTAGTAAGTTATTCTACATGAGCTAATCAAGTCATAGACCCTGGGCACCTAGAATTCCCCTTGAAAACGTTCCAGAGAATGATTGCTTTTTGAAGGGTTTGAGGGGGTGGTATTCTTCCAGGTCACTGGAGTCAGCTCTTGCGCAGTCAAAGACCGAGGAGAGGCTTCTACAGCCCCTGGCCCTTGTACGTCCCTTTCTCGCTTGTGAGCAAGCCCACCTCCTCACCACTTGCAGACATTCCAATCCATCAAGATCAAATAAGTCCAGTCTGACCTAAAAAAGTGCATACGCATGTGTGTATGTGATACATTGACCTTTTCTTTCCTTAATAAGCAGGACAGGTTAGAATCTGGGTGTACGGTATGTGCGGTTGGCTAGACCTGCAGAAGCATGCTACAAAAAGGGACCCCACGGTGGCATGTGCTCGGAGAGATGCATTTGTGTGCATTTGCCTTCTCATGCCGCCAGCCTGCAGATTCTGATGTAAGTGGCGTCTTCCGAATGTGTTTTGTGAGCCCACCCCAGCAGAGGGCTTTGGCAGACGAGCCCAGGACTATGGATAGGGAATGCCTTCCCTCCAGTGTACAGAGCATAGTCCTTCCTCAGTACCTCTGGGGCTTTTCTCCTGGACCGCTGTGGGTACCAGAATCCAAGGATGCTCAAAAACGATATAAAATGGTGTAGTATTTGCACCCAACCTATGCAATTTTCCTGTATTTTTAAAAACTTCTTTAGATAGCTTATAATACCTAATATAATTAAATGCTATATAAATAGTCATTATACTGTATTGTTTTTATTTTACTTGTATTATTTTTAGTTTTAATTTTTTTTTTTGGAATACTTTTCTATCAGTGGTTCTGTACCTACGAATCTGGAGGGCCAATCATAGGCTTGTGTGTCTTTCACTCTGCCTTTCTCTGGGATCTAGTCTTTATCTGCTCTTTTCTGTCCTTGGCGTTTTCCTCTATTTCTGGATGAGCTATTCTCATCTCCACTCTGATAGCTGTAAACGCTACCATTTTGATTTGAAGCCAAGATAGAATAGTAGCACTTATTTTTTGGAGAATCAACTTCTTTTTCCCTCCCTCCCTAAATTTCCATAAACTTCTGAATGCCCCAAGAAGGGTGACAACCACAAGACTGCAAGGTCAAGTACTCACATAAGGTATACTTTGAGGAGTTCATAATGCTCTAGAGTTGACACTCATTTATATTCAGCTTCACAGCTTGTAGTATGCACCCAGTCATGTGATTTTCTAGTTGTTTGGTGTAATTAAACTACATCAGCAACAAGATTTCTGAGACCCCATGAGTGGACACTAAATTCCCTTGTTTTGCAAGGTTCACAGCATCTATTTCAGTGGTACAAACAAGCTTCCTCATCTCTAAAATGGAGATAAAACTAGTTCTATGTTGAGCTTTAAGTTACATGATCTGTCAAAGAGCACAGCCCAGTGCTTGTCCAGAGTAGGTCTCAGTAAGTGGTAGCTATTATGATTATTGTAGTTAGAGCAGCTCGGTAATACTCGTTCAAACCATTTGAAATGTGTTGACTTGACAGATGGGCAAACCTGCTGACTTGTTAATGGGGTACATCCAAAATCAGATAACAGAGCAGAGAACTCTTAATGCTGCTTTTGTTCTGCTGTAAGAGTTGGGACATGAAGTTGATATCCTAGGAGAACATGCAGAATTATAAAATCGGCTGCCAGTCAACAGCTGGCTTAGCCCGAAGCAGGATTTACCAAGATGGCTGTATACACCATAAAGCACGTGTAACTCGAATCATCGTAGGAGGAGCAGGGAGGGTGGAGTAACACATTTGCAAGGTCAGCATCACTCTCACACAGCCTGTATCGGTGTGCGAGGGCCGCTATAACAAAGCACCACACAATCAATGTCTTAACCAATAGAAATTTCTTGTCTTATGGTTCTGGAGACTAGAAACTCAAAACCCAAGTGTTGTCAGGGTCAGTTCCTTCAGAGATTGTTGAGGGAAGGGACCTCTCATGGATCACTGTCCTTGACTTGTTGACAGCTGTCTTCTCCCTGTGGTCTCTACTTGTCTTCCCTCTTCTGTGGGTGTCTCTGTATTCAAATCCGCCCTTGTGGTAAGGATAGCAGCTATCGCGGATTGGGTTCCGTCCTACTGGTCTCATTTTAAATTGATTAGCTCTGTGAAGGCTCTATGTCCAAGCAAGGTCATATTCTGAGATACTGGGGTTTAGAGCATCAACATGTGCATTTTGGAGGTGCACAATTCAACCCATAATGCAGGTCAAGATTAGTCTTTATTCCCCATAATAACAACTACTATCTAGGGAAAGGAAACAGGGGCCCAAGAGAGCCTTGGGGGTGGCCTGTTTAATAAGTGGAAGACTGGGAATGGACCTCAGATTCCCGCCACCCTTGCAGGTCACTGGGCTCATGAGAATCCAGGTGTGTGAAGCAGGTGTGTGAACTTACCCCATTCAGGTGGGCTTGGCTCTCAGGCACCATAATAAGTGGACAAGTTAATCAGATTAAAATAAGAGTATTTTCTCTTTTCTTACTACTCCACTCTTATTGACATGATGGTGGGATTTCTATACCAGAAACTTCTGCTGACAGTAACAGTTACAACCATCCTATACATTACCCATTTTTTCCTGTGGCAATCCTATAAGGAAGAGCAGATTTGTAATTTTTATCCAAGCCCTTGAAGCCCGATGTATTTCAGAATTCATAACTCTGCAAACTTGAGAAAAGTAACCATAGTGCTGTCCTGTTTACTACATAACATCTCTGTAGGTTTCCAAGCAGCTTTGAAATCCAACAACAAAACATCTAAATATTCACACAAAGCTGGATAAAGATAAGCAATAACCTTTTATCCATTTGGGTCCGATTTTGCTGCTGCTGAGCTTTGAAAAAGTTCTGGGTTTTGAAACTTTTTGAATTTCAGACATGTGGCTAAGGGATTACAGGCCTGTTCTTATGATTGTCCTGTTTCCAGAGGACAAGGTGCAGTTATGGACCTGGAGTCCTGGGCTTGGCCAGGGGAACCCTGAGGAAGCCCAAAGCACCAAGCTGGCAGCCACCCATTGAAGGGGGAGGGGCGTTTAACAGGAGAATGCTATTCTAGAAAAATCCAGGAAAAATACAAGCCTTAGTATTGGACTTCCCAGCCTCCAGTATTGTGAGAAATAAATTTGTTTTTTGTGAATTACGTAGTTTGCCACAGCTGCACAAATGGACTGAGGCACCTGCGTCTCTTCACAACGTCTTCCCTTTTTGTGTGTCCAGGTTTCCTTTCCTCTTTTTATAAAAACATCAATCGTGTTGTCTTAGGACTCACCCTAACAATCTCCACTTCGTTAAATATGCAAAGACCCTATTTCCAAATGATCTCACTTTCTGAAGTACTGGGGTTAGAAATTCAACACATCTTCATTTGGGGGACAAAATTCCACCCATAACAATCCCCCGAAGGTGTTACCTGAACATTTTGAACATGCCCTTGACTCTCAAGGGATGAAGCGAGGATGGGGTGTCCTCATGGGCAGAGCAGCAAGAGTCAGGGATGGAGTTTCTTGATACTGTATCAGCTGAGGCATGGGTCAGTGCTTGTGATATGAATGAAAGGAAGAAAAAAAAAGAGAGGATGAAAGGATGAATGAAATTCCCTGTATTAGGATTAAGAAACCAATCCTGGGCTCGGTGCCTGTAGCTCAAGCAGCTAAGGCACCAGCCATATACACCAGAGCTGGCAGGTTTGAATCCAGGCTGGGCCTGCCAAACAACAATGACAACTACAACCAAAAAATAGCTGGGCGTTGTGGCAGATGCCTGTAGTCTCAGCTACTTGGGAGGCCAAGGCAAGAGACTCTCTTAAGCCCAGGAATTGGAGGTTGCTGTGAGCTGTGATGCCACAGTACTCTATCCAGGGCAACAGCTTGAGGTTCTGTGTCAAAAAAAAAAAAAAAGGAAATCGATCCTGGAATTTCTATGCTAACTTGAGTTCTGTGAGAAATTAACCTGTCCCCCGAGGCTCTTTCCTGAACTGGGCTGTACCTCAGAAACCTCTCAGTGAAGGAGGCAGGAGCAGCCAGCACTCTTTTTATGTAAAGGAAGATGGACATAATTTCTCTGGCATTAGGGCCTCTAGCCCAGAAACACTGACCAAGTTTTACAAGGCAGTCTCCAGGAGGAGCTGGCTGTCCAAGGGTTCCAATACATTTCTTTCTAGTGTGAAGCTTTTTTTTTTTGAGACAGAGTCTCACTATGTCACCCTTGGTAGAGCGCTGTGATGTCACAGCTCACAGCAACTGCAAGCTCTTGGGCTTAAGTGATTCTCTTTCCTCAACCTCCCAAGTAGCTGGGACTACAGGTGCCCACCACAATGCCCGGCTATTTTTGCTGTTGTTCTTGTTGCAGCTGTCATTGTTCGTTAGCTGGCCAGGGCTGGGTTCGAACCCACCAACCTTGGTGCATGTGGCCAGCACTGTAACCACCGTGCTATGAGCCCCGAGCCAAGAGAAATTCCTGGTTCGATTCCTGGTTCATAGTGAGGTGCCCAATGTCCACAGCGAAGCTCCAATGAAACTCAGAAAGTTCCACTTGGGCAAAGGTTTGCCAGGCAGGCTGGACTGGTGTGAGTGTGAGCAGATCTGAGGATGATAAATGTCTCCCTCCATCTTTTCACTGTCACCCTGGCAAATGTTTCAACAGAGCAGACAATGCCAGAGGGGCTGCTGGAAGCTGTAGGCTGTACTCTTTATTTCTCAAACAGTTGGCTCTAAATGATCAGAATAGGTAATGATGTATAACAGAAATGAAATGGTGACCAGAAAAACGGACCAGTTTGCAAAGTGCTTAAACAGTATTTATGGTCCAGACACACCATTTAGCATTGCATTTGAAGAATACAATGATTAGTGATCATTCGTGGTATCCCTGATGGTTATCAGTAGAAAACCCACTGGGATTCTGGGCATTAAATTCAAATGGGTCAGGCTGCTTCTATTTGTTAAAACTCTCCTCTTCAATCATCATTAAACACAAGGCTCATAAAACTGATGGAAAGTTTTAGTGACACGAAATAGGAAAAGCCAGAAGGATGCCAAGTAATATCACTGCTTGGAGAAATGAAAGGATAATCTTCAAAAATCTCTAAGAGAGAGAATCAGGGATCAGGGAGGAAAAAACTTTGGGTACTATAATGAATGATTTTAAGTGAACCCTTCACTTCAGATAATCTTGGTTCTGCTAGAGGTCAGCCTGCTAAAGTGAGATGGAAAGCATGGTTTTAAAAGTTATGTAAGAGGTAAGCTTCCTTTCAGATTTTTGGGGGAGGGAGTGCCACTGAGAATGGATGGGATTGGGGAAGGAAGAGGTTTGAAAGTGTGGGGAGAGATGTAAGCATCAAAAAGGGGATCAAATATCATAAGAACTTTCCCTGGGGTTAAATGTGGGGGTCACAATTAGATTATGCAGCAGTTTCCCCTGGATTGCCTTCCTCGGTTCAGAGGGGAATTCAACCCCTTTGGGATTCCTTTCAAGTGGCCAAAGGAGTGCTTGGGGGTCTGCATTTGCCCTGGGAAGTTGTTTGTTGATTGGAAACATCTAGCATTTTCCTCCTTTCCTGCTGATGTCCTCTGAAGGGATGTGCCTCGTCACTGCTCACACTGAAGGAGACCTATCTGCTGCTTATCACAGAGACGTAAAAGACCCCCCCGCCCCGCATACTTCTTCACTGCAGCCCTCAAGTTCCATGACTCAGGCCTCAACAAGGCGGCTGGGCCAAGGAACTTCTGGACCCTGAGGAATAGCTTGATAGCTTTCTCTCTGCCTTTGCCCTGACACGGCCTCTGTGCTTCCTCACTGCCCCCTCGGAGAGTGAGGTCTACCCGGGAGGCTCCTTGGCCTCTGGTGCCTGGCAGGAGTTGTGTCCTCCACCAGCTGCCCTGGCCTTCCTCGTCCAGTTGGAAGCCCAAGTAAACAGAGCTTCCGTTGGAGTGGAGACCCTCTCACAGCACAAGTTGTTTTTCCATTTCCACCTCTCCAAGGGTGCTCAAAAGCTTTACTGAACAAAGAACAGCCACACAGGTCTTGAGTGGGCAGATGGCAGCTGTTGATCCCCCGGCCCAGAGCTTGTGTGCCTGTGGCCAGCCTGGGAGCTGATCTGAGAAGGGAGCTGAGATGACAGCCAGTGTCTGGCACAGAGAGCCCAGCTTCCTGTTCAATCACACTCACGTGTGGGGCTGGACGGACTGCACAGAGGAGGAAGTGGGAGAAAGGAAATAAGAGCTTTTGCATAACATTTAAAAGATCCCACAATTTATTAATCCATTCGTGGATCGATGGGCACTTGGGCTTTTTCCATGACTTAGCAATTATGAATTAAAAATAAATAAATAAATAAAAGATCCCCAAGCCCCGTAAGGCCCATCTGCCCTTTCAGGATGCTCACCACTGAGAAGTGTCACGGGCCAGACCCTGTTGGTCCTCTAGGCTTGGCATCTGTGAACCCGGGCAAGTGATAACAGGGTCCTTCTTGTCTCCGGGTTGCTGCTGAGCTGGGTGACTACATGGGCCTGAATACTTAGGTTGTGCAAAGTCCCTAATGGAACTGAATGTTCAGTCGATCAATAAGCATTGGACAAATGTTTGGTGAGCACCTGTTATGCACTGTGTCCTCTGCACAGGGGCTGCTAGGGCCACTGATGTGTGCATGGTCCTTACTGCACAGGGCGCACTTTGCACCACCCTTGATAAAACAAGCACCTGTTGCACTGGCACATGAGGATGCCTAAGGCATGTTCCAGCCCCCTGGGGTCCTCACTAGCTGGGTTGCAGAGGTAGAGACAGATGGGTTAACTGAGAAGTGAGCACAGAGTGAAGAGAGAGTGCCAAGGAGAGGCAGTGATCCAGCCAGGAGAGGGTCAGGGAGTTGCTCCTAGACCTAGAATGATCTGAAGATCATGGCAGGTGGAGTGAGAGGGAGCCACACAGCATGGGAAAGGGAGGGGAGCACAGGGCATGGGAAAGGGAGAGGGAGCACAGGGCACGGGAAAGGGAGGGGAGCACAGGGCACGGGAAAGGGAGAGGGAGCACAGGGCACGGGAAAGGGAGGGGAGCACAGGGCACGGGAAAGGGAGAGGGAGCACAGGGCACGGGAAAGGGAGAGGAGCACAGGGCACGGGAAAGGGAGAGGGAGCACAGGGCACGGGAAAGGGAGGGGAGCACAGGGCACGGGAAAGGGAGAGGGAGCACAGGGCACGGGAAAGGGAGAGGAGCACAGGGCACGGGAAAGGGAGAGGGAGCACAGGGCACGGGAAAGGGAGAGGGAGCACAGGGCACGGGAAAGGGAGAGGGAGCGCAGGGCACGGGAAAGGGAGAGGGAGCACAGGGCACGGGAAAGGGAGAGGGAGCGCAGGGCACGGGAAAGGGAGAGGGAGCACAGGGCACGGGAAAGGGAGAGGGAGCGCAGGGCACGGGAAAGGGAGAGGGAGCGCAGGGCACGGGAAAGGGAGAGGGAGCGCAGGGCACGGGAAAGGGAGAGGGAGCACAGGGCACGGGAAAGGGAGAGAGAGCGCAGGGCACGGGAAAGGGAGAGGGAGCGCAGGGCACGGGAAAGGGAGAGGGAGCGCAGGGCACGGGAAAGGGAGAGGGAGCGCAGGGCACGGGAAAGGGAGAGGGAGCGCAGGGCACGGGAAAGGGAGAGGGAGCGCAGGGCACGGGAAAGGGAGGGGAGCGCAGGGCACGGGAAAGGGAGAGAGAGCGCAGGGCACGGGAGAGGGAGAGGGAGCACAGGGCACGGGAAAGGGAGAGGGAGCGCAGGGCACGGGAAAGGGAGAGGGAGCGCAGGGCACGGGAAAGGGAGAGGAAGCACAGAGCACGGGAAAGGGAGAGGAGCACAGGGCATGGGAAAGGGAGAGGGAGCGCAGGGCACGGGAAAGGGAGAGAGAGCGCAGGGCACGGGAAAGGGAGAGGGAGCGCAGGGCACGGGAAAGGGAGAGGGAGCACAGGGCACGGGAAAGGGAGAGGGAGCACAGGGCACGGGAAAGGGAGAGGGAGCGCAGGGCACGGGAAAGGGAGAGGAAGCACAGAGCACGGGAAAGGGAGAGGAGCACAGGGCACGGGAAAGGGAGAGGGAGCGCAGGGCACGGGAAAGGGAGAGGGAGCGCAGGGCACGGGAAAGGGAGAGGGAGCGCAGGGCACGGGAAAGGGAGAGGGAGCGCAGGGCACGGGAAAGGGAGGGGAGCGCAGGGCACGGGAAAGGGAGAGGGAGCGCAGGGCACGGGAAAGGGAGAGGGAGCGCAGGGCACGGGAAAGGGAGAGGGAGCGCAGGGCACGGGAAAGGGAGAGGGAGCGCAGGGCACGGGAAAGGGAGAGGGAGCGCAGGGCACGGGAAAGGGAGGGGAGCGCAGGGCACGGGAAAGGGAGAGGGAGCGCAGGGCACGGGAAAGGGAGAGGGAGCGCAGGGCACGGGAAAGGGAGAGGGAGCGCAGGGCACGGGAAAGGGAGGGGAGCGCAGGGCACGGGAAAGGGAGAGAGAGCGCAGGGCACGGGAGAGGGAGAGGGAGCACAGGGCACGGGAAAGGGAGAGGGAGCGCAGGGCACGGGAAAGGGAGGGGAGCACAGGGCACGGGAAAGGGAGAGGGAGCGCAGGGCACGGGAAAGGGAGAGGAAGCACAGAGCACGGGAAAGGGAGAGGAGCACAGGGCACGGGAAAGGGAGAGGGAGCGCAGGGCACGGGAAAGGGAGGGGAGCGCAGGGCACGGGAAAGGGAGAGGGAGCGCAGGGCACGGGAAAGGGAGAGGGAGCGCAGGGCACGGGAAAGGGAGAGGGAGCGCAGGGCACGGGAAAGGGAGGGGAGCACAGGGCACGGGAAAGGGAGAGGGAGCGCAGGGCACGGGAAAGGGAGAGGAAGCACAGAGCACGGGAAAGGGAGAGGAGCACAGGGCTTGGGAAAGGGAGAGGGAGCGCAGGGCACGGGAAAGGGAGAGAGAGCGCAGGGCACGGGAAAGGGAGAGGGAGCGCAGGGCACGGGAAAGGGAGAGGGAGCGCAGGGCACGGGAAAGGGAGAGGGAGCGCAGGGCACGGGAAAGGGAGAGGGAGCGCAGGGCACGGGAAAGGGAGAGGGAGCGCAGGGCACGGGAAAGGGAGAGGGAGCGCAGGGCACGGGAAAGGGAGAGGGAGCGCAGGGCACGGGAAAGGGAGAGGGAGCGCAGGGCACGGGAAAGGGAGGGGAGCGCAGGGCACGGGAAAGGGAGAGGGAGCGCAGGGCACGGGAAAGGGAGAGGGAGCGCAGGGCACGGGAAAGGGAGAGGGAGCGCAGGGCACGGGAAAGGGAGAGGGAGCGCAGGGCACGGGAAAGGGAGAGGGAGCGCAGGGCACGGGAAAGGGAGAGGGAGCGCAGGGCACGGGAAAGGGAGAGGGAGCGCAGGGCACGGGAAAGGGAGAGGGAGCGCAGGGCACGGGAAAGGGAGAGGGAGCGCAGGGCACGGGAAAGGGAGAGGGAGCGCAGGGCACGGGAAAGGGAGGGGAGCGCAGGGCACGGGAAAGGGAGAGAGAGCGCAGGGCACGGGAGAGGGAGAGGGAGCACAGGGCACGGGAAAGGGAGAGGGAGCGCAGGGCACGGGAAAGGGAGGGGAGCACAGGGCACGGGAAAGGGAGAGGGAGCGCAGGGCACGGGAAAGGGAGAGGAAGCACAGAGCACGGGAAAGGGAGAGGAGCACAGGGCATGGGAAAGGGAGAGGGAGCGCAGGGCACGGGAAAGGGAGGGGAGCGCAGGGCACGGGAAAGGGAGAGGGAGCGCAGGGCACGGGAAAGGGAGAGGGAGCGCAGGGCACGGGAAAGGGAGAGGGAGCGCAGGGCACGGGAAAGGGAGGGGAGCACAGGGCACGGGAAAGGGAGAGGGAGCGCAGGGCACGGGAAAGGGAGAGGAAGCACAGAGCACGGGAAAGGGAGAGGAGCACAGGGCATGGGAAAGGGAGAGGGAGCGCAGGGCACGGGAAAGGGAGAGAGAGCGCAGGGCACGGGAAAGGGAGAGGGAGCGCAGGGCACGGGAAAGGGAGAGGGAGCGCAGGGCACGGGAAAGGGAGAGGGAGCGCAGGGCACGGGAAAGGGAGAGGGAGCGCAGGGCACGGGAAAGGGAGAGGGAGCGCAGGGCACGGGAAAGGGAGAGGGAGCGCAGGGCACGGGAAAGGGAGAGGGAGCGCAGGGCACGGGAAAGGGAGAGGGAGCGCAGGGCACGGGAAAGGGAGAGGGAGCGCAGGGCACGGGAAAGGGAGAGGGAGCGCAGGGCACGGGAAAGGGAGAGGGAGCGCAGGGCACGGGAAAGGGAGAGGGAGCGCAGGGCACGGGAAAGGGAGAGGGAGCGCAGGGCACGGGAAAGGGAGAGGGAGCGCAGGGCACGGGAAAGGGAGGGGAGCGCAGGGCACGGGAAAGGGAGAGAGAGCGCAGGGCACGGGAGAGGGAGAGGGAGCACAGGGCACGGGAAAGGGAGAGGGAGCGCAGGGCACGGGAAAGGGAGGGGAGCACAGGGCACGGGAAAGGGAGAGGGAGCGCAGGGCACGGGAAAGGGAGAGGAAGCACAGAGCACGGGAAAGGGAGAGGAGCACAGGGCATGGGAAAGGGAGAGGGAGCGCAGGGCACGGGAAAGGGAGGGGAGCGCAGGGCACGGGAAAGGGAGAGGGAGCGCAGGGCACGGGAAAGGGAGAGGGAGCGCAGGGCACGGGAAAGGGAGAGGGAGCGCAGGGCACGGGAAAGGGAGGGGAGCACAGGGCACGGGAAAGGGAGAGGGAGCGCAGGGCACGGGAAAGGGAGAGGAAGCACAGAGCACGGGAAAGGGAGAGGAGCACAGGGCACGGGAAAGGGAGAGGGAGCGCAGGGCACGGGAAAGGGAGAGAGAGCGCAGGGCACGGGAAAGGGAGAGGGAGCGCAGGGCACGGGAAAGGGAGAGAGAGCGCAGGGCACGGGAAAGGGAGAGGGAGCGCAGGGCACGGGAAAGGGAGAGGGAGCGCAGGGCACGGGAAAGGGAGAGGGAGCGCAGGGCACGGGAAAGGGAGAGGGAGCGCAGGGCACGGGAAAGGGAGAGGGAGCGCAGGGCACGGGAAAGGGAGAGGGAGCGCAGGGCACGGGAAAGGGAGAGGGAGCGCAGGGCACGGGAAAGGGAGAGGGAGCGCAGGGCACGGGAAAGGGAGAGGGAGCGCAGGGCACGGGAAAGGGAGAGGGAGCGCAGGGCACGGGAAAGGGAGGGGAGCGCAGGGCACGGGAAAGGGAGAGAGAGCGCAGGGCACGGGAGAGGGAGAGGGAGCACAGGGCACGGGAAAGGGAGAGGGAGCGCAGGGCACGGGAAAGGGAGGGGAGCACAGGGCACGGGAAAGGGAGAGGGAGCGCAGGGCACGGGAAAGGGAGAGGAAGCACAGAGCACGGGAAAGGGAGAGGAGCACAGGGCACGGGAAAGGGAGAGGGAGCGCAGGGCACGGGAAAGGGAGGGGAGCGCAGGGCACGGGAAAGGGAGAGGGAGCGCAGGGCACGGGAAAGGGAGAGGGAGCGCAGGGCACGGGAAAGGGAGAGGGAGCGCAGGGCACGGGAAAGGGAGGGGAGCACAGGGCACGGGAAAGGGAGAGGGAGCGCAGGGCACGGGAAAGGGAGAGGAAGCACAGAGCACGGGAAAGGGAGAGGAGCACAGGGCACGGGAAAGGGAGAGGGAGCGCAGGGCACGGGAAAGGGAGAGAGAGCGCAGGGCACGGGAAAGGGAGAGGGAGCGCAGGGCACGGGAAAGGGAGAGGGAGCGCAGGGCACGGGAAAGGGAGAGGGAGCGCAGGGCACGGGAAAGGGAGAGGGAGCGCAGGGCACGGGAAAGGGAGAGGGAGCGCAGGGCACGGGAAAGGGAGAGGGAGCGCAGGGCACGGGAAAGGGAGAGGGAGCGCAGGGCACGGGAAAGGGAGAGGGAGCGCAGGGCACGGGAAAGGGAGAGGGAGCGCAGGGCACGGGAAAGGGAGAGGGAGCGCAGGGCACGGGAAAGGGAGAGGGAGCGCAGGGCACGGGAAAGGGAGAGGGAGCGCAGGGCACGGGAAAGGGAGAGGGAGCGCAGGGCACGGGAAAGGGAGAGGGAGCGCAGGGCACGGGAAAGGGAGAGGGAGCGCAGGGCACGGGAAAGGGAGGGGAGCGCAGGGCACGGGAAAGGGAGAGGGAGCGCAGGGCACGGGAAAGGGAGAGGGAGCGCAGGGCACGGGAAAGGGAGAGGGAGCGCAGGGCACGGGAAAGGGAGAGGGAGCGCAGGGCACGGGAAAGGGAGGGGAGCGCAGGGCACGGGAAAGGGAGAGAGAGCGCAGGGCACGGGAGAGGGAGAGGGAGCACAGGGCACGGGAAAGGGAGAGGGAGCGCAGGGCACGGGAAAGGGAGGGGAGCACAGGGCACGGGAAAGGGAGAGGGAGCGCAGGGCACGGGAAAGGGAGAGGAAGCACAGAGCACGGGAAAGGGAGAGGAGCACAGGGCACGGGAAAGGGAGAGGGAGCGCAGGGCACGGGAAAGGGAGGGGAGCGCAGGGCACGGGAAAGGGAGAGGGAGCGCAGGGCACGGGAAAGGGAGAGGGAGCGCAGGGCACGGGAAAGGGAGAGGGAGCGCAGGGCACGGGAAAGGGAGGGGAGCACAGGGCACGGGAAAGGGAGAGGGAGCGCAGGGCACGGGAAAGGGAGAGGAAGCACAGAGCACGGGAAAGGGAGAGGAGCACAGGGCATGGGAAAGGGAGAGGGAGCGCAGGGCACGGGAAAGGGAGAGAGAGCGCAGGGCACGGGAAAGGGAGAGGGAGCGCAGGGCACGGGAAAGGGAGAGGGAGCGCAGGGCACGGGAAAGGGAGAGAGAGCGCAGGGCACGGGAAAGGGAGAGGGAGCGCAGGGCACGGGAAAGGGAGAGAGAGCGCAGGGCACGGGAAAGGGAGAGGGAGCGCAGGGCACGGGAAAGGGAGAGGGAGCGCAGGGCACGGGAAAGGGAGAGGGAGCGCAGGGCACGGGAAAGGGAGAGGGAGCGCAGGGCACGGGAAAGGGAGAGGGAGCGCAGGGCACGGGAAAGGGAGAGGGAGCGCAGGGCACGGGAAAGGGAGAGGGAGCGCAGGGCACGGGAAAGGGAGGGGAGCGCAGGGCACGGGAAAGGGAGAGAGAGCGCAGGGCACGGGAGAGGGAGAGGGAGCACAGGGCACGGGAAAGGGAGAGGGAGCGCAGGGCACGGGAAAGGGAGGGGAGCACAGGGCACGGGAAAGGGAGAGGGAGCGCAGGGCACGGGAAAGGGAGAGGAAGCACAGAGCACGGGAAAGGGAGAGGAGCACAGGGCACGGGAAAGGGAGAGGGAGCGCAGGGCACGGGAAAGGGAGGGGAGCGCAGGGCACGGGAAAGGGAGAGGGAGCGCAGGGCACGGGAAAGGGAGAGGGAGCGCAGGGCACGGGAAAGGGAGAGGGAGCGCAGGGCACGGGAAAGGGAGGGGTGCACAGGGCACGGGAAAGGGAGAGGGAGCGCAGGGCACGGGAAAGGGAGAGGAAGCACAGAGCACGGGAAAGGGAGAGGAGCACAGGGCATGGGAAAGGGAGAGGGAGCGCAGGGCACGGGAAAGGGAGAGAGAGCGCAGGGCACGGGAAAGGGAGAGGGAGCGCAGGGCACGGGAAAGGGAGAGGGAGCGCAGGGCACGGGAAAGGGAGAGAGAGCGCAGGGCACGGGAAAGGGAGAGGGAGCGCAGGGCACGGGAAAGGGAGAGAGAGCGCAGGGCACGGGAAAGGGAGAGGAGCACAGGGCACGGGAAAGGGAGAGGGAGCGCAGGGCACGGGAAAGGGAGAGGGAGCGCAGGGCACGGGAAAGGGAGAGGGAGCGCAGGGCACGGGAAAGGGAGAGGGAGCGCAGGGCACGGGAAAGGGAGAGGGAGCGCAGGGCACGGGAAAGGGAGAGGGAGCGCAGGGCACGGGAAAGGGAGGGGAGCGCAGGGCACGGGAAAGGGAGAGAGAGCGCAGGGCACGGGAGAGGGAGAGGGAGCACAGGGCACGGGAAAGGGAGAGGGAGCGCAGGGCACGGGAAAGGGAGGGGAGCACAGGGCACGGGAAAGGGAGAGGGAGCGCAGGGCACGGGAAAGGGAGAGGAAGCACAGAGCACGGGAAAGGGAGAGGAGCACAGGGCATGGGAAAGGGAGAGGGAGCGCAGGGCACGGGAAAGGGAGGGGAGCGCAGGGCACGGGAAAGGGAGAGGGAGCGCAGGGCACGGGAAAGGGAGAGGGAGCGCAGGGCACGGGAAAGGGAGAGGGAGCGCAGGGCACGGGAAAGGGAGGGGAGCACAGGGCACGGGAAAGGGAGAGGGAGCGCAGGGCACGGGAAAGGGAGAGGAAGCACAGAGCACGGGAAAGGGAGAGGAGCACAGGGCATGGGAAAGGGAGAGGGAGCGCAGGGCACGGGAAAGGGAGAGAGAGCGCAGGGCACGGGAAAGGGAGAGGGAGCGCAGGGCACGGGAAAGGGAGAGGGAGCGCAGGGCACGGGAAAGGGAGAGGGAGCGCAGGGCACGGGAAAGGGAGAGGGAGCGCAGGGCACGGGAAAGGGAGAGGGAGCGCAGGGCACGGGAAAGGGAGAGGGAGCGCAGGGCACGGGAAAGGGAGAGGGAGCGCAGGGCACGGGAAAGGGAGAGGGAGCGCAGGGCACGGGAAAGGGAGAGGGAGCGCAGGGCACGGGAAAGGGAGAGGGAGCGCAGGGCACGGGAAAGGGAGAGGGAGCGCAGGGCACGGGAAAGGGAGAGGGAGCGCAGGGCACGGGAAAGGGAGAGGGAGCGCAGGGCACGGGAAAGGGAGAGGGAGCGCAGGGCACGGGAAAGGGAGGGGAGCGCAGGGCACGGGAAAGGGAGAGAGAGCGCAGGGCACGGGAGAGGGAGAGGGAGCACAGGGCACGGGAAAGGGAGAGGGAGCGCAGGGCACGGGAAAGGGAGGGGAGCACAGGGCACGGGAAAGGGAGAGGGAGCGCAGGGCACGGGAAAGGGAGAGGAAGCACAGAGCACGGGAAAGGGAGAGGAGCACAGGGCATGGGAAAGGGAGAGGGAGCGCAGGGCACGGGAAAGGGAGGGGAGCGCAGGGCACGGGAAAGGGAGAGGGAGCGCAGGGCACGGGAAAGGGAGAGGGAGCGCAGGGCACGGGAAAGGGAGAGGGAGCGCAGGGCACGGGAAAGGGAGGGGAGCACAGGGCACGGGAAAGGGAGAGGGAGCGCAGGGCACGGGAAAGGGAGAGGAAGCACAGAGCACGGGAAAGGGAGAGGAGCACAGGGCACGGGAAAGGGAGAGGGAGCGCAGGGCACGGGAAAGGGAGAGAGAGCGCAGGGCACGGGAAAGGGAGAGGGAGCGCAGGGCACGGGAAAGGGAGAGAGAGCGCAGGGCACGGGAAAGGGAGAGGGAGCGCAGGGCACGGGAAAGGGAGAGGGAGCGCAGGGCACGGGAAAGGGAGAGGGAGCGCAGGGCACGGGAAAGGGAGAGGGAGCGCAGGGCACGGGAAAGGGAGAGGGAGCGCAGGGCACGGGAAAGGGAGAGGGAGCGCAGGGCACGGGAAAGGGAGAGGGAGCGCAGGGCACGGGAAAGGGAGAGGGAGCGCAGGGCACGGGAAAGGGAGAGGGAGCGCAGGGCACGGGAAAGGGAGAGGGAGCGCAGGGCACGGGAAAGGGAGGGGAGCGCAGGGCACGGGAAAGGGAGAGAGAGCGCAGGGCACGGGAGAGGGAGAGGGAGCACAGGGCACGGGAAAGGGAGAGGGAGCGCAGGGCACGGGAAAGGGAGGGGAGCACAGGGCACGGGAAAGGGAGAGGGAGCGCAGGGCACGGGAAAGGGAGAGGAAGCACAGAGCACGGGAAAGGGAGAGGAGCACAGGGCACGGGAAAGGGAGAGGGAGCGCAGGGCACGGGAAAGGGAGGGGAGCGCAGGGCACGGGAAAGGGAGAGGGAGCGCAGGGCACGGGAAAGGGAGAGGGAGCGCAGGGCACGGGAAAGGGAGAGGGAGCGCAGGGCACGGGAAAGGGAGGGGAGCACAGGGCACGGGAAAGGGAGAGGGAGCGCAGGGCACGGGAAAGGGAGAGGAAGCACAGAGCACGGGAAAGGGAGAGGAGCACAGGGCACGGGAAAGGGAGAGGGAGCGCAGGGCACGGGAAAGGGAGAGAGAGCGCAGGGCACGGGAAAGGGAGAGGGAGCGCAGGGCACGGGAAAGGGAGAGGGAGCGCAGGGCACGGGAAAGGGAGAGGGAGCGCAGGGCACGGGAAAGGGAGAGGGAGCGCAGGGCACGGGAAAGGGAGAGGGAGCGCAGGGCACGGGAAAGGGAGAGGGAGCGCAGGGCACGGGAAAGGGAGAGGGAGCGCAGGGCACGGGAAAGGGAGAGGGAGCGCAGGGCACGGGAAAGGGAGAGGGAGCGCAGGGCACGGGAAAGGGAGAGGGAGCGCAGGGCACGGGAAAGGGAGAGGGAGCGCAGGGCACGGGAAAGGGAGAGGGAGCGCAGGGCACGGGAAAGGGAGAGGGAGCGCAGGGCACGGGAAAGGGAGAGGGAGCGCAGGGCACGGGAAAGGGAGAGGGAGCGCAGGGCACGGGAAAGGGAGGGGAGCGCAGGGCACGGGAAAGGGAGAGGGAGCGCAGGGCACGGGAAAGGGAGAGGGAGCGCAGGGCACGGGAAAGGGAGAGGGAGCGCAGGGCACGGGAAAGGGAGAGGGAGCGCAGGGCACGGGAAAGGGAGGGGAGCGCAGGGCACGGGAAAGGGAGAGAGAGCGCAGGGCACGGGAGAGGGAGAGGGAGCACAGGGCACGGGAAAGGGAGAGGGAGCGCAGGGCACGGGAAAGGGAGGGGAGCACAGGGCACGGGAAAGGGAGAGGGAGCGCAGGGCACGGGAAAGGGAGAGGAAGCACAGAGCACGGGAAAGGGAGAGGAGCACAGGGCACGGGAAAGGGAGAGGGAGCGCAGGGCACGGGAAAGGGAGGGGAGCGCAGGGCACGGGAAAGGGAGAGGGAGCGCAGGGCACGGGAAAGGGAGAGGGAGCGCAGGGCACGGGAAAGGGAGAGGGAGCGCAGGGCACGGGAAAGGGAGGGGAGCACAGGGCACGGGAAAGGGAGAGGGAGCGCAGGGCACGGGAAAGGGAGAGGAAGCACAGAGCACGGGAAAGGGAGAGGAGCACAGGGCATGGGAAAGGGAGAGGGAGCGCAGGGCACGGGAAAGGGAGAGAGAGCGCAGGGCACGGGAAAGGGAGAGGGAGCGCAGGGCACGGGAAAGGGAGAGGGAGCGCAGGGCACGGGAAAGGGAGAGAGAGCGCAGGGCACGGGAAAGGGAGAGGGAGCGCAGGGCACGGGAAAGGGAGAGAGAGCGCAGGGCACGGGAAAGGGAGAGGGAGCGCAGGGCACGGGAAAGGGAGAGGGAGCGCAGGGCACGGGAAAGGGAGAGGGAGCGCAGGGCACGGGAAAGGGAGAGGGAGCGCAGGGCACGGGAAAGGGAGAGGGAGCGCAGGGCACGGGAAAGGGAGAGGGAGCGCAGGGCACGGGAAAGGGAGAGGGAGCGCAGGGCACGGGAAAGGGAGGGGAGCGCAGGGCACGGGAAAGGGAGAGAGAGCGCAGGGCACGGGAGAGGGAGAGGGAGCACAGGGCACGGGAAAGGGAGAGGGAGCGCAGGGCACGGGAAAGGGAGGGGAGCACAGGGCACGGGAAAGGGAGAGGGAGCGCAGGGCACGGGAAAGGGAGAGGAAGCACAGAGCACGGGAAAGGGAGAGGAGCACAGGGCACGGGAAAGGGAGAGGGAGCGCAGGGCACGGGAAAGGGAGGGGAGCGCAGGGCACGGGAAAGGGAGAGGGAGCGCAGGGCACGGGAAAGGGAGAGGGAGCGCAGGGCACGGGAAAGGGAGAGGGAGCGCAGGGCACGGGAAAGGGAGGGGTGCACAGGGCACGGGAAAGGGAGAGGGAGCGCAGGGCACGGGAAAGGGAGAGGAAGCACAGAGCACGGGAAAGGGAGAGGAGCACAGGGCATGGGAAAGGGAGAGGGAGCGCAGGGCACGGGAAAGGGAGAGAGAGCGCAGGGCACGGGAAAGGGAGAGGGAGCGCAGGGCACGGGAAAGGGAGAGGGAGCGCAGGGCACGGGAAAGGGAGAGAGAGCGCAGGGCACGGGAAAGGGAGAGGGAGCGCAGGGCACGGGAAAGGGAGAGAGAGCGCAGGGCACGGGAAAGGGAGAGGGAGCGCAGGGCACGGGAAAGGGAGAGGGAGCGCAGGGCACGGGAAAGGGAGAGGGAGCGCAGGGCACGGGAAAGGGAGAGGGAGCGCAGGGCACGGGAAAGGGAGAGGGAGCGCAGGGCACGGGAAAGGGAGAGGGAGCGCAGGGCACGGGAAAGGGAGAGGGAGCGCAGGGCACGGGAAAGGGAGGGGAGCACAGGGCACGGGAAAGGGAGAGGGAGCGCAGGGCACGGGAAAGGGAGAGGGAGCGCAGGGCACGGGAAAGGGAGAGGGAGCGCAGGGCACGGGAAAGGGAGAGGGAGCGCAGGGCACGGGAAAGGGAGGGGAGCGCAGGGCACGGGAAAGGGAGAGGGAGCGCAGGGCACGGGAAAGGGAGAGGGAGCGCAGGGCACGGGAAAGGGAGAGGGAGCGCAGGGCACGGGAAAGGGAGGGGAGCGCAGGGCACGGGAAAGGGAGAAGGCGCCCTGATGTAGCTTACAAATTGGTCTAGCCTCATCCAAACACCAGCTTTGCTGTTAACTGGTGTGATGTCTATCATTTATTTATTTATTTAATCAAGAGAAGCATGCCCAGGAGGAGGATGAACCGGGCACGTTTTCAGCCCAGTTCAGTGCAGCTGAGTAGACCATTTCGGGGATTGTGTTGGAGACAGAGCAGGTGACACGTGGAGCCGCGAGGGCACCGTTCTGCTTTTCCTCACATTTTGTGGCCTTGGTATTAGCCCTTCTGGCACATTATTTTCTGTAGCACAGAAGCAATGGTGGGAGGGCAGAGCCACCCGTTAAAGAGTCAGAATGGAGACATCCTTGAGCATCTGAGCTCCCAGGAGGTAGGTGTAAGCTTAAGGAACAGTTGCCTCCCAGACCCTGGAGGAGGCCTCCAGGGAAACCTACATCTCCCCCTTTCTCTTTGTTCCAAGCAGGGGCACAAGTGATGTGCACTTGACTTTTCACCGTTGCTTTTCAGAGCCTTGTGTGATAGCCATACAGAGGGGTGACCTCCAGGACACTTCATTCTTCTTGGGCTGTTTTAACTCAGCTGCCTCCTGGCTTTTGTTCCCTACTAGCTTTGAGAAGGCTAGGGTCAGTGTCACCTGAGCCCTTCCTTCTCATTGGCAATCACCCATAGATTATGGGTCTCTCCTGTTTTTTGCATGTCCAAAATCTGTGGCCATTTGTGCCCTGGGGTCAGGTGGGTGGCACTGGGCATCAGTGCCAGCCCAGGAGTAATGATGCCCCCAGACAAGCCCTGGGGGTTCAGAGAGCAGCTAGAAGAGGGAGAAGGCTGGGGACATCTGGCCCCGGCCATTGTAACAAAGGGTTTCCCATTTAGACTTTTGATATGGTCCCCAAAGAAGGTCATACACATGGTACTTTCTTGGTGATTAAATTACATTTGTCTCCATAGTTTTCATTTTTCTTATAAGCGTGCTTTCCCCTCCACATGAAAGTGGCACAGTCTTTCCCAACCTTAAAGTGGTTTATTCAGTCTCCCAGGTCGGTCCGATAGGTCTAAGGCCTGGTAAGGTGTGTGGTAACATCTGTACCCAGGAGAAACACCTGGAGGAATCAGAAGTCTGGGGAGAAAAAGTTGGGTGAAGTAAAAAGACAAGAGCAACTGGGATGAATGAGGGACATGGAGAGAACTGTCCATAAAATGGTTTTCTAGTTCCTTTGGCCTGAGGGTGCCTGGGCATCTGTCTTGGATGCCTGCCTCTGCCGCTCTTGACAGGCAGTTCTGGGGGCATCTGGTCTTGGCAGAGATCTGCTGAAGCCCAGCAGAGTGTTTGTCTGTTCACTAGATATCGTGAATAAAAAGAAATGCATTTCCTGACCCTGCCCACTGCAAGGTGCTGTCTTGACTATATCTCTTTATATAATTCATATATGTTATATATAATATTTAAGCTAAAGATTCAAAATGGGCATAAAGGTAAGCATTCAGTCAGCATCAGAGACAAGTAGCAAAATTCCTTTTTGATGAACCTGGAGTGGAAGTCACTCATTTTAAAACAGTCTGGGTATCAAGGAAGCTGAGGGATTACTTCAAACTAAGCTTGCCATCCAACTAATACCTCTCGTCATGGGACTAAGCAGCACCGCAAGGAATGGGAGCTGTTATACTTTTTTACAGAAGACTTCCTATTTCTACACCAACAAGTCTGGTCCATTCCGAGAGGGCATCGCCTGACTCCAGGAACAAGCCACCCGTCTACGCTCTGAGAATGAGGGATCCTGGCTCCACAGCCCAGTGGGAGTCTGAATCTCACCCTTCTTGGGCCGCCTAACTGCAATCCTTCTGTTATTAACCATTGCCCCTTTGTCATCCAATTCCTCTCCTCATTTATTCAAGACAAGGTAAAAAAGGTGCCTACCTCAATCGCAACTCAATTCCTACTATTCCCGAAACCCTCTCCCAATGTACCCAAACCCGTGTACCACCCCTACTAATGCCCGGCTTGTCCCATTGAGGATGACTATGACCCTGTCTAGGGAGAAGCATTTGGGAAGACAAACCCTCATCCACATCACCCCTTTTAACAAGAGTCGGGAATGTTGGGGGCCCAAACCCTTCCCCTTCCTCTTCCCTTAGAACCAAAAGGCCTACCTGGCCCTGCCCCAAGAGTTCCACCAGAAAGAGGCTAGCCTGTCAAAACCTTCCAGGAAGTTGTGGAATCCCCGCCCCCCACCAACCAGTATAAAAACAAGCCTCTAACCAAGCTTGGTGCAGCCACCATCTTTGCCGGGGTGAGGTGAGGGTGTCTCTGTCCTCTTTCATTAAACTTGGCCTAAACCTCAAAGTAAAAAAAAACCCACCAAACAAACAAACAAAAAAAAACAAACAAACAAGGAAGCTGAGGGAAACTTCCGGCTTTTCACTGGCTTATTTGTAGGAGCTGCAACTGAGCAGAAGGATTGAAGGGACCCGTCCCAGGAAGAAAGGCCTGTCATTGCTGGTTTACTGAGGATGAAGTGGGTTTTTGGTATAAGGACCTCTTCTTTTTTTACTTTTTTGAGATAGACTCTTACTCTGTCACCCTGGGTAGAGTGCCACAGAATCATAGCTCACAGCAACCTCAAACTCTTGGGCTCAAATGATCCTCTTGCCTCAGTCTCCCAAGTAGTTGGGACTACAGGCACCTGCCACAATGCCTGGCTATTTTTAGAGATGAATCTTGCCCTTGCTCAAGCTGATCTTGAACTTTGGGAGGTCAAGCAATCTACCTGCCTTGGCCTCCCAAAGTGTTAGGATTACAGGAGTGAGCCACTGTGCCCAGCCTGGTATATAGGACCTTCAGTGCAAAAATAAGGGAAATCTCAGGAAACCTGGACAAGTTGGTCACCCTAAGGGACTCGTATAACTTAGTCAACTCCAGCGTGATGAGATATGCCACATGGCCAAGTTGGGAGCCCTCATCCTTGTGGGTGTGGGGAATGTTTTGCTGCAGAGCATGGCGGACTCAACCTGGTTTTCCAGAGAGAGAGAGACTCATGTTTTGGAATAACTTAGAATAGTTTGGTTGGTTTATGACATTGTTGTTCCGAAATGTATCTATTTGGCTCCTTTGTGGTTTCTTCCTCTGACATCATTGTTTCCATGAAGATGTGTCACTGGGCATTTTTAAATAAGGGTCCTCACAGTTTTCCCTCACTTGAGTAGATGGTGTGTACGGCCTTGGTCTCTCTGAGCCAGCAGATTTATGACCTTATCTCCTCTGGTCCTCTAGGACTTTGTCTTGGGGATAAAAAGGTTAATTTATTATACTTCCCTTCCCCGAGGCAAAGGCGGTGTTGAGAGAAAAGCCATGGATGGAGGGAGGAGTGAGAGACAAAGGCAGGTGAAAATTCCTGACGGCAGCAGGTAGAGGCAGATGCCTGTGGAAGGAGCGGGCTGCAGGGAAACAGCCCAAATCTGTATCCTGGGCTGTTTTGGCATCTTTTCTTTGCCCTAATTCTTTTTTTTTTAAATTTTTTTAAAGCTTTCAACTCCGACACACTTTTCTTCTCTTCCTTTTCTTTCACTTGTCAGTTGGGAGTATTTTGGTTTGAGTCAAGAGAAACAGACAGCTGGTGCGGCCTTCATTGCTTCAGTAACACCAGTGTGTTTATGTTCGCACTCCCCATCCGACCAGTGGGGCGGGTGTGAAGGAAAGCAGCGTGGTGCTCGGAGTCTTTGCGGGTGGGGTGTAGACCAGGATGGTGATGGCCGTCTCCAAGCTCAAGTCAGAACATGGTGGGATCCGTAAGAGAAAAAACCCAATTCAATTCAAGTTGGGGGGAGGGGGAGGAGGAAGAGGAAGGATGGAGATGGGTGATCTCCACTGAATGGGCACAATGTCAGGGTATATGGCACACCTTTTGGGTGCAGAACAGAACTACAGAAGGACTCTACTTAACAAATGCAAATATTGTAATCTAATTGTTTGAACCCTGAAATTAAAGAAAAAATGTGGTGGGATCTAGGGAGGTAAGCGTGGTGAGCAAAGCATGTGTGGTTATGAGGGGGATGGGGAGGAGAAGGGACCACCGGGGTTGTTTGACACCAGGATCATGCCAGATGGTTCCAGTGAGAGGAGGCTGGGTCACTATTGTTTCATAGGCTGTCATGGATCATTAGGGTGAGTGATGATTTCTGTGAAGCTTCCAACAAGGATGGCATCCTTATGAAATTCATCCATCTTATCAGTAAGCAGGTACCAGGCTTCTCTCTCCTAATTACTCTCAGGGCATCTCATGACCCCCACTACAGTGTCTGCATCCTGAGTTTCACATGAAATTACCAGGAATTTAAAAACACACTGATGTCTGGGGCCCGCTGCCAGAAATTTTGATTTATTTAGTATTGGGTGAAACCTGGACACTAGGACTTTTTAAAGGTCCCTAGGTGATTTTAATGTAGCCAAATTTGATCGCCGCTCTTAGAGCCTCACAGTGTGGCCGGTGTGAGGCGGCACCCGCATCCTCTGGGAACTCACCAGAAATGTGGAATCTGAGGCCCTCCCCTGGGCTGAATCAGCATTTGCATCTTAATAAGCTCTCCTCAGTGATTCCTGTGCACAGGACAGGTTAAGAAGATTGTTCTAGAGTCTGTGCCCCTCAGCAGATGGGACCAACCAACAGCTCTGCTGAGTTATATTAGTGAAATGCCATACAGTGGGTTAAATTCTTGGGTTTTGAGGTCAGCTATGACTGGATTCAAAGTATGGAATCGCTTTTCTGCTTATTAGTTGTGAGGTATGGGGCGAATCAGTCACCTCTGGTGTCTCAGTTTTCTCATCTTTGGAATAGGGACAGTATGTAGCACCTGTCTCACAGGATGGCTGTGCAAAGAAACTGCATGTGATGTGCCTACCACAGTGTCCATGGCACACGGCAAGGGCTCAGTGTGTGAGCTGTCATTGCCACTATGTGGCTGTGCCAAGTTTGCCTTTAACACTGAAGGATTCTTAGCAAACTTGGTAGTTATTTGGTAGTTATTAACATATGGTGGGTGCACCTGAGAGAGGGCCAACTTTAGTTAAGTGATAACAATATTTTGTTTTGCTTTTCTAATAAAATCAACCTGCAAAGAATTTCCAGCAAGCATTATCTAAAATGGGCAGTTACTAAAAATGCAATCTTATTCCCCTGATGGTCTCAGAGATACATTCTGGGAACTGAGTGTTGGACGTATCAGAGACAAATTACCTCCTTTGAGCTTGCCAGGTTATAGCCCTTTGGTGTACCCATCCCCCCTCCCCAGGGCCACCCAGCCTGCTTCTGGGAAGCTGTAGACAGGCTTCTCCTATATGGGAGCAGGCCCAGAGCCAGCCTCTGAGGTTCTTGGCCCAGTAGAAAAATGCAGTGCTCAGCAGTCCCTGGCCTCAGTGACTCACTGCTCTAAAGTTTATAATTCATATATCTAGATGAGAGGCTCATATATATGCTGGGCACTCTTACAATGAGTGGGGCATTACTGATAGCCAATAAGGAGCATTAATCAAAAGTATGATCTCAATTCTGGCCATTCAGGGCATTCCTAGGAGAGCTGGGCCTTCCACAGTTTTCCTGTTATTGGTAACTCACCTTAAAGGACATAGGTCAGGGAGGCAGATGGATAACTGTTTGGAGAAGAGTTTTGCAAAGTGGAGCCAGGGGGTACTACATGAAAAAAGGGTTCTGTGTTTGCATAAGTCAAGAACCACCATCCCCTACATTCTCATGGAGACCTAGAATGCAATCAGCATATTATAAACTAGGAGTGGTCATGCTACTATAAACAGAACTCTGCAGCTTTGCTTCACTCAAGTTTCTATAAGGACATTTGTGATAGATTCATATTTTTAAATAATGTCTATTGAACATCTGGCTAAACTAACTTTTTACAGAGCAAACTTTGAAAGGTGCTGAGCGCATTCTGGATTCTGCAGCAGATATATACCTCTGCTATTTATATTGCCCTAAATCAATCAGTCAATCACCTCATTTAACTCTGGGTTCTGGGGCTGCTTTTTAGGGTGTTAGGGAAGGCCTCTCTGAGGATGTTCCATGGAAGCTGAATCTTAAATTATAGGAAGGGACAGGGCTTCTGAAGAGCCAGGCAGAAGATAGCAGCTGGTAGGAGTGAGCAGGACAGTGGCAGATAAGCAGGAAGGTAGAAGAATGCGCAGGGCCCTCTGAGCTGTAGGACAATTGCCTGGATTTTCCTCAAGTGTGATGAGAAGCCTTTGGAGGATTTCCAGCAAGTTCATTTAAGAAACACCACATTGCCTACTGAATGCAAGGTTGTCCACAAAGGAACAAAGCTATCATAAAAGTTTGTGTGTGTAGGGGGACAAATTATATTTTCAATGATGTCCACAAAGAATATCTTCCATCTCCTATGTTCTTGAAGTTAGGCAGCCTTTTAATTTGTTTGTAGGAAAGAATTCTTGGGATTGACATTGGGTGACTCCCACAGTGAGGTTATAAAAGGCAATGGCAGTTTCTGTCATGTTAGCTGGAACTTGTGCTCAGAACCCTGAGATGCCATGAAAGAAATCTGAACTTTCCTTCTCTCCCAGTCCCCATGCTGAGAGGAACCCAAGCCACATGGAGGAGGTTGTCCAGTTGGTAGCCCCAGACTTTGAGTTCTCCCAGCTAAGCTGCCAGAGATGTGAGCACACAAATTCTTCAATGATTCTCGATTCCAGCCATCAAGACACTTTTAGCCTTTGAGTCTTCCCAGCTGATGCCCAGACAGCAGGGAGCACACACAGGTCCTTGCATATCCCTCCTGAATTCCTGATCTACAGCCATGAGCACATTGAAGTGATTATTCTAAGCTGCTAAGTGTTGGGATAATATGTTATGCAGCAATAGTAAGCTGAATAGGGAGAATGGGCAGAACGCCGTTACAATGCTCTGGGCAGGAGAAGGTGACAGCTTGGATTTGAGATTGTCAGTTCAGTTCCTGTCAGGTATAGACCACGCCAGAACACAGCTATCATGAAGAAAAAATTAGGTTTATTATAATGAGCCTACAGGCCACAGGGGACAGTGGAGCATCTCAAAAGAGAAGAGTTAGGAAAAGGGTACTTACCAGGTTTTGGGGGTTAGAGTTAGTAATAGATAATCTTGGCAGAAATTACCCATAATTGTGTTATCTTGAAGCTGCTGCAGTCACGAGTGGTCTCATCTTTAGAATTCATGTATCTGTCTACAGATCTGTTAGTTTCTCTGTAAGGTCAGTTGGTCTGGTCTTGCGTGGAACATGGGGGTTTGAATGAACTGACGTGAAAAGAATTTTCACTTCAAATAGTCTATGATGGCTTAGTTTAACACGGATTATCAGTTTGTGAATCAGGGTACATTTTGTAAGTTGCAGATTCTGTATCAATTCTAAATTCTGCTCAACAGCTTTGCTGCCAGCTGTTACTTTTGAGTGAGATTGTGGTTATTTTAAAAACAAGGCTCCTTATCTTTAAAAGTTACAAACTGAAATATTGATAAGATAAGGAGCAATTTTTAAATGTTTTTGTCTCGAGACCTCTATATATTTAAGTTATTGAGGACCCCCTTTTTTTTTTTTTTGAGACAGGGTCTTTCTCTGTCACCCAGGCTGGAGTACAGTGGCATCATCATAGCTCACTGCAACTTCAAACTCCTTAGCTTAAGTGATCCTCCTGTCTCAGCCTCCCTCACATCTAGTACTATAGGCACGCACTACCATGCCCAGCTATTTTTCTATTTTTAATAGAGACGGGGTCTTGCTCTTGCTCAGGCTGGTCTTGAACTCCTGAGCTCAAGTGATCCTCCTGTCTCAGCTTCCAAGATTGCTAGGATTACAGGTGTGAGCCACTGCTCTTGGCCCTAATGATATATATACATTTTTTAATTTTTTTTTGTGGTTTTTGGCCGGGGCTGGGTTTGAACCCGCCACCTCCAGCATATGGGACCAGTGCCCTACTCCTTGAGCCACAGGCGCCACCCAATATATATATACATTTTTAAATTATGTTTTCAGGCTGGGTGCGGTGGCTCACGCCTGTAGTCCTAGCACTGTGGGAGGCTGAATTGGGTGGTTGCCCTGAGCTCACAGTTCGAGACCAGTCTGAGCAAGAGTGAGACCCCCCTCTCTAAAATAGCTGGGCATTGTGATGGCCACCTGTAGTCCCAGCTACTTAGGAGGCTGAGACAAGAGAATCACTTGAGCCCAATAGTTGGAGGTTGCTGTGAGCTATGACACCATGGCACTCTATGGAGGGTGAAAAAGTGAGACTCTGTCTAAAAAAGAAAAATATGTTTTCAAAGAAATTGGTAAGAAGAGTATCATTGTTTTACATTTTTGCAAATCTGTTTGATTTGATAGTCTGGCTTAATAGAAGATGGCTGAATTCTTATATCTGCTTCTGAATTTAATCTGTTGCAATACATTGTTCTGGTTGGAGCATTTGAAAAATATTTGACCAACAAAAGTAAGGAAGGATAAGAATGTTCACTTCGTATTTGTTAAGGGTAATACTCAATATGATGAGATTTCAATTATTAAAATTTATGTACCCAACCAGAATGCACCTCAATTTATAAGAGAAACTGTAACAGACATGAGCAACTTGATTTCCTCCAGCTCCATAATAGTTGGAGATTTTAACACTCCTTTGGCAGTGTTGGATAGAACCTCCAATAAGAAGCTGAGCAAAGACATTTTAGATTTAAACGTAACTATCCAAAATTTGGATTTAACAGACATCTACAGAACATTTTATCCCAACAACACTGAATACACATACTTCTCATCAGCCCATGGAACATACTCCAAAATTGATCACATCTTAGGTCACAAGTCTAACCTCAGTAAATTTAAAGGAATAGAAATTATTCCTTGAATCTTCTCAGACCACCATGGAATAAAAGTTGAACTTAGTAACAACAGGAATCTGCATACTCATACAAAAACATGGAAGTTAAATAACCTTATGCTGAATGATAACAGGGTCATAGATGAGATTAAGAAGGAAATTGCCAAATTTTTGGAATGAAACGACAATGAAGGCATGAATTATTAGAATCTTTGGGATTCTGCAAAGGCAGTCCTAAGAGGGAAATTTATAGCATTTCCTCAAGAAAATGGAAAGAGAGGAAGTTAACAAATTAATGGGACATCTGAAGCAACTGGAGAAGGAAGAACATTCCAATCCCAAACCCAGCAGAAGAAAAGAAATAACCAAAATTAGAGCAGAATTAAATGAAACTGAAATAAAAGAATTATACAACAGATCAATAAATCAAAAAGTTGGTTTTTGAAAAGGTCAATAAAATAGATAAACTTTGGCTAACCTAACCAGGAAAAAAAGACTAAAATCTCTAAATTCATCAATCAGAAATGACAAAGACGAAATAACAACAGACTCCTCAGAAATTCAAAAAATTCTTAATGAATATTACAAAACACTTTATTCTCAGAAATATGAAAATCTGAAGGAAATTGACCAATACTTGGAAGCACATCACCTTCTAAGACTTAGCCAGAATCAAGTGGAAATGTTGAACAGGCCAATATCAAGTTCTGAAATAGCATCAACCGTACAAAATCTTCCTAAAAAGAAAACCGACCAGATGGCTTCACGTCAGAATTCTACCAAACTTTTAAAGAGGAACTAGTACCTATATTACTCAACCTATTCCAAAATGTAGAAAAAGAAGGAAGAGTACCCAATACGCTCTATGAAGCAAACATCACCCTGATCCCAAAACCAGGAAAAGACCCAACAAGAAAAGAAAATTATAGACCAATATCGCTAATGAATATAGATGCAAAAATATTCAACGAGATCCTAACAAACAGAATCCAGCAACACATCAAACAAATTATACATCATGCCAAGTCTGTTTTATCCCAGGGTCTCAAGGCTGGTTCAATATCCGTAAATCTATAAATATAATTCAGCACATAAACAAATTAAAAAACAAAGACCATATGATTCTTTCAATTGATGCAGAAAAAGCTTTTGATAACATTCAGCATCCCTTCATGATCAGAACACTTAAGAAAATTGGTATAGAAGGGACATTTCTTAAACTGATAGAGGCCATCTACAGCAAACCCACAGCCAATATCGTATTGAATGGAGTTAAATTGAAATCATTTCCACTCAGATCAGGAACCAGACAAGGTTGCCCATTGTCTCCACTGCTCTTTAACATTGTAATGGAAGTTTTAGCCATCACAATTAGGGAATAAAAGGTGATCAACGGTATCCATATAGGGTCAGAAGAGATCAAACTTTTGCTCTGCACAGATGATATGATTGTATATCTAGAAAACACCAGGGATTCTACCACAAAACTCTTAGAAGTGATCAAGGAATACAGCAGGGTCTCAGGTTACAAAATCAATATTCATAAAGCGGTAGCCTTTATATATACCAACAATAGTCAAGTTGAAAAAACAGTTAAGGACTCTATTCCATTCACAGTAGTGCCAAAGAAGATGAAATATTTGGGAGTTTCTCTAACAAAGGACGTGAAAGATCTCTATAAAGAGAACTATGAAACTCTAAGAAAAGAAATAGCTGGAGATGTTAACAAATGGAAAAACATACCATGCTCATGGCTGGGAAGAATCAATACTGTTAAAATGTCCATACTACCCAAAGCAATATACAATTTTAATGCAATCCCTATTAAAGTTCCACTGTCATACTTTAAAAATCTTGAAAAAATAATACTTTGTTTTATATGGAATCAGAAAAAACCTCAAATAGCCAAGACATTACTCAGAAATGGAAACAAAGCAGGAGGAATCATGCTACCAGACGTCAGACTATACTATAAATTGATAGTTATCAAAACAGCATGGTACTGGCACAAAAACAGAGAAGTAGATGTCTGGAACAGAATAGAGAACCAAGAGATGAATCCAGCTACTTACTGTTATTGGATCTTTGACAAGCCAATTAAAAACATTCAGTGGGGAAAAGATTCCCTATTTAACAAATGGTGCTGGGTGAACTGGCTGGCGACCTGTAGAAGACTGAAACTGGACCCACACTTTTTACCATTAACTAAGATAGACTCACTGGATTAAAGATTTAAACTTAAGACATGAAACTATAAAAATACTAGAAGAGAGTGCAGGGAAAACTCTTGAAGAAATCGGTCTGGGTGAATATTTTATGAGGAGGACCCCCCTGGGCAATTGAAGCAGCTTCAAAAATACACTACTGGGACCTGATCAAATGAAAAAGCTTCTGCACAAGCAAGAACACAGAAAGTAAAGCAAGCAAATAGCCCTCAGAATGGGAGAAGATATTTGCAGGTTATGTCTCCAACAAAGGTATAATAACCAGAATCCACACAGAACTCAAACGTATAAGCAAGAAATGAACAAGTGATCCCATGGCAGGCTGGGCAAGGGACTTGAAGAGAGCCTTCTTTGAAGAAGACAGGCGCATGGCCTACAGACATATGAAAAAATGCTCATCATCCTTAATCATCAGATAAATGCAAATCAAAACTACTTTGAGATATCATCTAACTCCAGTAAGATTAGCCCATATCACAAAATCCCAAGACCAGAGATGTTGGCGTGGATGTGGAGAAAAGGGAACACTTCTACACTGCTGGTGGGAGTGCAAATTAATACATTTTTTTGGAAAGATGTTTGGAGAACACTTAGAGATCTAAAAATACATCTGTCATTCAATCCTATAATTCCTCTGCTAGGTATATGCCCAGAAGACCAAAAATCACATTATAACAAAGATATTTGTACCAGAATGTTTATTGCAGCCCAATTCATAATTGCCAATTCATGGAAAAAGCCCAAGTGCCCATCGATCCACAAATGGATTAATAAATTGTGGTATATGTACACCATGGAATATTATGCAGCCTTAAAGAAAGATGGAGACTTTACCTCTTTCATGTTTACATGAATGGAGCTAGAACATATTCTTCTTGGTAAAGTATCTCAAGAATGGAAGAAAAAGTATCCAATGTACTCAGCCCTATTATGAAATTAATGTATGGCTTTCATATGAAGGCTATAACCCAGTTATATCCTAAGAAAATGGGGAAGGAGGAGAGGGAGGGGAGGGAAGGGGGAGGGTGAATGGAGGGATGGTGACCGATGGGATTACACCTGTGGTGCATCTTACAAGGGTACATGTGAAACTTAGTAAATGTAGAATATATATATATATATATATATATATATATATATATACACACATACATACACACACACTCACACACACACACACACACACACACACACACACACACACACACACACATATATATATATAAAAGAAAAATATTTGACCTTGCCCATAGAGGATAAGGGTAGGGTTATTTTAATAGTTTTTTTTTTTCATATAACTGGTTCTTTGCTATTACATCTAAACTTGATAAGTGGTAGTTTCTACTCATAATCATGTCAATGAACTTTTCGTACTCTTTATATTATAATCCATTGGTCTATCTTGTGCTTTAAATGAATCTTTTCCCAGTCCATGATTTTGTATTATTATTCATTGGTTATTTGTAGTATTAGTTTATCACATTTTCAGATCTTCCAAATATTGATGTGTTTCATTATATGATGTTAAAAAAATTACACCCATCAATATCCCTACTGAATCATCAGAATAGTTTGTAAGTATGAGGAGGCTGTCAAAACTCATGGTGTCGAGGCGGAGCAAGATGGCAGCCGAGTAACAGCTTCCTTGCATCTGGGCACCATGAGTCTGGGGAGATAGGACTCCAGGCATCTCTGGCTGGTGGGATCTGCCTACCATCACCCCTGAGAGGATACAGGGAGTCAGCGAGAGACTTCTGGACCCCAAGAGGAGGACTAAAACAGTGGAAAACCGGCAAGTGGTCGCGTGTGTTCATTCCGTCTAAACCCGCCCGCAACTGTAAGTTCAGTAGCAGCGAGACTGCAAACCAGAAAGGCCTTACCTGTGAACTGTTTTGGTGTCTTTGGACTTGGCACTCAGCTGAACTGCCTTGGGGAGAGCCTGAGCGGGAGTGCGGAAAACTTTGGCCTTTGTCTAGGGCCCCAGTCTGAGCCGCTGAGCCAGACGGAGCTAATAGTGTTTGGCTCTGGGTCATAGGCAGACATTGTGAGCGATCTGCCCCAGCAAGCTCCGCCCTCAGGGTCGCAGAGCTGGAATTGGGTGGGAGCTGGTAACCCAGCGACCAAGTAGCCTAAGGGCGGGGTCTGAGCCGCCTTGCAGCCCTAACCCTCGGGGGCAGAGGGAGACACAGGGTAAGTGGATAGCCACTTCAGCAGTGATTCCAGCGACAAGCACTTCCCTGAGAAAGCTTCTGCTCAGTAAGTGAACAAGTTAAAAGTGCCTTTTAAGTGGGCTGAAGAGAGATTTAGGGTGTCTACCTGCTGGAGTTTGAGAAACTAGCAGCCTCCAGTCGTATCAGAACTGTGATTAACATCTCATACCCCAGAAGACCACGTTTTGCCCAGACAATATTCAATAGCATATACATACTGCTTTGTTTTTGGTTGTGTGTTTTTTTTTTTGGTTTGGTTGTTTTTTTTTTGTTTATTTTGATGTTGTGGATTGTTGTTTTGTTTTTTAAGTTCAACCTTTTCCATACAGATCCTTTTTCTTTCTCAATTTTTCTAGTTTAATTATAATTTCCCATTGCTGCCTATTTCAATAATTAGAACTTCATTTTTGTTAGTGTTTCTACCGCTATTATTTGGTTTTTCCAGAAATTTTATCCCGTAAAGTTATCTGTTTGCTTGTTTTGGTTTGATTTGTAGCATTTTTGTCTTTCCTCTCTACTTGGTGGAGGTGGGGTACTGTGTCTGATCAGGTTAGCAAAGAGCTGCTGACCTCAAGGGAACCACCCAACTGGGCACCCCCAGAAGGTGGTTTTTTTTTAAGGTTGTATCAAAGTACCCCACTGTATACCTATATTGCTCTGTCTCCCTCTTTCTGTGCCTCTCTTCTTTTTGTCAATATTCCCTTTACCCACCCCCTCTCCTTTCTCTATTTTTCTTTTTTTTTCCTTATCACTCGGTCCTCCTTTCTTTCATCCCTTTTTTGCTCTTAAACCTTCTCACCCTTCTGGTCCTGTAACCCTTAGTCCACAGGCACGAGAACTTAAAGAGCAAGAGGAAGTGAAAGGAAAATTAGGGCAAGGAAACAGATAAAAGAAATCACTCATGAGGAAGAATCAGCAGAAAACTCCAGGCAACATGAAGAATCAGTCCAGAACAACCCCGCCAAGGGACCATGAGGTAGCTACTGCAGAGGATTCCACCTATACAGAAATGTTAGGAATGACAGAAAGGGAATTTAGAACACACATGTTGAAAACAATGAAAGAAATGATGGAAACAATGAAGGAAACTGCTAATAAAGTGGAAAATAACCAAAAGGAAATCCAAAAACAGAATCAAATCAGAGATGAATGATATGAAGAATATAAAAAGGATATAGCAGAGCTGAAGGAAATGAAACAGTCAATCAGGGAACTTAAAGATGCAATGGAAAGTATCAGCAACAGGTTAGACCATGCAGAAGAAAGAATTTCAGAGGTAGAAGACAAAGTTTTTGAGATAACTCAGATAGTAAAAGAGGCAGAAAAGAAGAGAGAGAAAGCAGAACGTTCACTGTCAGAATTATGGGACTTTATGAAGCGTTCCAACATACGAGTTATAGGAATTCCAGAAGGGGAAGAAGAATGCCCCAGAGGAATGGAAGCCATACTAGAGAATATTATAAAAGAAAATTTCCCAAATATCACCAAAGATTCTGACACACTGCTTTCAGAGGGATATCGGACCCCAGGTCACCTCAACTCTAACCGAGCTTCTCCAAGACACATTGCGATGAACCTGTCCAAAGTCAAGACAAAAGAAAAGATTCTGCAAGCTGCCAGGAGTAAGCGCCAGGTGACCTACAGGGGCAAATCCATCAGAGTGACCGCAGACTTCTCCAATGACACTTTCCAAGCAAGAAGACAATGGTCATCTACCTTTAATCTACTTAAACAGAACAATTTCCAGCCCAGAATTCTGTACCCTGCTAAGCTAAGCTTCAAAATTGACGGAGAAATCAAATAATTTACAGATATACAAACATTGAGGAAATTCGCCACAACAAGACCAGCTCTACAGGAAATACTTCAACCTGTTCTGCACACTGACCACCACAATGGATCAGCAGCAAAGTAAGAACTCAGAAATTAAAGGACAGAACCAAACCTCCACACTGATGCAAAAGATAAAACTAAGCAATGGACTCTCACCAAATAAGACGAATAGAATACTACCACACTTATCAATTATCTCCATAAATGTTAATGGCTTGAATTCCCCACTGAAGAGACATAGATTGGTTGACTGGATTAAAAAACACAAGCCATCCATTTGCTGTCTGCAAGTAACACACCTGGCTTCAAAAGACAAATTAAAGCTCCGAGTCAAGGGTTGGAAGACAATTTTTCAGGCAAATGGAATTCAGAAGAAAAGAGGAGTTGCAATCTTATTTTCAGATACATGTGGATTTAAAGCAACTAAAGTCAAAAAAGACAAAGATGGTCACTTTATATTGGTCAAGGGAAAAATACAACAAGAAGACATTTCAATTCTAAATATCTATGCACCCAATTTAAATGCTCCCAGATTCTTGAAACAGACCTTACTCAGTCGGAGCAATATGATATCTGATAATACCATAATAACAGGGGACCTTAACACTCCTCTTACAGAGCTGGACAGATCCTCTAAACAGAAATTAAACAAGGATATAAGAGACTTAAATGAGACCCTAGAACAACTGTGCTTGATAGACGCATATAGAACTCTCCATCCCAAAGATAAAGAATATACATTCTTCTCATCACCCCATGGAACATTCTCCAAAATTGATCATATCCTGGGACACAAAACAATTATCAACAGAATCAAAAGAATTGAAATTTTACCTTGTATCTTCTCAGACCATAAGGCACTAAAGGTGGAACTCAACTCTAACAAAAATGCTCGACTCCACCCAAAGGCATGGAACCTAAACAATCTTCTGTTGAATAACAGATGGGTGAAGGAAGAAATAAAACAGGAAATCATTAACTTCCTTGAGCATAACAACAACGAAGACACAAGCTACCAAAACCTGTGGGATACTGCAAAAGCAGTTTTGAGAGGAAAATTCATCGCTTTAGATGCCTACATTCGAAAAACAGAAAGAGAGCACATCAACAATCTCACAAGAGATCTTATGGAATTGGAAAAAGAAGAACAATCTAAGCCTAAACTCAGTAGAAGAAAAGAAATATCCAAAATCAAATCAGAGATCAATGAAATTGAAAACAAAAGAATCATTCAGAAAATTAATGAAACAAGGAGTTGGGTTTTTGAAAAAATAAATAAAATAGATACACCATTGGCCAGACTAACGAGGAATAGAAAAGTAAAATCTCTAGTAACCTCAATCAGAAATGATAAAGGGGAAATAACAACTGATCCCACAGAGATACAAGAGATCATCTTTGAATACTACCAGAAACTCTATGCCCAGAAATTTGACAATGTGAAAGAAATGGATCAATATTTGGAATCACACCCTCTCCCGAGACTCAGCCAGGAAGAAATAGAGCTCCTGAACAGACCAATTTCAAGCACTGAGATCAAAGAAACAATAAAAAATCTTTCAACCAAAAAATGCCCTGGTCCAGATGGCTTCACTCCAGAATTCTATCAAACCTTCAAGGAAGAGCTTATTCCTGTACTGCAGAAATTATTCCAAAAAATGGAGGAAGAAGGAATCTTCCCCAATACATTCTATGAAGCAAACATCACCCTGATACCAAAACAAGGAAAAGACCCAAACAAAAAGGAGAATTTCAGACCAATCTCACTCATGAACATAGACGTGAAAATTCTCAACAAAATCCTAGCCAATAGATTACAGCTTATCATAAAAAAGTCATTCATCATGACCACGTAGGCTTCATCCCAGGGATGCAAGGCTGGTTTAACATACGCAAGTCTATAAACGTTATCCACCATATTAACAGAGGCAAAAATAAAGATCACATGATCCTCTCAATAGATGCAGAAAAAGCATTTGATAAAATCCAGCATCCTTTTCTAATTAGAACACTGAAGAGTATAGGCATAGGTGGCACATTTCTAAAACTGATTGAAGCTCTCTATGACAAACCCACAGCCAATATTTTACTGAATGGAGTAAAACTGAAAGCTTTTCCTCTTAGAACTGGAACCAGACAAGGTTGTCCTCTGTCACCTTTACTATTCAACGTAGTGCTGGAAGTTCTAGCCAATACAATTAGGCAAGACAAGGAAATAAAGGGAATCCAAATGGGAGCAGAGGAGGTCAAACTCTCCCTCTTTGCTGATGACATGATCTTATACTTAGAGAACCCCAAAGACTCAACCACAAGACTCCTAGAAGTCATCAAAAAATACAGTAATGTTTCAGGATATAAAATCAATGTCCACAAGTCAGTAGCCTTTGTGTACACCAATAACAGTCAAGATGAGAAGCTAATTAAGGACACAACTCCCTTCACCATAGTCTCAAAGAAAATGAAACACCTAGGAATATACCTAACGAAGGAGGTGAAGGACCTCTATAAAGAAAACTATGAAATCCTCAGAAAGGAAATAGCAGAGGATATTAATAAATGGAAGAACATACCATGCTCATGGATGGGAAGAATCAACATTGTTAAAATGTCCGTACTTCCCAAAGCAATCTACCTATTCAATGCCATTCCTATCAAAATACCAACATCATACATTCAAGATTTGGAAAAAATGATTCTGCGTTTTGTATGGAACCGGAAAAAACCCCGTATAGCTAAGGCAGTTCTCTGTAACAAAAATAAAGCTGGGGGCATCAGCATACCAGATTTTATTCTGTACTACAAAGCCATAGTGCTCAAGACAGCATGGTACTGGCACAAAAACAGAGACATAGACACTTGGAATCGAATTGAAAACCAAGAAATAAAACTAACATTTTACAACCACCTAATCTTTGATAAACCAAACAAGAACATACCTTGGGGGAAAGACTCCCTATTCAATAAATGGTGTTGGGAGAACTGGATGTCTACATGTAAATGACTGAAACTGGACCCACACCTTTCCTCACTCACAAAAATTGATTCAAGATGGATAAAGGACTTAAACTTAAGGCATGAAACAATAAAAATCCTCCAGGAAAGCGTAGGAAAAACACTGGAAGATATAGGCCTGGGGAAAGACTTCATGAAGAAGACTGCCATGGCGATTGCAACAACAACAAAAATAAACAAATGGGACTTCATTAAACTGTAAAGCTTCTGTACAGCTAAGGAGACAATAACCAAAGCAAAGAGACAACCTACACAATGGGAAAGGATATTTGCATATTTTCAATCAGACAAAAGCTTGATAACTAGGATCTATAGAGAACTCAAATTAATCCACATGAAAAAAGCCAACAATCCCTTATATCAATGGGCAAGAGACATGAATAGAACTTTCTCTAAAGACGACAGACAAATGGCTAACAAACACATGAAAAAATGTTCATCATCTCTATATATTAGAGAAATGCAAATCAAATCAACCCTGAGATATCATCTAACCCCAGTGAGAATGGCCCACATCACAAAATCTCAAAACTGCAGATGCTGGCGTGGATGTGGAGAGAAGGGAACACTTTTACACTGCTGGTGGGACTGCAAACTAGTACAACCTTTCTGGAAGGAAGTATGGAGAAACCTCAAAGCACTCAAGCTAGACCTCCCATTTGATCCTGCAATCCCATTACTGGGCATCTACCCAGAAGGAAAGAAATCCTTTTATCATAAGGACACTTGTACTAGACTGTTTCTTGCAGCTCAATTTACAATCGCCAAAATGTGGAAACAGCCTAAATGCCCACCAACCCAGGAATGGGTTAACAAGCTGTGGTATATGTATACCATGGAATACTATTCAGCCATTAAAAAAATGGAGACTTTACATCCTTCGTATTAACCTGGATGGACGTGGAAGACATTATTCTTAGTCAAGCATCACAAGAATGGAGAAGCATGAATCCCATGTACTCAATTTTGATATGAGGACAATTAATGACAATTATGGTTATGGGGGGGGACAGAAAGAGGGAAGGAGGGAGGTGGGTGGGGCCTTGGTGTGTGTCACACTTTATGGGGGCAAGACATGATTGCAAGAGGGACTTTACCTAACAATTGCATTCAGTGTATCCTGGCTTATTGTACCCTCAATGAATCCCCAACAATAAAAAAAAAAATAATAATAATAAAAAAAAAAACTCATGGTGTCAATATGTTTCCCCCAAATTCTAATTTTGCTTTAAAGTTTGAATTGTATGATTGGCAGCAAATACTGTCAGTTGTTTCCTCAAAATGATGGTTTTCCTTTATTCATTTTTGAGAAGATGTATGCCAAATACCTGAATCTGTATAACAAGCGTTTATCTTTGTCAAACTTAAAGTAAAAATTGTGTTCTATGGAAAAAGCAGCTGGTTAAGTTTACTGCTCAAATGTTTATACAAGTGCTTTTCCTGGAGGCACCTACTAACTATCCTTTGATGTGCAGCAAAAAGCGCTTTGTACATACTTTTATTTTGTTGTGCACAGTATTAAGATGTATACTCCGAAGTTGAGATTTAATAAAATTATAAAGGACATCTTTTTCCGCCCTTTTTAAAATTTCAGATTAATGTGAGGGTACAATTAGGTTACAGTGTTTGCATTAGTTAAGTAGAATCCTTATTGTACTGTGTCTTGCACCCAAAAGATGTGCCATCTACCCTGACATTGTGCCCATTAAGTGGGAGCACACCCATCTCCTTCCGTTCTCCTCCTCCCCACCTCCCTCTTCCTCCCCCAACTTGAATGGAGTTTTTCTCTTATATGATATCAAGCACATCTTAAGTGCAACTGGTGTTTATTTTATTATGAGTTAGTGGTAGTGAAGACTACAGTGTTGCCAGGCCATTCAGAGTTAAGGTACCAGCTGTTTTCCCATCATTGCTTCTGTGCCATTAGTGCCAACATCAATATAGTGAAAGAGGCAAATAATATGTTAGAATTATAATGAAAATAGAGTTGACCTGCAAGTTTCCCTGAAAGGGTCTCAGAGACCCTCAGGAGTCCACGGACCAAACTTTGAGATAGGATTTGCTTCAAATTAATACAAGACAAAGGAAGGAGCCAGTGTGGGGTGGGTACAGATGAAATAAAAGTGGCCATGAGTTGATAACTGTTGAAGTTGGGTGATGGACACATGGCAGTTAGATGTACTATCTATTTTTACATGTATTTGAACTTTTATGTAAGTACTCAGGTGGACAGTGGTGCTATTTACTGATGAGGGGAGCAGGCTGGGGGAACAGGGATAGGTTTGGGTGAGAGAGTTTGAGAAGTATGCATAGGCAAACCCTAAAGATGTAAAGTCTCCATCTTTTTTTATGGCTGAATAGTATTCCATGGGAGTTGAAACACATTCTTCTTAGTACAGTATCTCAAGAATGGAAAAAAAAAATCCAATGTATTTAATATTAACCTGAAACCAATATATAAATAATCAAATGCCCTCATGAAAGGAAAAACACAAGCATAGTCTAGCAAGGGAGAGGGGAGAGGGGGGAAGAGGACAGTGGGGGGGGGATTGGCGGGATCTCTCCTGATGTGCACAGTGTAAGGGTATACAGCATGCCCCCGGGGTAAAGGGTTCAACTTCAACTTCAACTTTATCTTAGAATTGAAAGCAATGTAACCTAAACATTTGTACCCTCATATTGATCTGAAATTAAAAAATAATATATATATATAAACAAATAAAAGACAAGAAGGAATATACCCATTGGTCATTTGCTGTATAATATTAAAAGAAAAGTAAACTCATAAAAAAAGAATTGTGTATAGGAAACATTCCATTTGAGGTGGCAGTGGAGTGCCCACTCTTGGTATATGGGTCTGGCACACAGAAGCCCCAGGGGTCAGGTGGTATTTTAAGCCATGGGCCGGCAGTGAAGGCCAGAGTGTGCCCGGAAGCCTGGGCCTCTAAGCCTCCCCCACAATGCCCTGTGCTTGCTGATCCTGCTTTGGTCAACTGCTGTGAGTGCCAGCAGCCTTCACGGTCTTCCTCGGCTCTGGGTGCTTGGCTTGCCCCCTTGGAATCCAATATTGCATCTTCTGGTGCTCTGATTATCTCCTGGGATTAAGGGGCATTAAGAGGGCCCAGGAGAAGGCGGCAGCTTGTGGATTTCCTTGGAAAGCTCTAAGCAGATTTTTATCCCTTCTCCATCTGTTATGATGGGAGTCAGGGGAGGGCCAGGGATTACAAGAAAGTGTGAATTCACAGAGACACTTTAAGCCTAATTTTGACTAATGTTTGCAAACTCCACCCACCACAGTATTTGCCAGAGCTGTTCATAGTTTAGATCAGTGATATTCAACCAGTGTGCTGCAGCATACTGGTGTGTTGGGAAAACTTTTGAAGATCAAATAATTAAATTATTTTAAAAGAAGTTCAAAGCACAGTAAGCATAATCTTTTTCTTACTCTTTTTTTTTTACCGACATAATTTTTTATTTTTTATCTCAATTTTTTTTTTTTTTTGTAGAGACAGAGTCTCGCTGTACACCCTCGGGTAGAGTGCCATGACGTCACATGGCTCATAGCAACCTCTAACTCTTGGGCTTACGCTATTCTTTTGCCTCAGCCTCCCAAGCAGCTGGGACTACAGGCGCCTGCCACAACACCTGGCTATTTTTTTGTTGCACCTTGGCCGGGGCTGGGTTTGAACCCACCACCCTCGTCATATGGGACCAGAGCCCTACTCACTGAGCCACAGGCACCGCCCTCAATTTTTTTTATTATTATTAAATCATAGCTGTGTACATTCATGAGATCATGGGGCAACATACACTGGTTTTATAGACCGTTTGACACATTTTCATCACACTGGTTAACATAGACTTCCTGGCATTTTCTTAGTTATTGTGTTAAGAAATTTATATTCTACATTTACTAAGTTTCACATGTACCCTTGTAAGATGCACCGCAGGTGTAATCACACCAATCACCCTCCCTCCGCCCATCCTCCCCCATCCCTCCCCTTCCTCCCCCTTTCCCCCCCTTCCTCCCCCTTTCCCCCTATTCTTAGGTTATAACTGGGTTATAGCTTTCATGTGAAAGCCATAAATTAGTTCCATAGTAGGGCTGAATACATTGGATACTTTTTCTTCCATTCTTGAGACACTTTACTAAGAAGAATACTTTCCAGCTCCATCCATGTAAACATGAGAGGTAAAGTCTCCATCTTTCTTTAAGGCTGCATAATATTCCATGGTATACATACACCACAATTTATTAATCCATTCGTGGATCGATGGGCACTTGGGCTTCTTTCATGACTTAGCAATTATGAATTGGGCTGCAATAAAAATTCTGGTACAAATATCTTTGTTATAATGTGATTTTTGGTCTTCTGGGCATATACCCAGTAGAGTAATTATAGGATTGAATGGCAGATCTATTTTTAGATCTCTAAATTTTCTCCAAACATCTTTCCAAAAGGAATGTATTAATTTGCACTTCCACCAGCAGTGTAGAAGTGTTCCCTTTTCTCCACATCCACGCCAACATCTCTGGTCTTGGGATTTTGTGATATGGGCTAATCTTACTGGAATTAGATGATATCTCAAAGTAGTTTTGATTTGCATTTATCTGATGATTAAGGATGATGAGCATTTTTTCATATGTCTGTAGGCCGTGCGCCAGTCTTCTTCAAAGAAGGCTCTCTTCAAGTCCCTTGCCCAGCCTGCCATGGGATCACTTGTTCTTTTCTTGCTTATACGTTTGAGTTCTGTGTGGATTCTGGTTATTATACCTTTGTTGGAGACATAACCTGCAAATATCTTCTCCCATTCTGAGGGCTATTTGCTTGCTTTACTTTCTGTGTTCTTGGCTGTGCAGAAGCTTTTTCGTTTGATCAGGTCCCGGTAGTGTATTTTTGAAGCTGCTTCAATTGCCCAGGGGGGTCCTCCTCATAAAATATTCACCCAGACCGATTTCTTCAAGAGTTTCCCCTGCACTCTCTTCTAGTATTTTTATAGTTTCATGTCTTAAGTTTAAATCTTTAATCCAGTGAGTCTATCTTAGTTAATGGTGAAAGGTGTGGGTCCAGCTTCAGTCTTCTACAGGTCGCCAGCCAGTTCACCCAGCATCATTTGTTAAATAGGGAATCTTTTCCCCACTGAATGTTTTTAATTGGCTTGTCAAAGATCCAATAGCAGTAAGTAGTTGGATTCATCTCTTGGTTCTCTATTCTGTTCCAGACATTTACTTCTCTGTTTTTGTGCCAGTACCATGCTGTTTTGATCACTACCGATTTATAGTATAGTCTGAGGTCTGGTAGCGTGATTCCTCCTGCTTTGTTTTTATTTCTGAGTAATGTCTTGGTTATTTGAGTTTTTTTCTGATTCCATATAAAACAAAGTATTATTTTTCCAGATCTTTAATGTATGACAGTGGAGGTTTAATAGGCATTGCATTAAAATTGTATATTGTTTTGGGTAGTATGGACATTTTAATAATGTTGATTCTTCCCAGCCATGAGCATGGTATGTTTTTCTATTTGTTAACATCTCCAGCTAATTCTTTTCTTAGAGTTTCATAGTTCTCTTTATAGAGATCTTTCATGTCCTTTGTTAGAGAAACTCCCAAATATTTCATCTTCTTTGGCACTACTGTGAATGGAATAGAGTCCTTAACTGTTTTTTCAACTTGACTATTGTTGGTATATATAAAGGCTACCGCTTTATGAATATTGATTTTGTAACCTGAGACCCTGCTGTATTCCTTGATCACTTCTAAGAGTTTTGTAGTAGAATCCCTGGTGTTTTCCAGATATACAATCATATCATCTGTGCAGAGCAAAAGTTTGATCTCTTCTGACCCTATATGGATACCCTTGATCACCTTTTCTTCCCTAATTGCAATGGCTAAAACTTCCATTGTAACGTTAAAGAGCAGTGGAGACAATGGGCAGCCTTGTCTGGTTCCTGATCTGAGTGGAAATGATTTCAATTTAACTCTATTCAATACGATATTGGCTGTGGGTTTGCTGTAGATGGCCTCTATCAGTTTAAGAAATGTCCCTTCTATACCAATTTTCTTAAGTGTTCTGATCATGAAGGGATGCTGGATATTATCAAAAGCTTTTTTCACATCAATTGAGAGAATCTTATGGCCTTTATTTTTTAATTTGTTTATGTGCTGAATTATACTTATAGATTTACGGATATTGAACCAGCCTTGAGACCCTGGGATAAAACAAACTTGGTCATGATGTATAATTTGTTTGATTTGTTGCTGGATTCTGTTTGTTAGGATCTTGTTGAATATTTTTGCATGTATATTCATTAGTGATATTGGTCTATAATTTTCTTTTCTTGTTGGGTCTTTTCCTGGTTTGGGGATCAGGGTGATGTTTACTTTATAGAATGTGTTGGCTAGTCTTCCTTCTTTTTCTACATTTTGGAACAGGTTGAGTAATATAGGTACTAGTTCCTCTTTAAAGGTTTGGTAGAATTCTGACGTGAAGGCATCTGGTCCCGGGGTTTTCTTTTTAGGAAGATTTTGTATGGTTGATGCTATTTCAGAACTTGATATTGGCCTGTTCAACATTTCCACTTGATTCTGGCTAAGTCTTGGAAGGTGATGTGCTTCCAAGTATTGGTCAATTTCCTTCATATTTTCATATTTCAGAAAATAAAGTTTCTTGCAATATTTATTAAGGATTTTTTGAATTTCTGAAGAGTCTGTTGTTATTTCGTCTTTGTTGTTTCTGATTTATGAGATTAGAGATTTTAGTCTTTTTTTCCTGGTTAGGTTAGCCAAAGGTTTATCTATTTTATTGATCTTTTCAAAAACCAACTTTTTGATTTATTGATCTGCTGTATAATTCTTTTGTTTTCAATTTCATTTAATTCTGCTCTAATGTTGTTTTTTTCTTGTCTTCTTCTGGGTTTGGTGTTGGAATGTTCTTCCTTTTCCAATTGCTTGAGATGTCCCATTAAGTTGTTAACTTCCTTTCTTTCCGTTCTCTTGAGGCAGGCTTGCAGTGCTATAAATTTCCCTCTTAGGACTGCCTTTGCGGTATCCCAGAGGTTCTGAAAATTCTTGTCTTCATTGTCATTTTGTTCCAAAATTTTGGCAATTTCCTTCTTTTTCTTCCTCTTTTTTTTTTTTTTTTTTTTTTTAGTATCTGCTATTTCATAGCAAATGCCATGAAAAGGAAATTTATTTATCTATTTATTTTTATTAAATCATAATTGTGTACATTAATGCGATCATGGGGCACCATACACTGGTTTTTTGGACCGTTTGACACATTTTCATCACACTGGTTAACATAGCCTTCTTGGCATTTTCTTAGTTATTGTGTTAAGACATTTATATTCTACATTTACTAGGTTTCACATATACCCATGTAAGATGCACTGCAGGTGTAATCACACCAATCACCCTCCCTCTGCCCCTGTTCCCCTTCCCTCCCCTCCCTTTCCCTCTTATCCCTATTCTTGGGTTATAACTGGGTTATAGCTTTCATGTGAAAGCCATAAATTAGTTTCATAGTAGGGCTGAGTATATTGGATACTTTTTCTTCCATTCTTGAGAGGCAATTTCCTTCTTAATCTCATCTCTGACCCAGCTATCATTCAGCATAAGGTTATTTAACTTCCATGTTTTTGTATGAGTATGCAGATTCTTGTTACCCAGCTCAAGTTTTATTCTATGGTGGTCCGAGAAGATGCAAGAAATAATTTCTATTTCTTTAAATTTACTGAGGTTAGACTTGTGACCTAAGATGTGATTGATTTTGGAGTATGGTCTGTGGGCTGAAGAGAAGTATGTGTCTTCACGTTTGTTGGGATGAAATGTTCTGTAGATGTCTGCTAAATACAAATGTTGGATGGTTAGGTTTAAATCTGAAATTTCTTTGCTCAGCTTCTTATTGGAGGATCGATCCAACACTGCCAAAGGAGTGTTGAAATCTCCAACTATTATAAAGTTAGAGGAAATTAAGTTGCTCATGTCTGTTAGAGTTTCTCTTATAAATTGAGTTGCATTCTGGTTGGGTGCATAAATATTGATAATTGAAATCTCATCATATTGAGTATTACCCTTAACAAATATGAAGTGACCATATTATCCTTCCTTACTTTTGTTGGTTTAAAGCCCATTGTGTCTGCAAATAGAATTGCAACACCTGCTTTTTCTGATTACCATTTGCCTGAAATATGGACAACCATCCTTTTACCCTGAGTCTATATTTATCCTTTAAGGTAAGATGTGACTCTTGTATGCAGCAAATATCTGGCCTGAGTTTTTGTGTACAGTTAGCTAACCTGTGCCTCTTTAGAGGACAGTTTAAGCCATTCATATTAATGGAGAATATTGATAAGTCTGGTAAAATTTTGGATATCGAGTTTTTTGAAAGTCCAGTGGACATTTTTAATCCTTTTGCCACTGTGGAAGTTGGAGTTTGATCAAAAGTTTCTGAGTGAGTTTACTTTTGTCGTAGAGGATTGGGCTGGTCATTACGGAGGATAGGTCTGAGAATATTCTGAAGAGCTGGTTTGGTTATGGCAAATTTCTTCAACATATGAATGTCATTAAAATATTTAATTTCTGCATCATAAATGAAACTCTGTTTAGCTGGATACAGGATCTGGGGTTAAAAGTTATTATGCTTTTGGAGATTAAAAGTCGATGACCACCCTCTTCTGGCTTCAAAAGTTTCAGCAGATATATCTGCAATCATTCTAATATTCTTCCCTTTGTAGGTAATGGATTTCTTACGTCTGGCTGCTTTCAGAATTTTCTCCTTCATATTAACTTTAGTGAAGTTAATTATGATATGCCTGGGGGATGTCTTATTCAGATTGAGTCATCCTGGGGTTCTGAAACTGTCTGCTATCTGAATTTCAGAATCTCTTGGCATGTCTGGAAACTTCTTTTTCATAATTTCATGGAGAAGGGCCATAATTTCATTGCAAGGGCACTTCATCACTTTCAGGGATTCCAATGAGGTGGATTTTAGCCTTCTTTGAATTATCCCAGAGTTCTCTGAGAGAATGATCCGTTTTTGCTCTCCATTTCTCTTTCTCTTTGAGAGTTTGGGAGCATTCAAAAGCTTTGTCTTCAATGTTAGAAATCCTTTCTTCTGCTTGCTCCACTCTGTTACTGAGGGATTGTACTGTATTTTTCAGATCTTTGAGACCTGCTAATTCTTACTTCAGTGTGTCAATATCTTTGGTGGTTTTGTCTTTAAATTCGTTAAATTCTTGAGACAACTTTTGAATTTCTCCTTGAATTTCTAATTATGACTTTTGAATTGCTCCTTGAATTTCTAATTCCAAATTTTCCTCCATTCTATTAATCTTGTTTGCAATCCAAATTCTGAATTCAATTTCTGACATCTCTGCCAGCTGTTTGTGAATGGGATCTTCAGTTACATCTGTCATATCATTCCTTGGCGGCGGGGGGTGGGGTGGGGGGTAATCTATTCTGATTATTCATGTTACCAGAGTTTTTCCACTGATTCTGCTCCATGATTATTTGACACTGTTTGATTTTTCCCCTGGAGCTTTGTCGAGGATCCGTACAGTGCTATGGCCTGAGAAACCGGGAACCTGTTTGGTGTGGTGGGGCTAAGTGGTTCTGTCTTGTTTTTAGCTGGTCTCTGTCTAGTGAAACAGTTACTCTGGTTTCCAGTCTCAGCTGTGGAGAAATACCAGCAATGAAGTCACCCCACCCCCCACAGGCAACAATTGGAAAAGGAAAATCAAACCTTCCTTCAACCACACACCCAGGGCACCACTTGAATAGTCCTCAGGCTATTGGCTCAGTTCAAAAGGTCCATATCAATTGTCTCGGTTATCACCTGTCTCCTGTGGGAGAGTTTAAAAGGTCTCTGGCAACTGGATCACAGAGGTCTGGTGACAACTCAGATATGACTTACTCCGGTGCTCTGTGAAGTCAGGAGGACCCACCTAACAAATAGATCAGTCTGGGAAGGTTGATGCCTCCTTCCCCACCTTGCACCTCTGTCACACCCAGTCACTGATAGCCCTGCAGGGTTGTGACCCAGTTGCCTCTAGTGAACAGATACTCCAGGGGTTTACACCTGCCTGAATCACAAGGAAGTTTATATCTGCTCAGCCAGGTCACTGCACTCTGCCTCTATCCAGCATGGGGAAGTGAGGCCTGACAATCTCGGGCACTTGATGGAGACTGGGGTGTGTTCACTCCGTTCCAGCCCTGCTCCTTATTGATGTTACTGACAGAACCAAACAGAACAACTTTGCAGGAATTTGTTTCTGTCCTTGTTTTGAGTTCCTGGAGCCTGCACCGCAGGCTCTGTCTTTGCTCTTGCAGGTTTGTATTCGGTTAGCTGTCAGTTCTAGCCTCCTGCCTTCCTTTGTATATAGGCTGATGATCCCCTAAGGGCCAGGTACGACTTAGGCTCAGTAAAGCGGTTTTCTGGGTCAGCCCCGCCCTGGGAATTTCCGGCTCTGTGCGTGCATTTTCTAGTCCCTGCGCTCCACCCAGGCCAATACCGCCTCAGGCAAACCCTTTACTCACGGGGCCTGCATTTCCATCCCAGATCTGTTCCACAGTAGTTGCCACCTGAGAAGATGCCCGGCCTCCTCTGGTTGCCCAGGGAGACAGGGGGTGTGGCTTCAGAATATCTGGGAGTGAGCCCTATTGTTGCCAAAAAACAGCTGCTGCTGTGCGCCGCGGGGCACCGCTGCTCTGGTGTGGTTCCCTCTCAGCCAACTGTCCTCTCCTCACTCCTGTGCTGCAGAATCAGCACTGACCAGGTGCAGTCTAGGCCCTGTCCACACCCTTGAGAAATCACCCAAGAATCTGGACTCCTGGGGGACAGGCCTCCAGACCTCAGAGTGAGAGTGGAGGGGAGTGGTGGGAGCTCAGAATTGCAGGTAGAAAATATATACAGTTTTATGCCTGGCAGGAGAATGCTGTGGTACCCTAGTAAGGGAGGTAGGTCCAGTTTTTAGAGGGTCTTTCCCATGGAGGGTAGTGGGAGGACCTTTGAACTCTGCTCGGTTGTTTGTTGGGCACTCCAAGCCATTCTCATGGGGGAGGGGACTCCCATCCTGTTGATGATGGATTTTGTACCTTTTGTTTGTATTCTTGGGGTTGCAGCTTGCCTCAGCGTGGTTGATATGTGTTCTTCAACCTTTTCTCTTGGTGCAGCTCTAATCCGCCAGGTTACTTGCTAAATTTCTGTCCCTTAACTCTTCTTCTGGATGGGAGCCTCTTCTCTGTGAGGTTTTTCTGAGCCACACCTTGTAAAATACCAAGTCCTTCACAAGCAGAGAAAGGGACCTTGACCAACATAATTTAAATGTGCCAGGAATTTTAACTACAGGTTTGAGTGTGCCAGGAGATAAGAAAGGTTGAAAAGCACTTGTTTAGACATTGTTGTCTCTGGGGCTAGGCTGGTGGGAAAGAACTTGACCTCTAGAATCAGGTGGATTTAAATCCTTTCCCCCTCTCAGGTGATGTGACCTGGGGAGAGCTGCTGCGCTCCTCCAAGTCTTAATTTCATCTTGTCTAAAATAGACAGTAAAAAGTATCTTATTCATTGGTTTGAGGGCAGTTAGCACCCAGCAAGGATTCAGCCAGTGCTGATTGCTTTTCCACTCTGCTCTGTCCTTGTCCCTCCCTCTGGTGTTAAGCAGTAAGGTGAAATGCAGTGGGGTGGCAGTGGCTCAGGTGACAAGATGGCTTTACAAGTGGCCATTCTACTCATTCACATCTTTCTTGCTATTCTTTCAGATCAGAGTTCTCTGACCCAGGACATCCTGATATGAGTGAGGCCCAGGGCATCCATCCACAGTCCACAGTTGGCTATGAATGCTTAAAAATAAGTTGTTATATAGATAAGAGTTGTCTCGGGCCACATATTAAATACACAAACACTAGAAATTTGACGAGTACAGAAAAGGCCCATGCATAATTTTTTGATAACTGCCATCACAGATGAACATTCATAACTAGCTGTGGCCTGCACTGGATGCCCCAGAAGAACATTCCAGCACCCAGAAGAGCATCACTCATTGCAGGGACAGCATGAAGGAGACGAGGCAGCACCTGCCACTCCCACCTTGGTCCATCTGCAGAGCTGCCGTGCCAATCCCAGCCCCTGAAAGTCCCAGGTCCTGAACATCTTTGGAACCAAGGTTATAGGGGCCTGACTCATGCTCAGTGTTTGTTCCTCTGCTCTGAGTCACTCTGTTTGAATCCTGATCTTTAAAATTTGCCTTCTAGGTTAATAAGCCTTCTGTCCTGTTGCAGTGACTTGTAGCAGTCAAAGCACTGGTGCAGGAGATACCACTATGGTCTACCGTCCCAACAGCCTGAAACATGTCATGGCATTTTTCTGAGTCAAAGCTCCTCACTCTACGTCTCCTGCTGATGGTTTCTCAGGAACAGTCAGATCTTCGCACTTTATTTTCTAGACCTACGTTCTGCAATAGCCATGATCCAGGTGGACTGAAAGATGAGAACGGCATCGGCAAGGGAAGAGCTTTGGCAGCTCCAATAGGTCAGACATGGGATCGTGTCAAGGAAACTGCAGTTCAAGCCATCCTATGACCCAAAAGCCCCTATACATACTCTAAATTATGCTTTTAGCTTTTTTGGTTTCATCAACTCTTTCACGTCTTTCCACATCTATATATCTGTTACTAAGACTATACTTTATGAGAGATGCTGACATAAACACGGAAGACAGAAAATCCACATCCCATTTCTACCCTTCCAGGGCTTTTGCTTTAGTGGCTTGGACAGATACTGGAGAGGTTAAAGTTGCTGTTACAACAACACAAGTGTGGTGATGAATGCGAACTGTCACCTGCCTCTGTGCTGGGAACAAGGGGGGTGCTTGCTACACCGTCTAAGACAGAGTTTTGCTCACTACTGAGTCAGCAGTGCTGGGAGCAGGATGGCCCCTGCAGGCACTCAGTAACCTTGATCACTAAGTGTATGAGAGCCAGGGATGGTGGTGAGCCGGAGAGGCAGGCCTGACCTAAGTGGGCAGCTGCCACTTGGCTCAGGTCAGTTTTGCCACGTAGATATGGGGGCCAAGAGTTCTACATCTGATTTTTTTTTTTCTTTAAGGAAAACAACAAGTCTTGAATTTTTTAGATGAAATCTTCAAGTTTTAAAAAATTGACAAAATTAACATGTACTGGCCTGTTGCAGTGACTCACTCCTGTAATTACAGCATTCTGGGAGGCTGAAGTTGGTGGATTGCTTGAGCTCAGGAGTTTGAGACCTGCTTAAGCAGGAATGAGACTCCAGCTCTACTAGAAATAGAAAAGCTAGCCAGGTGTTTTGTTGGGTTGCCTGTAGTACCAGCTACTCAGGAGGCTGAGGCAAGAAGGATTGTTTGAACCTGGGAGTTTGAGGTTGTTGTTAGCTAGGCTGACGCAATGGCACTCTAGCCTGAGCAACAGAGTGAGACTGTCTCAAAAGTAAAATGAAATGAAATAAAATAAAATAAAATAAAACAGGCAAGCCATCATGTTGACCCAATCATTCCATCTACAGGCCAAATGTGGCTTGTAGGCTGTTGTTTTGCAAGTTCTGGGCTGAAGCCAGCCATGGAGACGCTCACTGCACGATGTGCCACCCAAAGAGGTAAGATTAAGTGCCAACTAGGCCAGTGCAGTATTTGCCCTGAGCCCTGAGCTGGGCTGAGGAACCGTGATCAGGGTTGAGGGGAGATCAGATCTGGAGACCTGCATCAAGTTATAGAAACTACCTATAAGAAAATGGGTCTGTTTATATTTGCTGCCTTTTTCTGTTTTTAAATTCCATTTTCCATGGTAAAAAGGCATCAGAAAAGCATCCCAAAAGCATATTTTCCTATCTCTTCCAAGGAAAAAGCTTTGGGCTTATGTATCTGAGGCCCAGTGGGAGCTGAGGTGCCCTAAATGTGATACATTAGAGTAGCAGAGCAAAACCTGGATCAGGTCCAATTGCATTTTCTTAGCACTTGGAAAGTAAGGGCTCCTTGGAGATGGTGTCTGTGGTGCCAAGATGGCGGGAAGAAAACCATCAAAATACAAGTTGGCGCTGCTTCCCAGAGCCGTTGAATATGGAGCCCCGGGTGTCTGAGCAGCTCTGAGTAGTGAAACCAAGTAGCAGGTGGTCATAGAAAGTCAGTTGGCACTGCTCAGCCTGGCTGCCCTGAGACTATATTTATACCAGCACTCCCAAGGCAAACTCTGCCCCATCTCTGAAAGAGATGGACAGCTGACTGAGGGCTTCAGGGGGGTGACTGAGGTCACTGGTCCTCAGCTGAGTTCACATGGAGGAGCATGTGAGCACCCCCCTGTGCCACTGCCTCCACCACCTGCAGAGTAGGTGACTCCAGTGTGCTGCCCGTCCAGGTGAGAGTCCACGGGCAGTGGAGGCAGTGCAAGTGCATCTGGGAAGACCAATGCAGCTGCTGGGGGCTGTCCCAAACACCAAGCTGGGATCATTTCCGACTGCCTGAAGTTGAGAATTGTGAAGCCCAGGGATGAAGGAGAAAGACCACCAACTTGTCTTCCTCTCACTGCCTACAAAAAGGCAACAAGGAAGCAGGAGAAGCCACCTGTGTTCTCAAGACATCTGCAGACATTACGAAGATATCTGGCTGGCTGGTGGATTGGGGAAGGACAATAAATCCTGCAGCTGAAGTGTTGCTCCAAGACTGGCTGAGAGGCAAGAACTTAACATTGGTTGTTGTCTCTATTACCACTTATTGGGGTCTAATCGTGGATGCTCAAATACTTTAGCCCTTTTATACTTCATCTCAAAATCTTTCTGATGTTTTTCCATTCCTTCAGTGTGGAGTACAGCATTTGATATTAATACATCATAGATATTCAATGTTACAAAAAAATTTAGTGAAACTAAATATTGTGTGCCAAGAGCTGTGGTTGGCTGGCATTTGGCATCTCTTGTCTCACTTCATCTGCACAATGGTCGTGGGAAGTAGCTATTACTGTGCCCATTTTTACAGAGGAGGAAACAGAGGCTCACAGAGACGAAACAAGCTTTCATCACAGAGACAAGGCTGAAGTTCACCCTAGCCCTGTGGTCTTCGGAAATAGCGAAGATTAAAGAACAGCCCTCCCCTTCCTGTTATGTCTCTGATCTGCTGTCAGATCAGGACACCTCCACCTGCTCACCCCAGGGCTGCACACTGGCTTCTTCTTAATCTTGTTGGCTCCTCATTATTAAAAAACAACAAATAAAATCCCAGAAGAATAAAATCCCTCCTTCCTTCCCAACCTTGAGGCATTTACAGATCTCATGGTTGGAGTGTTCCCCTATCTCAGCAGCCCTTGTTCTCCTCGTGTAAGACTGTCTATCACCCCTCTTGCAATAATCCTTTCAAATACAGTCTCCTTACCTGAGTCCAGGGCTGCTTTTCATTTCTCAGTAGCTGACATTTGCTGAGCACTTACTTGGTGCCAGGCTCTGTACCAAATACTCAGCAGGTTGTATCTCATTTAATTCTTAATATAACACTATGTCTTGGGCGGCACCTGTGGCTCAGTGAGTAGGGCGCCAGCCCCACGTGCCAAGGATGGTGGGTTCAAACCCAGCCCCGGCCAAACTGCAACAAAAAAATAGCTGGGTGTTGTGGTGGGCGCCTGTAGTCCCAGCTGCTTGGGAGGCTGAGGCAAGAGAATCATGTAAGCCCAAGAGTTAGAGGTTGCTGTGAGCCGTGTGTGACGTCATGGCATTCTACCCAAGGGCGGTACAGTGAGACTCTGTCTCTACAAAAAAAATAAACAATAAAACCCCCCAACCCCCGCCCCCCCCCCCAAAAAAACAAAAAACTATGTCTTAAGTATCTTTACTGTCATTGCATTTGAGAGACCAAGAACAGAGCCCTAGGCGACCTGGGCTTTTCTACTTTGCTCCATCACTGTCTGTTGGTGTGTGGCCCTCCCAGGGAAGCTGACCTTATCAAAAAGAGGGTGTGCAAATAGGGGCAGAAGGGGTGGGCCTTATCCGGAGGAACTTTTCACTGAAATAACACAGATCCCTACATTTAACTAGCATGCAGGTGGCTCTTTGATCCAGCACATCCTTGGATTTAGGCTTAGCATGCCTCATAAAGCAGCAGACCTAGGTGGCTGACAGGGTTGGTCTGGGTGCATGCCTTTTCTTCTTCCAGCACCCGCTGGTGTGTGGAGCCGTCTCACCCATTCAACATGTGTATGGGGAGAACCAGGAAGTGGGAAGTTTCTGCTGTTTGCTCCAGAACAAATCCACAAGCTCCAGGAGGGCAAGAAGAAAGATGGTCTGAGATCAGCAGGCTGCCTGTGGCTCAGGCCCTTGCTCTGCCAATGTCCCCCTCACACAGCCAGGTACATTTCTAAGTGGAAGCACAAGCCATAGTTGAACTCTCCTGGCCTCTTGTGGTCAAGTTCAGCCATAAGCCTAATCTACCCCACAGGAGTGAGTCTCCAGAGGTCCTGGGGGCAAGTAGGCCAGTAGACAGCCTGGGCTTTGAGACTGAAGAGACCTGGCTTGGAATCCTAGCTCCATCACAACCCTGTGCCAAAGATGAACCTGGAACACCTGGTTAACCTCTTTGTGCCCTAAATGTGAACGGTGCTGCTGACCTCATGAGTGTTGACAGACCACAGATAAAGTAAAGCCTTCAACACTATATCAGGCATAGCAGAGGTTCCGTTCATGTCACTTGCTTCTCTGGCTTGGCCACCCTGCGAAGACGGGTGTCTTTACTTGCTGCCTCTTTTTTCCTTGTAAAACTCCTTCTGGGTTTTAGGGTCTACTTTCCATAATCTCCCAAAACACTGGGGCTCTTATTACTATTATTTTTGAAACAGGGTCCCACTCTGGAGCACAGGATATGGTGGCATCATCACAGCTCACTGCAACCTCAAACTCCGGGGCTTAAGCCATCCTTCTGCCTTGGCTTCCCAAGTAGCTGGGACTACAGGCAAGAGCTCACCATGTTGCCTAGGCTGGTCTCAAACTCCAGAGCTCAAGCGATCCTCCCACCTCGGCCTCCCAAACTGCTGAGATAATAGACGCGAGCCACCACATCTGGCCTCTCACAGTTCTTTGAGTTCTTCCTATCACGCAGGCAACTGATAACATAAACTATTATAATTCAAAATAAGTTTATACATATTTTATGGATTAATCCTCCAAATGGTAATTGCATTTTTTAAATAAATTATCTGTAAAGGCTATTTTCTAAAAGGTTCTGGTGCTGAAAGCAAATAAAATGGCCTCATAGAATTGGGGGGATGCCCTCAGCTTTCAAAATGGGGCTCCACTTGCCTCTAAGATGAAGATCTTCCCACGGTGGTCTGGTTTTCATGGAAAAGCCCTGTTCCAATTGGTCACAAAAGCCCCACACCAAGTGGAAATTACCACCTAGATAAGAGCTTACTTCTTATTCCCACTCATCTCATCTGTGACAGTCACCCCAGCTCAAAACCTTGTCCATCTTTTAACTTTTGCTGTCAGTAGGTCAATCCCAAAACCCTATCACTGCTTGACTCTTCTTTGGTGTGGTCCCTCATATCCACTAGCTCCTCTCCATTTCTGTTGTCACAACCTTGGATGGGGTCATTCCTTATCCCTCACACACTGCTGTCACTGGAACAAGTCCTAACTTTTCCCCTCTTCATATCAGACCATTTTATGCTAAAGGATCTTGTTGGAACAACTTATGAGGCTTGAATTTGGTCTGAACACCAAATGGTGGTAATGATCAATGTTAAGTTCCTGATTTAGATCATTGTATTATGGCCATGCGGGAGAATGTTCTTTTGTTTAGGAAATTCAACACAAAAGAATTTGGAGGTGATAGGAATTCCAAGCATCAAATTATTCTCAAATGGTTCAGGAGAAAAACCATACTTACACATTTTCTGTAAGTTTGTGACTATTTCTACATAAAAAAATATGTAAAAAATGTCAGGAGAAGAAAAAGAACGAGGTCCCGTAAGAAAGGCAAGCACTGGTGTAGAGTTGCTTTCACCTTCTCTTGTCTCTCCGAACATGGTAAGTTGAGATCTTCCTCACCCACTGCCTCCATCATAATCCCCGTGAGCAAATCTCAAACTCCCGAGGCTGTTTTAAAGGTCCTCCATCATCACTCTTCAATCTTTTCCTCTGGACTTTCTCTCCCATGTGTCTTGGACATCCGTGTTCATCTCTATCTTGATTTTTTTTTTTCCTTTAGAAAAGGAAAGTCCATTTCACTTGTCCTCCTTGGCTAAAATCCTTCATCCTCTTTGGTGCTTTTCCAGTGCCAAATTTTTCAGTAAGTCTTCCAGACCTGGGTTTGCACCTTGGGTTTGCACCTTGACTGGGTCCTAACACTCTTCTTTGTTCTACGGGGATTTTATTCTTTATGTTAGTTGTTATTTTTTCTCAGACCTGATTTATAAGACAGTTGGGCTCAGGGCCACAAGCATATAAACTCCAAGGGGCTGAGAATTTGGCTTGTCTTGTTCACTGCTGAACCCCAGAGCCCAGATCATTGGCACATAATAGATGCTCAGTGAATATCTGTTTATTAATTTTGCATAAATGTCATATACTTCTTTGTATAACCTGCAGCATGGAATATAGCACTCTGCTCCAAATGGGTGCTCAGAGATATGCATCAAATAAATTAATAGATGGATTGGATTGGCCTGTGTGAGCCTTGTCAGTTTTCATGGATAGTCCCATGTCTTTGCAGCAGGAAGGCAAGATAAATGAGTGACCAGTAACCACACCCATTTGGTAGCACTAGGATGCTAACTTTGCAGTTCCTGCTGGAGGGTCAGTAGAGTTTGTGGCTGAGGATGATGGCCCTCGCTGCATTATTTATGGGCCTCTCACATACCCTCCCTGGCAGGACATCTTTAGAAGTTGTTTGCACATGATCAATTTCCTCTCCTTGAATGAGGTGCCATTTTGATCCCAGTGGTGGCCTGCAGGATGAGACTTTATCTGATAGGACCATGGGAGATGAAAGGATGAGCAGGCAAGACTTACAGTTCTATCAGCCTCCCCCAGGATCAAGGTCAAGATCAAAAACCTCTAGTAAAAGAATCTTCCCTGACAAGTTGTCAGAAAGGCATCTCTGTGGAAAATGGGAGATAGATTAAATGCAGGTGGATGAAAGACAGGAATTTTTATTTTTGAGTTCCCACTTTATCAAGCACCGTGATAGATCTTTCACATATGTTCTCACAAAACATTATAAGCCAATAATGAGTTGAGGGTTTCATGACCCCAAACCCAGGCCCTTTGTCTATACTTGCTCTCTCCACCTTCTTACCTCCCAACAGCCCTTATCTTATTCCAATCAGGTTTTGTCCTTATCACTCCCTTGAACAGTTTTTTATGACGGTCACCAATGACATAACTTGCCAAAGTGAATTCCCTTTCCTCACGTTCCTCATTTCTTAGCCAACTCAGCTGACAACTCTTTCCTTGAAAGCCTTTTTTCACTACGCTTCTGAGATAGTCACATTGTTTTCTTCCTACCTCACCAGACATTCCTTCTCAGTCTTTGTTTGGTCTTTTTTTCTACCCCAATTCTAAATGTTGGGGCACCTGTTGGCTCTCTTTTCTTCTCTAGTTACATCTCTCCCCAGGAGGTCTTATCCAGGTCTTATCCAATCCCATCTGTTTATTGACTACTCTGAAGTCTATTTTTTCTTCTCTAGAGCTCCTCTCCCTGGAGCTCTAGACTTAAATATTCAATTGTCTGCTTGACATTTCTACTTGGAGGTTGATGTCTAAGACTCAGCATGGCCAAAAAGGAAGTATTGATTTCTGCCTCTCTATCTCATGCCCTTCCAATAGAGAATCAGAAGAGCATGTGATCAGCTTTTACCCACTTTTCTCCTGCCCATCACTTTCTCCTCTCTTTACCCAGGTCAGGACCAAGTGCGATAGACTATGGAAGTCCTGGATATGGGAGCAGTTTGTGGATTTACTACTCAAGTGCCTTCATTTTACAGACGAGAAAACTGAGGCTCAGAGAGGGAAAGGGATGGGGTCAATTAACAACTTAATTAACCATAGAGTGAGACTAGAAGCAAGGTTTCCTGACTTCGTAGTTTTCTTTTTACGCAGATCTTACTTTCCATTTTTTCCTTCAAGCATTTGCATTTGAGGAAAAGAATGTCTTTGATTGCTCACTTTATTAATTGGTTTTCTGGCCTCACTCACTGTCAGCCCTAACAATTTCCAAACCTTATTTTGTGGAATCCCACAATTAAATACCTGGCTGTGGTGGTGGTGATGGTGCTGCCACTCTCTCAGCAGTGTCCATGGCAGACATCACTAATCAATTGTGATACTTTATATTGCTGAGCCTGGAGGCAGCCTCCAGGCAGCTACCATCAGTTGATTCAAATTGACTATCAAGATGAGACCTATTTTACATTATATAACCTCAAACTCTATCCATTCCTGTCATATCTCACTTTTTTCTCTGAATCTGAGTCTGGAGGCTAGGCAATTTGATCTAGGGTATTATAGAGCGTTAGTGAGATATTACATGTTGACAACACTAGGAAATAATGCCGACCGAAAGATGTAACATGTTAACGGGGAATGTGTGAGAGCCTGAGGCAGGAAGTCTGTCTCTCTCCAGCTATACCAGGTAGACAAATGGCTTCTATGTTCAAGTTCAACCCGAAGCAATTTCCAGTGGTGTGACTTTGAATTAGTTTCTTAATCTCTCTGTGGCTTACTTTTTTCATGTAGCAAATGTGAATAAAAATCTACATAAACTATAAATTTCTTTACATAAATAAATTTCTGAACCAAAAGTGATTCGTTCTGGAGAAGCCATTAGCTTTCCAAAGTCTGTCTGTCTGTCTGTCTCTCTTTCTCTTTCTTTTCTTTCTCTCCCTCCCTCCCTTCTTTATTCTTGCAAAATATCTCAAATTTTACTCATGGTAAAAAGGTATTTTTCACAGGAAGCTGTGAAGTGACACATCAGTACAGAAAAAAACACATCACTTTTAGTTCATCCTTTGAAACCAAAAGAGCCAAGCAAAAAGTCAGATTCTTATTTTTACTTAAAAAATAAAGATCAAAGGTATACATTGGGAATGAACTCTTTGTTTTTTTCTTTTCTTTTTCTAGTGATGTGACATACATGTTTCCTAGTAGGTAACATTCTATCACACATTGTACTAAATGAAAGCCAGACAGATGGACAGCAAAGCTGTTTACTGCCTCCTACTCAAGCCGAGCTAGACCAGTGGAACATCATCCTGGTAGGAGAGATTTTGACAGGAAAGGCAATATCTACTCCAATAGAAAAGCTAGCAAACTGGTTTATATAGAAAGGATTTTAAGCAAATATGCCACAAACACACTTAACATTATGTAAGAACATGGTACTTTTTAGTCTATTTCTAGCAGACAGTGCACATTCATGGGTGCCCGGTAAAATAGAAATGGCAATGGAGAAGGTATTTTTGCTTTTTAGCACTAACATCAAAAAAGCACACAGCATATAATACTTTGAGATAGATGTGGGTAATCATGAGAGATCCAAGATCATAGCCACTAGGTTAGCTGGAGTATTATTCTGTAAAAATATTTATTAAAAAGAAATGCTTAAGAGACTTCTAGATCCGGACCAGCAGAAGACACAGTTACTCTTTCTGGATCCTTGAGTGTAGTCTTTTGACTAAATCCAAATTTTACCAAACAAACCCTTTTATAAAGGGATTCATTTTGTGAAGTTTGGATTTGGTCATGGGCTGCACTCGAGGATCTGGAGCCACATGTGGCCTTGGGGCCGCAGGTTCCCTTCACCCAGTGATACAGGACTGCAAATGTAAGACATTTGGGTTTGATTTTCATGCATAGCTTTTAGGTAAGAGATAGTTTGCTAAATTAATTCCTATAGCCCAAAGAAGCTGTGTTCATAGGAGATTTCAAAATCTCAAGATGGGCAGGTGGTTTGAATAATACCTTAGATAAATACTCCCACAAATAGTCAAAAATGTTGAAAAAGAGCTGTGAGTACACAAAAAGATTCATGCTAACCATGAGGGGTGGTGATGGTGGGTCTCCCACACTGTCGAAGCACCAACACGCACACTGGGGACGGATCCTCCGTGGATGCTGCCATGGGCTTGATCCCGAGGAGTCTGACCCAGAAGCACATGAGAGAGCTGTCTGCCTGGGGAAGGGAAATGTACTGGAATTCAGGAAGGCATTTCAGGAGAAACAGGTCCAGTAGGGTCAAGTTGTTTCAGTTTTGATCCATCAATACTTAATGAATAAGAGTTGCAGAATGCCCAAGAGGCGTTCTTCTGTCCTCATTAGCTGCAGCCCCTTGGAGCCTACCTGGCTGGTGACATCCAGAATGGAGGTGGGACTTGGTGCTGTAGATTGTTCTGGGCAGCTGGCCTACAAGATGCTTTGTACAATGAATTCGCCCCTAAACCACTGCTTAAGCCCAGTCCCCAGCCTCCTTTTTCTACTCTGTAGTCCAGAAATATTTCTTCAAACACCATAAAATCTGTAAATGTGAGCAGCATGGTGAATGTGTCCCTGGTCACTTCCTCTTTACGGTGCCATAACGTGTCTGTGAAAGCCACCATGTTGAATCCCGGAATCCTGTCCTGTGGCTGTTTAAGGCTGTTTTCTACTAAAGAAATACATCCTTTAAAAATAGTGATGTAGAGGAGTTTATTCTCCACTGTCTTCAAACTTCTTGTACTACTTGTCTATAAAATTTCCTTGTAATCACCGGAACTCATTATCTATGACAATGTCCTCTAGATATCCAGCCACAGCATCAAATTCTGCAGCAGAAGCAGAGGACCAGGACAGCATGAAGTCCTCTTCCTCTGAGGTGTCCATCATTGTCATGGCTACATTCACACTCACAGGCGAGCCACACCTGGCCCTGGCTCAAACCCTCCAGCGCCAGCCCATGTGGTGATTGGGCTTCCACACCAGGGAACACTGCCCTCCAAAGTCCTTCTTAGCTTTCCAAGGTGGCTTGCTGCTGTATGTGGCTGGAAGGTTATGGTGTCATGGGAAGAGCACAGCTTTTGAAGTAAGACTGACCTGTCTTCAGTCTTGCACTTGTCACCTGCTAGATGTGTTATGACCTGGGCAATTGACTCGGCCTTTCTGAGACTTCATGTGGACCGCAGTGTCCTTAAGAGTTTTTATTGCAGAGTGGTTGGGATAGCAATTAATTCATCAATCAGTTAAATTAATTCAACTAGTATTTATTGCACATCTATGGTATGCTGAGGATGATGATGTGAACAAGGCAATCAACGAGACAGATAAAGGTCCTGCCTGTCCTTATTGAATTTAAGTGGCAATTCATGCTTGTATCAAAGATTTGATGATGGTTTCCCACAGGCTGAGACAGAACTCTGGCGCTCCTTAGGGCTCCAAGCTCTCCGAGCAGCCTTTGCTTCCTGGTAGGCACCACACCCAGCACATAAAGTTTGTGATGTCTGCCACTCCTCTCGACCATGTTCTTGGGGAAGGATGGAGGGGTTTGCCCAGTTATCCTAGAACTGGACTGGAGCTTGGCTGCAGGAGGGCTTCCCTGGTCTGAGAAGAGGCCCTGTGCGGGAGCCAAATTATATCTGTGCCCAGTGTTGGCTGCTGTCTGTCTCCCTCTGAGGCACATGACACTGGGAGTTTTGCCAACTAAAAACCATCCAAAGGACAGATCTTTCCAGGAATGGCTGTAATTTCTTCATAGGGAGTTTAATTCTGTGGTCATAGTACAAGGTTCTATGGAATGAATATCATGTCAATGCTATTTAATAATATGGTAATCACTGACCATTTAATTATATGGTAATTTTCACTTAGTGGCTGGGTAATTGCATAGTAAGTACCATCTAATTTCAGGGTAAAGGGTAAATACATGATTATTTCAGGCTCCTTAGGCACAGTATAGGTCACTCAGGAATTAAGCTTGAATTGACTAAGTATAAACTGCCTAGAAATCTGTTTTTGGGTGATTACTCTTGCCATCCTTCTTCAACAAAGCCCCTAATGGTTACCATACAATTAAAGAGAAATTTCAAGACTTTGGGCCTTAGGAAATTAAAGGGATGCTGCTTCATCTTAAAATCAATCATTGTCTGCTGTGCAAGAGATGGTGTATGTTTAGGGAGGAGATGGAGAGAGAAGAGCTTACAATCCCTCTCTGTTCCATTCGGCCAGGAGTTTTCTTTGGTTGGTGTAGGTGGCTCCACACCTGATGGTGACCCCTGGGCCTACTGACATCACAAGATGTAAACACAGCTTCTACCTCATTGTCTGCTCTCATGAACCCTGGCCTAGCAAGACAGATGGATTCAGTAGTGGCCAAATGGTGGCTCCTAAAAAAGATATGCTCATTTCCTAATCCCTGGAACCTGCTAATGTGACCTTATTGGGAAAAAGGGTCTTTGCAGATATAAATAACTGAAGGTTCCTGAGATGAGCTTCTTCTGGATTATTCAGAGGGGAAGTTCAGTGACAGGTATCCTCCACATAAGACATAGAAGAGAAGACAAAAATAAGAGAGAAGAAAAAAAAATAAGAGAGAAGAAGGCTATATGGCCACAGAGGCAGAGGCTGGAGTGATGCAGCCACAAGCGAAACAACTTCCAGAAACGGGAAGAGGCAAGGAACAGATTATCCTCTAGACACTGGAGGGCACATGGCCCTGCCAACACCTTGAGCTTGCATTTCTGGCTTCCAGAACTGCAAGAGAACACATTTCTGTGGTTTTGAGCCACCCAGTTTGTGATACTTTTTCAAACAGCCACAGAAAACTAATTGCCTTCAAGGAGCCGAGGGGCAGCAGGAGCTCCTGTCCTCGCTGGCACCCTGTTCCTTCCCTGGGTGCCAGCTTGGCTGGAGCTAGGGAAAGAAGTCTGCACAACTCACATCCCCTCTCGTGCCATGAGTAGAGCAGCTCACAGCAGACCACAGAGAGGGGATTCCAGGATCTCAGCCAGAGACGCCAAGCAGGAGGCAGGGCCCCTACTAAGCCCAGGTTAGGTCTTCCGCTTGCCAGGATGTCACATAGGGAAGGGAATTTACACAAACAGCCTTAACATTCTTCATTATGATAGAAATTTGTAGCTCTTCTGGAAAAATGCAAACAGGTTTTAAAAAAATGCCCAAACTCCCAGGATCCGGATGTAATCATGCTGGTCTATTTCCTCTGTATGTTTTGTGCTGGTCTTAGCTGGTTGTTCCACATGGTAGAGGGAACAAGAGAACAGGCTTTGGGGTCATACAGGCCACGATTTAAAACCTAGCTCTCCCATACAGCAGATAGGCAATCTCGGACAAGTGGTCTAATTTCTCCGAGTCTTTCGGGCCAGGATAATGAAACCTACCATGTGGGGCAATGGTTAATGAGATAATACACTGTGTATATGAAATAAGGAGCAGAGAATTTGTGCTCAGTTGAGTGTAGCTATTATTTCTATACTAAATACACAGGGCAGCATAAAATAAACATTTTCTACGTTATTATGCTATCTCCATTTGTAAACAGCTGCATCATAGACCACCATATAGATCTGGCAGAGATGAAGCTGATATTGACAGAAGCCACATCACCTCCCCAGGGTCCCTAAATGAGCTTACTACTAATTACACAGCCCTCCACCACCCTACATCTGGGCTTTGCTGGCATCCTCCTTTCCCTCTGCTCCCCTCCTTTCCCCCACCCGGTCATGAGCTCACGGTTTCTGAAGGCATAGAAGTCAGCTGCCCTGCTTGTACACCTGAGTACCTTGGGTACCTGGGTTTGGATAAACAAGTGTTTGGAGGCAGAAAATAAGGCCCCCAAATAACCCATTTAAGATTGCACATAGCTTTATGATCCTATAAGAAGGCACCATCCAGCCAATTGGCGGAGTAACCAATAAAAGATTTAAAAGACCCTCACTAAATAAAAAGAACATGAACCATTTTCCAGGAGGCCTCCTGGGTCCTCCCGGCACTGAAGGGCTGCATGGGAAGTTGGGTTTGTTTTTACAGGTTTTGAGGCATTTGCTCCCACAGCCCTCATTCCTGTAACAACACTCTCTGCTCGGTTACACCTGGCATTCTGTGCACTTTCCCCTCCATTTCCCAGTTGGGCAATGTGTAGAGGATGGGCCCACTTTCTGCATTTCTGTCATCATGCTAAACATTGGTGGCAATTTTGATCTGTGATCAGCAGTTTGACAGTTTATTTCACTGTTTGGCAAGGCTGGCCAGGCAGGGTGATGCCTTGGGGCATAGTCTCAGAAAACGGTTATGTTTTAAATGAATAATAAACAGCAAAAAGCTGCCTTTGTTAGGTGTTTCTGTCATGTAGGCAATTTGCTAATAGTTTCAAATGCACCTTCTTATTCAATCCCTACAGCAAATTTATGAGACTGGCCTTTTCATCCTCATTTCTTTAGACCAAGTGAAGCTGAGAGATCCCCTGACCTAGCTAAGGGCCACGTGGCTGGTGGATGGAGGTGCTAGGGTTCACACCCAGCCACAGTGCCACACTGTCCCAGCCCACTGGCCGCGCAGGGGGCTGGGTGAGAATCACGTTTGCTCCAGATCACCATCTTTTTGAAGAGATGAGTGCTGCTATAACGCAATAGCTGAGATGGGGCCATTTATAAAGAAAAGAGGTTTATTTAGCTCACAGTTCTGCAGGTTGAGAAGTTCAAGGGCATGGCCCCGGCTTTTGCATCACCACACAGCAGAGCAAGGCAAAGGGGCGGGGCGGACTCATGGAGAGAAGAGCTGAGGGACTTCCTGGCTTTGTTAACAGCCCCCTCTCGCAAGAACTCATCCATTCCTATGAGAACTAATACCTCCTGCTGAGACTGAGAACTCGCTCGCGAGGATCCGCCTCCAGGACCCAAAAGCCTCCTGCTTGTCCCCGCCTCCCAACACCACCACACTGTGATTAAATTTCGACGTGAGCTTTGGTGGGGATAAACCAACCCTACCCAAACCATACCAGATTGCACCCATCGCTTCGGTGCCACAAAGGCCCCACCTCCCAACACGACTGCACTTGGGATTAAATTTACAACCAGTGAATTTTGGGGGATGCATTCAGACCATAGCTGTGAGTTTAGTGGTTCTCTCTAGTGGCACATCAAGGACACCAGTAATTGCACGTCTCACCTAGACTTCTTTTTGGTCCCAGAGTTACTTCTCTCCCCTTACTGAGAGAAGTAATACATATCAGAGGCTCGCCAGAGGGTACGCACTTTACCGTCCTCTAGGGGATTGGTTCTCTTCCTGGATTCATCCAGAATTGCCCAGTCAGATTCTGCAGAGATGCTGTTCTGGCATCTGTATCTTTTTAAAGGCAATCCGCAGGTGATTTTGATGGATCTAGTCTGTGGACTAGCACTTAGAAACCACTGCATGAAACATTATAGATTTTTTTTTTCTTTCAGTTTTTGGCTGGGGCTGGGTTTGAACTTGCCACCTCTGGCATATGGGGCTGGCACTCTACTCCTTTGAGCCACAGGTGCCGCCCAAAACATTCTAGATTTTACCTATGGATTAAGCCTCTTTATTAGAGAACTATAAATCAATCACAACTTTTACCAGCCTGTGTGGTCATTGGTTGGAAATGAAGGATGTGATGAGATGCAGCCATATGTAACTCAGAATTAATATGGGATGCTTGATAGTGTTAAAGATATAGTTAAGCAATTATAATTATAGAGATATAAAGCAGTAATTAACTTTCTTTTGGGCATTGCTTCTCCCTCCTGGTAACTGGGTTTTCACCTTCCGTGTGGAGTTTGTGTTATGTAACTGACTGAATTTCTTTAAATTGGTCACTAGGAAGCCCAGAACAAAATTTATACCCTTTTAGCAAACTTTAAAGAACTTTATGCGTTTTAAAAATAATTTTACTTCTGAATGCTTTTGTTCTGTCCTTTCCTTCTGTTCTTAACAACATCAGCATTGCCCTAACAAATGCAGTGTTTTTGATCTGTCATTTTATTCACTCATCAAATGGAGGGTTTTTTTTTTTTATTGTTGGGGATTCATTGAGGGTACAATAAGCCAGGTTACACTGATTGCAATTGTTAGGCAAAGTCCCTCTTGCAATCATGTTTTGCCCCCATAAAGTGTGACACACACCAAGGCCCCACCCACCTCCCTCCTTCCCTCTTTCTGTTTCCCCCCCATAACCTTAATTGTCATTAATTGTCCTCATATCAAAATTGAGTACATAGGATTCATGCTTCTCCATTCTTGTGATGTTTTACTAAGAATAATGTCTTCCACTTCCATCCAGGTTAATAGGAAGGATGTAAAGTCTCCATTTTTTTTAATAGCTGAATAGTATTCCATGGTATACATATACCACAGCTTGTTAATCCATTCCTGGGTTGGTGGGCATTTAGGCTGTTTCCACATTTTGGTGATTGTAAATTGAGCTGCAATAAACAGTCTAGTACAAGTGTCCTTATGATAAAAGGATTTCTTTCCTTCTGGGTAGATGCCTAGTAATGGGATTGCAGGATCAAATGGGAGGTCTAGCTTGAGTGCTCTGAGGTTTCTCCATACTTCCTTCCAGAAAGGTTGTACTAGTTTGCAGTCCCACCAGCAGTGTAAAAATGTTCCCTTCTCTCCACATCCACGCCAGCATCTGCAGTTTTGAGATTTTGTGATGTGGGCCATTCTCACTGGGGTTAGATGATATCTCAGGGTTGTTTTGATTTGCATTTCTCTAATATATAGAGATGATGAACATTTTTTCATGTGTTTGTTAGCCATTCATCTGTCATCTTTAGAGAAAGTTCTATTCATGTCTCTTGCCCATTGATATAAGGGATTGTTGGCTTTTTGCATGTGGATTAATTTGAGTTCTCTATAGATCCTAGTCATCAAGCTTTTGTCTGATTGAAAATATGCAAATATCCTTTCCCATTGTGTAGGTTGTCTCTTTGCTTTGGTTATTGTCTCCTTAGCTGTACAGAAGCTTTTCAGTTTAATGAAGTCCCATTTGTTTATTTTTGTTGTTGTTGCAAATGCCATGACAGTCTTCTTCATGAAGTCTTTCCCCAGGCCAATATGTTCCAGTGTTTTTCCTATGCTTTCTTGGAGGATTTTTATTGTTTCATGCCTTAAATTTAAGTCCTTTATCCATCTTAAATCAATTTTTGTGAGTGGGGAAAGGTGTGGGTCCAGTTTCAGTCTTTTACATGTAGACATCCAGTTCTCCCAACACCATTTATTGAATAGGGAGTCTTTCCCCCAAGGTATGTTCTTGTTTGGTTTATCAAAGATTAGGTGGTTGTAAGATGTTAGTTTCATTTCTTGGTTTTCAATTCGATTCCAAGTGTCTATGTCTCTGTTTTGTGCCAGTACCATGCTGTCTTGACCACTATGGCTTTGTAGTACAGACTAAAATCTGGTATGCTGATGCCCCCAGCTTTATTTTTGTTACAGAGAACTGCCTTAGCTATACGGGGTTTTTTCCGGTTCCATACAAAACGCAGAATCATTTTTTCCAAATCTTGAAAGTACGATGTTGGTATTTTGATAGGAATGGCATTGAATAGGTAGATTGCTTTGGGAAGTATAGACATTTTAACAATGTTGATTCTTCCCATCCATGAGCATGGTATGTTCTTCCACTTGTTAATATCCTCTGCTATTTCCTTTCTGAGGATTTCATAGTTTTCTTTATAGAGGTCCTTCACCTCCTTTGTTAGGTATATTCCTAGGTATTTCATTTTCTTTGAAACTATGGTGAAGGGAGTTGTGTCCTTAATTAGCTTGTCATCTTGACTGTTATTGGTGTACACAAAGGCTACTGACTTGTGGACATTGATTTTATATCCTGAAACATTACTGTATTTTTGGATGACTTCTAGGAGTCTTGTGGTTGAGTCTTTGGGGTTCTCTAAGTATAAGATCATGTCGTCAGCAAAGAGGGAGAGTTTGACCTCCTCTGCTCCCAGTTGGATTCCCTTTATTTCCTTGTCTTGCCTAATTGTATTGGCTAGAACTTCCAGCACTACGTTGAATAGTAAAGGTGACAGAGGACAACCTTGTCTGGTTCCAGTTCTAAGAGGAAAAGCTTGGAGTTTTACTCCATTCAGTAAAATATTGGCTGTGGGTTTGTCATAGATAGCTTCAATCAGTTTTAGAAATGTGCCACCTATGCCTATACTCTTCAGTGTTCTAATTAGAAAAGGATGCTGGATTTTATCAAATGCTTTTTCTGCATCTATTGAGAGGATCATGTGATCTTTATTTTTGCCTCTGTTAATATGGTGGATAACGTTTATAGACTTGCATATGTTAAACCAGCCTTGCATCCCTGGGATGAAGCCTACTTGATCATGATGAATGACTTTTTTGATGATAAGCTGTAATCTATTGGCTAGGATTTTGTTGAGAATTTTTGCATCTATATTCATGAGTGAGATTGGTCTGAAATTCTCCTTTTTGTTTGGGTCTTTTCCTGGTTTTGGTATCAGGGTGATGTTTGCTTCATAGAATGTGTTGGGGAAGATTCCTTCTTCCTCCATTTTTTGGAATAATTTCTGCAGTACAGGAATAAGCTCTTCCTTGAAGGTTTGATAGAATTCTGGAGTGAAGCCATCTGGACCAGGGCATTTTTTGGTTGGAAGATTTTTTATTGTTTCTTTGATCTCAGTGCTTGAAATTGGTCTGTTCAGGAGCTCTATTTCTTCCTGGCTGAGTCTAGGGAGAGGGTGTGATTCCAAATATTGATCCATTTCTTTCACATTGTCAAATTTCTGGGCATAGAGTTTCTATGGTAGTATTCAGAGATGGTAGTATTCATGGTAGTATTCAGAGATGATCTCTTGAATCTCTGTGGGATCAGTTGTTATTTCCCCTTTATCATTTCTGATTGAGGTTACTAGAGATTTTACTTTTCTATTCCTCGTTACTCTGGCCAATGGTTTATCTATTTTATTTATTTTTTCAAAAAAACAACTCCTTGTTTCATTAATTTTCTGAATGATTCTTTTGTTTTCAATTTCATTGATCTCTGATTTGATTTTGGATATTTCTTTTCTTCTACTGAGTTTAGGCTTAGATTGTTCTTCTTTTTCCAATTCCATAAGATCTCTTGTGAGATTGTTGATGCACTCTCCTTTTTTTTAATTTTTTTATTAAATCATAACTGTATACAATGATATGATTATGGGGCATCATACACTCACTTCATAAACCATTTGACACATTTTTATCACAGTGGTTAACATAGCCTTTCCGGCGTTATCTCAGTTACTGTGCCAAAACATTTACATTCTACATTTACCAAGTTTCGCAAATACCCCTGTAATATGCACCACAGGTGTCCTTTTTTTTTTCGAATGTAGGCATCTAAAGAGATGAATTTTCCTCTCAAAACTGCTTTTGCAGTATCCCACAGGTTTTGGTAGCTTGTGTCTTCATTGTTGTTATGCTCAAGGAAGTTAATGATTTCCTGTTTTATTTCTTCCTGCACCCATCTGTTATTCAACAGAACATTGTTTAATTTCCATGCCTTTGTGTGGGGTTGAGCATTTTTGTTAGAGTTGAGTTCCACCTTTAGTGCCTTATGGTCTGAGAAGATACAAGGTAAAATTTCAATCTTTTGATTCTGTTGATAATTGTTTTGTGTCCCAGGATATGATCAATTTTGGAGAATGTTCCATGGGGTGATGAGAAGAATGTATATTCTTTACCTTTGGGATGGAGTGTTCTATATGCGTCTATCAAGCACAGTTGTTCTAGGGTCTCATTTAAATCTCTTATTTCTTTGTTTAATTTCTGTTTAGAGGATCTGTCCAGCTCTGTAAGAGGAGTGTTAAGGTCCCCTGTTATTATGGTATTATCAGATATCATATTGCTCAGACTGAGTAAGGTCTGTTTCAAGAATCTGGGAGCATTTAAATTTGGTGCATAAATATTTAGAATTGAAATGTGTTCTTGTTGTATTTTTCCCTTGAGCAATATAAAGTGACCATCTTTGTCTTTTTTGACTTTAGTTGCTTTAAATCCACATGTATCTGAAAATAAGATTGCAACTCCTCTTTTCTTCTGAATTCCATTTGCCTGAAAAATTGTCTTCCAACCCTTGACTCGGAGCTTTAATTTGTCTTTTGAAGCCAGGTGTGTTTCTTGCAGACAGCAAATGGATGGCTTGTGTTTTTCAATCCAGTCAACCAATCTATGTCTCTTCAGTGGGGAATTCAAGCCATTAACATTTATTGAGATAATTAATAAGTGTGGTAGTATTCTATTCGTCTTATTTGGTGAGAGTCCATTGCTTAGTTTTTGTCTTTTGCGTCAGTGTGGAGGTTAGGTTCTGTCCTTTAATTTCTGAGTTCTTACTTTGCTGCTGATCCATTGTGGTGGTCAGTGTGCAGAAGAGGTTGAAGTATTTCCTGTAGAGCTGGTCTTATTGTGGCAAATTTCCTCAATGTTTGTATATCTGTAAATTATTTGATTTCTCCGCCAATTTTGAAGCTTAGCTTAGCAGGGTACAGAATTCTGGGCTGAAAATTGTTCTGTTTAAGTAGATTAAAGGTAGATGACCATTGTCTTCTTGCTTGGAAAGTTTCATTAGAGAAGTTTGCGGTCACTCTGATGGATTTGCCCCTGTAGGTCAACTGGCGCTTACTCCTGGCAGCTTGCAGAATCTTTTCTTTTGTCTTGACTTTGGACAGGTTCATCATAATGTGTCTTGGAGAAGCTCGGTTAGAGTTGAGGCGACCTGGGGTCCGGTATCCCTCTGAAAGCAGTGTGTCAGAACCTTTGGTGATATTTGGGAAATTTTCTTTTATAATATTCTCTAGTATGGCTTCCATTCCTCTGGGGCATTCTTCTTCCCCTTCTGGAATTCCTATAACTCGTATGTTGGAACGCTTCATAAAGTCCCATAATTCTGACAGTGAACGTTTTGCTTTCTCTCTCTTCTTTTCTGCCTCTTTTACTATCTGAGTTATGTCAAGAACTTTGTCTTCTACCTCTGAAATTCTTTCTTCTGCATGGTCTAACCTGTTGCTGATACTTTCCATTGCATCTTTAAGTTCCCTAATTGACTGTTTCAGTTCCTTCAGCTCTGCTATATCCTTTTTATATTCTTCATATCATTCATCTCTTATTTGATTCTGTTTTTGGATTTCCTTTTGGTTATTTTCCACTTTATTAGTAGTTTCCTTCATTGTTTCCATCATTTCTTTCATTGTTTTCAACATGTGTATTCTAAATTCCCTTTCTGTCATTCCTAACATTTCTTTGTAGGTGGAATCCTCTGCAGTAGCTACCTCATGGTCCCTTGGTGGGGTTGTTCTGGACTGGTTCTTCATGTTGCCTGGAGTTTTCTGCTGATTCTTCCTCATGAGTGATTTCTTTTATCTGTTTCCTTGCCCTAATTTTCCTTTCACTTCCTCTTGCTCTTTAAGTTCTCATGCCTGTGGAAGTTGTGGGCGGGTTTAGACGGATTGAACACACGCGACCACTTGCCGGTTTTCCACTGTTTTAGTCCTCCTCTTGGGGTCCAGAAGTCTCTCACTGACTCCCTGTATCCTCGCAGGGGTGATTTTAGGCAGATCCCACCAGCCAGAGATGCCTGGAGTCCTATCTCCCCAGACTCACGGTGCCCAGATGCCCAAATGGAGGTTTTTTTCAGATTCAGATTTTTCAGGAATTGGTATGAGATCTACAATGAATGCATGCAATGAATGTGATAGTAATTAGTTTCCTGGGGTTGCCATTAAAAACTACCTAGGACTATGGGGGCTTAAAAATCACAAAAATTTATTGTTCATGATTCTGGAGGCCAGATGCCTGAAATCCAGATATTTGGCAGGACTGTGTCCCCTCTGCCAGCCTGGTGGAGAATCCTTTCTTGTCTCTTGTAGTTTCTGGCATTTTCTGGCAACTCTTGGTGTTCCTTGGCTGGTAGATGCATCATTCAGGTCTCGTGGCAGCTTCTCCCGGTGTCTCCACCGTGTTCTTCTCTGTGTGCGTCTGTCTCTGTCTCTCTGTGTCCAGATTTCTCCTTTTTCTAAGCACACCAGTCATGTTAGATCAGAGCCACCCTAATGCCCTCATTTTGATGACTCCTATAAACACTATATTTCCAAATAAGGTCAAATTCAGAGGTACTTGGGATAATGAATTTCTTTTGGGGGGGGTAAGGTTTAAAAGTAACCTATAATATATAGTATCTGTTTTCATTTCCTTTCCACATTTTTCTTCACTTTTTTTTCTTGACCTTTTTTGGACTGTTTTCATGATGATCATTTAGCAGAAAAATTAATTAATAATTGACTTTGCACAATCCCCTTCTTAAATCTGCCTTTGGCATAGGCTGCATTTATGAGCCTTAGCACTCCCTGATGGCAAAATCTATCCCTTTCCTACCTCCCTGTAGTTTACAGGGTCATTTTTTATTTCTAGAGGAGAGGTCTGAATCACTGCGGTGGGACCCTGTTTCTGTATAATGCTTGTTTCCTATTTTTCCACAAAAACTATGTCCCTTCTGCGATGCCCTAGAGCAATAGAGACTGTGGCTAGAAAACTTGTTTGAAAGAGTGAGCTCCCATCACCCAATATCTCAAAGGTGAAGTAACAGGGGGAGGAACTTTCAGGTGACAAGTCAGTACTCAAGATTTCTTTCCCCTCAACAGCCAGGGAAGTCTTTTTTTTTTTTGTAGAGACAGAGTCTCACTTTATGGCCCTCGGTAGAGTGCCATGGTCTTACACAGCTCACAGCAACCTCCAGCTCCTGGGCTTAAGCGATTCTCTTGCCTCAGCCTCCCGAGTAGCTGGGACTACAGGTGCCCGCCACAACGCCCGGCTATTTTTTGGTTGCAGTTTGGCCGGGGCCGGGTTTGAACCCGCCACCCTTGGTATATGGGGCTGGTGCCTTACCGACTGAGCCACAGGCGCTGCCCCAGCCAGGGAAGTCTTAACTACTTGCCCATCACGACTGGAGGAGGCATCTCTAGGTCTGTTTTATAGACTTTTTCTGGAGTATGTTTGCAGAATTTTCACTTCTAGTTGCTTTGGCACTTGCGTGGGACAAGACAGGGCGAAACCCTGCTGCTGCTCGGATCTCTGCATGATCACGGAGCAATGCAGAAACAAGTGTGGAGACAAAATTCTCAGAAAGCACTGCTTTGGCCCCAACATAGGCAAGCGGCTGGTCTAACACAGATTGTCATGGATCAGCAAGGATCTCGGACTGGCATAGGACGTGGAAATGGAACAGGGATGATGAAGCCATCAGGCTACCAAGGCAACAGTAAAGCTGGACCACCACGGAGAAGCTCTCTGGGCTACTTCTATCTGGATTTCATTAATACCGAAGAAATAGGAAGGGGATAGTTAATACTAAACTCATATGGCAGTTATAGTTATTTATTATTTGTACATTTTTGTGTAGACCAATGTTATGTGAATAGTTTAGTAAATGGTAAATTAAAAGCATCCTTTGGAATACTACTGTGAGGAGGCATTCAGACTGAGGGTATTCCCCTTACAGGGACAACAATGGTTGCTGGAGTGTACAAAGCAGGAAAGCATTTGACTTGCAAAGTGACAGCTCTTCATTCCTCTAAGTGCTTCATGCTGGCTCCCATTCCCATCTAAACAGCTGTCACTGAGGTCACCTGAGTGCTACCTGATGTCTGAAGCCATCCCTTCCCTATGGTCCTCCTCTTCCTTCACCGCTTAACAGCATTGGATGGTCTTGAAACTCCCCTTTCCTTTATCTTCTTCACACTCTCAGCTTCTGCCCCTCTATCCTCCATCACTGTTGCAGGCTCAATCCCCCTCTACTGGGTTGTTGAATGTTGGGATAAATGTTCAACAAACAGGCATCGTTTTCTGTAGCTGGTATTTATGTGTCAAATGTCATGTGGTGAGTTGATGGGTACCCAGAGTTTAAAGAGCTAGGGAGGGACCAGCCTTTGAGAATATTCCTGCATCCTCCAGGAGGGCCAACATACACATGGGGCCACAGGAGGGGCTCAGTGACTCCTGCTATCCGCTCCCATACTGGAGTAATGGAATGCACTCCTGAGATGCAGACCCTTGTTGAAGCTGCCATCTTGCCTGTTCTTGGAGAAAGAAGGATTCTGAGATTTATGTTGAAAGAGAAATATGACAATGAAAGTATTAATTGATGCAGAACGGCCACACACATCAAACATTGGAAAAAAACAGGGTTGAGTGCTCACAGATCATTTAGGAAGGAAGACAAGAGAAAAACCACCCAGTGTTCTTGCTACTCTTCCACTTCTCATCCTACCCGTGTTGCTTGCTTGGTGACTTCATTAGATTGTCACTGTCAAGCAGCAATTATTACTTGTTTGCAATGGATGAGTATGTAGTTTGATTTTTCTTTTTACAAGATTGACCGGCAAGGCAGTTGCTTAAAAATTCAAGCTCCCCACCCTGCATGTTTAGAATGCAAAATAAAAGTTCCCTTCATTGCTTGCAGACTATAATACACGTGCCAGCCATTTCAGAAAAGAGGCATCATTTGATTTACTGAAAATTAAAAACCATAAGCCACCTTAAACATGGAGCGAATGCCTCACCAAATCAATACAATAATTGCACCAGGGCAATTGAGAGGCTCGTGGAGTTTCCATGTGGTGCATACTTAAAGAAGCCAGTCCTCAGGAGAATTGGTGAACCCTACCGAACAGTTGGTAAATTGCACTGACTGAATGTTTTTTTTGTGAGGATGGACCAGGCAGGCCGACTTCTTCATCTGTCCATGGCAATACAAAAGAAGATGCCTCTATCCATGAAAAGTAGTTAATAATACTTTCTGTGATTGGGTTTGAGAAGTACTGAAGCTTCTGTACTGAAGTACTGGGCTTCAAGTACTAAAGTTTCACAGGGGAAGAAAGGGCCGCTCTTGGGGGCCTACTTGGAATGCCTCGTGTGGAGTAGGGATTCTCTGGAGACCCAGCAATTATTTCTATACAGGCTTGACATATTGTAGCAGCTGAATTATGCTAGTGGAATACCTCTGATTGACAGAGCCCAAGTCAATTGCACTTTGTTGAGATATTCAAGTGACATTGGCCGTTTGCTCAGCCAGGGAGTGCAGAGCAGTCAATGGCAGCCTCCACTCCAAGTGTCCTTTTGTTCCTTTGAAGTGATCTTCCGTCTTATTTCAGGGATGGCTTGGACTAAAGGCAGGTGAGTTTGGTTGTTGCCTTTGCCATGGGATTTGAAGGGTACAGGGCAGGGCTCCAGTCCCAAATAGCTCTCCCTGTGCTGTCACCATCCTGAAATAATTTCCTATAGACAAACACATTCCTTTGAGTGTCTGAAGTGCCAGTTAAAATGAAACTGGCCCTCGGGAAGGAGGAACAAATTAAACAATTAGCAGCTATTAATACCGCAATGTCAAGTTGATCCTGGAGGAAACATCCTATGTGCCCCCTTGAGGTATTTGTGAAATAATGCCTGGTCGGGTGTCTTGATCAGTTTATCAAATTATCCTGTCACCTCGAGGGAACCTGAGTGAATGAGACACTCCCTGGGTGAGCTGGGATGAGGCAGAGGAAAGCGATGTGAATGTACACAGGCTGGGGGGGGGTGCCTTGGCGTCGGCTCCGGGATTCCTTTCTTCTTGCCTGGCTCTACCCGTGCATGTAGACGTCCTATCAGCTGCACCCTGTCAGCTCCTTGACACTCTGCCCTCTCCACACCACATCAGAGCCCTCTTTGGGCTTCCTTATTAGCCTGATTGTTTATGACCCTTTGAAATCTGTTATTATTACTATTTCAAAATTGGATTTATTATGGAATAGGTAGTCTGTAGATATAGTACCTGATTCAAAAAGCACAGAGCGGTACTGGATGAAAAGTGTGTTTCCCTGGGTATTTTGCAGCAGTCGGCCAATTTCTTTTTTTGAGGCAACCGCTATTATAATTTTTTAATATATCTTTCTGGAAATAGTACATGCACACGTGTGTGCACATGTATCCACACATATATGTAACATGTACTTTATGCCCCAACATGGTAGTTACAAAAGAACATTATTACGAATGCTGCTTTCTATAAAATAGACTTTAGTTTTTGGAGCAGTTATAGGTTCATGGCAAAATGGAGCAGAAGGTACAGAAATGTTCCCTACATGACAGTGATTTTCATCTGGTGTGGCACGGCACACTGGGGTGCCGTGAGAGGATCTTAGGTGTGCTGCAAAAATTTTTAAAGATCATTAACCAAATTATTTTTGAAAGAAGTTCAAAGCATAGTAAGTGTATTCTTTCTTTCTGCTCTTTGTTTGATCAACATAATTTAAGTGTGTCACAGAAGTTTAACTAGAGGTTCGAGTGTGCCGTGAGATAAAAAAGGCTGAAAAACGCTGCTCTACAGAGATGTTCCCTCCGTGCCCTTTCCTCACTCACGTACGGTCTTTCTCATTATCAGCCTCCTCCATCAGGGGAGGATTTTGCTAGAACTGCTGAATTTACATGGACTCATCACTATCACTCCAAGTCCAGAGTTTACACAAGGGTTTATTCTTGGCGTACGCTCTGTGGGTTTGGAAAAGTGCATAAAACATGTATTCACCACTCTGGCATCTCACAGAGTAGTTTCACAGCCTTAAAGATCTTCCCTGCTCTGCTGATTCATCTCTCTCTTCCTCAACCTTGTTTTCGTCCTTGAAATAACATCTCGGTGATCATTTCATATCATCACACAGAGAACTGCCTCATTATTTTTAATGACTACGTAGTATTTCATTCCATGGGAGGGCCATAAAGTGCAGGCTCTTTTCGACTGTTGCTTTGATAAACGATGCCACCATGGATATCCCGCTCATCTGTCATTTGGCACGCAGACCAAAATGTTTAGGATCAATATCCAGAAGCAGACTTCCTATTCAAAAAGCGTAGGCATTTTAACTTTTAGTTGGAATATTGGCAAATTGTCCACTGACACTTATGAATTTTGATGCTGCACCAGCTGAGCCCACCCATTCCCAGGGCAGATTCACCTCGGGTCATTCCATGCACCGGCTCCCGGCCTCCTCTCCTTTATGGCCGCGGTTGCTCTATACCTACAGCTGTGGTTCAGCAGGCAGATAGGCGGCACCTTTGGGGATACGAGTTTCCCCAAAGTGCAAACAAGCTGGTGAGGAAGGGAGGTGGGAAGCCTGAACAGGAAGTAAAGAGGAACTAATGTCAACTGAACATCCGCCAGAAGTAGGTGCACTGTTCCTGAATCTCATTAGTCTTCACAGCAGCCACGTGAAGTAAGTCACTGTTCTATCGCTTTCTTTTTTTTTTTTTAAGACAGAGCCTCAGGCTGTTGCCCTGGGTAGATTGCTGTGGCATCACAGCTCACAGCAACCTCCAACTCCTGGACTCAAGCAATTCTCCTGCCTCTGCCTCCTGAGTAGCTGGGACTACAGGCGCCCGCCACAGTGCTCAGCTATTTTTTGGTTGCAGTCGTCATTGTAGTTTGGCCGGCCGGGCTGGATTTGAAGCCGCCAGCTCAGCTGTATGTGGTTGGCACCTTAACCACTTAAGCCACAGGTGCTGAGCCAGTTCTGTTGCTTTCAAATGAGGAATGTTTGGAGAGATTAATCACCTTCACTGAAGTCACACGTCTAGTGTTATAGGTCGACTCAGAGAGGTTAATTAATTTTCCCAAAGTCACACAGCTAGTGTCATGGGTTGACTAGCCTCCCCTGAAAAGATATGTTGAAACTCTAGCCTCCATTTCCCCAGACCCCCCAAAGGCAGAACATGACCTTATTTGGAAATACGGTCATTGCAGATGTAATTAGTTAAGGTGAGGTCACACACTAGAGTAGGGTGGGGTCAAAATTCAACCTGACTAGTGCCTTTGTGAGAAGAGAGAGATTTGGACACAGAGACAGAGAGAAGACAACCGTGTGAAGACAGATTCCAGTGATGTTGCCACAAACCAAGGGACCTCGGGGCTGCAGGAAGCTGGAGGAGGCTCCTCCCCCAAAGGCTTTGCAGTGAAGTGGTCCTACTTACACCTTGATTTCAGACTGCTGGCCTCTAGAACCAGGCCCAAACACATTTCTGTTGCTTCAAGTTGCCCAGTTTGTGATGCCTCGTTCTGTCAGCCCAAGCAAACTAGCACAGCCATGAAGTGACAAAGCCAGAAATGTATTCAAAACGGTCTGCACTTAACCTCAAGCCAGCTCAATTCCATTAGGCAGTAACTGCTGCCCTGAACCTTTGAAGGACTCAAAGATCAAGGACTTCCTTATAGTTGTGGCTGGGATTAAGTGAAAACTCAGAAGTGGGTGAAGTGACTGGAAAGTGGGGTGGTGCTGGGCGTTTGGTGTCTGCTCAGCCTCATGGCAGGTGTATTTCCTATTGGCTTTAGAACAGTGGCAGTTACTGTCCAAATTCAAATTTGAATTTGTTTCAAATTCCCTGGGGGCTAGGACATGGCTCTCTATAAACAAATCCACCTGCTATGTGACAGGGTCAGGATTATTAAGCAATGCTAATGTGATATGAAAGGAATGAATGGCCTGGGGTCCTGATGTCTGTCTATGAGGTGTGGGCTGTGCCCTTTGCAAATGGGTTTTGAGACTGGCAAGGCTGTTTGGTTACTCTTCACAGGGTGGAAGGAAACAAGGACTGACTTTCCTTTGCTTCAACAGCAACAGGGAGACTGTGGTACAACTTCTGGGGATGTCTCTTCCAGCCTGCAGAGGTTTGGTGCATCCATGTCCCCTGAGCTACAAAAGCAGTGACCTTTGCTGAGCAGTGGTAGGACTGCAGCTCAGGAGGGGTCCTCAGAGAAAGGAAGAAAGGAACCAGACTGAGAAAGCCAAAGAAACTAACTTCCTAAGGCCTCGCTACTGATTTCAGGTGGCACTGAGTTTATGTACAAGTCAGAGTCTGGGAGGGGAGCATCTGGGCTAGGTGCCCTCAGAGCAGTGCTTGTAAGGCAAGCCATTGGTATGCAAGATGAAAGAACAGAACTTTCTATTAGAGTTCTGCCTTGCCTCTGTAAAAGGTTTGCTTTTGGTGTGTGCTTTATAAGATTCATAGTATACTAGTAAATCGATACAAATCAAAACTAAACAATTGATATATTGGAGGGCATGCTCAGTTTTGGCAAAAATGATCAGGTAGAAAAGTTGAAATCGTCACTCCTCATTTTTGCCTCTCTACTTTGAAATCATGACGTTGGTATCCAAAGTCCATTCCCAGAAGCCCTCTGCAAACAATTCTCTTACCATCTTTCTTTTCCCAGAAAGTAAATTTCCAGCCCTGGTTGACAGGTGAATGTGCACGTCTTTTCCCTAAGCAAAAAGGGAAGGATTCTGAGCATTACTGTAGATGTTTTGGAATCCATGTATTCACTCTATAAATACTACATTTTTTAAACCAGTGGAATACACGGAAGTTAGTTTTTTGGGAGACCGAGAAATGAGTACGATATGATCTTTACTCTCAAGGTATTCACTGACAACTAGGGGAAGATAAGAAAGACAGCAAGTGATACAGACGGCAGGATAAACAAATAGATTCCTGAGGGAGGCAGGAGTCATCCCTTCCAGCTGTGCAGAATCTGCTGTGTCTGATAATCTCCCTGCTCTGTGCTTGTTGGGCAGAGCCTGGGATGTGGCTTTTGTGTAGATTATCCCTTTATTTATCAAACTTGTCCAGGAAGCTGGAAAGTTACATAACAGCAAATGGTTTAACAACCCAGCCAACAGACAAGTAGAGACGTCTTTGAAGTTTACCAGGAATGTGACCAGATTATACATAGATCTAGCTCAGTTCCATAATCTTGTCTGGAGCTCAGTGAAATCTCTCGATTTAAAGATTCAAAGAATTTGCTTCCACTTAGGAAATGTTTCATCTTTCTATTATTATTAAAGAGGTAATTTCAAAAACTAAAGCTTGGTGAGATAAGCGGTTTTAAGTATTTGAGACCTAAAGACACAGGACTCATAGGCGGCTGATGTGGGATTCTCACCTATGGTCACATTGCTTCTCTTTATAAAACCCTCAAATAGTGTCTCCTCCCCCTCAGAAGAGAATCGGAATTCTTTTCTCTGGAATACCAGATCCTGTATGACTGGGCCCCTGCCTGCGTCTCCAGCCTCATCGGCACCATTCCCTTCTAACCCGACATGCTCCAGCTATCCCCACATTCTTACAGTGTCATACCCACCAAGCTTGTCCCTCACCTAAGCCTCTTGTCTCTTGCTTCCTTTCCTCAAAATGCTTTTCCTCCAGCAGGAGGCATTCCTGTAGGTCTCACCCCAAATCATCCTCTCAGAGAGACGTTTCTGGACCATCTGAGCTCTCCAAGTTACTCTGTAAAGTCTAGCCCATGCTTTATTTTCTTCCCCATGTGTACATCTCTGATATTTTCTTTCATTACCCATTAGTACAGTGTTTTTCAACCTTTTTTGTCTCACGACACACTTGAACCTGTAGTTAAACTTTCTCGGCACACTGAAATTATGTTGATTAAAAAAACAAGAGTAATAAACAGAATATACTTACTGAGTTTTGAACTTCTTTCGAAAACAATTTGATTAATGATTTTTATAAATTTTCACGGCACACCTAAGATCCTCTCATGGCACACCGGTTGAAAATTGCTGCCTTAGGGGATTGACTGTCCTGCAAGAGTAGCACCTGGCCTGTCTCACACAGCACGCTTGGGACGGTTCCAGCTCTCAATAGATGGATGCCAAGTGTGTGAAAGAATTAAAATCAGGTCCCAGAATTGGGTGTGGAGGGTCTTTTTTTTTATTTATTTTTATTTTTTATTTATTATTATTAAATCATAGCTGTGTACATTAATGTGATCATGGGGCACCATACACTGGTTTTATAAATAGTTTGACACATTTTCATCACATTGGTTAACATAGCCTTCCTGGCATTTTCTTAGTTATTGCGTTAAGACATTTATATTCTACATTTACTAAGTTTCACATGTACCCTTGTAAGATGCACCGCAGGTGTAATCCCATCAATCACTCTCCCTCCGCCACACTCTCCTCTCCTTCCCCTCCCTTTCCTCTTTCCACCTATTCTTAGGTTATAACTGGGTTATAGCTTTCATGTGAAAGCCATACATTAGTTTCATAGAAGGGCTGAGTACATTGGATACTTTTTCTTCCATTCTTGAGATACTTTACTAAGAAGAATATGTTCCAGCTCCATCCATGTAAACATGAAAGAGGTAAAGTCTCCATCTTTCTTTAAGGCTGCATAATATTCCACGGTGTACATATACAACAATTTATTAATCCATTCGTGGATCGATGGGCACTTAAGCTTTTTCCATGAATTCACAATTATGAATTGGGCTGCAATAAACATTCTGGTACAAATATCTTTGTTATAATGCGATTGTTGGTCTTCTGGGTATATACCTAGTAGAGGAATTATAGGATCGAATGGCAGATCTATTTTTAAATCTCTAAGTGTTCTCCAAACATCTTTCCAAAAGGAATGTATTAATTTGCATTCCCACCAGCAGTGTAGAAGTGTTCCCTTTTCTCCACATCCACGCCAACATCTCTGGTCTTGGGACTTTGTGATTTGGGCTAATCTTACTGGAGTTAGATGGTATCTCAAGGTAGTTTTGATTTGCATTTCTCTGATGATTAAAGATGTTGAGCACTTTTTCATATGTCCGTGGGCCATGTGCCTGTCTTCTGCAGAGAATTTTCTCAAGTCCCTTGCCCAGCCTGTGATGGGATCACTTGTTCTTTTCTTGCTTATATGTTTGAGTTCTCTGTGGATTCTGGTTATTAAACGTTTGTCAGAGACATAACCTGCAAATATCTTCTCCCATTCTGAGGGCTGTCTGCTTGCTTTATTTACTGTGTTCTTGGCTGTGCAGAAGCTTTTTAGTTTGATCAGGTCCCAGTAGTGTATTTTTGAAGCTGCTTCAATTGCCCGGGGGGTCCTCCTCATGAAATACTCGCCCAGACCGATTTCTTCAAGGGTTTTCCCTGCACTCTCTTCTAGTACTTTAAGTTTCATGTCTTAGGTTTAAATCTTTAATCCAGTGAGAGTCTATCTTAGTTAATGGTGAAAGGTGTGGGTCCAGTTTCAGTCTTCTACAGGTTGCCAGCCAGTTCACCCAGCACCATTTGTTAAATAGGGAATCTTTTCCCCACTGAATGTTTTTAATTGGCTTGTCAAAAATCAAATAGCGGTAAGTAGCTGGATTCATCTCTTGGTTCTCTGCTTGGAGGGTCTTTTAGAGCTGAAAGCATAGGAGAGAGAGAGAGAGAAGGTACATTTTGGGATGGGAGGTCATTTCTGCTTCTTTTTTGAGGCTTAGTTTCAAATGTCAGGCTACAAAGTTTAAGCTGGATTTACGGAAAAGCAAATTTGGCAAAGATATTAAACCCATGAGAGCAACTGCAGCTGGAATTGCCTATGGAAAGAGTCTTTCACACCCTCATTTGCATACTGCTCTTCCAAGTTGTGGCAGAAAGGTGGCTGCCCTGGCTTTGGAATAATTTCCTGGAAATCGGGGTTTCTTTTTTCCATCAAAGATAGTGCCTCTGGGAAGAATCCAGTGAAACTGGTCCCAAGCATGACTTTTCTTAGAATATTTTTATGTTGTATTTGACAAATATTTATGTGAGTTTTACATTTTATGTTCTGTCTATTTTAACATCAAATAATGTTTTAAATGATTGTTGGGTAAAAAATACTACTTTTTAAAAAAAACCCAAATCTTGAAATAAAATGGATTTTTCTGGAAAACATGTTCTGTATGCCCTGAAGCTTTGTATGCCTCCGTGTTCCTTTGGGAGTAGTTGAGTTGGGGCTGCAAGAAGAGCAACTCTAAGTAGCCGTTGGCTCTGAAGGGTCACAGAGCTGGGGAAATCCATGTAGCCAGGACTCAGCGACTAGGTTCCCTAACTGACCAGAGCAACTCCCAGGTAGAGAAGGGTTTTGTTTCCTAGGAGTTGAGAGCCGTGAAATGGCAAGAAATGAGAGAAACATTGGGCTAGGTTGCCTCTCATCAGTATCTTTGTTTATAAGTCTGCATGGGGCTGGCAGATGTCTCCCATCAGCATTATTTAGACATTAAGAGATTCTAATTGGAGTCTAACATGTGTCCTCATCACAGTTGACCTTATTTATGGAGCGGCTGACATCTGAATGTCAAATTTGCATCAGTGAATTCTCTCCTCTAATAACCACTTTAGTATGTAAATAACGGATTTGCAGCAAGGAACAATTTATGTGATATTCTGATGATTGCTTGGAAGATGTGGCTTCCTTCCGTCCACAGCAACGGGAGGGCTGGTATGTTCCTCTCCCAGGGCAGGCATAGGAGCGCTCTCTGGGCCCAGGCCTCTAGGGTCTCTCTAGCTGTCCCACTTTGCCAGCCTGCATGTGAAACCCTTAGCACTTGTCACCTCCTGCTTGCCAGAGGCTGCTTTACCTCTAGTCCCCAGGCCCACATTTTGGGCAGGAAGAAGGAATTGGGAAGGATGAAGGAGAAAATGAGCTCTCTTTAAGACTTTTTTTTTTTAAATTAAAATGTTTGAAGAGATGCCCTTCTTGGCAGACTTTATCTTACTGGCCAGAACTGTGTCATAGGCCAGGCCTAGTTGGAAGGTACCCAGGGAGGAGAACTGTAAGGGTGGGGCAAACGATGGTGTCTGTCTGTCAGAGAAGGCATGATGCCACAGTATGGGCAAAGATTTTGCAAGATGTGTCTGTCTGCGTCTCAGACAGGTAGAATAAATTACCATGGAATGGGGGTTAAAAAGATCAGGAGCAGTCTGCAGGTTGGGAAGTCCACGATCATGGTGCCAGTGTGGGTGGGTTCTGGGGAGGGCCTACTTCCTAGTTTGCAGAAGACCATTTTCTTGTTGTGTCCTTATACGATGGTGGGGTTGGGGAGGAGGAAAAGAGCAGTGCTATAGTCCTCCACTATCTGTGGTTTTGATTTCTGTGATTTCAGTTATAAGTAGTTGAACAAGATCTGAAAATATTAAATGGAAAATTCCAGAAATAAACAATTCATAAGTTTTAAATTTCATGAATTTTGAGGGGTGTGATGAAATCTTGTACTATCCAGCCCCGTCCCTCTGGGACAGAACGCTTTATAGAACATACCTGCCTGTTAGTCACTTAGCAGCTGTCTGGGTTGTCAGATAAAAAGAACATGGTTTATGTCTCAGTTTCAGTCATCCAGCGGGGTTCTTGGAATGTACTCCCTGAGGATAAGGGGGGCCTGCTGTCATCTCATCATGAGGACTCCACCCTCATGACCTAATCACCTCCCCAAAGCCCCATCTCCTAATACTGTCACGTTGTATCACATTGGGGATCAGGGCTTCACCATATGAATTTTGGAAGGACTCAAACATGCAGCCCATAACAGTATGTATGCGGGGATTTGCATGAGGAGAGCTAGAACAATGTGAGTGATAATTAGGAAGGCAGTTGGGAGAGTTGGTGCAGACAGCAGAGCAGGGAACAGATGACTGTGCAGGGCAAATGTAGGGAAGAAAAAGCAGCGTGAAAGGCCAGCTGGCTTGCCTACTGCTGTCTGTGGGCTCGGGGGAGAGGACAGACCCTTGGAGGGGCTGTGCAGCTGGTCAGAGGCCCCTGACGGACTCAGATCTGACTTGGCCAAGGCAGGCCTGGAGTTCTTGAACCTTCCTGTTGGGGAGATCAACTGATGTCACCTCGCCTGTGTGCATGGTAACAGGGTTCCCACAGAGCCGCACTGAGTAAGGGGGAGAAAGAGCCCACCAATTTCCATCTGCAACATCTGCCGGAATAGGTAGCGATTCATAGAGAAATACAGCTAAACATTAGTAAGATAATAACTTATGGAGATCATGTTGTTAATGAGGGCAACTTGACTGCTACTGTATTTAGTTATTTGCTCAACAATATTTCTCAAGTGCTTGCTGCATGCATGGCACTGGGCTTGGTGCTAAATAAGTGCAAGGTGAGGTAGGTGGTCTCTGCCTGCCAGGGGCTGTCACTGTGATAGGGAAGACCAGACAGAATTAGTAACCATGCCAGGTAGCACAGGGTGACATTCTCAAATGAATGGTTCAGGTATAGTGTGAATTCCCAAGAGTTCAGAAAATTGACTTGCTGTGTCAGTTGGCATGGTAAGAATGGCCTCATGAGGTGGCATTTAAGTTGTGGATCTTGAAAAGGTGACAGAATTTGGATAAAAAGTAGGGAGAATGGGAAGCATCCTAGGTCCAGAAAGAGGAGAGGAAGGAGGTGATGTAGCATAAGACTGTCATCCATGGGAGCCGGTAAGAGACTGGTCCAGGGAGTGCTGGCAGGGGCAGGAGTCTGAGTGGATGTGGAGTGGTAAGTCAGATCTTGATGGCGCATCTGTCAGGGAAGCACAGAGGGGTGAAGTGGGTGGCCTCGGTATTGAATCTTGGGTCCACTTATTACCAGTCACTCATGTGACCTTGAGAAAATGGTTCAACTTCTTAGAAACTCAGTTCTTTATATATCTATATATATACACTAGTGTGTGTATAGATACGTATATATATATATATATTTTTTTTTTTTTTTGAGATAGAGTTTCACTTTGTTGCCTGGGTACCTGGGTAGAGTGCTGTGGTATCATAGCTTACTGCAACCTCAAACTCTTAGCCTCAAGTGATCCTCTTGCTTTAGCCTCTCAAGCAGCTGAGACTAGAGACACCTACCACAATGTCCAGCTAGTTTTCTATTTTTAGGAGAGATGGGGTCTTGCTCTTGCTTAGGCCGGTCTTGAACTCCTCAGCTCAAGCAATCTACCTGCCTTGACCTCTTAGAGTACTAGGATTACAGGTGTGAGACACTATACCCAGCTCAGAGTTATTTTTAAAATGGAAGCAATAATACTGGCCTGGAGGGTAGAGGTATAGTCAACTGCACAGTATTTAAAAAAAAAGACCTCTGGGCTGGGGTCAGAGAGACCTGGGTTTAATCACAATGATTATGTGACATTGGACAAATAACCCAATGTTTCTGACCATTCATGTCCTGGTTTATAAAAAAGAGATATTAATAATGTTGTATTATGCATCATAACAATTTCACCTATAAATCTGTCTGTATTCTTAAACATTTCTGAGATTCACAGAAACTTATTTTGGAGGTTAAGCCTAGCAGGAGTTTTTTTTTATTATTATTAAATCATAGCTGTGTACATTAATGCAATCATGGGGCACCATACACTGGTTTTATAGATCGTTTGACACATTTTCATCACACTGGTTAACATAGCCTTCCTGGCATTTTCTTAGTTATTATGTTAAGACATTTACATTCTACATTTACTAAGTTTCACATATACCCTTGTAAGATGCACCAAAGGTGTAATCCCACCAATCCCCTCCCTCCGCTCACCTCCCCCCTCCCTCCCCTGCCTTTCTCCCTTCCCCCTATTCTTGGGTTATAATTGGGTTATAGCTTTCATACGAAAGCCCTAAATTAGTTTCATAGTAGGGCTGAGTATATTGGATACTTTTTCTTCCATTCTTGAGATACTTTACTAAGAAGAATATGTTCTAGCTCCATCCATGTAAACATGAAAGAGGTAAAGTCTCCATCTTTCTTTAAGGCTGCATAATATTCCATGGTGTACATATACCACAATTTATTAATCCATTCGTGGATCGATGGGCACTTGGGCTTTTCCCATGACTTAGCAATTATGAATTGGGCTGCAATAAACATTCTGGTACAAATATCTTTGTTATAATGTGATTTTTGGTCTTCTGGGTATATACCTAGTAGAGGAATTATAGGATCGAATGGCAGATCTATTTTTAGATCTCTAAGTGTTCTCCAAACATCTTTTCAAAATGAATGTATTAATTTGCATTCCCACCAGCAGTGTAGAAGTGTTCCCTTTCCTCCACATCCACGCCAACATCTCTGGTCTTGGGACTTCGTGATTTGGGCTAATCTTACTGGGGTTAGATGATATCTCAAAGTAGTTTTGAGTTGCATTTCTCTGATGATTAAAGATGCTGAGCATTTTTTCATATGTTGTAGGCCGTGCGCCTGTCTTCTTCAGAGAAGTTTCTCTTCAAGTCCCTTGCCCAGCCTGCCATGGGATCACTTGTTCTTTTCTTGCTTATACGTTTGAGTTCTTTGTGGATTCTGGTTATTAAACTTTTGTCGGAGCTAGCAGGAGTTTGTTAAAGGATATTCCTTAGCACCTGGCTTTCTCAGGAGGGCCAGGGAGTCAGGTTGGGAAGGCATGTGGGCTGTGATGTGGTCTGCATTATGTGGAAGGATGGCTCCTGTGGAGACACCCCTGTTGGGCTAGTACTGCACACTGCCACCTGCATTCCTGCCACTGGATGTGGATGTCCTGATGCCACCCTTTCCATGGTGGCTTTCTCATGGTGCTTATTGCTTTGGGTCACTAGATTCTCAAAGGACATCTTTTGGGGGCATCTGATTGGCAGAGATTAAGTCACATGCCTGTGCCCTAGCGGCAAAGGAGTTTGGGAAATCTAGTTCCAGTGTTTAACCCTAGAGTAGTGATTTTCAACTGGCATGCCATGGCACACTAGTGTGCTGTGAGAGGATCTCAGGTGTGCCACAAAAACTTTTAAAGAGTATTAACTAAAGCATAGTAAGTATATTCTTTTCTTTAACTCATTTTTCTTTTTTTTTGGTCAACATGATTTAACTGTACCATGGAAGTTTAACTACAGGTTCAAGTGTGCCGTGAGATAGAAAAGGTTGAAAAACATTACTCAACCCTGAAGACCCTGAATGAATGAAGGGTGTCTGAAGGTGCTGGGTGCTGAAAGCATGACGTGTATTTCTACAACGTAGCTCATGAGCTTCTTGTGAGGATTAAATGGTTTAAGCAGGGGTATGTAACCATTTTTTTCCTCTGCCACACATTGGAAGAATAAAAGTTGTTTTGGGCCACACAGTCAATACACAAACACTAATGAAAGCTGATTAATAACAACAGAAAAGATCTGTGTAAACTTTTCCTGATATTTGACACCATAGATACGCAAAAAAAAAAAAAAAAAAAAAGCCCTCTCTAAATCATCATGCAGCTCACAGGCCGGAGATTTGACACCCCTCATATAATGTACGAGAGGTAATTGGCACAACAAACAAGCAGCAAATGCTAGCTCTTATTAATATTAATTATTAGTAATTATCGTGGAAATATCTAGGGTGAAAAAGTGTGTGGTAATTGGTGCTGATGGTTGACAAAGTAGCCTCTTCGGGAGAGGAATTCAGCACAGCCTATGACCTGGCCTGTGGTATCACAGGCTCTGAGAGCCAACTCAACAGCATGTGGGGCCTGGATTTGTCTCAAGAGCAAACCATTCCCTCCTCACATACAGTGATTTTAATTTATTAAATTACAGTGAGAAGTGTAATTCCCCGCTCATGTATTCTCCTGTCGGGTCTATCTATCACATAGCCCTGTCCTTATAGGGGAGATTCATGGCAAGGTATTTGACTTAGAAGTTCACTTGATCAGGATGAACTTAGAACATGGAATTCTGGTATTGGGGTTACATGAATAAAAGTTGTTTGACTCATAAGTCCAACAGCAGGGATTTAGGGGTACCCTGTGGCTGGAAGGTTGTGTCCTGGACCAATAAAATCCTTGTACCAGTGATGTGCCAGTGTGCTGGGAAAAAAAGGCTCAGATTTGTAGCATTTGCCAATTTCCATGGTGTAAATACTCCCACCATGATCATCTTCAAGCTACCAGCTTGATGTGATGTCAAGCATACCAGGAAGGAAGAGTTGGGAAAAACACCTAGTATGCTCTTTCTTTAAAAAAAAAGTTATTTTGTTTCATTTTATTGAGACAGGGTCTTGCTATGTTGTCCAGGCTGGCTCAAGCTAGCCTCCTACATTAGCCTCCCAAGTAGCTGGGCCAATGTGCTCTTATAAGCAGGTACAAGATCTACAGCACTCCCCTGGACTGAATTGGGATGGATTCTGCTGAGGGTGGTCTTGTAAACTTTTTGTTTTTCTTTTTTTTAATTATACTCTCCCTGCCCCCCATTGCAAAAGGCCTGGTGTAGAACACCGGGAATAAAGAGAGAGATTTTAAAAAAAGTCCTAAAACTCAACAGAGCAAACCACAACTTAAAATATTGGTATTTTTCTTTATAGTATTTTTCTTCTTTGATTTGGATCGCCTGAAATTGAAGACATTTGAAGGTTTTGACCCATAAAAGAGGCAATGTTATATATGATCCAACATAGTACATTTCACATTGCATTTCAAGTTTTATGGCCTGCTCTGCACATACTGTTACATCATCAACATTTCCCCACATTATTCAATTTTCTTTGAAGGTGTGGTTTTTAATGGCTGTCTTCTAGAAAGTTGGATGTATGACTGCAATTTGTTTAACTATTTATTTTATTGTAAGATATTTTAATTTCTCCCCTCCCTCCCTCCTTTTCTTCCTTCCTTTTTTCTTTCCTTCCTCCTTCCATCCCTCCTTTCCTCTCTTCCTTCCTTCTTTTCTCTTTTCTTTTTTGGCATTAAAAAAAAATGTCCAAATGTTACAGTCCCCAACCCTGGGTTCCCAAACTGATACCAGTCCACAGCCTATTAGGAATCGGGCTGCACGGCAGCAGGTGAACAGCAGGCAGACTTCATCTTCATCTGTATTCGCAGCTGCTTCTTATCACTCCCTTTCTGATCACTGCCTGAGCTCTGCCTCCTGTCAGATCTGCCCCCACCCCATCAGTGGAAAAAAATCATCTTCCATGAAACAGATCCCTGGTACCAAAAAGGTTGAGGGCCATGGCCCCAGTGAACATTTTTATAACATTAATTTTCGTGCTTGTCTCTGATTATTTTCTTAGGATGCAAACTTAGAAGAAGGATGACTTAGGGGACAAATCTAAGAGGTTTGTGCAGCTTTAAAAATCTTGATACATTAATGCTAAAAGCTTTCGCCCAATTATAGTAATTTATGCTCTAATTAAATATATAAAAGTATGGGTTTTACTGCACAGTTGTTACCAATGAATAATACCTTTTATTTTATTTTTATCTTTTCCAAGTGCAGGGGAGAAAAATGGTATCATTAGAGTAACTTTGTTTCAGATTTTGCAGATCTACAGCAATGAATGGAGAAAAGAAATGCGGGGAGATTCTCGTCAGGCCCTTTATTGTGACCATCTGCCTTCAACTTCTATGCTTATTTCAAAAAGATGGGACAGATGTAAAGGTATAGACCGACCATGGCCTAAAGCCATTAGCACTATCCCTCCACCCGTGGCCTCCTTTTCACCCACACATCTTCTGTGATTTTTTCTGCCAACAGCATGTCAGTGGGTGGCCCTGATAGGTGAGTAAGCCTCTGACCAGATGGCTGTGAACTTTTGATATTTTACATGATTGAGCTGAATTACTATCATTTGGCATAGGTGACTCAGCTATGCGATCATATAACGCATTGTCAGGGCAGAAAGAACGGTGTGGGTGGCTTGTCAGGCCCTGGGCACAGGGCCCTGTTACATTGCTGCAGCTAGCTCATTTCAATTTATTTCCAACTTCTGTATATGACTTCTAGTATTGCCAAACCTGGCTTTTAATTTCCACCTGTGTGATGGGGGTGGTGGAGTGGGAAAGGGAGAGGGGAAAGGCAGACAGAACGAGGAGGAACAAGATGGGAACGTCATTATGGGCTGGCAAAACAGAGTGACAATATGCTTGGGGGTGGAGGAGGAATGAACAATGAGATCAATAATTCCTCCAATTCGGTTCCGATTGTCCAAGCTGAGAACTCTAACTCATGGGAGAATGGTGGTGTCTTTGCTCTACCCCCAGTGGCGAATGTCAACAGCTGATTGTGCATGTTAGCGAAAAAGAGGTCGGACTGTGGGCTGTTAGGGCAGAAAGGGGTCGTTGGAAATAGATCTCACAACCATAAAATTTCCCAGGGACCTAGGAGGAATTTTTCTCTCTTGGCAGTGGCCACTGTAGTGTGTGTTTCCTCTGGCCTTTCTCTTCTGTGGTTTCTGGTAAAGGATGGTGAGTGTTTGCTGTTCCGTGCCATAATCTGGGTTGGGGCAGGCTAGCCAGACCTTACTGTGGTGAAGTCCCTCTGGGCGCCACTGGAGGCCCAGGCTGGAGAGGTTACTGAATGTCTCTACAAGTTGGAGTGTGACAGTCACCCCATGGCCTCTGTGAGAGTTAAGATGCCATGCTTCCTTAGAACCTTTTGGAAATAAAGTCTAAATATATATATCCCGAGGGTACCAAAAAATGAATACACATTTTGAGAGAGGAAAAAACTGTATTAAAATTGTGATATTCAATATATACCAATAAGGAAGGAGGAATACAAGTCATGTTGAGCGCCTCTTACCATTGCAGAAGTTAAATGTGCCTTGAGTATGACAAATTCAATACAGTTTTTCCCTTTCTTAAAATGTGTATACCTTTTTTGGCACCCTCTGGGTGTGTATATGTGTGTGTATACATATATATATTTCTGTTTATTTTTATGTAAAATATATATAATGTAAAATTTACTAAGGGTTCAATCCAGTGGCATTAAGTACATTGATGTTTTGCAAACACCATCACAACCACTGTCCGTGTACAGAACTTTCTCATTGTTCAAAACTGAAGCTCTGACAAGTAAGCAGTACATTCCCATCCCTGCCCCTGTCTGGTGCTCAGCACCCTCTATTCTGCTTTCTCTCTCTGTGAATTTGATGTGACTGTGAGTTCTAGATACTTCAAATTAGTGAACTGCTATGAACGCAGAGGGTGGTCAGAGTGAGAACGTCAGAGGGTTTCACTGCTGCCACAGATCAGGGTGTCAGGCTGGAGGGAGGCCCCAGGTTCAGGAGATTGAGCTTTTACTTCCTACTAAGCCATCAGAGATGGGACCCATGGCTTGCAGAGCAGGGAGAGAGAGCTAGAAGTGACTGCCCCTCCTAAAGCCCAGAGCCTCACAGTGCTCCTTGGTTTTAGGGACTAGAAAACTCTGCCCATCAGCATTAAGGTTACTGAAGAGAAATTAAAACTCCAGGTCTGTATCCAAACTGGATGTGAGGTCTACATTCCCTGGAAGGCCAGGAATTACACTGAAAGTGGCCCAGGACTGTTGAAGTTACAGGATCCTAACAGAAGCAAATCTGAAGCTGCTGTGTTAGAATGTTTTATGAGGATGTTAAAATCCGGTAGGAGATATGATACTTACAGAAGATGAGCTAATGGTAACAATTATAAAAGAAGCAAACCACAAGGAGAGAGACTGTTGAAACAACAAATAAAAATGAGCACCTCAAGAAATAAAAATGATAAAATAAGCTGAGAAAAAACCCTATAAAATAAGCCAGTTTGAAATGAGAAAGGAAAATTCAGGATTAGCAGGAGAAGAATCATAATAAAAGAACAGGACCTGCTCATCTATTTTTCACAGGGTTTTGACTACTTTGAGACAGATCCTGAACTCAGGGGACAGCAAGACTCAGTGGGTGTTTGGGAAGGAATGGAGACGGGTGGCTGAGCACGAGTGATATGTGTCTACAGCCTGGCCCAGGTGTTCAAGACCGGACAGGTAAGTTGTCTGCAGGGAAAAGTTCTAGCGTCTCCTATCTGGACGCCCTTCTCTTTCTCTGCCTTCAGGGGTATAAGAATGTCAACCCCAGAATCTGACATATGCTCACTTTGTAGTTTGGCACAAGGGTGAAAGAAGTGGAATGAAAGTATCATTTCTGTTCAAAATGACCATTGATACCCAGAAATTCATCGCCCCCCAAAGAGGATTGTGACAAAGAACCCTGCAGAACTCCATGCCTATATGCACACAGAGTGTATGCACAGGACCTCACATTCAGTTCAGATACAGAACTGGAGTTTTAATTTTTCTCCAGTAACGTTAATGTTGATGGGCAGAGCTTACTTTGTATACAAAGAACTGTTTTCAGATAGTTCTATGGGCAGCTTGGTGAAGTGGGAAGACACCAGGCTCAGACCAGAAGACTTGGATTTATGTACCCCAAGCATCACAAACCTGGTCCCTGGGTGACCCTGCTAATGTCTCTGAGCTTGAGTTTATATTGTGTGTTGAATAAGGTGGAGAAGACACAACCTCTCAGGGTTTGCCTGGAAGGGTGAATAACCAACCTTAAACACTGTACAAAAAGTTAAGGTGCAGAATAATAGAAGGGAGGTTGATACCCTGTCCTAGAGCAAAATGCTTCACTGAGTGTGAGACAGGAGGTGAGGGGCGTTATGATTTGGAGGGAGGCTCCCCGAGGAGCAAAGCTCTAAGGCAAGATGGAAGGACGGCTAGAACTAGCCAACCGCATGGGGAAAGGGAAGAAGAACATTCCAGGCAGAGAAATGAGCGTATGCAGTGCTGGAGAAGAAAATGCATGGTGCTTTGGAAGGAAGGAAGGAAGGAAAGAAGGAAGGAAGGAAGGAAGGAAGGAAGGAAGGAAGGAAGGAAGGAAGGAAGGAAGGAAGGAAGGAAGGAAGGAAGGAAGGAAGGAAGGAAGACCAGAGTGGAGGGAAGGTGTTCTCTGCATCACAGGGCTGCCTCCCTGAAGTCTGTGCCATTGCACTTCCTTGGTCTTGTCCAAGTACGCTGTTGATGAACAAGAGGCATCCCCACCCCTATTCACTGCTCTTTTTCTTCCCAGCTACCATTTTATTTTGAATGTAGGGTGAGCAGATGATATTAAACAAGGTTAATTTCACAGCCACACAGCACCACATGTGACAAACATCTGTGAAAATGAATATCTCGGGAAGAGTTAAATAAGGCTCAGAAAAGGACTTCCTGATATCAGAGTGAGAAGCGTTGGGTCTGGAAGGAGAGAGAGATATGGAATCCAACCAGGGAAAGAAAAAGGTCCTGCGTTAGTCAGCACTCACCGTATTTTCTCGTGCACAAGGCACACCGTTGGAGGTTGAGAGAGACACTAAGGTGTGGTCTTTGCAAGAAGAATGTTATAGTCTATTTTAGAGAGAAAAGGGGAAATTAGAAAGAAAATAAAAAGAGCAAACAGCTGACGTTTTAGACAGTTCATTGAGTTCCTTCTCACATGCTTGACGCAAAGCTAGAGAGGAATTTTCCTTTACCCTGTTGTTGAACTTTGTTCAGTAAATAGAGTTGACTGGTGTGTCATAGGCTGAATTTAGAATGCACACTCCCAGATGACACTGTGCGTGGTGCTCAGAATGCCAGGACAAACCCAGGGGTAGGTACGGGGTTTGCTGTCCCAGGAGGATTCTGCTTGTTTGGAGTTTGTGATTTGATGCCCTTACAGTCATCTCTGGGGAGGTATTCATAGTGATGGAGACTTGAAGCTTCAAGAACCTACAGAGCCGTCTGGTATAGCTTCTCATGTATGGTTGGATTACTTTCCCTTGTGCCCCTCTCAGATAAGACATTTGGTTTTGGGAGTCACAAAGATCTGGTTCAGTTCCCAGTTCTGTTGCTTCTAAGCAGTGTGGTCTTGGATGAGTTATTGAAATTTTCTGTTTTTTTTTTTTTTTTTTTTTTTGAGACAGAGTCTCTCTATGTCACCCTGGGTACAGTGCTGTGGTGTTACAGCTCACAGCAACCTCAAATTCTAGGGCTTAAGTGATTCTCTTGCCTCAGCCTCCCAAGTAGCTGGGGCTATAGGCACCCGCCACAATCCCCAGCTATTTTTCTGTTGCAATTGTCCTTGTTGCTTAGCTGGCCCGGGCTGGGTTCAAACCCACCAGCCTTGGTGTATGTGGCTGGCACTGTAACCACTGTGCTACGGGCACCGAGCCAGTTATTGAAATTTTCTAAGCCTGGGATTCTTGAACTGGTTAGGATTCTTGGTTGGAAGAGATTAGAAAATCCCACTGGAATGAGCTTACATGGCACTGTCTTCTGACAAAATTTCTAACAAAAATTTCCCCATACCAACCACTAGTTCTTCAATTCCCCAGCACCAACTGGGTGCCCAGCAATTCAGTTCAATTCTAATGGTAACTCACCAGAGGTCTTGTAGACTCCACAGGTTAAGGACTCAGGCTCCTGAGACTTCCCCCACTTCAGATGCCAGCTGTAAGTTCCAGGGACCACCAATACTTTTGACTGACCAGCTATAAATTTGAGGTTCCTAGAGCTCCCTCAGGAGCTCAGGTTTAATAGTTGGCTAGAATGACTCAGAACTCAGGAAAACAGTTAACTTAGGACTATTGAGTTATTAGAAAAGATGCAACTCTGGAAATTGGACTGGGAAAAATACACAGGGCAATGTATTGGGGGAGGTGGGTGCAGAGTTTCCATGTTCTTTCTGGGTTTTCCATTCTATGGCACCTTGATGTGTTCACTAACCCAGCAGCTCCCCAAACTTTGATGTTAGAGAGTTTTACGGAGCTTAATCTCCAGCCCTTTTCTCTTCTCAGAGGTCAGTGGGTGGGGCTGAAATTTCCAAGTTTATCCAGGAGCCCCAGCCTAAGTAAACTCATTAGTATAAACTTGGGTGTGATCAAAAGGGATTCATTATGAACAACAGAAGACACTTCTCTCTTACAGCTCAGGAAATTCCAAGGGTCTTAGGAGTTCTGAGACTAGAGCCAGGGACAAAGACCAAACATACAATTTTATTGTACCAAAGAGTTGAATTATGATAAGAGGTTTCAGAAAATCTGGGCTCATGTAATTGAAATACCCAGTGCTAGTTCTAACTGGTGACCTGGTTCATCTTGTAATTCCCTTTCTCAGCCTCAGCCTCAGCCTCCCTCAGTCTTAGGCAGGCTCTTTACCAGACTGCTAGTAGCCAAAGATGTGTGTTTCCTTAGAATTTAGCAACACCTACAGACAGAATGCTTCTCTCTCTCAATAGTTTCAGAAAAAACAAAATCTTAGAATTTCTCTCTTTTGTCTGATGTAATTCATGTGTTTATCCCTGAGCTAGTCATGTGGCCAAAGGGTAGAACACTCCGATTAACTGGACCTCAGTCATGCACCAATCTCTTTCAAATTGAGTGTGGGCTCCCTCCCCAAACCACAAGAGCCAAGAGCAGGGAAGGAGTGGTTCTTTAAATGGAGTTTCTCTCATCAGAAAGGGGGAAAAATTATTGCTGGGCAACAAAAGCAATGGCCATTCTGTCCCCTTTTTTACTCTGGAAAGTGGAGGTGATTGTCACTTCCCTTGGCTCAGTAGTTTCTTCTAGCTCCTCTCCTGTCATCATCTGAGCTTCTAGGACCTTCCACAAAATGCAGGTGGCGTGTGCTCTGAGCCTTTTCCCAGCTACAGGCCACAGAGCCTTTAGTAGCTTCTTCAGAAAGATACGCAGATCATTACAAAAGTTCTGAGATACACAAAAATCAAGAAACATGAAATCCATGCAGATGGAAACAAATGAAGCTCTCCCAGCAACACCCATAAGCCGAGCAATTTGAAACTTGCAGGAGTGAATCAGAAAGGACCCTGTCGACTGTGCTTTTTGGAAGCAAAATAATGGACTGTAACATAGTCTATCTCAAAACTTTCATAATGACCCACATAAAACCAGAATTTTTTTTTTTTATTAAATTATAGCTGTGTACATTAATGCAACCATGGGGCACCATACACTGATAAAACTAGAATTTAATCAAGTTTCTCACTGGGCAATGTTCCTGCACATTTTCCTGGACTTGGATTTATCCTTCTTAGCTAGGTTACAGCCTGAGAGTTAACAAAGCACAGTTTCCTACCCTGCCCAAGTCCTCTTAATGCTTTTGTGTTTTTCATTTGAGCCCATATTTCATCTGAAAATGTCAAAACACCACCCACACATGGCCGGAGCCCAGAGGAGAAGATACAGTCACTTTATGAGACCTGCCAAATGGGGTTCAGTGCTTATCTGATCATGAATCATGAGAGCTTTTAGGACAGATGGTGTAATCATATCCAAAAATAATGCCCTTTCAAGAGCGATGCTAATTGGATCACATGGCATAAGAGATTCACATCTGTCACATGGCAAAGACGGAGTTTCCTTAAACTAGTTTGCTTCCATTTCCAGGAGTGGTGAGGGCTTACTTCAGTGTGTTCAGTAAACACATGCGGGGTGCTGATTACACCAATTTATTTTTTCATTCATCCTGCACATATGTCCTCAGTTCCTTCCATACGCCAGACACTGTTCTCTCAGCTTTCATTCCTATGAAGTTTCCCTTCTAATTGGGGGAAGGTGAGTGATAAATAAGTAGACCAATAAATTAAGTGTCATGGATGCAGATAATGATAAACACAATGAAGGCAACCAACAGGGTCATGGTGAGTGTGTGTGGGTGTGTGTGCTCTGTGCCTGTGTGGGGGAGGTGGTGGAGTGACATTTCTGCTGTCTCTGAGGGCTGAGCTGGAGATGGCCATGTGAAGATCTGGGGCAAAGGGTTCCTGGAAGAGAGAACAGCAAAGGCAAAAGCCCTGAGCTCAAAGTGACCTCGATTTATATAAAGGTCAAGAAGTTCAGCGTGACTGTTACCTAGTGCAGTGATTTTCAACCTGTTGGCCATAAGAGGATCTTAGGTATGCTGGAAAAAAGATTATTAATTAAATTTTTTTCAAAAGAAGTTCAAAGCACAGTAAGTATATTCTTTTTTTACTCTTTTTTTTTTGATCAATGTAGTTTCAGTGTGCTGTGAAAGTTTAACTGTAGGTTCAAGTGAGCTGTGAGATTAAAAAAAGTCAAAAAACACTGTTCTAGTGGATCAGAATGAGGTTGGAGAAAACAGGAGCCATGGTAAAGAGATTGAATTTTATTTTAATAAAAACCCAGTGGCAGTGAAGGCTACCTATAGTAACTCATTTAATCTTCCTAAGAGTGGTATGAGATGGGTAGAACTGTCAACTTAATCTTAAAGACCAGAAATCTATCGGGTGCAGTGGCTCACACCTATAATCCCAGGATTTTGGGAGGCTGAGGTGGGTGGATTGCTTGAGCTCAGGAGTTCGAAACTTGTCTGAGCAAGAGTGAGACCCCATCTCCACAAAAAATAAAAAAAAACCCAGCCAGGCTGGGGCACACCTATAGTCCCAGTTGCTTGGGAGGCTGAAACAGGGAATTGGAACTGATCTCAAGGCTCTGGAGCTGTGCTCTTAGTCAGCAGGCATCTGCCAGAACCCACTGGGTGGTTTCAAGCTGGGTGACATGGCCTGTCTTGCATTTTTCCAAAGCTGGGATAGGTGGTGAAGGAATAAGAGAAGCAGCAGTGAGAATAACCAGGAGCCACAGCCATCATCCAGGTGAGAGCTGGCCTGGGCAGGGCGCTGGCCCTGCATAAGAAGAGATGTGGAGGGATTTGGAGTGTCTTCAGATGGATTAGGGGTGTCTGGTGAGAGCAGAGAGGTGTTGGAGGATGCAGGTGGAAAGGAGGAAGTTTGATCTCTACAAAGCTATGGTTGAACAGGAATGCATATTTACTCATTATTCTGAGGGACTCATTCGCTGGTGTCCTAGTCACTCATACGGCCATGGGAATGGCTTTCTGCCCCACACGAAGGGCTGCATCTTCCCCCCAGGATGTTTTGGTGTGGAAATACTCCCTGTTAATTTTCCTTCTCTTCTGCTTCCAGGATTCTGGATCTCCAAGTACCTAGGACAGGTGGATTTTATCTTCGCTTCCTTCCAACTCAGTCACCCATGGAAAGTGCCTGGGCTGCTTGTGAGTCTCTAGTGATGGGGCTGGATGGGTCTAGAAGCAGGAGGCTGGAGGGCTTCATTCTCCCAAAGTCCTGGATCACATGAGTAACCAGAACCTGTCAGGATTCTGCCGCCTCCAGCCCTCCTCGACCAGCTCCTTGCTTTCCCTGGAGTCCTCTCTCCTCTGCCATCTGCCTACTTCTCCTGTCCTCAGGTTTCAGTGCAGTACCTCAGCCCTCTGCAAAGCCCTCCCTGACTTTCTCCAGCCACCTGCCCCACTCCTCAGCTGACCTGCTCAAGAGGAGGGCATGTGAGTGATCATATGTGCTTATGTGTGCCCGTTTATGCATGTGCTTGTGTGGTCGTGTGTGTGGGTGACTGTGTTTGTGTGTGTCCGTTTATGTGCTTATGTGTATTTCATCCTGATATTTACAGCATCGCAGATACTCCAGCAGGGACTCCAAAGGGAGGCTTTAGCTTTTGAACAAGGACGCCAGGGAAGATTAGTATGGAGGAGACACAGAGCTGTCACCTTTGCTGTGCCAAGTAGGTAGAGGATGGGGGAAATCAGAGTAAAGACATTAACCCTGATGAATTTGGCTCTTCCTCAAGAGAAGATTCCTTGGCACACTGGCAAATCAAGTTGTGGAGGTCCTTGCTTCCATAGTAGCTCAGGGTGAACTGGCTTTTCTGGTTGAAATGTTCAATCATTTTTCCTCTATTATCTTTCTTCCCCCAAGCAAATTCGCCTTCATACAGTAATTACCATATTCAGATTCTTCCAAAATGTCAGTGGGTTTGATCGCTGCTGTAGATGTGTCCGTGGCGGTGAGCTGGGCCAGCTGCGGAACTGTGGCAGCATTTACCTTCCATGAGGCAGAGCAGGCAGAACAGAGCAAAACAGGGAAAAATAGGTAATAGGATTGGGGGAAAGGAAATTGTGCATACTTGGAAAAAATAAAAAGCAATGAATCTGAAGGAAAGAACAAACAACAAACAAGGGATCCGTCCACTATGTTATTAACTGTATTATAAAATTCTGTGTTCCCAAATGCATTCCTTGTTTTAGCTTTCATTCATTCATTCATTTTGGTCTCTCTAGACTTTTTTGATGTGCAGACACATGTTGTAGGGAAAAGGACCACAGATCCAAAATTCAAAAATAAGACCTTGTTGTTCAGAAGAACTGCAATGCTGGGCAGGAGGGAGAGGGAATGTGCCCAGCAGCCAGCTGAGAGGACCAGACTAATGCCATTTTGAGAGTTCAGCCATTTTGCATTTTGTCAGCCATTTTGTTCAAAACTGATGAGTCACCGTGAGTCGCCAGTTTTCCGCCTTGAGTCATCGGCCTCCAATCAGAAACTGCCTTCTGGAGTGGACCATATGGCAGGACCAGTGGTAGCCAATCCAGAAACAGTCCCTTTGTTTAAAATGTATACGCCCACTTTGCTGTGCTACACTATACAATAACCCTGTGACAGAGCTTGGGGCTCCTGGCTTGGATTCGTTGTGGCGGAGACCCTCGGAGCCCAAGCTCGAGCTTGCAATAAAATGGCTCTTTTGCTTTTGCATCGGAATCAGCTCCCTGGTGGTCTTTGGGGACTTCGTGATCTGGGCATAACACAGCGACCTTGCATTTTAAAGGACCAAGCCTTCTTTTAAGCCTCAGTAAACCCCAAGGCCCCTTCTATGATCCATGTGCCTTGTTATCCAACAGGGAAGAGGAGCCCCATGCCCCTCAGGTAGGGAGGATAGGACATGAAAATATTCCTCGAAGGAGAAGGTGGAGGACTTTGGTGTTATAGGATAAACTTCAGAAAGTCTAGATGGTAGGGGTGCTGATAGCAGGTATTTGAAAGAGGTCACCATATTTGTTTTGCAAAATATTTAAGATCACAACAGCTTACAATGTAAGCTGTAAGGGAGTAAAAAGAGGAATGTCTATAAACTCCTTTATAGACTTTAAAGGAGTTGCATGTGTGTATACATATATATTTATAGTCAGAAATGCAAGATTATGACATTCATCATCTGTTTGTTGATTTTTTTAAAGATTTTTTTTTTAGAATAAGATTTTTTTTTTTAGAATAAGTGACATGAGGCCTGAAGTTACAGAGGGGCTGATTTCCTGGATACATGATCCAGGTCCCATGGAAATGTGCAGGATAACTTGAAAGTGGGCTCTGTCCTCCAAGTGTTCCTAATCTGGTGTGGTAGACAGATGAGCAAACTGATAAATTACAGGACGGGCAGAAGGTGTGATAGTAGTGATATAAATCAACTGTGATGAGAGTGCACAGCAGAGAATAATTTACTTTGGCTGAAGGTATCAGGGTGTTTGCACAGAGGAGGTGACATCTGAGCTGTGTTTTTATGGATTAGCAGGTATTTTTCAGGCACAATGGGAAGGATTGCTGAGCAGGAAAGGGCCCCACAGTGGAATCAACAGTGCGTGGAAGGACAGCGCACCATGACTAACCAGGGCTGGCATGCTGGAAGACCTGTGAGAAACTCGGGGATGCTTTCCAGTGGGGTCTAGGGAAGAGCAGCAGGAGATGATGTGGACGAAGAGGAGAGAACCTTGGAAGCCACGTTGGAGTGTTTTGATTTACTTCTACAGGCATCTAGCTAAATTGAAGATCTATATGGCTTCCCACCCACATCCCAGTAAATAACTGCCTCTCAGTTACTTGTCTAAATAACTGTGGGATTTACTGGCTCAAGTTGTAGCCTTATGTATTCGTTTGCTAAGGCTCCAGAACAAAGCACCATAACCTTGCTGGCTTTCTTACTGTTCCCCAGTTCTGGAAACCAGAAGTTTGAGATCAAGGCATCAGCAGGATGGCTTCCAACTAGGGTGTGTGAGAGGGAATCTTGGCCTCTCTTTCCTTCTGAGGTTGTTTTTGGCAGGCTCTGACATTCTTTGGCCTTAGAAGCATCACCCCGACTTCTGTCTTCATCTTCACGTGGTGTTCTGTGCCTGTCTGTGTTCAAATTTCCCTTTTTATAAGGAGACCAGCCACTTGGGTATAGTCACTCTACTCCAGTGCGACCTCATCTTATCACCACTAACCTCTGCACTAGCCCTATTTTCAAAGAAGGTCACATTCAGAGGTACCGGGAGTTAAGACTTTGCACATGAACTTTTGAGGACACACGTTGACACATTTGTAGCATAAAGGGCCCAGGGGAGGAGAGAGAAGAAAGAAGACAAAGGGGATAAAGTTGAGTTTTACTGGTGTTTGAGCACCCAGCTGGCCACACGGAATTTTCACAAACATTCTTCTAATATAAAAAGGTCTGTTCTGTTTAAGCCTCTACTCCAGTCAGGCCCCAGCTCCATATTGCTTTGGAAGTCCACTCAGTTGCTTTTCCCTCTACTAGTAAATTGTTGTCTGGGAAGAACTAAGGATATCATAGAGTTGCTTCCAGATCTTTTGTGAAAAAGACAGAGTGTTTTCTCTGTGATTCCAGGGTGTCCCAAAGGTGGAATGTTTAGTTAGACAATACTGTGCTATTTGTCCCTGCTCTGTTGTCCAGTTTGTCCTGTGGGTGTGGGCTTCCTACCACAGTGGGAAAGGCACACACGAGGTTCTAAGTTAGACAAGCTGGCAGGGAAGAACAAAGAGATGCATCCAATCAGGGAGCAGCGGAGTTTATGTCTCTTGAAACTTATGTTACTTCCAGGGAAGAAATTAAAAAATGATCTTCCAAGCATTTCAATTCTCTAAGCCCCCTCATTGTGGAAATTTCATTCTGAAGACCCGTACCCCCTCACTGCCAGAAGGACAGAGAAGTACAATGGGAGGCAGGAATACTGAGCACCAGTACAGCCTATTGCCTGGAACTGAAACCAGCCCCTGTCTCAGTAAATTCATCTGCAAGATCCCAGAATCTAAGCATAGAATTCAGAGCCCACATTCCTAGCTTCCCTTGCAGCTAGGTTGCAGTCATGCAGGATTTCAGTGCTAATGTGAAAAACATGAGGAAAATAGGACTGGCTGTTGGTGGTTGACGTGGCATGTAGATTTCAGACACTGCAGGAATAATTTCTCAGGAGCAGCAGGGTCACATTCCTGGCTCATTCCTTGGGTGTGCAGGACGTGGGGGGTGAGGTGGTGAGGTCATGTTCTGGTGTTTCATTGAACTCAGTGCTCAGCAGCAGTTGTGGAAGCTGTTTTGACATTGAGCCAGACCTGTAGCTTCTATTTTGAATGTTGCTCCTGGACACTTAGCTTCTAGTCTGTTTCCCTATCCCTCCGTGACCTAACTGATATCCTTTGATAATTCCTTTGTCTGCTTAGTGTAGCTAAAGTGGACTCTGTGTTTTTAACTAAAAGCTATGACTGGTACTCTGTGTTTAAAATTATTTGTGATAGTGGGCTGGGTGTGATGGCTCATACCTATAATACTAGCATTCTGGGAAGCTAAGACGAGTGGATTACTTGAACTCAGGAGTTTGAGACCAGCCTGAGCAAGTGAGACCCTGTTTCTACTAAAAATAGAAAAATTAGCCAGGTGTTGTGGTGGGTGGCTGTAGTGGCAGCTACTTGGGAGGCTGAGGCAAGAGTTTGAGGTTGCTGTGGGCTATGATGCCAGGGCAACAGAATGAGACTATGTCTCAAAAGAAAAAAGATTTATAATAAAAATATGGACCAAACAACAGGAAAGAAGAAAGGAAGGAAGGAAGGAAGGAAAGAAGGAAGGAAGGAAGAAAGGAAGGAAGGAAGTAAGGAAGGAAGGGAGGGAGGGGCTGACCAGTGGATTGGAATCTGGAGGCTCTGGTTTTAGAGGTGGGTGGTAATGTTGGCAAGTTGTTGCCAACTCTTGATCTCCAGAGAATTTACAGTATTATGAGCAGGTTTTAAAGGTCCCTCTGTTTTAAATATCCTTTGAAGTGATATAATAGTTCAACGTCTATGTGACATTTACTTCTTTGAGTTTTTATTTTTTACCATCAAATGAGTGGAATAAGATTTAAATGGGGCCATACTCACTGATTTAGATCAATTGAATAAAACAACGGTGTGCTTCCTTCTTGCTCTAGGACACTGGTGGCAACCTCCTACTTTCCCCACCGCAAGGATGAGGCTCTCAGGTGTGAGAGGGTGAACAGGGCTGTAGCAGGTGGCTTTCTGGGCTTCCCCCACCTGAAGTGGGGGTCTTCTCCTTGGCTGGTGAGTTTTGTACTGTGAAGTGCTGCATTCCTATCTTTCATTGTGTGATAAAAGTCCCTGAGATGAAAATAGAAAGGAGCCATTTATCAAAACTGGTGGTGTCCTTAAATCAGCGAACTGTGCACTCACACATTAGTTCCTACAAAGTACTGAAATGGCAGTAACCAGTGATTGTCTTTCTGCCAGCCCAGGGAACTCAGCCCCAACAAGGTGGAAATGCAACTTAATAAGTTTACCTAAAAAGCCCACACAGTCCAGGCCCCCTTGGGGGAAGGAATTTGTGCATTATGGTTCGGTTCCCTTCTGTATGGGTCAAGGAGCTGTCTTCCTGGCTGTAGATTCAACACACTTGTCTTAAGAAAGGGGGTGGCCATAGAAGCTGGAGCCTTGTTTACCACAAGAAACTTTCTCTCATTTCCAGTTTCTTCTCTCAACCAGAAAGGAAGGCGGTGGTACAGCTAGTGCTGGGATTCCAGCTGTGATGGTGAATTTAGTGTCAACTTGGCTGATAGAGCCCTGTGGTAGAGTCGAACACTAGTCCAGATGTGGTGGTGAGGGTATGTCTTCCTATTTGATTGACATTTGAATAAAGCCAGTTACCCCCTATAATGTGGGTGGGCCTCATCCTATCAGTTGAACGCCTGAAGCGTAAAGACTGAAGAGTCCCTAAGAATAAGGAATTCTCAAGATAGTATCATTAGAAAAATTGCCTGATGTACATAAGGCTCAACAAAGTTCTGCTGAATTTAAATTACAAAACAAACCCCTCTCGTACCAATGTCATGTTCACCAAGCGACATTTTGATAATTTGGCTTTCCTGGCAGCAGCTGCTGAGGGAATGAGCGTGTGCTCTTTCAGACCAATGTGCATGTCTGGGCCACATGATGGGGCATTTATTTCCAGCTGTAAATTAATAAATAGGAGTTCTGGCTTACACACACACACGGTTGGTTAAATAAATGGCTTGCCTATGGTCATAGCTCAATTATCCAGATACAGATGATCCTCCCAGCCTATTATTTGCAGACTGGTTTTATTTATTATCTTAAGCCTACTCTCCTTGTTGGCTCTTCCAAGTCCCTCTTTGCCTCCTCTGTGTGGATAATAGAAAGCCAGCAGAAAGGGCACCCCATCCGAAAGGGGATTCTGTAAAGTGGTGGTACTGCGTCACTAGTGTTGCTGATGATTTTGGCTGCATGCATACCTAAGGTAAAAGCCACCAAATGTTGATGTGTTGGATGTCCATGCCATTCCTTCCTTGCCTAGACTCACAGAGCAAAATCCAGCTTAGGACTATGCTGTGTGAACTCCATCAGGAAGATAGGGCCCCTCGCTGCTCAGGTGGAAGGAGAGTGATGGGGAGGGACTCAGGCTGGCTTATAAGTAGGCACTGATCTTCCTTTTAGATTTGAGACAGACCATCCCATGTGTTTCATTCTCTCAGATAGTCTGAATTAAAAAAACAAACTGTTTTTCCTCTTTACTGTGGAAGAGATGCATAGGTCAAGTTATGTGGAAGCCACCTTCCAGGAAGCCCTACAGGTTCAGCAATCTGGAAGCTCCCTGAATCCAGCCCTTTTGGCTTTTTATGAAGGCTTCTTTACAAAGGCACGAATGATGACATGATTAGCGCTTGGAGATCAACCCAACCTTCAGTGCCTCTCCCTTCTTGCCTGAAAGATCCAACCCTCCAATCACATGGTTGGTTTCTTTGACAACCAGCCCCCATTCTGAGGATGTCCAAGAGTTCACCCAGAGTCACCTCAAAAGAACAAAAGTTGCTCCCATTATCCTGGAAATTCCAAGGGATTTAGGAGCTCTGTGTCAGATGTTCCTATCACTCAGGAAATTACAAAGCACTTAGGAGCTCTGTGTCTGGAACCATAGTTAAAGACTAAATATTAGAATAAAATATTTTCCTGGCTCCCCTATCTATAAGAGTTTTAGGAGCTCTTTGTCAGGGACCAGGAGGATGTGAGATCTCTGTCTCTCTCTCTCTCCCCCACAATATCATGGGTAGCTCTGGCTGCTGCCATATGCCTTCTAGCCCAGTTGCACTGAGCAGGGCCCTTGAGTGGGCTTTCTCCAGTAGCTGGAGGAGGCCACTAGCACTTGGGCACAGAACTTTTCCATGAAAGAGCTATGAAGTCAGTGTGGTACAGTAGGACCCCCAATTAGAGATTAGCTGGCTGGCTCCGGCCCCCTCTGCCACCGCCTTGCCTTGCCTAGAAGGAGGACAATCCCCACCTCTTGTCAGTTTCACTCAATGCTTGACTACCATGTGCTGCAGACTAGGGATGAGTTTTAGGGATGGGGCACCTGTTGGAGGAGAGTAAGACAAGACATGCTCATATAGGCCTGTGTTTGGTCTCTAAACCTGCCTTCCTCAAAGCTGCACTCATTCATCAGCCTCTTTCCTCCTGCCTTGGATTCTGTAGAAAGTTGGAGTTTGATGCCTGGCTCCTGCAAGTCACTTTGGAATGCTAGTGTGGGGAGCTTTCCCTGCCCCATGGGCTGGGTCCTGCTGTCTTGTTCCACCAGCCCCTCTGCTCACTCACAGCCTAGCATACCCCACCTCCTTGTCCATGTGGCTGTCACCCTGAGGAGTTAACCAGTCTCATGTTGGTGCTGGGGACAAGGAAGGAAGAACAGGGCTGGGGTGGCCAGCTGTGGTGGCTTGCTTGAGGCTCCTCAAAGGCACAGCTGCACTGGAAACTGAGAAGTGCTCTGCTCTGAATGATGGGCTTTGTGGTTTGATTTGGGGAGGTGGTGCTGAGGAATCAAGGTCTGGCACAACCAGGGCAGGGTTTGTGAGAAGCTGATCTGGGGAGCTCTGTGAGGATGCAGGTAGCCGATAGGAATCTGGGAGCAGAGGCAATGCCAAGCCTACAGGGCAGGGCATAGGGCTCTTCCAGGATGTGGGAGGGCGGTGCTCTGTGTCCCACGAAGGCTCTTGAACTTGCTGGTCTACCCAACCCACACCCTGCAGGGTCCAGCCAGGGGCCACCACATTCAGGAGGCCGTTTTTTTTTTTTGACTCTTCCAGTCATCTGCTATCTCCATGGAAGAGAAATAACCACAAAAAAATATCTGACCAGTGATTCTCAACTGGAGAGCTTCAATAAAACACAGATGCTGCCTGGGACACCTTCCAGATCCATTAAATGACAATCTTCTAGAGGGCCCAGGCATATGTATTTTTCAAAAAATTTTCTAAGTAATTCTGATATACTTCCCTAAAGGGAGTTCAGAACTACTGCATTTTACATTACTTTACAGATTATTAAGAAGCCTGCAGTTGGCTGACACCACTGTTGAAGACTGCAATTTACTGACACCACACCCCCAAGCACCACATAATTTAAATGTTTGCTTGATTCTTCTGTTATTTCATTCTCACCTGGGGGAGAGAAACAGGTTCCATCCCTTATTCACCGTATGATCACTCACAGTGCTCTCTTCTACACACAATGCAGGGGAAAGACTCAGAAAATACTTAATGAGTGGGCAAGGCTGGGGAATTGAAGGGCACAGTAAACACACAGACACTCAGACACTTGTGTACACAAGTGAGATGTGAACACTATAAGAAAATGAGAATGTGAAAATAAGAATTAAGAAAAGAAAATGAAAACCACGGATATTTGCTCCTTATCTTTGAAACTAAATTCTTGGCATGTATTTGTGTGTGTATGTGTGTGGTTGTATGGCAACCAGGATCCTGGTGTGCATACTTTTTTATAGCTATGTTTTAAAATTTAGCAGTAGATCTCAAGAAAACTATATTTTCTTAAAAATATTAACATAGTATTAAGTCCTAAGCACAGTTTTAATGAGAAAATCATTAGCAAAAATATCTCAAAGATAAGATATAGAGGTACAAAATTAGAAATTTTAGATTCTACCCCCATAGGTAATGCTTCTGCACATAAGACATACATTCTCAAAACATACTATAAAAAATACTTAGTTTGAACATGGAAATCATATGTAGTTTACTATTTTCATTTGCTATTTCTTGGTTCAATTCTTTGGTAATTCTCCTCTGGAAAACAAAATCCAAAAATCTTAGCTTGACATTCAAAATCCTCTGCAACCTGGACCAAATCAACGTTCTACTTTCATATCTTATTGGTTGAATACTTTCTACTCTAGTGATAGTGTTCTACTCATTTTTTTCCGTAGGTGAGCATGATGGCTTCTACTTTTTATTCAGAATACTTTCGCTGTCTGAATGCCTTCCTTTCTCTCTGCAACTACACACGCTGTAGTAAGCATTATCCATGTTGACAAATGGGATGATGTTGCAGTTGTACGTTACTGTATAAGAAACCATTCCAAAACTTGGTAGCTTAAGAGAACAATTTGTTATTCTCATGGTTCTTTGGATGTGTGATTCAGACTGGGCTCTGCTAGATGGTTCTTCTCTTGGGCTCATCTGTAGAATTGTCAGATATAGAAAATGAAAACACAGAACACCCAGTTAAATTTGAATTTCAAATAGAAAATAAATAGGTTTTTGGCATAAGTGTGCCCATGCAATATTTGGGACATACTTAATGTAAAAAATTGCTTATTCTCTGGAATGCTAAATTAACTAGCTGTCTTGTGTTTTAGTTTGTAAACTTACCCACCTGGGGTCATTCTTCATCTGGAGGGCCTTGGTTCCCCTGTGTGTGGCCCCTTGTCCTCCAGTAAGTAAGATGGGACTTCTTTATTTGGTGGGCTCAAGGTAGTATTCCAAAAAGACAAAGGTTGAACCTTTAGGCCTTTTAAGACCTAGCCTTGGATGTCAGATAACATCACTACCTTCTCATTCTCTTGGTAAAGTAAGAGTCACAGGGCCAGCTCACATTTCATGGACAGGAAATGGGCCCTAACTTTTGATGGGAGGAGCAGCAAAGTGCCATGGCAAAAGGCTATGCAGCTGGGGATGAGAAGAATTGCTGTGGCCCTTTCTGCAATCAGGGAGTCAATATTCTTCCTTATCACTTTAAAATTGCCTTGTATTCTACTATACCATAACTTTTGTATCCATTATTAATATTTGAAATATTTAGGTGATTTATTTTTGTGTGTGAAGCTTATAAAAAATTCATTACAAAAATAAAAAGAAATTTTTGTGTATTTTTTTCACTTTTGAATTAGAAATCACTGCCTTGGCTCAGAACCTGGCTTTATCATTTACTGTGTGTTCAGGGGAAAAATTACTTAACATCTTCATGCCTCAGTTTCCTCATCTGCAAAATGGAGACAAATATGTGACTCAACTCATGGGGTAACTGCAAAGGTCAAATAGATACTGAACAGATACTGCTCAATAACTGTTGATCATTATTAAGGTAAATTTCTAAAAGTAAAATTACTAGGTCCAGGAGTGTCCAGATAGATTTAGAACAATTTGCATACATTAATTCAAAGCACCATATTTTTAAGTAATAAGCTAAATTAAAGACCAAGAATAGGCCGGGCATGGTGGCTCACACCTGTAATTCTAGCACTCTCCAAAGGACCGTATTTTTAATTAAGAAAAACAAGTATGAGTTCTAAAGCCTAGGGGTTAAGAATGAACACTTTAGATCAGGAGTCAGACAACTATTGCCCATGGGCTGTTTTTGTTAATAAGGCTTTGTTGGAACACAGCTATGCGTATCAGTCTATGTGTTCACATCACTGCTTTTGTACTATAACAGCAAAGTAGAGTAGTTGTGGCAGTGATCAAGTGGCCCACAAAACTAGAAATATTTACTATCTGATCCTTTATAGAAAGTTTGCCAAACTCTGGTTGAGAGTAAGAAAGGCCTAGGCTCAAATCCACAGTCTGCCCAGTATCTTCTGTGTGGTGACTTAAGTGCATGGTAAAGGATAGATGCTTAATAGCATTCCCATTACTCTCTTGCTACTATCCTGGTGGACACTGAGCAAGAAGGCCAGCAAAATGGTTTTATCTATACCCAGTGGAAGGGCTCTGCAAAGTAGCAACTGCTTAAATATAAGGCACTATATGTGCTTGTATGTGTGTGTTTATCTATGTGTGTGTGCGTGCATAGTGCAATAGTGTATGTGTGTGTGTGTCTGCACGTGTAGCCAGAGGAATGACTGGCGGAGTGGTCATTTTCCCCTAGCAGTTTCCAAAGTTTTTTACCCTTTTAATAGGTACCGTTGACATGACTATTCTGAGACAACAATGAAAGGCCCAGAGGAAGCAGTGTGAAAGCCATTTCAGGCGGGAGCCTCCTCACCCAATAGTGATGGCACCAGCCCTCCTAGCAGAGGGCCTCTTGCTTCCTGCACTTCTGATGCTGGACTGTGGCTTCCCTCTGCATTCCTTGCATTTCCTGAGTGAAATCTCATTTCTCTCCCTTATTCTGCCGACCACAGTTCCAACACATGCTCTCTGCTGTTGGATTGCGATAGGGGTACTTGTTAGGTTCTGGGCACTGTGTAGTAAGCTGGACATTGGCAAGCTTGAACACCCGATGTATGCTTCACTTTCATTCTTGCACCAACATTGTGAAATAGGTCTTGTTAGTTTCACCTTATAGGGTTTGAAGCTGAAACTCAAAGGTCAAATAAATTTCTCAAAGCCACACAGCCACCTAAGGACTGAATCTGGGATTCTATCTGTGTGACTCCAAAAACTTGCTCTTTCTACTGCACTAAACAATCAGGGGTCTAGCAGAAAAGATGCCATTGTGCAAACATTGTAATCAGTCAGGATGAGTTATGTATCACATAGGAGGTACGTAAACACTAGAAGGATTCAAAAGAAGAAAGAAAAATCTTATAAAAGCGGTTGCATTTGAACTTGATTTTCATTCCATATGACCAAGAGGAAAAAAATATGTTTTTTCTTTAGACCTGAAGTTTTAGGGAAAACTGGGAGTGCGGGGGAAAGGACATCAAACCAGAACTTGTTGGATCAAAATTTGGGATGTGAATGATAATCTTAACTGAAGAAATGAAGTTTACTTTGGGCAATGGAAGAGGCAGGCCAAGTGCAGGTTTTGCTGCAGACCATCTCTCCGAAGGGTCCCCGATGTTTCTGTTTTAAGTGGGGACCGTCACGGGCCCAAAACAATGTTTAAGGCAATTGCATCATCACTTCAGTCAGGTTCCTTCCATGGCACTTCCAGTTACCTGGTCTCTGCAGCACTTACTGATGGTGGAGCCATTAGCACGTACCTAGTACAAGCTTGTGGGGGAAATATTATTATTCTGCGCTACTCTTCAGAGAGGTCTTAAGAAATCAGGAAGTAAAAAACCAACAGAGCTAGTAGGTGCTAACAATTTGTCTGTGGACAGCAGTTCTCAACCTCCACACCTGTTAACTGAGGTCTCTGGGAGTCTCTTCTCTGGCATGAAGGAGAGTTAATGGTATTATCCTCTCTGAAGCATCCTGAGGCCATGAGCCACATGTCCCTGGGCACTGTCGAGCTTCTCAAGAAGCTTTTCCTAAGAAAAGAAAGGCCTGTTGAATTAACCGTGAACACAGTCTGAACGTCTCTATCATGAATCGCTGAGCTTGCTGCTGCGAGAAATTTAAGCATTTCATTTTCAAAATAAGATTCGCTGCGTGGATGTTCAAGCTAGAGCTAGATGAGATTAAAGACCATTCAGCTGAGCCCCAGATAGTCTGATTTAATTGGTCTGGGAAGAAACACAGTAATGGTGTTTTTAAAATGCTCCCTGGTGAATCCCACATGCTGCCAGGGCTAAGAACTACTTGGATGTAATCCAGTTTGAATTCTCTTGATTTATAGATGAGGAAACTGAGGTCCAGGGAAAGGGTACAGGTTGGACGCCTTCTACCATGAAATGAAATGTGCAAAATCTGCTTGGCTACCTTTTAAAAATAATTGTGTTTCTTGCTCTTCCCTTCTGCATGTGTATGGGACATAAATGGGTTTGAACTTGGACCTGTGGTTAGGACCAAACACCAAACACCTGTCCTCAACTGACTCCTTCCTTCCTGGATCCTCTGTGACTACGCACCTACCTCCTGTTCACTTTTTTGTTTCCCAAGTGACTTGGGTTCAATTTTTGTTTTAATTGATAAAATGTCCCTTCTGGAATGTCCTGTCTGTTTTTCCTGCTCTTTCTTCTAGAAGCAAATGGGAGAGATTTATGGCTCCTTATAAAACCCCAGCCTTGTTTAGAAATTGCTTGTGATTGATTAAGTAATAAAAATGCTTTTAAGACAGGAAGGTAAATCTCCCTGCTAATTGCTCTGTGCTTTACATTAGAACCTTGTTACACTGCCTGATGGTCTCTGGGGCTGGACAACTTTGTAATTTTCATCACCTCAAAAAGTCACATTGGAATCATTGTCTGAAGCCTTCTTCCAGGACTGAGACTGTTAAAAAATACAGACAGATAATTAATGGGCCAATAAACACAACTAGCAAAGCATTTGAAACAAGAGAGCAAATCCCATCTTTCCCTGGAATGTGAGTTCCAGCGCTTATCTGGGCGTGCAGACGGGAGCTAAGCCCTAGTGCAAGGGTGGTCCAGATGGGATATGGATTGGGTTTCTCAGCTTCCACCCATCGCTTTCCCCTTTCTAGCACAATAATCTTGATATCCTAAAGGACAGAAAAGATCATGAATCAGATTAGCTGGTCTGGAGCCAGAAGGGGGTGGAACTTGCATCGTAGTAGGGCAGACACATTTCTAGGAGTGTGTGATGTTTGGTCCTCACAGCCTGGATTAGATGGCTGACCTGATATCTGGGCACTGGAAGAATACAATGATGTTGTCATCACCAAATTAATTCTTAATCTCCATCAACAGAATAAGCATGCTTTTTTTACAGCCCTCTGACATTTTCAAATCTGCAATTTTGAATCAGTTTTTAATCAGTCTAGGAGGCCAGGGCAATATCCTCTAGGAGAAAGCCAGAAATAGGCCCCAAGGGAAGGATTTCTGGTGTTAGGGAAGAGCTACCCAAGGGATGCTTTGTTCAAGAAGAAACTTCTTGTTTCACCTAGAGCCACAATCATCTAACCCTTCCCCCTTCATGGCCCTTTAGTAGTGACAGCATTTGAGGCATATTTGCCTTGGGGGAGATCTGATTTTCCAGAATATTCTGCCTGGCTTAAATGTTAGTGATAGCAAGTTACAGAAAAGAATAACAAAAGGAGAAGCTTGTAATTGGTTCTCAGATAAACTCAGGAAATACTTGAGTGGTCTAATATTACGTAGCTTTAGGCCAGGTGCAGTGGCTTGCACTTGTAATCCCAGCACTTTGGGAGGCCCATGTCGGGGGATCACTTGAGCCCAGGAGTTCAAGACCAGCCTGGGTGATATAGCAAGACTCCATCTCTACAAAAAATTAGCTTAGTGCAGGGGTGTGCACCTGTAATCCAAGCTACTTAGGAGATTAAGGCAAGAGGATCCTTTGAGCCTAGAAGTTCAAGGCAACAGGCTACAGTGAGTTATGATTGTGTCACTTCATTCCACTCCAACTTTGGTGACAGAATAAGACCCTGTCTCAAAACAAACAAATTGTATGCTTTATGGGCATTTTCCTGGGGGTGGACAAATAAGTTATGTGCTTTACAGGCATTTTCCTGGGGGTGGTACACTTCCTTCATCAAAGTTTTAAGGGACTCACAATCAAAAGATGATTTTTAAAAAATTTTCTAAGTTGCACTAAAACTGTTAGAAAGGTTGCAGGAGAGCTAATTCTGAGTGACAGGGTCAGGGAGGGCTTCATGGAAGTAATGATTTTTGGACCTGGCCTTGAAGAGAGACGGAGTTCTCCAGGAGGAAGAGGAGGAGGAAGAGGAGGAGTCCAGACCAAGTTTAAGTCCATAAAAGTGTGGCATCCCTGGACCAGAGAGGAGGGAGGCTGGGGCAGAGGATGCTGAGCAGATGCCCCTGCTCAGCTGGGGCCCTGGGATTCAGGTCAAGGAGTGTGGGCTTTCACCTCAAGTCAAGTCTCCAGACACTAACTCCTTCCTATGTCCATTGCATTAGGAGTCTCTTTGGAACAAGATCACGACCAGCTCAGAGGGATTAGTGGGCCATCAGTTGAGTCCAGTCATCATCAGGGCAAAGCGACTTGATGGACAGTGAAAAGTGAAGGGTTGAGTATGATACAGAGGAAACCTCTACCTTAAATATGTGGCTTGGTTAGCTATTCTTACACTTTCTTAGGGCTTCCCCAGAACTTTCTGTCTCTCTGAGTCCCTGGGTTTTCTATACAAACTTCCATGGAAAGTCATTCCGCTCTCACTGGTTACTGTGGAATAATTTATTTCCCAGAGAAGGGCTTCAGGTTTTGACGTCCGCCAACTGAGAACTTTGAATTTGTGTAATAAGGAGAGTACACAGGACACAAGACAGGGCCAGACTCTGGATATGAAGATTTCATTCTGCTCTTGTCATAGCATCATTTAGCCATTCCAGTTCGCGATGCCTATGAGATACTCACTTTAAATTGCAGAGAAGAGCTATTCACGTGGGGGAGGTGACTGCACTCAATCCCAGGCTTCCCGGGCATCCCTCAATGTGGTAACAGGATAATGATGAGGATAATCTTCAAGAAAAGGTCCTGGGTTTATAAGTACTGTTGCTTAGGTCTTGCCATGAAGAAACTCAGCTAAGACTATGTCTTGGGGTGAGAGTGAGAGCCTTCCAGCCTAAGTGATAATGGCAAATATACAGTGAGCTCCTGGCCACTGTCCTGCAGTTTCTGCTCTGCTGAAGTCTTTTAGCTCAGAGCCTTTGGAGGCTTTTAGCTCTCTCCCAGTGGTGGGCCAAATTGTCCTACTATATTCTCCTGTGGAAGGTAGAAATTGAGGAAAACTAAAAAGACAGAAGGGCCCTGCCCTCTGGGGCCTGGCTTGTCCTTATTACCAAGTCCAACAGAGTGAGGAATTCTGGTGTAAGGAGTAGTTACCAGGAGTACATACCAGGAGCCAGAAGCTATGCTGAGTGGCTGGATTATTAGCTGGATGATCTCACAGAATCCTCCCAACAGTCTTATGAAAGAAGTAAGGTAAGTGTCTCCACTTGACTGAGGACAAAATTGAAGATCGGACAGGATGGGGGTTGACTTGTCCAAGGCTCCATAGTTAGTGAAGAGTGGACTCATGATCAAACCCAAGCCACCTGGTTTCAGAGGGGGCATTCTTAGCCACTATGCAGTTTACTGCTGCCACTGTCCACTGTTAGCTGGCTTCAGTCTCCCCTGTACATAGGGGCGGAGGGCGGGCAAAAGACTTCTAGGCCACTATAATTCCAGCTACAGAGTGGATATGAAGAGGTGGATATAGACTAGGTCTGAGTTGATGCAATGGACCCTGGAAACATATCATGTCCATGGATCAGAAACCAGGTAAGGTGCCAGGCCCCTCTGTTCAGGTAACTTGTGGCATAGAGACTGCCCAGCAGGTTATTTCCAGATATTGCTCTCTGGTGAAGAGGAAGCCTCCAATTGGAGACCTAGAGCTAGTGGGCTGGGCAGAGACAGGGAGTGGTTGATCCTCTGAAGGTGAACAATATTGTAGATTGCTAAGACAATGAAGCCTGGCTTAGTTGATGGTTTTTTGCATCTGGAGGTCAGCTATTTCATCTCTTTGACAATTTTTGTATATGTGTGTGTATGTGTGTGTGTGCGTATATACACATATGTATGTATACATATATTTTACATACACGCACACACATATACATACACTAGCAACAGCCACCGTTACCATAGCAAGAAACTTAAAGAGCTTTCATTTGTAGGTCTGCATGGGCTCCTCCTTCCTCCCCACCAGGTGTGGTCTGGCAGCTGAGGGAAGGCAGCCCATTGGGGTATAAACTCATGACAGAGCCTCCACAGCCCAACATACCCTCTGGAGCTTAACTTACACAAACCATCTTGGGGAGAGATCCAAGCATTCACCTTTTGGAGGTCCCCCAGGATCTCATGCCTCTTCCTTTGAGGTTATATCTTTTGGCATCCAATTGATTATAAGGATGTGAATACATTTCTTAAAAGTCTCCACTTGTAAGAGTTTAAAAGAAATGATACCATTCCTAAGGGAAAGGGAAATACATCAGAGATAGTTTTCTACTCCTCATACATAAAAATATGTAGAAGATTAGTCCCTGAAAGTCTATATGCAGGTTGAATAGTTGATAGTAAATATTTTTTAGCATTTCCTTTGGGAAATAGTGATCTATTGAAGGTGTTTAGGCAGGAACATAATTTGATTTGACTTGCGAACTTTTGTTCAACAAGGAAGAGTTATATTTAGTGTTCTCTGCTTGACTGTGATGCCCTGTGTAGGAAGAGTGGTGTCTTCTTTGCTTTTGCCTCCTAACATTGAGCAAACAAAAGCCTCACACTTACTTGCTATTCAGTACAACCTGAATAAATGAAGGAAAAGTGCCTGCAAATGCAGACAGGAATGGAGTTAGAATTGGAGGTTGGAAGTTGGAAGCAGGAAGCAGCTAGAATAAGGGAAAGAGGCCAGAGGAACTCAAACACTTGGGGGCCATGGGGAAGAGCTACAGAAACAGATACTAGAAAGAAGAAACCGGGAGGATGCAGGACTTGTGCAAGCAAGATAAACACTTCTATGGTCTTGAAAGGGTACCTGATGTAGGGCATCATTCTCCAGTGGAACTTTTTGCAAAGATGGAAATGTTCTCTATTTGCATTGTTCTGCAATGCCAATTTAGTGAATATGGCACTAAATTTTTAATTAAAAAATTTATAATTAAACTTAGTGACCTGTGGTTAGTGGCTACCATATTGGATGGTGCAGAATACCCTTTTCTCTAAATTACAAGGAAATGTACGGTGGGTCAGGAAAGAGATGGGGGAGAAATGGGTGGGAAGAGTATTTGATATGGCAGATGATAGTCTTGAACACAATCTGTAGTATTGTGTTCCACAGTGAGATCCCGGGTTTGGGTTGTTCACCTGGATACAGAGTTAGTGAAGAAATAAAACTCCAGTATCCAAAAGCCTATCTCTTATGTTCTTTACGTAAGTGCTAACTTGTAGCTGGGGTGATTTTTCATGGTCAAAAATGAAATCAAGTACCAGAAATGCTCTCTGCATCCTTGGCATTAACCCTGGACCAGGTGAAGATGCTATCCAGTTCCACAAAGAGGTGTGTGGATGAGGAGATCACTGGGGAAACATAATCAGAGCCGGCCAAATCTAGCTGGGGTTTTCCAGATCACTTACAGCAAATTAACCCAAATTTGCTTTGGCGAGGGGAGGCCTTTATTTTCCTGACATCATGTACTTGTAATAAAAATGCCCTTTTAAACAAAAATCAATAACAACTTAAAATACACAAGAAATGTTGCAACATTAATAAAACGTACTATGCACTAAATCTAGCTTTACTACGTAATGTGCACTATTTACGGCTTGCATTTCAGACCTGATCATGCTTCCACCGGCTGGTGAAACAGCCTAAAACAGCTGTCAGATGGTGTGAAATGAACATAGACACAAGGCAAATAAAACTTAAATGAACCTTAAATGTTCCCTCTCAGCAGAGAGACCAGATCTGGGTAACGAAGGATGGGTACACCGCCTGGAGCTGGATGTGAAATAGACCCTTTTCCTTCTCCTTCACTCCCTCATTTTCTCTCTCCTTCCCTCCTACCTTGAAGACATCTCCTGCTTTCTGTGAGCTAATAGTATCATAACGGAAATTAAACATTGACTATATATATTATATAGTTCTTCACTGGCTCCCTGATGCTTAAGGGTATGGGATTTCTGTGCTATTTCCTCCCTCTGAATTGCCCTGGCTCTCCTTCTCTACTTGGAAAATCCCTGTTTACCCTTCAGTAACCAAATCAGATGTCATCTTCTCTAGGAAGACTTCCTAGAGCCCCAGGACAGAGTCTGTGACTATGGTTTTTGTGCTTCCATGATATTTTTCCATTTCTCAATTACAGCGATCATCACACACATGGTGTGGTGAAATTCCTCGTCTGCCAGGGAGGCTGAGAAACTTAGTTTAGCTGTGTGCCCAGAGGAAGTAAGTTTAGTGCTCCCATAGCCAGTTTGGAGAGATAGTCAGGGCATCAAATTCATCTCCAAACACTCTCCTTCTTATTCATGATGCCTAAGCACATCAGCTTTCTTTTTTTATTTTTTGTTTATTATTATTATTATTTTTGAGACCAAGTCTTATATGTCACCCTCGGTAGTGTGTGTCACAGCTCACAGCAACCTCAAACTCTTGGGCTCAAGCAATTCTCTTGTCTCAGCCTTCTGAGTAGCTGGGACTACAGGTGCCTGCCACAATGCCTGGCTATTTTTAGAGACAGGGGTCCCGCTCTTGCTCAGGGTGGTCTCGAACCTGTGAACTCAGGCAGTCGTCCTGCCTCGGCCTCCCAGAGCCTTACGATTACAGGCAGGCGTGAGGCCAACGCCAGCTTTCTTGATTTTCTTTGTGTCAAGCAATTCCCTCTTGACCTTCCTCTCTTCCTGGAATCCTTCCCCCAGGTACCCTATGTATCTCAAGTAGCCTCCACCTTGTTTTCGTAGCCTCAACCCTACTTGCTACTTTCTAGCCCCCATCCTGCTTCATCTCCTTTGCATCACTTCATATTCACCATAAGTGTATTATCAGTGACCTCCACAAGCTCCATGAGGCACCGTCCTGTTTTGTACACCAACACTTAGAACGAACGTGTCTGACATAGTAGGTGCTCTATGCATATTTGTTAAGTTAATGGATCCCAGTTGGAGGTCACGTTTCAGATTCCTCCTAGCTTGTACCTTTTTGCAGTAAGTCAGTCAACGGCCATGCCTGGCTGCGTACCGACGTCCAACTCCTGGGGCCACACAGTTCAGGTTCTCTGGGTGAGAAACTCAGCAGTGTTGTTCTCTTTTGTATGGATTAATTCCCCCAAAGATCCTTTTATATGCTACTGGTTTATTATTACTATTGTTGTTATTACTTTATTTGAAAATATTAAGGGGGTACAAATATTTTTGTTACCTAGCTACCTCCTGTGATGCTTCAGTCAGGGATTTTGGTGCGTCTGTCACTGGAATAGTGTTCTAGTGTACCCAACAGTTCAATTTTTATCCCACCCTTCTGCCTTTCTTGGAATCCTACCTCCTTTATATTGCTTTGTGTAGACTCACAGTGTACCACCCACTTATGAGTGAAAAGGCATGTATTTGGTTTTCCATTCTGGAGATATTTCATTTAGGACAATGGTCTCCAGTTGCATTCAAATTGATGCAAACATTATTTTATTCCTTCTTATGTCTGAGTAGTACTCCCTGGTATAAACATATACACCACGTTTTCTTTATCCACTCATAAATTGGTGGGCACTTAAGTTGTTTCCACATCTTTGCAACCATGAATTGTGGTGTGATGCACCTTTGGGTAGGGGTGTCGTTTTGATAAAATGACTTCTTTTCCTTTGAATAGATACCCGGCCCTGGAATTGCTGGACTGAATTGTAGGTCTACATTTATTTCTTTGAAGACTCTCCATACTGTTGTCTACTGTGGTTGTATTAATTTGCAGTTCCACCAACAGTGCATAAGTAACTGTTCCTATTTCTCTGCATCCATGCCAGCATCTATTGCTTTTTGACTATTTAATAAAGGCCCTTCTGATAGGGGTAAGGTGGTATCTCACTGCAATTTCCATTTCCATTTCCCTGATGATTAATGATGTTTCTAGGCCATTTCTCTATCTTCTTCTGAAAAATTTCTGTTCACATATTTTGCTCACTCTTTGATGGGTTCTTTGTCTTTTTCCTACTGATTTGTTTTTCTTTGTAAATTCTGGATATTAGCTTTTTGTTGGGTACAGAGTTTGCAAATATTTTCTTTCCTTCTGTAGGTTGCCTATCTACTCTGTTGATTATTTCCTCTGTGCAGAAATTTTTAATGTAATTAAGTCCCATTTATTTATTTTGTTGCTATATCTTCCTTTGGGGTCTTAGTCATAAATTATTTGGCTAGGCCAATGTCCAGACTGCATTATTCCCTCCTTCTCAATGTTATGGAATAACTTATGTAGCAGAGGTACCAGTTCTTTTTGTAGGCCTGGTAGAATCCAGCTGTTCATCTGTCTGATCCGGAGCTTTTTAAAATTCATGTCATAATATATTTGTCTGGTATCCTTGTTGTGGTTTCTAACTTCCTCTTTGCTCCCATTCATCTTGCTTGCCATTCATATTCTGAATTTCTGACGTTTCGATATTTTCTTTTTGATTGGGATCCATTGCTGTGGATCTATAGTAATCCTTTGAGGTGTCACACTGGCTCATTTTTCCATGTTGCTAGAATTCTTTTGCTAATTTCTTCTCATTGGAAACTTCTTTCAGCTCAGAGCTGACAGGTTTGCCCCACACCTGTTCTTTTTTGCTGGGAACTCTCCCACTTAGTGAGCAGGAGGAGGAATTCCTGGATAGTACTTTTGTGTCCTACTCTCCTGAGGACTGACCAGGTGGGAGAGGGGCAGGTGCACCACAGCGCAGCCCTTTGCCTGTGTCATACCAATCCCCTGAGGTTTTCACAGTCCAAGCCAGTGCAGGAGGATATTTGTTCGGATTGGTGTGTTGGTTTCCAGGCCACTCTTGAAAGGTTCAGTGGGAGGCTACGCAAGTCTCTCCTGATGGAAGCAGGCGGTGTGATCTTGGTTAGTGCCTGACTGGGTCGTAGGACCTTGGTGAGCACCTGGACACAGAACAGGACTTGGTGGCAGGACCTGTCACAGTTGGTACTTTGGCAGGTGTCTGGGCATGTTGGGGGACTGCTGCCAGTGGCAAGTCTAGTTGTGGGAACTGGGGGGGGTGTGTGCCTGTGTGGGGTATGGAACCTTAGTGGTAGGGGGTCCTCTACAGGTTGCAGGACTGCAGCTGGCAGCCAGGAGGCTCCTTGGGCTGCAGTGGCTGGGCCACCCACAGCTGGCAGGGCTGGGAGCAGCATGTGGTGGCACACTGGGGAGTTGTGGTGGCTGTAGCTCTTCCTCTGCCTGGATCTGACTGTGGTAGATGCTGCTTTGCTAGTCAGGTGTCTGGGGCAGGTGCTGTTGAGATGAGAAGACGTGGGTTGCAGATGTGGAGGGCTGGTGGGCACCTGCTGTGCTAGGAGCCCTGGGAGGCAGCTAGTGCGGGGGGCAGTGGGGTGCACAGCACCTGGTCACAGTGCACGTGAGAGTGCCCCATCCCCACTCCCTCTCTGACTGGGCAGGTATAATGGGGAGGCAGCTGCAGTGGAGCTGACCCCTCTGCAGACCAGGCATTCTGGTGCTGAAAGCACAGATTGCGTCTGCTGCAGTGACCTGGGACCAGGAGTTGGTGAGACCCCACCATACCCACTTTTTAGTGCAATGCTGCTGCAGTCTCTAGCAGCTGCCTGCTCAGTTTGGAGACCTGCTCTAGTGGGGGAGCCCCTCACTAGTGGGGGAGCCCCTCACTCCAATCCTCACAGCTTGGATTTCAGTGTCTGCTGGGGAAGGGGGGGAGTGCACAACACTGGAGATTCCCCCAACCCTTCCCTGTGTATGGACGCTTCCCCCAGGTACCCTCTGATCTTGCTGAGTGATCACTGTGCCTATCTCTGTCTGGCATTGAGTGTCTCCATTCGCTTCTCTGATGATTCACAATACTCTCTCCAAGGCTGTCCATCCACAGATGAACCTCTGCCCTCAACCTTCGATCCTCTCCTTGAGAGTGGCAAGTGCAGACTGCTTCTAGTCTGCTCAGCTTGGCCCCTGGCATTTCATCTCCCATTGGTTTTATAGAATAGCTGGTATGGGAAGGGGAATAAAACAGTGGAGATGTCTAAGGATCAGCCCCACACTACACACAAACTAAAGACATAGCAAGTTATGTACAAATTACGTTAATAAGCTCTGGCCCTGAATGGTCAAATTGAATCTTTGAGGCACTGTTTATTAGTTTATATGACCTTGGGAAATTACTTAATTTCCATGGGTTCAATTTTCTGCAGAATGAGCACTTACTAAGACAGATGAGATCTGATATTTACAGCAGTAGGTCAATGCCTGACATACACTAGTGCTCAATATATTCCCCTCTTCCACTTTCCCTTCTCAGCCCTCCCTTTTTCTTCCACTTTATCTTTCTTTAGTTTTCTATTCTCTCTTTCCCTTCTTTCTCATTTGCTGAGAGCAGGGTCTTGCATACATATCTAATAATTTCTTCTGTTTGCTTCTCTGCCCCCGTCTGTCAGGACTCACAGACCCTTTCCCACCTTATCCCTCGTTGATTTCTCTTGTTTGTTAAACTTCCAGCTTAGACTAACTTTCTTGAAGACATGTGAAAACACATTTCCAGCACATGCAGTTAATAGGTTAATCGGTTTCAGGGGACCCAACTTGGCCCATATTTAGAATGTAATAATGAATTGTGCTTTAATTGGTTTTTCCTCATTTGGAGGCCACGGAGCATAATTTCTTGAAATTCTCAGTAGGACCTGTGTTTAGCCTAACCACTGAATTCTGCTTCAGCCAGCTGACTGTGGAGGGCCTTTCTAGGACAAAATGCAGATTCTGCTCTTTGCCACAGTTGGGGGTGCAGATGCACTTCCCCACATGCCTGCTAAAGTACTGAATCCAGACGGTGGTGGTGGGGGGGTAGATCCTTTCCATTGAGTTCTTAACAACCTTATTTGCTGCTTTAGTTCGGCTTCCATGACAGTGTGGCTTTTTTGGATATGCAAATACTGTATCTGCAGGAAGACCAAAAAATTTTTAAATCTAATCATCTTGGCTTCAAGGCATAGTAAAAAGATGATCATATATGGCACCCTGGGGACCGCACATAGCAAGGCTTTGACACTTTCCAAGTTCCGTCAAATGATTGAAGGGGACACAGACATGAGAACTGGTTTTGTGAGAACACCTTGAGGGCTGAGCTGATGTCTTCTTTTATCTTTGCATCCCAGGGCCTATCACCTAATAGGTAGGGTGCCTGGTGGGTATTTGTTGAAATAAAATGAAAAATTCCTGGGGCTTTAACAAAGCTGGGAATGGGCTGCTCCTCTTTGGGACGCTGCTTGCATAATACACTTTCTCTGCTCTTCAGCTTGGTTTATGCTGAAGTTGCTCCTCCATTTTTCTGCTCTGATGATACTTAGGTTTTATTATTTGGGTGAACCGAGGAAGAAGGCGGAGGGAGGATAGGACTCATGCTTGTTTTGTTTCATTTTGTTTTTGAGTACTTACCACACACAGCCCACGTTTACAAGGCACCCTTATAAACATTGTTTTTGTTATTTTCATTTATAGAAGTGAAATCCCAGTCCCAGAAAGATTAAGGAACATGTCTGAGCTCATCCAGCTGAGCCAGCATTGAAACCATAGTTATCTCCCTCTATAACTTATTTTTCACCAAAGGAATAATAGGTCAGGGGGCACGGCAGGAAATGAGGAATAAATGGGCTCCACGCACTCAGATCAGGCATGTCAGCTGGCCTGAGGACTTTTGGAAATTCCTTCAAGCCTGTCTTAAACTGAGCTGTTATCTCTGCACTCTCTACCTTCTTCTGGCAACCACCCTGATTCATGTTTTAGGTTATTTCAGGGATAACCCAATTTGCAGGCGGACTTTAACTTTGTGAACCCTCGGGGAGTGCTGTGATAACACGGGTAATGAATGGGCCTGGAGATTGTCACATTCCTGCTTAGAGACTCAGGTCCTAGGAGGTCAATGCATTTCTTAACACTCAGGAGAATGTCACTCTAATGTAATGAAGCCGAGAAGCTTCAATGTCTCTCCCACTTAGGCAACTGCTCAGAGGCAGTGATGATGATGAATGGAAGACTAGTTGCGGTTACTTGCAGCCTCCAGCTTGCTTTGCTTTATACCTCCCCCCCCCCACCCGGCAGCTTGAGACTGGGAGTGTCCCCCATTGTTCTCTTGATTCCTCCAAACCCTTGGCCAGGGGTTCTTGAGAGTCTGGGGTCACAGGAACTCGGGCAACCTTCTTCCCACAACTCTGTCTGGGCCATTAGGGTAACAACACATGTGTTGCCTCCTGAATCTAAAATTTGGTTCTTTTAGAGCAATGAGCATCTTTTTAAGAGGCAGTGTAGTTTGGGGTAAAGCACAAAGGACTCTGGATTTAAGTGGACCTGGGTTTGAATCCAATCTAGACGGTGTTTTACAATGAGCTGAGATTTCAAGGTGATTCCTCGTCTGGAAAACAGGGAGCATGAGTCCTCTAAGCAGAGCATCATTGTCAGGAATCATATATGTGAAATCAATTATGTGGCTATTTCCAAAAGCCTAGGATCCCAGGCTTTAGGGTCTGATGGACTGACATTCTGAATATGTTATTAACCAGCTACAGAAGTTTGAATAAATGTCCTAACCTTTCTGACTCTCGAATTTCTGACCGGTCATTTAGAGATTAGAATAACAGGTTCTATGTGACCATCAAATGATATAATGTGCAAGAGGGGTTAGCATCCAACTTGGTACATAGAAGGCGGTGCATAAAAGCTAATTCATTACATCCTTCGGTGCCATTGTTATTTCTATGGCAAGTATTATTAAAGTTGTGTAAGCTATAGCAGTGATGCTGTGCTTCACTGCTAGAACTCTTTTTTTTTATTAAGTCATTTGTACATAGATCATAAATACATTTATGCCATTATGGGATTCGATATATTGATTATTAGAACTCTTCATATGAAAATCAGGATCCCAGTCCTCTGCTGCCAGGGATAATTGGCTATTGATAGTAGCCAATAGCTGAGCCCTGCTGCCCTCTGCCTGAGGTTATTGTCCGTTCCTGATGATAACCAATGACCAGGACCCAGAGGACAACTCTGCAGGGTCCTCCCAGCTCCAGAGCTTCCTGTGACCTGGGCTCAGGTCTCTGTTGCAACTGCTGGTTATGCAACTGTTTCAATCGTTGAAACTAAGCCCATTGCTTCGTCTCCCTCTGCTCTCTTATCCCTCATCAGTGCTGTGCTTAACAGTGTTAGGTAGTTAGAAATCTCCTGGGAAGAAGGACAAGGCAGGGCCCCCATCTCAGTGCTGCCCAGCTTAATTCTGTCCTAAGTGATTGCTCCCACCTGGGGAGGAGGGATTGCTCTACTGCTCTACCAGTCAGAACTTGCAAGTTTTCCACTTGCAAAAGGATGTAGAGGACGCTGTAGCCTAGCAACAGGTGCAACAGGGTCTTGAAGGTGACCTAGAACAGGCGTAAGACTAATTATCATGTGGTCCACACCCCACAATGGACTCTCACAGAGGCTAGTGGGTGAGACTCTGGTTCCAAGGTGTAGTAAGACTCTGTTTTCCCATGTGCAGTAAGACTCTAGTTCCAAGGTGACCCTGAACCACCAAGTAGGCCTGACTCAGGTGGTATAAAAGAGAACCGCTGGCTATAACCTTTGTCTCTTTGTCTACTTGCCCTGGCAATGGAGGCCTATTTGCTGTCCATGGTGAATGTATCCTGGTTTGCAAACTTTCTCGCTCTGTAAACCTATCTTTCTCTTCCTCAGTAAACTTCCTTTCATGCTTGCTTTACTTTGGGGTGTCTGGTCATTTTTCAACCAAGAGTGCTCCAAGAAGCAAGGACCGTAGCAAATTTCTGAAACCCCGACATTTTAGGAGACACTGACAAGAGCACCTCTCCTAAAAATCACCCACATGAAAATCTCAGAATCTCAGACTCATTTTTTTCCCAGAAAACCCAACCTCACAGATTTTTCTGCAGTTACAGGTTTGTATAATACATTGTGTCCACTGACGGGAAGAGCCTAAAAATGGCCCTAGAACTTGGGATGATGGTGTAGATGTGGTCTGACCAGTGCAGAGCAGTGTGATAAAGTTCAGTGACCTCCAAACCATCACAATCCAGGTTTAGTGTCTGGTCACATAACTCCCTTGATCCTGTAAGGATTTAAGGATTCCATTCAACCAGAAGTGAGATGTATGTGAGAGTATCTCTCTTTTTCATTACCTCTCTAAAAGTTTATGTGTGCAAATATGGTCTGGTTATGAGTTAAAGATACAGAAACAATCAATACCAGACTCTGAAAAAGAGAGCTCACAACATGTCTATAAAATTGAAATTAGCATCATAAAACAATTATGGATTCAGGTTTCCTTTTCTTTCTTTTTTTCCCCCACTTGGCAAGAGGAGTGGTTATCTCTGTGCTTCTAAACTAGAATTTTAATGCTTTTGGAGGGGCAGAAAGGTGCTCACCCCTCATCAGGGTCATGGCAGACACTCCTGTAACAAAAGATGTATTAACAAAAGAACAGTGTAACACGTTTTTTTAATCACAGCTTTATGTGACGCAAGAGCCTTCAAAAATGAAGACCCCAAGACCCAGAAAAACTGCCCACTTTGATGCGTAGATTCAACGAAGAGTGGATAGGCACGTGGAGATGTGATTGGAAAAGGGTGTGAAGTAATGTAGCAGCCTAAGGCAGGAAGCCAGCCTCCTGTCTGTTTAGATTCTTCTTGACCTCCGTGTAGTGTTCTTCCCCCCAGGTATAGAGCAGGATCCCTCCGGAATGGGAGTCTTTAAGGAGAAAGGAGAAGGAAGAGCATGACCTCTCTAGGTTTTATGGATTGCTTTAGGGGAAAGGAGTTCTGGTGTCTATGATCTGCCTTGACAAAAAGAAATTCTGGTTTCTACTACTCACTGCAGGGGACAGAGATGCTGCTTCTGAGGTCTTCCAGTCTCCCTTAGTGCAAGTATTCAGCATGCCAGAGGACCATACTTTGGTGTAATGTGTTCTGAGCCCCAACATTTCAAAATCCATGTTACTTTTTTGAAGGTATACATACAGAATTCTACCTTTTTTTTTTTTTTGATTCAGTTGCACTGTATTTTTGTTGACTCCATTTTGCAAGAAGATAATAATAGGAGCTAACAAGTGCAAGTTTAGTATTTACTGGGTGCTACCAACTGTGAAAAGCATATGACAGATATTTTCTTGTTTTGTTCTCACAATGACCTTGGGAAAGACCATACTGTTATAAAGCAACTTATCCAGGGTCACACAGATTTTAAGAGGGACTATAAGATTGGGAAAGACCATATTGTTATAAAGTAACTTATCCAGGGTCACACAGTTTTTAAGAGGGACTATAAGATTTGAGCCCTGGCTGTGACACCTTTCAGTAATAAGGTGGATATTTGATTTTCCTCTGCCGATTGGCTGAGCCTATCATTCAGTTGTTCTGAACTGGAGCAGGGAACCACGGTATTCTTTTTAGGACCCTGCAAACTCCCACTCTCAGCAGAAGATCCTGGAGGTGAGACCTGGCTCAGGGATCCAATTCTGCTCCCCTCCCTGAAACTTTCTGCTTTCGATCTGAAATACTAATACATTTTGAATTCCAAGCAATTATGAAATCTACTGCCGCCAAAGTCACACAATGAACATTATTAAATATCTAAAAAATTATAGGAAAAGCAGAGGAAGAGGGAGGCAAACTGGGGAAATTGCATGCAATCTGATTTTATAAGAATCACTTTGTCAGGACAGCGCCTGTGGCTCAAAGGAGTAGGGCGCAGGCCCCATATGCTGGAGGTGGTGGGTTCGAGCCCAGCCCTGGCCAACAACTGCAAAAAAAAGAAAAAAAAAAAAGAATCACTTTGTCACTTCATTTAAAAATTTCCATTAGAGGTACAAGTTCAGGAACTCTAGGCAGTGACTCTTTATATCTTTTATAAAGGAAAACAGCAGCATTATTGATTTTTAATATCCTAAATATATTACCTGAATAATATAATGACCAATTTTGTGAAATTGGTTAGAGGCTTTGGCCTGGCTGACTTCCTGAAATAAGAAGTGATTCTCTGCGAAGTCCATTTCCAAACAACTTTTATAAACACCTGTCATGGCTTCAATGGACTTGTCAGCCTCAAATGTTTCCAATGTCATCTCTGTGGGACGTGCCTTTTTACTATCGTGTGACCCTAATGGAGAATCATTTTGAGGGTGTCTTTCCCACATACCGACAAATTGGCTTATGGGAGGAAGGGTTCAGGATCTTTTAAAGTGGTTGACATGAGTTCTTTTCAAGGAAGCAATAACACTTGCACTTGAAATGACATTGTGTATGGTTTCCTATATACAATAATTATACATTTAGCACCTGTGCATTTGATGTGAGCCTACAGTGATGCTAGGGTGAAAGTTTTCAAAGCATCCCCTTTTTTGGCCCTGGCATAATTCTTTTGGCCACAATTATGTTTTCAAAATGTTTGGGGAGATATCTCCCACCTCATCGGTTACTTTTTCCATGAAGTATAAATAGATGGGTCAGAATTTGCCTTTTATAAAGCAGATTGCACCTTTGTCCCCTGGATATTGGTGACTCCTTTTTTATTTTTATTTTTATTTTTATTTATTTAATTTTTTTTGTAGAGACAGAGTCTCACTTTATGGCCCTCGGTAGAGTGCCGTGGCCTCACACAGCTCACAGCAACCTCCAACTCCTGGGCTTAAGCGATTCTCTTGCCTCAGCCTCCCGAGTAGCTGGGACTACAGGTGCCCGCCACAACGCCCGGCTATTTTTTTTTTGGTTGCAGTTTGGCCAGGGCCGGGTTTGAACCCGTCACCCTCGGTATATGGGGCCGGCGCCTTACCGACTGAGCCACAGGCGCCACCCCATTGGTGACTCCTTTTTAAGAAAGCAGAATTCTGTTAACAATAAGAAATAGACAAAAATACCTAAGGATCTAGGGGGAACCGAGGAAAATGTCCAAGGAGATTTGTAATGAGAGGAGAAGGCAAAAGGCCCAGGATAAAGTTCAGCTGATGGAGAGAAGTGAAATACTGATTAGGTCTCCTGATGACTCTGCAGGAAAAACATGACACCCTGCGTCTGTTCTAAGAACTTGATTTCTCCCTTGACATTCATTGTTTATTTCTTTTCTTTTTTTTTTCAATATGGAACGCTTCACAAATTGTGTGTCATCCTTGCGCAGGGGCCGTTCTAATCTTCTCTGTATCGTTCCTATTTTAGTATATGTGCTGCTGAAGCAAGCACTCATTGTTTATTTCTATGGTGAAAATAATTGAGACCAGATGGCTTCCGGCAGTGTGGGTGAAATGCATGCACTTGATTGCTGTCCCTTGTCATAGAGCAGTGGGTATGTACTGGGACTCTGGAGCCCAGTAGTTTAGGTTCAGGTCCCATTGTCTAGTTCCTTAATGTGGCATCTTGAGCAAGTGAGCCCCTCTGTGCCTCAACTTCCTCCTTTGCAAAGGGAGAATACTAATGATAGGCCCAGGGTTAGAAAGCCTCCAGCAAGCAGTTTGGAGAAACCAGACAGACCAGAACTGGAATTCTATCTTTGCCGGTTACTAATTTTCTGACCTTGAACTTGTTATTTTATTTGTAACATAGGTTTTTCATCATAATGATAGTAACTGAATAGGGACAAAAAAGGGGGATTCAGGAAAATGAAAAGGAAAGTCTGGTGGCCAAAATTAAGGAAGCATAAAAGGGTCCCAGAAATAAACAAAAGGTTTCGGGGCATGGAAACATAATGACTCAGGCAGCCCTACTGGTTCCTGTTAACATAAAACAGTGTCCAGCTTGTAACACTAAGTGGGGTGACGGTCACAGTTACAGAACAAGGCACACCACAAATGCCACAAACATCACGAGACTCACAGTCACCACCATACAATTACCAGTAAACAGCAGTCAACAGTTATTGCTAAAAAGGGAAAGGAGAATGGGTAGGTGGCCAGTCAGAAACAGAAAAGAACACTTAGGACCTTTGGGGACCAATGAAACACTTTGTAGATAATTATAGGGGCAACTGAGGTATTTATACCTGGGTATCAGCGGCTCCTCTCACTTTCTCGAGACAGACACTTTCCCTTTTTTCTGGAAAAGTCTATGCTTGATTAAGCTATGCTTTTGCTCTGCTGTGCTGGGGAGTCCCGGCTGCTTTGTTTTCATTCCCTTCTTTAATTTGCATTTACTTTAACTCAGCCAAACTTGATAGTTCTGCTGAGTGACCGAACCAGGTCTATAGAGTTCCCAGAGATCAGAGGAGACCCCCAACAGTAACATGATATATACTTCCCGGGGCTCATGGTGAGGATTGATAAAGATAATACATGCTCTGTACTTAGGACAGTGTCATGCAGGTACTCAACTCAATACATGGTCATTCATTGTGATTAGTACCATGGTTGCTTCAGTTTACTTTTTTTGAATCAAAGGGCATGTTGTAGCATCCAGCGTAGATACCCTGTGGTCATTATAAGACCAGCTGCAGGGAGGGGAGGGGCAGTTGCCATGGAGACCAGAGATTTCTGCTGGTGGTTGATGCATTCTGGCTGTCTTACAGGGGTGGACATGCCTGTACCACCTCTATACCATGACTTCCTATTGCGTTTTTTTTTTTTTTTTTGGCCAGGGCTGGGTTTGAACGCCACCTCTGGTATATGGGGTCAGCGCCCTCTTCCTTGAGCCACAGGCACCTCCCTAATCCACGACTTCTTAATACCATCAGCTGATCCTTGACCCCACCCCAAGGTCCCATGTTGGAATGTGGGTTTGTCTGTCAGTGATCACAGAATGCTCCCAAGTCCAACTGGGGATAGTGACTAACTTGAGCCAGGCTCCTCTTCATCCTCTTTTGGATGAGGGCTTGTTCTTGGGCTCTGCCTTTGGACTGTTTAGTCCAGTTTTTTTTTTTTTTTTTGTATTCTTTTTTTTTTTTTATTGTTGGGGATTCATTGAGGGTACAATAAGCCAGGTTACATTGATTGCAATTATTAGGCAATGTCCCTCTTGCAATCATGTCTTGCCCCCATAAAGTGTGACACACACCAAGGCCCCACCCTCCTCCCTCCATCCCTCTTTCTGCTTTTCCTCCCCTCCTCATAACCTTAATTGACATTAATTGTCCTCATATCAAAATTGAGTACATAGGATTCGTGCTTCTCCATTCTTGTGATGCTTTACTAAGAATAATGTCTTTCACTTCTATCCAGGTTAATACGAAGGATGTAAAGTCTCCATTTTTTTTAATGGCTGAATAGTATTCCATGGTGTACATATACCGCAGTTTGTTAATCCATTCCTGAGTTGGTGGGCATTTAGGCTGTTTCCACATTTTGGCGATTGTAAATTGAGCTGCAATAAACAGTCTAGTACAAGTGTCCTTATGATAAAAGGATTTCTTTCCTTCTGGGTAGATGCCCAGTAATGGGATTGCAGGATCAAATGGGAGGTCTAGCTTGAGTGCTTTGAGGTTTCTCCATACTTCCTTCCAGAAAGGTTGTACTAGTTTGCAGTCCCACCAGCAGTGTAAAAGTGTTCCCTTCTCTCCACATCCACGCCAGCATCTGCAGTTTTGAGATTTTGTGATGTGGGCCATTCTCACTGGGGTTAGATGATATCTCAGGGTTGTTTTGATTTGCATTTCTCTAATATATAGAGATGATGAACATTTTTTCAAGTGTTTGTTAGCCATTCGTCTGTCATCTTTAGAGAAAGTTCTATTCATGTCTCTTGCCCATTGATATAAGGGATTGTTGGCTTTTTTCATGTGGATTAATTTGAGTTCTCTATAGATCCTAGTTATCAAGCTTTTGTCTGATTGAAAATATGCAAATATCCTTTCCCATTGTGTAGGTTGTCTCTTTGCTTTGGTTATTGTCTCCGTAGCTGTACAGAAGCTTTTCAGTTTAATGAAGTCCCATTTGTTTATTTTTGTTGTTGTTGCAATTGCCATGGCAGTCTTCTTCATGAAGTCTTTCCCCAGGCCAATATCTTCCAGTGTTTTTCCTGTTTGAAGATTTCTATTGTTTCATGCCTTAAATTTAAGTCCTTTATCCATTTTGAGTCAATTTTTGTGAGTGGGGAAAGGTGTGGGTCCAGTCAGTCTTTTTTTTTTTTATTGTTGGGGATTCATTGAGGGTACAATAAGCCAGGTGACACTGATTGCAATTGTTAGGTAAAGTCCCTCTTGCAATCATGTCTTAACCCCATAAAGTGTGACACACACCAAGGCCCCACCCACCTCCCTCCTTCCCTCCTTCTGTTTTCCCCCCCGATAACCATAATTGTCATTAATTGTCCTCATATCAAAATTGAGTACATAGGATTCATGCTTCTCCATTCTTGTGATGCTTGACTAAGAATAATGTCTTCCACGTCCATCCAGGTTAATACAAAGGATGTAAAGTCTCCATTTTTTTTAATGGCTGAATAGTATTCCATGGTATACATATACCACAGCTTGTTAATCCATTCCTGGGTTGGTGGGCATTTAGGCTGTTTCCACATTTTGGCGATTGTAAATTGAGCTGCAATAAACAGTCTAGTACAAGTGTCCTTATGATAAAAGGATTTCTTTCCTTCTGGGTAGATGCCCAGTAATGGGATTGCAGGATCAAATGGGAGGTCTAGCTTGAGTGCTTTGAGGTTTCTCCATACTTCCTTCCAGAAAGGTTGTACTAGTTTGCAGTCCCACCAGCAGTGTAAAAGTGTTCCCTTCTCTCCACATCCACGCCAGCATCTGCAGTTTTGAGATTTTGTGATGTGGGCCATTCTCACTGGGGTTAGATGATATCTCAGGGTTGTTTTGATTTGCATTTCTCTAATATATAGAGATGATGAACATTTTTTCATGTGTTTGTTAGCCATTCGTCTGTCGTCTTTAGAGAAAGTTCTATTCATGTCTCTTGCCCATTGATATAAGGGATTGTTGGCTTTTTTCATGTGGATTAATTTGAGTTCTCTGTAGATCCTAGTTATCAAGCTTTTGTCTGATTGAAAATATGCAAATATCCTTTCCCATTGTGTAGGTTGTCTCTTTGCTTTGGTTATTGTCTCCGTAGCTGTACAGAAGCTTTTCAGTTTAATGAAGTCCCATTTGTTTATTTTTGTTGTTGTTGCAATTGCCATGGCAATCTTCTTCATGAAGTCTTTCCCCAGGCCAATATCTTCCAGTGTTTTTCCTATGCTTTCTTTGTGGATTTTTATTGTTTCATGCCTTAAGTTTAAGTCCTTTATCCATCTTGAATCAATTTTTGTGACTGGGGAAAGGTGTGGGTCCAGTTTCAGTCTTTTACATGTAGACATCCAGTTCTCCCAACACCATTTATTGAATAGGGAGTCTTTCCCCCAAGGTATGTTCTTGTTTGGTTTATCGAAGATTAGGTGGTAAGATGTTAGTTTCATTTCTTGCTTTTCAATTCGATTCCAGGTGTCTATGTCTCTGTTTTTGTGCCAGTACCATGCTGTCTTGACCACTATGGCTTTGTAGTACAGACTAAAATCTGGTATGCTGATGCCCCCAGCTTTATTTTTGTTACAGAGAACTGCCTTAGCTATACGGTTTTTTTTCTGGTTCCATATAAAACGCAGAACCATTTTCTCCAAATCTTGAAAGTGTGATGTTGGTATTTTGATAGGAATGGCATTGAATAGGTAGATTGCTTTGGGAAGTATAGACATTTTAACAATGTTGATTCTTTCCATCCATGAGCATGGTATGTTCTTCCATTTGTTAATATCCTCTGCTATTTCCTTTCTGAGGATTTCATAGTTTTCTTTATAGAGGTCCTTCACCTCCTTTGTTAGGTATATTCCTAGGTATTTCATTTTCTTTGAAACTATGGTGAAGGGAGTTGTGTCCTTAATTAGCTTCTCATCTTGACTGTTATTGGTGTATACAAAGGCTACTGACTTGTGGACATTGATTTTATATCCTGAAACATTACTGTATTTTTTGATGACTTCTAGGAGTCTTGTGGTTGAGTCTTTGGGGTTCTCTAAGTATAAGATCATGTCGTCAGCAAAGAGGGAGAGTTTGACCTCCTCTGCTCCCATTTGGATTCCCTTTATTTCCATGTCTTGCCTAATTGTATTGGCTAGAACTTCCAGCATTACGTTGAATAGTAAAGGTGACAGAGGACAACCTTGTCTGGTTCCAGTTCTAAGAGGAAAAGCTTTCAGTTTTACTCCATTTAGTAAAATATTAGCTGTGTGTTTGTCATAGATAGCTTCAATCAGTTTTAGAAATGTGCCACCTATGCCTATACTCTTCAGTTTTCTAATTAGAAAGGATGCTGGATTTTATCAAATGCTTTTTCTGCATCTATTGAGAGGATCATGTGATCTTTATTTTTGCCTCTGTTAATATGGTGGATAACGTTTATGGACTTGCGTATGTTAAACCAGCCTTGCATCCCTGGGATGAAGCCTACTTGATCATGATGCATGACTTTTTTGATGATAAGCTGTAATCTATTGGCTAGGATTTTGCTGAGAATTTTTGCATCTATGTTCATGAGTGAGATTGGTCTGAAATTCTCCTTTTTGTTTGGGTCTTTTCCTGGTTTTGGTATCAGGGTGATGTTTGCTTCATAGAATGTGTTGGGGAAGATTCCTTCTTCCTCAATTTTTTGGAATAATTTCTGCAGTACAGGAATAAGCTCTTCCTTGAAGGTTTGATAGAATTCTGGTGTGAAGCCATCTGGACCAGGGCATTTTTTGGTTGGAAGCTTTTTTATTGTTTCTTTGATCTCAGTGCTTGAAATTGGTCTGTTCAGGAGCTCTATTTCTTCCTGGCTGAGTCTAGGGAGAGGGTGTGATTCCAAATATTGATCCATTTCCTTCACATTGTCAAATTTCTGGGCATAGAGTTTCTGGTAGTATTCAGAGATGATCTCTTGTATCTCTGTGGGATCAGTTGTTATTTCCCCTTTGTCATTTCTGATTGAGGTTACTAGAGATTTTACTTTTCTATTCCTCGTTAGTCTGGCCAATGGTTTATATTTTATTTATTTTTTCAAAAAACCAACTCCTTGTTTCATTAATTTTCTGAATGATTCTTTTGTTTTCAATTTCATTGATCTCTGATTTGGTTTTGGAGATTTCTTTTCTTTTACTGAGTTTAGGCTTAGATTGTTCTTCTTTTTCCAAATCCATAAGATGGCTTGTGAGATTGTTGATGCTCTCTCTTTCTGTTTTTTGAATGTAGGCATCTAAAGCGATGAATTTTCCTCTCAAAACTGCTTTTGCAGTATCCCACAGGTTTTGGTAGCTTGTGTCTTCATTGTTGTTATGCTCAAGGAAGTTAATGATTTCCTGTTTTATTTCTTCCTGTACCCATCTGTTATTCAACAGAAGATTGTTTAATTTCCATGCCTTTGGGTGGGGTCGAGCGTTTTTGTTAGAGTTGAGTTCCACCTTTAGTGCCTTATGGTCTGAGAAGATACAAGGTGAAATTTCAATTCTTTTGACTCTGTTGATATTTGTTTTGTGTCCAAGGATATGATGAATTTTGGAGAATGTTTTATGCGGTGATGAGAAGAATGTATATTCTTTATCTTTGGGATGGAGTGTTCTATATGCGTCTATCAAGCACAGTTGTTCTAGGGTCTCATTTAAATCTCTTATATCTTTGTTTAATTTCTGTTTAGAGGATCTGTCCAGCTCTGTAAGAGGAGTGTTAAAGTCCCCTGTTATTATGCTATTATCAGATATCATATTGCTCAGACTGAGTAAGGTCTGTTTCAAGAATCTGGGAGCATTTAAATTGGGTGCATAAATATTTAGAATTGAAACATCTTCTTGTTGTATTTTTCCCTTGACCAATATAAAGTGACCATCTTTGTCTTTTTTGACTTTAGTTGCTTTAAATCCACATGAATCTGAAAATAAGATTGCAACTCCTCTTTTCTTCTGAATGCCATTTGCCTGAAAAATTGTCTTCCAACCGTTGACTTGGAGCTTTAATTTGTCTTTTGAAGCCAGTGTGTTTCTTGCAGACAGCAAATGGATGGCTTGTGTTTTTTAATCCAGTCAGCCAATCTATGTCTCTTCAGTGGGGAATTCAAGCCATTAACATTTATTGAGATAATTGATAAGTGTGGTAGTATTCTATTCATCTTATTTTGTGAGAGTCCATTGCTTAGTTTTATCTTTTGCATCAGTGTGGAGGTTAGGTTCTGTCCTTTAATTTCTGAGTTCTTACTTTGCTGCTGATCCATTGTGGTGGTCAGTGTGCAGAACAGGTTGAAGTATTTCCTGTAGAGCTGGTCTTGTTGTGGCGAATTTCCTCAATGTTTGTATATCCGTAAATGATTTGATCTCTCCGTCAATTTTGAAACTTAGGTTAGCAGGGTACAGAATTCTGGGCTGGAAATTGTTCTGTTTAAGTAGATTAAAGTTAGATGACCATTGTCTTCTTGCTTAGAAAGTTTCATTGGAGAAGTCTGCGGTCACTCTGATGGATTTGCCCCTGTAGGTCAACTGGCGCTTGCTCCTGGCAGCTTGCAGAATCTTTTCTTTTGTCTTGACTTTGGACAGGTTCATCACAATGTGTCTTGGAGAAGCTCAGTTACAGTTGAGGGAACCTGGGGTCCGATATCCCTCTGAAAGCAATGTGTCAGAATCTGTGGTGATATTTGGGAAATTTTCTTTTATAATATTCTCTAGTATGGCTTCCATTCCTCTGGGGCGTTCTTCTTCCCCTTCTGGAATTCCTATAACTTGTATGTTGGAACGCTTCATAAAGTCCCATAATTCTGACAGTGAATGTTCTGCTTTCTCTCTCTTCTTTTCTGCCTCTTTTACTATCTGAGTTATCTCAAGAACTTTGTCTTCTACCTCTGAAATTCTTTCTTCTGCTTGGTCTAACCTGTTGCTGATACTTTCCATTGCATGTTTAAGTTCCCTAATTGACTGTTTCAGTTCCTTCAGCTCTGCTATATCCTTTTAATATTCTTCATATCGTTCATGCCTTATTTGATTCTGTTTTTGGATTTCCTTTTGGTTATTTTCCACTTTATTAGCAGTTTCTTTCATTGTTTCCATCATTTCTTTCATTGTTTTCCTCATATGTATTCTAAATTCCCTTTCTGTCATTCCTAACATTTCTTTATAGGTGGAATCATCTGCAGTAGCTACCTCATGGTCCCTTGGTGGGGTTGTTCTGGACTGGTTCTTCATGTTGCCAGTAGTTTTCTGCTGATTCTTCCTCATGAGTGATTTCTTTTATCTGTTTCCTTGCCCTAATTTTCCTTTCACTTCCTCTTGCTCTTTAAGTTCTAATGCCTGTTGACTAAGGGTTAGATGAGTCCTTTTGGTACAGGACCAGAAGGGTGAGAAGGTTGAGGAGGAAGAAAGGGATGAAAGAAAGGAGGACCGAGTGATAAGAAAAAAAAATAGAGAAAGGAGAGGGGATGGGTAAAAGGAATATTGACAAACAGAAGAGAGGCACAGAAAGAGGTAGACAGAGCAATATAGGTGTACAGTAGGGTACTTTGATACAACCTTAAAAAAAAATACCCACCTTCTGGGGGTGCCCAGTTGGGTGGTTCCCTTGAGGTCAGCAGCTCCTTGCTAACCTGATCAGACACAGTACCCCGCCTCCACCAAGTAGAGAGGAAAGAAAAAAATGCTATAAATCAAACCAAAATAAGCAAACAGAAAACTTTACGGGATAAAATTGGGTGAAAAACCAAATAATAGCGGTAGAAACACTAGAACACAAAAATGAAGTTCTAGTTATTGAAAAAGGCAGCAATGGGAAATTATAATTAAACTAGAAAAATTGAGAAAGAAAAAAAGATCTGTATGGAAAAGGTTGAAATTAAAAAAGAAAACAACATCAACAACATCAAAATAAATAAAAAAACAACCAAACCAAAAAAAACACACACACACACACAAAAAAAAACAAAACACAACCAAAAACCAAGCAGTATGTATATGTCGTTGAATATTGTCTGGGCAACACGTGGTCTTCTGGGGTATGAGATGTTAATCACAGTTCTGATACGACTGGAGGCTGCTAATTTCTCAACCCCCAGCAGGTAGACCCCCTAAATCTCTCTTCAGCCCCATCATAAGGCACTTTGAACTTGTAAACTTGCTGAGCAGAAGCCTTCCCAGGAAAGTGCTTGTCACTGGAATCACTGCTGAAGTGGCTATCCACTTACCCAGTGTGCCAAAACCGGTCTCACTCTGCCCCTGAGGGTTAGGGCTGCAAGGCACCTCAGACCCCACCCTTAGGCTACTCGGTGCTGGGTTACCAGCTCCCACCTGATTCTAGCTCTGTGACCCTGAGGGTGGAGCTTGCATTGCTCACAATGGCTCCCTGTGGCCCACAGCCAAACACTATTAGCTCCGTCTGGCTCAGCGGCTCAGACTGGGGCCCTAGACAATGGGCAAATTTCTCCTCATTCCTGCTCAGGCTTTCCCCAAGGCAGCTCAACTGAGTTCCAAGTCCAAAGACACCAAAACAGTTCACAGGTAAGGCCTTTCCGGTTTGCAGTCTCACTGCTACTGAACTTACAGTTGCGGGCGGGTTTAGACCGATGGAACACACACGACCACTTGCCGGTTTTCCACTGTTTTAGTCCTCCTCTTGGGGTCCAGAGGTCTCTTGCTGACTCTCTGTATCCTCACAGAGGTGATGATAGGCAGATCCCACCAGCCAGAGTTGCCTGGAGTCCTATCTCCCCGGACTCACAGTGCCCAGATGCAAAGAAGCTGTTACTCGGCCGCCATCTTCGGATCTAGCTGTTTAGTCCAGTTTTAATAAGAAGAATCCTGCCTCGTTTGTCAATGAAAGCCCTCCTCCCCAACCTTGGGATCTAATCAGATTCCTCATCCTCACCCTCTGTATCTATCACCCAGGCCTGCCTACAACAAGAATCCTGTTAGGTCTGTGCACCTAAAAGGAAGAGACTGAAGCACAAGATGTGATGTGACAAAACTAAGGAAGCTTCTTGGAAGACTCAGATCCTAGTGACCTTAGAAATGAGCACCATAATAGCTGGGCATTGTGGCGGGTGCCTGTAGTCCCAACTACTTGGGAGGCTGAGACAAGAAAATCACTTAAGCCCAGGAGTTGGAGGTTGCTGTGAGCTGTGACGCCACAGCACTCTACCGAGGGCGACATAATGAGACTCCGTCTCAAAAAAAAAAAGAAAAAGAAAAAAGAAATGAGCTCCATTTGGCCTTGGTTATAGGTGGGCTTTTAAGAACGAAGTCAGAGAGGGGCTAGGACAGGGTTGATACAAAGTTCTGCTAGGAATTCTCACTGGTTTATAGAAGAAATATTGATTAGTGATTGGCCATATGTTGTTAAGTCACAGGTTGTCGGATGTAGTGTCTGGCGAGGCATCACTCAGTTAATTTGTAGTTACTTATGGCAAGATCAAGCATTTCAATAGATGGATACATAGGGGCAGGTATAAATGGGGCAAGTAATTGCTGTCTCATTTCAGTGACTCTCTGGACCTAATAATTTGAAAGGACTCACATTCCTCAGATAAAATTTCTTTTCTTTCCTAGATCTACAGAGGGTGCCACTCCCCCCAAAATATACACATTTTAAGAAAGGAAAAAATTTATATTAAAATTGTAATCCTCAATACATATGGAGAATGTTATCTTGTATATTTTATTGGTAACTCTTATAATTGCAGAAGTCTCAACGACTTGAGTATTATAATTTTAATACAGCCTTTTCCTTTCTTAAAGTGTGTATACATTTTTTTGGCACCTCTGCATTTAGCCAGAATCCTCTTCATCCTGATGGTCGCTTGTAGTAATTTTCCATCCCCTGACCCCACCCTGCTCCTTGGTGATGGATTTCTACTGCCCTTTCTGTGTTGAGAGTTGAGCCTAAATTCTGTCTATATGCAAAATCCCATTGGAAATGGTCCTGAGTAGTCTTCCTTACCAGGCTTCACCAAGTGTCACTGAATGATTTGTTCTTTAACAAGGCCCAGAGTGAACAGAGATCTTGAGATGAGCATTCAGGCTGTAAGGACAGGTGGTCAATTTTAGCAGTTGTTGCTGAAGAGTCTTATTAGGCTCCCTGGATGGGTGTATGGGTGCACACGTGTTTCCACGTGAGCATGCAGATACTCACTGGCTTGTCTGATGTTTGTAATATGGCACCATCCATCTTTCCAGGAGGACTGGATTAATAATCTACATAAGGCATTTAATTAAAAACATGTCATCACCTCATTAATGTCTTCTCTGAGGATGCATCATCTTCTTTTTCATTAATAGAAGTGACACCCTGTGTGCCTTGTGGATGCCTGGGAGGTGCCGGAGGAGGGTGGGACACGAAGTGGGGCTGGCCTCCTCCTGCCCCTAACAGCCGCGTACGTGCTCAGGAGTGCAGCCTCTCCCTCTGGTCTCCCTGGTCCTGTTTCTGTACCGTGCTCACGCCCTGGGTGTCTGACACCGCCTTACAGCGAGGACCCAGGCTCATAGCTGCCTCTGATGGCCACCAGGCTATTGGGCAGCTCCTCTCCTCAGAGATGAAGAAGCGAAGTGGAGCCCCACAGCTCAGCAGTCCCCACCTCTAGTTTCCTTTCAACTGTAAGTACAAGGAAGCAGAAAGGAACACAGAGCTGCCCCAGAAGAAGGGCCATGAATTATTCATCTCATAGTCTGGGCTCTGGACTCAAAGCGCCTCCTCTTCCCCTGTGCTGAATGGCAGCCAATGAGAAAAACCTCCTGATTCACTGGTTGAATTACCGCAAGTGAATGGCTAGAGGATTCATTTCAAAGCCACAACTTAGAATTGGCCTATTAAAAAAAGCAGCCCAATTTGTTTCAGAAGCTGCACTGGAAATGAATGAGGGCTCTTCCTTCACTACTGGCTATTACAAAGGCTTCCCTCCTCACAGAGCAACTATTTTAATTAAATCAATAATTATGTTTTATTGAATTCAATGCTCTTGAGGAAAAATAAGCACAGAGCCTTTGAAAACTTAATTTAAGCCAATAGCAGGTTGGGTGGGGACAGAATCAGAGAGGAAAGTGGCTTTTAAAAAAGGATTTTTTTTAAATTTTGAATTAATATGATGGTAATATGATTAGGTTACATTGTTTGGGTTTGTAAGGTCAAGTCCCACTTATAGTGGTGACCTTCACTCAGGAAGTGTGCCATGCACTCTTACGTTGTACCCATTAGGTGGGAACTCACCAGATGCCCTCTGCTCCTCCCACTTCTTGAATTTGTTTTTTCCCTCCCATGTGGGACTGTAGTTTCAATTTAGTATTAAGTACATGGGGTGCTTGCTTTTTCATTCTTAGAATACTTTGCTTAGGAGAGTGTTCCCCAAATCCTTCCAGGTAAATACAAAAGATACAAAATCTCCATCTTTTCATTGCTGAGTAGTATTCCATGGTACACACATATCATAGCTTATTAATCCATTCATGGTTTGACGGGGACTTGGGTTGTTTCCGCATCTTTGTGACTGTGAATTGAGCTGCTATAAAGATTCGAGTGCAAATGTCCTTATGGTAAAATGACTTTTTCACTTTTGGGTAGATACCTAGTCATGGGATTGCTGGATCAAATAAAAGGTCTACTTCTAGTTCTTTGAGGATTCTCCATACTTCTTTCCATGGAGGCTGTCCCAGGTTGCTGTCCCACCAATAGTGCATGTGTGTTCCCTCCCTCTGCACCCATGCCAGCATCGGCCCCTTTGGGACCTTGTGATGTGGGCCATTCTCATTGGTGACAGGTGATATCTCAAAGTGGTTTTGATGTGCATTTCTCTGATGATTAGGGGCAATAAGCATTTTTTCACTCACTTGTTGGCCACTAGTTTGTCCTCATGAGAAATGATTCTTTTTTTGGGAGGGGGGGAGATTTGGGGTTGTTTTTATTTTCTCCATTGACATGTTCTTCATTTAAAAAAATTTTATATTAATATGAAAGTACATAGAGTTAGGTTACATTGTTGGCTTTTGTAAGGCAAAGTTCAAGTTGTAGTTGTGTCCTTCACCAAGGAAATGTTCCATACACCTGTGCTTTGTACCTATTGGGTGGGAATTTACCAAGCCTGCTTCCCAGGTTTGAGTTTTTCTCTCATGTGGGCCTATAGCTGTTAATCTACTAGCTTCAACTTAGTCTGGAGGACATGAGATGCTTGCTTTTCTATTCTTGTGATACTTAAAATAGGAGAATGTTTTCCAAATCCTTACAGGTAAATGAGAAAGATACAAAGTCTTCATTTTTTTAATGGCTGAATAGTATCCCGTGATATAAACATATCACAGTTTACTAATCTGTTCATGAGTTAATGGGCACTTAGGTTGTTTCCACATCTTTGCGATTGTGATTTAACCTGCTAAAAACCTTTGTGTGCAAATTACTTATGGCAAAATGATTTTTTTTTATTCTAGGTGCCCACCTAGTAATGGGATTGCATGATCAAATGAAAGGTCTCATCAATGTACACAGCTATGATTTAATAAAAAAAATAATAAAAAAAATGACAGGTCTCTTCTTTGGGGAGTCCCCATACTTCTTTCCATAGGGCTGTAGTCTGCATCCCAACAACAGTGTGTGAGTGTTCCCCGCCCTCCATACCCACATCAGCATCTGCAGGTTTGGATCTTGTAATGTGGGCTATGAGAAATGATTCTATTCAAGTGTCTTGCCCAGGTATCAATGGGGTTGTTTGCTCTTTTCTTCTGATATGTTGGAGTTCTTCATAGATTCTGATTATTAGCCTTTTGTCAGATTCATAACATGCAAATATCGTCTTGCATTTTGAAGGTTTTCTTCTTGCTTTGTTGATTGTGTCCTTAGCTGTGCAGAAGCTTTTTAACTTGATCAGTTCCCATTTATTTATTTTTGTTGTTGTTGCAGTTGCCCATGGGGTCTTCTTCATATTTCCTAGGGCTATAAGATTCAGAGTTTTCCCCACACTTTCTTACAGAGTTTCTATAGTTTCATGTCTTAGATTTGAATCTTTTATCCAGCATGAGTTAATTTTTGTAGGCGGTGAGAGGTGCAGGGCCAGTGTCAGTCTTTTACATGTGACTAACCAGTTCTCCCAGCACCATTTATTTAAATGGTGATTCTTTTCCCTAGTGTATGTTTTTGTTTGCTTTATTGAAGATCAGATGGCTCTATGAGGCTCATCTGTAGGTTCTTTATTCTTCCATAGATCTGTGTCTCTATTTTTAAGCCATTACCGTGCTGTTTCGACCCCTGTAGACTTGTAGTATAACCTGGTCTGGTAACATGGTGCCTCCAGATTTGTTCTTATTTCATAGAAATGCATTGGTATTCTGTTTTTTTTTTTTTTCTTCTGGCTCCATACAAAATGAAGAACTATTTTTTTCAAGTTTTTCAAAACTTGATGACATTGGTATTTTAACGGGGATTGCATTAAATCTGTGGATTACTTTGGGTAATATAGATATTTTAGTAATGTTGCTTCTTCACGGCTATGAGCATGGATGCCTAAATGTTTCCTCCCTCACAGCTGATGGGGAGGGAGCCCTTCTAACAGCTGGCTCCATCCGTATCAGCTGTGAGGGAGGAAACATTTTCGAGTCTAACTTCCAGCTTGACTTCCCCAGGAAGCATGTAAGTTTTTGTTTTTCTGGTGGTGGGTGGGGCAGAGAGATATTTAAAACCAAGCTTTCTAATGGCAGTGTTTTTTTTTTCTTGGCTCCAAGATGCCTTCATTGACTCAAGGCAACTGGCAGAGCGTCCCTCTGTTGGCTCTAACTGGCTGCTTCTAGCTGGGTGTTACCTCTAGCTGGCTGTTCCATTGGGTTTGAAGGTGGCTGCCTGCATTCTAACATGTTGGGGTTTCAGTCAGCTGTGTCTTCCATTCTGTTGGGGGCTCCAAATGTAGCTACACACTAACCCTTTCCTTTCTTCCTCCTCCTCTTCTCCTAAGACAAAGAAACAAAGGATCTGGTTAGTCTCCCCCTACCCAGAAGTTCATGCTAAATACCCTGACTTTCCATGCAAGCTGTGGAATTTGCCCCCCTCTTTGGCCCCATACAAAAGGGGTCTCTAACTGCCCCTTTGCACTGCTGAGTTTGGTCACCCTACTCTTTCTATAAACCTGGACTGCACATCTCTCCCTTGTCAATGAACCTGTCCTGAAGCTGCGGTGACACCATTTATACCTTTCGCATTCTTGGAGCACTCTTGGTTGAAAAATGACCAAACACCCCAAAGTAAGGCAAGTGTGAAAAAAAATTTTACAGGAGGAAGAGAAAGGCTTGCAGAGTAAGAGCAAGATATAGGCTTATAGAGCAAGATATATTTGCCATAGATGGCAAACAACTCCCATTGTTGTGACAAAGAAAAGGCTTTGACTATGGCTGGGGGTTTTCTTTTATATTGCGTGGGCTGGGCCTACATCAAGGTTCAGAGGTCACCTTGGAACCAGAGTCTTACTGCACATGGGACCTCTCATGAGCCTCTCTGAAACCCCTGTGTGTGTGTGTGGGTTTGGGGCAGTGGACTGCAAAGTAGATTTAAGCTAATGACATGATAATTAGCCTTAATTCTGTCTGGAGCAATTACTTGCACCTGGGGGAGGAGGGCGCACCCTACCAATCTACCAATCAAGTTCTACCAAGAACTCAGCGTGCATTAGTGTGTACAACCTCATAGGTACTAGAGAATCTTGAAGGTGACCAAGAACAGCCTTAAGGTGAGCAGCACCAAGATGGTGGCCCCACCCTCGTCCTTTTTCCCTAGGAAAGCTTGATTTTTAAGGACCTATGTAATAGTTCCACAGGTGAGCATTAGCTTAATCTGGCAGATGACATAGGTGAGTGAGTGAACAGAGCAGGGGAGGGATTAAGGCAAATTGGGAAAAAGTGTGCCTTGGCCTAAAAGGCATGGCTGAGCTCAGGTCCAGCTGATGATTGCTGTATAGAACTGACCCCCATGTTGCTGGTATTTTTAGTTTTTTCCAATAAAGTCTGGAAATCTTGGCTTTTCTGTGAGTGTCGAGTTTTAAATATTGGCTACTACATGGTATACAATATTTTTTTTCAAAATAGTCACCATCCCTTTGTAAAACTGAAAATAAAATTCTCTTTCCCCAACTGAACTGACCCCTTTGGGGTAAGGGAATCTCCAGGAAAAAACCCTTAAAACTGAGTCTCCAGTCATGAAAGGAAGGGAGGGGACATACCTCCTTGTGCACCTTTGGAGTTTAGACACTACAGCTGGTCAGTATTAATATTAATATAGGGATCATAAGACTGACAATAAAACAGACTGTTTGTGGCAATAAAATACTAAATTGTGAATGAGACCTAAGGCTACAGAAGGCATCAAGTGGCCATCAATTTGCTCAACAGATCACTTTGAGTATATTGTGGCTTTCTGTATGATTAACACATGTCCTTATATTAATCTAAAACATTCCTTCCTACTGACTCCATGTCTTTCAATAAAGCCTTCTTTCTTTTCTTTTTTTTTGGCTGAGGCTGGGTTTGAACCCACCACCTCCAGCATATGAGGCTGGCGCCTTACTCCTTTGAGCCACAGGTGCCTCCCAATAAAGCCTTATTTCTTTAAAAAATCAAAAATTAAAGAATCTCTGAACCCACCTATCACCTGTAAGCACTTGCGTCAATGCTGTCCCACCTATTTTTTTTTTTTTTTTGTAGAGACAGAGTCTCACCTTATCGCTCTCGGTAGAGTGCTGTGGCGTCACACAGCTCACAGCAACCTCCAAATCCTTGGGCTTAGGCGATTCTCTTGACTCAGCCTCCCGAGTAGCTGGGACTACAGGCGCCCGCCACAACGCCCGGCTAGCTGTCCCACCTTTTTATCCTTGTTTCCCTAAAATGCATAAAACCAGATTGCAACCCTACTGCCTCTGCTGTAGTTTCTGAGGTACTGTTGAGATTGTGTATCCTTGGGTCATGGTCATTCATTGGCTCACAATGAAGGTCTTTAAAATATTTTTCAGAGTTTGTCTTTTTTCCCCATTAACACCTTCTTACCAGGCCAAAGGATTTATGTTACCCAGCCCGTTGTTGTGAGGCTTGTCCATATGATATGCTTTGGCCAGTGACATGGAGGAGAATTGATGTGTGCCGCAGCTAAGCAAAGCTTTAGAGGCATCACACAGTTCTGTCATCTTTCTTTTTCTTCTGTTACAAAAATGTGTTAGGAGCAAAAATTTTGTTCTACTAACTTAGGTCTGAAATGTTTGGGAGCCTGAAAAATCAGATGAGAAAAGATATATTAACAGGAGACAAGATCAGATTTAATTTTCTCGAACATACACACAAATGCACACATTCCAAATAATGGAAAGCTTGAGAAAGAGCCAGAAGAAAATAAAATTCTCTTTCCCCAACTGAACTGACCCCTTTAGGGTAAGGGAATCTCAACTTTACAAAAGGGGGTTTTAGGTTGTCAATGAGAGAGAATAGAATGTTCCATTGGACTTTCTGGTGCTAAGACAATGAGCAGTCTGTCCAGAAGTTTCCCATAGTAGGAGTTTATGGCAGCTGAATCCATACTTCCTGGTGTCAAGGATTAGTGTTTTTTTCTTTTCTTCCTTTTTTTTTTTTTTTGAGACAGAGTCTCACTATGTTGCCCTTGGTAGAGTGCCATGGTGTCATAGCTGATAGTAATCTCAAACTCTTGGGCTTAAGCCATTCTCTTGCCTCAGCCTCCCAAGTAGCTGGGACTACAGGCACCTGCCACAACGCCTGGCTATTTTTTGGTTGCAGTTGTCATTGTTGGTTAGCAGACCTGGGCCGAGTTTGAACCCGCCATCCTAGGTGTATGTGGCTGGCACCCTTGCCTACTGAGCTACACACACCACCAATTCCAGATATTTTTAGCTCAAAATAATCTTCATTACGTATTAGTGGGCTCCTAATTCGAGGCAGGGCTTGCTTCTTTAGCCTTTGTCTTGGAATGAACAGACTGGAGTAAAGCTGGGGTAAGCCCACAGAAGATGCAAACATGAGCAAGAAAGAAAACACAATGTTGTCAAGGGCCACAGGACGCCGTGGATCATTCATTAAATTTAGCAAAGCAACTTTTTTATGTTGATTTTATATCCTACAACTTTACTGAATTCCTTTATTGGTTCTAATAGGTTTTTGGTGGAGTCATTAGGATTTCCTATATATAAGATCATGTCATCTACAAACAGGAACAGTTTGAATTATTCCTTCCCAATTTGGATGCCCTTTATTTCTTTCTCTTGCCTGATTGCTCTGGCTAGGATTTCTAGTACTATGTTGAATACACATGGTAAAGATGACATTCTTGTCTTGTTCCAGATCTTAGAGAGAAAGCTTATAGCATTTCCCCAATTAGTATATTAGCTGTGGGTTTCTTTTTTTTTTTGAGAGACAGGGTCTCACTATGTTGCCCTAGGTAGAGTGCTGTGGCATCACAGCTCACAGCAACCTCAGACTCTTGGCTTAGGAGATTCTCTTGCCTCAGCCTCCCAAGTAGCTGGGATAACAGGCGCCTGCCATAACGCCTGGCTGTTATTATTTTTTCTTTGTAGTTGTCGTTGTTTGGCAGGCCCAGGCTGGGTTCGAACCCATTGAGCTAAAGGCACCGAGCCAGCTGTGGATTATTTTTATATACTGTATTATATTGAGATATGTTCCTTCTATAACCACGTTGTTAAGAGTTTTTATCATGAAGGGATATTGAATTTTATATTTGTTCATAGTCTTATATGACATGGAGACTTCAGTTTGAAGACCCAAAGATACAGGGAAAACTGCACATTTGTGTAGACAAGCAAGGGCCAGTCCTGGTTGCAGGAAGAAGCAGGTAGAACTGTGAATGGATAAAAAGAATGTGCTCCAACTCTCACAGGCTGGGGAGACTCAGCAGGACCTGTTTGTTCAGAGTCCTCCCACCTCTCTGAGCAGCCTTCCTTCCTTCTGGCCATGCATCAGTACCTTTTCTGAAGTTGGGGTCTTATGATCTACAATCAAACAGGGTAGAGAATTTCTTTAAGGCCAGTTCTTACACAAAAAGGGCAGAGAAAGTTAGAGTAATATTTTTAAGTTTTATGACTGATTTTGTAGAAAAAGGGTTCTATTTCTATGACCTGTCTTGGGGAAGAAGAATTCTAAATCACACAGCTACCCCTGGGGAGAGGGAGGAACCAGAGAGGGCAGCAAAGGAGCACAGAGAACCTGTTCTTCTCAGGCTGCTGCTTAGGACTTTTCCTTGGGGCTCCACAGTGCACTATCTTTGCAACAACCTAAAAATAGGGAGAAGGGGGAAAGGGAGGGGAGGGAGGGGGGAGGTAGGTGGAGGGAGGGGGATTAATGGGATTACACCTGCGGTGCATCTTACAAGGGTATATGTGAATCTTAGTAAATGTGGAATGTAAAGGTCTTAGCAAAATAACTAAGAAAATGCCACGAAAGCTATGTTAACTAGTGTGATGAAAATGTGTCAAACGGTCTATGAACCAAGTGTATGGTGCCCCATGATCATACTAATGTACACAGCTATGATTTAATAAAAAAATAAAGTTACTTCCAAATTAAAAAATATTTTAATGAATCTATATCTGCCCTATCTCTGTCCAAAGCCTATGTATGTACCGCAGCAAGTGATACGTCCACTTTCCTGAATGCAGCAAATGCTGGGCATTCAATAAATATGCCTTGACCTTCTACGTGACCCTTTCCCATTTCCATTTCCTGAGTCCCAAAATCAGGGTCTGGATTCTGCTTCCTTTCTTCCTACTCTGGATGGACCTGGAGCTGATGGCTCCTGATGGCTCTAAAGCAGAGATCAGCAAACTGTGGCCTGTGGGCAAAATCTGGCCCACAGACTATGTTTGTAAATGACAGTTTTCCTAGAACACAGCCACCCGCATTCATTTTCAGATTGTCTGTGGCTGTTTTCACACTACTGCAGCAAAGTCAAGTAGTTGCAACAGAGACCAAATGGCCCGTAAAGCCTAAAATATTCGCTCTCTGCTTCTTTACAGAAAAAGTTTGCCAATCCTTGCTCTAAACTTGTAATCTTCCCTCCTCAGCCAGGCTCTATTGTAGGAAGCTGAGCTCTGTGGTTCTCTCCCACTGCAGGCAAGAGAACGCTGCCCGAAATAGTGCATGTGTGCTCTCTCTCTCTCTCTCATACACACACACACACACACACACACACCCACCCACACAATATAAAGATTGCAAATCAGTTTCATTTGATTTTCCTGAGCACCCACTTAGCATCAAGGGAGGCTTCTGAGCTGCAGGAGCGCTCTCACCAGTGGTTGGTCACAGTTTGAAAACACCTTAATGAAACAAGCTTTTAACACACCCCTGTGGCGTGCATGTTTTCTCCAACGGGTGCCTGGCCTGGTCCTGTCAGATGCTCCCTGCTTCATGCAGACGCCTTTCAGCAGCAGGGTTTATACTTGTTTTCCTGCGAGGTAAGTGTCCATGCAGGTTGCTGTGGGGTTCAGTGCAGTTTTCCTTAAAAAGGCAAGCTCCCTATCGGTTTTAGGCTGCTGTTTAAAAGCACATGGTAATTTTTGGACAAAAGCTCCTTGAGGAAAGGGTGTGGTTTGTTCTTTGAATCTCTCAAAGTTAACAACTGAAAATCGTCTACTTCATTCACTTCATTTCATTTTACTTCACCTCTGTAATGGGAATAACTTATTTGAAGCATTTTTATGTGGATTTCCCTAGCCTGTAAATTTTACTGCTCCAGGGATTTCTAACTTGGAAGCAACAAGTTTTAGTGGCTTGGGGGAAAGCAGATAACCTCTAGCAACTGGTGTGCTGTCAGAGGATCTTAGGAATGCAGTGAAAATAATTTTAAGGATTGTTAATTAAATTATTTTCAAAAGAAGTTCAAAGCACAGTAAGTATATTCTTTTTCTTGCCCTTTGTTTTTGATCAACCTAAGTGTGCCCTGGAAGTTTAAATGCAGTTTCAAGTGTACTGTGAGATAAAAATACTGCTCTAAAGCAATGTACTACTTACTTAGCTTCAAGTGACAAATTAAATTTCTGTTTTATTTAGAATCAAGAAAATAGGCACCGTCCTATAACCCCAGGACCAGCCCAAAGGGGGACTTTGCTACTGATAACAAAATGTCAAGTTACTTTGCTGTGTAACAGACAAAACTCAAGACAGGTAGCTCAGGTGTGCACAACAAAAAAAGTTTTGACCTCTAGCAACACCCAGAACGAATGATTCCTTCCCCTGGACTGGGACATGACTGTTGCCTGAACACCAGGAACCCTTTCAAAAACGAGGGAGCTGTTGGCCTGAAAGATCTGGGGCTAAAAGATTCCAAATCAAGGAGACAGATTTTAGCTGCATCTCCTGTCTGCTTGCTGGCTAGCCTTGCAACAAAGCTTTTCTTTTCTCAAAGGCCAGTGCCTTAGTACCGGCTTCTAGGAGCATCAGGCAGGGAGTCCACATGTTTGATAACAACTCCAGTGTCATACTAGCAGCAGTTTTAACAAGCAAGGGCCAGTCCTGGTTGCAGGAAGAAGGCCAACGCAGCTTTCTCACCAAAGGGATTGTGGAAAGAGAGAGAGAAAGCAGCAAGGCTTTCAAAGCGAAGCAAGGGCTTTGGCTCTGAATTTAGACCCCACCCCCCGCCACCATAGTCAGCTCTGTGTTCACACAGGAAGTGGAATTTGACGGCTAAGAGACCTGAGTTTGGTGCTCTGAAAGGATGTTGCCCCCCCCAGTCCCCCTGTCTGAGCCTGTAAAGCAAACTTTCTGGCATGGCTAAAGCTTTCTGGAACTTCTCTAGGTTCCCACAGGCCATAGATGGATCCCACAAATTGCCGTATGTGCTGCAAAGAGTTCCAGAAAGCAATTGTGTTGGCATCCTCTGAGCCTCCTTGGATCCCACTGTGGCAATGAGTGAGTAGAAGCTTCTGGGAGAGAGCTGAGGTCAGGGGCAAGTGGAGGACATGGCAAAGGCTCAGGGGGGTGCAGGGAAGAATCAGGAGAAGAGGGGAGGCCAACTCAGCCAGGGAACAACAGGGATCCTAGAATATGGTCCTTGTCCAGACTGTTGCCAAGTGCATGGGGGCTGATTACAATGCAGATCAATTGTGCATGAAATAAAGTACATTTTCTTTGTCTGTCTGATTTTCGTGCGTACCAGGTCAACATGGAGAAATACTCAATGCGTGCAAAACTGTCACCATTCCAGGGAACAATGCCTCTTGCCTGGGTTGAAGAGCCAGTTTAGCTTTTGGCCCTACTGATGTAGGGTATAGTTTTTTTCCAGCCTGACACAAGTTTGTGTTTTAAAACTTTGCAAAGTCCCATGTGGGAATGCCCTGGGGGAGACATGCCCTTTTATCAATGATCAAGCATCCTTGAGAGTTGTCGTCTGAGGCCAAGATGGCTAGCAGGTTTTGCACCTGGGCCCTGGGACTACCCTTTTGAGAACCACTGGCCGCATTAGAGCCAGTGATGAAGAGCAGGCGTGCTGCATGCCTGCCTCCCTTTCCGAAGCTCTCTTCTCTCATTTCTCCTTCACAGCCTGGCTGAAGAGGACTCTGACACTCTAGGGGTTAAAACGACTTGGATTCCTGAATCACCACACCGGGAAAGGGTTGCACTGGATTATGACAGGGAGTGAGAAATAAACTTTTACTGTGCTAAGCCCCTCTCATTTGTAGCAGCTGCTAGCATTCCCTTAATGAACAATTCCTCCCACAGAGGACTGGGAAATACTCAGCATCCAGAATGGTGATGCTGGTCTGGCAGGGCACTTGGCGGTGCTGAGACACACCCTGTTAACAACTCCTGGGTCACCTACACTGTGGAGAGCTTTGTACTAATTAAGCCACAACAAACCAAAACAAGCAACCCCTTCTAAGGCAACTTGGTGGTCTCCTTTATTTACAGAATGCTTCCTTATTTACTGTTCTACTCTGACCTTAAAAAAAAAAAAAAAAAGCTTATGAAACAGCCAGATCCAGGAAATCATCTCTAAAGAAGCGGCAGTTGTGGGATCTTGACTCTCCATTTTCACTCTTTTCTCCGTGTGAGATGGCCATCCACTCTCCTCTCTTTCTTGAGAAAAGAAATAAAATTTTGGACTACTTTCTATCCTAAGCACTGTGTGGAAATTCTTTCTCTGTGTATCCTAAGCACCTAGTAAGTTTCTTCCTAATAGGCTGAAGCAGGTAGGTTAATTTTCAGCCATAGATCCATGGAATCTTGTGGTGTCAGTGAAGCTGTGTTGGGTTTGGAGAATGTCATTCTCAGAAGGGCAATTTACTGGCTGGCAGGCTTGACTTCCTAGCTTTGCCTCTGCCTGACCCTGGCTCCCTGGGTTAGCCTTGAGTTCTCGGAGAGGTGAACTCATAGGTTTTTGTCCTGACCAGAGGTCGACAGGCATCAAGATGGACTTGCAACCCTACCTGAGTGACAGAACATGAGCCGTAGGCTGAGCCAGTCCTGTCCCTTTTGCAGGACATCTGAGCCACTCACAGCCACTTGTTCACCATCAAACATGAGTAATCTAAGGAAGCAGAGCGTCTGACTGGTCCAAGGCTGGGAGTGTTTCTCTCCTCCAGTATCAGCCTGGGCCTTGGGCACCCTGGCTCTGTCTCTGGCTTGTGTACTGGGAGCTTTTCTTTTTTTCCAGTTTAACTCTTTCCAAGGTGTTGCATTGGGGCAACCTGTGTTTTCTGGGGAAGTGTTAAGTGCAAGTGTTATAGAATTTGGGCTATTTTTCTACTGAAATGCTTTGTTATCCGTTTGGATACAAACCTCTGCTCACTCATTTGCTTGTAAGTGCTTGCCATTTTAAATCCGGGAATTATTTTTATTCAGTATATAGGAAGCATTTCCCTCCTCTTCCTCCTCTTCTCCCTCTTTCCTGTTCCTCCTTCATCATGATGAGCGATTTTCTTCCAGGACAGAAGGTGTTTGCTTCAGCTGAGCTTAGAGGTGGTGACAATTATGTTCCCGTGCTCTGGAGCAGAATGTCACGGGAAGGCAAGAGGAGGACCTGGAAGGCATTACCTGCAGCTGGGAGCCGCGCAGACTTGAAGGGCTCCATCTGGGGATTTCAGCTCCGAGATGAACCACCCATCTCTCCCAGGGCAGCGGATCTTATTTTCCTCTGAAAATTCATGCTGCTGAAATTGATAGTTTCTCACAGCTTCACTGACAGGTACGATTGTCGCCAGCAACAGAATAAAGAGACAATGCAAAATAGCTCCTCTAAGCTGCCTTTAATTGGCTTTTAAAGTCATTTTCTTGAGATGGATTAATCACACTGAGACACAATGTGCAAATGTAGCTCATAAAACCTGTTTTCCCCTCTGATCATTTTCCAGGGTGGATAGATATTCTGTGTCACTCTTGGTCCTTATGTGAAGTTCTGTTATTAGATTTTATGGGGGCTGGCTGAAGGAACACACCCATCCAGGTTTCGGCCCTGCAAGGCCAGGGGACAGGTGTGGCTTAATCCCAGAGGTAGGCTTTCTTTCTATCTTAAAGTGCTCATTAAATTCTTTGTGCTTGTGGAAAATGACAGACCCACAAACCACTATCTTGCCAGTCCTGGTGGCATATTACACTTATTCTGCAAACTCTCTCCCTGAGCTCTGTAGAGCTTACTATTAAAATTCTATTTCCTATTCAAAAAAGCTTCTGTGTGAATGTTGATCTTTGTACCAGCTGCCGTTTCAGCGTTGAAGAAACATTCCAAGTGCAACAGGGCCCCCCTTCCCGAAAGAGAACTAGTGAATTAGAAGAAATCCATTGGACGTGGCAGTTCTTTTCATTTTTGTTTTAAAGCTCTGCTACATGGAGGAGAAAACTGTGGAGGCACAGCTTCCATGGAGAGTTTAGGCTGAAATCAAATAAACGTTGCACAAGTTAATCTTAAACACTTAATGGTATGCAAATTTGAGCTCCTATCCATGTAAATCACTGTAATGAGACTCAGTCTCAACCAGCCACATCAGAATTTGCAGTTTTTCTCTTGTTGCTTCCTCATTTTCAAGTGTGAGTGATGTTCAGGCACGCGGATGATTTCACTGTGCGTTCCTGTGCTGATGGGTAGATTGCTGGATTTGGGGCGAGAGGGGGAAGGAGAGGGACAGACGGGAGAGCAGCTGGGCTCTATGGCCTGTTCACCATGTGGCTTCCTTCTCAAGGCTTTGTGTAATCCTCCTCCAGCTACAATGCAGGGGTGAAGCTTGCATCAGGGGCTCTCGCTGATGGCTGTTCTCTGCAGGCAGCCCACAGGTCCTCCTCATGTGGGCTTTCTTCAATTGACCTCTTACTTCATCAAGCCAGCAAAGACAGTCTCTAGAGTAGATCTGCTAGCAAGGTGGTTGGAGTCTTGTACAATGTAAAGGGATCACAGGAGTGACATCCTATCACCTATGCCATACAAAGTTGGACCATTGAGTTCGGGAACTCTTCCTAGAAAAAAGTGCTTACATACCTCATTGGTAAATATCATTATAGTCGTCATATGGCCAAAAGGAGCATCTTGAAGGTGATCGTAGTGATAGTCATGAGATATGTAGCACTTTTTCTAGAATGAATTTGAGAACTTAATTGTCAGACCTTGTATGATAACAACTCTAATGGCCATTCAAGAAAATTGTTCTGAAATTGCTTTGAAGGGTGGATTAGGTGCTGGCATCAGTGCATAGCTTCTCAAGGGGAGTGCCTTGAAGGTAGCCATAGTGATATTCAGCAATGAGGTCCATAGCACTTCTTTGAGGATGAGTTTGTGAATTTAATTGTCTGACTTCATATCCCCTTGGTTAGAAGCAAGTCCTGCACACAAAGAATGAGGATTACATAAAAGTATGAACACCAGGCACTGGAAATAACAAGGTATTGGGACACTGTTCATCATACCATTCCTTATGAATTCCACTCCCAAGTATCCTAGAAGGGATAAATAACATCAATGTTCAAGTCACCATGGAAGAATATTCTAAGTAACATCAAAGTTACTGAGGGGTGGTCTTCTTTATCTTTCAAATATCCCCACCTGCTTTCAGGTGTCTAACAGTCTTCTAAAATGAGCTGATATCTTCATTGGTACGAGTTGACCGAAGATAAAAGAGTTAAATTGCAAGTGTTTCTCTGAGGCCATCCTGTACTGAAGGTAGTTATCTGAACTGGTCACCACTGTTCAGGGCTAACATCAGGTCATCATTTATTTGTATGGGAAAGGGAAGGGGGTAGAGAAAAGAAAAAGTCCCACTGGATGAAGTGTAGGATTCAGATGAAGAAGGGGGACAAAGGACTTTGTCATTTCCAGGGATCTTGGTCCCTATTTATCCAACAGACAGACTGTGAGTAATGGTTCATTTCTGAACTATCACAAAGGCAGGTAAATCAACAAAATCATTGGTCGTAATGTCCCAGAAGGGAAACCCAGAGTCTCTGATATGTTCACAAGGTACTGGCTTTCCCGAGATACCTCCATCAGAAGTTGCCAATTAAATTTTTAACTGATCAAGAGAGCCTCTTGTTGCAATAAACTTTTTAGGTACTCACCTGGAAAGGGGACAGAAGGACATTGGGGAGGTCTCCAGAATCTCAAAATACTTCCTTCCCTGGGCAATGCCCTGAATTTCACTGGTTGTCTCCTAGTGAACTGTGAGTGGCCCTGGTGAAGTAGGGCATCACGCCTTTATTGGTTATTCACAGCCTGTGTGAATGAGAGAAGGAAGTGAGGTTGCCACATCCTCCACTGCTTGTGGATCAGGGGAAAGTTCACATTTCCATGCAGAGAGAAAAAATTTCAACATGAAAATGAATTTTACCTATGTCCTCCTCCCTTGTTTAAAAATGTCACTGGTCTCCCATTTTATTTATGGAAAATCAAACCATGTTATGTGGCCTGAGTTACCTCCCCAAGTTCATTGCAGTGCTCTATCACTTGTGTACCAACTTCTTGTTATACCGATACCTCAAACTGTCTTACACAAGGTATACTTTTACACACTCCTGCCAAGAATGCCTCTCTGTTCTTTTCAGCCTGGAATTCTTATGCAATCCAGTGCAAGGACCATGTTCTTTGGGAAGCTCATCCCAACTTCCCTAGGCAGGAGAAGGCACTTTATTCTTTATTGGCACTGAAGTTGCCAATATCAAATCATACTGGAAAAGGTTACGTGGAGGTCAGTCTCTCCCATCACCCTAGCAGGGGTCCACAAACTACAGCCTGCCGGCCACATGAGATGGTGTGATTGTATTTGTTCCCATTTTGTTTTTTTACTTCAAAGTAAGATATGTGCAGTGTGCATAGGAGTTTGTTCATAGTTTTTTTTATTTTTATTTTTATTTTTTTTATTTTTGGCCGGGGTTGGGCTTGAACCCACCACCTCCGGCATATGGGACCAGCGCCCTACCCGTTGAGCCACAGGCGCCGCCCCATAGTTTTTTTTTAAAAACTATATTCCAGCCCTCCAATGGTCTAAGGGACAATGAACTGGCCCCCTGTTTAAAAAGTTTGAGGACCCCTGCAGGGGCTTCTCAAGGGTAGCACTGCCTTTTTGTCACCTTAATTTCTTTGACGCCATCCTAGGTCTTGACCATAATAACCATTTATTGAGCACTTGTAATAAGCCAGACCCTGGGTACACATCTTAAAAAATGTAATCTTTACACCCCTTTGTGTTACTATTCCTGATTTAGTTATGAGAAAATGAGGCCCAGAGAATTTATATAACTTTTTGAAAGTCATGCAACCAGAATTGGCAGAGCCTGGATGGTAAACTAAGTTGTTTGAGTCCAGAGAGATTTGCTCTTAGCTCCTATGCTATGATATTGTGAACACTTCCTACTATAGAATATGATTAATATGTGTTTGTGGAGTGAATGGCTGAATGTGTCATCTGGTGGAGTGTGGCCTTGGCCTCATAGCCCCTCCCCACTGAAGCCAACCCCCATCCAGTTTGGCATTTGCTTCCTGTCTTCTAGCTTTCACTGAAGCAGAAGGAAGTCTCCGGATGTGTGGCCTTGATGGCTGACATCTCTATTCCTCCTCCACCCCTCTCTGGGCAGCCTGACCTGAGGAGCCCTTGGTTACAGCTTGTTTGTGACCTGATACTTCAGCTTCAGAGCCCAGAAGCCACAAGCCTCTGGGCTGGCCCCACTGCAAGGGTCTGATGGACATTCCACAGCTGTCAGCACTACAGGTCGGGCCACTGCTGAGAACAGACTGGGTATGAGGGTGAGGATTGTCTTGGCTTTCCCTGAAGATCTTTGTCAGGTGTCCATGGCAACAAAGCCCTGAGTGGATGCTAAGTAGAACTGGCGCTCTGCCTCGTAGGGCCAAGGATATGGTGACCTCTGAGCTGTCACTTGCTGACAAGGCTGGCAATACTGGCATGCACACTAGTCCAGATACTGGGCTTTCCCCTCTCACTGGAGGCCACTGAAACCCTAAATATGTGCCTGGTGCTCTGGTGGGTGTTATGGGTAGAGAGGGCCCCACTGGCCCTTGAGAGACTCAAGAGTCTAACGTCAGAGATGTCAACAAAAACTCATTACTGTACCCAAGTGCCCATCGATCCACAAATGGATTAGTAAATTGTGGTATATGTACACCATGGAATATTATGCAGCCTTAAAGAAAGAAGGAGACTTTACCTCTTTCATGTTTACATGGATGGAGCTGGAACATATTCTTCTTAGTAAAGTATCTCAAGAATGGAAGCAAAAGTATCCAATGTACTCAGCCCTACTATGAAACTAATTTAGGGCTTTCACATGAAAGCTATAACCCAGTTATAACCTAAGCACATGGGGAAGGGGGAGAGGGAGGGGAGGGGGGGTGGGCAGAGGGAACGTGATTGGTGGGATTACACCTGTGGTGCATCTTACAAGGGTATATGTGAAACTTAGTAAATGTAGAATGTAAATGTCTTGGCACAATAACTAAGAAAATGCCAGGAAGGCTATGTTAACCAGTGTGATGATAATGTGTCAAACGGTCTATAAAACCAGTGTATGGTGCCCCATGATCGCATTAATGTACACAGGTATGATTTAATAAAAAAAATAAAAAACTCATTACTGTAATATATTACAATGAGTACTTTGTTATTCATGAATGTGCTTTGGAGATACATAAAAAGGAATAGTCAATTCTGCCAGTAGCCAGCCATACATATTAAGCTGCCAAAAGAAGAAGACATGGTTTAGAGGGAGGTAAAGTACCGCTCGTGAGCAGTAGCTGACACACAGTGGTGTAAATACAGTACTCGGCAAACAGTAGGTGTTTAGTGATCTCAGCCTTCATCATCAGCAGCAACAGCAGTAGCAGCCCCAGATCTATAAGAATGAATGGATGATCATCAGTCACAGAAATCAGGAAAGGAATTGGACCTCCTTCTTTAAAGGGAGAACGTACTATTCCCATGGAAAAAGTTTAGGAATAGTATTAAAAAAAATAGTAAGTTGGGAACTTGAACAGTTGGAAAATATTGAGTTCAGTCTCAGGAGATTTGGTTGTAGTTTCAGTTCTGCCACAACTAGCTGTGCTAACTATGAGATTTTGGTAAATAGGATTTATCCTTATGGATTCCCTTTTATAATTTGTAAATAGAGAAGGATGGGTTGCATGGTATCTAAGTGCCCTTCTAATAATAGAGTCTTCAGTATCTATAATATCTCATTCATAAAGTCTTGCAATTAATGAAAAGCATTGAAACAGAAGAAAAGTATAGAAACAGAAAAATCTATTCTATAGTCAAAAGAAAAAGCTTTCTAGTCAATAAAAACTACCTAGCTCTAAAAGGTTGAAAGTAGTTCTTCAAATATTTTAAATCATCAATTTTAATATGTTCAATAATTTAAAGAAAAACATAATCATAATAAATAAACAGATGGGTAGGATCAACAGAGAAATGAGAGTACAAAAACCCCCAATTCTTTATATAATTGGAAGTTAAAATATATGAAATTAAAAAAGCACTATCTGGGCTTCATATCACATTGGAGATGATATGTAAATAAACTTAGAAATCTAATAGAAATGTTCCAAACTGAAGAACAGAGAAAAAAAGTCTTAATAAATAAATAAAGCCTCAAGAACTAGTGGTTATCATATCATATGATCTAAGATATAAAGAGAGAAAAAATGGGGAAAAAAGTATTCGAAAACATAACAACTAACAATGTCCAAAAATTTGGCAAAAATCACAAATTTACAGATCAAGAAACTTAACATAAGTAGGATAAATAAATAATAAAACCACACCTACGTGCTGCATGGTACATCTGTCAAAAATCAAAAAGAAAAAAAAATTCTTGAAAGAAGCAAGAAAAAAATGAATCCTGGAACACTGAGACCTATAATGTCTAACTTCTCTTTAAAAATATCAAAGGAAAGAAGGCAATAGAATTACATCTTTAAGGTGCTGAAAGAAAAAAGGAAAGACTCCTCAATGAATCCCCAACAATAAAAAAAAAGAAAAGAAAAGAAAAAAGGAAAGACTGCCAACCCAGAATCCCACATTTCTATATCCTTTAAAAATGATGGCAAAGCAAATACATAGATTTTTCGATAAATAAAAATTGAGAGTACTTGTTGCAGATTACAGATTAAAGAAAGGTTTAAGGAATTTTTTTTTTTCCTGCCGAAGGAAGGTGATTTGTGACAGAAACCCAGATCTGCAGAGAGGAATGATAAGCATTGGGAGCAGCAACTTAAAAAACTGCATAGGAGGTCTTACGGTGAAGTTTGCCAACTTGTCATCATGTGCAAACAAGGTTTCCTAACCTTTGTACATCAGTGTCTCACCGTTGTGTTCATGTTGCCGTGTGGCAGTGTCTTGCTGAGTGGTGTTCTTTATTGTTGTGGTGTGTTTTTGTGTGCCATGGTAGAATGTCAGAGCTTGAATTAGAGCAACGAACAAACATTTGTAAGTTTCTTTTAAACTTGGCTAGAATGGAAGTGAAATTAGGAACACATTAGTCCATCCTTATTCCCCTGACCCCTCCCTCTGTACATGTGAGCTGTTACAGTCATTTCCCAAGATGAGAGTTCTTTACATTCAAAACCCTTAAGAGTGGAAGTTTCTTGAGGGCAGGAATCACATGAATTCACCCTTGAATGGAGGGTTTGGCCAGGTGTGACCCCTGACTTGAGACCTGAGAACACGTAAGCCAAGCAGGATCTGGAAAGGCCAACTGTCTCTGCTCAGTAGACGGTTGTGCTGGGCAGCTGCCAGCTGAATGCCTCTGGGGCTCATGTACAGGGTGCTGGCTGGGAGCTCCCTTCCCGTATAGCCAAGGTTCTTCACCCTAAACTCTAAAACTACTGGCCAGTTTTGCACATACATCCAAGTTGTGTTTTGAGCTTGCTGAGTACTAGTTATTGGGTCAAAACTTTTCTGACTTGTTGAACATGCAGGCTGTTCCTGGCACTGTAATCAGTATATTAGAGATTTCCAAACTTTAATCCTCTGGTCGTTCTGTTAACTGGCTATCAATCCACTTGAGGATTTTGTTAAAATGTAGATTCAGATTCAGGAGTTCTGGGGTGGGGCCTAGCAAGCCTCCAGGTGACCACCTGACCGCTCTTGGAGAAGGCAGCACCTTCAGGACTCTGGACTCTGAGGTGCTGACCTGGGGAGGAGAAGCCAGACACCCAGCCTCTTCCCACGCATCCTCGGCAGAAGACACAGAAGGGGAAAATGATCCCACACTGATCTGGGGAGACTCACTTGGGCTGTCTGCTCTCGCTCAGGCAGAAGACAGGACTTTCACCCCCTCATAGCTTTTCCCAGAATGTGCAGCAGCAAGAGGCAGGATGAACAATGGTTAGTGCTCATGCTTTGGGCCAGCCGGCCTGTTTGAGGCTTGGCCTGTGCCCCTAAACTCTGTGTTCTTGGGGCTTAAGATTTCAGTGACTTGGATTTCTCCTTCGTAAGGCAGGGATGGGGGTGGTAATAATAGCACCCACATTTCTGGGGTTACTGTGAAAATTAAAAGATTTGGTAAGGGACCTGGTCCATAGAAAATGTCCAGAGTAGTTATTCTCCTTCCAGCCAGAGCTGCTGTCCCTAAGCCTGGGACCTCAGGGGGCCCCGGGTTTCTGTGCCCTGAACTGCCACAGTTGTGCAAGCACTCTTGGGTCTCCTGTTACCCAGGAGGCAGCAACAGACCAAAATAAAGGGGTGGGGGGGCAGCGGGGAGCTGAGCGAGCCTCTGGAGGGAGTCTGACCAGGTCAGCTGGGAATGCCTGTCAGTCGTCCAGGGTGGCTTCTCCTTTGCCGGCTCCTGCAGGGGCCTGGAGGTGGGTGAGTGACTCACGCCAGTGCCCTCCCCCACCCTGCACCCAAATGTTCAGCCCTCCTCACAGCCGGGGCTCCACCTAATCCCCTCCGTGGGAGTCGGGGGGTATCCGCGCCTGTGCCGAGGTCTAGGGTTGCACCACAGTGACTTCACACTCAGCAGCATGTGCAGCTGAGGCCTCTGTGCAGCCGTCTCCCACAAGGCGGGCAGTGAGGTCAGCTTGGCAGCCGCTGCCTCTCTAACCCACTGCTGGCGCAGGCAGAGGTTCCCTGGGACCCCAGGAGGAGATGGCTGAGCAAGAAGCCAGTGGGCTGCAGCTCCTGCTGCACACACTCCAGGTAGGAAAGAGTGGGGTGGTGCGGAGGATTGCAGGCTGGGTCTCTGCCCGGTGGCCAGCCTTGGAACCGTGTGCACCAGTCACCTCTGGCAGCCAGCGGCTGGGTTTGCTAACCGGTAGTGGAGAAGGAGTCAGTTCTCACCCTGGAGCTGACCTAAAGTGATGCTGTGGCGTTTAAATATTAAACATGAGGATGTTGATGATTATTCTGCTTAAATAAGTGAACCTGATGGGAGTTGAAGCCCTGGCTAAGAGATCCAGGTTTCCAAGAGATGGGAAAGAAGGAGAAAAACACCCATGTGGCACATGAAGGAGACCTGTTAAAGCTGGCCCTGCGCATGGCTGGGGACCTGCTGAGAGCTTGCAGAGCTGTCTGGGAGGACAGGGTAGCTGGGCAGAGGATTCCTCTGGGTTCCTCCTGCTAAATGTCAGTATTATAAGGTGCCCAAGTTGTGTTCTATGCCAGAATGGCCTGAGATGCCGGCTATCAAGGCCTGAAAATATTGCCAAGGAGGGGAGAAAGATTCCCAGGCAGGGTCTGGCCAGGAGGCATATGATTTACTAGGATCAGGATCTGGGAATCTACTGTCCCCTGGGTGATTTAAGAATCCTTGTTCTGGAGCAGTGATTTGAGAACTTATCTGCACAATTGGAATCACCTGGAGAACATTAAAAATACTGATACCTGGGACCCACCTCCAGCGATTCAGATTTAAATGGCCCGGGGAGAAAGCTGGGCAATGGAGTTTGAAAATTCACTGGGGGTGTCCCCATGGTTCAGGAACCACTGCTCTCTACTCAAGAAGATGTATGTGTGGCTGGAATTCAGAGAGGTCTTCTACCCCAGGATCTTAAACCTGAAGCTCACGGATGGGCTCACACAAACCTTGTCCTCCCATTTAGAAAGTGAATATTTTCTACTTAGGTTCCTTCTCCCCTGCTGTGTAAAATTTTCTTATTTTTTTCCTCTTGTTCTTGAGGAAGTCCATATCCCTAAAAGGTATAAAAGCAGCTAAATCCAACCTTGAGGTGTGCAGCTAGGGAAACTGAGTCTCAGACGTGAAATAGGTTCCTGGATGTAGTATGAGCACTCTTGAGGGGAGCTGACGCCAGCCCTAGAGAACCTCACTGTCCAGTTGGTTTAGTGCTATCGACACAGCAAGAATGCACGTGGTCAGGGGCTTGGTGATGGCAGTGGGACTCAACAAATTTGCAAGATAAATTTAACAATTTTTATCTGGCTAGATTTGACTTAAGAAGCAGGTGTCCCAAGTTGACATTCTAATTTCTGAGCAGGTAGATGGAAATCTTGATTAACTGAAATTCAAACAACTGAAAACCTGTCATACACAGGACTTTCCTCGCACAAGCTGTGTAAGAAAAGGGGGGAAATAATCTGCTGGTATTAGGGGTTCAGTAAATATGAATGTCCTGTAGTTGGCCCGCAAGACCCTACAGGTTGGACCTCATCTTCTTTATTCCCACCGGTAAGGAGTTATAAGTGATATTTAGAGTGATCGCTACAGGGCAATATAAGATTCTCAATTATTAAAGAAAGATTTAATTATGCTCACCAGACCCTACTTAGTTCACATTAACCAGAACTTGAAATAATAAGAACATGCTTGCTGTGAACATTTGGTTGATCAGAATTTGCTTGTAGAATTGACATAGGTTCCTGGCTTGACCCCCAACAAATTACCTCCCTGAACCCTGTTCTCGTCTTCAATAGTAGAAATTAGAACTCTGAAATACTTAACAAAAAAAGAGAGAGATAGACCATAGAACATGTATTCCACAGAATAATCTTTCATGATAGATTTGATGCCCCGTCCCCCACCCCATGGACTTAAGCCAGCTAAACCCACATTGTTTCTGAGAAGGGGTTGGCTGAAATGCTGCCCATTGAGGACACCGAAGTTCTTCTCAATTCAAACCAGTCCTTCTCTCCTTGTGCACAAAAGTGACAGACAGAAGGCTTTGTATCGCTTCCCAAAGCTTTGGGACAGTGTGTAGGTTTGAACCGAACGTGAGCTTAGGTCTCAGTTCCCATGTCTTTTGGGAGTGCCCCAAAACATTGTCAATGGAGGGGAGAAAGACAGCAGAGGACCACCAGAAAGAGCAGGCTCAGACATAATAAAATATCCCAGGACATGAGCGCAGAAGTCCCCTACTTAAGAACATCAGCATTTCTGCCTCTTTGGAACACAACATAAACCAAGTCACCAAGAAATACCAGTTTCCTGCCTGTTGCCGTTTCTGGTCCAAAGCGGGAAGGGGTAAGTAGTTTTCCTATTTTAATGTAAACACATCTTGATCTCCATCCTAAAGTATGAGAATCAGATTTATACCCATTTTCCACAGTCCTGGTCTTTAGAGCTTGGATTTGAGGCAGAAAATCAGACTGACTGATAAGTGCCTGGGTGAAAGGGGAGCCAGCCCCCAGCACAGGTGCAAGAGACAGAAAGGACTGGCTCCAGCCCCATTTCTGTTACTAACCACTGTTTATCTTTAGGCAAGTCTCCCAACCTCTCTGAGCTTCCATTTATATACCTGTAAAAGGAGGGCCATAAATACGTTCCTCAGCACTTTGTGTGCAGATTAAGAGAATACATTGGAAAAGCATCTGTAAAGTATAAACGCTGTCCAAATGACTGTGGTTTTATGATTTCTCTAGCCGAGCACACAGTGGAACGCTTGCCTACACTTTTCATCAACCCGCCCTGCTCTTTTCCTGGGTGGACTCCAACATACGTGGAAAAAAAGAAAGGTGTCTCATTTGTCCTGCTCTCCGCTCTCCACGTGGGAGCTAATGGGGAAGATGGGGGCCTGCCAGGGTCGCAGGGTGTGGGCTTGTTGCCAGCTCTGTCGCCGTGAGCCCTTACCCAGGGGTGTCCCACAAAATGCCAGTTAAGTGCCTTATTGAAATATGAAAAATGTGTAATTTTTCGGTCAGCTTTGGCACAGTCTGAGCTGTGATATGGGTATATTTTTGCTGTGTGCTCTCATACTTTTTCATTTTATGTTATAGCTGCTCAGACTGAATCCCAAAGTCATCATCTTTGCCAAAATGTGTGTAGCTAATTCCTTTTCTCAGCCTGGGCCCAGGAGCATCATCTATTACCCATTTGTGAATGAGCCCACAGGATGTGGAGCTTCCTGTCTCGGGTTAGCATGGAGCTTAGGCAACCTGGACTGGAGTGGCCAGACCACTTTTCCTCTTAGACTTGATCCTCCAAGGATTATTTCCAAGACAACAGGTGATTTCAGCCCCTGGGGTGCAAAGAGAGGAAGAGCAGAAAAATGATGACTGATGTTTCATTCATAGCACTTGGGACTTATACTTCCAAAACATGTATTTGAAAATTTCCCTCCACAGAAGATGTAGAAATATCTGTCTATTGTATCCGTAGGGCCAGGTGGAATGGATGTTGAGCTTTCCCCTTGGACTAAAACAAGGGTTTGGACAAATCAAGGGAGGAATTTTCCTTTTTTTTTTTATTTTTATTTTTTTGTAGAGACAGAGTCTCACTGTACCACCCTCGGGTAGAGTGCCGTGGCGTCACACGGCTCACAGCAACCTCTAACTCTTGGGCTTACGCGATTCTCTTGCCTCAGCCTCCCGAGCAGCTGGGACTACAGGCGCCCGCCACAATGCCCGGCTATTTTTTTGTTGCAGTTTGGCCAGGGCTGGGTTTGAACCCGCTACCCTCAGCATATGGGGCCGGCGCCCTACTCACTGAGCCACAGGCGCCGCCCGGAATTTTCCTTTTAGATAACAAACACTGCCTGGAATCTCCAAAGCTCCCTAGGATTTCTCTCTTTGGTGAAGTTTGAGGCTTTTTGAGTTTGTTGGAGATTCCTACTTCGACCACAACACAAACATGGAAGCAAACTGAAATGTGACTTCTTTTAAAACATTAGCAGAAGCAAAAGGAAAAAAAAGGAAACTCATAGGATAAGGAACAAAACTGGTGAAAGTGTCAAGAAACAGCATCTGTCAGTGCCTAGGGAATGACTTTGTGAAGGGGTGAAGGTGGTGCGTAGGTTAATGCTGAGCTGAAAAGTTGGTGTTTCATTTTTCAAGACCTTGTTGCTTTCCAAATTCCTTAGTTTCCTTAGAGTTAGGGACTGGAGAAAATGAACAATTATTAAGAGTCCACCTTGTGCCAACTTTTCACTTTCATTATCCAACTTCCCCCTCTCTGTCACCTGCAAGGGAGCTGAGGCTGCGCCCCGACTTTAGAGATGAAGAAGTGAAGGGTAAAGAGAAGAAGGTTTAGATGCTTAAGGTTCAAGGACAGGGTTTGCAAATCCCTGGAGAGGGATATAAATCAGGTCCTGTTACTCTAAAGTCTTTCCACTGGTCTGCATTGCTTAACTGACCCAGGGAATGCCCAGTTATTGTTTTGAGGGCATTACCTTAGTCTGACTGAGTCTGAAGGTTGGGGGAATACGAATTCCTCTACAGTAGAGGAAAGCTTATTTAGAGCTCAAATCATATCCTGCTTCCTAACTCAGTGTAGGGGATAAGATCTCCTAATAAAGGAAAGTAGCACTTTGGATTTGGGTAGATTGGTTGTTTTCTCCATCCATCCATCCATCCATCCATCCATCCATCCATCCATCCATCCATCCATCCATTCTTCCAACACTTTCTATGCTAACAGAGACTCAGAGAAGACTCCTGAGTAGAATGACTTGCTGAGAACACCAATGTCTTTGGATCTTGGCTGAGCCATTCAAAATTTGGGTGACTCAGGACAAATTATTTGAATCTCTTTGCTGAAATTTCTTCATCTATAAAATTAGAATTTTAATACCTACCCATAGGCTTATTATAAATTTAGAGAAAATCCATAGTGAGGGGTAAGCATGGTGGTATATATATGCACAATAAATAGGAGCCCTTGTTGTAATTAAACATGGTTCCTGTCCTCATGAAAAAGCAATGTTAAAGAGAAAAGAAAAGAAGAGTAAAATATTTGTAAAGCGAGTTTTCATGTGATGAATTCTGTGGTCATGGTAAACATCAAAAGAAAGTTCTATTTTAAAGTTGGCAGCAGAACCCCTTTTGGCTAGAGATTCAGGGAAGGCCTTGGAAATGGGTCAGACTTTAGCACAGGGAGGTGCGGTTGCCAGGGCGAGGAGGGTGCCCAGTGGTTGACCCTGTCAGGCAAGTGGGAGAGTATTCAGGACTGACCAGGGCATTGATTTTGTTTGGAATAGGAAGTTCATGGAGGGGGAGAAAGGAAATGGAGATGGAATTTCCCCCAAATGCCCAAGGGTCTTGAATGTTAAACTTCAGGTCCAGCTCTGTCCTTGGGAGCAGGTGCCTAGCCCTGCATATGGGTGCTGTGGCCCACGACAAGCAGCCACGGTGCCATTCATACAGCTATGACATAACTCTAGCCTGTTTTTTCTGATCAAGTAATGTGATATGTCTTCACCCGCCATTCCTGACCCAGCATTTGGACCTCTATCTATGCCTGTCCCTGACTCTCAGGCTGACCTTCAGCCCAGGTCATTTACTTCTGGATCTTACCCCACGCTGGACCTTTCCCCAACCTTGACCCACCCAAGGGGGGAGGGCTGGGGTGAGTTGAAGCTCAGAAATTGAAGGAGGAGAATTTCTCTAAACCACTTGATTCTTTTTGTTATTTTTTATGGTTTTTAATTTGGAAGAGGTACAAGTTATTTTAGGGGCAGCATTCAAATGTCCTCACATCAAAGCAGCTCTGACAGCATGGCTGAATTAAAACAAACCTAATTGAGTCAAAAAGTCCCATCCCCACTGTGGGAATTGAGAGCAGTTGGTATTTCCACCTCCTGCATCCCGATTTTGGATCTGTCTCTGTGAACACCCACCTCCACAGTGCAGGGCATGAGGGATGGGGGCCCCCACTGCCTTGAGGTGCAGTTGGAAATGTGGCGATGCTGGCGATATGCTGAGGCAAATGGCCAACAGAGAGGCCCACACCCTCTGCAGAAATCTGTAACCTGGCAACGTTTACTCCACAATTTACTCCATTTCTAAAACTGGAACTGCTCTTAGGAGAGCCAAATAGTCTCAGTTCAAGCCCTGGGCCTTGGAAAAGTACGCTGACAAAGAAGAGAACTTGGTCTGGGACACCCAGGGCACTCTCGGTGACCGTGAGACAGGCAGCTATGAATCAGACAAGCACCTCTTCAGGTTTCAGACATGGATGCATGGAAATGCACCTTCTTGGGTGCGACCTCTGTGTTTTTTTGCCAGACTTGAAATGCAGAAAGTGGAGGGTTTGCAGGATCTGTGTGCTTTCAGTGAGCACACGCGGCAGCCTGGGGTCTTTAGGAAAGGGTGGTGCAGGACGAGGACGCGGTGGAGAGCAGAGATGCTAGCAACACGAGAATGAATATAAAAGAGGGTGCGGTGGAAAGCACAGTGGCTCAGAGTGTGCGCTCTGTATGCCACCTTCTCTCCCTCCTTCCATTCTTTCTTCTCCCCCTTTTCTTTTCTTTTCTTTTTTTTTGTTTTTTGTAGAGACAGAGTCTCACTTTATGGCCCTTGGTAGAGTGCCATGGCATCACACAGCTCACAGCAACCTCCAACTCCTGGACTTAAAGCAATTCTCCTGCCTCAGCCTCCCGAGTAGCTGGGACTACAGGCGCCCGCCACAACGCCCGGCTATTTTTTGGTTGCAGTTCAGCCGGGGCTGGGTTTGAACCCGCCACCCTCGGTATATGGGGCCGGCATCTTACCGACTGAGCCACAGGTGCCGCCCTCTCCCCCTTTTCTTTTGGATAACTTTCCACTAGCTGAAGGCGTCTGTATAAGCAGCCCTTAGATGAAGTAACAGTAAACTCTCGGCATCTCAGAAGGACCCTCCCTCCCACCAGTGGTCCCTGCTCCCCGGACGACCCCCTCCCCTGGTTCCTACCACCACAGGTTGCTTCTGCCTGTTTTCCTGTTTCATATCATCAGGGCATTACAGTTAGTCCTGTGTGTCGGGCTTCTCCATTGAACAGTGTAAGGTTCCTCCAGTATTGCTGTGGGAGGTGGTTCCTTCTCACTGCTGAACAGTACACTGTTGTGAGACCAGTTCTTTAACCATCCTGGAGATGGTGATATTTGGGGTAGTTTCCAGTTTGGGGCTATAACAAAGCAGAGCTGTTATGAACACTCCAGTACAGCGCTGTGTGAACCTATGTGTGGATGTTGGTTGAATATATATCTAAGGGTAGAGTTGCAGGGTCACAGGTACATAACATCAGCTTCAGTAGATAATAACGAGTGGTTTTGAGAAATGGTTGCTCCAAAAGAAACACCGGTTAGCTGTGTAGAGACTGTTATCTTGTGCAAGTGCTGGATGCCCCACTTTCTTGCCCACACTTGTTTAACATGTATTTGTTAGTTGAAAGTGGATTGAGATGCTTTGTATCAAGGGACTTTGTAGCATTTATTTTTCATGTGTCCGGTTCCCCCTGCTTGGTCCCTTTCATATTAATAATAATAGTTAAAATAATAACTTTTATTATGCATTTTCTGCCAGTCGGGAGCTGTGCCAGATCCTTCATATACATCATCTCAGATAATCTGTGCGTCAATCCTACCAGGCAGGTAATACGGATGTCATCGTTCCCATTTTCACTCTCTAAAATGGAAGATTGAAGAGGTTCATGGATTTCCCAGGAACGCAAAGCAAGCCAGAGGCACAAGTGGAATTTGCATGGAAGTTGAATCCCCTGCCGACAGAAGTGCCCTCACCAAGTGGATTAATTCTCCAGTCTAGGAAGAAGGACGGCTATTGAGAAGATTCTGAATAGATTTTCCTAGTTGTAGGTGTCTGGGAAGAAAGAGACTCCCACCTGGAACATCCTGGAGGATGGCAGCTGTCCCCATAGCTGGGAGGATTGACCAAGAGGGCACTGGCCAGGTGCCTGGAACAGGGATCAGCAGACTCTTGGCGTAAAGGGCAAGGATTTTTAGGTTTTGCAGGCCATAGGATCCCTGTTGTGACTGATCAATCCAGCCGGGGCTTCAGCTGTGGCTGAAGATGGTGCTATGCAATGATAGGCATGGCTGTGTTCCAGGGAAACTTTATTTATGGAAACAGGCAGTGGGCTAGATTTGGCCCGTAGGTCATAGTTTGCTGACCCCTGTTTTGGAGGCCTTTGGTCGCAAGCTTGCTGTAAGGTTGGGGACAGGGTGGAAAGATAATGATGGAGTGGCAGGGGGCCAACTGCTGCCACAAACTGCCAAGTGAACACTTACCTCTCTGCTGTGGACGTCCTCGCCTCCTAAACTGCCCTTCTGGCAAAAGCAGCAGATCAAATCATGGTTTGGGTGCAGGTCTGGCGGAATCTGAAATGCACAGTTCAGGATGTCGTCTCCAGAGTCTCCTGCTGTCGCCACTGCTTCTCTGGGTATCAGCGAGACAGCGCTTCCATCCATCATCCCGCCGGGGTGGGATTCCAGGCCATGTCAGCACCGTGCGTTAGTGTGGTGAGTGACTGTGCTGCAGATATTGTCTGTGCTCAACAGCACTAGCAGCAACAGACAGATGTTCAAACCCATCAGCTACCCAGTCACTGCACGCCCTATCCTCTCCTTTAACTCCCTCGGCATTTCCTAGTATTTCTTTTTGTGCTCTTTCCCTTTTCCCATCAGGGTCAGAATCTTGTCTGTCATGTTCACACTTTCTCCCTACTTACTAAAGCACTGTCTGGGGCATAGCAGGTGTTTCATAAGTGTCTGTTGATTGACTAAAAAAATGAGTGTGCATGATATATTAATAAGTTGGGGATATAATATGTAGCATTTCGAACTTATCTTGGAAATGAGATTTTTTTTTTGGCAAAACCTGTTAGCATCTCATAGGAATGTTAGGAATTCATGGAGCACATTTGGTTTTAGATGCCATGTTATGGCGTGGTTAACTTCCTCTTGGTCTGGAAACTGGTCTCAGCACGTTGGAGCTGTTCTGATGTGACTAGATCTCAACTGAGTGCCACTGGAAGTCTGGGGTCATTCTTCTGCCTGGTTAATGCCATCAGCTGGTGATTCCATGAATTCTGTTCTTGACTTGATTGGGAGGAAAAATATAAGCAATAGATGTGGGGGTTTAGAAAAAGGTCCTGCTTAGGGGCCCAGGAAAGCTGTTCTGATTCTAATCCGAGGCCAGATGGTGATAAGGATGGCATTAGCTTCAGGTTTCAGATTCAATGCAGGATCAGATATCACAGTCAGGGTATCTGATCAAATATTTCCTAGGGGACTTGGAGGAAAGTAGCTTACCCAATCAACAGCCAGTAATTCATTCTCTGCTCACTCCTCGCCCCACCTTCCCTCTAACACAATGTGAATTATCATCTCTACTCTCCAGATCCCACCAATCAGTGGGAGTTCGATGCCCTACATTTCTGACCTCAGAGCATCCTTCTCCCAGCCCTCCAAAGGCAGAATTAAGCCAGGCAGCCCTGAGGACAAGGCAGATATCTCCTACTTTCTGCAATACTTAGAATGAAAACAGGCTTTATGCAAATCTCACTTTCTTCTTGACTTTCATTATTCAATTATATATTATATGTTCTGAAGGAAAAAAAAATGTACCAAATGATGGCTACAATTTTGGAGTGAGAAAAGACTAAGATGATAATAATATCTGCAGGAAAATAGGTATTAGAATTTGAGGAATATTTTTGCTATGAGCACCTCATGTTTGTAGAGCACTTATTACATGCCAGGAAGTATCCTAAGCATTTTCCATGTCTTCTCTCATGTAATCCTTGCAACAATCCCGTGAGGTCGTTATGACCATTATTCCCATTTTACAGATATGTAACACAGGGCTCAGCTTAATGTCTTGCAGCCTCAGGATTTGAGGGCTCAGCTCAATGTCTTGCAGAGTCAGGATTTGAACCCTGGCACAGTCTGACTCCAGATTCTATTACATTCTTCTCACCAGGCTACTGCTACCCTTTTCCTTTTACCTTTCCTTTATTCACTAAAGATATTTTCCTGATAAAAGTAACACAAGAATGGATTGATGCATGTATACCATGGAATACTATTCAACCACACACTATACTATCCAACCATACTAGGATGTATATATGTAGGCCATGGAATACTATTCAATTACTATACAAGAAATGATGGAGACTTCACATCCTTTGTGTTTACCTGGGTGGAGACGAGACACATTCTTGTCAGTAAAGTATCTTAAGAATGGAAAAATAAATATCTAATGTACTCAATATTTATAGGAAACTAATACATAAATAATTCTATGCTCATGTGAACAATAAAACACAAAAATGGTTTTTCAAGAGGGAGCGATGAGGAGGGAAGGGGAGGGGTGACTGAGAGGAGGAGGGAGGGCAACTGGCACCATCTCACCTCATGGGCACGATGAGAAGGTGTTCAGCACACTTTTTGGGCAAAGGGCTCTTCTACAACCTGAATTTTACTTTGTAAGTGAGAACATTATAACCTAAAAATTTGTGCCCTCACATTAATTTGAAATAAAAAAAATAAAAAACACCTCAGATGGTTTTAATGCAAAAACGTAACACAAACGCAAAATTTACAAAAAATTAAAAATTTTGATGTAAAATTCACTCCCATCAAGTCCTACTCCCTAAGACAATTTCAGAAGAATTTGCTACATATTCTTTTAGATGTTTATGTAGCGATAAGTGTGTTTTTATAATTCTATATCTTTGCAATTTTAACAGACTTATTCAATTTTCTCTTACTATGCATCAAGGTAGATAGTACTGGAATATTTTTCATGCTAGCTCATATAGACCCAGCTCACTCTCTTGTGATATTTATGTAGTGGTTTATATGTGGATGGACCAAAATTTGAATTCATAGAAGTATTTCTTTCTTCTAGAGTTTCACTTGAGTGTGACTTTGTTTATGCTCTTTATTTTTATTTTTTGATGCTACCTATGTTGCATTTGAATAGTCTACTTTGTCAAATTTCTCTCTCATGGATTAGTTTTGTTTGCAAGAGTTCACCCTCACCCCTCCTCATTTAACTCTTTTTTTTTTTTTTTGCAGTTTTTGGCCAGGGCTGGGCCTGAACCCACCACCTCTGGTATATGGGCCCGGCGCCCCACTCCTTTGAGCCACAGATGCCGCCCAAACTCTTATACTTAATAATGTTTAAATATCACTCCATGCCATCCTCTCTTTCATAGAGCTTCTCTGCCATGCTACACTTCCCTAGCTTGTGCCAACAGTTAACAAATTTATAGCCTTAAAATTCCCTTTCCTGAGAGGGACTTTATCCAACAAATGCAATCAGTGTAACCTGCCTTATTGTACCCTCAATGAATCCCCAACAATAAAAAAAAAAAAATTCCCTTTACCGGAAGGTCTTATTTATGTACCACCCCATAGAGCTCTGCATGATAACATTTGGGAGTTTTAAATTTGATGTGAGTATTTATTTAAAATGAATATATATAAGTTTCTTGCCTGGGCTTCAAGAAGCCAAGGTTGATTTTGGGCACTGCCGTCAACTTTCTATTGGACTTAATTCCCCTGGGAATTCTCCAGTCTCTAACTCTGCCTTGATGGTTTTCAGTCTTCAGAGCTAGGAGATTTGCCCAACAGCATCATCTGTTTCCTTGGTAGGTTGCAACCAAGAATTTCATCAGGGAACACTTTCCTATTGAAATTCTTCTTCTTCCAAATGCTAATGTCAAGAAGAAAGAGATCAGAATGCCGTGGTCAAAGAAATAAAAGCCAAGTCCGAAAAATTTGGCAGTGAGTTGTAAACTATAAAAGATGACATGGTAGATCTCAAAAGGAACCAAGGAGAAGTTCTTGAACTAAAACATGAAAGAACCCAAACTCAGCTGAATGGATAGATAGGCTTAACTGCAGATTTGATTTGACTAAAGAAACAATTGAAAAGCAGATCATAGGAAACTGTTCAGAGTGAAATACAGAAAGTCAAAACAAGTTGAGGTGCTGAAGGCCATTGAAGAGACATACAGGATACAACGAAAAAGGTCTAGCATACCTTTCCCTGGCGTTCTGGAAGGAGAGGAGGGAATGAGGCAGCAACAATATTTAAAGGATGATGACAGAATCTCAAGGCTTCCGTGTACTGTCCATTCCCTGATAATTGCAACAGTATCTCATTCAAGTCTATATTCTGTGAAATATTTAGCAGGACTTTATTAAGTGTTTGGTGAATTTGTTAGGTGAGGAACTTCCTTATTATGTTCTATTCCAATTTTATCTTTGGAATTATGCCTGGAGTTCTTTTAAAATGATACACTCTTTAAAATAATATTAGAAGATAAGAACGGCTGTCTGATACAGACATGCATTCACATATCTCTATATTTGCAGTTGTCACTTCAAACACTAGAGCTAAATCTTCAACTGACACTATAGTTGAAGTTTAAGCTCTCCTTTAATAACCTGATGATTCATTTTGGACCAAAAAATGCCCTTAAACTCATATCCTATCCATTTGGTTTCTTATAAAAGCCTTTGGCAATGAGTTATAAAATTCTAATCTGGTAATGGGTAATTAAAAGATCAATATTTACTTGCATTTGCCTTGTTCTCTTTAATGATATGGTATTCTGATAAGTAATTCATATTTTTCTTTAAAATAGAAATGTTTTAAAGGTTCTCTGGGAGATAGATTCTGAGACAAAAATTTGCATGCAGGAAGCTTGTTGGAGAGTGCCTGGATCATACATGGGGTGAGGGAGGCAGTAGGACTGAACAGAGGGGGGACTGGATGACAAAGCAGTCACAGCAAAGGCTCCATCTGATCCCACAGGGAGCTCGGCACTTGTCTCATCCTGCAGCCAGGGGGTCAAGGCTATACACCTTCTCGTTTACATCATTTACCCGTCATTGGATGAGAGCTGCTTCCAGATATGGGGCAGGACCACTATGGTCTGTTTTTAATCCATGTAACATTTTTGACACCAAAGATGTGAGGTTTTTCCTCATACCATAAACCAATTCTCCAATTTTCTGGATACCAGCTGAATGTCCTTCAGTTTGATTCAATTCTATTCTAACACCTGGAGTTAGCATTAGACACCACAAATTAAGGACAAAATCCCCTAAGACTGCCAATCACAAGTTCCAGACCACTGGGATCAACTGATATAAATTTGGGTTTCCCACATCTTCTTTTTCAGGTTTAATAATTTGCTAGAGCATTTCACAGAACTTAACATTTAGCAGTTTATTATATGGATATAAATGGACAGCCAGATGGAGAGGTACATAGGGTGAGGGCTGGAAGGAACAGCCCTCCTATGTCCCTTGGCACAGAAAGATCTGCTCTAGGAAGTTAGGCTTCCCAGCATGTGGGTGTGTTCAACAACTTGGAAGCTCTCTGAACCTCATCATCTAGGGTTTCCATGCAGGCTCCACTATGTAAGCATGATTGATTAAATCGCTGGCCATGGGTGATTGACTTCAGCTTCAGACCCCTTTCCTCTACTTGGAGGCTGGGAAGTGGGGCTGAAAGTTCCAATTCCTGCTTCATGCCTCATCTTTCTGGCAATAAGCCCCCATCCTGAAGCTACTTAGAGGACCCCAGGCACCAACTACCTCATTAGGATACAAAAAGATGCTCTCAGAGCTCTGGAGATTCCAAGGGTGTTGGAAACTCTTGTGTTGGGAACCAGGGACTAAGACCAAACATTTCAACAAAATTTTCCTATCACTTAGGAAATCATAAGGGTTTTAGGATTTCTGTGCAAGGAACTGGGGATGAAGACCAAATATGTATTTCTTATTATATCACAATACCACATGAGACCATGGAGACAGCAATTCCCAGAAAAGGGCGCTGCTGGGAGCAGGCAGTCACTCATGTCCCATCTGACTGGAGGAAGATTACTGCAGACCTGAAGGGGAGATGTTGGAGGAAGACTCGAGTGCCCACTACACAAGACTGCTGATGAGACTGAGCGTAATGAGAACTACACACCCTGGCTTTCCTGCCACTTCGACTATTTAACCTTGGGCAAGCCACATAACCCTTGGGGTCACAATTTCCTCATCTGTGAAGTAAATGGTAGGGATGAGATCACCTTTTCTCAACCTTGAACGATTTGCATGCCACTTGCATGCTTTTTTTTTTTTTCATATTCTTGAATCAACTATACTATCTTTCCTTAGAATTATTTTTTCAGCGTATTTATTCATTTTAACCACACTTTATTTGAGGCAAGACTTCATGTTATATATAGCTACATGGAGCAGTGGCACTTAGCACACAGAGGAAGCAGCCCCCCAAATAAATGTAATATAAACAACATAATGTTATTAAACTTCGGCCAAATACTGTAGCCTATGGAATCTCTAAGCCTCAGGTCTGCCTTATGTTTTCTGAAAAGATTAGTAAATATTGGAGAGGTATTGAAAATAGACTAATAACTGAGACTCGAACAGACATTTCCCAAAAGAAGAATAAACACTTTACTGAGAATAAACACTTTTTCTCTGTCTAATTCACCAATATTTAATGCTATGTCTCCTGTGCGTATCTAAATCCAGGTGGTATGTATGTCAGTAGGTTTCTGACCTTTCCAGAAAATACTGGATTAGATAGTCTTTAGGCTAAAATTACATTGTTCATGATTCTTTCCCGGTATGAGAGGAGTCTTGGGGAAAGATAAGAGTTCTAATTTTTTTAGGTCACGCATCTCTTTGATTGAATACTAGCTAGAAGGTTGACAAACTAAGTTTATTGAAGGGGATTCCTAATATTATGAGCACGTCATATGTGAAACGTAGCTGCGGTGTCTAGCAATGAGAATTCAGTGTTTTAATTCTCTCAATATCCCTGAAAGAAGGAAACTTTCACAAAGATAGACACTGCCCCTTTGGCCTGGCTTCACCTCCTCTGGATTGGCTGATCTGGTCACCTGTCCTATGAGCCTCTCATTGTGAGACCACCAATTTCTTATTCAGATGCCTTTTTCTTGATGACCGAGAATTAGCCAACTTATGATAGAACATTTAGGCATGCACAGGAGGAATCTAAGAAATGCTCTGTGATCTTCCTAGAAGATACCAGACCCTGCCCCAAGTTGCCCAAACTAGCTAACCTGTTTCCAGAGCCGTCACGTCTTGCATGTATAGGTCACTATCGGCTTTGTTGTATTCTCAGCTTTACCAGGACTGCTGTACCTGATTCTTTATTCAGCAATGGTAAATAGACACTTATCTCAGTCTTGACATGCTTGAATCCCCCAGCTGAAATCATCTACGCTAGGTGACCTGAAGATGACTGAATTCTATGTCAGTACTGATTAACCATGTACTCCATAAGTAAATCAGGAGGATGTATACCAATGCCCTTACCTAAAAGGCAGACACTGGCTTTAGTGGGGCCACCACCCATCATTTAGTTAAATCTATATTCTAAATGCTCCTGAGGAATTCAGACCATGAGATTTCTTGGTTTTTATCATAAAACCAATTTATATCAATATATAATGATAATGACAACTATTACCTAGTTATTACCTGCTCAGAAGAAGGTGAGGAGCGAGAGGAGGAGGTGCAAGAAGGTAGAGGGCAGAGGAGGGCCAAGAAGGCAGAGAGGCCTTTACAGAGCACTTACTATGTTCCAGGTTTTGTGTAGCTTTGAATACAGCCTGTATATGATTAATCAAATTTACTAATTTAGGCTGAAATTTAAAATGGCAAAATACCAGGTATCCCAGTGTAATTTTATCCAAATAATATTCTCGTTGAGAAAGTTGATCTCAGGACAAACAGAACCAGTCATCCTCTCTCTTTCCTGACAGTGTGCTACCAAGCCCCGAGAACCCACTGGCTGTCATCAATGCTATTTGCTTTGATATATTCCTGAGGCTGGAGGAATTGTTGAATCATGTGAGTGACACATGCCTGGAGGCAAAGAGTATTATAATTCACAAAGAGGATAAGAAGACCAATTAAAGTTGATTAAAAACAGAACACACTATGGAAAACATTCTGGGCCAAAATAAGCAAGCCAAGATCCAGGCATGCCAAAAATGAGGATGAACGTGGCATCCTGTGGTTTATAAGAGCATGGGTTACACAAGGTGATGTGAAGAATTTGGCAAACAACTCTGGTCCTCAGTGATTTCTATCCTGTTCTTATTTCTTCTGCAGCATGGCTAAAGAGTTTAATTTTCATTAGTAGTGGCCATAAACAGTTGAAGTCCAATCCTAGTTCTACCACAAACAAATTATGTACTCTTGGCAAGTTGCCTAACTTCTTTAAACCTCTGTGTTCTCATTCATCTAACAGGGAAAATATCTACCTGTTGTGAAGATGAAAAGAGAGCATCTGTGAATCTGCTGGCACAGTTGTGGTACACCCTAGAGGTTTAATGAACATTCACTTGCCCCTGTGCTCTTGTAGTAGAAGCAATGTCAAATCTAACAAAATGTGGAGCTGCTCAGAATCACTTTCTTGTAAGCATTTAGGAAGCTCTTCAGAATGCAAGCCACATTCCCCAGAGGGGATGGGAAGATGAGCCATTGCTCTGCTACTCACATTTATCAGCATTCTGTCCTCTTCCATAGTTGAGTAGAGCTCAGTGGGGGCGGGGGGAGAAATGGGAGGAGGAAGGATGGAAGGCACCTGGTTCAAGTCTTCTCCATGGATTGGAAAACAGGAATTTCTAGAAAACAAACTGGCAGTGTTTTGCCCTCTCAGTGCTTTCCCACAGCCTCATGCATCCGTATAGATTCTCATTCCACTGTCTTGTATAGTAGACTCAACAGCTCATAGATCTATGGAACAGAATAGAGAACCTAGAGATGCAATCAGCCTCATATTGCCATCTGAACCTTGATAAACCAGGGAAAAGCATACACTGGGAAAAAGAATCCCTATTTAATAAATGGTTCTGGGAGAACGGGATAGCAACATGTAAATGACTAAAACTGGACCCTCACCTCTCACCACTCACAAAAATTAACTCACACTGGATAAAAGATTTAAATATAACACATGTAATGATAAAAACTCTAGAAGAAAGTCTAGGAAAAACTCTTAATGATATTGGATGAAGAAGACCACATAGGCAATTACAATGATAACAAAAAAACAAGTGGGACCTGATTAAATTAAAAAAAACTTTTGCACAGCTAAGGACACAATTAACAAAGCAAATAGACAACCTTCAGAATGGGAGAAGATATTGGCATGTCACAAATCTGACAAAGGGCTAAAAACTGGAATTTACAAAGGACTCAAGCAAATCAACAGGAAAAGTGCAAATAACCTCATCAATCGTTGGGCAAGCCACGACCAGAGTCTTTTCCCAGGAAGACAGGTGAATGGACAACAAACACATGAAAAGATGCTCATTGTCCCTAATCATCAGAGAAATACCACCTTGAGATATCACTTAATCTCAGTGAGAATGGACCACATCACAAGGTCTGACAGCGGCAGATGCTGGCATGGGTGCAGAGAGAGTGGAACACTTACACACTGTTGGTGCGACTGCAAACTAATACAGCCTTTTTGGAAAGAAGTACAGAGACTCTTCAAAGAGCTAAAAGTAGACCTTCCCATATGATCTTGCCGTCTGATTACTAGGTATTTATCCAGAAGAAAGAAAAAAAAAACATTTTATTGTAAGGACATCTGCACTGTAATGTTTATAGCACCTTAATTTTCCTTATGTAGATACATCTATGTGCTTTAGTTTTCCTTCCTATAAAATGGGAATATGTGAAGTTCAGAAAGGTTATTGGAGGACGCCCTGAGATCTTTAACAAGAAGAGAGAGCATGTTGAAGTGAGAATATCATGTTTAGGATACTTCTCTTTTTTTGATTGAAGATCTGTCTATAAAATGGATACTGGTTGCTTAAAAGGATAAAGTAAAACACAAGCAAGTGTGTATCTATTCCAGCCCCTTGGTATAATTAGTAGGTATTCATTAAATGTTGCTATTAATATAAAATATAGTATTATAATAATGCTAATTGGGGGGACCCAGGTTCGGTGGTGCCTGAAGCTTATAGAATTTTGAATCTCTCTTTAAGAAAAAGAATATAAAACTACAAGTACAAAATTAAGTATGAATGGGGATATTTATCTAGAATAAGAAACCTTTACAAAGTAATGATTTTTTTAAAAAAAGCTGACAAATATCAAGCTTCACAAAATCAGAAAAATAAGGTATTTTTAAATTGACTTCCTGGCATTTCTTTTTAATCTTTTTTCTCCCCATATCTTTTGTGGCTGAGTTTTCTTTCATTGCCCTATTCATATGACATTTTATATAATACCATTTCTATAGAAATAGAAGGATAATTCAACTTCTTCTCTAGCATGGTTGATCCAAATTTATTTTTGTTATTGATAATTAAAGAAAAACTTCTTATTTATTTATATATCCACAGTTTCTTTTTGGGATAATATCAGCTAAACATTTAGGATTATTGTCAGATTTGAGAAAACCTCCATCGAGCTTTATTTAAAAGAGCTGTAAATTGTGAAAGAACGCTAAACAGAGCAGCTTCTTGCTCTGTCCGTTGCAAGCCTTGTTTCTCTGCTGTGACTCCCATCCAGTGCTAGGAGCTGTAAACAATGTGTCCTGCATGATGGGACCTTCATGTCATGATGCTGGTGAGTCTGCACAGGTAGGAATGCTTCTTGGAAGCCATTGCTGCAACCAGTTAGCTAGCAGTAACTGACCTAGACACGAAAGTTACTGCAGATGATAGAAATAAATCCCACTACACTCAGGACAAATAGATCCTCAACTCCAATGTCACCCGAACAAGGGTCTTAACTGTGACTAACATACCTACCTCCTGCAAATGTTACAAAAACATACGCCTCTCTATGCAAGTACATGGCTAGGATTCCACCCAGATATTGAAAGAATCCCCTACCATGAGGAACGCCAAAGCTTACATTACTCTGTAAGAGTCCTGGTAAATCTACTTCTGATAATAACAAATAACCCTTGGGAGAGAATTAGAGTTGACCCTTGGACAATGTGGGGGATTGGGGTAACAACTCTAGTGCTGTTGAAAATCCAGAGAGAACTTTTGATTTCTCAAAACTTAACTTCTCGGGTGGTGCCTGTGACTCAAAGGAGTAGGGCACCAGCCTCATATACTGGAGGTGGCTGGTTCGAACTTGGCCCTGGCCAAAAACCGCAAAACAAACAAACAAACAAAAAAAAAAAAACAACAAAAAAAAACAAACTTAACTTCTCTTAGCCTATTTGTTGACTGAAAGCCTTCCTGATAACCTAAATAGTCCATCAACACATATTTTGTATACTGTATGTTATACATTATATTCTTACACTAAAGAAAGCTAGAGAAAAGAAAACGTTATTGAGAGAATCATAAGGAAGAGAAACATATTTACTACCCATGAAGTGGATGTGGCTCATCATAAAGGTCTTTATGGCCTCCATTATGGCGAGGGTGAGTAGATGAGGAGGAGGAGGACCAGGAGGAGTTGTTTTTGCTGATTCTCTCGGAGGTGAAAGAAAATCCATGTGTAAGTGACACTTTCAAACTTGTGCTGTTTGACAGTCAACTATAGTAGACTCAGGGCACCAGTTTGGCCAAGAACTAGCTGTGTGACCTCAGATTAATCATTTCACTTTTTTTTTGGTGGATCTAGACTTCTCATGTGCAAAGTGAGAAGTTATAACTACTGGATGAGTAAAGTTCCTGATACTCAGAACAGTGCGTGATTCTGCCACCTGTTTCTGAATGAGCCAAGCAGGATGGTGGGGGAAGAGCAAGAAGAAATAGTGTTACCGCTTCAAGGACCATCTCTTCTCTTTCTTCTCCAGCAGAGGTCTGCTTAGTGAACAAACTACAAGTTTTCCCAGTATTTCCATGCTATGAAAACTCTGCAACCCTGAGTATTTCTACAATTAGTGGCCATGACAGGCTTATCTTTTATTCTCCCAGGAGTAAGACATAAGGAGTGAGCTGAGTGTTTCTCTTTTGATAGCAAACAGGAGGTAGAGATGGGAAGAGCTTTTGCCCCCAAGTACAGAGACAGACACACAGGGAAGGGATGAGGGTTGTTGAATCTGAGGCCTCATGCCTGCCCCCCTTGGCTCGCCATCTTTGATAAGGGAGAGAGAAGGATATTTAGAGAAGAAACAACATTTGAATTTCATTTTGAAGACCCAGTAGAAATTTCCTGGTAGATAAGGTTGGAGAAGACACTTATGTAAGAGGAAAAGGCATGCACAGAATCATGAAGTAAAGAAATTCATGGCCAGACAAGGTGGCTCAGTGGGAGTGTGAGGCAGGAGGATCTCTTGAGCTCAGGAGTTTGAGATCAGCCTGAGTAAGAGTGAGACCCTGACTCTACTGAAAATAGAAAAATTTGAACAGAAACTTCTCTGAAAAAGATAGGCATATGGCCTACAAATGCATGAAAAAATGCTCTTCATCTTTAGTCATCAGAGAAATGCAAATCAAAACCACTTTGAGATATCATCTAACTCTAGTAACACAGATATTGGTGTGGATTTGGAGAGAAGGGGCCACTTCTGCACTGCTGGTGGGAATGCAAGCTAATATGTTCCTTTTTTTTTTTTCTTTTGTAGAGACAGAGTCTCACTTTATGGCCCTCGGTAGAGTGCCGTGGCCTCACACAGCTCACAGCAACCTCCAACTCCGGGGCTTAAGCGATTCCGTTGCCTCAGCCTCCAGAGTAGCTGGGACTACAGGCACCCGCCACAACGCCGAGCTATTTTTTGGTTGCAGTTTGGCCGGGGCTGGGTTTGAACCCGCCACCCTCGGTATATGGGGCCGGCGCCTTACCGACTGAGCCACAGGCACCGCCCTAATATGTTCCTTTTGGAAAGAAGTTTGGAGAATACTTAAGGAACTAAAAGTAGACCTGCCATTAGATCCTGCAATTCCTCTACTATGTATATATCCAGATGACCAAAAATCATTTTACAACAAAGATAGTTGCACCAGAATGTTTATTGCAGCCAATTCATGATTACCAAGTGCTGATCCCCATGAATGGATAAACAAATTGTGGTATTGTTTATCCACAATTGTATACCATGAAATATTATGTAGCCATAAAAAGATGGAGACTTTACCTCTTTTTTTTTTTTTGAGACAGAGTCTCATTATGTCACCCTTGGTAGAGTGCTGTGGCATCACAGCAACCTCAAACTCCTGGGCTCAAGTGATTGATTCTCTTGCCTCAGCCTCCCAAGTAGCTGCGACTACAGGCCCTGCCACAGTGCCTGGCTATTTTTTTGTTGCAGTTCTCATTGTTGTTTGGGGCCTGGGCCACGTTTGAACCCGCCTGCCTTGGTGTATGTGGCCAGTGCTCTAACTACTGAGATATGGGTGCTGAGCCAGACTTTACCTCTTTTATGTTTACATGGATGGAGCTGGAACATATTCTTCTTAGTAAAGTATCTCAAGAATGGAATAAAAAGTATCCAATGTACTCAATAGTATTATGAAACCAATATATAATAATCACCCACACAACTGTAGCCCCAAATAAAGGAGGGAAGAGGAGGATGAGGGAAGGGGAGGGGAGAGACTATCTGGAGGGACGATAACTGGTGGTACCTCACTTATTGTGCATATTGCAAGGGTACATGTCAAATCTATTAAGAGTAGGGTATAAATGTCTTAACAGATCAATTAAGTAAGTGAGGTGAAGGCTATGTTAACCGGTTTGATGTAAACATTCCAAATTGTATATAAAATCAGCACACTGTACTCCATAAATGCATTAATGTACACAGTTACGAATTAATAAAAAAAAAAATAGAAAAATTAGCCAGGTGTCATGTTGAGTACTTGTAGTCCCAGCTACTCACGAGGCTCAGGCAGGAGGATCGCTTGAACCCAGGAGTGTGAGGTTGCTGTGAGCTAGGCTAATGTGCCACAGCACTGTAGCCTGGGACAACAGAGTGAGAACTGTCTCAAAAAAAAAAAAAATCACCTTCATATCTGCTGGCAAATGAGATGGTCTGTTGAGAGAAAGGCTGATGATGAAGATATGGGTGTTTATATCATTCTAGATTTATCCATATATATGCATGCTATAAATGAATTTTGCACATTTAATGTTATAACCTGAGTATCTTTTCACATTAATAAAAATTTCCTACAACAACATCATTATCAGTGATTGAACATTATTCTGCTCCATTATGGCAATTTACTTAATATTAGGCATTTGGAATGTTTTCAGTTTTTCACTAGCAGCCACAGTGATGAAGTGATGGAGATCCTTGCAAATGGGTATTTGTCTTCATCTCTTGGGAAAAATTGCAGTAAAATTGTTGGGTCAAAGGGTCTGTACATTTTAAAGGCTTTTGATTAAATGTATCTAAATTGCCTATCCAGAAAAGTTGCAGCAATTTACACTCTCTTCAGCAATGTGGGAGAATGCCCGTTTCCTCTCACCCTCTCCAAGGCTGGATCTTACCATGCTTTTAAATCTTTGCCCATTTGAGAGAGGAAAGATGGTAATTCATTTTAATTTGCATTTCTTTGATTACTAATGTGATTGAGCATTTTTAAAATAAGCCTATTAGCCATTCACATGTCTGCTTTTGTAAATTGCCTGTTTCTTTCTTTTGGGTAAGGGAACCTTTACTTTAGGAAATTCTCCCTTAAAATATCAGGATCCTATTTTGAAAACACTGTCTTTTGTTCTTTTACTTTAAAAACATGCCTTTCCTTGGAAAAATGAAGAAACTATCTAAAAGGAGGAAATGGGGTCCCTGTTAGTAAATGGTAAGTCTACCAGGGAGAGAACAGGCAGATTTTAGGCTTCTTGTCCCAACTCCCAGGGCTTGCCTCAGAGATGCCCCTCAGGCTTTTCGGTCCCTGTTCATGCTCTTTACACTTTTCATGCCCCTGTTCATGTACCTTGCACTTTTTTAAGAGACTAATCATAGGCCACCTTATCGTCTAGGCCAGTGATTTTCAACCTTTTTTATCTCCCAGCACACTTCGACCTATAGTTAAACTTCCACGGCACACTTAAATTATGCTGATCAAAAGAGCAAAAAAAAAGAATATATTTAGTGTGCTTTGAACTTCTTCTGAAAGTAATTTAATTAATAATCTTTAAACATTTTTGTGGCACCTAAGAGGTCTCACGGCACACCGGTGTGCCGTAGCACACTGATTGAAAATCACTGGTCTCAACAGATATTTGGGTACACGCATTGCTGTGCCCCATCCTAGATTTTAAGCTAGTAAAAGGCCAGGAAAGTTTCTTTGTCTTTTAACGTCCTGCCCCATCTACCAGAGCCGCTTGTCTGTAACAGGTGCTCACTATGTGAAGTGACCAAATGGGAACTTCCCAATGGTGTCATTTTACTACTAGGCAATTTTGAGTTTTCCGGCTTTTTTTTTTTTTTTTTTCAAACTTGCTGGAGAGTCTTAGAAAAATGACCCAAATTTCCAGTGCTTCTCATGCTCCAAGGGGAAGCCTGGTAACATTTGTTCATAAGGCACTCTATGTGTTTTCACTGGTTCTTCAAACATGCTGATGGTGATCGTTGAGCTAAACAATTAAGAGCATTCTACACGTAAGTCATTAATTCCACTTGAAATAAAATATGTGAGTTAACACTGACATTTCAAAGACTGTATTTGTTAATAACTGAGCCTTAACAAATTGAAATATTTACAAACCTGGCTGAAATAGGAATCCAATAGCTGTTTCTTGTCTTGTTGAACAGTCCAATTAAGAAACTCTTTATATAGAGTGTGCTTGCCATTTTTCCATTTGAAATATTAAGATGGTGTTATAGTTAAAATCAGCAACTGGTTATTTGATAGTGGCTCTGTGTCTTTACCCATGGACTCTCAGGGGAAGTAAGTTGTACTCTGCCTTGGCGAGGGTCCAGAAGAAGAAGTTCAGAGGTGTCACTTCCCGCTGAACCTGGGCCAGACAGCCTTCAGTCTCTACCCCGGTCTGCCTGGGTGTGCCCATATGCTGGAGACAGTCTCTGTTGTTGATTTAATGGGACTCCAGGAGTCTTGCAGTTGTTCAAAGTAATAGGAACTAAGCTCCTTGTGGCCCAAATGCTGGCTTGACTTTTATATATGACATAGATACCTTGTTTCCTTTCCAAGAGTTTGGCCTATAAAACAAAGAGAAGTTTGGGAGATTGCAGGAAGGGTCTTCTCAATGATACCACAGTCAGCTTCATCCATCTGAATCTTTTTTTTTTTTTTTTTTGAGACAGTCTCACTTTGTTACCCTTGGTAGAGTGCTATAGCATCACAGCTCACAGCAACCTCAAACTCTTGGGCTTACTTGCTTCTCTTGCCTCAGCCTCCCAAGTAGCTGGGACTATAGGAGTCTGCCACAACGCCCGGCTATATTTTTAGAGACAGGGTCTCGTTTTTGCTCAGGCTGGTCTTGAAACCTGTGAACTCAGGGCAATCAATCCACCAGCCCCAGCCTCAGGATTACAGGCGTGAGCCTCCACGCCCAGCCTCATGCATCTAAATCTTGATGAAGCTGTAGACCTTGCTGGCTTAAGAATACCACATACTGCGAGGTGGTCAGTAAAATAACCATGTGCTGGCTGAGCTCAGTGCAAATGACAAGTCATACCGAGCTTGCCTACTTCAGAACCGGGTAACTGCATGCCAATTTGTATTCTGTCTGTCATAACTCGGTGTTGGAATCCCAGAGCATACCAACGCTCATGTCCTTAAATCTGTTTCTCAATGAATTCACATGGACCTAGTCCTGATGAGATTCAGAATCAGAGTGGCCCGAGCTTTCAATGAACTTGGCTCTTCTGTTGGAGTGTCTTCATTGAGCTCCATAATATGCTGTCATGAAAAGCAAGGAAAAAATTGTGGCTGCCTTGGAGCTCACTGCCCATCACTGAGTTATGGGTAAACACCTGCCTGGCACGTCAAGAGAGGAAGACCTGAGATAGTACCACGACTGCTAAAAAATAGCAGCTGCTATTTCAAAATGACACTTGAAACTACTTTCGTTTTCCTAAAGATGTCTTTCTTGAAGGATGTTTGAGCCACAATTTGGGTTGTAACATCCATCTTGTTATAACCCCAGGATCCAGGTGAGTGCTCTGAAGTCACAGTGGTGGATTGAAACTGTGCAGATGGACTTTCAACAGTGGCGTCCCCTCCGTCCTAGTTTAAACCTGACTGTTAAATCCAGGGCCACTAGGTTGTGCTAGAGTATAAACATAGCATGGATGTGCATTTCCTGGCAGGTCTTTATTGGATATTTCTTTCATTCTTTCCCTTTTTAAAGAAAATAGTGAATTCTTCTCTGTAGCTTGGAAGAACATATCAGAAACATGGTTGTGATCAGTGTTGTTTGAAATGAAGGACCTTTGAGTGACACTATTGTGATTTTGCAAAGGCTGAAGGTAGTAATATCATCATCAGAATTATTTACACTTATGCCCAGACACCACTTAGTCACCTTCCAACATCTGGCGCCCTCAGGTGAGGGCTGTGGCTTCTCCTCAGCCTTCTTACAGCTCCTCATTTTCTTCCTGTCTTATCAACATTGGAAAACATTTTGGTTCCTTTCTCTCTTCTGTACTCTTTCCTTGGTCGGTCACATACCATGTAGTATCATATATGTCGTGAACAATGATGCCCCAGCTATTCCCCCAGTGCTGGCATTTCCATAAGACTCTAGACTCCTCTGTCTATGACTAAACATTCCAGCTTTCTGAGACAGCTTTGCTTTACACCTGCTGTCCCGTTATGATTCTCAGTAGCACTCATTTCTCTCTCAGAATATTTCAGTTATATCATCCTACACATATGCCTCTGACAATGTGTCATCTTCACTTGAATATCTTATAAGCATCTGGATTACTGTGTCTGAAATGAAGCTCTTAACTTCCTACCCATTTTCATTATTTTCCAAGTTAATGGCACTAACACACACCAATTGGTTAAATCAGTATTTTAGGACTTTTCCTTGAATATTTTACTTTTCTGAACTAAGAAGTCAATAAACCCCATGGACTCTACATTCCAAATACATCCCAGATCCACTCAATTCCATCTCTTTCACTACAATTTTGGTCTAAGCCACAATCATCTCTTACTTGGGAATAATGTATCTTAAAATTCATTCAGATCATGTCACTTTCCTACAATTCTTTTATAGGAAGGGAAATAAATAATTGAGAATAATAGAATTTAATATACCTCTAAAACGAGCAGGGAACCTAGAATTTATTGAGTGTCATCATACTAGATTATTTGCATTTGCTTGCTCATTTAATTTAAACTTCATTTTATCTCTGTTTTGTGAGTATTATTCTAGTTTATTCCACCTAAAATAAAGGAAAAAAACAAAACAAGTGAAGCAATAAATAACAAAAAAGCGAGGCTCAAAAAGATTAAAATAACTTGCCTAGTATGTGTTACAGCTGGATTTAAATATTAGTTTTCTTTAGTGCTAAAGCCCACGGGTTACTTCTTTGGGTTTTCCAATCAGTTTGTTGATATGATAGTTAGTTCATGAATCAACCTGACTAGGCTAAGGGATGTGCAGATAGCAGGTCAAACATTATTTCTGAGGTGGCACCTGTGGCTCAGTGGGTAGGGCGCCGGCCCCATGTACTGAGGGTGGCGGGTTCAAAGCTGGCTCCAGCCAAGTTGCAACAACAAACATTATTTCTGAGTGTGTGCATGAGGGTGTTTCTAGGAAAGATTAGTGTTTGAATCAGTAGGTTGAATAAAAAAGATACACCTTCACCCATGTGGGTGTGTATCACCCAATCTGTTGAGGGCCTGAATAGAACAGAAGGCAAAGGAGTGATGAATCTAATCTCTCTTCTCAAGCTGGGACATCGGGGCTCCTGGTTCTCTGGGTTTCAGACTCTGGGACTTACACCAGTAGTGCTCTCCCCTTCCTCACGTACTCAGGCCTTCAGATTCAGCTGGGAGCTACATCATCAGCTCCCAGGGTTCTCAGAACTTTGGGCTTGGATTGGATGATGGCGCTGGATTTCCAGGTACTCCAGCTAGCAGATGACAGACTGTGGGGCTCCACAGTCACATGAGCCAGATTCCATAATAAATGTCTCTTGATGTACATATATCTCTATGCATACACACACACATGCATTACATACATATGTACAAACATACATACGTGTATGTTCTGTTTCCTGTTGGTTCTGACTCCCTAGAAAACTGTAAAACGGTTTGCAACCAGTCATCTTCATCTGGCCTCAGAAATACTTGCTAAGAGGTTTTTGTGTTTCTTGGGCCATTTGCTTAGTGATTTATCAATTGTCACCATCACAGTCTCGTTGAAGACTTTCTCTGTGTGACTCTATTGATTTGAATAAAATTTGGCTGCAAATAATGATATGCTAAAGTCCCTGTTTTATTCTTGCTTACACGAAGACCCCAGAGGTAAATAGTCCCACAGCCCCACACTCAGCAGCTCTGGTTTCCCTCTGTCCCAATGTTGTGATGCGGGGTCGTCTTCCGTGAGAGCACTGTAGGTTCCAGGATGCTACCGGGAAACCCTGCTGAAATGGTTCGTTACTTAGGAAGCTGGAGAGAAACCAGCAGTCTGTGGTAGTGACTGCCTTTTTTTCCTTTGTTTCTCATTATTTGAAGATATTTTTTTTCCCAGTGATGATCTGAATGTGTAAGAAATAAAGCATGAAATAAAGTTTAGTTGGCATCAGATTGACCTGGCTATCATCTCCAGTTTTCCATGTGACTAGCTTTGTTTTGTTAGGCAAGTTTTGTAACCTCTATGAGCTAGATACTTAATGCAATATTCACTCAACTCCTTTAATTCTTACTAAAGCCTCCAATGTGTTCAAGTCTCTTTATTTTACAGATGAGGTAATCCAAGCTCAGAATGTGTCTAGTGCTTATCAAACATTGCAATTATTAAAACAGCTTATCAAACTGTGCAATTATTAACACTTCTCATGGCACAGAGGAGGTATGCATAGCTCTTGTTCATCTTGCTTTAATCCAAAGTTTTTCTCTTTAACTATCAAATGCCACACCTCTTCATTTTTTTCCTTTATCTATATTTTCCCAGAAAAAACAGCAAAACAGCAAACCAAGTTTATATGATTAGAAGTGATAAGAGAATGTTACGGGGCTTAAAAATCTTCATTCTCTTGAAATCCAACCCTTTGGCCTTCTGATTTGGTGATTCTGGATGGTCCCAGGGAATCAGTATTTAAAAAAGGTGTTGTATATCTCCATGGATGAGCTTTTAGTTCAAGAATAGCTGCTAAGACATATTCTGTTGATCTTAATTTGGTATCTTCTTCTTAGATTGAAAATTGTATGCCTATTCCAAAGTTGTCTAAATTTCATGTTATACTGACATTATCATCATTCTCCAAGGGTGTCAATGGAATGTTTTTTCTAGAATTTCTCAGGAATTCTTTCAGGAGATGGCTCTCAACTTTTGCTGGGTGGGTTCAGTTCCATTTTCAAAAGTGCTGCCAGGAAAGCAAGCTCTCCTGTGAGGTGCTGGGGAGCCCTTGTTCATCTTGCTGGTCTCCCTTAGATTCTCTCTGGGGTTAAGGCTGGCAGGAGAGAGAAAGAAAAGAAGTGTAAAGACTTTAAATCGGCAGGTAGGATTTGAAAGCACTAAAATAGTTGTATTCAAGGCGCGTCTCCCCTGTGTTTATGTGCTCACTAAAGGCTGTTGTTGCAAGAGCTCTACAGCACCACGCACGCTGTTGGCCCTCTGCAAATCAGCACCAATGACAACGTTATAATTATGCTTCAAAAACAAAGGCAGCAAGAAGCTGCATCTTAAATATCCTTTATTTGGTTGCTCTAGGAATGGCTTGTAAGCTCAGGAATGGAGAGCCAGTGCAAGGGTTAAAAATATACTTGTTAAAAATCTAAAACACAGCGCCTAACTTTTGTCTTAGCCATGAAGAGTGAGAACGCCTTCCTGGAAGCTTGGACATTACGGGAGGTGATGGGGCAGGAAATGGGTTCAGTGCAGTCTGGCAAGGTTAAGGAGGCCTTGCAAAACTTGTTTTTGCTGGGCAGGGGGTGTAACTAGAAAGCAAATTGTGCTCACAGGTCGCCACAAGCCTGTCAATTTCTCACGTACTCAGAATTAAGCAACTGTGTTAAAGAGGGTCTCTTCAGGTGGGCATAATAGTAGCAGCTCCCATTTATTTATCCACTATTTTCTAGGCAGGATACCAGGGACTTTATAGTCACGACTTCTATGACTACAGAAGATTCAGGGGTGTGGGAGGAGTGTTGCACAACACTCTTGAGAGTCTCTCAGAGGGCACAACATCTACACTGGTCAGGCCAAAGTCCTTGCTGTTCTCTCCAGTTGCCCCCTCACTGCTGGCATGAGTATGCTTCAAGTGGTGGCCAGAAACTGAAGCACAGTTCTGGATTCCCGCAAACCCAATTTAAGCCACACTTTGGGTTTGGTAAAATAAACCTGACTGCAGTTGGCGTATAAAAGGGAATTTATTACACAGAGGTTCTACAAGTGGGTCTGTTTCTCTTGAATGACCTGTGGAAGTCCAGCTCCCCTATCAACTCTCCCACACCCCGCACCATGCTGCCAACAGCTCCTGAGTTTAACATGACACAGTCAAGGGTGTCAGCTTCAGTGTTCCTGCAAACTGCTTTGGCTGGCCTGGCTTGAATGAACCGCCTATCTCTGGACATGTCAGTTGGGGCCAGTGGGGAGATTAAAACTGCAAAAAACATGACTGGTGGTAGGGAGAGGGAAGAACGTAACCCAGAAAAGTAGTGTGTGTGCGCTTGCATTTGCACATCTGTGCCTGCGTGTGCAGGCATTTGCACGTTTGTCTGCATGAGGATACATTCTGGCATGCAACAGTCCAGCACACCTGTGCAGACTGCTGGGGTCTCCTCGTTGTGGGGTACTGGCAGGTGCCTAATTTGCCATATATTGTTTTCAAGTCTAAGCCTGTCGATGGCTCCCCATGAGGGACAAAAGTGGAAGGATTTGGGCAATGACTGAAGAAAAGGAAGAGAAGCATTTGTCCATAATCTGTTCACAGCATCAGTTCTAATCATTCACCAGCTATTAATACACTAATAGATTTTCATTCATTTTGTTAACAAATTCATTCATCCACTCATTTATTCAATTACTCATTTTTCATTCAACATACGGAGCACAAGAAGGAAGGCTTTAATTCAGAGGCTTTCTACTGCGTGCAGGATGAAACCTATATTCCCCACCCAGGCCTGCTTTCCCAGACCATCATCTGCTTTCCCCCTGCATGTACCTGTATTTGGGGCTCTCAGGCAAGCTGCAATGCTTTTTTACCTTGTTTGCTTGGTAAATGAGCACCTCTGATCCTTAAAGTGAAGTTCTATTATTCTCTCCCCAACCTTTTCTCTGCAATACCCTCTGTGGATGTTAAAAGCAACACTCCATGTGCTTTTTCCTATTCTGTCGCTCACCAACACCAACAATCAACCAAGAAGATGTCTGTGACCAAATGTGGGAGATGTTTCTACCCACCACTAAGCCAGCAATCATTACGGCAGCGGGTGCTAACGGGGTGTCTCCAGTTCGATTCTGACACTGTCACCTGGGGATAGCATCTGATCCCATGGGATGGAAACTCAGTCCCCCAACCTCACTCCAAAGTCCAGGCCTCTGGAAGTTCTGGCCACCAGGGTTCAATTAATTTGCTAGAGTGGTTCTCAGAACTCAAGAAAACATGTTTAGTGATTCATTACAAAGGTTATTTTAAAGGATACAAAGAAACAGTCAGATGAAGAGATAAATGAGGCAGGGTGGGGAAGAGTCCTGAGCGCTGGGGCTTCTGTCTCCTGGGAACTGGGGTGCGCCACCCTCCTGGCAGTGAATGAGCTCTTGCTCCCTTTACTCCACGCGTTCCACTCTCTGGAAGCTCTGCGAGCCCTGTCCTCTTGAGCTTTTCATGGAGATTTCATTGGACAGGCATGATTGAAGCATGGACAACCGTGTTGAAATGTGATTAGACAAAAAGGGTGTGACCTACACCCAGCCAGGCCTGTCTTTCACATTCCACTTGGCCTCTCCATGTGATGTTCCTTCCTCCAGGGGAGGGGGCAGGACCGCCTCTGGAAGGGGGGTCTTATGACCCACAATCAGATTAGAGTCCCACCTTGGGCAGGTGGAAGGAGAGCAGGAGAAGGTAGGAGAGAGGGATTCTCTTTATTGTAACAGACACCGTGGAAGTTATGAGTCAGGAGCTGTGGGCCAAAACACACATATCTATAATATAAAATCTCATAATGTGTGTAGACACACTTCTTGCTCTTGAAACAAACTAAGTGACCAGGGTCCCCAGGCTACTCCGTGAGCCCGTCTTTAGGACAGCCGTTAACCTATGATGTACTTGTGTGTCAGCAAGATGTTCCCTCCTGGAGGCGCTTTGTCAAATGCTGCATAATTTTTGTACCAAGTAGGCAAATCTGCTGACTGTGATGGCAGATGCGCTGTCGTAGCCCTGGTACCAGCCAGCAGAGTGCAAGGGGCAGGACTGGGTGCAGGGACTGTGGACCCTCCCTGCTCTAGGACAGTCTGCACTTTCCCGTTTGTGTGTCTTTCTCCCCTGTTGTGCTGTTGTGTCATGGGCATACATTATATATCACTAATTGTGTATCCCTAGTGCCTGGCAGGACTCTTGGCATGTTTTTTTTTTTTTTTTTCTCAATAAATGTTTGTTGCATCAATGCAAAAATGAGTAAAATAAAGGCCAGATTTTTACTTGCTGTAGAGATAAGTTTTCAGTATAAGTGTATTCCTGCCCCAAGGATAGTAGAAACTTTGGGGCTTATGTATTTTCGGCTTCCTACTTCCCTCTCTATTTATGTTCTCATTGGCTTTTATGATTTTTTTTTTTTCAATTATAGAAGAAGTCTATGGTCATTTTAGAAAAATTAAAAACTGGAGTCAGTGAAGATTATTTGTAATGCCACTCTGCTCAGGGATAACAACCGTTAACATCTACTTTCCAAGGTATTTTTCAATGCAAAAAGTACATATGAATGTAGGTTCTTTTTAAAATAAATTTAATAATTCCCTTTACATAGAGATTAGGCAAATGTGTAAATGACAAAGAAACAGCCACCTCTAAAGAGGACCTTTATTAAGATGAGAATTTACAATAACTAAGAAAATGCCATGAAGGCTATGTTGAACAGTTTGATGAGAATATTTCAGATTGTATATGAAACCAGCACATTGTACCCCTTGATTGCACTAATGTACACAGCTATGCTTTAACAATAAAAAAAAAAAAAGATGAGAATTTCAAGGGGAGCTGTTTTGGGAGCTGCCGAGTTCCTCATTGTTAGATGTTTGTATTTTAAAAAACAAACAGGAGAAAAATTTTCCTCATTTGCGTACTGCAAAGGTGACTCTTGTCTCTGACAATAGTTGTATTAGAGAACTAAAGTCTGAGATTCTGGTCCATTTGGAGAATTCTCATGGATTCCAAGGAGAACCCGTGTTTCTAAAAGTGTCTGCTGTGTTGACAGCCTGAACACAGTCTCCTGCAGCCCCGTCTCAGCCAGCGTCATGCTCACAGGCAGCCTCTCAGAGGTTAATCTTTGAACACACTCTTAGGTTTACGTACACTTTTCAAGTTGACAGATGAATTTTCGTTCTACACCGTTTTATAGTCCAGTGAAGTCTAATGTAGTCATGGTGCAATTAGGATTAAATTAGTTATAGGAGAAAATGAAACAAATTTGGCTTTCTGAAAAGGGGAACTTTCATAGAAGGCCAAACTTAAGAGAAAGAAAGCCAGAGAACATTTCAACTCAAAAAGCAATTTGCTTTGCAAAAGGAAGTTGGAAAATTACAGCCCATCAGGCCCAATTACTGCACACATTTGCGTCTGAATGAGAGTTCTCCCTCCAAGGAACTGTCTCCAAGTTCCTTCCCCTTCACCTCTCAGCAGCCAGAATCCACTGCTGATGGTGAAGCAGTCATTGGAGCAATGTGATGTTGTCCATTTCCTGACAGTCGCAAGGTTCTGACAGATCGAGTGTTGCAGAGGACCCTGTTCCAAGTGAAGTAATGGGCATGCGATTATGAAGAGTAGGATGGAGGAGAATGTAGATATTCCCATGAAAGTGAGATGAACTAAATGTAATTCTTCCTCAGACTTCAAGGATTCAAAGAATATGTGTAGATACTACCCCTCCAAGAGAGGGAGCTTAATTCTATTCTTTCTCCCCAAGTGTAGGTTAGACGTAATGAATTGCTTCCAAAAACCAGAGTATGGAAAGGGAGCGTAGTAACTTCCCAGGGGAGAAACATGGAGAGCGTCACTTTACTCAAGTGATAAACCGAGTAATGACACCATCAGTGATGTCATGCGGTCACTACGTATCCGGATATGTGATGGAGAGGGCCTCTGAAGACTGACAACTGCAATATGATAATGAGAAAAAAGTCAGACAAACCCAATCGGGACTGTTCCCCAGGCTTCCTTTTTATTACTCCTCAATACTGTCAAGGGCATGGAAAAAAAAAAGAGGAGAGAATGAGAAACTATCACAGATCAGAGGGGACTCGGAAGACAGGGCAACTAAATGCACTGTGGTACACGGGTGGGATTTTGGAACAGAATGAGGGCATTAGGTAGCAGTAAAATCCAAGAAAGCCCAGAGTTTAGCTAACCAGAGTGCCCAATATCAGTTTCTTAGTTTTGACAAATGCACCATGTGATTGTAAGATGTTAACAACAGGTAAAAAGGGTGATGTGTATACAGGACCTCTTCGTGTTATCTTTGCAACATTTTGATCAATTTAAAATTATTCTAAATTAAAAAGTCTACCTAAAAATTTTCAAGAATTTGTTTTTTTTTTCTCTTCCATTTTCTTGATCCATTAATGGACTTGACCCATTGGGTGGTTTTAAGGAAATCAGTATGTTCCTCACAAAGAGTGTCCACACTTCTGAGAATATAGCTCAAACACCAGATTTTGAATGCATTTCTCAAGAGTCAATCACTAGAGTAGTCAACTGCTTTGACAACTGAACATGGAGACTGGAAAACAGAAGAGGGTCACAGTCGTATAATGACAGGGCACAATTATAATTACTCTCGGTAAATGGGCATATAACTGATTAGGACAATTTGGTCAAGCACCCCCCAAAGCACAGCCTCTTGGATTGATTAGAAGCTCTGCTTTTGCTTATCTTATCTTTTGATTGGTTTTCAATCATGATGAATCTGTGCTTTATTTACAGAGTGGGTTGACTTCCTTCAAGAAGATAGGGGCTAAGACTTAAGATAAAGTCAGAAATAAATCAGAAGTTTTTTGGAAGACTCTTCTACCCTGAGTTGGAAGAGCCATGGATAATTACAAAACAACTGCTGCCTGTATTTGGAAAGATCCTTCTATTTCCTCTCTGTCCACGTCTATTAAGCTTATTTCCGTGATGGAGCCTTCTAGTACCTTCCACCTCTCCCTCAGCTTCCATCTACCTTTCTCATATGCTGAATTCTGTTTGAACTTGATCGTGATAACTCATTAGTATTTCTGTATCCCTTTTAGCTTGTTTTGCAGCTGTATTGAGAGCTCTCATATTGGTGGTATTTTTCAATCCCCTCCATCCATGGCTCAGTGTATTAATGAGTATCGTATAGTTTTAATAAACAATTGATTGAATAGCTGTACAGGTACTACTTATAAGGTAAACCACGACTCTCCATGACTGCATTTCCTAGCAACTTTCAACTAGTAATTTTCATTTTCAATTAGCGACTTTCACTTAGGCACAGAGATGTCTCTGGATCTCTGGGTATTGGTGTTGCAGCTCTGTCTCTCAGATTCGTTGAAAGGATCAAAGTCAAAACAATCTCTATCATCATGACATTTGCTTGATAATTCAACATAAAGCCGAATTCCAGAAGAGAGAAATCAAATAAATTTATATTCCTTAAGTGGGAACACTGAACTAAGAGAGTTTATTGAGTATTTCCCTACTTCTTGGAATTCAGCCCTGGCAATTAGAGAAGAGATGGCTGGTGTCCTGTTTATGGGCTACATGATCCCGCACAGCTGCAGACACTTTTCTGGACTATTAAAATCGTAACTTAACTGGCTAATTGCCAAACATTCAGGGCTTGGTTACTGAATCTTTTAATAGACTATTTTCTTTCCACTGTCCTGTTATAATATTTAATCCTTGAAGCCTTAGTTCATAGTGGAACTACCACCTTCACCCTTAGAAACAATTTTTTTATTCCTATTATCTCTCCCACTTATTTAAGCTTTTCACTCATTGATTTTATAACCCAGCCTGTTGATATTGATTTTCTGGAAACTTTTTCTTCTTCTTTTTTTTTTTTTTTTGGTGCAAACTATGAAAAAAAAACCCAAAATATCAGTTTGTATACAGTATTATCTTTATCTAAAATCATCTCACCTTCTCCCTTTACTTCAGGAAATACAATCTGGGTGCTTGAAGAATTTGGTATAAAATTATCATCAACCAAGAGGAATCCACTTGAAGCAGGCTCAGTGTCCTTGGCAGAGTTTTAGGGTTATTATCTGTGAGCCTTTGTGTCCCCTGCATGGGATGTTCACATTTCCAAAGATGTATGTAGAATTTCATAAATAAATGATAGAGTCTATATGAATTTAAAAATAATTTAACTCCAAATTCTTGTTGGTGAGGGATGAGACATTGGTGAGGCAATGCTTAATCACATATATTACTAAGTGATGACTAAATTTTGAGCAACTTCATTCACTGAAGAAGAGGTCAACAGGACCTGTAGTAAAGATAAAGATGAAATATATGTTTAACTAATTCTTTAGTCTTTGGATGATGTGGAAGTGAAGCTATTGAGTCTTAGGAAAGCTAAGTAGGATACCCGACTTGCTTCCAAACTGCTTTCTGTTTAGCTGCTGCATTGCTGTTATAATTAATATAACAAATAGTGCAACAAATTTTCATTGCAGTTGGCCACCTAGCAGTAAGATTCCTGGATATACTTGGTGGAAAATATTTTGCTTTGAAGATGAGAATTGTTAGGATAACAATTGCAGTTGAGTTTCCTTAGAGGTACTTGGTATGGACCAGCAGGTCTAACAAACTCAGGTATGGCTTGAAATACTTCTGAGACATGCCTCATGAGATGAGGACGCCATGACAGGTTGGGTAATCTCCTTTCTTTTTTTTTTTATTAAATTATAACTTTATACACTGGTGCATTTATGGGGTTCAGGGTACTGCGTCGATATACAGTGTGAAATGCTTACATTGAACTAAGTAACACATCCATCACAAGGTAATCTCTTTTCATAGAAACTTAAAGGTGAGTGTTGACAGTGCTTTTCTGAGATACTTCTGGTTGTCTGGCCTTCACACTAGGAGAAAATGATAGGATATTTGACTTAGCATATTTGACTTTGATAACTATTGATAATTATGTTGATGAAATTACTCATAAGTAGCATAAAGGTTCTATATTTTCATCTTTGGCCATAGGTTGTGTGATATGCTGACTCCTTCTTGTTACTGTTTTTTTCCATTTACAATGTTGTGTTTATTATTGAAGTTGAGGGTTTAGTTCCTCCTGAAAGGTGCAATCAATACCAGAGCCAAACTTTCATGAATGAAGTGAGTCCTCATATGGGACATTAGAACTTGGAAAATTTCCTTACATTGCAGAATAGGAAACACAGTGTCTCCTGATCTTTCTTACTGTGGGATGTAGTTTGATGAGTATAGACAGGTGGCAAGAGAAAGACGGCACCCACCAGAAGAAGGCTAGCCAAGGGCATGTGGGAAATCAGACCTCTCGGGAAACCTTAACTGGAAGAGAAGGAAACTACACTGTAACAGAGCCAAGCCAAATCCATTCGCTCTTCTTTTAATACAACAGCTGGGCTACATACTCTATCCTTCCCTGTAGTTATACGTGAACATGTGACTCAATTTTGGTCAGTGAAATGAGGTTGGAAATGATACGTGTGACTTCTAGGTCTCACCCATAAAAGCTTCCTGTGAGAGATCCTCTGTATTTTCTTTCTGTTAGCTTGAGGCATATGAACATGTTGACCTTGAAAGTGAGAAAAGAAGAACCACAGGTAGAAGGCACATGGGTTTCCGAATCACCGGTTATATTGTAGAAGCTCTGCTCACTAATCAAGACTATCTCTATTTGACTTTAAGAAAATAAAAACCCCCCTCTTTTTGTGATTGGACCATTCATACATTTTGGGGGGAGGATTGTTACAATAAGTAATATCATCTTAACTAACCCATATACCTTAAAAACTTACTTGTCTCATGTAATGGTAAAAATTTGAATTCTAGAGACAAGTAGGAAGTTTATGTCTTGGTTCCTACTCATACTCACTGTCTGAGTAGCTTGGGAGGAAGGTGACTTCCCAGGAGCAAAGAATCAGTCTGGGAGCTGCAGATTCATAGTCTTACCATGTGGTGATATTTCCTCTGCTCCAGCCCAACCTTACAGTGCTGGGGCCTTATTTTATTAACAGAGGCAGGACGTTTCCATATAAGTTGTGCTAACTCATCCACAATCTCCACTTTTTAATCTTTCATTTACTAAATGTGGGGAAGCAATTTATACTTACGTAACAAAATAAAGGTAACTAAGGAATATGACAATTACATTGATATTTACTAATCTTACCGTACCCAAAACATTAGTCAAACAGATGCTTCCCAAAATGAGATATCCCTGAGACCTGAGATCTTATTGACTTATTTACAACTGCATCCCTAGTTTTTGATACAAAATTGCCACCCAATAAATATCTGACAATTATATTAGCACAGTGCTTTCAATAACTGAGCTATCAATATGCAGAGAATATTGCCAATTACACAAGGAAGACATCTCTGGTTTTTACCATGTAAAATGTGGTGGATGCCCCTTTTTTAATATAACAGAAGCAATTACTGTACAGAGAAGATAGAATTAATAATAATTCAAAAATGAATGTCATGTCTCAAGCCAGACCAAAGCGACACTTCAATTTAATTCTGGGTTGCCGTCTTATTTTTAAGCAGTTGAGTGGATGGTGGAGATAGAATGAAATGTGCCAAACTCACCTGGGTTGTCCCTTACTCCAGTGTGTGTGTGTGTACACACCCACGCAAGAATCTGACTGATTATATGTGTCATCTTGAAATCTGCCTTTAAGAGAAAATGGAAAGCAGGCAGTTGTCTCACTTGTCTGGAGAAGTAATTTGTGGGAGACTCTGCAAGACTCCTGGACCAAAAAGTATCTCTCTGACTTGCTTCCATGGATCTTTGAAGTAAAGACTCCTTTATCCCTTTGATTTATATCATTATGGCCTTTCTACATACATATCATGTTACACAGGTATTTAGTTATTGATGCATTAGTGCAGTGGTTCTCAATCAGCGCCAAGTTTGACATTCTCATGATGTCTGCAGATATTTTTGGTTGTCACAACTTGGATTGGGAGTTGGAGATGGTTCTGTCACTTGTCTTCTGTGGGTAGAGACCCAGAATACTGCTAAACATCTCACAATGTGTGGGTCAGCTCCTCCCTCTTCTCCACTTCAACAGATAATTATCTGGCCCCAAATATTGCTAATGCAGAGGTTGAGAGATCTTGCATTCGTTGGATCTTTGGAGATCTTTAGGGAAGATAGTTAACAGAGTAGAGGTTTGGGGAGAGAGTGTGCGGGATGGACATAAAGACATGAATTATAAAACTGTGAAATTGGAGGGTGAGTGCTGGGATCCCGTTATGCACCAGAGGCTTTTGGCCAACACATGTGAATTGGAAGGGGAAGACTTACTCCTTCCTGGGAAAGATGTGGAGCTGTTCTTTTAAAATGCCATGTCGAAAGTCAACAGAAGTCAGCAGAGCTGGGGATGGGGGGAGTGCAGGGATCCTGAACTGCTACACTGGTCTCTTTTACACGTCTCACTCTATCTAACCTGGAGCCTGAGGGACACCTTTAGAAGAGTTTCATGCCCTACCTGAGCTCTCTGAGAGCACACCTGTCCTCTGAAACCCCAGGGAAATTTTCCAAAAATGAAGAGACACTGCCACTTTCTCTCTCATTCCTCATCTTCAGAGGCTACCACACTCCACAGCCACACCACTGGAAGTAGAAGGGGGGCTGCAGTTATTTGAGCTCCAGTAGGTCTGGACATCCAAGACTTCTCACTCTCATGGGTGAGAGTAAAGGCCACATTGAGGGCTTAACTGAGCACCACATGGGTCTTCTGTGTGTACTGGGCTTCCTTACAGCATGGCTGCCTTCATGTGGTCAGGCCTTTTATATGAAGACTTAGGCCAGTGATTTTTCCACCAGTGTGCTGAGAGAGGATCTTAGATATGCCATGAAGAATTTTAAAGATCATTAATTAAATTATTTTCAAAAGGAGTTCAAAGCACACTAAGTATATTCCTTTTTTTGGCTGGGGTTGGGTTTGAACCTGCCACCTCTGGCACGTGGGGCTGGCACTCTACCCCTTTGAGCCACAGGCACTGCCCAGTATATTCTTTTTTTCTTACTTTTTTTTTTTCATCAACACAATTTGAGCGTGCTGCAGAAGTTTAACTATAGATTCAAGTGAGCCGTGAGATAAAAATGGTTGAAAAATAGACTTAGAGCTTCAGCTGGTGGTATTGCAGAGATCTGATTCCTATTTTTTTTCTTTCTCTGTTTTTTTTTTGCATATTTTGGCCAGGGGAGCCAGGTTTGAACCCGCCACATCGAGTATATGGGGCTGGCACCCTACTCCTTTGAGCCACAGGCACTGCCCTGATTCCTATTTCTTAAACCTCCAACTGTACCTCCAAATTGCATTTTTAAAAATGACCAAGTCTTGAAATTTAAACAGTGTTACTTCTTTACATTCTACTTGGTAATGAGAGAGTTACTAAAAATGGTCAAGATTCAAGGTTAAGGGACATGGATCCTATCTCTTAGGTATAGACATGATAAAGTGTGGACATAATTTAATATTGTCACAGCTTGGATTCTAGAATCAAAGAGTTTCAATTAAAAATACTACTTTGGCTATTTTACAATATCCTAACATTTTTTCAAATTTGTTAGTTTTCAATTCAAATTTAGTTCATAAAATATGAAGAAAGGTAACTCTTGCTCATAAGGAAATTATTCAACTTCTCTTGGCCTCAATTTCCTTATGAATACCACAGGAATACTGACACTTATGTTCTATGATAAGGATTTCGTTTTAAGGATTAAGCAGTAAATGAGGTCTGAAACGATGTAGACTCTATATAGTGGTAATCATAGTATTGTTGTCTGTAGGGGATGCCAGGTAATATCTCGATGTGTATTTTTTAACCCTCAAATTGTGCAGAAAATCTCTGAAAGCTTTTCGGAGGAGTCCCTTAAATGGTAGACATGAATACAGCAAGGTCAAAGCTTTTCTGCTTTAGAATTCTGCTTTAGACCAGCTCACTAAGAGTGAATCAGGTTCAGGAACTGGACAATGTCATCTTCCCAGTGATTTTGAAATGAAGGTGCCTGAGAACGGGCTGGCTCGGTGGCAGGGATGAGCCTCCCTGGCCTGGATGCTTTTAATTGCCCATGTGTGTTTTGGAGATGGTGGATTCAGATGGGACCAGGGCAGCATGTGGCAGCTGCTTGCTGAAGCAAGAAGGTGACACTTACTTCCTCAATGTTGTTGGTGAGCTTGGGGTGGGAGACGCCTGGTAGGGTTATTTACTTGTTCTGTTTAGAATCCATTCAAACAAGCTGAAAACTGGCATTTTTTTTTTCAGTAAACCTGCAAGTTTTGTGCTGTGATTTGTCAACTGTCCTTTGGAGAGACTTCCACAGCTTTCCTAGAAATAGAGATGGAGCCTGCTTTCCAAAGAGCATCATTTAAAAGAAATCAAAGAACCTTTCAGGGATGGGATGCTGTTGATTGCTGCCATTATTATAATATTGTGACTGAGAGACTTTGTCATTTATTGAGTGACAATGAGCGTGCTAGGCGTTGTTGACAAAGCACAGAATTCTAGATTGTTTCTGCCCAGAGGATGCAACCTTTCCCTTTTCAGCTGTTTTGTTTATTTTTCCTCCTCTCCTTAAGAGTATTCTGCTGAACTGGGAACATTGTGACCTGGGTGGAAAATGGATGCAGTAAAAAGCATTTCAAAGGATCTTCAGACCTATTTTATTATTATTATTATATTTTAAAGCAGTGCTTCTCAACTTTATTGACACATTAGAATCTCCTGGAGACCTTTATTTTACTTCATTTTTTTTTTAAATTTCAGATTAATATGAGAGTAGAAATGATTAGATTACAATGTTTGTGTTTATTAGGTAAGGTCCCTGTTGTAGTTGTGTCCCACACCAAGGAGGTGTGCCATATACTCTTACATTGTGCCCATTAGGTGGGAGCACACCAATCCCTCTCCCTCCTCCCTTCACCCTCCTCCCTGCCCCCAAATTGAACTAAATTGAGTTTTTTTCTTGTGTGCGTATATATTAGTTCATCTGCTGGCTCCATATTAGTGTTGAGTGCATTGGATATGTTCTTTTCCCATTCTTGAGATATTTCACTAAAGAGAATGTTCTCTAACTCTATTCAGGATAATATAAAAGATGTAAAGTTGCCATCTTTTTTAAGGCTCCATAGTATTCCATGGTGTACATATACCACACTTTATTTATCATGTGTTGCTGGGCACTTGGGTTGTTTCCACATCTTGGTGAATATAAATTGAGCTGTGATAAATAATCTAGTACAAATGTCCTTATGATAAAATAATCTTTTTTTTTCTTCTGGGTGGATGCCTAGTAATGGGGTTGTGATATCAAATGGAAGGTCTATTTTGGGTTCTTTGAGGATTCTCCCTACCTCTTTCCAAAGAGGCTGTATTAGTTCACAGTCCCACCAGCAGTGTGAAAGTGTTCCTTTCTCTCCACATCCATGCCAGCATCTACAGCTTTGGGACTTTGTGATGTGGGCCATTCTCACTGGGGTTAGGTGATATCTCAGGGTGGTTTTGATTTGCACTTCTCTAATGATTAGGGGCAATGACAACTTTTTCTTATGTTTGCTGGCCATTCACCTGTTTTCCTCAGAGAAATTTCTGTTCATATCTCTCTTGCCAAGTGGTAGATGGGATTGTTTGCTCTTTTTCTGTTGATTAATCTGAGTTCTCTGTAGATTCTAGTTATCAACTCTTTGTCAGATTCATATCTTGCAAATATCTTTTCACATTCTGAAGGTTGACTTTTTGCTTTACTTTTTGTGTCCTTAACTGTGTAGAAGCTTTTAGGCTTAATTAAGTCCCATTTTTGATTTTTGTTGTTGTTGCCATTGCCGCTTAAGTCTTCGTCATAAAATCTTTCCCCAGGCCAATATCATGAAGAGTTTTTCCCATTCTTTCTTCTAGGGTTTTTATTGTTTCATGTCTTAGATTTAAATCTTTACCCATCTTGAGTCCATTTTTTCTAAGTGGTGAAAGGTGCAGGTCCAGTTTCAGTCTTTTACATGTGGTTATCCAATTTTAACAGCATCATTTATTGAATAGGGATTCTTTTCCGCAGTGTATACTTTTGTCAGTTTATCGAAGATCAGATAACAATCAGAGGCCAATTTCATCTGTAGGCTTTCTATTCTGTTCCATATGTTTAGATCTATTTTTAGATTATTCACCTTTTTTCCTGGCCTGGCCAAGACATCTATTTATTTACAAACATTTTATTTAGCATTTAATATGCACGTGTAACCTAGGTAGTGAACTAAGCATTTTTACATTTGTTATGGTATTTCTAACTTAACTGTATCCATGGGTTAGCTAAAATTGTCAGTCCAGTAATGTATGTAAGAAAACTGAGTCTTACAGAAGGTGTGAAAATTAACTTAAAGTCCATCTGAATCAAAGATATGAGGTTGGCAATTAAGCTTATATTCTCATCCTAGAAAAAGTGGTATATATGAATGTCACTACAGTCACCTTCAAGGTTCCCGCCTTGGGAAGTTATGCGCTGACGCCAGCGCCAAGTCCACTCTTTAAGGCAATTTTGGAATGGCCATTAGAGCCATCGTTGTTCAAGGTCTGACAATTATGTTCATGAACTCATCCTAGAAGAAGTGCCACATACCTCATTGCTGAGTATTACCTAGTCACCTTTGAGGTACTTCCCTGGGCCATCTGGTGACTGTAGTGATATTCAGCAATGAAGGATATAGCACTTTTTCTAGGGTGAGTCTGTGAACTTAATGGTCAGACCTCATAATCCTTTTACCCACTTCTCTCTCTCTCCCTCCCTCTTTCTCTCTCTGTTTCAGTCTCTCTAGCCTTCTTTATATCCCTCAACTGTGCCATGCTCCTACTAGACCCAGGACTTTGCACACCACCCTCCATTTCCCCTGCTTTGCTCTGAGCATTCTTCCTTCCCATCTTCTGCTTGTCAACTCTTGCTTACCTTTCAGCTCTCAGCTTACGCGTTATCCCTTAAGGAACTCTTTTCTGATTCATGTAGAAAAAACTCTATTTTATGCTCACATGGCACAAGAAGCCTGGGCTCTTTTCCCCAGTCACAACTTTATATTCGTTTGGGTGACTATTGGAAAAATATATGCCTCCCATCTAACCTGTAAGCTCCACAGGAACAGAGATTGTATACGTTTATGGTACCCAGTACTTGGTACAGAGTAAGTGCCCCACAGATATCCGCCAAATACATGACAAAGGGACCATATTCCATCTTCACCCTGTCCTGAGCCATCAATGCCCTTTTACCTAGGAGCCCCATCACTGATACACTTAAGAATTGATCATGTAAGACCCAATATCTGATTGGGACATTTGTCAAATTCTGGGGTCGGAGAACTATGAGGAGAGATCTTAGTGAGGTTGTTCATTTTCAACATTCCATCTGAGACACTTTGGCCAAAAATATTAAATACTATTTATTTTGTTTTATTATTTAAAAAATATTTTGTTATAAAACAGCATTACCCAGCTTCTGTGATTGTGACAAACTTCTTTGTTATATATCCCCACTAATTCCACCCCAACCCCTGTCATCTTGAAACAAATGTCATTTCATGTCATTCATTGTTATTTCAGTCCATCTTCTTTTAAAATACTTCCCTCTTAGGAGCTCATTTCAACCTTGGTAGGAAATTCTTTCCTTCTACCTAGACTAAATTTCTAATAATGCAGTTTCTTCCCGTTTCCTCCTGTGTAAAGACAGAGAGCGGCTGGCCACTATTTTTGGTGTTATAACCGTTTTTAGTCATTAAAGTTTGTCATTAGTGTTCCCTTCAGTCATTCACGACCAAGTTCAAATTTAATAATGCCTTTTATTTAACCAGTGGACCATCTCTAGTGAGCGTTCAATCTGCATGACTGGAAGAACAAATTTATTTTTGGCAATATGGTTTTCCTGGGCTATGAGCTGTGTCCTAAGCTGCCGGCTCAGGGGTTGGAAGAGATTCTGTCTTATTCTTCAGAGACCAAATATTAGAATTTCATGGGCCTGTGATTTTGGTCTGTGGGAACAGAGTGAGAGGGTATAATCCTCTTTATCTGTTATATCAAGGGTGCCTAGAATGGGGATGGATGTTTTTTTCCCCCAGTCCAGTAAAACTGGGGCTAGCCTTGTAGAGAAAACTAAGGGGAGGGGCATAGGATGCTTCTTTTTTCTCTACTTTAAGATGGTAATGATTTTGATGGTCCCTATTTCCTGACACATAGTGATCATTTTGTGTGTGTTTGCTTCGTTGCTAGATTGACAGAAAAATTGAGCTGTGCATGTTATAAACTTCTGTAACAATTCTGTTCTCCCTGGGATAACACTTTAAGGTGCAATCTGGCATCAAGGAGAGAGCTCAGGATGGCAAGGCTCTGGCAGATGGCATATTAAATTTCCATTCCATCTCATCCCAGGCCGTCTCATTCCATATCTTATCTCATTCCACAGTTCTTGAATGCCTACTCTGTGCAAGGCCCCACCCTAAGGTCTGGGGATGTCAACAGGAAGGAGTCGAAATTCTTGCTCTAGTCGAAATTCTAGTGTGGCTGGAGATGAAATTCAACAGTCTCAGGAGAGTATGGAAGATTAAAAGTGGCTGGAAATTCTTTTCTGCTCCTTCAACTGAGGAGTAGAGTCTAAGTCCCCTCCAAATGAATCTGGGTTAGCATTGATGACTTGGTTAAAGAATAGAACACAGCAGAAGTGATGTTTGGCCTTGTGGGGCCAAGTTCAAAGAAGTCCTGCAAATTCCACTCATTTCTCTTGGAATGCTTGTTCTGGGGCAGGCCAGATACTGTGTGGGAAATCCAAGCACCTTAACTCTGTCCTGCTAAAAAGGTCATATGTGGGCATTCTGGTCAGCAGTCTATGGTGACCCCACTGCTCCAGAAATTCCTGCCAACCCAGACACGTCAGTGAAACCATCATAAATCCTCCAGTCTACTGTGTCTACTAGCTAGTCCCACTCGGTGACCTCAGATTATACACAAAAAACAGAAGAATCTCCTAGCCAAGCACTGGTCCAAATCCCCTGCCCCTCAAATAAACATATATCATAAAAAGGCTGTTGCTTTAAGCCACTAAGTTTTGGGGTGGTTTTTTACCCCCTAAAAGATAACTAGAACAGAGGTATAAAAAAATAACCAGGATCTAGTAAGAATTCGAATAAAAGTTATGTACAAAGTAATGTTGGAAAACAAATGTAGAACAAATTGTTCTGTGCTCAGAGAGGCCCAGCCACTGCACTGCAATACTTAAGGGGGTGTTGATCATGTTGTAGTCTGAATGAACAGCATCCCCTGGAGTTGTGCAGTGCTCAACCTGTGCAAATATAATGTGGCACTTGTGGGTGATGGGTGCCAGAAGCTGGGAGAACAAGGTAGAAAGGGAGTGGGAGCTGGGAGCTGAAGTATGCTATGAGAACGGAGGAGTAATGGTACTCTAGCTCAAGCATGCATCAGTAAGAGCAAAGCCTTAAAGGCCCAGGTGCCCAGGATACCCTAGGAGCATGGTAACTAGTCCTGTGTAGTGGGCATGCTTGGTATTGGAGTTGGGGGTGTGGCTGGAGATGAACCTCCAAAGACAGAGTGATGTGAAGGGTATAACTTTGATAGCATGATGAGGAGTCAGGAGGAGTGAGGCAACAGGGAAACGTAGAAGATTTTAAAGTGAGGAGAGACAAACCCAAAACAGTATTGGGGAAAATTGCAGTTCAAAACCCCACAGACTGTGAAAGACACTGTTTGTTCTTCCAACTGCCTGCATCTCCCTGAAAGCTTGGCAGATCCATTTTTTATAGGAAAGTCTTAAACAACAGGGGATCACTCAGTGATTCACTTAAAAGGGTCATTAAAGGAAAATCGAGGCACCTCACATCCTGCCTTCTTTAATTGCTCATTTATTATTACCGTGGGTGAGATAACAGCTTGGTGTTATTCTTCTAAATAGTCTAAAATATTTATTGGTAAATATAGCAGTGCATAAATTAATGCCAGTTGAGATTCTGTGGGGCATTTTTTTCCTCCATTGATAGCCATAATTTTCACTTAAAGAAAAACAATATTGCGCTGATCTATTCTGGCTCAGAGCTGAGTGAGAGCATTGTGAAATCAACATCTGGGAGAAGATATGTTTCTTAGTTTCCATGGGACAGCAGAATTTGCTTGTTGAGGTGGTCTCATGGTTTATTTATGGAATCCACTTCTTTCCCATTTATTAATACGACGGTGCTTGGGAAGAGGACAGGTAGAGGTGCAAATTTTCTTTTCTCTGTCACATCTGAATTCAGCGACAAGCTACCCAACAAAAAGTCACTTTTACAAGTGAAGATAGTTATTATTTCACTTATCTGAAAGTCCACAGGTAGGTGGTTCCATAGAGTCCATTCTCTGGGGCTTAATAATCAGCTAAGACCCAGGATTATGTCTTCATGTAACAACGTCCAAACATAGGAAATGTGTTTTGGCTTTGTTTTTCTTATATTTTTTCTCTCTCTTTCTCTTTATATCTTTTTTTTTAAATTCTGGAGATGCAGAATTCTTCAAGAGAGTTCCACTCAGGTTTTCTCTTCCTGCTCTGGGTTCATAGTCACCTCTAAACACATCACACAAAAAAGAGAAAGACTGAGAGGAGATAAACCATGGCCCATTCCCCCTTTCCTTGCTCATTATTCAGAACTAACAAATCCAGCATTTTAGAAGTTGTACAATAGTTGCACAGCCTTACACAAAGCCTTTTATCCTCCTCTTCTTCACAGAAAGATACAATGTCTGCAGGTCAATCCAGAAATACCAGTGTTGGTTAGGGAAACTGTCCCGGAAGCTTCATTTTCTGCTGTGCACTATCTTGGGCGCACTTTCAAAGGGCTAGGGGCTGCAAATTCCTCAAAAATGATAGATCAGTTGCTGCGCTGCTCCTTGTCTATAATTTCTGGCTTTTCATGGACTAAGGAGGGGGATGCACCAGCGCTGGGTGCACGCACACACGGCAGCCTCTGGAGGGTGGTATGCACTTGGGGATTTAGAGAATGCTGCCTTCTGAACGCGTTCAGTGCAGCTGTGATGAGAGGCATGAGAGCGTGTCAGCCGAGATCGCTCTGGTGAGGCCAAAGCTCCTGGTAGGGATGTCAGAGTAAACCCAAATCTTTTTGCCTGAGTAAATGCAGATATCAAGTACCTCGTGATCCTCCAAAGGTTTCGTTTCCCCCAGAACAGAAGTCATCATGAGTTCTTCATCATCGTAATTTTTTTGCATTCATTTTAATTTATAAAAAATATAGCATTGCGACATTATCTTGATTGCTATGGTTTTATGATATCTCCTTAAATTTTGCACTGAGGCAAGTGGCACTGGGTGGAATTTTGAAGTCTGACTTCCTGGAATGTCTTAAAACTGGGCCTGAAGAAAGCACAAGCACCCTTCTGCCTCAGGGGCATTGATGGTGTTGGACTGCTTGGCTGCTTTGGGGGTTCTTTTTGGTTCAGTTTGGTTCTACTCAACAAATATTTATTGCGCATCATCTCTGAAACAGCCTTATGCCAGGTGTGGGCAACAGATATGCATGAAACTTGGTTCCTTCTTAAAAGATTTTAATACCTGAGGTAGGAACCAAGGTTGCAGCATGATACCAGTGCCATGGTAAGTGCTTTGTCAGAGTTGAGCCTGGAGTGACATGGGGACAGAAGGGACTCCAGACCAGCCTGTGAGTGAGGTGGTGACCTGTTGGAGCCAGAGTGCATTTAAAGGATAAGCCGGCGTTGACCAGGCTCAAGAGGTTAGGCTAAGTGCAGCAAGAGGGAATAGCATGATCACAGCCGCAGAGGCAAGGGGTGGCATGATTTGAGCAGGAAACTCTAAGTGGTTCCATGTTGCTGAAACATGTACCTCAGGCAGAGCTGTTGGAATGAATAATGCAGCCAGAGACATGAGCCGGGCAAGATCGTGAAGAGCTTTGGAAATCCTACTAATGAGCTATGACTATTTCTCGATGATGGGGAATTATTGAGGTCCACGAAGCAGATGAAGAGAATGAGTCTTAATACTGCAAAGATTAAGGCTTTGCGTTAAATAATGTCCCCCACCCCTGACTCCTAATATCTTTCAGTACAAGAATCACTGGTCTGAGTTTCAGGGGCCTGTCCCAGGTTGTGCTTTGGGCTTTGTTATACGGATCACCTCAGCGGACTCTGCAAGCCCTCCCTGTCTCAGAACCCATGCTGTCCTCTGCATAACAAGGGGTGAAGTGCCAAGCTTTGGCAAGCGCCCTGAACATCACCACAATGCGATTTGGTACTAGCCTTTGGCTTCCCTTGAGAAAAATAAGAATTCATTCTGTAAGTCCGGGAAGTCTTTCCATCAGAACATTTTAGTGGATTTCTGTGCCACCCTGGCCCACAAGGCCTCCCTTCCCCGTGCAAATTATCACTGTTTATTCTTGTGTTCACCTTGCCAATGTTCCTGTACGACAGGTCCCGAAGAGACACAACCTCTGGGTCCTTTACTGAGTGTGAGCCCCCCATGCGTCCTTTTGCTGCAGTGCGTGCTTCTTCGTGGGGGGAAGTGCGTTTCCACCTCTTCCGCGTGCAGCCCTGACCATCCTGCCTCCTCCCTCTGTGTTCCTTCTTAAATGGCTGCTTCTGTTCTCCCTGCAGAGCTCCTCTGACAAGGAATCCGTCCTGACCATCCTCAAAGTCCTCGGAGACCTGCTCTCTGTGGGTGAGTGGGCCACGCCCTCATCCCTGTACTTGGTGCACGGGGGATTCAGCTGGCTACAGTCCCTCTAGGAACCTCTGTGGCCTGGGGGTTGCTTTAGCTCCAGTTTCCTATGACAGACAGAAGCATTAGCCCATCTTCTTTCTTTAAGGTTAATAAGACCCAGAATAAACTGGACTGATTATACTTGGGCTTTTCAGTCTTGTTACCCACCCTACGGGGACCCAAACTTAGGAGGAAGTTAGACTCTGCGTGGTGATTTATCGTTTCTGATCTATGAGGCCAAGGACCTCCAGGGACCTGTGCCCACCCATCTCTGAGCTCTCCTGAGGGACAGCTACCCCTCTGCAGTTCTGCCCCCTTCCTCCCTTATACTGTGGCCCATTTAGGAGAGCCAGGTGTGGGCAGCGCCCTTTATATATGTTAGGTGGAGACAGGAATAAGAGGCAGGTGCTGGACAGGGAGGCATGGTAGGCACCAAGGCTGTGAAGGTAAGAGGGAAGAATTCACTACCCTGGAATCAGCTGAGATACTGGCACATGCCTTTATCAGCTCAAGTTCCTGCTGGGGTTGTAGGACAGCCCAACATTCACTCAACTTGCATTTCTGTGGGTGCCGGTCACATTACATTAGAAAGAAATGTTAACACCAAATAGGCAATACCAAAAATAAGTGACACTCCAAAGCCATGGAGCCTCAAGGATAGAGTTGCAAGAGGAATAATTCCACAGGCTGTGCTGCCCTCCACTACCGGTGTGACTTCCCTGTAGTCTTTTGAGTGAGTTCACCTTTGGCCGGTGAGGCCACTTATCTTTTGGGATAGCGCTGTCTGCAATTTGTTCAGTGGTGTCTGAAACTCTTAGAATGCAACTTTGGAGTTCGCCCTCTGATATAGGTGGTGATAACTACTCTCTTTTGTAAAGAGTGCTACTTTTTATGAGGATGAAAAATCAGAGTGTCTACTGTGGTAATGTCCAACTTGCTGGCCATCTTGGTTTGGTCAACCATGCCTGGTGCATACAGAATTTCCCAGGGCCAAGTTGAAAGGTAATCAGTGCTTTTGAGCTTTTCCTAGGGCAAGGTGGGGGAGGCTCCTGTTCAAATTTGTTCTTAGGTAGAAAGATCAGTAGTTCGTCATAACCCCAGACTCTCTTCAAAATTCCCCAGATAGGATGATTGGATGTTTGTTTCTCAAGGGTTTACTTCAGTAGTTTCCATATTTTTCTCCCATCAGTTTCTGAAGACTAACATAAAAAAAAATTATAGCATCAATAAAATTATTCCAGATGAGGCTATCATCCCAAACCCTATTACAGATGATAACAAACCTACAGCAAAGGGATGTTGGTATTCCCTCTTCTATTAAGCACATATAAGCCTGTATGCGTATTTATATACACATACACACACGTACACACACATCCGCACATAAACTAAAAATTCAACAGATTCTCAGTTAAGTAGATTCTAGGCTCTTTTATTATAGCTGCTTCAGGTGACTATGCCCAGGTTCTTAAAAATTACACCATTTCCCCATTTCACACGCCTCTTCTCTTTCCTAATGGAACAACTTTAACCCAAGTCACTTCAAGAACTACATGATTTTGTTTTCTGGGGTGAAATGAAACACTGCCTGCTCTGTCTCTAGCTGTGAGGTCTGTCTTCCACTGCAGGGAAGGCGAGGGTTCTTATTTGTGGCTTATCCTTCCTCTGATTCCCCCTCAGGCACAGACCGGAGGATGCACTACATGATCAGCAAGGGTGGCAGTGAGGCCCTGCTGCAGACCCTGGTGGACACGGCGAGGACGGCCCCTCCAGACTATGACATTCTCCTGCCTCTCTTCCGGCTGCTGGCCAAAGTTGGCCTAAGAGGTACGCACACCCCAAGATGACTGAAGAGGTCTTTCTGAGGTTGTTATGTGATCAATTTGGGAAACTGGTGAGGGAGTACAGGGAAGAAGTGGCAGGAAAGTTCTGGACACCTTGGTGGTGGTGGCAGGACAAGCCCTGTAAGAGGGTAATTTTGCTGACCTAGATGTCACCTAATCCAAGGGTTATGGTGCTTAGGAGGGTACTCAGAGCAGGCACGGGCTACATGGGGTGTAGAGGAAAGATGGGAGATATTCTAATTAAGTTTTTAACTATTTTAAAAATAAACAGAATGTGTCTATGTGAAAATTGCCTGATGGGAAAATCCATTGTATGTGACTGTGTTCATTTCCTAGAGCTACCATAACAAATTGCCACAAAGTGGATGACTTAACACAACAGAAATTTATCCTCTCACCGTTCTGGAGGTCAGGACTGGCTGGGCTGGTGCCTTCCGGAGGCTCTGAGGGAGCATCATTTCCATGCCCTTCTCCCAGCTGTGGGCACTGCCAGCCAGCCATGGCATTTCCTGGCTCATAGCTGCATTGCTCCCCTCTTGGCCCCATCTTCATGTGGTGCTCTCCTCTGGGTCCTCTCCTCTTTGTATGAGGACATTGGTCATAAGATTTAGGGCCCATTCTTTTCTGTATGACTTAATGTTAGGTAATTCATCTGCAGAGACCCTATTTCCAAATGAGATAACTTTCTGAGGTTCTGGGTGGACATTTAGGGGCCACTGTCCATTCACCCCACTAAGTCACATAGAAGTGGCGTGTCCCTGGTTGAAAGGAGATGGGGGAGAGGCCTAGATTTCTCTGCATGTAGGGCCAGAGTCATTTCTCTCTCCCCATAGATGAACCCCCAAAACTACCTAGAAACCTAGAACTTCTTGGAGAACAGTTTAAAACTCTGAGCACCCAGGACTTGTGCAAACCTCACAAACTGGTCATAACGGTTAAGCTTTAGTTGCATGATGAGCCTTTCATAGGTCACCAATGAGAAGCTTGGATCCTCTGAAAAGGAGACCTTTGCTGTCCCAAACTAGCAGCGACAGCCAAGGGCCAGGGGCTCTGGAGCACTCTTTTCTTCCAATGTTCGGATCTCCACTTTGAGTCCCATAAACATTCCACAGATAATGACAGGACCCAGCATCAGCAGGTGTCTGTGGAAGCTTGTCCCAGACAAAACCAGAATCTCTTTTCTCATGAAGAGAATGGGTTATGTAGGATTGGTCACAATCTCTCTGCTAGCCTCCTTTGGTTCTGAGTAAATATTGGTAAACCAGATTTAAGATATTGTCTCTCTTTTACTCATTTCTACCTGTGAGAAGTCTGATGAGTGATGTATTCCTACCTGCAAAAATAAATGTGCTGACTTGGGCATCACACTTTGAACAGGACACAGACAAATGTGATGGGTGGCACAGTCACCTGGTGTCACAGTGGGAACAAGGAATACAGAATAAAAGGTGCTTTATCCCTGTCGTATATGTTTACTTTCTTTTTTTTTGCGAAAAAAAGGGGGCACCATACACTGGTTTTATAGACTGTTTGACACATTTTCATCACACTGGTTAACATGGCCTTCCTGGCATTTTCTTAGTTATTGCGTTAAGACATTTATATTCTACATTTACTAAGTTTCACATGTACCCTTGTAAGATGCACCACAGGTGTAATCCCACCAATTGCCCTCCCTCCACCCATCCTCCCCCCTCCCTTCCCTCCCTCTCCCCCTTCCCCATATTCTTAGGTTATAACTGGGTTATAGCTTTCATGTGAAAGCCATAAATTAGTTTCATAGTAGGGCTGAGTACATTGGATACTTTTTCTTCCATTCTTGAGATACTTTACTAAGAAGAATATGTTCCAGCTCCATCCATGTAAACATGAAAGAGGTAAAGTCTCCATCTTTCTTTAAGGCTGCATAATATTTCATGGTGTACATATACCACAATTTATTAATCCATTTGTGGATCAATGGGCACTTGGGCTTTTTCCATGACTTAGCAATTATGAATTGGGCTGCAATAAACATTCTGGTACAAATATCTTTGTTATAATGTGATTTTTGGTCTTCTGGGTATATACCTAGTAGAGGAATTTTAGGATTGAATGGCAGATCTATTTTTAGATCTCTAAGTGTTATCCAAACATCTTTCCAAAAGGAATGTATTAATTTGCACTCCCACCAGCAGTGTAGAAGTGTTCCCTTTTCTCCACATCCACGCCAACATCTCTAGTCTTGGGACTGTGATTTGGGCTAATCTTACTGGAGTTAGATGGTATCTCAAGGTAGTTTTGATTTGTATTTCTCTGATGATTATATGTTTACTTTCTGATTATGAAGTAATAATGACTTTTTCTATAACATCAGATGTCAGGTTATTTAGGGCAATCACGTAGAAACATTAGAAGAGAAAATTTTATTTTCTTAAAGTATGCTTTGACTTTTTATTATGAAAATTCTCTTACATTTCTAAAACGTAGATTTAATGTTATTAACATTTTTTCATATTTCCACCATCTACTTTTTATTTAAAATATTTAAAAAATTATAGCTAGCATTTGCTTCTAGATCTTTTCAAGTGCATTTTTTTGAAAAGAGAGATGTTTTCTTGCATAACCATAACACTGTTATTACAACTCTAATAAAATTAAAAATATGTGTATAATTTACATTCATTCCAATTTCTCCAAGTGTTCCCATTTGTCTTCTATAGACCAGTTCTAAGCAGGATCCCATCAGAGTTCGCACACAATGCATTTGAATGTCATGTCTCTTAAGAATTCTTCTTTTTTCTTTTATTGTTGGGGATTCATTGAGGGTACAATAATCCAGGTTACACTGATTGCATTTGTTAGGTGAAGTCCCTCTTGCAATCATGTCTTGCCTCCCCTTAATGCTAGACTTTTCTTAAAAGAAGAACTTTATTCCCAAGTAAACTGTAATTCGTGTATGATGAGGTCAAACTAAAAATAGGGGCTTGAGAGTCATACAGCCCACCAGCCTTCATGTAAATATGTGTTTCCAGAATTAGCTCTTCTGATTCATTTGCTTCTAGTGGGGATATATTTAGTAGCATTTTTTTTTTAACTAAATATGTCTGAAAAGTGTCTGGCTATGATCATCCCCCCTTCTCTCCCATCTTCTCCTTCTTCTATTCCACACATTGTATAGTCCTCACAATCGATGTGAAGTGCAACTAAGATAGATTGATTTGTGTTCTCAGATAAGAAGTTTGGCCAGAAGGCACTGGAACTGGAAGCGCTTGATGTGACCTTGATTCTGGCCAGGAAAAACCTGTGTGACAGCCAGAACCTCCTCCACTGTCTTTGGGCCTTGCGTGTGTTTGCCTCCAGTGGTAAGTGTCTCTGTTGTGGCTCCCTGGGGTGGCTTTAATACCTGGGCTGGGATGCCTGGAAACCATGCGGGGGTCTGGTTGGAAAGAAGAGCACATGGGAGGGAGAGATGTATTGTCCTGAGAAGATATATGTAGAGGGACATGATGATCTGGAGGTGTGGAGGCGAGAAGTTGTTTATTCTTTTGCCCCTTTGGCAGGTGGACGTCTTGAGTCTGTCCTTTGATACTGTTTTTCCTTGGGGGTCACATGTTAGGGCACATTTTAAACTTTCCTATTGGAACTACATGGCGCAAACAACCTGTGGCAGGAAAAGGCCAGACTTTATTTAGTCCTTCTCCTATTCAAGGAGGTGTTATGGGTATTACATTTGTCAAGGATGACCCTCCTATCACAAACCTCTCTACTGTATCACTGAAGTTACTCACTGATGACAACATCCTTTGCCATTTTCTTTTAATCTCATGATCTTTCTCTTTATGGCCCTTCAAGTAACTGCTAGGTACATCACAGTATGTGGGTTGATGTTTATTTGCCTCTCCTAATTTGAGTTATTTCTAATTATCATAACAATTCTGTATTTAGACCCTCAGTTTTATAGCTTAGAAAAATAAGTTTAGAAGAGGGAAGTAATTGTTTGAATTCATGCAGATAAAAAGTCATGAGGGCTGAATTTCTAACTCCAAAACTCATGTTAATTCTACTCCATATGGAGAGATTTTTTATTAATAGATTAGATTCTATACCTCCGATCTCACGTGTGACGAGTGCAGACTTTCATTTCTCCACTTCCTGTGGGGTGAAAGTGACAATTATTTAGATGTAATATACTCTGCAGGGGAGAGAATGTGGCTTGGAGCCAGAAGGACCTGAGTGTGACTCTGATTCTATTTCTATGAGTCAGGTAACACAAGTCCTTAACCCTTTTAACCTCAGTTTCATCCTTTAGAAAATTATGGTCGTGATAATTATTACTGTTAGCCTGCCAGGGCTGCCGTAACAAAAGACCATCGTCTGTGTGGCTCAAACAACAGACATTTTTATTTTCTCTGAGATTGGACTGTCGGCAGGCCTGGGTTCTCCTGAGGCCTCTCTCCTCGGCTCCGGGGGGCTGTCTTTTCCCTGTGTCCTCACATAGTCTCTCCTCTGTGTTGTAAGTCCTGATTCTCTATGTGAGTCTAAAGTTCCTCTTCTTCTAAGTCGGACTAGATTAGGGCTCATACTAATGGCTTCATAACTAATTGCCATTTTAAAAATCCTGTCTTCAAACACAGTCATATTCCGAGGTACATGGGATGAGGGCTTAATACGTGAATTTTGGAGAGGACACTGTTCAGCCCATACAGAGCTCATAGACTTGGTAGATGGGATAATAAGCAGGTGTTTGTGAGTGGGCTTGACTCAGGGCACCTTCTCGGTAACAATCAGTTTCTTTTCCCTGCCCTACTCTTTTCCCTTGGTCTTTTGAAATAATAGGATGACTACATATATAGGAAGTATATAGGTAGCTTTCCCCCCTAAATATCCTAAGAACCACTAAAATAATCTGATTTTCATTGGTTACTTTTATTCATAAACATGCAGGACCCTTAATGAGAAAGTCCTTTTGCAGAATAACGGGAGAGAGGCTTGACTTCTTGTTCACAGACAGAGCCCCCATTCACCCATTTCATATATATTGACCAGAAAATCAGAAAGTATTTGAGAAAGGCTAAACGTTTCTGTACAAACCATTCTGTACAACTCTTGTAAAGGAAAAGAGGATCTGTGGCTTTGCATAAGGACACCTCTCATTAATGAGTAGACAGAACGTAGGCCATCCCCGTTTGGAGCTTGCCAGCAGCACAGGATTTGAAGTAAGTCATGGTTTCCTAAAGAAGAATTAGGCTGAATAACTTGCCTTCCTTATGATACATGTGGTTATGGAGAATTTAGAAAAGTGCTTTCTGTGTGAGCTCTGAGAGATCCTGGGATTTGCTTGTGGGTGTGAGGAGGTGGCCATTTGTCTCATATTCTAAGCCTACACATTGATTGTTCCAACTAACTGTTTCATAGGATATTTTTTAAAATTAATCCTGTCACTTTCTATACACTGACTGTACTGATGAGAGGCCAGGCGAATTCACAAAGCCTGTGGGTTACTTTCTCTACAGTGAATTACTAAATTCAGAAAGCTTCCCAGAAGGGTTCCAGAGAGCTTTCTAAGTAGCTGCTAATCTCAGGAGTTGGCTGGGAACATAGTAGGTCTTGGAGAGCCAATGAACCCTTTGGAAACTCTCAGATGACCACGAGGCTGAGTATACAGCTGTCAGAGGCCTAATCTTGGACAGGCACCCAGTAAGGCGGAACTCGAGAGAATTTCTCATTGTTATCTTCTCCCACTTCCAAACAAGCCTAAAGTCTTCCATGTTAGAATTGGTGTTCTTAAATCCAATCCCTCCCTAATGCAATTGAACCAGAATTTTGTTGAAGTGTTTGCCAACACTTTTCTCTAGTATGTTTTGCCTATTTAGAAGTAAGGACTGACCTAGTAGCCATAAAGTGGACAATTGATGGGCAGGACTAGGATGCCAACCCCTGAATTTTGACCCAGACACTACGGCCTGCACTGGCCTCAGGAGGAGCACATGCGTGGAGGTCGTTCCAGGAGCACACACTCTTTGTGATAGCTAAGGCTTCAGCCCGGTCTCTGTCTGATAGACTGTGCTTGGATGATGATATTGGAGCCTCCAGATTGCATTTAGCCTCCTTTTCTGAGCCTTGGAGCTAGGCAGGAGAAACCAACCTTCTTCTCCACCCTCTCTTTGCTTCTCTGAGACTTCTTTTACCCATGTTTCTCAGAAGCATGGCCTGGCTCGAAGCACAAGACATTCTTGGGTCTTTGTTTTAAAAACCTCAGTGCAGTGGAGGGAAGAGAGAAGAGAATCGCACCCCGGAAGATACAAAGCTCTCTCCTTCTGCCACTGAAACGTTTGCTCCCTGCTGGACTGGCCACATGTTATGTCCTGTGCATTCCTCTTAGTTTTTGACATGACCAGAACTTGTCCTGAGGTGATTTCCTGAGTGGAGGAGGTATTGGAGATATTGCAGAGAGGCTGGGGCATCTTTGGAAATAGGAGTGACATCAGAGGCTTTATTGATCTGATCAGTTTCTATTATTCACACCCATGACTGCACCAATTGAGCAAAAAGGCAAAGATTTCCCAGGCTAGTTATCTCTGAGCAGGAAGAGTGGATTCTTCCTTTGGGAGATCCTAGCGTGGAAGTCGTAAGGGAACTTGTAGCCAGGGTAGAAAAGAAAGGGAATGATCTTGTTTATTAAGGTTGCCCCTTATCGTTTTAAAGAAGCCAATCCAAGTTGTATTGAACTTGAACCTGCCCACTTGTGACCATAATTGCTGTGCTTTGTCTTTTTCAGTCACCACAGGAGCCATGCTGGGAATCAATGGAGCAATGGAACTGATTTTTGAGATCGTTACCCCTTATATCCGGAAGCGCACAAGAACAATCAGGTACAGATTGTAGAACTTCTGCCTTCTTTGTAACAGGTGAAGAGAGACAGAGACTGCCCATATATATTTTCATGATGTTTCCAGTTCAGTTTAGTGATGACGTCCCCCCTTGGAGAAATACCAAAATGTCTTTATCTCTCCTCAGCTTACATCTCTCCCCGCCCATGAGTCGTTTCCTGTTATTCTCTTAACAACCCTAAATGTGTGTATTAGTATTCTCATTTATAGAAGAGGAAGCTAAAATATGGAGCGAGCCTCATCCAAGGTCATGGTGCTGGGAAATGGTATGGTTGAGATTTGCATCCAGATCTCTCTTAGTCAAACCCCATGTTGGTTTGCTGAGAGCCTTCAGGTGTATACTTTTTACTCACAGCCAATTTACCATAAATGAGTATAGTTCTCAAAAGACAGTCCAGTAATGATTGTGTCTCCAAGGAGTTGGCAAGCTAAACTTCTGATATGACATCTGGGTCTTATAATAGTCCATCATGGTTGTGTGCTGATCTTGAGATATATTTTTATGACTGGAAAATGAAACTCAGCCTATTCTGTCTGCCTGTGCTTGCCGAAGTGGAGTGAATCACCAAGTTAAAAAGGGAGATGGTTAGACATGAAGGCTTTAGAGATATTCAGAACCATTAAGATCCATCATTTATGGGAGTGACTCAGCTAGGACCTTGAAAGAATATTAGAAGAAATTCAGACCATTTTCAAAATATATGGGGTCATTTGGCAGCCATGATATTTTCTGCATCCCAGCATCAATCTTAGCCTCATGTTCCACCTGATTATTTTTCTCTCGGGTCACCACAGTAATGCCATTATCATCTATTCTCACCTGTAGTTCTCTACAGCATTTCCTAGAGGGAAATATATTATATTTCAGTTAAAAAAAAAACTTCTCATCAAATAAATTGAAAATAGTGGGTTGAACAGATTCAGGTAGGTTTCTTTACTATGTGGTATAAGTCTGTTCAGAACCTTTGAAAAGCCAACACACTTTGAGAATATCTGAGATATTCAGTTTTATGGGATATTAAGGGGTATCTAGATATCAGGATTATGTAGTACATTCAGTTCCAAAACCGATTTGGCTGGGGAACTGTCTCTTTTTTCCCTTTGGAGGCTACCATTTTTTGGTGTGGGTCAGGTTCTATATATCTCATTTTGGAAACCTCTCCTCTTCAGTGTGAATTTATTGCAAAGTGGAATTCAGTTAAATCCTAGGAAGGTACCTTATCTAGTAGGTGTAAGACTTTCAGAGCCACAAACTCAGGGATAAAAAAAATTAACTTCCTTTACTTTTTGGTAATTAAACTTTATTTTTGTCTTAAACTTCCATTTATTCCAAATAACAAAAAATAGAAATTTTCATTTTAGCAGGAATCTAAGTCAAATTAGTGATTCTTTGATTCATTCTGAGTTTTCACTCCTCTCCCTCTCTTCCTGGGCTTCTGAGTTCTGAGAAGCTATGGTAATGTCAAGGTGTCAATTGACAAGCACAATTTGTCCTCACTGATCTTGTGTCTATTTGGATCTGTATGACTTGGTCATGTCTCTCCTTTCTTTTTTTCTTTTTCTTTCTTTTTTTTTTTCTTTTTTGAGACAGGGTCACTCTCTCACCCTAGGTAGAGGGCCATGGTGTCATAGCTCATAGCAATCTCAAACTCTTGGGTTTGAGCAATCCTCTTGCCTCAGCCTTCTGAATAGCTGGGACTACAGGTGTGTGCCATTATGCTCAGCGAGTTTCTTCTATTTTTAGTAGTGACAAGGGTCTCTCTCTTGCTTAAGCTGGTCTTGAACTCCTGAGCTCAAGCAGCCCACCTGCTTCTGCCTCCCCAAGGGCTAGGATTGTAGGTGTGAGCCACTGTGCCTGGCTGCCATGTCTTATTTTTATAATGTATGTAGGCAGACCTTTGCTGCGGACATCTGCAGTCTCAGGGTGTCCTTTGGTCACCAATCCATGAACTTTATCTTTCTGTGCCGTATTCACAAGGCTTCTTCTAATCTGATGCTGTCACAATTCAGCTGTTTAGAAGTTTGGGAATATCTGGTTGCTTCCCTTACATTGTATGAAAATCTATGTGATGTCTGCTGGGCTCATCCACATACAAGTCTCACTCGGTCACTCTTCCTTGACAGTTGAATGCTGTGTTGTTCAGGTGGCTTCTCTAGGGAGCCCTTTCTAGCTAACAGTTTCAAGGCATGAGGCCCCTCTCCTCCGAGATGTTGGTAGCTTTTATTGGTCTTCATCTTTCAGCCTCCTTCCCATAGACTCTCACTAGCTGTGAGAGTCTAGCTGCTATCTTTATCGCCTTCTTTTCCTCCTGCCAAAGGAGTTGAATTCAGGCATGGATCTGATTAGGGTGCTGGAAAATGGGGAAAGTAGCCCCAGGGATTAAAGAGAGTGGGGTGCTTCTACCACCAACAAAAAGCCTTAGGCATATTTCTGCATGTCTGGCTCATCCTGTAAATTTTGGACAAAATGGTTCCCATTCTTCAGCCATCTGCCAGATTGATACCTAACCTCCGTGGAAGAGAGGCTTTTCCTCCACCCATTACAGTAGAGCTGTCCCTTCCATGGTGTTTATTAGGTGCCCTGCACCATGCTGAGCTCTTAGGATGCATTATCTCCTTTGAGCCTCTTCTTTCCTCTCTGCCGCCAGGCAGGTGCTATTTCTGTCCCCAATTTTACAGGAAAAGAAATTGAAACGGAGAGAAGTTAAGTAACACGCTGGGTTTTAAGTGAAAGGGCTGGGATTTAAACCCTGTCTGATACATGAGCCTCAGCTCTTAAGCCACCACTGGAGCAGCTTACCCAGTCCTATTACCAGCTTTTTATTTCTAAAACCTTCATATGTAAGAGAACCATAAGCAGTTAAGTTTGCTTAAATTTCTTTTACCATCGAAATGGCTCATACCCATGGAACAATTTGCTTAACAATAGGGGAGTCTTTCTCCTCACTAGAAGGGCCATTTCCTCTCACAAGCTAAATATCTTCTCCCTCTATGGTTGTCCACCTTCCCCGCACTCCTCAACCGCAAGATAAGAACAAAGGTGCTAAAATTGGAAGACCTGTACTCTAACTCCCCTTCTAGATGATTCGCTGGTGACTCATTTAACTTTGCTTAACTGAACTTCAAAATTTCTTAACATGTGCATTTCAAGTCTTACCTCCTAGATTTGTTGGGGGCGTTAAAACATAACATTTAAAAACCCTGTGAGCTTTGATACCTTATAGCACTGTTAATCGTTATTAATATGAATATTATTCGATATATCTGGTTGTAAACACATCTGTAGTGAGAATAAGATGGAGTGGGTCAGGCTAGGGCCGACAGGATGCCGCTAGTCTGGTCAGTTTATGTCCTGCCTGACCTTCACCTCACGTTGCCCATTCTTGCTATTTTGTAAATTCAGCTTTAACCTAAAAGTGTGTATCTTGAGTTGTCTAGGGCAATTAAGAGATTAACTTTTTTTTTTAAGAGATTAACTTTTGAATTGGAATGTTTTTTGGGTCTTGGGTTATGCTGATTATTGTTTCTTTTTTTTTTTTTTTTTTTTTTGAGAGAGAGTCTCACTATGTTGCCCTGGGTAGAGTGCCGTGGCATCACAGCTCATAGCAACCTCCAACTCCTGGGCTCAAGAGATTCTCTTGTCTCAGCTTCCCGAGTAGTGGGGACTATAGGTGCCCTCCACAACACCTGGCTATTTTTTGTTGCAGTTGTCATTGTTGTTTAGCTGGCCCAGGCCAGATTCAAACCTGCCACCCTCAGTGTATGTGGCTGGCGCTGTACCCACTGTGCTACGGACGCCGAGCCTGATTATTGTTGTTTAAAATAAAGATTAACATGGTTTTTACCTTGAACTTTCATGTATAAATCTGTGGTTTTAGAAATGGAAGAACAGAACAGTCTTGGAGAGGCTACTCTCGCCATTCTACAGAATGGCTGGCCTTCTGACAAATACATTTTGGTGGACCTATCCCCATTTCTGCATATTGGAAGCCAGACCCTCTTCGTCTGGTAACGGTTGCCTGTCACAGACCCGGACGCAGAGGTGAATGTGGAAATGGATGCCTCCTGCCCCTTCTGTCTTCTCTCCTGAACTCTATCCCCAAACTAGCAGCTGAGGCGTGTACCCAAATGCATTCTGCTCACCTCCACTTGGATGCCTGAACCTGCCTCAGGGGGTCTGGCAGGAAGGGGATGAAGCACATGTCAGGGGACAGCGCAGCCCTGCTGGGCAGCATCCTCTAAACACTAGCAAGCTATTGAGAGTTATTCCGGGAGGCTTTGGCGGCAGCAGATGCCCAGTGTTGTTTCCCTATGGCTTGTCCCTCCTGCGGAGATTAATCCTGCCCTACTTCTCCAGCATGAACCTAAAATTAGACGTGCAGCTGTCCTCCTATGAAGCCCTGTCTCCAGATAGTACTCAGGGTGAGATTTATGACAGAAACTCCAATCACACACTTACTACAGAGAAAGGACGTGTACAGCAATGTCACTAACCCTCTGCGGCCTTGTGCCAGCCCTCACCCTGGGGAAGGCAGCTATTTCAGGTCTCCTCCGCTTCCCCAATGCCCACTGCCCTGCACACCCTCGCCCGGGCTCATGCCTGCGTCCTTCTTAGCGCTGCACAGGGCCACCCCTCTCGTCTGAGCAGTATAGTCGGATATGGATTGCTACTGTAGTCCTCTAACTGGTCCTCCTTGACTTCAAAGCTGTTAAGAATGTTCCTTGGTTTCCCTTTCCAGCCTTGTTTCTCGTTCCTCCGCTCACCTCTCTTTCCAGCCGGCTACCCCTGAGGGGGGCATGCCCTCTTTTGCCCCAGCTGCTTCCCTTCTTAGGGAGTGGCCTTGCCACCTGTCCAGTGACAGAGAATCCTGCCCTGTCTTCCGGGTCCCCCTGTGCTACCTGCCTCATCTCACTAGACAGAGGGAATCTTCTGTCCTCCACGATCGTCCAGATCTTTGTCCGCCCTTTCCCTTGATGCGCCTAGTATTTCCCTGTGTCTCCTCCCTAAATCTTATACTTTCTAGAGGTAGACATCAAATTATACTTGTCTTGCTGTTCTCCACAGGGCCTGCCCCCAGTGCCTTACCTATATAGTGGTAGGCTCTAAATGAAATTAAAAGGAAATGCTTTATTTAAATGATTTCTGAGGGTGTGAATTGCTTATGTAGTAATGAATAACATCTAGCATTCACTGAGTGGAGTACACGAGGTACTCCATATTTATTCTTTCTCCCCCTTGGTCCCTGGCTGTCTGCACATGTAGGGTGCAGCCATGTCCAAGCATTTCTGGAGGGGCCAGGGGCCGACCCGCCAAGAGCTCTGCTGCATGAGGGACTGAGGTGCCTCTGAGAGCTGAGCCATCAGCTTGGTAGGGAGTAGAGTTTTACTCACCAGGGAAGAAAAGGGTCAGAGTCCTTTGAATTATTTAGAGAGCTGTCTGGGGGGACTTGTGGAGAATAGCAGAAGGGAGAGAGCTGAATCTGAGGGAGCAAGCAGGGGCAGCATTCACATTAAAACTTTGCCTTCTATTTGAAATAGGCTTCCAGTATTTGGTCTGTTAATTGATTCTACCGCAGCTTAAAATTTCTGGGGGTGCTTTTTATAGAAACAGGGAGGAGGATATGACACTGGGCCAGACTATGCTACTCTTGCTAGTGTGTTCAACTGTGGACAAGCTTGTTTATTTGCACTAAAGCTGTCTTTGAGCTGTCCAAACTCACTAAGTGGGAAAATTTATTGAGGCAAAGACAGATGACTTGTTGGTGACTGACTCATCCTGTGACCTTAGAAAAGCTTGTGTTTACTCCATGTCTCAACACTTTCTCTAGGACCTGTCTGTGGGTCCCCATGTCTTCTTGTGTACAGAACGTGCCTGAGGGTTTTGGTAACAGCAATGACCATTTCTAATGGCTGTTCCCTTGACCTTTCCCAGAGCATAGCCATATCCCCTCTGATCAGGTTGGAGCCTCCATAATATTTAATCAATCTTTGAGACTGGGTTATCAAATCTTATCACTAGTGTATATACCAGGACCTTAAACTCTGCTGTCTTACCTGGCCTCGTGCATATCAGAGTCAACCAGAAGCAGGCTGGCCCTTCCTAGCAGAGGCTGGAAGGCTCTTGAAGTCTATTGTGGTTTCTGACCATGGTGCCACACTTTGAGGGCTCAGGACTGTCTATCTTCATTCTCTTTGGGCTTCTCCAAGAGCATAGGAAGTTGGGAAATGCGTCAGAACCATGCTGCTCTCCCCCTCACAGAGGATGACATCTTAATAGGCCCACCTGCTTAGGTTTTCAGCATGGATGTCAGGTTGCGACTTACCACTTTGGGCTCAGAGTCCCTGGGCCATGGGCTGCTGTGACCCTGTGGAGGGGACAGGGAGGGTCAGGGGCTGCTGTGACCCTGTGGAGGGGACAGGGAGGGTCAGGGGCTGCTGTGGCCCTGTGGAGGGGACAGAAAGGGTCAGGGGCTGCTATGGTCCTGTGGAGGGGACAGGGAGGGTTAGGGGCTGCTGTGACCCTGTGGAGGGGACAGGGAGGGTCAGGGGCTGCTGTGACCCTGTGGGGGGGAGGGTCAGGGTCCGTGTTCTCCAGAGCGGCTGGACTTAAACGCTTTGGCCACAGGAGGAGATGGATGTGTTTGCTCTTCGGCAAGCTTCATAAGCAAATTTTTCAGCTTAGTCTCCTGTTTGGCTGTCCTAGTAGCTCCTTGTGCTCAGAAAAGTGTTATATGATCTTCTTGTTTCAAAGGTCTGCAGTGCCAGGGCCTGTGTGACATTCGAGCTTTGCCAGACTGCAGGGTCACTGGGCCTTGCTTCATTGGCAGGTCTTTATGGAGATTTCTGTTTCAATTCATGAGCTGGGAAAAATGTCCTGCTGCTCCTCTGCCTGCTCCCAGATCACTGTCTGTTCCCAAAGCCAGATCTCCTGGGCTTTCTGCAACCATCACACCATTCCGCTTTATCTGGTGGTGGTAGCTGATAGATAGGTGGAGGAGACTCAGCCAAAGTTAATGGGTTCCCAGACATCATGAGAGTTCAGTGACTCAGCTACTTTGTCACAGAGACAATGGTAATCCAAGTCACAAGAAACAGATTTTTCTGCTTCTCAAATTGCTACTCAGGTCCAACTGGGTTTTCATTTCCCCCAAGCCCCATTGAGGGGCTTTGTGACTTTGCATTTAACATAATCAGACTCTGGTCTCCAGGCCATGGGCTCACAGTGGGGCTTCAGAAGCTGTGAGCTCAAAGAGCACTTGGACTCAAATACGTTGGAACAGGAATAAAAAAATTCCACCCAGCCTCACAAGTGCTGATATGGGGGGTGTGTACCAGGGGCTCAACTTACGGACTGATTATTGCATCTGCAACCTGACTCCAAGCCTGTAGCTGATGGTGGAATAAATAGTTTCCTACATGAATTAAACCTTGGCAACTAGGTTTATGGGGTAAAGCCCTTTCATCTTCTTAAGAAACCACTGATCTCTTCCTGATTAGGGCCAGTTGTAGACATTCACGTCATAGGATCTAAAGTTGGAAGGTCCCCTTAGGACCTTGTTATCCATTTCCTTTGTCTTAAAATGAGCCCACAGAAACCAAGAGAGGCTGAGCCAGGCTTTCTACCCTAATTTCAGGACACCATTCTTTACTCCAGGATGCTGTTCTGCACAATACAAAACAAATATGCCTTGAATTGGGGCTTTCATTTGATCACATTCTGAGTGTCTGTGTCAGTGTCATGTGCTGGGGATTTGAAAACAGCAGAACGTAGCCCTGTCCTCAAGTTGCTGGCAGTCTGTGCCAGCAGTCACGATGATGCGTGATACCGAGGTCCCACATTCTACTCAGTCTGGGGCTTCTGAAATGGGCCGGCTTCCTATTCTGCAGACACGTTTGCGTAACGTCTTTCTCAGAAGTGTCCTCAGAGCTCAGCAGGCAGGCCCTCTGGTGGCCCTGCACTTTGGAAGGTCTTCCTTGAAATGCACACAGTACCTGGTCTGGCGGTGCCACACCGGTGGGGGTTCGAACCACTGTACGTCTCCTTTGAGATGCTCTCTGACTCTCCGCTACCTGAGTGAGGTGAACCAGGTGCCTCAAGGACAGAGAGGTCCGGAACTCATGCATGCAGGGTCATAGTGAAATCCAGCCTTGATTCAGGCATGTCGGCCTGGCAAGCAGGTCGTCCCGAGTGCTGGTGCTGTGTTTCTTCCTGAGGATGACATAGGTGGGGGAGTCAGAATGGTCTGACATGCTGATGCTGGGTGGATTGAGTAATTTACATAGACAGGGCTCCAAAAATCAAAAGAAAACAAAACAAAACTCCCCAGTCCTGCATGTCTTCGGGAGGCCTTCTGTGTACTGCTTGCCCCTGGTGAGGGTCCTCCACAGAAACCTCACTTCCACCTTCATCTGAAGTGTGTGCTGCTCACACCTCTCCATCGCTTTCTCCACTTTCACTCCCCAAACCAGAAACAGACTCTTTAAAACGTTTACTTACTTTGGAAATCAATCTTCTAGTCCAGCCCAACTCAGAGAGAAGCTTTTGTAAAGAAATTTTGTTTTCCTGTTAATCATCCCTTCCTCACAACACTGTAACCACCCACCAATATGTGGGGGAAGGGCTTTGAGGATTGAGGGAGAGGCACAGAGAGATTCTTACCAGGAGAGACACTTGTCACCTTTGCTTTGAGGGAACTGATATTTCTAATAGACCAAGACCAAGTTCTTTAGGGATTGATTCTGCCCTCAGACACCACAGATTATGAAACAGATGGGGGAAGAAAACACACTCTGGTTTTCCCGCGGGACCGTGAGTGGGTGCCATGCCTAGGAATATGCACTTACTTGGCAGAGAGAAGCCAACTCAATTAGCTGGGCAGGAAAGGGTCAAAAGGAAACCATTCCGCAGATGTACAGCTATGGGAAGCGAGCTGCTCGTAAGAGTTGAGGCAGAGACGGTAGGATGAGGACAGATTGGAGGCTTTGTCTCTAAGTTCAATTATAGTGCTATTTTAATATCAGCTCTCTACTCCATATGTGATCGTTAGTCATATTCAACAGGGCTAATGAGAGAAATGGATAGAGAACAATAGGTGGGTACTTGAAAAGAGTGAATTCTTGTGAGTTAGGTCTGAAATTCTTTCACATAGTATAGTGTAGGTATTCAACAAATACCAGTGAAATAAATGGATGAACACGGAATCTCCTGTGTTGTGCTCTTTTAACGAGCTGTTTCTTCATGTAATAGTATTTGGGGACTTTTACTAATAACGGAAAGGTGCAGGTTTGGAGATGCAAAGACATAATCCCTGCCTTCAAGGAGCTTGTAGACAGAACCACACACACGCACACACAAATGTGCATACACTAGCATGCTGTAATGGCAGGTTATTCAAAAAGGACTGTCTCAGTCTACTCAGGAACTGGCAAAGAGGAATTCACTGGGAAGGCAGGTTTCAGTTTCAAAAAGGAAGGGAGTTTCCCAGATGTTAATGTCCTAAGAGGAGAACCTTCCAGGCAGAGGCAGAAAGGCAGAAACAAGTACAAGGATGAAAGTACATCTGTAGGCACACATGTGCACATACCTACATGCACACACCTGCGTGCACACACGCACACACACGTACACACATGCGCACACCTACGCGTACCCACGTACACATCTACATGCACATATGCACACACCTATGCACACATATGCACACACCTATGCACACATATGCACACACACTCATGGGGTTATGCATTGTTGGAATTTAGGGTGAGAGAGCGAGGGCAGGAAGCTCATCCAAATTGATTTGAAATACTGTAATATCTTAGCACACAAAAAAATAGGAATTATAATTCACAAAGAATAAATTTTTAAAAAACTAGTAAACTCATAAAAGTATTCAACTATCCAATAATCAGAGAAACACAATGTAGATCAAGATACCAATTTCACAAATCAGAGTAAATAGTAAAGATCTTTAAAAATGATCGTATTTATTGTTGGTAAGGATTCAGTAAAAGGGACACATGTGCTGAAGGGAATGTAAACTGATAAAACCTTCATGCAGACAGTAGGGTAATGTATATTGATATATTTTTTTAAGTTGCTATTCCTTAACAAATTATTTTCCTTCCTGAAATATGTCCTAAAGAATCCTTGTGAAGTGCGAACAAAGACTTGTGCACAAAAATATCATTCACAGTGTTATATATAAAAGGAAGTATTATAACCAGAAAAATTCAGTAATATAGGTAATTGGTAAAATTGATATATTTATACATCCTAATATTATGTAGCAACACCCACAGCATAGGTTAGAAGTTATGTCTGTCTTGGGAAATAATAGTTTATGATAAAATGTTGACTAGAAAAAGTAAGGTTAAAAATGCAATATGGTCACAATTATGTAAAAAATATGCATGCAACTTCTGCCTGCAGCCAAGATGGAAGAACTGAGTTTATCTTCTCACCAAAACAATGAAAATTACAGATAAAATACATGAAACAATGTTATTTCTTTATTTATTCTTATTTTCAAAATATTAAGTTCTCTGTGGATTCTGGTTATTACACCTTTATTTATTCTTATTATCTTTATTTATTCTGGTTATTAGACCTTTATTTATTCTTATTATCTTTATTTATTCTTATTTTCAAAATATATTCATGTGTGCCCATATAAAGCTATAACCCAGCTATATATATTTTTGGTACATGGATATTTAAGTCAGGGGCTGTTAGCGTTCATTATATCTGATAGGTTTTACCCCTCATCCCCCTGTTTTGAAGATATGGGCATTAGACTAAAAAGGACGGTGATCCCTGAGAGGTAAATCCTTAAGCCAGCGGTTCTCAACCCGTGGGTTATGACCCCTTTGTAACAATGAAAATACATCTTGGCCTTAGGAAGATTGAGAACCACTGCCTTAAGCTGTCCCAACTTACTGTCTTGAAAGAGTTTCCAGATGGCTGTGCAAGAAGCATGAATAAATGAGTTCTTACTTTATTAGTTTACACCAGAGCTGGATATTTATTTATTTTAATTAATTAATTAATTTATTGTTAAATGTCATTTGATTTTATTCAGACCTGAATTACCTCCAGATGCTTCTTTTTAATTTTTAATTTTTATTTTTTTTATTGTTAAATCATAGCTGTGTACATTAGTGCAATCAAAGGGTACAATGTGCTGGTTTCATATACAATCTGAAATATTCTCATCGAACTGTTCAACGTAGCCTTCATGGCATTTTCTTAGTTCTTGTATGTAGACATTTGTATTCTGTCTTTAGTAAGTTTCGCCTGTACCCATTCTAAGATGCACCTTAGGTGTGGCCCCACCAATTACCCTCCCTGCACCCTAACCTCCCCCCTCCCTTCCCCTTCCTTGGCCCTTTCCTCATAGTCTTGTGCTATAGTTGGGTTATAGCCTTCATGTGAAAGCTATAATTTAGCTTCATAGTAGGGCTGAGAACATTGGATACTTTTTCTTCCATTCCTGAGATACTTTGCTAAGAAGAATATGTTCCAGCTCCATCCATGTAAACATGAAAGAGGTAAAGTCTCCATCTTTCTTTAAGGCTGCATAATATTCCATAGTATACATGTACCACAATTTGCTAGTCCATTCGTGGGTCGATGGGCACTTGGGCTTCTTCCATGACTTAGCAATTATGAATTGGGCTGCAATAAACATTCTGGTACAGATGTCTTTGTTATATTGTGATTTGTGGTCTTCTGGGTATGAACCTAGTAAAGGAATTATAGGATCGAATGGCAGGTCTATTTTTAGGTCTCTAAGTATTCTCCAAACATCCTTCCAGAAGGAACATGTGAGTGGGCATTTCCACCAGCAGTGTAGAAGTGTGCCCTTTTCTCCACATCCATGCCAGCATCTCTGGTTTTGGGATTTTGTTATGTGGGCTACTCTTACTGGGGTTAGATGATATCTCAAAGTAGTTTTGATTTGCATTTCTCTGATGATTAAGGATGATGAGCTTTTTTTCATGTGTTTGTAGATTGTTAGCCCTACTATGAAACTAATTTTTGGCTTTCATATGAAAGCTATAACCCAGTTATAACTTAAGAATATGGGGAATGGGGAATGGGGAGAGGGAGGGGAGGGAGGGGGGAGGATCGGCGGAGGGAGGGTGATAGGTGGGATTACACCTGCAGTGCATCTTACAAGGGTACATGGGAAACTTAGTAAATGTAGAGTATAATTGTCTTAACACAATAACTAAGAAAATGCCAGGAAGGGTATGTTAACCAGTGTGATGAAAATGTGTCAAACTGTTTATAAAACTAATGTATGGAGCCCCATGATCACATTAATGTACACAGCTATGATTTAATATTAATAAAAAAATGGTAATAAAGAAAAAATAGAGAAGTTTCTCTTCAAGTCCTTTGCCCACCCTGAGATGGGATCATGTGTTCTTTTCTTGCTAATACGTTTGAGTTCTCTGTGGATTCTGGTTATTAGACCTTTATTGGAGGTATAACCTGCAAATATTTTCTCCCATTCTGAGGGCTGTTTGCTAGCTTTACTTACTATGTTCTTGGCTGTGCAGGAGTTTTTTAGTTTGATCAGGTCCCAGTAGTGTACTTTTGATACTGCTTCAATTGCCTAGGGAGTCCTCCTTATAAAATATTCACCCAGGCCGATTCCTTCAAGAGTTTTCCCTACACTTTCTTCAAGAATTTTTATAGTTTCATGTCTTAAGTTTAAATCTTTTATGCAGTGAGAGTCTATCTTAGTTAATGGTGAAAGGTGTGGGTCCGGTTTCAATCTTCGACAGGTTGCCAGCCAGTTCACCCAGCACCATTTGTTAAATAGGGAATCTTTTCCCCACTGAATGTTTTTAATTGGCTTGTCAAAGATCAAATAATGGAAAGTAGCTGGATTCATCTCTTGGTTCTCTATTCTGTTCCAGACATCTACTTCTCTGTTTTGGTGCTAATACCATGCTGTTTTGATCACTATCGATTTACAGTACAGTCTCAGGTCTGGTAGTGTGATTCCTCCTGCTGTGTTTTTATTGCTGAGTAATGTTTTGGCTATTCGAGGTTTTTTCTGATTCCATATAAAACGAAGTATTATTTTTTTCAAGATGTTTAAAATATGACAATGGAGCTTTAATAGGAATTGTATTAAAATTATGTATTGCTTTGGGTAGTATAGACATTTTAACAATGTTGATTCTTCCCAGCCCTGAGCATGGTATGTTTTTCCATTTGTTAACATCTTCAGCTATTTCTTTTCTTAAAGTTTCATAGTTCTCTTTGTAGAGATCTTTCACATCCTTTGTTAGGTATATTCCCAAGTATTTCATCTTCTTTGGCACTACTGTGAAAGGAATAGAGTCCTTGAGTGTTTTTTCGGCTTGGTTATTGTTGGTATAAATAAAGGCTACAGATTTATGGGTGTTGATTTTGTAGCCTGAGACATTGCTGTATTCCTTGATCACTTCTAAAATTTTTGTATTAGAATCCCTAGTGTTTTCCAGATATACGATCATATCATCTGCGAAGAGTGAAAGTTTGATCTCTTCTGACCCTATGTGAATACCCTCAATCACCTTTTCTTCTATAATTGCAGTGGCTAAAACTTCCATTACAATGTTATAGAGCAATGGAGACAATGGGCAACCTTGCCTGGTTCCTGATCTAAGTGGAAATGATTTCAATTTAACTCCATTCAATACCATGTTGGCTGTGAGTTTGCTGTAGATGGCCTCTATCAGTTTAAGAAATGTCCCTTCTATACCAATTTTCTTAAGTGTTCTGATCATGAAGGGATGCTGGATATTATCAAAAGCTTTTTCTGCATCAATTGAAAGAATCATGTGGTCCTTATTTTTTAGTTTGTTTATGTGCTGAATTACATTTATAGATTTACGTATGTTGAACCAGCCTTGAGAACTTGGGATGAATCCCACTTGGTCGTGGTGTATAATTTTTTTGATGTGTTGTTGGATTCTGTTTGTTGGAATCTTATTGAGTATTTTAGCATCAATATTCACTAGTGATATTGGTCTATAATTTTCTTTTCTTGTTAGGTCTTTCCCTGGTTTGGGGATCAAGGTGATGTTTGCTTTGTAGAATGTGTTGGGTAATATTCCTTCTTTTTCTATATTTTGAAGAGGTTTAGTAATATTGGTACTCGTTCTTCTTTAAATGTTTGGTAGAATTCTGGCATAAAGCCATCTGGTCCTGGGCTTTTCTTTTTAGGGAGATTTTGTATAGTTGATGCTATTTCAGAACTTGATATAGGCTTGTTCAACATTTCCACTTCATTCTGGCTAAGTCTTGGTAGGTGGCGTACTTCCAGGTATTGGTTGATTTCTTTCAGATTTTCATATTTCTGAGAGTAGAGTTTCTTGTAGTATTCGTTAAGGATTTTTTGAATTTCTGAGGGGTCTGTTGTTATTTCATCGTTACCATTTCTGATTGATGAAATTAGAGGTTTTACTCTTTTTTTCCTGGTTAGGTTGGCCAAAGGTTTATCTATTTTATTAACTTTTCAAAAAACTAACTTTTGGATTTATTGATCTGTTGTATAATTCTTTTGTTTTCAATTTCATTTAATTCTGCTCTGATTTTGGTTATTTCTTTTCTTCTGCTGGGTTTGGGGTTGGAATGTTCTTCCTTCTCCAGTTGCTTGAGATGTCCCATTAAGTGATTAACTTCCTCTCTTTCCGTTTTCTTGAGGAAGGCTTATAGTGCTATAACTTTCCCTCTTAGGACTACCTTTGCAGTGTCCCAGAGGTTCTGGCAATTCGTGTCTTGATTGTTGTTTAGTTCCAAAAATTTGGTGATTTCCTTCTTAATCTTGTCTATAACCCATCTATCCTTCATCATAAGGTTGTTTAGCTTCCATGTTTTTGTATGGGTATGCAGGTTCCTGTTATTGAGTTCATGATGGTCTGAGAAGATGCAAGGAATAATTTCTATTTTTTAAAATTTGCTGAGGTTAGATTTGTGGCCTAGGATGTGGTAGATTTTGAAGTATGTTCCGTGGGCTGATGAGAAGAATGTGTATTCAGTTTTTGGGGGGATGAAATGTTCTGTAGATGTCCGTAAGTCCAGATGTTGAATGGTTAAGTTTAAATCTAAGATTTCTTTGCTTAGCTTCTTTTTGGAGGATCTATCCAGCACTGCTAAAGGGGTGTTAACATCTCCAACTACTATGGAACTGGAGGAAATCAAGTTGCTCATGTCTGTTAGAGTTTCTCTTATAAATTGAGGTGCATTCTGGTTGGGTGCATAAATATTAATAATTGAAATCTCATCATATCGAGTATTACCTTTAACAAAGATGAAGTGTTCATCCTTATCCTTCCTTATTTTGGTTGGTTTAAAGCCTATTGCGTCTGCAAATAGGATTGCAACACCTGCTTTTTTCTGCTTTCCATTTGCCTAGAGTATAGATGAGCATCCCTTCACCTTGAGTCTATATTTGTCTTTTAATGTAAGATGCGATTCTTGTATGCAGCAGATATCTGGTTTGAGTTTTTGTATCCAGTCAGCCAACCTGTGCCTCTTTAGAGGACAATTTAAACCGTTCACATTAATTGAGAATATTTATAAGCCTTTTGAGAGTCCGGTGGACGTTTTTAATCCTTTTGTGACTGTGGAAGTTGGAATTTGATTAAAATTTTCTGGGTGGGTTTACTTTTGTGGTGGAGGATTATGCTGGTCTTTATGGAGGATAGGTCTGAAAATATCCTGGAGAGCTGGTTTAGTTATGGCAAATTTCTTCAACATGTGAATGTCATTGAAGTATTTAATTTCTCCGTCATAAATGAAACTCAGTTTAGCTGGGTATAGGATTCTGGGTTGAAAGTTATTTGTTTTAGGAGATTATAGGTCAATGACCATCCTCTTTTAGTTTGAAAGGTTTCAGCAGAGAGATCTGCTGTTATTCTAATATTCTTGTCCTTGTAGGTGATGGTTTTGGTTTGTCTGACTGCTTTCAGAATTTTCTCCTTCATATTAACTTCAGTGAAATTGATTATGATGTGTCTGGGGGATGTCTTATTTGGGTTGAGTCATGCTGGAGTTCCGAAACCATCTGCTATCTGAATTTCAGAATCTCTTGGCATGTCTGGAAATTTCTCCTTCATAATCTCATGGAGAAGAGACTCTGTGCCTTGTGAAGCTACTTTGTTGCTTTCCGGGATCCCTATAAGACGAATATTGGTTTTCTTCTAATTATCTCAGAGCTCTCTGAGAGAGTGATCTGTTTTTGCCCTTCATTTCTCATCCTCTTTGAGAGTTTAGGAGTGTTCGAAAGCTTTGTCTTCAATGTCAGAAATCCTTTCTTCTGCTAGCTCCATTCTGTTACTGAGGGTTTCTATTGTGTTTTTCAGATCTTTGAGGGCTGCAACTTCTTGTCTCAATGTGTCAAAATCTTTGGTCATTTGGTCTTTGAAATTGTTGAATTCTTGAGATATCTTTTGGGTTACTGCTTGGAATTCTAATTCGATCTTATTTGCTATCCAGATTCTGAATTCGATTTCTGACATCTCAGCTATTTGTTTGTGCATGGGATCTTGTGTTGTGTCTGCCCCATTGATCCTTGGGGAGTTGATCTACTCTGATTATTCATATTGCCAGTGTTTTTCTGTTGATTTTGCCTCATGATTGTTTTTCACCATTGCCTCTGGCCATCCTCAGAGGTCTTTCTCCAAGACTAGACCCCAGTGTGATCACTCTATTGTTGCTCGATCTTTGTAGGGAGTGACCCTGTGTAGTTCCTCTGGGAGTTCTGGTTGTGGAAGCAGCTCCGGAGTGTGACACACCTGGATCCAGCAACAGGACAGGAGGTGGTGCGCACAGTTCTGGGAGTGCCTGGCACCCAGTGACTTTGGCACAGAGAGCCCAAGGCTCCAGCAGTCTCTGGCCAGAAGAAGGGCTCTGCACAAGAGGCAGGGAGGGCTCCAGAGGGCATGCGGCTACCAGAGTCTCTGGCCAGACGAGTGGGCTGGTGTGGAGGCAGGGAAGGTAGAGGAGGACGCAGGGTTGCACGGCTCCCGCAGTTCCTGGTCAGGGCATGCGGAGGCCCAGCGGGTGCGGGTCGCGGGTCAGGGGTCGTGGCGCAACTCTTATGGAGGTCCGGGTGGCACCCTCAAGGCCTCTTCTAAGCAGACAGGTGGCAGATTCTTTTCTGAAAAACCTCATGGCTGAGTTTATGCTGGGCATAACACGGGACGTCAGATATGCCTTGCCATGTCCTCCTCCCTTCTTGGAGATAGGCTTTGCAGCAATAATCCTTTTTAATTTTTTAAATTCATTTTTAGTTAAAATCATAACTGTATACATTTATGGGGTACAGTGTGATGATTTGATATGCAAAGTGGAATGCTTTAAATCAAACTGATTAACATAGCCATCACCTCACTTACTTATTTTTTGTGGTAAAACATTTAAAATTTACTCTTAGTTATTTTGAAAAATATCCTTGCATTGTGCACATAAGGTGAGATCCCACTAAATGCCCTCCCTCCTCCCACCAATCACCCTCCCACTTCCCCACCCCCTCCCTCCTTGCCCTTCCCCCTTTGTAACATTTGTATGAGTATGTAAGTATGGTAAAATGATTTATGTTCTTCTGGGTAGATACCTAGTAATGAAATTGCAGGATCAAATGGAATGTCAACTTTGAGTTCTCTGAGGATTCTCCATATTTCTTTCCATAAAGGTTGTATTAGTTTGCAGTCCCACCAGCAGTGTAGAAGTGTTCCCTTCTCTCCACATCTGTGCAAGCATTTGTAGCTTTGGAATGTTTTGATGTGGGCTAATCTCACTGGAGTGAGAGTATCATTGGGTGATATCTCAGAGTAGTTTTGATTTGCATTTCTCTGATGATTAAAGATAATGAGCATTTTTTCATGAATTTGTTGGCCATTTGCCTATCTATCATCTGCAGAGAAGTTTCTGTTCAAGTCTCTTGCCCACAAAGAAATGTAGTTGTTTGCTCTTTTCTTATTAATTTGAGCTCTTTGTAGATTCTAGTTTTCAGACCTTTGTTGGACTTATAACCTGCGAAAATCTTCTCCTATTCTGAAGGCTGTCTGATTGCTTTAATTGTAGTGCTCTTAGCTTTGCAGAAGCTTTTTAGCTTGATCAAATAACCAGTTATTTATTTTTGGTATTGGTGCAATTGCCAGGGTGTATTCCTCATAAAATATTTTCCCAGGCCAGTACCTTCAAGTGTTTCTCCTGTTGTATCTTCTAATATTTTTATAGTTTCATATCTTAAATTTAAATCTTTTATCCAGTGAGAATCAATTTTTGTTAGTGGTGAGAGGGGTGGGTCTAGTTTCAGTCTTCTACAGGTGGCTAACCAGTTATTCCAGCACCATTTATTAAATAGGGAATCTTTTCCCCAATGCACATCAGAGCTAGTTATTTAAAAGAATGCAGCTACTAACTTAGGAAAATTTTATGGAACAATAGGTATATATCTGTTAAAGGCGCTGAGCCATTTCCTATACTCTATACAACCAGTGAGTAGAAGGGCTCAGATAAGGTTCCTGGTCTCCAGACATCCTATGCAAACCTATTTTCAGCACTCCATTTTGTAGCATGATAACTTTCCCCCTCAATTTTAAAAACAGAAGTGATTGAATGACTGGAATAAATAAATAAAACATGTGCAGTGAACAGTTTTACTATAGCCCAAGGACTCTAAAGAGCAAAGAGCCAGCCTCAGACCTCTGTTTCCTTGAGGTTGAAATAATTTGTTTGTGAAAATGGCCTACCCTAATCAGAGGAATCATCATCACACACAATAAAATCTCATTTTATGTGCCATGTTTCAGGCCAAATGAATCCCCCAAAAATGCTTCTCAGAGTTAATATCAAGGTCCCCCAATTAGATGATGGCTTTATGGAATTAAATAAATTCAGTGGCAGAATTAAAATATAAAAGGGTAAGAGGGAAAGTAGAAAATGATCATTCTGAAACAAGATCAAGAGTCAATGAGGCAAAGAAACCTGAGAGTCAGTTCCAGATGGCAGCAACCCACTAATCCTGAGCACATGTGTACCCTACTGCCATCTCTTGATAGGCATGGGTACTACAGCTCCAGATTGCCACATCCACAAGCGCCCATACTTTCTTTCTCTTTTTTTAAAGACAAGAGTATATCTTGTTTATAGGGATGTTATTTCCAAGAAACTCAAGGAAAATAGCTTTTAAAAATTCAATTTGCTATTTTTTTTATGTTATTGACTTCTTAAATTTCGTTTGTGGTGGGGATAAATAGTGTTCTCTCTAAGCAGCATCTTATTGGTATTCTTTTTCTGATTAGAGTTGTTGGCCAAGGCTGAAATAAGTTCATTGAACAATTAGTTGTTGGGTCAATAATGACTCTGTTTTTAAAAGCAGAAGAGTGAGAGTGTATTTTGGAAGGGAATTGTTAAGGGGCCTTTGATTTTTCGATGGACTTTTGTACACAATTTCTTCATATTTTTTGTTTTGAAGGGGCAAAAAGATTAAAGAGGAGGTGCTAAAATCATTTTTTTAAAAGGAGATTCAAAATAAAATATCTTTTCTCTCTCAAGGTCAGCTTTGATCCCTGAAAATTACCCTTTAAGTAGTACCTGTAGGGTGGGACATCATGGTTAGCACTGGTTTGTAGTGTGCAGGCCTTGGACAATTGTCCATTCAGACTTCTGGAGTGGGTATGTTTGCTATTGCCCAAGATGCATTTGAAAATATCATGCAATCTCTGGACCTCATATCATGATCAGTAAAAATGAACAGGGGAAAAATTAATGACAGAATAAAGAGTGCTCTTTTTTGCTATGAGTGTTCCACTCCTATCAAGCGAACATTTCAAGTGTAGTTAAACATGAGGGCAAACCTGCCATGGACTTGTCAAAATGTTTGTCTTGGGAGTGGTATTTTATTCTCAAGCCAATCTGCAACAAAGCCCTCTGGCTACCACAAAGGACCCTTGCAAGTTCATTTCTTAGAGGGTGTCATTACTTTCAAGAATTTGAATCATCAATATTAATAAAATGGGACCTCAATTGGGAATCCAAAATGTGTCAGATGTTTTCATTGTACATTATCTTATTTAATTTTCATATCAATGTGAAGTTAGCATTTATACCGCCATTTTACATATGAGGGAACAGAGCCTGAGAGATATTTGGCAACATGTCCAAGGTCATATGAAAGCGAGGTTCAAGTCAGAGAATCTGACTTTAAATCCCACACTTTTCCCATTATATAGTGCACATTGGTTTTTCAATTCAGCCAGCCCAAGTCTACACTTATTTCTGAAAATAATTTGAGGATCACTAGTCTGTTATTGATACCAAGGCTATATCTAACATAGTAAAGCACTTAATGTCTGTAGCTTCCTTTTTTTGTGAGCAAAAGCATCAAAACCATACTGCAGACTCACACATCTCAATGAAAACCACACACATCCACATCCATCAGTTGACAAGGTCTCACATAGCATCAGCCATAAGAGAGGGTATCAGAGAAGGAAAGACATTGCTTTATATTTTTAAAGTCTGATATTTTTTACAACTTCTTTTTGAAGTAGAAGATATATGCTCCCTTTTACAAATGAATTTTTATATGAAATCCCACAATACAACACAGATAATAGGTGTCTTTTTTTTTTGAGACAGAGTCTCACTCTGGAACCCTGGGGAGAGCTCTGTGGTATCATCACAGCTCACTGCAGCCTCTAACTTCTGGGCTCAAGTGATCCTCCTGCCTCGGTTTCCGGGGTAGCTGGAACTACAGGCACCTGCCATGACGCCTGGCTAGCTTTTCTATTTTTAGTAGAGATGGGGTCTTGCTCTTCCTCTGGCTGGTTTTGAACTCCTGAGTTCAGTCCTCCCACCTTGGCCTCCTAGAGTGCTAGGATTACAGTGTGAGCCACCGCACCCAGCCAATAGCTGTCTTGTTGAAAGTCATAGTTGAAAAATTCAGATTTCTGCTCTGTCTCTGCTCCCAAAACTTCTCTACTCCATCACATTCACCGGGATATCAGAACTTGAAAGAACATGTATTGAAAACTCCCTGAACTGTTGAAATTAATATGATAATAGAAGTCATGGATTTGGGTTCAAGAGTTGCCTCTTCTTTCGTTGACTTTAAGCAAGTTTCTTAATGTTGCTGAACCTTGATTTCTACACTTTAAAAATGTATATCATAGTGCTTGTCCGATGGGGTGGTTGTGAGATTTAAATGGATGAGGGCCCAGAGTAAAGGGTTGAACATAACAAGCTCAGTAAAGAATACTACCCTTCAGTCCTCATTCTTAGTTCTTAGTATTAAACAATCCCACTAATTGGAAATGACACAACACCCTTTCTGGCCAGCCCATCACGCCAATGGAGAGTAACTGAGGTTCACTTCCAAGTCCTCTGTCTGGGAATAAGACTGCCAGGTGTCAGGTGGAATCTTTGTAGAGCAACACATTCTCTGGTGAGGAATTCCATCCTGATACTAGCTCTTGACTTTACTATTTTTTATTTCTTCCTTTTACTCCTACTCACATCCTGTTGGAACAATTCATTTTGTTCTTATCCTGTTCTGGGGTTTGCTTCTGAGAGCAAACCAGAAGTACATCTGCACTTTCTCAGAGAACTCATCGTTTGGCTGGGTTGCTTTATAATTAGATTTCTCAAAAACCTCTTTCCTCATATATCAATTATTCCACTCCCTTAATCATCTTCCTCAGCATCTTCCATTATGCTGCTCATTTGTCAAACTGTCTGGTTCTCTGCTTCACAAAGAAAGACTGATATGTACTAATAGGGTGCGATTCTACATTAATGGCCATGGTTTTGGAATCTTTCCTCCTACATTTTCCTTTTGCTGCCCCCTTGTCCTGATAGATCATAGTTTTAACTTCAACATCTGATCCCAAAGACTGTTCAGTTTGCTATACTTTAGGATTTCTGGGGTAATGATTTTAGAAGTACAGCGTTCTGGAAATTGATGCTCTCCGATTTGTGTTTCTGTGTACCCGAAGAACTAACTTCCTGAAGCACTAACTTGTTCTATAACTAATTAGCCTATGATAAACTTGGTGATACCTAGCAGACCAGATGAATTGTGGAATGAATTCCTGATCCTCTGTTGGGTAGTTAGTATGATGGGAAGATAGGCCAGGACTCAGGCACAGAATAGTTAGCCCTCCTTTCCAAAGGGAATGCCAGAGACCTAAAATTTATACTATGGTGATTTAATCATGGTCCTAACCCTGTCAAATTGGACATGAAAGGGACAAGCTAGCAAGGTCTTCAGCAGAAGACATGTAAAAGGAAAGCCATATTTTTACAGTTTGTCATTTAGGTCTTCCTGTCGAACCTGATACAAATATTCTGTCTTTGACAAGTTCTCTTCCACTTGCAGATGCTATTTTATGATGGGTATAAATTTATTCTTTTATTATAGTCACTAAGCATGACTGATTTACTTCTTCAATTGATCTATGAGGGTCTTTAAATACCACATTTACTCATGCATTCGTTCTTTCATTATACATTTATTGAGAGCTTAGTATAGGTTGGGTGCTATGTGGGCATGTAGAAATACATGAGGTCCCTGTCCTGGGTTTTATAGATTAATAGGAAAGACAATTGTTAATCATAAAATTCCAGAAATATATCTAAAATCACAGTGATAATAACCGCTAGTTGAAGGGTACCCAGGTGAAGTAGATGTTTGTAGCTCTGATTGGTTGAATTTGCTTGTGGTCATCCTGGACCAAATGTCTAATTTGGTGTGCCCTTTACTGTGACGGCGCTGAAGGAGAGGTCATGTTATAGTGTCTATTTTTCATAGGGTTTGGGAATTTTTATTTGCACTTAATACATATTTAACATTGCTTGATTCATCAGACTCAGGAAATTAAAAAAAAACTGAAGCATAATTGCCTACCAAAATAATGGCTAGAAAAATTTTAAAAATTATATGTGTATTATACCTTCTTGAAAATCTGCAAATTATCTGTCTTGCTGGGATCCCCTATCTTTAGAGTAAAATGAAATTTGATTCCAAATCTTATGGGAAATCAGTATCCCTTCACTGGCTGTGTTCACCAATAATTGTCCAGCTGGCAAGTTTTACGAAGACTCAGGGCACAAGGTGGGTGTGGTGGTGATTAAACCACGTGACAGCGTAGCCAAAAAAGTTGATATTGGTGATTCATAATTTTAAAAGTCCCTCAAGGATTTCCTTTCTTAGGGAAGTTGGCCATTTTTCCTGCAACCCAGGCTCTGCGATTTGCCCGTATTTCTAAGTCTTTCCCAGTTGTGCCTGCAGGTGTCTTTAGGCAAGTGTACTCTTTTGTTCAGGATAATCACACTTACAGAGGAGACAATAAAAGGATTCCCTGATCAAATACATTTTGGGAGCTCTCACTCAAATATCATAAAATTTTTTTTAAACCACAGGATGTCTTGGAGTTTTAAACCCATTAATATGTTGCAAATTTGTAAAAGAGTAGTTTTAAAATGTTGTTAAAAAGATCTATTTTAAATATTTCTGAGGAATTATATCATTTGTTTGGTGGTCCGTAGCATACACTCTGACCTAAATAATTTGGGCAACAAGAGATTTTGTTATTTCATGTAAGTGAGTTGAGATGTAGGATGGACTTCAGAGTTGGTTGATTTACGGACTCCATGATGGCATCAAGGATCCCAGGCTTTGTCCACCTTTGTCCCTGCCATGCTTAGTGTGCACTTCATCCATGGGTTGGTTAGAAGGATGACTGCAATAGGTCTAGGCCTCAACTCCAGCCCTTGAGATCGCTGCTAAAGGCAACTTGTGGTGTTCCTGTTTGTGTGTGTACATGTACATATATCATGTTATACTCATACTTTTTGGTGTACTTTTAATATTTTAACATCAATATTTTATTTACTGTTATGCAAGTTGTTTATTTCCATTCAACAAAAGTAGATAAGGCTCATTCTTTATGTTATAAAAGTTGCATAGATACATTGTGCAAATATATTATAATTTTTTGAGTCATGTCAGTATGGGAGAATGTTGTGTGAAGTGGTTCCTACACTTACCTGAACATGGAATGTCTTCTGGCATTTGTAGTCAACAGAACACACTTTTGGATCTGCTAATCTAGAACTGCACATTCTCTGTGTCTGTTGTCTTAAGAAAAGACTTAAAGCTCTCAAGACATTTGACTATTTGGCCAGAATATATTTGATTGATAGTTCTCAAAAGACATGTTAACATAGGACACTAATCAATAATGGTGCACTTGGTCATCATCATCTAGCCCCTGTGCATCAAAAATGCTAACTTCCCACTTTTTAGGAGGCCAAGTACTTTGTTCTTTCATTCGTGATACTGTATTGCTATGGAAATTGTGTGACATCACTCATCAGCTGACTTACTTCATCTTGGACGAACTCTCCTTCTAGCTTTGTGACTTGAATACAGTAAATCAGGCAAATGAATATATAGGCAGAATTTTGGCAGCATGAAAGATTCTGGCCCCTATAGAAAAGTTTTTAAAATTTGCCTAGTGTTTATAAGAAAAATTATTTCTCATAATTTATATTATTTGAAATTAATTTTATTTATCAACAAACACTCTGCAAATGTACAAACCCACCCTAGTAAAGCCATTTAATCTTCATATCCGTTTAATCCTATTAATGGGGTGGTGAAAATAAACATGGGTGATTCTAACATGTCTTGGAGTTTACACAACTATCTTGCTAGCAAAAGCCAAGATTTCTTTTTTTGTTTTGTTTTGTTTTTCATTAGGGATTGGATTGATTTCCAAAAGAAAGATTATTCTGTAAATCCAATTCCCATCCAAGTGTTGTTAATTGTTATATACATATCTCAGTTTGTTTTCTCAGTTGTTTGAAGGTCCAGATGCTGTAATTTAGAAGGTTTGTCAGTTTAACTTTTTCATTTCTAAAGTCTCATTTGGGCCTGGATTTATTTTAGGTGACAGCACATTTAAGTAGCAGAAAAGAAAAAGAACTAAATCATTAAATTGATGGATCAGAGAATTAAAATTGTTTTTAAATGAACTTTAAATGAACTCTCCTCATTTCAAAAAATTACAAGAAGAAAGATCCTTTGTGACTCTAATTAATGTTTAGGACCTCATTTATGTCATCTACGGTATCTTTCTATATGAGAGTGACTTAAAATTATCACAGATTTTGGTCACTGGTAGCTGAGCTATTGCCATGCTCCATTGGTTAAAAGTGCTTATTTTCCAGAAGTTTTTATTTCCATTATATCATTTTTCTAGAATAACAGCCACCAATTTTTTTCATTTGCTCCCATTGTGGTGTCGCCTCAAAGAATTATGAATTCTTTAAATTGGAAAAATAAGTTGTCTTCTTATTCAAGCTCTCATCCCAACACTTTCATATATTAAAAGTGTAACTCATATACTAATAGTATAATAAATATAATTTTACTGATAGTAACAATCATAAGTTTAGTAAAGTATATATTCAAGGTTATAAAATGCATAAATTCTTACATACTTATAATTCTATAACATAAAAATTTATATCTCTTTTTAGCATCATACTCTCCTTAGTTAACATAAAATTTAGTAACAGATAAGAATAGTCCAGGCTGCCATATCCTAGACTTGTTGTAGACTTATTCATAGGTCAATCAAGATCCAAGAAAATTGCATGCTATACATCTGATAAAGGGCTGATAACAAGAATCTACAAATAACTCGAGCAAACCAGCAAGAAAAAAAATAAATGACTCCATTAAAAAATAGACAAGATACAGGAACAACAAATTTTCAAAAGAAGATAGACTACCGGCTAACAAATATATGAAAAAATGCTCAACATCTCTGATCATCAGGGAAATGCAAATCAAAACCACAAGGAGGTATCACCTAACTCCAACAAGAATGGTTCTTGTCAAGAAGTCCCCAAACATCAAATACTGATATGGAGGCTGAGAGCTAGGAACATTCATACACTGTTGGTGGGACTGCAAACTAGGACAACCTCTGTGGAAAGTAGTTTGGAAATACCTTAAAGAACTAAAAGTAGACTTACCATTCAATCCAGCAATTCTATTACTGGGAATTTACCCACAGGAAAAGAAGATACCTGCTTACAAGTCTTTATAGCGGCACAATTCCTAATTGCAAAGATATGGAAACAACCCAAGTGCTCATCAATACATGAGAGGATTAATAAAACGTGACATATGTACACCATGTGGTGCTATTCAGCCATAAAAAAGTGGTGAACTAGTACGTCTTGTATTAACCAGATGGAAGTGGAGACCATTCTTCTAAGTAAAATGTCACAAGAATTCAAAAAGATACAGCACAGGTACTCACTATTAAATTGGACCTAATCAATCAACACTTAATGTGCACACACTAGAAGTAACACTCATCAAAATTCAGGTAAGTGAGACCGGGGGAAGATGGATATCAGATCTTTCCTTTTATGCTTCCAGATCTTTCAAGAGTGGATTGTAGCATACATATGTTATACTCACAAGAATTAAACCAAATGTGTAGCCTATATATCCTACTGTTACAGCCATCTATTGAATAAATATTCCGTAAAACTCTACTTTGCATATATATGCTTAATTATGTATGTTACTCAATGTATCTTCAAATATACAAATTACGATATAGTAATATATTGTAATCGCATCCACGTACATTGTGCTTATGAATAATTTAAGGAAGTTCAAGGGTAATGTTTGCCTCAAATGCTAATTTGAGTCATACTTCTACGTAGAAAGACTCTCCCGTTTGTGAGAGCTTAATGCAATCCTGGTCCACACCTTCCCCCCAGACATTTGCTTCCCAGGCATTTCCTGGTACCTGGGGTTCCCAAAAGCTTCTGCTGAGTCCTTGTCCTGTTGCTGTTGCTGTGGATCTGGAAATACTTCACAGTCATTCTCATCTGCACAGTCTCTGCTTGTGACAAGCCAGGCAGGCGGAGTCCATCCAGCCCCGATTGCAGCGCTGTGCTCCTGGTTCCTGTCTTGGGCAGTAGCCACCTCCCTGCTGAGGGTCACTCACCAAACCAGTCTCAGGTCTGGGTTTTGATTTCTCTTATAAAATTTTTCCATGATTTATGATGGCTCCCACATCTGCCTTTGACAGCGTCTGGATAGAGTTGGGGATGGGGATTCTTTTTCTTTTTCTTTCCAGAGAAAATGGACAAGTTCCCTGGTGGGCACAAAATCTGGTTCAACCTTTGCACCATATGTTCTTGGTTTTCCTTTCCTTTCACCACGCAGGGGACATCTCAGTTTCCATTTCTGTTTTCTCCTTTCTCCCTTGAAAATGGTGATTAGCAGGATCATGTGTTATCCATTTTCATCAGTCATTCAGCCGTGTGTGTGTGTGTGTGTGTGTGTGAGAGAGAGAGAGAGAGAGAGAGAGAGAGAGAGAGAGGGAGAGAGAGGGAGAGAGCGAGAGAGTGCTTGACTGTGAGATTTTATCTTTCCTGCTATTCCCTCTCAAGCCAGGCAGGAGGCTGGGACTATACCAGATGGTATTCTGGGCATCTGTGCTCTGTAGACAACATGTTCAATCCCTTCTAAAGGTTCTCCTGCTTTATCCACCTTGTCTTTGGCTAACTCTCCCCCTCCCCCCCGCCCACCCCACTTTCTCTTTCTGCTACAATACCCTCATGCCTCCCTGCCTAGTTTGGCTCTAGGGTTCAATTCTAGAGCCACCTTCTTCCTTCTTTCTGAAATCTCCCTAAAGAAGCTCACGACCCCTAGTGCTCAATCTTGTGCTGAACAGTAGAGGTTAAGTACCTAACTTGGGGTCAGACACATGTGACACCAAGTTCCAGTTTTGCTGCTTATAGTGTGGCTACTTCAGGCAGGTTAATTTAACTTCTTCATTTTTTTATCTATGAAATGGAGATTGTCATGAAAAATAACTGAACCAATGTTACTTTTCAAAATGATCTGTCAAGAAATTCTGTTAGCTCTAAATTCAAAACAGATCCATGTTATGTGGAGAAGATCACTCTGATTATACTCTGGGGAATAGTTTGAGGGGGGCCTAGCTTAGATAGCATTGCATTAGTTCTAGGGCTACTGCAGTAGAGAGATGAGAGATGACATTTGGGTGATTTCTGTTTATTTAGATATTTTCAAATTGTTTTTCTGATGGGGTTTTCTAGTTTTTAAGGGAAAAGCCTTGATGTCTTTTGTTGAATTTATTTCCAGGGATTATGTTCTTTGGGGTACCGTTGTAGTTGATATTTTTAAAAAACTTCATTTGTGAATTGTTCATTGCTAACATACAAAAATACAATTGATTCTTTTGTGTATTAACCTTTTATTATTGCCACTTTGAAAAGCTCATTTATTAGTTTTTAGTGGATTCTTTAAGATTTTCTGTATCCAAGATTATAGTATCTGCAAATAGAAATAATTTTACATTTTCTTGTCCAGTCTGCACGTCATTCATTCATTCATTTCCAATGCCTTGGTAGAACTTCCAACACGATGTTGAACAGAGGTGGAAGAATTTTATGTCTTTATTTTGTTCCTGACCTTAGGAAGAAGCATTCAGTCTGTCCTCATTAAGTGTCGTATTAGCTGTGGGCTTTCTGTTGGCCCCTTTATAAAGTTGAGGAAGTTCCCTTTTATTCCAGCTTGTGGAATGATTTAACAATAAAAGTGTGAAGAATTTTGTCAAATGCTATTTCCTTGTCTATTTAGATGATCACGTGGTATTTAAATCCTTCCTTATTATAAGGTAAATGATTATATTGATTGAATTTCAGATATCAAACGAACTCTGAGTTCCTAGTCTAAATCCTACTAGGTCCTTGTGCATAATCCTTTTTAGTTGCTACTCTGTCTAGAGAGCACATAGCTTTCTACTGGTCTCTTATCTTCCCAGAGTCCTTTTTCTTTTTTTTTTTTAATTTTTAATTATTATTTATATTTTAAAATTTATTTATTATTGAATCATAGCTGTGTACATTCATGCAATCATGGAGAACCATACACTGGTTTTATAGGCCATTTGACACATTTTCATCACACTGGTTAACATAGCCTGCCTGGCATTTTCTTAGTTATTGTGTTAAGCCATTTATATTTTACATTTAGTAAGTTTCACATGTACCCTTGTAAGATGCACCGTAGGTATAATCCCACCAATCACCCTCCCTCTGCCCGTTCTCCCCCCCCACTTTTTTCTTTTTAAAGTGGAGCAGCCAGAGAAATTATTTTTAAAAACGCTAGACCATTGTTCAAAAATCTGCAGTGAATCCACCTCTCAGATTAAATCCAAAGCTCTCAAAGTGCCCATCAGGCACTATAGGAATTAGCTGCTATTTTTCACCTCAGTTCCTGCTCCTCTCCTATCTTCCTTTTGGTTCCAGGAGGCCTGGCCAACGTGCTGTCCCTTGAACAGCTCAGGACTGCAGTCTCCTTGTAGTGTCTGCCCTGGCTCTGCCTTGCCCAGGGCATGCTACCTCCTGATATAGGATGGCAACTTCCTTCATCCTTCACCTTCTCTTTCAGATATTGTCTTCTCAATGAATGCCACTGCAGCCAACCTTCTCAAACTTGAAATCAGTCCTTGTGCAGCTGATCTCTTTACTGTGCTCTTCCTTTTTTCCTCCATTAAGCGTTACCACATTTTAGAATGCTTACTTAGTATGCTTTAAAAAAATACTATTATCCATTGACTATTTCCTTCAACTGAAGAATATTGAGACTCTCTGAGTGCAACAGTCTTTGGTTTATCAATTCATCCTGTTACCTAGTCAAGTAAATATTTGTTGAATGAATGAATAACATATATAAAGCTTTTAAACGAGTGCCTTGATTTTGGAAAAGGTTCAGCAAATATTCGATGGTGTTCTGTGTTTAAATACCATCAATGATAGGGGTAAAAGGATGCAAAACAAAAAATATTTCCTATTTTCTGGAGCTTGTAGAGAAGAGCAGGCAGACATTAATAAAATAATCACATAACTCAGTGAATAATTACCAACTGCATTGTGCGATAAGAAGAGAGGGAAAAAAGAATCCATGTGTCTAATGAAGGACTGCGGGTGAAGGAAGTCTTTCCTAAGTTAGGATGGAAAGGATGAGATATGAGCTACAGGTAAGGAGGTGCAGGGAGGGTCCAGAGCATTTTAGGTTGCAGCATTAGCAAGGACAAAAGAAAAGTGATGGGAACATGTTCTAGGGCTTGGCAAAAAGCCACGGGGCAGCAGTAGAGGGTAAGAGGGAGCAGTGTGAGATGAGGCTAGAGAGGGTGGCAGCTGCCAGACTTGAGTGCCTCCTGGTCCATATTTGTTCTAGATTTATATGTTTATTCAACACCAAGAGGGGGTGTGGTGGTGGCAGTATCAGGGTGCCCTAACCAGGTGTTCTTTTGAGAAGATCACTCCAGTTGCAAGCAGCCTAAAGAAAGGTTTGAAGGGGATCTTGAGTAGATATGAATGGATTAGTTCTGGAACTAAAGCAATAGTTAAGTGGGAGATATTTGGGTGATTTAAGTTATTACACTCTTTTTTGCTTAACTACATTTTCTAATGTCTCTAGAATGATTATGTTGTTAATATGCATTTATTATATTGGATATTAAAATGTATATTTCAACCAAGGAACCATAACTGTAGATATTACATTTCATTACATTTCTTGGTGGAGTACCAGACTCTGAGATGCTTAGACTAGGGGGACAGCAGAGTTCAAGAAGAATGGGCTATTTAAGAACACTCTAGAAGTTAAAAGTGGGGTGTTTGAAAGAATGGTGAGATCTGGGCAGTAAGGATGAAGTAAGGATGATGTAGTATGATGGTTGTATGTTCAGCTTCTGGGAGAAATCCAGTCTCTGGGGAAGGTCATGCCTTGGTAAGGGGAATGTTAGGATCTTGGTGTCTGAATGCCAAAGATTGCAGGAAACGTTGGGCAGAGGACAGACTCTAAGGTGGCTCCTACTACTCCCACCTCCTGGTGTTCATGTTGTGTGATTTCCTCCCTTTGAGTTGGAAGAGCTGTGATTTGCTTTTCACCTGTAGATTATGGCAAAGGTGAAGGTATATCACCCCTCTGATTATGTGAGGTTATGTAAGACTTTGTCTTGTATACATATTCACTAGAGAAACTCTCCTTGATGAAAAGTATGCTGTCATGTTGAGGTAATCTATAGTGCAAGGAAGAGCAGGTGGTTTCTAAAACCTGCAAGTAGCCTCTAGGGACTGAGAGTGGTCTTCAGCCAACAGAGGGCAAAAAGGCAGTGTCCTTAGGAACAGAGAGCCCTGGTGACATTCACACAGGTGACCAGGCACCATGTAGGAGAGCAAATGGTTTAGGCTTGCTCATCACTTGATTCTGGATGTTTGTCCTTGTTCAGGTCTTATAAGTACATGACATTCTAATCAACCTGTTTTATTTTCAATAAAGGAAAGCATTTATATTACATTTCCGATAGACACGCACGCGCGCGCGCGCACACACACACACATATTTATGCTTTAAAATAAAAATTGCTCAGATCACTGCTAACCTTTGCTACATGAGATGACTCTGGTATATTTGATTCCATCCCAGTTTCTTCTGTTTTATTAGCAAATACAGTTAATACCCATGAAATTGATTTTATAATGCACCATTGCGTCACAACTTACAGTTTGAAAAACACTGTGCCTAGATGACCTAGTGACTTTCAGTCCCAAAGTTGAACGTCCCCAGGTCTCCTTCTACTTCCTTGACTGTCTGAGGTTTTCCTGGGTCAGCCCTCTATCTGCTTTTGACTGAATTTACTCACAGATGTCCCTGGCTCCGTGGCTACCACTGCCACTGCTACTGTAGTACTTCATGTGTTTCCAACTCTGGACGCTCTCCAGAGTTCTCTGTGTATGCCTCCAGCAATATCACAAACAGTTTCAACTGGCTTTATCCCTGTCATCTTGAACTCAGCATGTCTTAAATCAAAATCATTATTTTCTCTAAACACTGCAAAGTCCCCCTTCATCTATTAATGGCTCTCTCATTCCCCCCATTCAACTTGAATATTTCAGACCACTGCCGACTCTTCCCTTTCTTTTGCCCTCTATAACTAACCTTTCATCAAATCGTGTTAATTCTTTGCTCACAACCTCCCTCTCGCTTTTCTCATTTTTGACACCATATCTCCTTGATTAAAAAAAATGGCTCCTCATCACCTACAGAATTGAATCTGAGCTCTTTAGAAAACGAGACTGTGGCCTCAAGTCTTATCTCTATCATTGACCTCAGTGTGCCCCTTGCTGCGCTAAACATTGATCCTCCACTTACGACCTATAAAGAAAGAAATCTTTTCTGATCTCTCAGGAATCAGCCTTGATTCTTTGACTAATGTGACACTTACCATGTGTTTTCTGCCATATAATGTCACCATTTGGATTCATATTTATTTGTTATGTTGACATGTTATTAGATACTTTCTAGAGAATTGAGACCTGGGAGTCCTTGTGAATCTCCCTCTCAGCCTCTACAGCAGTGGTTCTCAACCTTCCTAATGCCGCAATGTAGTTTCATTGTTAAAAAGGGGTTGCGACCCACAGGTTGAGAACCACTGCTCTACAGAGTAACCAAGCCACAACGATGCTGTCCTCTAGACCAGTTATTCCCAAACCGTCCTGTGCATGTGAATTGTCAGTGAGAATAGAGCCTCTGATTCAGCAGGTCAGGGATGGGGCTGAGATGCTACCAGTTCTATTTAGCTCTCAGGAAATGAGAGGCTGCTGGTCAGAGACTTACATTTTGGGCTCTCAGCTTCCCCCTAACTTATCCTTTTTTTTCCCAGACCACTCTTTGGGTTGGCATCCTTATCACCTCTCATGTCCCTCCCCACCACTACCCTGAGTCTCAAAAAACATCTACTACCCAATGGACCATGACCTCAGCTATGACCTCCTTAAAACAAAAGTGTAGTGTGAATCAGAAATGTGAGGTTACTGCCCTTATAGACCTGGCCTGCAATCTGCGATCTAGGAGTGGATTAGGTACTCTGTTGAAACAACCTCATTCTTTTCCTGTTTCTGTGGTTTCATGCACTGCTCACTCTTTTCTTCCTTTTTTTTTTTTTTTATTAAATCATAGCTGTGTACATTAATGCGATCATGGGGCACCATATACTGGTTTTATAGACCGTTTGACACATTTTCATCACACTGGTTAACATGGCCTTCCTGGCATTTTCTTAAGACATTTACATTCCACATTTACTAAGTTTCACATATACCCTTGTAAGATGCACTGCAGGTGTAATCCCACCAATCACCCTCCCTCTGCCCACCTCTCCCCCTCCCTCCCCTTCCTCCCCTCCCTTTCCTCCTTCCCCCTATTCTTAGGTTATAACTGGGTTATAGCTTTCATGTGAAAGCCATAAATTAGTTTCATAGTAGGGCTGAGTACACTGGATACTTTTTCTTCCATTCTTGAGATACTTTACTAAGAAGAATATGTTCCAGCTCCATCCATGTAAACATGAGAGGTAAACCTTTTTGATGAAATTAATTTGGCTACTCAGCTTTCTTCCAAAATTCTGATTTTCTTTCGGCCCCAGCCCAAGACAAACCCTGTGTACTGTGGCTCCCAGGTTTTCTGCATTACCTTGGATTCCCAGAAACCTTCAATGTATTCCTTCCTAAACCCATTGTTGCCAAAACTGTGGGCTCACAAAAGAGTGAGGTATAAGGAGCTGAAAGTCGATCCGAGGAAAATGGTTGTCTCGGGGATGGGGTGGTAAACCAAGCAGCCCTGCAAGCTAGCCTCATCTTCTTCCTGACCACCGGGGTGGTTTCCATCACGCTGAGTGGAATGTCACCCACACAGTGGTGGGTTTGCAGTGGGGCCTGTGAAATTCAGGCCTTTGCTCTCACTGACATCCTTCCAGGTTATTGGAAACAGTGATGTCTCACCTGCTACATTTCTATTGTATTTTAGCTTATGTTTATTTGTTCATTTATTTTCCTTTTCCTGCTGGCACTGTTGCTCAATATTAACTAACATATTGTAAAGAAAACTGTCTTTTATAGACCAGGCAGAGGCCAGGGCAGGGCCAGTGAGAGAGACAGACTCTGGAAAACAGCAGAAGGGGAGGAAGCAGAGGTGGGCAGACAGATTCCTAGATTTGGGGTCCTAGCTCTGCTCATGTCTATATATAATTTTGGAAGCATGATACAATCTCTTTGGCCTGGTTTCCCAGTCCCCGGAGAGGTGGTGGGAACAGATTTACTGCTATTAAGTTAGTAGGGCCATTTAGAATGCTTCCGATCTTTAGAAAAGCAAACATGATTCTCTTTCGATCAGTCTAGTTTTCCTCTGCCCTGTGAGTGGGTCTTTGTGTGACCTTCCCAGGCTCCAGGAACAGATTGAAAGATCACTAATACATATGTGAGCCAAAATTTATTTTTAATTCTCCTTCCACTGCAAAGATTGTGAAATTCCTGCATGGAAGAAAGCAATTAAGTTGGAAGGAAAATCTTGATGTAAGCATTTTCCACCCTGAGGAAACAGCCTCTCTTTCCAACGTGTGAGCGCATTTTCCACTGTGTCCTCTGAGGTATGAAGTTTGCACCACTGAGGCTTCAAGTCCCACTCCTTCTTTGCCCATCTTCCCGCATCCCCATATGTTTCCAGGTACAAATTAAGAGACTAACAAGAGCTCTGGCTGATCTGAACAGAAAAACAAGCCGCTCTGTGCAAGAAAGTTGGTGGAAAGTGGGAGGCCTGGGGAGGAGAGGAGATTTTCAGCAGCAGAGAGGGCCTCTGAGGCCCATCTGTAAGACAGACCCTTCACTCGGCACGGTTTCTGCATTCATGCCTCTTAAATGGTCAGGAGGTGATCGATAGCACACCTGCTACTTGGTTAATCATGGCTCTGTTAGGTAGCAGCCATGAGCACACTGGCTGTGGGATCCATGGGCTGACAAAAAGACCACTGAACATTGACTTCCCACTTTTCTTTCTCTCTCCCCAGGGTAGCCACTGAAGTTTTGGCAGCATTGCTGAAATCCAGTAAGCACCTCTTTTGAAGAGTGGTTCTTTGTTTTCCCTCCGATTTTAGTTAAAGGTACTCTCCTGTTCTTATGGCTCATATTTGGCCCGTAAGGCAAATAGAGCCACAGTCCTGGACATTTGGGGTGAGACGGAGGGTATCACGGCTGCACCAAGAGCATGCCTGCAAAGAGAAAGTGAATGTCCCTCCATGTGGACATGTCTGTAGCGATCCCACCAAGATAACGGGATCTAAAGGGGGTATTCTGTCTATGGCAGCACTGGGTACTCTCCAGCTCCTTCTAATAGGGCCAACAGCCCTGAAGGATTATTGGCATAAAGTCCAGATTGTCCAGTGGAAGAAAAGGTTATGGCTGGGTGGGAAGCAGTATTCTTGCATCTGGCTCTCAACTCAGCTGAGCTCATGACTCTACATCCTTGGCCAGGTAGAGTGTTGAGAAGTTCTTGGACAATGTAAACGCTGATAACAAATTTATATTTAAAAAGTTGGCTTTCATTTCAGTTGCTTTTGAATGATTGCAAACGAATAGCTCTGGGGTGGGCCTGAATAATTTGAAGACTTTTTTTTGCCTAGTAGCCCTTGCCTAATTACATTGGGAGTCAATTCCATGTGTGCAATAAATATAGTAGCAGGCACAATGCACTTGGGAGGGAAGAAGTCTAGCTTAATGTTTGTTTTCCCCCCTCCTCTTTACCTCTTCATCTATTTTAATTTGGCACCTTGGAAACCAGCTGCTTCAATTGGGATATTTGTTTCTCTGTAGGGAGCCTGAGGCTTGTGGGTAATAGGTGAACTTTAATAAAACTTATAAATAAAAAAATAAAAATAAAAATGCCCTCTCCACCCATCCATACATCTCTGTCAACCACAGGCACAGAGAAAAAGCCAAAACCACACGATGATGCTTCACTTTTTTACAGACTGAAGAAAAATTGGAGTTTGAATTCATTTGGTCCATTGGAACTTGACATGAGACACAGGTTTTTCCACAGCTTTCTGACCTTCAGGTAGAGTGCAGGTGTGAGCGAGAGAAGGCTGGGGGAGGCAGAGTGAGATAGGAGGGCATGGGAAGCCATTCCCTGTGGGTTCTGGGAAGGGGACTGTTCTGTCTTTAGACTGGACATGCTACAGGTTTGCCAACTTTTTCTCATTACTTCCTGCTTCCCTCTTTGGCTTTCAAATGCCCAGTGTCTGATGCAGCCAGGTGAGCGAGTGCTGAATTGTAGAAGTAAAGGTGCTTGCGGATGGCCTGGTGGGCCAGCCCTGAATGCCATGCCTTGGGCAAGTAGCTTTCTTCTGAGTCTCCCCAGCCCAGCCTCAGCCCTGGGGAACTTGACGGTTCATGGGAAGGGAGCCCTGAGCCCTCAGTAGGGTTAACTTACGGTTTAGACACATTCATACTTTCCTCAGGCCTTAAGCTTACAGTGAAGTGTCCTGATAGAAAATGTACCTGCTATATGTAAAAGTCCGAAAGTAGTCACATGCCAGTTACTACCTATGTTGATAAGAAGCATGATGTCTCAGCCCAGGGGAAGCCAATAGCCAGTGGATATGGCTCAGACCATTTCGCTAGGTTTCTAGCACTCAGGCTGAGCATGCCATGCTGAGGCTCCGCTTTTAATTTCTGACCTCTAGAGTTACTCTCCCCTCAGAGATTGATGCGGGAATCACCTCCACTGACAAACTTTCCTGACTGCCTTGACTAGGTCGAATGCCTTCCCACTGTGCTCCCATCAGCCCCCACACCTGAGCATTGATTACACTGCTTGAAATTGTTGCTGTCCATCTCTCAGGGAGCTGCCAGCTTTGAAAAGAAAGGGTTATCTTCGTTGATCATTGTTCTACTTGCCTCAGCACAATAAAAATCCTGCAATAAATACTTGTTGACTAACATTTAAAATGGATGACTGATTTGCGATATTCCCATGGACAAAAATGGTGGTACCTGCGTCCACCCATCCATGAGGAGAACTGATGGTTTTGACATTTGTCGTTCTAATGTCCATGTACTTAAAACCATTAGGGAGCTGATGGCTTGCTGTCCTCCATAGGTAAAACAGGTTGTAAAGTGCCCTAAGAAAGATATCTAGGGTTATTTGCTAATTTGGCTGAGCTGTCTATACACGTGTTTATCTGGGTCTTAGGACTCTTATTTATGACATGAGAGAGTTGAATGCGAGATTCTCTAACATTCTTTCTATTACTAAATACTCAGCCTTCATGTCTATGAGTGTTTGTCAACCTTGGCATCATCAGCATTTTGGATAATTCTTTGTTGTTAGGTTATGTTCTATGCATTTAAGGGTATTTAGCCAAATCCTTGGCCTGTATCCACCAGATGCCTGTATTATTCCTAGTTGTAGCAAATAAAATTATCTTCAGACAATGCCAAATATCTGCACTGGAGTGGGAGTTGAGTGGTTAGAATCGCCTTCTGCTGAGAATCATGGATGTACATTTGGGTCCACAGGTGAGCTGAAGCCCAGTCAGCATTTCAAGGGGTCCCTCCCCAAATGCCTTTATTGATATTTCCTTAGAAATGTACTTCTTGCATAATTGATTTTAAATTCCTCAGCATCAAGATCATTCATGTAGGTTCATAAAAGTTCGAAACACCAAAGGCAGAAATCCCTTTTCAGCATTCACAAATTACTTGGGAGAGGAACAGGTGCTAGGGAATCTTGGGACCAAGCAGGAAAAGTGGTTCTATGAAAAGTGACAACTCCAGTGTGTGGTAGAAGAATTCCGAGATCATATGTGAGCTTAGCACGAGGGAACACAGCATTTAAATAGCCAATTCTGTCTTAGATTTGGAAAGGAGCAGTTGTAGCATTCCAGGCAGTGGCCATCCTCCTTCTCCTAGCCTAACCCAACTATTGCAGCATGGAGGATGTGGGCGCCGATGGTGCCACTCCGGTGAGCTGGGGGAGCTACAGGGCATGAGTGCCATGGAATTGTCCAGCTGCTTTATATTGTCTACATGTCACGTGTGGTTAAGACCTGACATGGACTATCTGTCGGTTTGGATTTCAGAGCAAGTTCATACCAGTTGAACTTATATGCAGGAAGTCAGTTTCTACCTAAAATTCAAAACCTTATCATCTGGCACCAATAACTGGGCATGTTTGCACAAAGCTTTAGCTCCTGAAGGCACATCCCTTTGCTGATTATTTTACCTTGATGTTTGCTGGTCAGTTAGTGTGAATTTGGCCATTGTAGCAGATCTCCGTAATTATATCACAAAAGAAGAACATTCCCCAGCCTAAATATGAATAAAGCCAGAACTAAAGCTTAGTTACCTCCGGGGCAGTCAGTGCTTCTGAGACAGTAAACACTGCATCTGAAGTCACCAAAGCCCTATGAAGTAGTGTCTGTTGAGAGGCAACCACACCAGTAACAGGAAAAGAAAGGCTGAGGGCCGGGAAGACTTGTAGCTCAGCCTCAGTAACAGCAGAACAGAAGGGCATGGGCTGGCGGGCTGTGTGGGAAGATCTCATTACTTTGCCTCAGCTCTCTCTTCATCAAGTCCCTTCTGCAGGAAAAGTCAACCAAGGATACGTGGATGGTAGGAAGAGAGAAATGAACTGAAATGCATCTCTCAATTTCTTTTCCTTCCCAGGCAATAGAGGCCAAAATATGCTTAGAGTCCCTAGGTCTCTTTCCCAATCACCTGGAGATCTTACACATTAAAAATTGTTGCACCTTCAGGGGTCCTTTTGGCACCTACGTGGGCTGGAATGGTCTGGTCAAAGTTCCGTGCCTTTCCTTGTACCAGTTCCCTTGCTCTCCACCCACACATGCACGAATCCTGCCCTAAATCTTCCTGTATTGAAAGCTTTTCCCTTTTATGCTTTATCCTATCCCCTAAACACTTTAGGTTTTTATCACCAGAATTTAATAAAGCTTTGATTAAGAAATAGTGCTACTTAATATTGCAGGCATTTTGTTTTCACTAATAAATCAAAACATGTTGTCCTTGGTCACTATCGCTCTTGCTATCTGCCTCCACTCTAGCTTATCTAGCTCCTCTTTCCCGCTCCCTCTTTCTCTGTCTCTTTTTCTTTTTTCTCTCAGCCCCTTCTCCTCTCCTTGCTCTATCCACAGCTCCCTCTTTTTCTTCACTCCCTGTATTCCCTTCCATGAGCATTATGCATTAATGCATTTTTGAAAAATTGCCATCTTGGAAGAGGCACTTGAGTAAGCCAGCGGCAACGGGATTATGCCTGATTTGTACTGGCTCCAGGGATGAATCTTTAAATAATGTCTTGGTATTAACCTTGCTGCCCAGATTTAAAGGTCATATTCTTGCAAGAAGAAAACACCTTCGGTTTCAGGCCCTAAAATTTAAAAAGGAAATGATGGGTCTACTTTAGACCACTCTTCAACTTAAAAATTGTCATTCAGAGGAATTCAGGAGTTTGCAGAAGGTGGGGCAGAAGGAGGGTGCTGGGACAGGAAAGTGAGTTAGCAAAGGAAGAGAGACGGAGAAGAAAGGAGTGAGGGAGAGATGCAGGAGAGCTAATGGGAAGTTTGGCAGGAAGTGGAGACACTTTGCAGATCTCCTAGCTAATGATCTATCTGGCTGGCGCACAGGGATAGCTCCTCAGCCTGTCACTACAAGAGTAGAGGGAGAGAGGCCTTCTGAGTGCCAAGAGCCTGATCATGAACAGCCAGCTTCATGGTCTTGGTGGTCACCGCGGTGGCCTGGCAGACAGCAGTGCAGAGACTGGTGGATGGGAGAGCAGATGGCTGTTCCACTGCAAACTTGTCAAAGAAGGGGCCATGTTGAAATGCACCAAACCCAGGCCTTTATAAGAATTCTGGGAACCAGAAGGAGTCCTCAGAATGGCAATATATGTTTCAGGATGAGTGGCATTTAAGTAATGTCTTGGTATTAACCTTGCTGCCGAGATTTAAAGGTCATATTCTTGCAATAAGGGTACGCACCTACCAGCTGATCAAAGTAGTCTTCAGCCCTCCTTGGGATCCCACAAACATTCTGTGTCTCCACATGGCTTGTGTCCTGTCCTCCAGGCTTTGGTCTCTGCCTTGACAACTTTGGTGACCCCAAGCTTCTGCCCACATGATGTGGCATTAGATCAGTGGTTCTCAACCTTCCTAATACCGTGACCCTTTAATACAGTTCCTGTGGGTTGCGACCCACATGTTGTGAACCGCTGAGTTAGATGATGAGAGCTAGAAAATAACTTCAAGGTAACTTAGTGAAGTAGTATTCAAATATTTGTTTTTTAAAAAATTTATTCTTATTTATTTGGTTTTTGCCACAGGGTCTTTCTCTGGCACCAGGCTGGGGTGCAGTGGCATCACCATAGCTCACTGCAGCCTTGAACTCCTGGGCTCAAATGCTCTTTCTCTCTCATCCTCCTGTGTAGCTGGGACAACAGTTGCCCACCACGCCCAGCTAATATTTTTATTTTTATTTTTTTGTAGAGCCAGGGTCTGGCTATGTTGCCTGTGTGGTCTCAAACTCCTGGCCTCTAGCAGTTCTACTTTGGCCTCCTAAAATGCTAGGATTTCATGCGTGAACCACTATACCCAGCCTTATTTGTTTTGTAATTGAATAATTGAAATGCATGTATTTATGGTATGTAACATGACGTTTTGCAATATGTATACATTCTGGAAGGGCTAAATCAAGCAAATTAACATATGTATTTTTGAATGGAGAGTTCATGGCCATGTCTGTTCAGCTCCCACCAATATCTCCCTAAGGTGGCCTCTGAAACACATTCACAGCAATCTAGTGCTCCTGACAACCCAGAAAACTATTGATCTGATCCAATCCCCTCATTTTCATAAGAGGAAACTGAGGACCAGAGAGGGGGAGAAACCCACCCAGATTTCTGAGACTTTGAATGTTTCATGCCCAGCTAATCCAGGCTCTTTTTTTAAGTCTTAGCACAAAAAGCTCTCTCAGGAGCTTTCTCTGAACCACGCAACCCTCACCTGTGCCCTATATTTATATTTCCGAAAACGAGCTGCAGTGTAATCAACAAATTGTATATTTTTTCACGTATGTATGTATGGGTGTATATATTTATACGCATTTCTCTTACTGGACTGAGATTCCTGCTGTATTCTCCAGGCCATTGGGCTATCCCCAGGGGAGCTGCTAATACATTCATGTTGGCCCAAGAAAGGATTCTAGCTTCCTGATTTCACTACGCCTTGATAAAGAAAGAGTCCAGCCTAATTCTCATTCCCAGAAGAAGTCAAAGTGTGCTGTGATTATAGAGCTGATGTCTCTTCTTCCACTGTAACTTCTGGAGAAGCATGTGATATATTTCAGTGACGAGCCAAAAATCTGCTTCGAGTAATATTGATAGATTTTTGCATTTGTCACACTGAGATGGACTGCTGCGATCGGCTCTGTTTGAATGCAGCATAGCAAGCTACATCCATCACGCTGTTGGTCTAAAATGACAACACAAATATCTTCCATTTATCGAGTTCTTAGTACATCAGGCACCGTGGACACAGCGAGCCTATCAAGGAGGTATCACAATCCCCATTTTACAGGGGTGGGGACTGAGGTTTGGAAAGCTTAGGTAATGTACATAGCTAAAAGGCTACGTGCTTACCTGCTTCTCTACAGATCCTGGGGATCTGAGTCCTATGCTGTACCAAGAAGGGATTAATGAGATTAATGAGGTTTATTTAGCCCAAAGAAGATAACAACTGAACACTAAAGGAAAGCCAAATGAATGCTTCCAAGTATTAGCAGGAAGGATTATTTTGGGAGAGAGCATCTGTCCTTTCAGTTAGAAGAGAATATCGCACTGCCTACTCCTTATAAGCATCCGAATGGGACTCAGTGGGAGGTGACCAGCGCAACAGCATGGTTGTGTGAGGTCGGGTGTCTCTGCTATGAGGTTGAGCTCCAGGTCAGCCTGATAAATGATGCTGAGAGAGAGACTGGGTGCAGGACTCCAAGGGTTACGACTCCTAGTTGAAGGTTACTTCAATTTGGCACGTGGGTTTTTATTCTTGGTTCCAAGTTCAGTCTTGTCTACCAAATATTTATGTCTTTGCATAAGCACATAAAGGAATTTTAAAAGTTTAGGCTAAGAGGATGCTACTTGTCCTTCGTTGTCCCTTTCCTGTCGGCTGGGACTGTCGGACTGTCAGAGGCAGCAGGTTTGGGTGGGCTGTTTGGGGCGGAACCGCACAGCAGCACATGTAGTTCCCCTTGCTGCCATGTGGTGGTGCTGTGCTTTTAGTTATTTTACCCGCGCTGGCCCAATATTTATTTTCGATGAGTAATTTGTTTATCAGGAGGTTATTTTAATCTAATTTTGGCCATATTTGCTATTCCACACTATCTGTGCTTTCCAGCGTTAGCAGCTTGCATGTCTTGGAGGAAATTAGCTGAAGATGGTCTCAGAGGCATTCGCTTAGCCTTTATTTAAGGGAGTTGGGAGGAGGCAGGGTGAGCGAGCCCGGGGTTAGAACAGCGGTGGAATTCGTTGCATCCCAGCGATGCCGGAGTGATTGAGGGGGACTTCACGGAGGGCGGGAGCATCGAGCTGCTTTTTTGAGGGCTGCCTCTGGGTAATCGCAGCACATCTTGTGGTTAGGTTTCCCGGTCTCCCTCTGCCTCTCTGGAGAACTGTTACCTTCCTCGCGTGGTCAGGAGCACCCCACAACTTTCTTTCACCCCACCCTTCTCCTGCAACCCTCATCCCATTTGGAGAAGATGGTAGGGAGTGGGGGTGAGAATGACTATTTATTAGAGTACCTGCAATGAATAATGGTCATAGCTATTAATTATGGAGCACCCACACTTGCCAGGCACCCTACTCACAGTATCCCATAAATTCTCACAGGACTCTGTGATATCATTATCCCCATTTCATATGCGAGGAAGATGGAGTTGGTGGGGGGGTGGGGTGGGGTGGTCAGTGACTTGCCAAAGATCTCACAAATGGTAAGCAGGGAGCTAAAATTTGAAATCAGTTGTAATCGTTTTCAAAGCAGAAAATTATCACATTTCCAAGCTCATTCTCACCTTCCACATGTAGTTAGGAAAGCTGGACTCTAGCTTCAATTAAAAGCTGGACTCTAGCTTTAAATTAAAAAAAAAATTCAAATTTTTTTTTTGGCTGTAGGGATTTCAGCAAGTTTTTTGCCATACACTTGATGGTAGTTTGGTCTTTCAAAAATGGTAGATGAGGGGTTTGGAAATTCATTAGCAGCAGAACCCTTTCTTAACACATAAACTCTTATGAAGAAGTTACATGCATGGAGCGGATACAGTGGGCACAGAGTTGGGAGACCCCAGGTAAGGGCAGCCTGGACTTTCCTGTACCCTCTACCTTTTCTCTGACTCTTGCCAAACACGGAGAAACTCCCACAGAAATTCCTGAGGGGCTCGAAGAGATCAGGTTTGAAAACCTCTGAAATAAACATGGAACCCTTCCAGAGCTCCGTCTGGTTTTTGAAATTACAATTTAAAAATGGGCTGACACTTGAGGAGGTTTGAAAAGTGTGACAGGTTTTTCTACGTCAAGGAGAGAGAAAGGTCCACAGTGGAGTACTCACCCTTGAGCCCTACTCAAGTAAAATTGGAGTCTCTGGGGACTAATGCACATAGTTAAACAATTGAATTGAACCCAATTCATTGGGTGAATTGAACCCAATTCAATTGGGTGAAGAAGGTCAGCTTCCAGCTGGGATTATACTGGTGAGGAGGAGGGGCAGGATGATGAACCACATTCCCCAAATGGGCAGGATGTTCCAAGGCTGCCACTCGGGCTCCAGCAGAGCCGCGGAGGGCAGTGTTGAGTTTTTCCTGCCTGACACATACCTCTTAGCGCCACCAAACACCACTCACTGTAATGCACGTGCAACCAATCCTGGTTCTTACACACATGCAGGATGTCAACCTCTCCCCAGGTGATCCTGTTGAGACCTACTTTTATCTCAAGGCCTTTCCCTCTGACCTCATTATTTGCCTGTAGGTTTCAACCACCGTGTTCCTTTGACAACAGTATAAGAGTTTTCAATGAGGCTCACGGTCATGTGTGGAGGTGGTGTGTGTTTTCTGTAAGCTCAGACCTCTTACTCTGTGAAAGGTAAGCCATGGTGGAGAACCTGCGACAATGCAGACTCTCCTTGTGTGGAGTCAAACTGTGTTCCTTACTGATTCTATGTTACACTTTCCTCACCTGTAAAGTGGGAAAAATGATACCTCCTAAGATAATTAGTATGATTTAAACAGATGCTGTACATGGAATGGGAATATAGTGCTGGACCTTAGTCAGTCTCCATAAAGATCCACTCTTATTATCGTCTTCACCTGGAAAATCCTGGAAGTTTCCCGAAATGATAATACAAGGTTCTAAAGCCAGTTGAAATGTAAATTTAATGCCCAAGACACATCTGAAGGGTGAATGAGGGTTATTTTCAGGTCCTCCTTCTAGAAGCTTTTTCTGTAAAAGGACCAGATAGTAAATATTTTAGTGTTTGTGGTCCGCGCAGTCTCTGTTACAAGTACTTGACCCTGACCTTACAGGATGAAAACTACTGTAGACGGCACATAAAGAAATGGGCATGGCTGTGTTCTGATATAACTTTATGAAAACTATGGGCAATTTGCTGACCACTATTTTAAACTGTTGAGCCTCAGACCTAAGGACTCTGTCCCATTCATTCTGATTTCTTAATCCATAACACTCATGTGTTTTATATAGTGGGCATACAGCACAAGTTGTCCAAAGGTGCACAGGAATAAATAAACAAATGAATACATGCAGATTCAGCCTTGTTTTGTTGACCCATATGCACTTATTTTGTTTTCACTGTAGGGAATCAGGGGTTAATATGCAGGGCTGCTGAGCTGTCGATGTTAGAGCTTGTATCATCTTGGCATGATCATGCCTGGTATCATGCCTGGCTTTGGGTTACCCAAGATCAAGTATCACAAAGATTTAAAGAGATAGACAAAAAGATAAAAATCTCATGACTCTGCTTGTACACAGTAGCTTCATCATCACATTCAGTATTGACTGTACAATTATTTATTCATGTCAAGCGGTACATCAGGTGGTTCTTACAGACATCTAATAATAGCGGTTTGCAAAGCATGTTTTCATCGACGATTTCACTTATTCTTTGTCGCAGTCCTATAAGACAGGTAAATGCTTAACTGTTTCATGGCAGTGATTCTCAACATGAGTGATTCTGTCCCAGAGAGAACAATTAGCAAGGACTGGAGACATTTTTGGTTGTCACATCTGTGGGAATGGAACTGCTCCTGGCATCTGCCAAGTAGAGGCCAGGCTGCTGGTAAACATCCCGCAATGCACAGGAGGCCCCACAATGATGACATCTAGCCCAGAATGTCAGTGGCATGAGATGGAGAAAATAGTTTTCTATAGCAAGCACATTAAGGCTCAAAGAGATCAGCTGGCTTGCCAAACACTGTGGAATGTGTAGACTAAAACTCATCCCTTCATTTCAGGGATGTACAGGGTTTCAAGCCTTTTTAAAGAAATAAAATAGTTTGCTTTGTATCATTGGATGAATTCCTTTGCAGAGCCATTGCATGCAAACAGATGCTAGTGAGGCTGATCTGGTGACGCTGGCAACTGGAAACCCTACTCAGCCTCTTCTTTGTCCCTTCCCTTGGTGCAAGGGGCACACAGTGTGGCAACCACTGCCCAGAGACATAGATAATCCCAGACCCTGCTCGGCACCCTGACCTTCTGGATGTCCTTGGAGCCACTGCAGATTTTTCTTTGTGAGTAGGGTACAAAGCTTCCAAGTTGTGCTTCAGTAAGACGTGCGGCACAGTGGAGAAGGAAACGAAGACACAGGGGCCATGCAGGAGGCTATTGATCGCTGGTGCAGCCCAGGTGATAGGAGAGAAGATGGAAATATCAAGAATGATGAGCTGAGTTAAAAGGAGCGTGCACGTGGCTTCAGGTTCTGTGATTTCACGGTGCTGACATTCGGCTTGAGGGCAGCAGGCTCAGGGGTGCAGAAGCTTTTGCTCTTTGTCTCTCGGACAGTCAGGGTCTGAAGGGATAATGCAGCATCAATCAATTATTCATATGTGATGATTGCAACACTGGGAAGATTTGTTTTCCTGCTTTCCACAGTGCTTGTCTGTGCCCTGACCAGGTATAAGCAGTGCCACAGACAGACAGGTGCCTCACATACCAATTAGGGAGGAAGGTGGGGAAGGCCTCTGTTTTCCCCTTCTTGGTGTAAATCCTGGCTTTCTTGTTGGAGTGTCATCTTCTGATAAATTGACAGTGAAAACAGCAAAGTCAAACCAGGCCAAAGCTTTTCTGCAGGGACCCAGAAGGGATGATAGTAGCTTGGCTTGGGGAGACTTAGCAAGAGTCTAAACTCAGAGTAAAACTCTGGATGGATTGGAAACTCATAAACAAATTTCTAGTCAAAAACTATCATTCTAAAGCCTTGTTGCAGAATGCCAAAAGAGTAAAAAGACAGTAAGAAAGGCTTGGCCTGACAGATCCCCCAGTTTTGCACACAAGGCCTTTTGGGATGGACCTCAAAGTGGTGGTGGCTGCACACTCTGATCCCTGCTCATTTCTCCATTGCTTAATGCATTTCCACTCACTTTCTCCACCTGGCATTAGCTCTTACGCTTTATTGTTCTTTGCCCTCACCAAGTTTTTGCTTTATCTACTTGCTGTCTCCTTAAGATTATAAGAACTTCCTATCCCCAGATCTCTCTCCTTACTATCCCAGGTCTCAGGCCTGATGCCCCTTCCTCGAAGTGTCTTCTCTGATCACCCAATCTAAAGTGGCTGCCTCACATAGGCACTCCAGCATCGTGGTTTTGTTTTCAATGTGGCCCTCATCACTTTCTGAGACCGCCCTATTTAATTTTCTCTAGGCATGTACCTACTTTGTATTATATCTGCCTCCCCACAGCACCCATGGGGAATGCAAATGCCATGACAGTGGAAACTGGGTCTGTTTCATTTACTGGTGTATTTCCAGTATCAACCACATCGCCTGGTGCATCCTGGCACATTGTAGTTGTTAAATAAATGTTTGCTAAATGGATTGATGGTGGCACCTTGGGTTTCGGGTATGTGGGCATGGTTTTAGTTTATAATTTACTCTCTGCCTAGCCACAGCAGAGTCTGGCTTTCAAGACAAAGGTGTCTCTGTTTATTTGCACATAAGAAACAAACATTCCAAGTGGCTACTTCTTGCTGGGAATCACGTTTAGGTAACTTTCAAAGTAGCAGTGCTGAAAAATCAATCCTCAAATTTCCTCAAGTCCGAGATATCATCAACTGTGAGGTGTACCATTTTTTATGTGCCACTAAATGAAACAAATGGTCAGTTAGAATGGAAACACTATAATTTGTAAGAAACACCTTAATTTTGAAAATGCTAAAATGTGAATAAATATGTATCTGCAAATTGATCAAGTCTAATAGGAGATTCAGTCATTGTATGCAATGTAGAATATTGAATTACAGGAATCTTGAGTTGAGTGGCCCCTTGTCAAGAAGCAGCGTGTCCTTCATTAGACAACACATTCCCTGAGGCTTGTGGGAAGAGCAGATATGAGGAAGAAGAGGAAGGTGTGGATTCTGAGGCTTTCTTGAGAGTGGAGAAATTTCTATGGTTTGGGAATATGTCTATGGAAAATTATTGGAAGGAGTTGATGTTAAACAAAACAGAATTAAAAAAAAATCTAGATTTAAAACATGAATGTGTGTCTCCTAGTTGTCTCAGCCACTATTTCTAAAGCTTAGGAAAACCATCTTTATTTTATAAAGCCAGTCAATGTGAAAACAAGATTTGTCTGAAACCAAAATTTCCTTTATAGCCAAGTTTATTGGAATGTGTCTGTTTTACAAAGAGAAAAAGTACCTGTAAGCTAATGCAATATCATTATTCTTGTTTGAGCTAATGATAATTGAGTATAATTTCTATTACCGATGGCTTAAGCTTAGTTACATTTTAGTTCACATCTCACTGGCAGCCAGTCCCACAGCTGCGAGGGCGGGGCCCAAGGAGGGGTGAGCTGACTCCACCTCCCTCCTTAGCAGCTCTGTCTGGGCCTGATGACATCACTGGTTGCATGTTGGAGGGCTCGTATTTCCTCCAGTGATCTGAAGAACTGTAGGCCATTTATTCGGACCTTTCCATCTTTGGATTTTGCTATTAAAAACCAGCTTTCACTACAATTTAGGGCCCTGAAGGGAGGGAGCAGAGAAGATGGGGGGCGGGGGAGCTGGCTAAAAGCCACTCCTTTCAAGGGCTTTAGGCTCCAAGTGTCCTGCGGGCTTTATCTCCATTTAGCCTTTCAGAAGCCTCCTCAAGGAGCTGGCCTTAGTGGTAAGAATTCAACATCCTTATCTGGCAGCAAAACTCCCCCATAAACTCTGCTGGCTGGCCATGTCAGATGATGGATATGCTATTAATAATTAGCTTGATTGCTAATTCCACAATGTTAACAGGTGTTGAAACACCACATCGTAGCCCATAAATATATACAATTATTATTTGTCAATTTAAAATAAAATTTTTAAAAATAGCATTGGCTGAACACGGTGGCTCAAGCCTGTAATCCCAGCACACTGGGAGGCTGAGGTAAGATGATTGCTTGAGGCCAGGAGTTTTAGACCAGCCAAGGGAACATAATGAGACCCCATCTCTACAAACAATTTAAAAAACTAGCTGGGTGTGGTTGTGTGCACTTATAGTTCCAGCAACTTGGGAGGGTGAGGTGAGAGGATCACTTGAACCCAGGAGTTTGAGTTACAGTGAGGTATGATCTCCAACCATTCTACTGCATTTTAGCCTGGGTGACAAAGCAAGGCTAAAAAGCACCTGATGTTAGGATGTTAGCTTTGAAGTCAGATGGAGGGATACCATTTGAATCCTAAATGTGCCATTTGTAAGCTCTGCAGACTTAAATAAGTTGTTTAACTTCTCTCAGCTTGTGTCTTTGTTTTTAAAAGGAGGAAAGCAATGCTTATCTCAAAGCGTTATAAGATGAATGAGAGGGTTTATGTAAAATGATTACCTTAGTGCCGAGCACATAGGAAATATTCAGTAAATAAATACCTGTAACTGGTATTATGATGGCAAAGAAAGACTCTCTTCATGTAATATGATTTCATGTTATATGATTTAGAGAGCTTGGTAAAGGTTACTTTGTCCAAGAAATATCTTCTAAATTGACTTCCTGAAAAGAGCCCAAGGATAATCTGTTGTAAAGTCAAGTGTACTGTAGTACCCTCATCCTCAGTAGTTTCAGTATCCTAGAATTGGGATTCTGGAGTGCTGTGATTTGGAGTGGATCTTTCAATGTGGAGTCCTGATTGTGACGAAGAAGAAGTTTGGAAGCAAACTCTGGAGAGTAAGTAGGAATTTAATAAGTTTAATTGAATCGTCTTCTATTCTGAAAAGGGGACTTGTATCTTGAAAAGGACTAACTGCATTGTCAATAGTTCAGATGAATGGATTTTCAGGAAGTCTCTGTAACAAACGTTAGAGCTATTTGATCTATCTGGGCAAGAATATCTTGAGGTAGTGGCAGTCATAGCCTGTCATGTAGCTGGAGATGATTTCTGTTGTAAGGAATGAAGGGGGCCTCATACCCCTGTTTGAACTCTTACTCATATATGTCTTATCTAAAGGATGAGTGATCGGAGGACCCACCCAGCAAATAGATTAGTCTGGCCCAAGTGCCCATTGATCCACGAATGGATTAATAAATTGTGGTACATGTACACCATGGAATATTATGCAGCCTTAAAGAAAGATGGAGACTTTACCTCTTTCATGTTTACATGGATGGAGCTGGAACATATTCTTCCTAGTAAAGTATCTCAAGAATGGAAGAAAAAGTATCCAATGTACTCAGCCCTACTATGAAACTAATTTATGGCTTTCACATGAAAGCTATAACCCAGTTATAACCTAAGAATAGGGGGAAGGGGGTGAGGGAGGGGAGGGAGGGGGGAGGATGGGCGGAGGGAGGGTGATTGGTGGGATTACACCTGCAGTGCATCTTACAAGGGTACATGTGAAACTTAGTAAATGTAGAATGTAAATGTCTTAACACAATAACTAAGAAAATGCCAGGAAGGCCATATTAACCAGTGTGATGAAAATGTGTCAAACTGTTTATAAAACCAATGTTTGGTGCCCCATGATTGCATTAATGTGCACAGCTATGATTTAAAATTAATAAAAAAAGTATGGGTGATCTATTAAACACATAAGCATTATCAGTCAAATGAATATTAGAGGATTAGCCAGTCTCCTAAAAAGGCTTTAGGGTAATGAGACCCAATACATGTTAATTTTGCCAGAGAGGAGAATTATAAGTTTTACATTATAGACATGGCTTGTAAAGGAACTCGGGATAAAATAGGCTGTGATTCTTTGTATATGTATATGGGGGTACCTCAGCATGTGTAGAGGATGTCTCGTCATGTGTGGGGGTGTCTCAGTGTGTGTATAGATGTATCTAAGCGTGTGTATGGGGATGTCTCAGCACATGTATGGGGGTGTCCCAGTGTGCGTGGGGGTGTCTCAGCACATGTATGAGGGTGTCCCAGTGTGCGTGGGGGTGTCTCAGTGTGTGTGTATAGATGTGCCTGATCATGTGTATGGGGGTGTATAGATGTATCTTAGCATATATATGAGGTGTCTCAGGACAGGCAGCAATGTAAGGCTGGCGGTCACTTAGAGATGAGAAGTCAGCTGCATTCCATGGAGATTAAAGAACACTTACTGTAAATTTTACTTATTTTGAAACTTTTCCTTGGGCTGTTATCCCTGGTGAGAGGTATGTGGAGTTTGGATATCATTTTTGCAGTGCAGCGAATTACCCTTTATTGAGCACATACTTCATGCCGGGTGCTGTACCGTGTACTCAGTTCTCTGAATGGACTTGTAAGGCAGATGCTTCAACTATCTTTCTCTTTCTGATATTATGTTAATATTTACAGATGATGGAAATTCTGTTCAGAATGGCCATACATCTTATTCTATTTTTTGCTGCTAGAACAAAACACCCAAGGCTGGGTAATTTACAAACAACAGAAATTTATTTTTTCATGGTTTGGGAGGCTGGGAAGTCTCAGATGGGGCACCAGCAGCCGACCAGGGCCTTCTTGCTGCATTGCTCACAAGATAGAAGGACAAGCTAGCTGGACCCTGCCTGAAACCCTTGTTATAAGGCCGTAATCCCATCCACCAACTCTTAAAGGCCCCACCTCTCAACAGAATCACATTGGAAACCATGGACTTAGATGGGTCACATTCAAACCATCGAATTAAGTGACTTAACCGAGGTTGTCGCTTATATATAGCCAGTAAACACTAGAGACAAATACTGCGGCTTGGGCCCTGAAGCTTGTATGAAACTGTCCAAAGGAAGATGTCCTAAGCATTTGGTGCTTTGTTGTTCATAAGAAGAGAGGGGACTCTGGATCACTAAATAGGTGATACTGATCATAATGGTGATGGTGGTTATAATATGCAACAGGAATTGTATTTACTGTGTGCCAGGCATTGGGCCATCTACTCTCTCTCTGTATTTTTCCTTCCTATCATCACAGTTTGTTGTAGAATGCAATACACAGAGAGAATCATCATTACTGCCCTCCCCCGCCTTAAGTACTGTTGGTATTTCAACATATTCCTTTCCAGTTTTTCTTTTCTTTTTAAACCTGTGTAAGAATCTTCATGGTTGAGCTAGGCACTAAAGGAACATAACTGAAACTTAATTAAGAAATACTTGGGGTAAGAAGAGAGATACCACTAGATTACTTTTCAGACTGAGAATGAGTGACAAATATTAGGATATAACCTGGGAGAGAGAGGTAGAAATAATAGACAATGAGAGGGGAAATTGAAGATGAGAACACAAATAAATTCCCTATTTTTCATGGATCTGCCAAAGGAAAACCAACCACAAGAGGGGTGAAGCCAGGAAGACCATGGAAGCAGGAGATATTGGGGGTGAGGTGTTAAAATCAAAGACCCCAGGACCTGTTCTCTGTCCTTTCCATCCCCATCGTTCATCCAGTTCAAAAGATACTAATCTAGGCTCAGTGCCCATAGCCCTGTGGTTACGGTGCCAGCCACGTACACCAAGGCTGGAGGGTTCGAATCTGGCCCAGACCAGCTAAACAAGAAAAACAACTGCAACCAAAAAAAAAAAAAAATAACCGGGTGTTGTGGGGGGCACCTGTGGTCACTGCTACTTGGGAGGCTGAAACAAGAGAATCGCTTAAGCCCAGAAGTTTGAAGTTGCTGTGAGCTGTGATGCCACAGCACTCTACTGAGGGCGACATCTGTCTCAAAAAAAAAAAAAAGATACTAATCTAGTTAGAAAAGTATAAAAACAATGAAGCAGCAGAAATTGTTTTTCTCCAGGAAAATCTTAGGAGGAAGCTATTTATATAAATAGTGTGAAGCAGAGCTGGTCTGTTCTGAAGAGGGTGGGGGAATCCAGGACCCCCCTGCCCTCGAGCTCAGCAGGGCAGGATTTGGAAGCCGCACACTTTCTCCTGCTGTCTCCCTGGGTCTGAGCAGCGGGGTTTCCCTCTCACGTCCCAGGAACTCCTCTCACTCCTGACCCCAGCGACCCTCATTCCATCCTTGGCTCTTCTCCACACCTGCTTGGTGAATCTCCTCTCATCAGATTTTGCGATAGGTATTGACTTTTTGCCTGACTTTCCAAGGTGTTCTCAGAGAAAGACTGACGTGTATAGGGTCGAAGGGAAGGAGGCTGAGCTATTCTAAATGTTAGTAAACATGACAGCTTGCTGGGGATTAACAGGAAATCTTGAATAAAATCATTGAGATTTGGTAAGGGATTTTTCTCTTAGACAATTAAAGATTTTTTTTCATTATCCTCCCCCCACCAAGAGAGTAATGGATGAAGGTCGTTAGGATAACACTTTATCAATCTAATGCTCTTAGAACAGATAAATGACAAAAGCCCATAAGCTTGGGCTGCCCACGGGCCTCTGTATGCTGTGCTAGGCATCCTTGCTTCTTTTTTAGCGGGTGATACTGTCCTTTGATATCACCTACTTAATCCTCAATTTTCTTTTAAACATCAGATATTGGATGGGCTGGAGCCTTGTTTAGGCAGTCAAGAACTCTAGTGCTTTGCAGCCAAGATCTGCCAAGGAGAGAAATATTTTTGATACAAAAGAATAATTCATTAAAGGAGGTAATGAAGGCAATTTAAACCCTCCACAAACACATTGCTGGGTGAATAAAACGCATTGCTCTCAGTTCAGGATCATAGTGAATGAAATGTAAAAAAAAAAATAAAAAAATAGAGCCAATTGCACAAATGGGCCAAAAATCTCCGCGGAGCTTAGTCAAGCCTGACAATTTCAAATTTGATAAATAAGCAGGGAGAGAAAAAAGAGTTTCATTAATATTATGAGAAACCCCTCTGGAATAAAGCATTGAATTTCTATATAATTATTTTTTTGCACTCATAGGCACTTACATGGGCTTAGGGAAAAATCTGACTTTGAGTTGAAATTTTGATTATCTGATTACAGCTCGGGGGTTCTCCCTCACACTCACTCACCCAGAAGCACGTATTGTCTCATAAACCAGTGCGAATGGCTGGGATGATGGAAAAACGCAGTAGAGAGAGAGCAGAGCTGCAAGAGCTGGGCATCCGTGGATGAGAAGTAGCTGGTCAGAGCTCTGCAAAGCCCCTAGTCTGCAGGAGCTGGGATGAACAGGTGGGCATTGCCAGGTGGGTCTGACCTGCACACAGTTGTCCACAGCTCTGCAGCCCGAGGAGTTTAATCCGAGAAGTGGCAAATATTAACTGTAGAGAGGGGTATCTTAGATCCCATGTTTCTTCCTAGAGAATTAAAGCCAGAACTTTAGAAATTAGAAATGTAAGGTAGATTCTAATGGAAAGCCTCAACTAGGACTATTGGACAGCACAGAGCAGCCTTGCTGAGGGGAAGGGAACCCTGTGAGGACTGTGACAACTCCTGCCAGGTGCAAGAAAGCCCATTCTTAGTCCTTGCTGGGTGGATGTCCAGAGCCGCCTGGATAACTTCAGTGCCCCTTTGCTTACTACCACATGGAGTCCACCCTCATGTTGAAGAGCTTTGGCACCGAGAAATTCCTTTCCCAAACCCTTGCCTCTTGCTTTGTGATTACTGGTCTTGTGGTCTCTCTCCCAAGATTGGACATCAGACAAGACAGTCACTGTCCAGGAGAACTCTGACTGGTCTTGTTCCAGCGTGTGGGTCAGAGGAGGCAGCTCAGCAAAACACGTGAAATAACAGATGCATTTTACCAGTTACAGACCCTCGAGAATGAGAAGGGTGCCCCCCAAAGCCAGTGGGGGTCTGGCAGTGGCAGCGAGCTCAAACAGAGGATAGGGGCAGAGAGGCCTGTGAGATGAGGCCTTTATTAAGATCCTTTATCCTTTAGCCTTTCCTACCAGGGTTGTGGATTGAGTAGTTTAAAGAAAACATGCATGAATGGGGGATCTTATTCCAATGTTGGCCATTAGGTTCTGTCATGCCTGGCAGGTGTGCAATGTGTCACCTTTGGGGTCAGGGCGATGAGGAACAAGCCAGTCACAGCTCAAACAACCACATGGGAGGGTAAGTTTTCACTCCATCAAAGGTGATGGGACACACTCAAGCAACTTAAGTGAGGCCTAAAAATGGATGCGGAGACATCAACTCCATTAAACCAATTTCTGACACCTCGATTAACCATAAACCAGCTTCCACTGTCTTTAGGATGAGCGCCCATTGCACCCCTTACATACGGCAGCTTATCAGGTACCATATCTCACTCAGACTCTTCTCCTTCCCTACCTAACCTTATAGTTTGCACAATCTAAGTGCCAATATCCTAGCCCACTGAGATTCAGGAAGGAAGGATGGAAATCCGATGGAAATCTTACTCTGTCTCATTCTTCTCCTGCATTATTTTTTTCTAAAAATACGTTATGCACTTTTACATACTCCAATTGTGAATTTTCTAAAAACAAGAATAATTTCTTATGTAACCACAGTTTATGAAAATCTGAAAATGAACATTAATACAGAACTATCAGCTAATCTACAGACCTTATTCAAATTTGTGATTGTACCACTGATGACTTTTATATCAAAAGAAAAAAATTGGCTTTTGGCCTGTGATCTAAATTATAATTCCACATTGTACTGACCCATCATGTCTCTTCAGTCTCCTTTAGCTTTGGTTCTTCAGGTTTTTTTTTTTTTTTTTACCTTTCATAACCTTGACATTTTTGAAAACTGTAGGTCTGATATTTCACAGCATGTTCTTCATGTTGGATTTGCTGATGTTTCTCATGATCAGATTTAGGTTATGCTTTTGGGGTGGGAATACCGTGGAAGTGATGCTGTGTCTTAATCAGGTCATCATGTCAGGGGGCCACGTGTTGACTGTCCCCTGACTGGTAATGTTGACAAGCACCAATATTCTGCACTGAAAAGTGGCTACCATTCTTTTTACAATTAAGAAGTATCTTGTAAGAGATACCTTGGGACATTCTGGAGCAGGTCTGGCCCTAGAGAACCTGTGATTGACGTTGCCTTTCCTCTTTGTTTTCAGAGTCTAACAGCCGCAGGGCAGTGAACAGAGGCTACGTCACCAGCTTGCTCAGGCTGCATCAGGACTGGCACAGCCATGACACAGCCAACACGTACGTGCTGATCCGCCGGGGCTTCCTGCTCTGCCTCAAGCACATTGTCACCCTCCGGTCTGGCAGGGAGGCCTTCCTGGCAGCCCACGGCATGGAGGTCCTCTTCAGCACAGCACAGGTAGTCAGAAGTGGGTCCCTCTGTTGTTGGAGAGCATTATAGATGATTCCAGAATCCTCCCAAACAGCTTGGGAAAACCCCAATACATTTCTTGCTGCTCACGATGCAGATGTTCTGGATCCAAATTCTCATTCACTCATCGATTCATTCATTTATGCAATATATATTTATTGTGTACACACTATCAAAGAAACAGCATGACGTAGTTGCTAACAGAGTTGATTTGGTTTGGTGTGGTGGCTCACAGTTTGAGGCAGGAGGATCACCTGAGCCCAGGAGTTTGAGGTTATATATGAACTATGATGATGCCCCTGCATTCCAGACTGGATGAGTGAGACTCTGTCTTTAAATGTAAAAAAAGGAAGTATTGACGCCTGTGAGAGTACTTGGGTTCAAATCTCAGCTTGAGCATCTACAGCTGTGAAATTTTGGGGAAATCACCCAACTTCTCTGGGCCTCTAATTTGTCTGTCAAAAAAAAAAGTAGGAGGTGGCGGCTGTGGCTCAGCGAGTAGGGCACCAGCCCCATATACTGAGGGTGGCAGGTCAAACCCAGCCCTGGCCTTGCAAAAAATAGCTGGGCATTGTGGAGGGCGCCTCTAGTCCCAGCTACTTGGGAGGCTGAGGCAAGAGAATCGCCTAAGCCTAAGAGCTGGAGGTTGCTGTGAGCTGTGACGCCATGGCACTCTACTGAGGGTGACAAAATAAGACTCTGTCTCTAAAAAAAAAAAAAAAAAGTGGGAACTACAATATCTAGGTTGTTGGGTGGACAAAATAAGTTAATTTAGAAATGTCATGTGCTTAGAAGAGTGCTTGCCATCACTTCTTTTTGAGTGTAAGCCATTATTGGAATAATTAGCCCTGGGGACCTAGCGGTGAATATGAAAGACAAGACATATTGATCTTGTAGGCAAATATACTAGCAGGAGAGTCAGACACTGAGTAAACAAAGACTCTAGTGGGGAAAATAATTCCATCCTGCTCTGTGAAATCAGTGAAGTTGGGGCATAGGTCTATAGTGGCTCCCATAGGTGGAAGGAGAAGGGATTTTCTTAGAGAGGTTGAGTCCTTTCTAGTCAAGTGGTACTTGAGCCGAGACCTGAATTATTGGAGATAATAATAATTAACTTTTTAATAAATAATAACTTTGGCCTTGCAAAGTTTCAGGGCAAGAACATCTCCGGCAAAATGGATAACACCTCTAAGGATTTCTACTTACCTGCACCCAGGTGGCATAGGTGGTCTAGGGTTTCCTGGATTTCAATCCAAATAACACACTCTTCATTTCACTTGCTTAAAGCTAATTTAAACACCAGTTTGAGGATACATGTGCCCTTTCTACTGGTGATACGTGTATTGCAAATATCCATCATCTGCTCACCCATGTTCTGCTGGGGCCAAGGCAGCTGTGATTCACCCACACTGTATTTCTGTTATCTTCCTATTAGTTAGTCCCCACACTCCCTTAATCAGTCTCATTGCTCCTTCTGGATACCCTCCAAGTTTTCTCTACCTAAGTACATCCGAGGTAATGAAGCAGCCAATGAAAGTGTTGTTTTCTAGCCATGGTATCCACAGATACAGACTTTTCTCATTAGAAAATGGCTTCCTCCCCCCAAACAATAACAAAATACTGTGCTGAAAACCAGTATCTAATTTTCTATCTGTTATCACCTCTGGGTTTCTATCATTACAGCTTTCAAAGCTTCTCAGTCATGAAATAGCTATATTTTACATTCTATTTCTTGGGATGAAGCAGTGCTTTGCATTTTTCCAGACTTCCCCATGCTTTGTCAACTTGCAGCCCCCCAAATCTCTCACAGTCCTTGTGAAATGCTCTCTTGCATTTCTGATGCCTAACAGACCTCCATTTCCTCCTGGGTGCTTCTCCCAGTTCCTCTGCCCTCTGCGTTACTGGCCATTTCTCTGTTCTGTGCTAAAAATCAATTGAAAGAACAATAAATGATGAAGATGAGGATCACAGGGGTACATGACTGCAACAGGAAGGTGGTGGAGAAGATACCAAGTGAAGTCCAGGTGTGCGAGCAGGTGCCAGGTTGTATGCATGGTCTGAGAGGCAGTTCCCCCGGCCGGTCAGTGGAGACCTCCACTACCCAATTAAGCAGCTTAACTAAAAGCTCCAAGCCTCCAGTTACTGCTGGGAATGGAAGAAGAATGGGAGGGGAGGCAGAATCTGCACTTTGTAGCAAGGTTTCTCCAGCCCATGTTCTAACCTCCATTGGGAATATATGAAAAAGAAGCTCAGGAGGGGGTGGGGGATCTGTGGGACAATTCTGAGTAAATAGGCTATGAGACACGAAGGCTGTCACCTGGAAGAGTGTGCAGAATGTATGAAGGACAACTTCATGGGGTTGGATTCCTCACTCCAACCTCACTCCATTTTCTGCGTTCAGTCTTCTCACCCATGTTCTGCTGGGGCCAAGTACTGTGCTCTCCCATAGATGTTTTTTAAGTTTTTGTGCAAAATCTGACAATTGATATTCTCATGGTTTTGGAAAATGATCCATTTGGGTGAAAGATATGCTGCCCTGGCTTAGAAATCAAATGGCCCACTCCCCTTCCCTGGCAGAATCCTAGCCAGTGTTGAGTAGCCTCCCAGAGCTGGGCTGGGCCCTGTGGCACAGATGCCCTGGCAGCTGTGCTGTGGTTTACGCTGCCTGTCATCCCTGCCCTCCCTCCTGCTAGAGAAGATGTGGGAGTCACTGGATAGATGCCCCAGAAACCTTGGATTTGCAAATTGTGCTGCAAAAGAGGAGGAGGGAGAGGAAGAGGATGAGGTGGAGGAGGAGGAAGAAGGAGTGGGAAGGGAAGAGGAATAAGGCTGGTTAGAAGCAGAGCTGGAACTTCAGACTCTGAGTTGGGAATCCTTGTCTATGAAAATGTTACCCTTTGTTATCATGAGGATGGTTACTGGGGCTCCTTCCTGAGTAGCAGTGACTCCTGGGATCTGCTTGTAGATTCTTACGAGATTTATGAACTTAATGATGTCTCTGACATCCCACTAGCTACCACTGAGTGCTTACTATTATCTGCTTTGCTTACTTTAATGCATTTAGTTCACACACAACTTTATGAGAGGGGTTCTGTCATTATCTCCACTTAGAAGATGAGGAAACTGGGACCCAGCTTGCCAGGGTTATGCAGGGAGTAATCGTCAGCCCAGGATTTGAATTCAGGTAGTCGGCCCCAGGTCCTGAGCAGTTTCTATTACTCTACCTTGTCTGCATATTATGGAAGTGAGATATTTATTAGTCCAAAGCCAACTCAAAGATGTTACCTGTGACTAAGCATCGAATGTTTTAAGTAACCTCCTGTGTCATCATCCCTTCTGAGTAGCAGCAGGTGTATTGCTGGGAATGCTGGGAAAAGGGAGCTCACCTTTGTCCCCAATTCTGAGACATTTGTCCACAAGGATCGTATTTCTTAGAGTCTTGTCATTTTATGGTACACAGCACAAATGCCAATCCTGTACTCATAGGAGACTGAGAGCAAGTGTCTCCTTAATTTTGCCTCCTGAGCACCTCATTTACCTCACTTTAGTCCAAGCCTTGTTGGAATCTATTAGCATGAGGGAAATGTTGACAAATGGATCTAAGACTTTCCATTATCTTAGAACCAGAGATCATCTTTAAATTCATAAAATTTTCCTCCAGAGTGTAGCAGACACCATACGTAGCATTATCCTGCCTGCCCTGGTTTTAACACCCTCTCTCTCCTCCAAATTCAGCTCATGGTGTGTGGCTCAACCTTCTGGACACTTGGACTTAGCTCCATCCTTCTACTCACACACTTTTCACCTGTACCATCCCACCAAAGTAAAAAGTGTGATCATCTCTTTCATCATCAAAAACAATCGCAGACATACCTGGCTTCCAAAATGGTGGTGTTTTTGACCAAATTCCTTAGCCTGGACTTATCTCGGTTTCTCCCAAGATTGGTGCTCAGAATATTATCTCTCATCAGCCATCTACCTCACTGTTTCTCTTCTTCCATGCTCTGTTTTCTCTGTTCCCCCATCAGTACTGTTTTTCACTAAATGCTTGAAGCCTTTTGACCAGGCCAAGGTATGCAATAGCTTCACACAGGGGTGGGAAACCTGTGGCCTTGTGGCCACATGCGGCCTTCTGGATCCTTGAGTGTGGTCTTTCGACTGAATCCAAATTTTATAGAACAAATTTTCTTAATAAGGAGGCTGTTGATTGAGGGACATCTTCTTGGTACCATTTAAATACACAGAAAAGGAGAGTATTCTTAATTGTATTATAACATTTTCTGTTTTGAAAGTAGGCTTACTTACCCTGTGAAGTCATTTGGGTAGCTTGAATTCATGGCTAAATTTTTATTAAGTTTTTTTCCCTCCATATTCTTTGATGTGGAACTACCTGTAGTGTGGGCCTGGAGATTCTACATGGGGCAGCATTACGGATCTTGAAACCACCAGCCTGTGGTGGGTACCGACATCTACCATGTCTGCCTCTATGTCTTGGTGGCCTCGGAGCTCACTGCACCCTGAAGGAATTTCAAACTGGAAGGCTTGCTCTAGTAAACTTTTAGTATCAAGTTAGTAGACAAAACATTTACTAAGACACGAAGAAAATGGTTGTGTTTTTGCCAAAGAGATACTGAACTATACCAAACTCTCTCTCTTTCTCAATTTAGTGAACTTGTTCTTACATTTTTCACAGTGTCTGAAAAACAAGGTATTGTCATGTTCCATCAGGATCAAAATGTTACATTTGCAAACCCAGTTTTTCTTTGCTTGGGGAAGGTACCAAGAGAGATCAACACTCTGGGCTTTGAGAAGAGTCATGTTATTTAATTTAGGAACTTGGGATTCACTTAGTCTTTTCTTCTGATTTCATATTTTATCTTTTTCTTTTATGTTTTTCTCTTCAGAAGACAGCTGTAAGAGGAAAGCCAAGACTCCCATCAATTCAGAGACTCATTCCCTAATGTAGGCAGTCATTCACCGTGGCACACAGATGTGAAGAGGACGCTTACCTCCTCTCCTCTCAGCTATCCTGGACAATGTGCAGCGTCCCTTACAAGAATTTTAAGTCTGTATTCAGACTAAATTCCTTCCACTAACATAGGAACTATGCAAGTGAAATAAAAATGCAGGTCCAACATTAGACAAAATTCCACATTAGAATGTTTAGATTCGACATGGTACATTAAGGCTGCTTACTGTCTGTCCACGTGGGCTGTGTATAATTCATTACTTGAAATACTGTACCTACTTGTCAGTGTCTGGCACAATCTTCTCTTTTTTTTTTTTTGAGACAGAGCCTCAAGCTATCACCCTGGGTAGGGTGCCATGGCATCACAGCTCACAGCAACCTCCAACTCTGGGCTCAAGCGATTCTCCTGCCTCCGCCTCCCAAGTAACTGGGACTACAGGCACCCACCACAATGCCCGGCTATTTTTTGGTTGCAGCCGTCATTGTTTTTTGGCGGGCCGGGCTGGATTCAAACCCGCCAGCTCAGGTGTATGTGGCTGGCGCTTTAGCTGCTTGAGCCACAGGCATTGAGCCACAATCTTCTCTTTACTCAGACCTGCCTGGAGGACAAGAGCATGGAGCCCATCATCTCCGAGGTGCTTCAGATCCTGAGGCAATGCTACCCTAAAAGTCCACTTCCTTTGGTCGCGGCCAGCAGTGCTTATGCCTTCCTGGTCCCTGGGATCATCACCTCTGAACCTCCACGTGCTCTAACTGAAGGTGAAAGGAGTGGGTGACTATTACCTTAAGATGAGTGTTCGTGTTTTGACGCTATCTGCAAGGAATATTGTCAAATAGATGGATGAAACTAGAATTAGTAGTCTTATAGGTGGTCTAGCTAATTACAGATATATCTGAAGAAGCAGCTTTTTCAGAAACAGGGTGAACAAACACCAAGCTCTCTTATTTTTTTCTTAATTATAAGCTGTTGCCATTTGACTGGTAGCTATCAAATACCTATAAAGTTATCTTAGCCAATTAAAAAAAAAGTTTTATTCACAATCTCATGCGCGAGTCTCTCCACTGAACTTAATGTTTGTGAAATTAATTTGCCCTGAGGATGAAGCTGAAATAAAACTCTTGCTATTTACAACTGTGGCTAGTCATGTTGGGATATTTGAAAAGTATGATTATTTAATCTCCAGGAAGATCTTGCTGTCAAATAATTCTAGTGGTTTTCACCCCAGTCTTCCTACCAGGCAGCAGATTTTCTGTAAGTATGATTTTGCCAGAATGGCGCAGGATGCTTTCTGTGGACTTTTGTTCCAATCTAAACATTGGGGACTCTAATAAGGTGATATCTAAGTTATAGCAAGTTTTTTTCATATGCGAACTCTAAACTTTAGCCATATCAGTTGCATAAACAGCTCTAACTTGAGTGAGGGAATCCAGACTGGCATGTGTGTGCCATTTTATTCTATAATTCCTTTGTGTTTGGTGAGGGACAGCTGGCAGGATGTCATGACCTGGTGCTTCTGCGCATCCACTGCCCCGTTCACAGGCACCAGGGAGCACTAGCATGTGATGGGATAGTGGACCTGTAATAACAGGTCCCTTGTTTGTGAGGGGAAGAAGAGCCGATCTGTGTGGTGGGAATCTAAATCCCTGGCAAAGGGAAAGTCTCACTTTTTTCGCCTCTTTCTCTCCATCCAGAGGATTTTGAAGATGAAAGTGATGAAGAGGTGGACAGAGGCTCAGATTCTGAAGAGGTGAAGGAAGAAGTAGGTATACGAACCCCAGCTTCTGCTGATCTCTGTATCCACATCATGCAAAGAAAAAATGTCACTCCCTATGTTTGCTTAAGCCCAGTGTAAATTTTAAGGACTTACTTTTGTACTGCCACTCCAGTGACAATGACGTTCAGTAAATGACAGCTACTGTTATTGATTTACAAGTTGTCATTTTGCTCTTGGTAGGCCTAGTACAGTATCTCGCTGTGAAGTCAGAGGCTGTCCATTATGAAGGCACTAATACTTCATCACGTTGAGCCTTCAGTAGCTACTGAATGCTTAGGGTTGGTGTATTTAATAAGCGCATGTGAAACTGTAGAATTTCTTTCCTTCCTTCTTCCCCCCTCCTTCCCTCCTTTCTTTCTTCCTTCTTTCCTTTTTATTTTTTTAAATTTCTAATTAATATGAGGGTATCTACAATTAGGTTATGTTATTTACATTTGTAAGGTGAAGTCCAAAGACTGATTTGTGGTTGAATCCTTCACTCAGGAAGGGTGTCATATACCCTGATATTGTACTGCTTAGGTGGGACTTACTAACCCCCCCTCCACACTCGCTGCTTCTTGGATTTAATTGTGTTTTTCTCTCACATGGGTCTGTAGTTGTTGATCTACTGGTTTCAGCTTAGTACTATGTACATGGGATGCTTGCTTTTCCATTCTTGAGATATTTTACTTAGGAGAATGTTCTCCAAATATATTCAGGTAAAAACAAATAATGAGAAGTCTCTATCTTTTTATGGCTGAATAGTATTCCATGGTGTACATATACCCCAGTATATCTGTAACCCATGGCATACAATCCACTCATGGGTTGGTTGGGCACTGGGTTGTCTCCATATCTTTGCAATTGGAAATTGAGCTGCTGTAAATGTTTGAGTGCAAATGTCCTTATGGTAAAATGACTTGTTTTTTTCTTCTGGGAAGATACCTAGTAATGGGATTGTGGGATCAAGTGGGAGGTCTACTTTTAGTTCTTTGAGAATTCTCCATACTTCTTTCCACAAAGGCTGTGCTAGTTTGCAGTCCCACCAACAGTGCATGTGTGTACCCCTCTCTCTGTACCTACTCCAGGAAACTTTCTAGTAGATCTCACCTATCTTCATGTATTGCTCTTTTTATCTACCCATCCTGTGCAGAGCCACTGGATTGCATAATTCCTTTTACTTCAGAGTCTGTGTGAATTGTTATCCCTTCTCTTGCATGGTGCACAACCTGGCCAGCAGGGAAGTGATGCCCTTTCATCCTTATTCCATAATGGCCTAACCTTTAGAGCAGAGGTCAGCAAACTTTCTATGAAAAATAAGATAGTCATTATTTTAGTGTTGTGGACCATGCAGTCTTTGTCACAACTACTCAACTTTGCTTGTGTAGCACAAAAGTAGCCATTAACAAAACATAAACAAGTGGGCATGATGGTGTTCCGATAAAATTTTGTGTCCAAAACCGGCAATGAGACATGGTTTACTGGCTGCTTTTCTGCAACAAGATTTCAAAACCTCGGAAATATTGGTATTTAGACTGGATACTTCTGGTTGTGGACAGCTGTCCTGTGAGTTGTAGGATAGTCAGCAGCATTTTTGTCCTCTACCCACTAAATACATAGGTCATTATGAACGTTTTGACATACACAGAAATCAAGAAACCTAAACAAATGAAACCCTCCCAGCAACACTGATAAGCTGAGCAAGTTGAAACTTGCATGGGTGAATCAGAGAGGATGCTATGACTGTGTTTCTTGGAAGTGAAATAATGGAGCATAATATAGTCTGTCTCAAAACTTTCATAGTGACCTAGGTACCAATAGCGCCGACCCCTCTGCATCCTAGGCATGAGTCAAAAATGTCTCTAGGAATTGGCAAAGTTGTTTTTAGTTGAGAGCCACTGTTCTACAATAATAATTTGTCTATGAGTTATTATTCTGTCTATTTCTGTTGGTGGGCATGGATTTGGACAAGTCTATTCAGGTTATGGGTCTTCATTTTGTAATTTGTAAAATAAAGTAAATATTCTAAATAAATAATATTCTAAAGTAAATATTACTTTTTATGACATTCTCAGAGATAAAACTCAAATTTAAAAATTCTGTCTTCCTCTTTCCCTCCCTCCCTGCCTCCTTTCCTTTTTTTCTTCCTTTTTTCTACCTTCCATCTGCTTAGAGAGAAAGAGACTTTGAAGTCGCCATCATGATAATCACTCGCCTTGCTGATGGTAGTAACCGTCATATGGAGACTACCTCTTAGCCACATCTGTAGGTTTAGACTACCATTGACAGTCAGTGTTCTCTGGATTTTGTTGATAAATAGAATCATTTCTGAAGTCATCAGTTGCAAATTGGTTCTTTGCTGTGGCTTGGTGGTGCAGGCCCATGGAGTATGTGGCAAAATATTTTAATACTACTGTCCTGCTACAGTCATTCATCAATATCACTTTCCTCACCCCTCTTGCTTGCTCATTGATAGAATGTCAGCTGCCACATGTGTGATGAGGAGGAAAAAGATGCATGCCACCACCTGACTTCACGCAGCATGAGAGGGAGGACCAGTTCTCCCTCCATAGAGGTTGGAGGGGTGGTGTGGAGTGGAATGTGAACGAATAAATAAACCAAACTGGGAAAGAAGCCTGAAACAAATTGGTGAGGTCCATGAAACCATTCATCAAAACCCTAGGCAGGAAGGTGAGAAGTTGGTGCATAAGCATGAGTTGCAGGGAAATAGAAGAACATTAGAATCAGGGCTTGATTCTGGGGTTTGACAAGAACAAGGGCAGTAGTGGTCCATCCAACTGGCCTTTCCCTGGTGAACCCAGCAGCATTTGCTGCTGGAGATATGATCCAGAAGCCAGACATTTTATTTCTGGTTACAGAACTGATCCAAGACTTTCCCCTATGGCCTTCTCATTTGAAAATCTTAGCTAGTACTTGGGAATGGACTCTTAGGAAGAATGATTAAAAGGATCTTTTATCTGTAAAGGATCTTGAGAGTGGGAAGTTTGATGCTGTGCTATGGATGAAAACTGTCAAGGTCAACATAGGAAAAAAGAAGCTCACTAGGTACTAGAAACAAACTAGGACTGACCATGTTTTTCCTCCATGTACCCAGAGATTAGATTTGTCAAGCTCTCCCTTTCTTCCTCCCTTCCTTTCCTCTCTTCTTTCCTTTCTTTTTAATTTTTTATTTTTTTAGGTATGTTCTCAGATATGACCTGTGTGCCCCCTGTGAAGTTCTTGGGGGATGGTAATAGGCTACAGAAACAAATAATTTTATCTTCAAAGAGTTCACAGTCTAGTTTTCTCAGAAACTTTTCCTATTAGAGTTCAAATCACAACCTTAGAAGAGGTGATGTGCTCAAGTCTGAGTCAAGTAAGTGTTCAATCTAAGGAGCAAGAGCCAGAAAGTATGTGGATTAAAGGGGTACTCGAATCCTAGATGGCAAAGGATTATCTGGGTTGCTCTGAGGACATGAGAGCAGGCCCATCCTAGATACGTGCAAATGGTATTTACAAGAAATACAGAAAGAGGTGAGAACTGGCTGAGAGCCTAGAGCTTCAGAAACCAAGCTGCAGAACGTTGAAGGCCAGGAATGGCCTCTGTCACAGTTACTCAACTTTGCTGTCCTACTGAGAAAACAGCCATTGACAATACCTAAATGAATGGATGGGTGGGGCTCAGTTCTAATAATACTTTATTTATTAAAAAAAAAAAAAAAAAAAGCAATGTGTCATGGTCACCCTATGAGGCTAAGCAGGTTGCATGTGGAATGACTTAGGTTGCAGCTCCTGGGCCGCATGGCTCTCCTCACTCCAGGCATTACCAGTTGAAGCATAACCTTACTTGGTGGTGGGCACACTCTTCCCAGTGGCCTGGAAAGTTGGGTTTCCATTGGTGGCACCCAGAGCCATGGCTGAGGATGCAGTGGGTGGGGTAGAGACAAGTAGGAACCTGCAGATGAAACTGGAAAGGATCAGAGTGGTGGCTGTTGGTCTGGTCCTGGTGTGGATTAAACCTGAAAATACCACTCTGTGAAACTCATGGGAATTACTTTTCTTTAAATCTGAAGTTTGGAGGAAAAGTGTGAAAGATGGACAGAAGATTGAATTTTCTTTTCTTCCCAGGATCAGGAATATAAGCATTTATTTTCCACATTTATTTGATTTATGCTGCCAGAACTGCCAAGTTCTTCCTTAAGAGGAAGAACCCTCTTAAGGAGGGTTATAGAAGTATAGAAGTATAACAAAGTATACTTCTAAAATGTACAGTACATTTTTCTCCCCTGTTTTATTAGGGGAATTTAATCAGGATAGGGAACGATAAAGACACTAGACTGGTTGATTCCTGGTATCTTTTCTCTGTGAGGCTTTATAACCCTTGGGAAAACACTCAAGTATTCGGAGGATTGTATTAAATTATTACAAAATGATGGTCTATATAGAAAAAATAAAGTATCTGGATTTTTTTAACCCAGTGAAGAGAAGACTGGTGATGACTTGGCCAACTTTTATTTTTTTTTTTAAATTTTTTTGTAGAGACAGAGTCTCACTTTACCGCCTTCGGTAGAGTGCCATGATGTCACAGGACTCACAGCAACCTCTAGCTCTTGGGCTTCCGTGATTCTCCTGCCTCAGCCTCCCGAGCAGCTGGGACTACAGGCGCCTGCCACAACGCCCGGCCAACTTTTAAATGTATAAAGGGATCCAACTCTTCCCCACATCCTGTAAAGGCTGATGTGGTTTCGCCCCTAAAGACTTCTCAAATCTCAGGCGGCACCTGTGGCTCAGTGAGTAGGGCGCCGGCCCCATATTCAAACCCGGCCCTGGCCAAACTGCAACAAAAAAATAGCTGGGCGTTGTGGCGGGCGCCTGTAGTCCCAGTTACTTGGGAGGCTGAGGCAAGAGAATCACCTAAACTCAGGAGTTGGAGGTTGCTGTGAGCTGTGATGCCATCGCACTCTACCGAGGGTGACAAAGTGAGACTCTGTCTCTACCAAAAAAAAAAATAAAAAGACTTCTCAAATCTCATCTCTCTAATGTCCCTCTGATTCTGTGTGCTTCAGTCACCTACTTTACGTGAGCAAATTTAAGCTTTTCCTTCTGCTGGCACTCCCTTCCTAGCTCTTTGCACAGTTGCCTCTTTTTGTCAGGGGGCCTTCTCAGATACCCCAATCTAAACTCATCCCTTTCCCTGGACTCGGAGACCATCACTCTCTTTCATCATTTCCATGACATTTGTTACCATTGGAAATAACCCCATTCATTCATTTACTTTCCTATTTACCGCTTTCTTTCTCCTGAGAAGGCAAATTCCATGGCAACGGTGACTTCTGTCTGTTTCATTATTACTGAACCATCAGTGCCTGGAAGAGTACTTGTAGTAGGCGCTCATTGAATGTTTGTGACAAGCCTGAAGGACCTAATAAGCAGGGACAGTAATTACCATGATGCTGATGATAGTAGGTGATGAGAATTTCTTTTATACTATACTTTATTGTTTATATAGTTGGTCTCGTTTTATACAAATTATTATTAACTTCTGAGGAGGCTGGTAAATACCGACATCAGTGCTGAGAAAAGTTGTACATGTTCGTTCTTTTTCCTTTAAAAATACAATCTGGCATAGCGAATTCTTTATTTCAAAGCAAGGAAACTGTGTTGTGAGATTCTGAAGAACACATTTGTATCCCGTCTCAAAGCTTCTCAGGTGGGACTTCCTGATTGTCATCTGTTCTATAAATATTCCACTGTAGGATGATGACTTGGAAACAGATGTGGACAAGCTGAGTTCCAAACCTGGTCTTGACCAACCTGAAGAGGAACTGAAGCAATATGAGAAAATGTGTCATGAGCTCTCCTGCAGCTTTGAGGTATGTCGTAGGCTTTGGTTCTGCTCTTCGGAGGTGCTTGTTGGGTTCTTTGGGAGGCCAAATAGAGATGTCCAGATGGAAAGCATTGCTCATCTTTAGTGATCTTCTTCTGGGATCTTTCTGAGAGAAAAGCAAAGATGGCAACCAGGAATCTGATGCATGCAACGGTTCTGCAATCTGATTCTATACCTAGGATAGAAATACAGTCGTGTGTTGCATAAAGATGGTTTGGCCAAAAAGGGGCCACATATATCATATATATATCATATATAATCACTTTGATTATAATACCATACTTTTACTGTACCTTTTCTACAGTTGGGTATATGTGAATATGCAAGTACTCATGAGTGTGTTGCATTTGCCTGCAGTATTCAGTAGAGTAACATGCTGTGCAGGTTTGTAGCCTGGAAGCAATGGGCTATTCTATACCATATAGCATAGGTATATAGGAGGCTTCACCATCTCGATCTATATAAGTGCACTCCATGATGTTAGCACAACAACAAAATTGCCTAGCGACACATTTTTCAGAATGTTTCTCCTTTGTTAAGTGATGCACAACCGTAGGAGATACATATCACTACCTATTATCTGGTGGGCAAGGTGCCCTACCCTTATGCTCTGAGAAAGCAAATTAACATTCATGATAATTTAATTGTTCTCATGCCAAACTAGGGAAATTGTCTGAGATGGGGTTTTGAAGGTGGCTATTCTGATTCTAAGCAGTTTTTGTTGTTATTAGTAGAAACAGATTGGAAACCTTAGACTTAGTGATGTTAATCTAGAGGCTAGCTGCTGCTGCTGCTATTGCTGCCATCAATATTTCAGACCTGATTTTTGATCTCTATTATTTTCTTATGGCTCTTAATAAATCATGAATTTGGCTACACTTAAGGGTATAAGCTAAGTCACGTGTACAAAAGGGAGCTAATACATTTTACTTCAGTTCAGAAAGCAGAAGGGGATCAATCCTAACAGTTTCAGGGAAGAAAGTTTCTGTTCAGTGTAAGACATTTTCAAAGGAATAAGAATTATCCTCAAATGAAAAATGTAACTTTGGAGTGCAGTGAGGCCCCCATAAATGAAGTTATTCAGCCTGCTTATAACTTAGTAGAGGTGTCACAGAAGACAATCATGTACTGTGTGGGGTTGTGCTAGACGCACCAAAAGCCCTTTCCGAACATGTATTGCTGTGACTCTGTCATTTATTTGACTCTTGAAGGTCAGTCTTTCTTGGTTGATCTTGGAAAAGCTTCCTAATTCTCAAGATTTATGCTTAGATCTGAGCCCAGAGGGGAAGGACAGGGATCCAATTGTATTCTTTACCTGGAAGGTAACACTGACGTATTGTTTTTCCACCTTAAACCTGAAGGAACCACAGTCCAAATTTGGAGATAATTGGAACTTTGGAGAGATTCAGTGTGCCAATCACCAACACATTCCAATGGCTGCTGCCTCAAGGCAGCATGGCTTCAATAAAGACCAAGAAAGAGAAGACACAGTCCAGGCTTCCCTTCTGCGTGTGGTGAAGATGGGGAGGTCCGCCATGCACTTGGCCTCCAAAAAAGGGCCCATAACAAACCTATACTCAAATGTACAATCCAATGGTCTTGGGAGGGATTCTTCTGGAAATAAAATCCCCAACAATCAGGCTTCCCTGAAAGAGCAGGCCTGGGACATAGATGCCATGTTCTGCTCAAGGATGAGTGCCGCCTTCTCCAATTCAGCTAGGCCCAGAGAAACAGTGGACATAATGGATAAGCTCCTGCAGACACATCCCAAGCATGTCCCCTTCCATGACCCTTATCTTTATATGGACAAAGCCCAAGGAACCAGCTCTGTGGTGGACTTCAAGATGATGGCATTTCCTGACCTCTGGGGACACTGTCCACCTCCCTCTGCCCAGTGCATGTTGGAACGCAAATGTGGAGTCCAAAGGTGATGTTGCTTCTTACTTGAAAGCTATGTATTTTATCTGTTCTTTAATATTTTTATAGGTGCAATGGTTTGTACAAATAATTTTGTCATCACTAAAGTGAGCATTATTCAGGAACATGTAAAGCCTATTGGGAAACTTTTGCCAAACATTCAAACTTGCCCTCTACAAGGTCATTTCAAAATCAAGTGAGAGGTAGTGGTAGGCATGCGTGACAAAGAATTCCTTATCTGATTCTAATGCAACTCCTTACCTATATCCATCACAAGCCACTACAACAGGGAAGATCATCTAGTTTCTGTAAATGCTAGAATCTTCCCTCCAAGGAAAGTTTTCAGAAAAATCCAGAACTGACTGAGATTTCTTTCCTTGTTTACTGCAAGTCGGTGTAGGCTCTCTTGCTAACAAAGAAATATTGTGGTTTCATTTCACATCCCCAAACTTACAGACCCTAACTTGATTTGGAGAATAGTTTTGCTCCATCACTGACGAGGAGATAGAAAAGCTACATTCTCCAGGACAAAACATTGAGTGATAAATTATACCAAGAATGCAGGAAAGGGAGCTTTGTCTTTCACTCAACATAGTGAAATTAAAACAAAAACTTCTAAAGCTGAGGAAAAAATTATTTTCCTTGGGAAAAAAAAAAGTCATGGATATATCAAGTGAATGGAGCAGTGTGCAGAAAAGAAGTTCCAAAAACTTACTTTCCGTATAATCAATCAATTGTTCTCTTGATGGTAGATCTCCAGAACTGCTTCCATTTGAGCTCCTGACTGTTATCTCTAACTCTATTCTTACACATTTTCTGCCATGCTCAAGTTTTTGAGAAACACACAACAGGGGTTGGTCTAGGACCATTTTACCCTGCATAGAACGTCTTCTCTCTGAGCCTCACGTGCACCTCCCCCTCCATCTTCTTCCACCTCACCCCAATGAACTGGATTGGAAATTCAAGAAGGTAATCTGAAAGACCTCCTAAACTTTCTTCTTTCTTCTTACTTAAATCTCAGAGATATTGGTGTTTCATAGACAAAAGATAGACCTTGGCTTTCTGGAACAGACAGAGCCTTAAGAATATACATGGCACAAGATTACAAAGGCTTTTTGGAGCCTTTCGAATCTTGAGGATGCTAACAGTGAATAGTCTTAAAGTCCCCCAGAACTGTCTCAGTGCAAAGGACCCTCTTATTCACATAACTGGAAAGGTTCCAAAGTTTTTTAGTCCAAATGAGCTTGACAAAACTTGTCTTCAAGCCAAGAATCCTCCAGCTGAAATTTTACATCACTGCTTTCTACACTCCGACTTCCCAGTGAAGTTTTATTTCTTGATAAAGAAGAAAGGGAAGGAGGATAGTGCTGTTTTCACCCTTTGAGCTCAAGGTTGGGGTGTTATTAAACTTCTCTCTGTTTTTATGCTTCTGGGATGATCCCCAAGATCCAGGTTACCATAGGATGAGTGGGGTAGGCTCACCCTGAAAATGTTCTCAATTTTTCTTTTCAGGATCAAGATATTAGAAGATGTCCGGAGACTTATCCAGCCAAGTGATGTTATAAATAAAGTTGTCTTCAGTTTAGATGAGCCTTGGTAGGTGGTCTTGTGCATTCTTGGAGTGGGGTACATGGAGAATTCTGTTAATCACAAGAGAATAGGAATGTTTCAAGTTAGCAATTCATTCCTATGCTCAAAAACAGCTTGATGAAAATTCAGGTGAAAGATCTGTAAGAGAAAGCTTATCTTTGAGAAATGAAAAATGCTCATTGTCCCTAATTTTTAAAGAAATACAAATCAAAACCACCCTGAGATATTATCTAATCCCAGCAAAAATGGCCCACATCACAAAATCGCAAAACTGCAGATGCTGGCGTGGATGTGGAGAGAAGGGAACACTTTTACACTGTTGGTGGGACTGCAAACTAGTACAACTTTTTTGGAAGGAAGTATGGAGAACCCTCAGAATTCATATTAGACCTCCCATTTGATCCTATAATCCCATTCCTGGGCATCTACCTAGAAGAAAAGAAGTCATTCTACCATAAGGACACTTGCACTGACTGTTCATCATAGCTCAATTTATAATTGCCAAAATGTGGAAACGGCCTAGCCTAAATGCCCATCAACCCAGGAATAGATTAACAAGCTGTGGTATATGTATACCATGGAATACTATTCAGCCATTTAAAAAGATGCAGATTTTACATCTTTTGTATTAACCTTGGTGGATGGGGAACACATTATTCTTAGTAAAGAATCACAAGAATGGAGAAGCAAGAAGCCTATGTACTCAGTTCTGATATGAGGACATTTAATGACCTAGTACCCGGTGAGGGTGGGGGAAAGGGAAAGCAGAGAGAGGGAAGGAGGGAGGGGGTGGAGAGGTCATAGTGTGCAACACACCTTTTGGGGGTGGGACACAATTATAAGAGGGACTTTACCTAACAAATGCAATCAATTAAAAAACATAAATAAATAAAAGAAATGTCAAACAGTGTTGAAGAACAGCAATAATGTGTATGTTCATGAGTTCTCTATTTCATTACAGGCCTTTGCAAGATACAGCTTCTAATTGCTTGAGGTTCTTCTCCAAATTTGAGTCAGGAAATCTTCGCAAAGCCATTCAAGTGCGAGAGTAAGTAAGGAAAGCCACACAGGGCTATACCTCCTGGCAGCTCATGAGAGCAGGTTGTGACCATCTCTTTCCATTCTCTGTTCAATCACTTCCCATTGGCTGGAAATTAACCGTAGTAGTAGTATTTATACCATTAAACTTGGCAAACACTACAGAGGAAGGTTTTTTCCTCTCAGTGAGTCAGGTATTAAACACTTACCAGCACTCTACTAGGAGACTCACTAGCTATCACAGCAGAATGAACTGTTCATTACATATGCCTTGTGTTCCAAAAAGTAAGTCTGTATTTGGATGCAAGAGTACTTTGACCAGGATGTTTATCCTTCAACTGATGCAAATCTAGTTCTGTTGATGTGGAAAGGTACATGGGGCTATTTTTCCTGCACCTCTGCATGTCTGTTGCTCCCACATCTGTGTACTTAGGTGGCAAAAATCATGGACTCCCTACAGACAGGTGGGCATCCTTCATTCAAGGGAATGGTCTGCCTTGCAGAACCTACAAATGAGTGGTTAATAGAAAAGGATTTCATAAGCAGGGAAAACCTAGAGCTGCACAAACTGAAAGAAAGGAAGCAATAAAACCACAAACGACTTTTAACTCCTTTTTCAGGGGCAGAAGAGACTGGTGTTCTAACCACATTATAATTCTTTCTACTATAGCAGTGTAGACTGTATTTCTCATATACCAAAAGATCAGATATAGAATCCATTTCCTATTGGTAGACTTGTGAAATACCAGTCCAGGATAGTTAATGGTATAATGGCTACAGAGGTTGGAATCAGACTGTCAGGATAACTTCATCTCTATCTAACCAGAAGACTGAGGAAGTTTCCTAATTAACCCCATGCCTTTATTTCCTCACTCACAAAATGAGCAGGAGGATTCGATGAGAGTTAAACAATACTCATAAAGCTCTCAGAAAAGCACCGGTACCTGACAAGCACTAAATCATCATAAGTTCTTACTTGTGCATATTCACCATGAGGAGAGCACAGAACTTAGTAGAGTGCAGACCTGCTTTATAGCTACCTGAGAAGACTTTTTCAAAGTTTTTCTTTTCAGGGGGAGGTGTAGGGCCATCCTTTTTTATTTGGTACATTAAATACGTTAAGGAAGCCCAACATATAAAATACAGACAAGTTGAGCTACTTGGTCTGAAGAAGAGAACGACAGTTATGCCAAGATTTCTTCTAAGCTTTTCTTTCTTTCTTTTGTCAGCTCAGCTTCTACTGTTTTCTCTAGATCTGTTTTTATTATTTCTTCTCTCCAGACATCATGTTTGAAAGATCCAAGAGAGAAGACCAGACTGAGAGTCTGGTGAGAAAGTAATCAGTCCAGGATGTGCCTAAGTGGCTGGCCTGACTTGTCTCTTTCTCTTATACATCTGTCTTTGTCCAGAGTGTAGAATCCTAAACTAATCAGTTGCAGTCAGGGTTATAGGGTTAAGTGACAGTAAACAAACTGACTTCTAAGTAAGAAATGGTTATGATCACCTTTTTGGAGAGAGCGCTGTAGGACACAGACAATTGAAGGTCATAGATTTTTCAGAATGTTCTTATGAGTGCCACTTGGTGGGTTACGCATTGTACATTGTATAGTATACTCGGTGGTTAGAGTGCAGGACTTGCAGTGACAGTATCATGGGTGTACTCTGTCAGATAATTACTCTCATCTGTCTTTAGCAAGCTCTGTCCTTTCTTAAATTTTATTACACATTACCATTTATGCGGGGCTCCGTGTGGGAGGGCATGAATGTGCATTTTATAGCATGTATGCTGAGAGATTGCCATTGACTTTTCTATTTAATGTTTACAAACAGCACTCTACATTTAAATGTGATTTCCATTTTCCACATGAATAAACTGAGGCTTAAAAGTAGTGTCTAGGATCAAATAGTAATGGCAGATCCAAACCAAATGTGATTGAATTTCCTCTGAGATGTAGCATACTTGCATTTTTCTATCTGGATAAAAAGATCTATTATAGCTTAATAAAAACATGTGCTACAGTTGTGTAACTGACTCTTTTAACACTAAGAAACTCTCTATTCCCATGAATTTCTAAAACTGGTGTCCAATATCGAGAGATGAGGATGATGATTACAATTTGCCAGTCAGCTGAGGTTCTGGGTCTCAGATCCATAATCTAGAACCCCAAGATATGCAGATTCTCAGTATTGGACATTATCTTACAGACTTTCTGGATGACTCTCCACTGTTGTTTGTGACTCTGCAGGTGTGAGTATGATTTGTTGCTCAACGCTGATGTGAATAGCACCCAGCACCAGCAGTGGTTCTATTTTGAGGTGAGCGGGATGCGTGCCGCCGTCCCTTACCGATTCAACATCATCAACTGTGAGAAGCCCAACAGCCAGTTTAATTACGGTATGCACTTTGAGGGAACAAGGGCTTTCTGGATGATCCCAGGAATGATATCACTTTTTGATTAATTATTGCCAGAGCCCTGCATGGGTGCCTAGAGGGTCTGAAGTGGGCTGGTACAGTTGGGTTGCCAGTGGGGCGAGGCAGTGGGCCACCGAGGGCATTCTGTTACCATGGAGGGAAACGTGATGAACCCTCCCAGAGACTCCCCCTAACCCATGCTATGGAATTCAATTAGTACATGTATTACACTACTTACTGCTTCCTTTGCTCCTCCTTGAACTTTCTGAGGTTGGTAAACTCTTACATTTATTCCTTCTCTCCATCTCCTAAATCCCACAGGAGCAAATGTTCTGACATGCCTGTTACAAGAGGGGAAAAGCAGAATCCAACTGGACCACACTGATTCACACCCTCAGAAAACACTAGACAAAGTTCAAGTTCTCTTGAATACCTCTGGCCATTTCAGAAGACACAGTTATGAGACAAAGACTGACTAGCAACCCATATTTATTGGGAATGTTTCTAAGAATGGAAAATTCTAGGACTAGAAAATTCGGTATACCTTTTGCTAGATCATACACTAATTTACAGGGTGGATTTGCATAAGGAATAAGTATTCCCAGGTGTCTGTGCCTAAGCACAGGATGTTACCTTTACTTTGTAGTGACTAAACAGATTCATGTTGGTGGATAAGGAAGAAATACGAACCCTGACTCTGCATTCACTTTGCATAGCTGCTATAACAAATTATCACAAGCCTGGTGGTTTAACACAAGATGAATTTATTCTCTTACAGTTCTAGAGTCCAGAAGTCCAAGCTCAGTTCACTGAGCTAAAGTCAAGGTATTGGCTGCATCTAGGGCAGAATAAATTTCCTTTCTTTTTCCAGCATCTAGTGTAATATTTGACATTCCCTCCATTCTTTGGTGGATGGTTCCTTTTTCCATCTTCACAGCACACAATGTGCTTTGAACAACACTGATCATCTTCAAATCTCTCTCTGCTTCATTTGCCTTGTATTTCTTTTACAGTCAAACTTCTTTCTGCCCCTCTCTTAAAAGGACATTTGCGGTTGCATTTAGGACTTTCTAAGATAATCTCCTTGTTTTAACACCCTTAACTTAATCACATTTGCAAAGTCTCTTTGGCCGCATATGGTTATAATTCATAGTCTCCAGGGTTTTAGACCTGGTTGTCTTTGGGGGCCATTAGTCAGCCCACCACAGCTCTCTTTCTGGACTAATTCCTGCTTCTATTTTGTGTAGGGATGCAGCCAACCCTGTATTCTGTGAAGGAGGCTCTTCTTGGCAGACCTACCTGGATACGGACAGGCCACGAAATCTGTTACTATAAGTAAGTTAGAGTGATGTCAGTTTCCTTTTTTCTGCTCTGTCACTCCCTTTCAATTTCTTGCTTTTCCATATTGATTTTATAAACCTCAGAAATCTGAGGTTTTCTGCTATACTTGTCCCTCTGTCCTACTGGCCAATTCTTCACCCTTCGGAGTTATGAACATGTTCATTGGCACCCACAGTAGGCCTTTCAAATATATTTTGATGTGCTGAAAGATGGTTTATCTTTAGTCACACATTAAATCTTTTGGACTTTGTTATTAGATATCAGAAGTTACAAACTCTGATATCTAATCTCTGGGATTAGTATACCAAGCATTTTATCTTTAGTAACACATTAAATCTTTTGGACTTTGTTATTAGATATCAGAAGTTACAAACTCTGATATCTACTCTCTGGGATTAGTATACCAAGCATTAGTTCTTTATCTGTCACCATTGGACCCAGTGAACAAAAAGTCTACAATATTCTGTCTGATTCTAATTCCTATCCACCCAGACTTCAGTTACCCAACGTTCAGGAAAGTGACTATGTGACAAATACTGTTAAGTAACTTTTCCACTTCAGCAAGATCATTTTTTTTTTTCTTTTTGGAAAAAGATTAAAGAGGGAGCAGTTTTAAAATTCATCTTTAATCCTTGATTCAGTGGCCACTTTGGTCAATTTCTTCTGCAAAGTTGTAATGCATAAAATTTAAATTATCTATATATTGTGATGAAAGAAATGGATTCCAGACTGAGCAATTACTTAAGTGTACATTTTCTTCAGATGAAAAATAAAATTTAAATTCATGAGAAAAAAATGGGTAGGAATTTCTCACAGTTGTAGAATATATGTATATAATTATTAGTTCATGGCTAGTTTCCTATAAAAACTGATAGGCTAGTACAAATTCTTGCTATATTTGTTTATAAAGTAAGTCTGATTTCTTTCTGAGATTACAGCAGACTTTTGAAAAACCTATTTCCAAACATTCTAGAGTTTAGGATAGTTGTCACTATTAAAGAGAAAGAGGGTGTATACCCTCTGCCTCTTGGCTTTTGAGACTATGAAGATGGGTGTAGTGATAGGTAGGAAAAGCTGAGAATCTTGTTGCTCTATTGAGTACAAAGGCAAAGAGAGATAATGGTCATTTACAGAACACAGACCTGGGCTGACAGTCTGTAATGAAAGAGTTGGGAATCTTTACTCCTTGATGGATCAGGGTATGAATCTGAACAGTATTTCCTGATATTCTTCAGAACAGTGATTTTCAACCTAGTGTGCCACAGCACGCAGTGTGCCCTGAGAAGGTCTTAAGTGTGCCGCAAACATTTTTAAAGATCATTAGTTAAATTTATTTTCAAAAGCAGTTCAAAGCACAGTAAGTATATTCTTCCCCCCCGCGGCCCCTCTCTTTTTATTTTTCTTGTGCAGTTTCTGGCCAGAGCTGGGTTTGAACCCGCCACCTCTGGCATATGGGGCCGGCACCCTACTCCTTTGAGCCACAGGTGCCACCCTTTCCTCTCTCTTTTTCATGATCAGCATACATTAAGTGTGCTGTGGAAGTTTAACTATAGGTTCAAGTGTGCTGGGATATAAAAATGTTTGAAAAACACTGCTTTAGAAGAATAGCAACATATTACACCTTTGTTCGTTTTCTGTTCATCTAAATGGCAATCCCTCTCTGGTCCACCTCTCTGAAGCCGCTTCGGACCTTTGTCATGGCTTGAAGAGATTTAGATTATGAATCACCTCAAGGTGATAGCTTCCACAACTGCAGGGAAAAAAAGTGAAAACCTAAATTTGGATTTTGGTGTGTCAAAAATAACTTTTAGTTTCCTCTGGAAATAGTTACCCTCAATAAAGGGGAAAGTTTCAGCGTAGAGACAGCGTGGATTCGGAACTTAGTGAGAGATTGGACAAACGTAATACTTTGTGTCCTTTTCCAATGGGATATGTATAGTCCTCCCCAGAGGATGCTCCTCTTGGAACTGGGGAATGAAGAGAAGCCTCATGCAGAAGGCGAAGGAAGAAGCCACATTTCCAGGCTTCGGGAGCACTGCCTTGGCCTAAGGAAAGCCCATGTTAATAGTTTTGAGATTCATTAACAAGACAATTGTTATGTGATTAAAGAGTAACAGAGGGGTGAGATGAAAACCATGACTGTATAATGTAATTCATTTTTCATATTCCAGCCATGAATGCAACAGAGATGAATGGATAAGATTGCTGCATTGTAATGTAGTTTGTTTTATAATTATTCACCACATTATGTTAACATATTTCCAATAATGTGATCTAACAACATAATAGATATGTGTAATCTCTATTCACCCACAAATCAGAACACCTCTCCCTATTGTAAATGCTTTGGATAAAGATACAAAGTATCTTTCCCCCTGTTTACTCATCCCAGTCTTGGAATTGCTCTGCTTTTTAAGATTTCTTTGCTTTATCCCTGCCTTTGTTCCCCTCTAGTGTATTAATTTGGGGGAACTTTATCTTCCTATTTCCTTGTCTCCAGTATGTCATTAGAAGAAACAGAAGGTCTCTTTCTACTATTCTGTTCAATTCCTGGATTTGGTGCCATTTTTTTTTTTTTTATTGCAGTTTGGCCAGGGCCGGGTTCCAACCCTCCACCTTTGGTATGTGGGGCTGGCACCCTACTCACTGAGCCACAGGCGCCACCTTTGGTGCCATGTTTTAAGGAGATGAAAGGGTGCTTATTGTGGCGAGAACTGGGAGCCATGGTACCTGAATATATATGTAGAGAGAGGGGTGAAAGGAAAAAAGACATTCGGAAGGAATGGGATATTTGCATATCACAGTAAAGGAGGTAGGCTGACTGATCATCATGAGATGGAAAGTAGTCCCCAGACTATTTTGATAGTGCAGCATTAGCAGTGAGCTATATTTATGCGTGTACTTATTAGATCAGTTCATAAGTTATTTTTAAAAAAATAATACATGCCACAGGGTAGCACCTGTGGCTCAGTGGTTAAGGCACTGGCCCCATATACCAAGGGTGGCAGGTTTGAACCAGGCCCCGGCCAACCTGCAACAAAAAATAGCCAGGCGTTGTGGCGGGTGCCTGTGGTCCCAGGTACTTGGGTGGCTGAGGCAAGAGAATCGCCTAAGCCCAGCTGTGAGCTGCGATGCCACAGCACTATACTGAGGGCCATAAAGTGAGACTCTGTCTAAAAAAAAAAAAATTATACATGCATGGCTATGCTCATATATTATGTACATTAGATAGAGTGAAGAATTTTAAATGATATAAAAAGATGAAACAAATAACAGTTTTAAATGTCTACCTAATTATTACATCTTTATATTATTGTATAGCTTAGGTCTCACTATAACTTTATGAAGTTTACCATTAAAAAGAAAGTTGTAAATAGTCTTTTATGTAATTTTGAGAAATTTTGGTTAACTTTCCCGATCTAATCAGATTATTTGTACATAGTGAGAATTTTTGAGGAAGATTTAGTATTAAAAGGAAGAGGTAGGGCATGCCTATTCAAATGATCAAATCATTTTTATCCTTTTGCTTGTAACTTACCGTTAATTGATGCTTTTGGAGCTGAATTAAAAAAATGTCAGTTTTGTGCGGTTTAGTTTACTTACATAATGTAAATAATGTAAATCAACCAATGTAAGCTGTTGCAACTTTACCAGAAGCTAAAAGCAAAAAAAAGAGGAAGTGGGTTAACTAATTCCCACTTCGCCCTCAGGAGACCTTCTATGCAGAAATTGATGCTTCTCTATCTGACATAGAAAAAGCGTAGATGTAAAATGTAACATGTTTTTCATTCTCCAGTCCTGGCATACAACAGAGGGCCAAATGGTTAAGATCCCTGCACCATAATCTAGACTGTTTTATAATCACTCATCACATTACATTGATGTGGACTACACAGGGCATCTGTGCCAATTCAATCTGCACATCCAACGTCAGACAGATGAATTTCGTTCTTACTACCTAGCTAATGCATTTCAAGAGAAATTCTAATCTTTTCTCCCTGTGGTCAGTTGATCATCTTGCCCCTGCCCCTGGCTCACTCCTATGCCTTCCACCTCATCCTCCCTCTCCCCTCGGCCTGAAAGACCAGTAGGCAAGGAAATAAAAACGTCCCTTGAGAGGGAGGAACAGCAATGTTCTGATTCATTTTTCCATGCGTCTCATAAAAGAAAGCAAGGACCCTTTTAGTTTCTCTTTTGTGTAGTTCCCCGTGGTCTGCTTCTCCCCCTAATGCACACAGCCTCACACTGTTTGGAATTTGCTCTGAGCTCCATCTAAAGTAATTTTGGTGTTGAAGGGCAGAGGGAGGAAAGCTGCGCGCTCTGAGTGGTCATGTAATACACAACGGCTGATCTCTTCTGACATTTATCTCCGCTCGTGAGAGGAGATGGAACAGCTCACTCATGAAGATGAATGTCATACGCGAGCTCTGCCATCATGCATCCTTCCGAGGGATCTCAGGAGAGAGATTTGGTGTTATATAGAATATTAGAATTGCTGCAGACACGCGGAAGCCTGGCGACTTGGCTGCTCTGCCTTATTAAATCCTTTTAAGTGAAATGATGTACCTTTGTTAAACAGAGCCATCGTCATTATAAGATTATCGAATTCACTCTCTATCATGGCATTTGCTTATTTCATGCACCCACAGGAGGAAAAATGACTTCCCAGCATATTTTTAAGTATAAGTGGAAATAGATTGAGTTCATAACTATGCATTTGTATACTTTGCTCCTTGCTTCATTGAAGGCTTTATGATTATAAAAATACAGATCCTTCTGAAGATAAATATGTCAGGGGATGAAAAAGCAATGGGGAAACTTTTTAATTGCAGAGTGACTATATCTATGTAGCCCGGGTCATCTTGGACACAAGATGAACAATCCAGGATCCAGCAAATTTTCAAGAACACACCTGAGTTTTGCCAGGCATCTGCTCCATCCGGAAGAGCAGACTGAGCAGAGAAACTTCTTTGAATTAAACTTCCACCGCTCATTAACAGCATGACCTGGGAAAATGATCCCAACTTCTCTTAACTTCAGATTCCTTATCTGTAAAAAGTGGATAATAATGGTATCTATTTGACGGAACTATTCTGAAAGTTAAATGACATAAGATAAAGTGCACAGAAAGCTTAGAACAGGGTTTGGTGCATAGTAGGTATTCAATGAATGCTAGCAATTATTAATAATTAATAAAAACGACTGGGTGGGGTGGCTCACACCTGTAATCCTAGCACTCTGGGAGGCCAAGGTGGGTGGATTGCTTGAGCTCAGGAGTTCGGGATGAACCTGAGAAAGAGTGTGACCCTCATTCTTATTAAATAGGAAAAACAAGCCAGGCATTGTGGTGGGTGCCTATAGTCCCAGCTACTGGGAGGCTGGGGCAAAAGGATCTCTTGAGCTCAAGAATTTGAGGTTGCTCTGAGCGATGATGATGCCATGGCACTCTACCAGGATGACAGAGTGATACTGTGTCTCAAAAAAAATCATAATTAGTAGAAACATCTTCTTAGTGGCATCAAATACCATTCTTCATATGCTATGAAGGATCTTAGTAGATGGGTCACTTTTACCAGTTCTCATCTGGGTTATTACACTCTTTTTGTTATTTCAGATTCTAAGTGCATAGGCAGCCCTCATTTATGAAGATCCAAACTTCAAGTTCCCATTTCCTTACTTGGGACACAAGACCTGTTGTCCTTTTATCCATTCCTAAGATGCAGATAATATAATGAAAAATATCTTAGTTTGGGGACCAAGCCCACACCTGGGCTTTAATCTTGTTTGCTATTCTTGTGTGAAATTGCTCCAGACACTTAACATCTGTGAGTTTTAATTTCCCCAACTGTAGAATATATGTGAAAAGTATTATTAGTACTTACCTTAAAAGGATGCCATCGGGATTAAAAATAAAATATGTTAAGCATCCCAATTCTTACTCCTGCAGTCTGTAGTCCTGTTGTTCTACAGACTTTAACTGAATGGCTGCTATGTCCGGATGCTGTGACTAGTGTAAAGATATACGAGTGAGTGTGCGTAATTCTTGCCAAGAAAGGGCATGGGAAAGGGGCATATCAGGGAAGACTTCCTGAAAGAAAGATTCACTTGCATTGAATCTTGAAGGATGAAAAGAGATAACCAAGGAAGAGGGAAAGGGCTTTTCATACAATGGAAGAAGCACACGAGAACCATTGAAAATATGAAGGTTGAATGTTACTGCCTTGCACACATCCCTCAATGCGTTCATGTCATAATGAGGAAAGCAAAAATAACATTTTGAAGATGTCTCACTCTATTATGGGCAACTTGAACTGTAGCAAGTCAAAGATTTCAATGTACAGATTTATCAAACATTTCACTTTGAAGAAGATAGTCTTAGGAAACTTTGAGGGCCTCTGAAGAGCAAGTTTGCTGGAAACAGAGTCATGTCCTGGATGGCTCCTCTTACGATACGGCTGCCAGGAGACCCCGGTGGGGAACCCTGACACCTGTGTGAGGTTCAGCCAGAGGTTAGAACCCAGATTAGGGTTGTAACCAAATCTCCTTTAGCTGAAATTCATTTTAAATAAAGTGACATTTGTTTTTTTTAAATTCCAGCAGTTTTGCAACCATTCTGGATAAAGTGCTTGTCAGCATTTAGTATCAGTCAGGAGACTGTAACAACAGAACTACAGGGAGTATCATGTTAGGGGCGTGTGTGTGTTTGTGCGTGTCTGTGTGTGTTGGCGTGTGATAAGGCAGATTTTACACAGTCAAAACTATCACTTGAAATCCTTACGTTTCCCTTAAATCCCTAAGAGCGGGACCTGTGGAAGCTCGTGAGCTAAGAATTAGCCCATTTTATTTCTCTCTCCCTTTCCCTGTAGCTGTTCTTTCCTTGAAGTCCAGGTTTAGTCACAATGAAGGAACGAGATCAATTTGTGGATTTCATTTGCTCACTTTGTCTGTCCTGCTCTTTCCGCACTTGAGTGGGGTATGGCTGAGTTTGCACAGGGTGAATGTGCTTGTGTCGTGACGTCAGCATGCTTGGCTCGTTCATGCCTCCTGTTCCATTACTGGACTGGCAGTGCCATGGGAGTTATTTATATCCTGCTGCTCAAGGTCATCGCTGAGGTCTGGCTTTTCACACATGCCTGCCTCCTGAGGGCCCATGTTGTCACGGGGTGCACGGAGTTAATCGCTGCTGCAGAGACTGGCGTGCTGGGAGCTTGTCAAAAAGTCATGCAAAATATTCAAAAATTTCGACCTCTGGCATAAAATGGGTTAATAATCCAGTAGAAAACTGAAAAAGAAGCAAAGCCCATGCCAGATGGGACCCCCATCCTGCCTTTGGCCCTGGGGAGCATCTAGTGAGGCACTAGGTATGTGTTTCTGCTTGTATCTGCACACGTGAGTACGTGTGTGTGTGCATGTGTGTGCATTCCCACATGTCTGTCCACAGGTCAAGCTCTTGGTCATATTTGGGTTGGCTACCCCTGGCTCATTTCATTTCAGTTGGCTCTTCCAGCATAAGGAGGTGTAACGGAGTAGCACCTGTTGTTCAGCCAGGTTTGTTAACTGAATTTGTGTTTGCAGGGGAGCCTTTACAAGTGATATTGGAAAGCAAATAAAAGGAAGAGCATATGTGACCGGCATGCTTGAGACCCCACCTGCTTCCGTCCTTCCTTTCTAATAACCAGACTCGTAGCTTTTGGAGACACTTCAGAACTTTGGGGAAATCTGCAAAGAGGAGACCTTCTTAGTCATCAAGATATAGATCACACCCTGAAGGAAGACACCCTTTTGAAATTTTTATTTCCGTAGGCACAAAGTAGATGGGTTCTGTTAGTGCATGGCTGAAAAGCTGGATGGGACAGTCACTTAGGCTTACCGTAGCATGAGGTACCTTCCTTTTCCCAGCATGATCATGGCTCCAGGATGCTGTGTTCATAGTAGCTGAGGCCATGGTCAGTGGGCTCCCAGCTTCTTTTACTTCCATCCCTAGTTTTATCAATATTGAAAACCCATAAGACCGTAAGGCATGAGATAGTAGACTTTCTAGTTTTTCCTTTCATACACACTTGCCCTCTAGTTTAGGTGTGGGGTGGCATAAAGTTTAGCAAAAAGCCAGAAAAGAATAACCAATATTTTTTTGTATTTTGCAAGAATACATGAGAATAATTACTTATGATTTCTTGCTTTTCCCTTCCCTGTCCCCAGTAAAACCCAAAGCACACTGGACAAGTAAGCTAACATTGTAAGTGTTCAAAGGTAGAATTACATCTTTTGTTGTCCGGGGCATACTTTGCATTATAATGCAGCCTTGATGATAACATTTCTCAGGAAATCTGCACAGCTGTCTGCATCAAATGGTAGCATGTGGGGAAAATATTGTTCGGAATGTACTTCTGGGTGCAATTTACTTTGATACTGTTCTCTGAAGTATTAAAATTGATTCTTCATGTTTGACAAAGGAAGATGTGTACTCTCAAGCTTTAAGAAGCTGAATCATATTTGGGTGACAAATATATTCTTCCGGGAAGAAAGTATTGTATAGTAGAAAGAACAAAGGCTTTGCAGCCAGAGAGATCTGGGTTCGAATCCTGCTCTGACTACTTACTGGCCTTGAGACTTGAAGCAAATTAATTTTTCTAAGCTTCTGTTCCTTCATTCACACAATGGGATGCTGCAGCAATAATACGAGATGATGTATATAGTAGTGTTTGCTAATAAATCCATTTGACAGATGGAGGGGAAAGGAAGGAGCTGCACCTTATGTAGTCTAGGGGAGAAAAAGGATCAGGGGAACCCACATTAGGGTGATGAAAGTGTATGTCTGCAGTAGAGTTCTGGGAAGAACACAATTTCTCACATTCCCTCTATTTTGTAGTTCAATGATATCTAGCCTTCAGGTTCAGATGTAGCAAGGCAAGGCCTGTAGCATATAGGCCACAAATGACAGGTGAATGGGCCAGGCTACATCCTGCTACTCAACTGACTCATGACCTGGCAGCAACTTCATTTGTCTAAGTCTCTATTTTCTGAATTCTACCCACAAAAGCATTCCCAGTGAAGGCCATTTTGCCTTGTATATAACACACAGGTTTATAGATACTAGGACTCAGAGTGACAACCCTCTTCCCCCATCTCTCCCTCTCTCTTATTCACTTTTCTTCTCCTTTTTCTAGAAACCATTACTACCAGAGTGCAGCTGCCACAGGTGGAACATCTGGGAAGTATTATTATAGCCTCACCTTTGCTGTCACCTTCCCGCATAATGAGGATGTTTGCTACCTGGCCTACCACTATCCCTACACCTACACAGCCCTCATGGTAACTCCTCTTTGTAGCATCACTCCAGCAGGCCTGCAGTTTTTCTTTGTTTACTGCTGTTGTTTTTTTGTTGAGAACATCCAGGATGCCCTGACATCATGGGTGGTGGGGGCGAAGTGCTGCCTTCCTGAGGTTTTGTTGTCATGAACTTACAGGCTTTATGTATGTTCCATCCCCTTCCCTGAACAGCTGAGTTATTGTTGCTGATATTCTGAACCCCAAGTGGCCTGCAGGTTGAGTGTGGGAAGTGGGGACATTTCTTAGGGTCTCTATCTTTTTTTTTATTGTTAAATCATAGCTGTGTACATTTGTGCAATCAAGGGGTACAATGTGCTAGTTTCATATACAATCTGAAATATTCTCATCAAACTGTTCAACGTAGCCTTCATGGCATTTTCTTAGTTATTGTATGTAGACATTTGTATTCTGCCTTTAGTAGGTTTTGCCTGTACTCATTCTAAGATGCACCGTAGGTGTGGCCCCACCAATTACCCTCCCTCCACCCTGACTTCCCCACTCCGTTACCCTCCCTTGGCCCTTTCCCCACATTCTTGTGCTATAGGGGGTTATAGCGTTCATATGAAAGCTATAAATTAGCTTCATAGTAGGGCTGAGTACATTGGATACTTTTTCTTCCATTCTTGAGATACTTTGCTAAGAAGAATATGTTCCAGCTCCATCCATGTAAGCATGAAAGAGGTAAAGTCTCCATCTCTCTTTAAGGCTGCATAATATTCCATGGTATACATGTACCCCAATTTGCTAGTCCATTCGTGGGTCGATGGGCACTTGGGCTTCTTCCATGACTTAGCAATTATGATAGCAATTATGAACTGGTCTCTATCTTTTTAAAACAAAGTCCTTGGAGGCTGGACATGGTGGCTCACACCTGTAATCCTAGCACTCTGGGAGGTGCAGAGGAGTGGGTTGCTTGAGCTCAGGAGTTTGAGACCAGCCTGAGCAAGAGTGAGACCCCACCTCTATTAAAGATAGCTAGGCATTGTGGTGGGTGCCTGTAGTTCCAGCTACTCAGAGGCTGAGGCAAGAGAATCAGGATGTCTGGAACCTAGGAGTCTGTGGTTGGTGTGAGCTATGATGACACCACTACACTCTAACCAGGGTGACAGAGCAAGACCCTGTCTCAAACAATAAATAAAATAAATAGTCCTCAGGTCAAGCATGAAGTAGTCAGATTTGAGTTGAATTGGAGAGACAAGTGAGCTGAGATGCAAATCTGAGGACCCTTGTCTCCATGAGGGGACTGGAGCAGAAGGCAAGGAGGTCGAGCTTGGAAGACTCCTGTGTCTGTGAGTAAGCAGCTGCTTCAGCATCTGTCCTGGTTCCCATTACTGTGGGATGGAGGCTGCTAGAAGGATCTGGGATGGACAAGAAGCAGGGAGAACAGAGCACTGGGTTGCTGCAAAGGAGGACCATAATCATTTATTTCATGAGAATTAGCAGAAGCTGGGCTGGACACGACTGTTAGCGTCCCTGGGTTCCATAAGGCCCTGCTCAAGGTTCATGAGACAATTTTCAGCAAATTGACTGCTTCAACCATGCAGTTTTCTTTCATTTGCAAAAGTGGGCAAACTATCCCTTACCCTTAGATATTTCATGGATATCCTGAGGATTAATGAGCTGCAATATCTTCTATAAGGCACTTTCATCCTCTGTGTTAATGTAAAATGTTATTAGCATATTTATAATAATATGTGTATATATGAACATATATATCACTTAGCCTGAAGGTTGAGCATTTTCATTTTAAGGCTGTGATGAAGAGTTGGAAAAGATAATAACCAAGAACACCTTTCCTTTAAAAAGGAATGTTCAGGTATAAGTGAACATTTTTATTTTTCTCGAGGAGGCATATCTTAAACTTGGCTCTCTGCATCGTGAGAGTGCATCTGCCCCTCTCCGCATATGTTGTCTTGCCTAAGGAAAGATTTTTACTATTTCCCAGATTGCAAAAGATGCACAACTAGTATTATTTGTGTATCACACTTAGAGAGCTCAGGAAGTTAATCCAAGAAATGTGCCTCACAAGCTATGTTGTAACAAGCCGTGTTTGTTATGAAACGTGTTTTGTTGCCTTCAGGGACACAGAACAGGCAAGATTCATGATCCCTTTCAACAGCTGTTTCTACAGTCTTGCCTGTGAGATGCTGGGAGGGAAAGTCTACTGAGGAAGTGGATTCTTCTTGGAATGTGTGTTTGCCTTTTCCATTGGGGGACGAAGGAACTGCATGCGGGTCTAAGACCGTGTTCTTGTCACGTGTTAAGAGTATCTCCAACCCTGATCAGGTTCTTGGTGGCAATTAGTATAAAACGTTGGAACTCAAAGTGGTGAGCAAGCTGTCTAGTTCCCCCTTATTTATAGATGCAAAATCTAAAGCCTGGAAGTGCCACATCTCCCTAGAAGCCAAGCAGAGTAGAAAACGCTGGCCTTGGATGTCTATTCTGGTGGCCTTTCTATTCCACTTGAGCAAAAGTATGAAAAAATTCAGAATTTCTGCTGTGGGGTCAGATCAGTGTCCTCACTTGTATAACAATAGCTATGGAAAAAATGCAGTTTGGTTTTACAAGTACACGCAGTCATCTCTGCGTGATGACACAGACATCTCCAAGGGTTGAGTTCAAGTCACCAACCCATGATTTATGTCTATAATGCTGGGTGCTGTGGACGTGGTTCAGTTGAAGGAGAATGTTTCTCACCAAACCTGGTCCAATTCTTATCCTAAGATACTCTGATGGATTCTTGCTAGGTGCCTACAAGCTCATGTAAAGTCTGTAACCTTTTCAAGCAGGCTTGACTGCACCTGGGTGCTCACCTTGTTTCCTGGGTCCATTTATCTTCTGGAGACTGTGTCAGACCAGACCAGAGGGTTAAAAAGTTTACAACTGAAATATAACTTAGAAGCTGTTGGGGTTCATGGGAAGATAATTTCATTTCGAGGGGAGGCAAAAATACAAACAAGACAACCTCTAGTCACTTAGTCATTGAGAGGGAGAGCAAGGCCTTGTTAACTGAGGTTCATGGGCTTATGACTATTAACAGCATGATTTGCTGTTACTAATAATTATAGTCTTTTTTACTGTTAGTATTAATAAAAACTTATTATTTGTCAGGCTATTGACTATGATCACTTCTACCAGGGAAGTTTGGGGAAAGTTCATGAGAAAGAAGGATAAAAAATAGCTTCTTATTTTTCCTAAATGACTAGAACAGGGTTAGAAAGATAATATGGCATTTGAAAGTGAAAAAAATCTACATTCCCACTTTTACCAATTGTACCAATTGTACCAATAACTCATGGTCTTTGTCCTCTCTGTTTAAGACAATAGTTGACTCTGTGACTTCTCTTAAAAATCTCTCCTTTCATTGTGGACAGAATGAGCACATTCTGTAATATACACTAGTCATTTTTATTTTTGGACATGTCCTAAGGAGAAACACTTCTTCTTCCAACAGGTCAGTGATAAATTAAATGTGAGTAATACCCCAAGGGCAGAATTAACTGTATGTGATTTGGGGGTTAGGCTGAGGGTTGGAAAATACATTTCCATGTGGAATTCACAATTTGAAAGTCTGTGATACTATGGATTATGTTTAATAATCACAGACATTTTTATAGCAAAGGACTTTGTGTTGGATGTTTTTCAACATGAATATAATTTTGAAACCTTTAAAAGTTTTATTATTCTCTTATAATAAGAGAATTAGTGTTTGGTTCTTTGAAAGTGATATCTTCCAGATGCTTGCCAGCAACACTGTAGCATAATTGTTCAAAATGATAGCATTAAAATAAAGCTAAAAGAAATAAACACACTATTGTTGCCATTCTGAAGCAAATAAAATGAGTTATAGTTTTTTTTTTTTTTTGTGGTTTTTGGCCAGGGCTGGGTTTGAACCCACCACCTCTGGCATATGGGACCGGCGCCCTACTCCTTGAGCCACAGCATCACCCAAATGAGTTATAGTTTAATCAGCAATATTAAGATACCAGTGATGGTAATGATTGCTAACTTGATTGTAATACTTTGTTAAAGTATTAGAATTTTGTTACAGATTATCGCTAGGTAGCCAATGGTATAGGTTGATAATGGAGCCCCAAAAGAGTTTCTGATGGGTATTTTAGGAGCTCAGGAAATGGTACCTCACTGAGAACTGAGAACTATATGAGTTGACAAGAGACAAGAAAAGTGGTCATAAGTAGGATCCAAATATTTGGATAGCTTAAGGCTCTTAAAGGGTAGAGTAGAAATTTTTACCAGACACATACCCAGCATGAAAGATGCTAAAATTATTATCCTCAAGGATGGGAAATGGGGTGTAGCATAGGGACAAGAAAAGGGGGCGAGGAGAGAATTAGAGTGTTATATGCATAATATCTTATAAAGGGCCTGGAATAAATGAAGAATTATTTTCTCATTTAAAATTTTTTTTCCTAACTTTTTAAACAAATATTTTTTTTCTTTTTTTTTTTGATAAACAAAATTGTTCAGGTTTGTAATTTTGTTATTTTATTCTTTTTTTTTATTAAATCATAACTGTATACATTGATATGATCATGGGGCATCATACATTCGCTTCATAAACCATTTGACACATTTTTATCACAGTGGTTAACATAGCCTTTCCGGCGTTATCTCAGTTACTGTGCCAAAACCTTTACATTCTACATTTACCAAGTTTCGCAAATACCCCTGTAATATGCACCACAGGTGTGATCCCACCGATCCCCCTCCCTCTACCCACCACCCCCCCTTCCCCAAGACAGTGTCTCTCCCTATTGCCCAGGCTAGAAAGCTGTGGCATTGTTGTAGCTCACAGCAACTCCAAACTCTAAGGCTTAAGTAATTCTCCTGCATCTGCCTCCAAGAAGTTGGATTACAGGTGCCCACCATGATGCTTGGTTAGTTTTTTTATTTTTTATTTTTAGTAGAGATGGGGTCTTCCTCTTGCTCAGGCTGGTCTCAAACTCTTGATCTCAAGCGATCCACCTGCTCAGCTTCCCAGAATGCTCGGATTATAGGCTTGAGCCATAAATGAAGAGTTTAAAAAGTGTCACGTGGGAAATGTTCACCCACATGTGCAAATCAAAGATGCAAGAACAAGTCATAAATCAGTGCTGTCAGGCACCGATAGACAGGGACCTCGCCTTGTATGGGTCCAGACAGGCACAGGAAAGGAGGTGTTGGTGTTGGTGTTGAGGAGGTGAATGTGAAAGGCTGTTCTGAAAGAAGCAGAATGTATGTGAATGGTGAATTCTTTGACCAAAAAGAACTCGAATTGCAAGGTCTTGAGAACAATAGAAGAACTAGTTTTTGAGGTCAGATGGGTCTGGATTTGAGGTCAAGAGCTGAGTTTCCTTGCTGGGTAGCCATGGGCAAACTATTTAACTTCTCTCAGCCTCAGTTTTCTCATCTATAGAAGTGGAAACATACAGACAGTTCCTACTCAGACTATTGTGAAGATTAAATGATTGCTACGTGGAAAGTATTAGCAAAGTGTCTATCCAGTAAGCAATACCAGATGGTAACCATTAGGGCTCTTGTTCTTTTCTTGTGATGATGTGTGATTATTTTCTCTGTTGGACTGATTGGAAGATACTCATTTAATTCATAATTTATACTAAGGTTAAAATTAAGTGAAAAACTTCAAATAGAAGAGCTCCCTACTCTCTGTAAGAAAACTACCCTAAAACAAAGGCTGCTAGAAATGGTTTTCTTAGGATGATTGATTATGATTTTCTCTTTACTCTCTTTTCCAAATTATCAGTGATACAACTTTGTTTGTTTTTAATAGAAAAGAATATTAAAATCATCTTTTCTTTATAATTGACAAATCTGTGAGTAGGTACCCAGAGACAAGCCATTTCTCTCATTCTTAAGTTAAGTCCCTTTAACTTAGGGAGAGGGATATTGGCAGATGGGGACGATTTGAGAAAGCTAATCAGAGCACGCTGTAAGCCTGTTCTGTAGCTTTTTATTTAGCTTAACAGAGTAACTTGTTCTCTTGTGATGAGAAGTCTTCCATTCTCTGCTGAGTGTCTTTAAGTGACAACTGAGATCTAGGCAGTGGACAAATAGGCCATCTCCTTAGGAGTGAGCTTTCTTCTAAATTAGGGGAACAGAAAGTGCAGGAGTTTAGGGGGTCACAATAAGAAATGAATGATTTTTGAGTGCACATTGCTTCCCACTTTATCAGTAGCCATCAGCAGGGTGACCTGCTGGGGTCAAGGCAAGTCTTCTATGCAAGTTCAAGGGAGTAGTTGATAAAGGAGAGGGAGATGACTCCTGTGGGGAGACTCAGGGGGAGGCCACAGGCTGAGCTTATTGGCCTGGATTTTCTTTCAAGAAGTCAGCCTCTCTGGGGGTTTCCACAATTGCCTTGAACTCATTCATATTTTTATAAAGAAAACCAACCCCATGGCTTCCACAGGGGTGCAATTATAGTCAGTTGGCACATGCATTCAGAGGCCCCACTTCTCTCATCAGTGATCCCCACAATCTCCAATTAGGCATAACCTTCCTAGACCTGAGATGGGAGCATTCACCTGGAGATCCTTTTTTAGGAGAACAAGACAAAGCCAAGTTTGCAAAAGGAAATTCAATAGAACTTTATAATTGGTTTATTGCTAGCAGTCTTCTGTATGACTGAAGTCACAATAATTATCTAAAAGTGGAAGTGTTATAGATTGGCCACACTTTGGTGGCAGATCTCGGGGGTGGAGGGGAGAGATAGACCGATAGGTATTTCATTGAGGGGTGCAGAGAGATGGATTTGTGAAAAAAGGCAGCTTATGAAAAATGAGCGTTAGCTAAAAGTATATTAGGCATTTGTTGAGCTTTATGATACAATTAATCATAAAAAATGTAATCATCATAAAATGTTAAGAGAGAAGTCATAGAAGAAGAAAACATTTCAACTTTGCTTTCTCCCACAGTTACTGGTGGAAGCACTGTTTTGAAGGACAATGTTCATTAGCCCTAAGCAGCCTTTTTGACTTTTTATCTCAGCGCTAACTATGCTTGATGATTCCTATAAACAAACCTGCTTCCGCATATCTGATTTATAAAAGTCCAGATTACATTATTTTTTTTAAGTTTGGTATCAGGTGCAAAAGAGCTATGGCCTACTGTGACATCACAGAAACAGAACGATAGTCACTGCTTTTCCTTTTTATTTTTTTTTAAATAATTCATTAGTTCCCATCCCCCCACTTTTTTTCTCCCACATAACATTTATTTAATTTTAATTTATTTTAACAGTTTTACTGTATTTTTAATTGACAAATAATATATATATTGATAGGGTACACTGATGTTTCAGTACCTGGTACCCGTGTATATTGTGGAATTGTCCATTCGGGCTAGCTAATAGGTCCTCACCACACATGCTTATTATTTCTTTGTGGTGAGAACACTTAAAATCTATTCTTTTAGCTATTTTGAAATATGTCATATAATATTTATTATTAATTATAGTTAGCATACTCTGTAACAAATCACAAAATTCATTCCTTCTAAGTGAAACTTTGTACCCTTTGACCAATGTCTCCCCTTTCCCCATTCAATCCCCTACCACCACCACTACCCTGGCCACCTGCTAGTGACCACCATTCTTCACTTCTATGAGTTTGACTTTTTCAGATTGTACATACAAGTGAGGTCACCTGGTGTTTCTGTCTTTGCCTGGTTTATATTACTTGGCACATTTCCTCTCTGGCTCATCCATATTGCTGCAAAGGACAGAATTTCCTACTTTTGAAAGGCTGGATAGTATTGTCATGTATGCGTACTGTTTTCTAAAATCCATTCATCTGTTGATGGGCACAGCCATGGTTGTTTCTGTATCTTGGTCATCATGAATAATGCTGTAATGAACATGGGCATGCAGACATTGCTTTGCCATACTGATTTCAATTTTTTTGGACATCTACCTAGAAGTGGGATGGCTGGATTATACACCTATGGTAATTCTATGTTTAGATTTTTGTGGAATCTTTATATTGTTTTTCAAAATGGTTGCACAAATTTACATTCCTCCCGAAAGTGTGGAGGGTTCCCTTTTCTCCTTGTCCTCACCAGCACTTTTTATCTTTTTGGTAATAGTCAATCTAACACATGAGAGGTGATAGCTCATTATAGTTTTAATTTGCATTTCTCTAATTATTAGAAATGATGAGCACTTTTTCATATATCCATTACCCATTTTTGTATAACTTCTTTTGACAAATGTCTATTCAGGTCCTTTGCCTATTTTTTAACAGGGGTATTTGTTTTCTTATTATTAAATAGTTTGTATTCTTTGTATATTTTGGATACTAGCTCCTTATCTGATATTTAATTTGCAAATGTTTTCTCCCAATCTGTGATTTGTCTCTTTGCTCTATTAATTGCTACTGTAGTTGTGCAGAAGATTGTTAGTTTGATGATATATTATTTGTTTATTTTTGCTTTCTTTTTTGGGGTCGTATCCAAGAAATCACTCTTCCAAACCAATGTCATATAGATTTTGGCCTATGTTTTCTTCTCGTAGCTTTTTCGTATCTTTACAGTTTCAGGTCTTCTGTTCTTTACTTAACAAATGCAATCAATGTAACCTGGTTCTTTGTATCCTCAATGAATCCCCAACAATGAAAAAAAAAAAAGATTTTAATTCATTTTGAGTTGGTTCTTGTACAAGGTATGAAATAAGGGTCCATTCTCATTCTTCTGTGTATAGATATTCAGTTTTCCCAATACCCTTTATTGAAGAAACTGTCCTTCCCCCATTGTATATGTTTGGTGTCTTTGTAAACAATTTAATATAGATCTATGAGTTTATTTCTGGGTACTTCTTGGGAAGGATTCATTCATGAGAATGTTCTCCAGGATCACCACTTGCCTCTCTCAGTATGGTGCCCTGTGTACATACTAAAATGTGAAAAAACTAGCTTTAATGAAAATGAGAGAGAGAGAGAGAGAGAGAGAGAGAGAGAGAGAGAGAGAGAGAGAGAGAGAGCAAGCTCATAGAAACATGAGCTCTTTAGGGAAAAAGAGTTTAATGATCGTATAAATTTATGAAGCACTTGTGCCAGTTTTTCTTCCAAGAGTTCCCAGTGCATATTGAAATATTTAAGAATTTGAGAAGTCCTGCATCCATTAAAATTTTTCATTTCCAAGTGCTTTGGCTAGGAATTTCCCGCCTTCTCTGCTTCTCGGCTAGCACCTCAGTGCTTGTTAACCTTCTACAGGACACACTTTCAGAAACGCTGCAGCGAGGTTTCCTTTCCAAGTTTGGGAGCCTTGGAATCTTGATACTAATTATGAGGCAGGTTCACTCAGTCTAGATTTCAATAATAAGGGAGGCTGAGAGCAGCTTTTACTCAAATGTTAATAAAAGTGCTAAAAATAATTTGTTTATGATCGCAGAGAGTATAATTTAAATCTAGTAATACCTGTAGCCTCTTATCCTTTTCCGGGGTGACTGAGAAACATGACTGACGCCCAAAGGGGGCATTTCCAGTACCATTCAGTACCATCTCTCCTGGGATACCTAGACACCCACTGGGGCTTTAATTATTTCATATTGATTTTTTTTTCAACCTCCGAATTTTTTTTTTTTTATTGGTCAACTTCTTTAGAGAGGATGCTTTCTATTCCCTAATAGTTTGGTTACTTTTGCCATTTTGAAAACTATTGTCAGTTAAGTCTACTTTCATTTAATTGTTGCCAGAAAAAGGTGGTTTGTGCTTTCTTTTGGAAAATGTTAGTGAATTTTTGATAGCTCTCTACATGATTAATTATTGTTACAGTTTCATAGATGTTTTGAGAAAAAAATGAAAGTTTGCTCCCTGTAAAAAGTTTAACATGTATCTACAAAAAACAATATTGTTCAAATGCTCTGTATCCTTATTTTTGTGTACTTGATTTATCCAAGACTGAGGTGCTGTCTGAATGTCTCCTGCTTCTAGTCCATTTTTTTTCTCCTTTTCCCATTTTTGCATTATATATTTCATCCCCATGTTATTTGATTCTTAAGATTTATGAGTTTTATATGTTCATTGTGAATTGTGCCCTTTATCAAAATAAGATTTGAAAATCCCATTTAATGCACTTGATCTTGAATATGACTCTGTCGTATATTACTATTGCCATACCTACTTTAATTTATGTTTGCTTATCCTTTTAGTTTCAATATTTCTCCTTTAAAAATGTTTGCATAAAGGCAAACAAAATAAAGAGATAATTTAGGAGTGTTTCTCATACATGTCATCTTTTTCTTTTTCTCTCTCTTTAAAAATACCTCATACATACGATGTGCAGTAGGATTTTGAAAAAGTAATCTGAAAGTTTTTTGTTGTTCAATAAGGGCTGATTACCTATTCTTGCTTACAGCAGTTTTATTGTTACTTCTGTCATTTTGATTTTATGCTATTTTCCATGCTTCATTTCTGTTTTTTTCTTATGTAACACGGATCATGTTTCCTTTGTTCCCCCCACCATGTTTATAATTCTACCAATGCTTCTGGTTCTTAAAAATAACATATTTGTCTGATCTTATATTTCTCCATCAATGATAGTAGCTAACTGTGTTTCCTACATGACAAACACTTTCCCCATACATTAGGTAACTAAGTTACAACCACCTTTGCATGACATAGCTAATGGTATGGTTATACACTTTTTTAAAAAATTGAGACAGAGTCTTATTTTGTCACTCCCGGTAGACTGCTGTGCCAACCTCAAAGTCTTGGCCTCAAGAGATCCTCTTACCTAAGCCTCCTGAGTAGCTAGGACTGCAGGTGTCCGCCCCAGTGGCTGGCTATTTTTAGAGACGGGGTCTCCCTCTTGCTCAGGCTGGGCTCGAACTCCTGAGCTCAGGCAACACATTTTAAAGACGAGAGTCAGAAAGAAGTGTAGTAAAGAATGTGTGTAACTTCCCCAGAATCCGCAGCTGGAACGTGAACCTGGGTCACCTGCATTCCCTGGCTCTTATTGCCCCACTCCACCTGCAGTGTCAGAAATTGCATCACTCCAATCTCTGCTTCCATCACACCGCATCTTCTCTGGCTCTGCCTTCTTCTCTCATTCTTTCCTTAATAAGAACCCTTGTGATTACACTGGGTCCAATCTGATGATCTGAGAGAATCTCCCCATCATGGGATCCCTGATCTCATCTGCAGAGTCTCTTTACCAGGTGAACTAAGATTTTCACAGGTCCCAGGAATTAGGCCGTGGACCTCTTGGAGAGCCATTAGCTTACTTGCCACACCAGTGTAAGCAACTAACTCAACTCTGTCTTAGAAACAGGTTGTTCTCGTGATATTCCAGAGAGCCACATAAGGCAAGGTACTAAGTACTGCTTTTTTCGTTTTCAAGAATTAGGTAATATTACTATATCTATGTAAGTTGAAAATGTTTATATTTTTACTTAATTCCTCCTTCACATCTCTCTTTTTAATTTCATTTTAGAGACTGGTAATAATATCAATGTTTGATAATGTGTATTTTCTCCCTTAAGAATTATTTTTATGGTTTTATTATGCAGTAACCATTATTTTTAAGGGTTATTTAGACTTAAACCTTGTGTAACTGGACTTTATTATAGTCCTTTCATATTGTTTTTTAGTTTCATGTTAGACAGTGGAAGTGTGTCTTTAAGTTGTTGTTTTCAGTAAAGATAAGGGAATATGCTTTCTGAGATTTTGTATATCTGAGTGTGTATGCTACATTTGTTCATGAGCAAAAAAGGTTGGCTGGATGGAAATTTACTTTTTACAGCTTCTAGAGGCCACCTGCATTCCCTAGCTAGGGGTGCCTCCCTCCATCCTCAAAGCCAGCAACGTCAGGCTGACAGTGTTACACTGCTGGCAATGGTTCTCTGCTGCCAAGAAAGGTTCTCCACTTTTTATCAGTTGGGAGTGGATTTGTCCTGACTGGATAATTCGGGACACTGTCCTCTCCTCCAGTAGATCTTAAACATACCTGCAAAGTCCCCTTTGCCATGTTAAGCACCTTATTGCAGGTTCTGAAGGTGAAAATGTGGACATCTTTGAGGGCGACTCTTCTGCCTACCACATCTGCAGCACATCCTTTCCAGGTGCAAACACTTCCTCTGCCTTTCAAGGGCACGACTCCCTTTGCATGCACTTCACAGATTTATGAATACTTTATGAACATTCTCATAAGATTTTTGTCTGTTTTGTCTGTTTCCTTTATCTAGCAGGCTTATTTTTTTGTTAGGAAACCAAGTGGGTAGTTTCTTATTGGCCCTCTTAATACTCACTTGATTGTGGTGAAAAATTTAGATCTTCAGCTTGGAAGATAATTTCTGGGCAGTGAAGTTCTTGTGCTGCTAAGGGATGGCTGTCCCCTCTTTGGTTACCGAAGACTGGGTAGGCAGGGTGGGTGGGGTCAGGGACTCTCTTAGCCTCTTTATGATAATCTCTCTGTTTTTGTTAGTGAAAACTTTTTGTGAAGCCTTGACAATTGTTAACCAGTTGTCCTAGTTTCAATGGTTATTTCATTTTTTAAAAATCATTAAATCAGAGCTGTGTACATTAATGTGATCATGGGGCACCATACACTGGTTTTATAGACCGTTGGACACATTTTCATTACACTGGTTAACATAGCTTTCATAGCATTTTCCTAGTTATTGTGTTAAGACATTTATATTCTACATTTACTAAGTTTCACATGTACTGTTGTAAGATGCACCGCAGGTGTAATCCCACCAATCACCCTCCCTCTACCCTCCACCCTCCCTTCACTCCTTTTCCTCCCTTCCCTCCCTTTCACCCTTCCCCCTATTCTTGGGTTATAACTGGGTTATAGCTTTCATGTGAAAGCTATAAATTGGTTTCATAGTAGGGCTGAGTACATTGGATACTTTTTCTTCCATTCTTGAGATACTTTACTAAGAAGAATATGTTCCAGCTCCATCCATGTAAACATGAAAGAGGTAAAGTCTCCATCTTTCTTTAAGGCTGCATAATATTCTATGGTGTACATATACCACAATTTATTAATCCATTCGTGGATTGATGGGCACTTGGGCTTTTGCCATGACTTAGCAATTATGAATTGGGTGGCAATAAACATTCTGGTACAAATATCTTTGTTATGATGTGATTTCTGGTCTTCTGGGTATATACCTAGTAGACGAATTATAGGATAGAATGGCAGATCTATTTTTAGATCTCTAAGTGTTCTCCAAGCATCTTTCCAAAAGGAATGTATTAATTTGCATTCCCACCAGCAGTGTAGAAGTGTGCCCTTTTCTCCACATCCATGCCAACATCTCTGGTCTTGGGATTTTGTGATATGAGCTAATCTTACTGGAATTAGATGATATCTCAAAGTAGTTTTGATTTGCATTTCTCTGATAATTAAAGATGATGAGGATTTTTTCATATATCTGTAGGCCATGCGCCTGTCTTCTTCACAGAAGTTTCTCTTCAAGTCCCTTGCCCAGCCTGCGATGGGATCACTTGTTCTTTTCTTGCTTATGCGTTTGAGTTCTCTGTGGATTCTGGTTATTAAACCTTTGTTGGAGACATAACCTGCAAATATCTTCTCCATTCTGAGGGCTGTTTGCTTGCTTTACTTACTGTGTTCTTGGCTGTGCAGAAGCTTTTTCGTTTGATCAGGTCCCAGTAGTATATTTTTGAAGCTGCTTCAATTGCCTGGGGGGTCTTCCTCATAAAATACTCACCCAGACCCATTTCTTCAAGGGTTTTCCCTGCACTCTCTTCTAGTATTTTTTTTTTTTTGTTGTTGTTGTTGTAGAGACAGAGTCTCATTGTACCGCCCTCCGTAGAGTGCCGTGGCGTCACATGGCTCACAGCAACCTCTAGCTCTTGGGCTTACGCGATTCTCTTGCCTCAGCCTCCTGAGCAGCTGGGACTGCAGGTGCCTGCCATAACACCCGGCTATTTTTTTGTTGCAGTTTGGCTGGGGCTGGGTTTGAACCCGCCACCCTCCGCATATGGGGCTGGCGCCCTACTCACTGAGCCACAGGCACCACCCTCTTCTAGTATTTTTATAGTTTCGTGTCGTAAGTTAAAATCTTTAATCCAGTGAGAGTCTATCTTAGTTAATGGTGAAGGTGTGGGTCCAGTTTCAGTCTTCTACAGGTTGCCAGCCAGGTTACCCAGCACCATTTGTTAAATAGGGAATTTTTTCCTCACTAAATATTTTTTTTTTCTTTTTTTTTTTTTTCTCACTAAATATTTTTAATTGACTTGTCAAAGATCCAATAACAGTAAGTAGCTGGATTCATCTCTTGGTTCTCTATTCTATTCCAGATATCTACTTCTCTGTTTTTGTGCCAGTACCATGCTGTTTTGATCACTATTGATTTGTAGTATAGTCTGAGGTCTGGTAGCGTGATTCCTCCTGCTTTGTTTTTATTTCTGAGTAATGTCTTGGCTATTCGAGTTTTTTTCTGATTCCATATAAAACGAAGTATTGTTTTTTCAAGATCTTTAAAGTATGACAGTGGAGCTTTAATAGGGATTGCATTAAAATTATATATTGCTTTGGGTATTATGGACATTTTAACAATGTTGATTTCTTCCCGGTCATGAGCATGGTATGTTTTTCCATTTGTTAACATTTTCAGCTATATCTTTTCTTAGAGTTTCATAGTTATCTTTATAGAGATCTTTCATGTCCTTTGTTAGATAAACTCCCAAATATTTCATCTTCTTTGGCACTACTGTGAATGGAATAGAGTCCTTAACTGTTTTTTCAGTCTGACTATTGTTGGTATATTTAAAGGCTACCAATTTATGAATGTTGATTTTGTAACCTGAGACGCTGCTGTATTCCTTGATCACTTCTAAGAGCTTTGTAGTAGGATCCCTGGTGTTTTCCAGATATACAATCATATCATCTGCGAAGAGCAAAAGTTTGATCTCTCTGACCCTATATGGATACCCTTGATCGCCTTTTCTTCCCTAATTGCGGTGGCTAAAACTTCCATTACAATGTTAAAGAGCAGTGGAGACAATGGGAAGCCTTGTCTGGTTCCCGATCTGAGTGGAAATGATTTCAATTTAACTCCATTCAATAGGATATTGGCTGTGGGTTTGCTGTAGATGGCCTCTATCAGTTTAAGAAATGTCCCTTCTATACCAATTTTCTTAAGTGTTCTGATCATGAAGGGATGCTTGATGTTATCAAAAGCTTTTTCTGCATCAATTGAGAGAATCATATGATCTTTGGTTTTTAATTTGTTTATGTGCTGAATTATACTTATAGATTTATGTATATTGAAGCAGCCTTGAGACCCTGGGATAAAACCGAGTTGGTCATAATGTATAATTTGTTTGATGTGTTGCTGGATTCTGTTTGTTAGGATCTTGTTGAATATTTTTGCATCTATATTTATTAGTGATATTGGTCTATAATTTTCTTATCTTGTTGGGTCTTTTTGTGGTTTGGGGATCAGGGTGATGTTTGCTTCATAGAACATGTTGGGTAGTCTTCCTTCTTTTTCTACATTTGGAACAGGTTGAGTAATATGGGTACTAATTCCTCTTTAAAGGTTTGGTAGAATTCTGACGTGAAGCCATCTGATCCCAGGCTTTTCTTTTTAGGGAGATTTTGTATGGCTGATGCTATTTCAGAACTTGATAAGGGCCTGTTCAACATTTCCACTTGATTCTGGCTAAGTCTTGGAAGATGATGTGCTTCCAAGTATTGCTCAATTTTCTACATATTTTCGTATTTCTGAGAATAAAGTTTCTTGTAATATTCATTAAGGATTTCCTGAATTTCTGAGGAGTCTGTTGTTATTCTGTCTTTGTCATTTCTGATTGATGAGATTAGAGATTTTACTCTTTTTTTTCCTGGTTAGGTTAGCCAATGGTTTATCTATTTTATTGACCTTTTCAAAAACCAACTTTTTGATTTATTGATCTGTTGTATAGTTCTTTTGTTTTCAATTTCATTTAATTCTGCTCTAATTTTGATTATTTCTTTTCTTCTACTGGGTTTGGGGTTGGAATGTTCTTCCTTTTCCAGTTGCTTGAGATGTTCCATTAAGTTGTTAAATTCCTCTTTCTGTTCTCTTCAGGAAGGCTTGCAGTGCTATGAATTTCCCTCTTAGGACAGCCTTTGCGTTGTCCCAGAGGTTCTGATAATTCATGTCTTCATTGTCATTTTGTTCCAAAAATTTGGCAATTTCCTTCTTAATCTCATCTCTGAACCAGCTATCATTCAGCATAAGGTTACTTATCTTCCATGTTTTTGGAATAATTTCTATTCCTTTAAATTTACTGAGGTTAGACTTGTGACCTAAGATGTGATCGAATTTGGAGTATGTTCTGTGGGCTGATGAGAAATATGTGTATTCAGTTGTGTTGGGATGAAATGTTCTGTAGATGTCTGCTAAATCCAAATGTTGGACGGTTAGGTTTAATCCTAAAATTTCTTTGCTCAGCTTCTTATTGGAGGATCGATTCAACACTGCCAAAGAAGTGTTGAAATCTCCGACTATTATGGAGCTGGAGGAAATCAAGTTGCTCATGTCTGTTAGAGTTTCTCTTATAAATTGAGGTGCATTCTGGTTGGGTACATAAATATTAATAATTGAAATCTCATCATATTGAGTATTGCCCTTAACAAATATGAAGTGACCATTCTTATCCTTCTTTGCTTTTGTTGGTTTAAAGCCTATTGTGTCTGCAAATGAATTACAACACCTGCTTTTTTCTGATTACCATTTGCCTGAAATATGGACGACCATCCTTTTACCCTGAGTCTATATTTATCTTTTAAGGTAAGATGTGACTCTTGTATGCAGCAAATACCTTGCCTGAGTTTTTGTATCCATTCAGCTAACCTGTGCCTCTTTAGAGGACATTTTAAGCCATTCACTTTAATGGAGAATATTGATAAGTCTGGTAATATTTAGGGTATCGAGTTTTTCAAAAGTCCAGCGGACATTTTTAATCCTTTCACCACTGTGGAAGTTGGAGTTTGATCAAAAGTTTCTGAGTGAGTTTACTTTTGTGGTAGAGGATTGAGCTGGTCATTATGAAGGATAGGTCTGAGAATATCCTGAAGAGCTGGTTTGGTTATGGCAAATTTCTTCAAGATATGAATGTCATTAAAGTGTTTAATTTCTCCATCATAAATGAAACTTAGTTTAGCTGGATACAGGATCCGGGCTGGAAAGTTATTTTGCTTTGGGAGGTTAAAAGTTGATGACCACCCTCTTCTGGCTTGAAAAGTTTCAGCAGAGAGATCTGCAATCATTCTAATATTCTTCCCTTTGTAGGTAATGGATTCCTTACGTCTGGCTGCTTTCAGAATTTTCTCCTTCATATTAACTTTAGTGAAGTTAATTATGATATGCTTGGGGGATGTCTTATTCGGATTGAGTTATGCTGGGGTTCTGAAACTGTCTGCTATCTGAATTGCAGAAGCTCTTGGCATGTCTGGAAAATTCTCTTTCATAATTTCATGGAGAAGGGCCTCTGTGCCTTGCAAGGCCACTTCATCGCTTAAAGGGATTCCAGTGAGGTGGATATTAGCCTTCTTTGAATTATCCCACAGCTCTCTGAGAGAATGATCCATTCTTGCTCTTCATTTCTCTTCATCTTTGAGAGTTTGGGAGTGTTCAAAGGCTTTGTCTTCAATATCAGAAATCCTTTGTTCTGCTTGCTCCACTCTGTTACTGAGGGATGTACTGTATTTTTTAGATCTTTGAGGGCTGAAAATTCTTGCTTCAGTGCATCAAAATTTTTGGTGGTTTTGTCTTTAAATTCATTAAATTGTTGAAACAACTTTTGAATTTCTCTTCGAATTTCTAATTCCAAGTTTTGAATTGCTCCTCGAATTTCTAATTCCAAATTTCCATCCATTCTATTAATCTTGTTTGCAATCTAAATTGTGAATTCGATTTCTGACATCTTGTCCAGCTGTTTATGAATGGGATCTTCAGTTACATCTACCATATCTTTCCTTGGGAGGATTGATCTATTCTGGTTATTCATGTAACCAGTGTTTGTCCGCCAATTTCACCCTATGATTATTTTACACCGTTTGATTTTTCCCCTCGAGCTTTGTTGAGGACCCATACAACACTTTGGCCTGAGAATCTGGGGACCTGTTTTGTGTGGTGGGACTAAGTGGTTCTGTCTTGTTTTCAGCTGTTCTCTGTCCGACCCTAGTGAAATAGTTACTCTGGGTTGAAGTCTCAGCTGTGGAGAAATACCAGCAATTAAGTCACCCTGCCCCCCACAGGCAACAATTGGAAAAGGAAAATCAAACCTTCCTACAACCACACACCCAGGGCACCACTTGAATAGTCCTCGGATGATTGGCTCAGTTCAAAAGGTCCAAACCAATTATCTCAGTCAGCACCTGTCTCAGATGGGACAGTTTAAAAGTTCTCTGGCAACTGGATTGCAGGGGTCTGGTGACAATTCAGATATGACTTGCTCTGGTGTTCCGTGGAGTCAGGAGGAAATATATTAGTCTGGGAAGGTTGATGCCTCCTTCCCCACCTTGTGCCTCTGTCACACCCTGTCACTGATAGCCCCGCAGGGCTGTGACCCAGTTGCCTCTAGTGAACAGATACTCCAGGGTTTGCACCTGCCTGAATCACAGGGAAATCTATATCTGCTCAGCCAGGCTACTGCGCTCTGCCTCTATCCAGCAGGGGGAGGTGAGGCCTGACAACCTTGGGCACTTGATGGAGGCTGGGGGGTGTTCACTGAGTTCCAGCCCCACCCCTGATTGATGTTATTGACAGAACAGAACAGAATAACTTTGTGGGAATTTGTTTCTGTCCCTGCTAAATTCCCCTGCAGAAGAGAAGGTGTTTTGAGTTCCCAGAGCCTGCGCCTCAGGCCCTGTCTTTGCTCCTGCTGGTTTGTATTTGGTTAGCTGTCAGTTCTAGGCTTTTGCCTTCCTTTTTCTATAGGCTGATTATCCCCTGAGGGCTGGGTGCATCTTAGGCTCAGTAAAGCAGTCCTCTGTGTCAGCCCCGCCCTGGGAATTTCCCAGCTCTGTGCATGCATTTTCTCTTTCCCACACTCCACCCAGGCCGGTACCACCTCAGGCAAACCCCTTTACTCCTGTGGCCTGCGTTTCCGTCCCAGATCTGTTCTGCGGTGGTTTCCACTTGAGAAGATGCCCGGCCTCCTCTGGTTGCCCAGGAAGACAGAGGGTGTGGCTTTGGAATATCCAGGAGTGAGCCTTATTGGTGCCAATAATGGCTGCTGCTCTGTGCCTCGGGGCACCGCCACTCTGGTGTGGTTCCCTCTCAGCTGACAGTCCTCTCCTCACTCCTGTGCTGCAGAATCAGCACTGAGCAGCTGCAGTCTAGGCCCTGTCCACACTCCTCAAGAAATCACCCAAGAATCTGAACTCCTGGGGGACATGCCTCCAGACCTCAGAGTGAGAGTGGAGGGGAGTGCTAGGAGCTAGAGTTGCAGGTAGAGAATATATACAGTTTTATGCCTGGCAGGAGAACGCAATTGCACCCTAGTAGGGGAGGTAGGTCCAGTTTTTGGAGGGTCTCCAGTGGAGTGTAGTGGGAGGACCTTTGAACTCTGCTCATTTGTTTGAGGGGCACTCTGAGCCATTCTCATAGGGGAGGGGATTCACGTCCGCTTGGTGATGGATTTTGTATGTTTTGTTTGTATCCTTGGGGTCACCTCAGCGGGGTTGATGTGCGTTCTTCAACCTTCTTTCTTGGTGCAGCTCTAATCCACCAGGTTACTTGCTAAATTTCTGTCCTTTAAGTCTCCTTCTGGATGGGAGCCTCTGTGGAAACCTGGCTTTGGTCATCCATCTTGTCTCTGCCTTCGCTTCAGGTTTTTTGAGAATAGGGATTTTGTCATTTTTACATTATAGCGCTGATTGTAAGAACTTGTTTCCCCTCCTTCAAGTCTGTACACATTCCTCCAGTTATTTCATTTTTGCATTATTTTGTATTTTAAATGAGTATCCAAATGGGGAGTAACAGTAGGAAAAAATCAATTCCTACTAGTTATTTGTTCTTTTAGCTTAGCAATCCTGAAGCAGTTGATTTCTATCTTTTCCAGGACATTCACAACCCTCCTTCACTGCTTGGTCCTATGACACATGTGCTGCTGAGGTTTTCTCTCTCACACTCTGCAGAGCTCTGGGGATGCCTCTGTCTTCGTGGTGACCACATTCTTCATGTGTCACAGCAACAGGAAGAGTGCTTCATGTCCCTGTCCTCTTGCTTCTAGTGCAACTTGAAAACAAATCTCCTATAACACCAAAGCATGCAGGAATGGTGCTTCCTGTTCAATTTCACTAAACTTCTAAATAGCAAGGGTGGCCCCCTTTTAATCACTTGCTGCCCAATATATACAGGGCAGATTAAGTGATGCTATGAGGAGTGATACAAATGTAATCTGTTGCTGCTGTTTCTATTATTTACTATCAAAAATATTAATAATACACATGCCTGCTTTATTTTTGCTGCAGACTCACCTGGATATCCTGGAAAAAAGTGTCAACCCCAAACAGGTCTACTTCCGGCAGGACGTTCTCTGCCAGACGTTGGGAGGGAATCCGTGTCCACTGGTAACCATCACAGCCATGCCTGAGTCCAACAGCACTGACCATTTAGAGCAGTTCCGTGAGTACAGTGAAGACATTTTGCTTGGAATATTTGATTAAGGCTGTCCTCTTTAGTGTTGGAACCATTCTGTCCCTTTTGGAGCAGAAGCTCTGTAAAGGGGTGGGGACTTGTCTGCCTTGATAGAAATATGCCCCCAACTGATCTGGGTGTGAGACACAAAAGGTAAATATGAACGTCTCACTGTTGTTACAGGGAGAGAAAATAAATTGCAAACTGTCAGGGTGAAATGACTTGCTGGAATAGAGAGCAGTTTGCTAGTGCTGGTGGCTTCCTCTTCTAAAACAGACCCAGGATGCTGAATCACATTTTCCAGTGTCTAATCCAGGAACTTTTATCACCATGCTCACTGCTGCTAAGCTACTCTCTGTAGGTCAGGATTTGAGAATGCAGGAAGTTGAGTCTTAGAGCCCTGGCTGAAGCATCCCCCAATCATCTGAATATCACTTGCATCTGAAAGGCTGAGGTATAGAGGAAGCTCTTTTTAGATGAGACCTGTTAAACAAAGCCAAAGCCAAACCCATGTACATACACACACACAGACACCACTCCCCATGCCTTTTTATAGAGTCCTGAGAATAAGTGTGTGCAACTGACCTGTTACCAGCTAGCTTTGGAAAGTGACTTTTGACAGTTTCAGACCTTCGCTCAGCAAGAAAAAACAAAATGAGGAATGTTTTGCAATACAGAGATGTTTGTGAGATGAAAGACATGACTGGGTACCCAGCTAATTCACCCCTAGATGATTCCACCTTATATAATGAAGTGCTGATCTCATTCTGGAGACTCTCTGGTGGATAGAAAATATAATTTCTCACACCTACCAGCATCTGATGATGAATGATGAACAACCTGGCTAATCAACGATGGATTAGCCTATCTGAAATAAGAAGGCTCCAAAATGCTTTCATGAATAAGAGATCTTCCAAAAAGTTATTATATATATATATTTTTATGCATCTAAGAACAATTTCTGTACTAGTCACAGAGTCTTTCTACTTGGCAGATAAGCAGTGCTTGGGAGCTTGAGACAATAATCTTTCCAGAGCAACCCTCATTGAGCAATTGTTTATTTAAGAAGGTGGATGTGTGTAAGTCTGTTAGCAGGTTCTGTTTCCAAAGAGGTGGCAAGGACAATATAAGTACCACCTACCTTCAAAAGTGCAATTAACCATGCCTATAAATCAGAAATGAAACCACTTAACTTTCTTTGAACCACAGAATGTGATGTATTGATTTAGGAGGAGAAAACAGCTCAAGAATCTCCTGCCTCCAAGCCTCCCTCTAGATGAGATTAAATTGTTTCATCTGCTTTTTCCCTCCTGGTGAGTAGGTCAGCTTCAGTGTGGGATTGCACTCAGCAGCGATTTGGCTAGTTTCTGGTTGTGGCTGCCACTCGCCCTTCATAAGGAGATATGTGTACACTGAAAGACTTTCTTTCCACTCTGCAGGATTATTACTTGAGTCTTATTTTAGAAATCCAAGAAATAAGAGCAGGGCTATGGAAACCCATGGGAGCTCCCCTCTCAAGGCTGTTTTCCCTGGTGGTGGTGTCTAAATTCCCAACCCAGAGATTATTGAAGGTAATTCATTGATTACTTTTAGTTTGTCCTGGGTCTGGGCTCCAAAGAGTCTCCCAGAAGCATTTCTTTTATTTGATTTATTTTTCAAAAGCATTTTCTTTTAAGGAAGTTATTTTCCTGGAAACATTTAGCCTTACTTTCTTGATAAATATATTTTAAGTTCAGTAGTCAACAGATTTGCCAGCTGTATACTTTATTGGTCTTTGGAGAATCAAGGACACTGCCTTCTTGCAATGTTCCCAAAAAGGAGACTCATATTTACACTTTGAGATTTGCGCCCTTAGAGCCCAAATGCTGGCATGTCTTCAAGAGAGAAGTCACTCTGCCCTTTTCAGTGGAACAGTGAATAGGGATGTTCTCTGAGAGATGGTCACTGAAGCCATTATGGAACAGATGGTCTTGAGGGGGTATTGTTGATTGGAAGGAACCTTTACATAAGGGTCCACAGCTCAGCCTAGCATCAGAGACTGTTAGTGATGAATGAGGCATTGGGAAATCAGAAAGTCCCAGACCTTCCTAACTATTAGGATTCAGGATATAAAAGGAGCCCAGGACATCTGGGATTTGTATAGCCGAGAGTGAATAGAATCTCAGAGAATGAAACAAAAGGCTCTAATACGTTGGTGTCTTCCAACAGAAGATACCTAATGAGAAGGTTTGGGGATAGGCTTGCTAGGCAAGATCAACCCAGGAAATTGTTTCCATTGCCTTTAGAGACTAGTGTTAATGGAAAGTAATTCAAATTCTGTCTAATAACTTAAAGAGGTTTATTCTAAAAACCAAATGAACAAACAAACAAAAAACTCAAAGCAACAAGAAAAAGAGGTTTATTCTAAGCCAAATATGTGTGACCATGGCCTGGGGAAAATGGTCTCAAGAGATTTTGAGAAAATGTACTGGAGGCTGCCAGGTTACAGTTTGGTTTTATACATTCATTGGGACAGAAATTATAGGTAAAACCATAAATCAGTGCATGGAAGGTATATATTGGTTCTGCCATAAAAGGCAGGGCATCATGAAGTAAAGGGTTTACAAGTTATATGTTGGTTTTAAGGATTCTTTGGTTGCTAATGGATTGAAAGAGTTATGCTTTATCAGAAGACTTGGAGCTGGTAGAAAGGTCTGCTTGACTTAATTAAAATAAGATGGGTTTGGTCTTCTATGTGTCATGTGATGCTATCCCAGAATCAGGTTGGGAAGTAAGCCACATTATACCAGGTTAATAAAAAGCCTGTTTAATGAGATTTTATTATTTGCCTCGTGACTCGCCAGGATTTTTAGAAAAGAGTTTGGGCAGGAGAAAAAAATGTCACAGTTTAGTCTTCACTAGTCTCCTTTTTTTAACTGAATAGTTAATGGTGTTCTGGCATAATTGCCCTGAGCTTTGTTAAATCCTTTAACAAATTATATGTTAATAGGTACTTTGCTTGGCAGATCTTTTGAATATGCAACTTCCAGGTAGAGTTGAGAAGTTATCTATCTTTAGTCAGTGTACTCTTCAGGAATGGGATGAGTAAGTGTGTGGTGTGGTGTTTGCTTTTTTGAATCTGAATTGGGAGAAGATGCTGATTTTAAGCAGAACTAGAAAGCAACAGAGAGGAAAGATTTTGGGGGATCATCACTATTTACCTAAACTATAAGAGGAGAGTGGTTCTACCTTTTCCCAGATTCAGCCATTTCTCAAATCATACCTGTTTTCTGCTTTTGTATGGAAATTACCCAAGATCATTGGGTCTTCCTGCACCTTTCTTTACCTCCATTTTGCAATTGGCAATCCAATAAACTTATTCCTAGGTATTTCCCCCACACCATTTAGGCTTTGTCATTATTGGAAAATTCTCCACAAATGCACACAGTCAAAACATACAGCTTATTGAAAACTGACATCTTGTTAGCTTTCTGTTCTCTCTACATTTCCCCCATAACTGGATATACTAAATTACCACTTTAGCCCAGAAAAAGTTGGGTCTTGTTTTAGTTTGGGGAGGTATATCTTTGAGGAATGCTTAGGAGCTTTATCGCCAAGTTGGACATCTATATGTTCGGATCCTGTGACAACATTGTCTTAGCTTTCCTCATGAGTGATCTGAGAGGTGGAACCATTTTGTGGGAATTTTCTGAGGGAATATGTCCTTCTCTTACTAGAAACACCCATTCTCCAAGTAAACAGTGAGAAGCCAAGAAACAGCAAAGGTGGGTGGGAAGGGCTGAATCTGCTATTTTTATAATCTGAGATACCTGTACCCTGCATTTATTACAACCTAAATGAGGACAGCATAACCTTTATGGTCTCTGGAGGTGATAGAATCTCACTCCCCTGCCACAGTCTCCTGTGGCTCACACACTGTTCTTTCCATGGGGCCTGAGGTGGGGGGAGGCAGGAGGCTGCACAAGCAGTTGTTAAAGAGTACCTTTCTCCTCTCCTTTTTCTTGAAAACATTCTTACAAAAGCAATGTTCTATTCAGCTTGCCATTATGCTAAAAGCTTTTCCTTGGAAGACAATAGCTGTTCTCAGAAAAAAAAAAAAAAGATTTACACGGGGTCCCAAGGGTATAATGAGCTACCACAGGCACCTGACTGGGGTTGGGAGTTGTCACTTGTAAGTGGTTTTAAATTAGAACAGAGTGGAAAAATACGCAGTTACAGAGTTCCCCTTTTGGCTCTTTCTGCAAATCATTTTCCATTCTCTCTGGCCTTTGTCTTTTTTTGAGACACCTGATCAGGTATGTGAAGAACAGAGTTTTCCATTGGGGAGAACGAGAAGTGACAACAGTGGTTGGTTTAAGTAAAACAGAAACTCAAGTGGAGTGAAAACCTCGCATTCTAGAAATTTCTGTGTATATACTTTCCAGAGACACATGGGGCCAAGTACTATGTGGGATCACTGAATTTTATTACAATGTATGATGATGATTGAGTTTATATTTCTCAATTACGAGTAGGGGACTGGGCTCAGGGACATGAACTGACCTATCTAGGTAACGGGGCTAGTTGGTGGCAGAGGTAGCTCTAGATTGTAGCTTCTTGTCTCCTGGCTAATTTTTTTTTCTTTAAAGTGCTGCTTCTGACAAATATTAGAGCTAAAATATTAACTACAAGATCATAATGACTTCTCTCCATGGAAATTTTTAATAAAAGGAATTAGAATTAGAGAAACTGAACTGTGCCCTTTTCTTGCCTTGGGATTTCCGTCTTTTCAGGCAGCCAGGGCTAGGATCTATAGCAGATATTTGGAATACAAAGATAAATATTGTTTAATCTTTGTCTTTGAGGCACTCACAATCTGCAGGGAATGTGTGTGTGTGTGAAGTCATGTAAATAGGTCATTATAATACAGCAAGCTACAGACGAATCAGGCTTAAACTAAGGTCAGTGGAGGCACAGACAAGAGAGAATTTATCTGCACGGTGAAATAAAAAGGGAACTTATACTCACAAAGGTCACCGGTATAAGCCCCACATGCATGGTGGTCTTATACTGATGCAGCTTTGCTTCCAAGGAAACCTTAGTTGGAATCCAAAAACTATATGAAGAACAACTCATATCTTTCTTGAAATGACAGGAAAGGAGAGTATGCAAAACACATCCAAAGCACCTTATGTTTGTCTTTCTTTCTCTTTCTCACTGTTGTTGATCTGCACACACCTAGTAATTCACAGCAATGCCACTGTCTTTCAACAAAGACCCTCAAAACTCTATGACATCTAGACAGGTTGACTATCTTCCCTCTGCTTCCCAGTTTGGCTTGGTCACTCCAAAAAAAGGAAACCCAAGCATCCTTTCTCCTATCAAGGATGGTTGGAGTGGGTGGGAAAGAGTGTAAAACTCTACAGGTAGTTTTTTTTTTTTTACTCTACAGGTAGTTTAATAGCTTGACTTATTTTCTACCACGTAAGTTTTACCCTCACAAAGTTATAATCATATCATTTGGTTCTCATGGCTGCTTTTTGAATTCAGAAAGAAAATGATTATATGCTGTTTTTATGAATGATAGAACCATCAGTGCAAATGCCATTTAATCTGCAATTTCAAGTCAAACTTCCATGTGCAGAAAAATGGAAGCACTGAATTTTTTTTTTTTTCAAGCAGAAAAATTGCATTGCAGAAGCAAGAAGGCTTGGACACGGTGCTGGGAAAATCCCAGGGTGAAAGCACATGTAGTGAGAGTAAGATGGAGTCAGTCAGCCTAGGGCTGACATGACACAGCTGATCTGGTGTAGGTCCTAGTAACCTTCACCTCCTGTCTCCCCATTCTTATTGTTTTGTAAATTTGGCTCCCAACATAAAGATGCCCATTGTTAGTAGTTTAGGAGGATTGATTTAGGATATTAACTTTTGAATTGGAAATGTAATCACTGAGTCATGCTGATTATTATTTAAAATAAGAGTTAGTCTTTGCTTTGAACCTTTATCTATAAAACTGGGATTTGGGAAATGGAAGAACAGAACAGTTTTGGAGAGGCTACTCTCACTGTTCTGCAGAATTGCTGGCCTTCTGAAAAATAATGTTTGGTGGACCTATCCTAGTCTCCTCATATTGGCTGAGAGTGATAGGAGGCTAGACCCTCTTCATGCTGTAACAAGGGTACCAGGATTACAGAATGCTGGATTGACTATGGGGACAGAAAATGAAGTGAGAAAAGAAAGTTGGGCTAAATGATAAACAGCCTTCTTTTTCTTATTGGGAAGTTTCTCTTGAAGGCAATGATATGTTAACAGGATGTTATTAAAAGCAGAGCAACGACAAGATGAGACTGTTGGAGGAGGGTTCTGTGGCAGTAATGAGGAAAGTCTGCAGTGAGGAGAGTAGCGGTGACATGCAGTCCAGGCAGGAGGAACTCTTACACATTTAGACTCTAGATTCAAACTGAGGTTCGAGACTTGGTTCTGCCATTTATTAAATTTGTGACCTTGGAAAAGATACTTAAACACTCTGTGCCAGCATTTCTCCATCTACCTTTTCATGTAGCCTTGTGAAGTTTGTAAAGAGCTAAGAACAGTGTTTATTACATAGTGAGTGTTTAAGAAATATTAGCAGTGGTTGGTCATCTATATGGGTGATGAGATTTCAAAGGAAGATAGGTCTAGGGAAATTGAAGGGAAAGGTCTCAATTTGGGAGACATGTCTAAGTCAGACATCTTGGTGATTTGTTCAGAGTACAGATGAAGGGTAAGGAGTTGAAATATTTCTACTTTGGTTGGTGGGTGAATAGTTTTGTGCCAACAAAGAAATATGTAAGAAAAAGAATAAGACTGTTGTGGAGAAATAATGAGTTCAATTTTGAAAATATACATTTTCAGAGGCCTGCAAATTATATAAGAACTCAGGCTAAATGTAATTAATTACAAAGCTAATATACTATGAAATATAATCTATTTCAGAGAGAATGAAACAAATTTTGTATTACCTAAATAATTTTCTCAATTAGCAAGGATACTAGAGTTGACTGTATGCAGTTATTATAGCAAAAATACATGTAATGTATTTCATCAGATTCAATCCCAGAACATTTTAGTCTATACATTTGTTCATATGATGCAATGATTTACATATTTTAAAGTAATTAACTATTTACAAAATATTAACATTTACATACGACAAACTGTTCTATGTAACAGTCCTATGAGATAAGAAAAAATTTTACATTTATTATCTTTGTGTTCAGATGATGAACTTTAGGACCCGAGAAAGTCGTATAATAAATAAGAGTATCACGTGGATCTGAGATTGCAAGTAGAGAGAATAAGGTGGAGTCATTCAGGCAGGGCTGAGATGACTCAGCTGGAGTCATTCAGGTAGGGCTGAGATGACTCAGCTGGTCTGGTTGGTTTAGGTCCTACATGGCTTCACCTCATGTCTTCCATTCTTGTTTTGTAAATTCAGCTTTAACCTAAAAGTGTATATCTTGAGTAGTTTAGGGCAATTGATTTAGGAGACTAACTTTTGAAGTGGAATGTTGTTATGTGGGTCATGAGTTATATCAATTGCTATTTATTATAAGTCATGGATTATGGTGATTAGTGTTGTTTAAGATAAATGTTAATTACTGTTGTTTAAGATAAGGGTTAGTATGGTTCTTGCCTTTAACTTTTATGTATGAAACTATGATTTTGGAAATGGAAGGACAGAATCATCTTGGAGAGGCTACTCTGTTTCCAGAATTGCTGGCCTTCTGACAAATAAAGTTTGGTGGACCTATCCCCATCTCTGCATATTGGCCGACAGTGGCAGGCAGATGGACCCTCTTTGTCTGTTAACATATTTATAACTAAACTATCTGAATCCTAAACACCATGACCCTAACTCCTGTATCAGCCTCCTTTTTTAGCTGTGCGGTAATGTAAGAAAATGCCTTTATGAATACAATCACCCACGTAAAAGAACAATTGTTTATGAAGTAAGTAATATGTTCTAGGCTTCTCCATTGTGTTTAGTACTCATGTGGACATGTTAACATGAATAACCCTCATAATTTTATTAAAATCTAAATTTTACTGCCTCTGCATGCCTTTTCTACACATATCTCACCCCCTTGTCACTCAATACTCTTCAATGATATAACTTATTACTATTTTTTTTTAACACAGCATCACAACCACCTTCCCTGGGTGTCTGCATTTGCTATTCTCATTCAGTCCAATGCTTTTCTTCTATTACTTTGTGTAGTTAATTTCTCCTTGTCCTGTATTCTCCCACTCAGGTCAAGGAAACCTTCCTGGGTCACTGTATCTAATGTTGTTTCCTTACCCAAAATCTCTTTGTAGCATGACCATGTTATCTTTTCTTCCTTGCCCATAAGACTGAGTTCCAGGAAAGCACAGTTGCATGCTATATAAATATACACACACATATATGTATATATTACATCAGATTTCACTCCCTGTGAAAATCCAAATCTTTCCCCTATGAATTCTGAGAATTGAAAGCTTCACCAAATTCTTTTTGGTCCGCTGGGAAATATATATTTCCATTGTGTCTCTAGGAACCTAACACAATCTCTGCACAAAGCAGGTACATAACAAATATTTATTGAACAAACAAATGAAATCTCTGAAACTGTTCTTGCTCCCATCTACAATCCAAGGCCTTTAAACTCTCTTGAAAAGTTGCTTCTTTACTTGGTATTTCCTGAGATCCCCATAGGCAGCCACAAATGTACAAATAAAGCAACCATTGACTACAGTCTCCGTTATGGGCCACTCCATTCTTCTCCTGATGTTTGGACTTCTCTTGGTAGTTGTCTGCTGTCTTTGCAGCTGTGAAAAAGACCTTTGTCACTGTCATTGCTGGATTTTCAGAGAGTTGCTGTATGTCATGTAAAGGTAGGAGAATAGCACTCTCCAAAACTCTGCTACACATCCACATTACCCGAAGTAGTGTGAGTCTCTCCAAGTCTCCCCAGACTCCTTCACAGTCTTTTTGCAACCCCATTTATCCATAATTTAGATAACTCTCTCTTTCAGGGTCCCCCCATCTAAGGCACAAAAACCTAACCAAAACTCCTCATTTGGATCTTTAACAACCTGACAGCTCCCCTATGAGTCAAACTCAGTATAGCAGGCTTTGCTGGCCAGATACTCTGATACATGTATGTATCTTGCAGAAGTCTCACAACCTGACCATGACCATGAATTTGTTATTAGAATTCCCATTAAAATTTTTGGTTTTCAGGTAACAAAATGATACAAGAATTGATCATGGATATTTATGTCTGTAGAAAAATTATGAAGACATGCTGAAAAAAAGCTATCACACTAGATTTTAGATAGTGATTCCAACTGAGGAAGGGGGAAACAGAAAGGCAAAGGGAAATGAATTTTAAATCTGTTGGGGAGTTTGGATTTCTTAAAGAAAAAGAGTTCTAAAAAATATGGTAAAATATTAACAACTTTTAAACACGAGTCTCTGTTATATTATTTCCTGAGTGTCTCCAACTTTATTTATATTTCATATCTAAAATTAAAAAATTGAATTACAAAGTGCCAATGTGTCATCTTTGTTTCAAAAATGCATAAAGTAAAAAATGTGAAAATAACTCCTTATTGCTCCTCAGAAAATTGTTGCTAGAAGTTTTATGTTTATCTTTTAGTGTACAAATACACACATATGCATACACATCCGCTTACTCCCACACAAGCATGTAATCTAGGTAAAATGGATTTAAATTAGTCTTTTTGAAATTTACTCCCTGTGAAAATCCAAATCTTTCCCCTATGAATTCTGAGAATTGAAAGCTTCACCAAATTCTGTGCCACCCACTTTATATTCCCACAAAGAGCATAGGAGATTATTTTCCTCCATGGCTAGGTCAGCAATAGATTTGTCTTCTATAGTTTTATACTTACCAGTGTTCAAAAATCTTAATCCCTCATGAACCCCCCACCCCATTTTATACTTACCAGTGTTCAAAAATCTTAATCCCTCATAAACCCCCCACCCCATTTTAGTGTTACTTAGTTAGATTATTTTTGGGCATAACGCCAGTGATCTATATTTTAGAATATCTGTTTAGATTTCTTCGTTTTAAATTGCTTACTTTAAAAATAATTTGTCTAATTTTTCTGTTAAGTAATTAGATGATTTGTCTTTCTCTAAATGATTTATAAGGAGCTTTTTATGTATTAGAAATATTCTTTTTTGTCAAACACTAATTTATTCATTTAGCAAACATTTTTCGATTATTGATCATTGTTCTAAATACATGGTGTTACCAAAGTTCAGCACTTGTCCCCAAGGCTGCATCAGTAGAAAGAGGAAAAGTGGTTTGAGAGGGAAGAGAAGGAAACAGTAGTTTATTGATTTGCCAGCAGATCAGGAGGTTGTCAGATTCCCGGCTTAAAGTACCAATGTCCTGACTCTGAGCAGAAATACAGAGCTATTAAAGGACAGGTTTCAGCTTTAGGCAATTGCTGTTCAACTATTGTTAGTGGTTCTGTTTCATCCCATCTTCAGCTAAGACAATCTCAGTGATTTCACCTAGATAATACCCTTGAGCCATCTCTTGAGGTACAAAGAACAAAGAACACTCCCTTGCCTCTTCTGACCACTGGCCTGAGGCAGGGGTGCAGGTTTTAATTCCCCCAAAAGAGTGGGGAGTTTTTAGAGACAGAAAACATTTTTACCCTTTTTCAGACTATTTTCCCTAAATATTCTAGGAGATATTTTCTCCTAGTTTGCCATTTCTTTTTAAATGTGTTAACTTTTTGCTTAATTTTCATTGAGTTTAATATAACAATCTTCTTTTACACTTGTGAGAGTAATGCATTAGGGGCAAAAAAATCCCATTTTACAGATGATGGAAGTAAGACCCAGTGAGCAAAAGGTAATGTATATGTGCTATTAAACATGGAGGCAGAAATCAGAATTTAGTTCTTCTCTAAACAGATAGAGCTTTATTTTTAATATAATACTTAGAATTCATATAACATATAGGACAAGATAAAGGAACAAAAATAAAATGTAAGTAGTATACGCTACTCAATTTAAAAATGCAACATTACCCAAACTTGAACTCCCTATAAGAGTTTTCCTAATGACTTTCACTATTACCACCTGCAAGTAACTACTACCCTGAATTCTGTGTTAAATGATATTTTGCTTTTCTTTATATTTTAAAATTACATATTTATATATCTCTGACAATCTACTGTGGAGTTTGCCTATTTGCATCTTTATGTCATCAGAAACGTACTATATAAATTTTGTGTGTGTGTGTGTGTGTGTGTGTGTATAGGCAATTCCTGAGTTGAAAACATCCAACTTATGTACAACCTACATTTACAAACAAAAGTTATTATGGCAAGTCCCCGATTTACAAACATCCAACTGATGTATGACTAGCTCTTATGAATGGGGGCTATTACAGGTAATAGGTAAATGTAGTTGTTCCAACTTACATGCAAATTATTCAACTTAAGAACAAACTTATAGAACCTATTTCATTCATAACCCAGAGAGGACTATGTAATATCTATACTTATTTTCTTAAACATATTTTTGAGACAGATCTATGTTGACATGTTTGAGTTGACATTGAATCATTTCTTTTTTTTTTTGTTTGTTTTAGATTACAAGGATACAAATATTTTGGCTACATGAATTGCTTTTTTACAGTTTAAGTTGATATTGTAAGTGTGCTCATCACCCATATAAGATGCATTGTACCCATTAGATGTGTGAATTTAATCCTTCCCTCCTGCCCCCCACTCCTTGCTTGCTTTCTGCTTAGTTTTACTACCAAATGTGCACATTGGTGTTAATTTATTAGTTTCAATTTAATAGTGAGCACATGTCATATTTGTTTTTCTATTCTTGCTATGGACTTCACTTAGAAGAATGGGCTCCAGTTCTATTCAGGTTGTTATAAAAGGTATTATTTTCATGGTTGAGTAGTATTACGTGATATATGTATATCACATTTTATTAATCCTTCCATATACTGATGGGTACTTAGGTTGATTTCACATCTTTGTGATAATGAGTTGTGCTGCAATAAACATTTGTTTGCCCATTTCTTTTTGATAAAGTGACTTTTTTTTCCTTTGGGTAAAGATTCAATAGTGGGATTGCTGGATCAAATGCTGGGTCTACTTTTAGTTCTTTGAGGAATTCCATACAACTTTCAATAGAGGTTGTATTAATTTTCAGTCCGACAGTGTACCACATATAACACATGCTGGCATGGGTATGGAGAGAATCTTTCTTTTTTATTGTTCTCTAATACTCCTATGTATGAATTTAGGTCCAGTCATCCCCTCCTTATTCATAAGTTGAAGGCCTAAACTTCAGTATGCTTATATTCAACTTAAACTATGAAAAAGCAATTCATGTAGCCAAAATATTTGTATCTCTGTAATATTCTTTTTTTCTTCTTTATTATTTTTTTATTATTAAATCATAGCTTTGTACATTAATGCGATCATGAGGCACCATACACTGGTTTTATAATCCGTTTGACACATTTTCATCACACTGGTTAACATAGCCTTCCTGGCATTTTCTTAGTTACTGTGTTAAGACATTTACATTCTACATTTACTAAGTTTCAAATGTACCCTTGTAAGATGCACCACAGGTGTATCTGTGTAATATTCTACAACAACAACAACAAATGATTCAAATGTCAACTCAAACATGTCAACATGGATCTGTCTCAAAAATATGTTTAACAATAAGGAAATAATTATTGTTAGATGAGGTCATAAGGGTATAACCCTCATAAGATAAGTTTTCTTAAAAGAAGAGATGCTAGAGAGATCACTCCCTCTCTATTATGTGAGGAAAGAGAGAAGGTGGTTCATCAGTAAGCCAGAAAGAGGTCCTTTACCTAAACCCAAGCATGCGGTACTGCTATCTCAGACCTCCAGCTTTTAGAACTGAGACAATAAATTTCTGTGTTTAAGCTACACAGTTTATGGTATTTCCTCTTGGAATTTTATGGTTTGGATCTTATGTGTAAATCTTTAGTTCATTTTGAATTAATTTTTGTGTATGGTATGAGATAAAGGTCCAATTTTGTTCTTCTATATGTAGTTATTCAGTTTTCTTAACACTTTTCTGGAAGAGGCTGTCCTTTTCCTATTGTGTGTTCTTGGCACCTCTGTCAAAAACAAATTAGCCATAAATGCATGGATTTATTTTTTTTGGCTATCTATTCTGTTTCATTAATCCACACATCTGATTTAATTTTTAATTTTTTATTTAGTTTTCTTATTTTTTAAATTAAATCATAAACACACAGGTCATGTATACATTAATGCATTTATGGGGTACAATGTGCTGATTTCATTTAGAATTAGGAATGCTTACATCACACTGGTTAATATACACCTCATCTCATTTACTGAATTATTGTGTTAAGACATTTATACTCTATACTAATAGATCTGACATGTACCTTTGCATTATGCACCATAGGTGTGATCCCACCCTTCACCCTCCCTTGATATGATCTCCCCTCTTCTCCTCTCATTCCCCCTCCTCCCTCCTTCATCTTGGGCCATAGTTGTGATCTATTCTTCATATGAAAGTGTGAGTGATTGTAAATTGGTTTCATAATAGTACTGAGTGCTTTGGATATTTTTTTCTTCCATTCTTGAGATACTTTACTAAGTAGGATATATTCCAGCTCCATCCATTTAAACATGAAAGAGGTAAAGTCTCCATATTTTTTAAGGCTGCATAATATTCCATGACATACATATACCACAATTTATTAATCCATTCATGGGTCAGTGGGCACTTGGGCTTCTTCCATGACTTAGCTATTATGAATTGAGCTTAATGAATAATCTGGTGCAAATATCTTTGTTATAAAGTGATTTTTGGTCTTTTGGATATACACCTAGTAGGGGAATTGCAGGATCAAATGGCAGGTCTACTTTTAGATCCTTGAGTATTCTCCATACTTCTTTCCAAAGGGGACATTAGCTTGTACTCCCACCAGCAGTGCAGAAGTGTTCCCTTTTCTCTACATTCACTTCAACATCTGTAGTTTTGAGATTTTGTTATGTGAGCCACTCTTACTGGAGTTAGATGATATCTCAAAGTGGTTTTGATTTGCATTTCTCTGATGATTAAAGATGAGCATTTTTCATGTGTCTGTAGGCCATGTGCCTATCATCTTCAGAGAAGCTTTTGTTCAAGTCCCTTGCCCACAATGAAATGGGATTACTTGTTCTTTTCTTATTAATAAGTTTGAGTTCTCTGTGCATTCTGGTTATCAAACCTTTTTCAGAAGTATAACCTGCAAATATCCTCTCTCATTCTGAGGGTTGTCTACTTGCTTTACTTACTGTGTTCTTGGCTGTGCAGAACCTTTTTAGTTTGATCAGATCCCAGTAATGTATTTTTGGTGTTACTTCAATTGCCTGTGTGTGTGGGGTCCTCCTCATAAAGTATTCTCCCAGGCCAATTTTTTCAGGTGTTTCACTGGCAATCTCTAAGAATATTTATAGTTTCATGTCTTAAGTTTAAATCTTTTATCCAGTGAGAGTCAAGTTTTGTTAATGGTGAAAGGTGTGGGTCCAGTTTCAGTTTTCTGCAAGTCGCCAGCCAATTCTCCCAGCACCATTTGTTAAATAGGGAATATTTCCACCAATTTATATTTTTGATAGGCTTATCAAATGCTGATAAGTGTCTGGGTTCATCTCTTCGTTCTCAATTCTGTTCCATACATCTACCTCCCTGTTTTGTGCCATTATCATGCTGTTTTGATCGCTATAGATTTATAGTATAGTTTGAAGTCTGGTGGCATGATTCCTCCTGATTTGTTTTTATTTCTGAGTAATATCTTGGCTATTTGAGGTTTTTTCTGGTTCCATATAAAATGAAGTACTATTTTTTCCATAAAGTTTCACGGTGGTGCTTTGATAGGGATTGCATTACATTTGTATATTGCTTTGGGTAATACGGGCATTTTAACAATGTTGATTCTTCCTAGCCATGAGCATGTTATGTTTTTTCATTTGTTAACATCTTCAGCTATTTCTTTTCTCAGAGTTTCATAATTCTGTTTATAGAGATCTTTCATATCCTTTGTTAGGTAAATTCCCAAATATTGTTCTTCTTTGGAACAACTGTAAAGGGAATAGAGTCCTTCACTGTTTTTTCAGCTTGACTATTATTGGCATATATAAAAGCTACTAATTTTGTGAGTATTGATGTTGTATCCTGAGATGCTACTGAATTCCTTGATCACTTCTAAGAGTTTTGTGGTTGAGTCCTTGGGGTTTTCCAGGTATAAAATCATATCATCTGTGAAGAGTGAAAGTTTGATATACTCTGACCCTATTTGAATACCCTCTATCACCTTCTCTTGCCTGATTGTGATGGCTAAGACTTCCATTGCAATGTTAAAAAGCAGTGGAGACAATGGGCAACCATGACTGGTTCCTCATCTGAGTGGAAATGTTTTCAATTTTACTATATTCAATGTGATATTGGCTGTGGGTTTGCTGTAGATGGCCTCCATCAGTTTAAGAAAAGTCCCTTCTATACCTATTTTCTTAAGTGTTCTGATCATGAAAGGATGCTGGCTATTGTCAAAAGCTTTGTCTGCATCTATTGAGAGAATAATATGGTCTTTGTTTTTTAGTTTGTTTATGTTTTGTATTATATTTATGTATTTACATATATTGAACCAACCTTGAGACCCTGTTGGTCATGGTGTATAATTCATTTAATGTGTTGGTAGATTCTGTTTGCTAGAATCTTATTGAATACTTTTGTATCTATGTTCATTAAAGATATTGGTCTATAGTTTTTTTTTTCTTGTTGGGTCTTTTCCTGGTTTGGGGATCAGGGTGATATTTGCTTCATAGAACGTGTTGGGAAGTATTCCTTCTTTTTTGATGTTTTGGAAAAGGTTATGTAATATAGGTACTAGTTCTTCTCTAAAGGTTTTCCAGAATTCTGATGTGAAGCCATCTTGTCCCAGACTCTTCTTTTTTGGGAGATTTCGTATAGTTGATTCTATTTCAGTGCTTGATATAGGTCTGTTCAGCATTTCCAATTCTTTCTGATTAAGTCTAGGAAGTTAGTGTGCTCCCAAGTATTGGTCAATTTCTTTCAGATTTTCATATTTCTGAGAATATAAAATATATGCAGTATTCATTAAGGATTTTTTGAATTTCTGAGGTGTCTCTTGTTATTTTGCATTTGTCATTTCTGATTGATGATACTATGGAGTTTAATTTTCTATTTTTGGTTAGATTGGCCAAAGGTTTATCAATTTTGTTGAATTTTTCAAAAAAAAAACCACAACATTTTGATTCATTGATCTTTTAAATAATTCTTTTGTTTTCAATTTCATTTAATTCTGCTCTAATTTTAGTTATTTTCTTCTGCTGGGTTTGGGGTTGGAATGTTCTTCCTTTTCCAGTTGCTTAAGATGTCCCATTAAGTTATTGACTTCTTTTCTTTCTGTTCTCTTGAGGAAGGCTTGCAATGCTATAAATTTCCCTCTTAGGACTGCCTTTGCAGTATCCCACAGGTTCTAATAACTCGTGCCTTCATTATTGTTTTGTTCCAAAAATTTCACAATTTCCTTCTTAATCTTATCTATGACCCAGCTATCATTCAGCATAAGGTTATTTAGTTTCCATGTCTTTGTATAAAGTATGCAGATACCTGTTAAAGGTGAGTTCAACTTTTATGTGTGATGATCGGAGAAAATACAAGGAATAATTTCTATACTTCTAACTTTGCTGAGGTTAGCCTTGTGACCTAAGATGTGATCAATTTTGGAGGATGTTTTATGGGCTGATGAGAAGAATGTGTATTCAATTTTGTTAGGATGAAATGTTCTGTAGATGTCTGTTAAATTCAATTGTTATATGGTGAAATTTACGTCCAAATTTTTTTGCTTAGTTTCTTATTGGAAGATCTATCCAACACTGCCAAAGGGGTGTTAAAATCTCCAACTATTATGGTGCTGGAAGATATTAAATTGCTCGTGTCTGTCAGGGTCTGCCTTATAAATTGAGAAGCATTGTGGTTGGGTGCATAAATGTTAATAATTGACATCTTATCATGTTGAGTGTTTCCCTTAACAAATATGAAGTGACCATCCTTGTCTTTCCTTACTTTTGTTGGTTTAAAGCCTATTGTATCTACAAATAAAATTGCCACCCCTGCTTTTTTCTGATTTCCATTTGCTTGGATTAGCGATGTCTATCCCTTCACCCTGAGTCTATATTTATCCTTAAGGTAAGATGAGATTCTTGTATTCAACAGATATATGGCCTGAGTTTTTGTATCCAATCAGCTAACCTGTGCCTCATAAGAGGACAGTTTAAGCCATTCATATTAATTGTGAGTATTGATAAGCCTGGTAGTATTTTGGGTGTCACGTTTTTCAAAAGTCCAGTGGACATTTTGAATCTTTTCACCACTGTGGAAATTGGGTTTTGGTCTAGAATTTCAGAGTGATTTTATGTTGGTGGTAGAGTACTGTGCTGGTCATCATGGAGGATGGGTCTGAGGATATCCTGAAGAGCTGGTTTGGTTATGACAAATTTCTTCAATGTGTGCATGTCATTAAAGTATTTCACTTCTCCATTATAAATTAAGCTCATTTTAGCTGGATACAGGATCCTGGGCTCCTAGGCTGAAAGTTGTTTTGTTTTAGGTGATTGAAGGATGATGACCATCCTCTTCTGGCTTGAAAAGTTTCAGCAGAAAGATCTGCAGTCATTCTAATATTCTTCCCCTTGTAGGTTATGATTTTCTTACGTCTGGCTGCTTGCAGGAGTTTCTCCTTCATATTAATTTTGGTGAAGTTAATTACAATGTGTCTAGAAAATGCTTTATTTGAGTTGAGCATGCTGGGGTTTAGAAACTGTCTGCTATCTGGATTTCATTGTCTTTTGCCATGCTTGGGAAGTTCTCCTCAATTATCTCTTGGAGTAGAGTATCTGTGCCTTTCAGACCATCCTCTTCTCCTTCAGGGATTCCTATGAGGCAAATGTTTGCCCTTTTGGAGTGTTCCCACAATTTTCTCAGGGAGTGACTCATTTTTGCTCTCCACTACTCTTCCTCTTTGAGTGTTTGGGAGTGTTCAAAAGCTTTGTCTTCAATGTCAGAGATCCTTTCTTCCGCCTGCTCCATTCTGTTACTGAGGGATTTTACTATATTTCTCAGATCTTTGAGGGCTGAAAATTCTTGCCCCAATGTGTCAAAATCTTTGATGATATTGTCTTTTAATTCATTGAATTCTTGAGACAACCTTTGAATTGCTCTTTGAATTTCTAATTACATCTTTACACCCATTCTGTTAATCTTATTCACAATCCAAGTTCTGAATTCAATTTCTGACATTTTAGCCATTTGTTTATGAATGGGATCTTCTGTTATGTCTCCTTTGTCATTCCTTGGGGGAGTTGACCTACTCTGATTATTCTTCTTGCCAGAGGTTTTCTGCTGATTCTGCTCCATGATTATTTTTCACCATTTGACTAGAGAAGCTGATGAGGTAAAATTGAATTGAGGGCTCCTGGAGTTGTAATTAACCAGCCATTTACCAAAGAACTGGGACTGGTGATTGCAGCTTTTCCCTTAGAGCTTTACAAAGGTCCCATTCAGAACTACAGCCTGAAACTCTGGGGACCTGCTAGATGTGGTGGTGCTGACCTGCTAGGCTCTGCCCAATTCTAGTGAATCAGTGGCTTTGGGATGAAATATCAGCTTTGGAAATATATAAGCAACTAAGACACCTCCCCCACCCACACAGGCAAGAACTGGAAGGGGAGTCCCACACTCCCACAACAACACAATCAGGGTACAACCTTGGTGGGTCTCTGGGTGATTGGCCTAGGTCAAGAATTCCAAACCAATTGTTCCGGTCAATGCAAACATTGATCTGGTGGGAGAGTTCAAAAGGTCTTCAGTATCTAGGCAGCAGAGGTCCACTGGCAGCTCAATTTGACCCCAGTGGGAGGGACTGTGGTGCCTCCACCACTGTCAGGGGTGGTGCTGCCACTGTCTGGGGTGGTGCTGCCAGTCTGGGGTACTGCTGTGTGCAGGTAACCAGAGTCAAAGGGGAGCTAGAGGGCACTGCCACCGGCTGCAAGAGTCATGGGAGCTGGGTGAGGAACAGGAAGGCAGAGACACTGACCCCCGGCCTTGGGCTGCAGAAGCCAGGCAGGAAGCTGAAGGGCCGAGTCTCCAGCCACAGGCCTCGGGTCTCAGGAGCCAGGTGGGGAGCCAAAGGGCAGAGTCACCAGCTGTGGGCTGCAGGTTTCAGAAGTCAGGGAGGAGTTGCTGTCTATAGGCAGCAGGTTGTAGGAGCTGGGCAAGAGTCACTTTCGTGGCTGCTGAATGCAGGAGCTCAGAGGTGGTCTGCTGAGCCTGGGAGCCAGTAGGGCCACTGTCCCCAGGTGGTCATTAGCGCAGGTCCTGAGCTGTACTCTTTCCAACATGGAGCAAGTCTCTCCCCCCTTGTTACTGTCTGCCTCTATTAAAGTTATAATTTCAGTGCAACTGCCCCACAGCTCAAGAGGTGCCCCACCCTAGCAAAAATCTGCCAAATGCTGTGGATTTTGCAGGGGGTAGTCTTCCAGACTGCCAGGAGAGGGGGGAGGGGTGGATTGGGAGTTCAGGAAGGTAGGGAGAATATTTTTGGCCCAGGCAAGAGACTGCCTGGGCTTGTAATGATATCTCTCTGGGGAGGGAGTCCCCACCCTCAGTGTCCTCTCTGCTTTGGTGAAACAAAAGTTCCTCTGTTCTCTACTCACCTCAAGCCTCTTTCCTGGGGGTGGGGGTGAGCAAGGGGAAGGATTCCCGTCATCTTTGGGATAGGTTTTGTACCTGAAATTTGTTTCCTTGGAGTCTCAGCTTGTTGCAAGCCTATCAATCCTCTCTCTCAGCTCAGCTCCTGATCTGCTTTATTGGGTTATTTCTGGCTATGATTTCTCCCTCTGGATGGGAGCCTCTGCCGAAATCTTCAGTCAGCCATCTTGCCTCCCTCAGACCCACACATCTGTTTTTATGCCACAACCATGCTGTTTAGATTGCTGCAGCTTTGTAGAGTGACTTGAAATCAAGTAGTGTGATGCCTCCAGCTTGTTCTTTTTGGCTATTTAGAATCTTTTGTGGTTTCACGTAAGTTTATGGCCATTTTCCTATTTCTTTGAACAGTGTCATTGAAATCTTGGTGAGATTGCATTGCATATGTAAATTGTTTTGTATTGTATAGACATTTTAATGAAATTAAAATTAAAATCCATAAACATGGGATAGCTTTTCATTCATTTGGATCATCTTCAATTGATTTCATCAATATTTTACAGTTTTCAATGTAAAGATCTGTCACCTCCTTGGTTAAATTTAAGTATTTCTTGATGCTATTGTAAATGAGACTGTTTTCTTGTTTTTTTTTTTTTTTTTTTTTTTTCAAATAGTTCCTTGTTAGGGTAGAAATGCTACTGATTTTTGAATGTTAACTTTGTCTTCAGCAACTTTACTGAATTGGTTTATTAGTTGTAACATTTTAAATTTTTTGGTGGAGTCTTTAGGGCTTTCTGTATATAAGATCATCTTATCTGCAATGACAGCTGATAGTTTTACTTCTTCATTTCCAGTTTGGATGCATTTGCTTACTTGCTTTACTTTTTTTCTTTTATTTATTTATTTATTCATTTATTTATTTTTTGCAGTTTTTGGGCAGGGCTGGGTTTGAACCCACCATCTCTGGCATATGGGACCGGCGCCCTACCCCTATGAACCACAGGTGTCGCCCTATTTCTTTTCTTTTTTTTCCCCTTTCTTTTATTTTTCTTACCTTTTTTTGTATAATTGCTCTGGTTAGGACCTCTAGTACTTTATTGAATAGAAATGATGAGAATGGGCATCCTTGTCTTGTTCCTGATCCTAGAGAAAAAGTTTTTAGCTTTTTCTAAATGTGTAGTTAGCTATGTGTTTGTCATGTTGATCTTTATTATGAAGCAATACCTTTTTTTCTCTAATGAATTTATTAAGATTTTACCATGAAAAGATATCGAATTTTGTGAAATGCTTTTTCTACAGTGATCACATTGTAATGATTTACATAATTTTTTACCCTTCATTCTGTTCATGTCACATTTATTATAGGGCATTTGCTTATGTTGAGCCATCCTTGCATCCTAGGAATAAATCCCACAAGATTATGGGGTGTGTTTCTTTTTATGTGTTTGACTTCTTTTGCTAGGTTTTCTTGAGAATTTCTGCATCTATGTTCATCAAGGATATTGTCCTGTAGTGTTGTTTCCTTGTAGTGTCCTTGTCTGGCTTTGGTATTGGAGTAATGCTGGCCTTATAAAATTAGTTAGGAACTTTTCCCCTCTTCATCAATTATTTGAAGGAGTTTGAGAAGGACTAGAATTCTTTAAATACAGTAGAACCTCTGTGACCACCCAAAGGATTATAACAAACTGGTCAACACACAAAGGTGGTGAACATAAGGAACTAAGCCTACTATATAGATATGTACATGGAGTGCTTGTCTACTCTATGAAAATTAGGTCAACTTAAGGAGGTGGCCAACATAGGGAGATAGTCAACTATGGAGGTTCTGCTATCTTTGGTAAAATTCACCAGTGAAGCCATCAGGTCCTAAGCTTCTCTTTGCTGGGAGTTTTTGACTACTGATTTGGTTTTTGGTTATAAGCCTGTTCAGATTTTCTATTTCTTTATGATTTAGTCTTGGTAGGCTGTATATTTCTAGCAATTTATCCAATTTGTTGGCATAGTAGTTGCTTATGATGCTTTGTATTTCCATTGTATCGGTTGTTATGCCCATTGTTTCATTTATCATTTTATTTGAATCATCTCTCTTTTTTTTTTTGTAGAGACAGAGTCTTACTTTATGGCCCTCGGTAGAGTGCCATGGCATCACACAGCTCACAGCAACCTCCAACTCCTGGGCTTAAGTGATTCTCTTGCCTCAGCCTCCCAAGTAGCTGGGACTACAGGCGCCTGCCACAATGCCCAGCTATTTTTTGGTTGCAGTTCAGCCAGGGCCGGGTTTGAACCCGCCACCCTTGGTATATGGGGCCGGTGCCTTACCAACTGAGCCACTCATCTCTCTTCTTAATTTAGGTAAAGGTTTGTCAATTTTGTTTACTTTTTTGAAAAATAAACTTAATGTCATTGATCCAGATATACTTGGTGGGCCATCTGGCAGATTACACAGACAGATTTCCTGTTGGAGTCCTTGGGCAGATGCCTGGTACCTGGATCAACAGGTAGGTAGATACGTAGTCTGGATTTGCTAGGTGAACCTGAAGCTAGGGTCTGCTCAGGCAGGCATGGATCCTAGGTCTACAGGGGCCAGGCTGATGCACAGGTCTCCTGAGATGGATTGGTCAGGTAAATCTCAGGAGACTGGCTTAGAGGCTGGGTCCACAGGGGCTGGGTCTATTGAGACAAGCCTGGGTCCTGGGTCCATGGGAACTGGACCCATGAGGGCTGGCCATGAGGGCTGGCCTGGAGCCTATTGCTGAATGTCTAGCCTGGAAAAAGCATTTGTGTTTGTCCTGTTTGTTTTCTCTTTTCTTTTATTTCTTCTTTGTTTGTTTCTTTCTTTTTCTTTGTCTCTCTCTCTTTTTTTTTGGTGTATTTGTTTCTGTTACTCACCTAAGAGTGCTAGAAAATTGGGATAACCATACTGTATAACTTAGAGTTTTGGGACCACATATGGATCATAAATTCAAATGTGAGGATTTGCTTTTCATTATATACAGAGATTCCTAGGGGAAAATTGAGATTGTGAACTGAGAGTAAAGACTGTTTGGGTTTCAGCTTTATGTGAGGGTTTCCCACCAGATGCCCTGTTATGGATGGGATCCATGGTTCAGTCCTGGATCTGTATCCCTTGCAGCCTTCAAAGTGAAAGCTTGAGGTCTCCAAGGATTATCTGGAACCCTGGCAGGGGAGATGCTTTGATTTTTGCTTATCTTCCAAGGTTTCTTTGGTTTTACTTTGTTTTTGGCACTTACAGATTTATTCTTTCAGACCAATTCTGCAATGCGTTAAAACCCATTTTTGAAAAAATATTTTATTTTAGCATTTTTGTTGTTTCATTCAAAGGATTATTGAAAGTGTTTAGTCTGTCATTCTGCAAGAAATGGAGGTTCTTACCCCTTGATATTTCTGTTTTACAGGCTACTTCTTTCCGTTAGAAAGGAAAATGAAAGTGTACTTTTTGTATACGATAGTGAATAGTATGAATTCAAAAGTCTGATTGTAATTTGACATTATACATCTGTTATTCCATATTTAGAATTGACATTATTCCTGCTGAAAAGAATACTTTTTCTTTCATAATTCTTGGAATACCTTTTTTTCTTAGCAGTTAGAATTTTAGCGGCAAAATACTTTGGAATTTCTAAATTAAGATCCCAACCAAGGACCAGGTTTTTTCCAGAAATTTCTGCCTAATTTTTTTTTGACATCAGGAATATTAGCAGAAGAGTCTATTTTATTTTTTTCCTGTAAGATGATTGATTTACCAAAAGGCACATTCTCTGTCTGGTTTTGGTGATCTGTGTTCAATATCAACACCAGAAATCTCAAAAAAACAAATTATTTAATCAATTCCACCCAGTTGTTCTGACTTAGGAGGCTTTCTTGAGGTGCCTCCAGCTGTGGAAGGAGCTTGTTCCTTTGCAGCTGGTGGAGATTCTCTTACTCCCAGAGAAGAGTTTCTAAATTGTAACTCATGGGGATGGTGTACTTACAATAATTGGGACAGTGAATGATTCTCATCATAGCTGGTCACTCTTTCCTATGCTTTCAAAAGAACCAGGATGGAAGCAGGACAATGTAGAGATGAATCCTGGCTATTTTTCCATAATGAATGATCATGACCTAGTGAGAGCCTTCATTCCACTCTTTTAGAGGTGAGTGATGAGTGATTATGGCTGCAGAGATTTCCTTCCACCCCCAAATAAAACACTTTCAGCCACACTGTAAGCCTGATTATAGAATGCTGAGATTGTATTGTACTACCACTTTTCTTTTCTTTATGAGAGCAGCAATTGGATTTAGAGGAAAACCGAATGTGAACAACATGGCCATTTCTAACTCGTTTACTGTGGTTCCCTAATGCCATTCTCCCAAACAAAGTTGTAGAAAGGAAGTTTTTTGGTTTTTATAAATAGGAGCCTCTGGAGGCCATAGCTGGGAGCTCATCCCTTGCAAGAGAGAAACAGGAACACAGGTTAGGAGCTGAGTCATTGGGCAAATTAACTGCCCAAAATGTGATAATTAAAATGTATGTCCATAAGCTACCTTGGTAATGATCGAGTGATGGAGTTCTCACCCCAAGCTAGTCTGTGCAGTGTTACCTTTCCCCGACAACAGATGAGCACATTAAGAGCTTGCATGCCGCCGCTCAGAGGGAATTGGTGTTACCCCAGTGTCTTGCGTGTAGCTTTCCTGCAGCTGATTTTGTGTGGCTCATTGAACATCGAGTCCAGGTGGCAGCTGTGGATTTGACATCCCAGAATTTTATAGGGCAAGGGCATTCTCAACATGTAGTGATGCACATCCCGTTAGGAAGTGGCTATTCATGAAACTGACAGGGTAAAGCCCTAATTAGAAAGACCAGCAGGGCTTTCTGTACCCCACGATGCTTCAACAGAGCTGTCACTGTCTCCCCTCAGGCAGGATCATCAGGCTGAAACACTGAGCAAAAAAACATTTTGTTCAATGTTCAACCAAAATAACTCCATCATTAGCAAGATGACAAGTGGAAGGAGGACCTGCACGTCAAAAGACAAGGATTTATGCATCATTGTAAATGATGAGTGATTCTGAAAGCTTTTGGCTGCTAGGGAAGCAGCTTTCAGTTTCTGGAAAATACTATTGAAAATTCATGGAGGAAAATGATTGTGCTTTTCTAGTTTTCAGCAGATTAAAGCTTAATTTGAAGTTTTGGGAAATTTGGCCTGGGAAAGGATTGGGGGACAACTATATTTGAATGATGATTTATCTCAAAATTTTGCAGGGATTTAAAAATGTCTTTGAGGCTCAGTTTCTCAGTCTTTAAAATGGAGGGCGGTAATCAACTATCTTCTTCTTTTTTTTTTTTTGTAGAGACAGAGTCTCACTTTATGGCCCTCGTAGAGTTCTGTGGCATCACACAGCTCACAGCAACCTCCAACTCCTGGGACTAAGCGATTCTCTCGTCTCAGCCTCCCAAGTAGCTGGGACTACAGGCGCCCGCCACAGCACCTGGCTATTTTTTTTTTTTTGGTTTCAGCCGGGGCTGGGCTTGAACCCGCCACCCTCTGCATATGGGGCGGGTGCCTTACCGACTGAGCCACAGGCGCCGCCCTATCTTCTTTGTTTAAGTATATAATGTAGCCTTGTTTACTAAGATTCTGAATTCTTTGGAAAAACATAGAATTCCCACATACCAATTGAACTTGAAGTACACTTCTGCAAACAACATTTATTCCTTATGATTGAAAAAAAAATGCAGCCAGATGGCATGGCAATTTCTTAAGTTATTATGAACAGCAAGAATCCTTATCTTAATTTCTTTTCTATCAATAACAATTTCTAGTTCACAAAGAAGAGAAAAGCAAATAGAAACTGTCCTCCTTTGAAGGAAGCTGTGATGTAATGATTTGGTGGGCAACTTACATGGTTTAATTAAGTGCTCTGATTAAATCAATATGTATCCAACAATTCAGCCTGGCAATCAGCTTAATCTTATTAAATGTTGTTGAGGCCTCAATAATTGATTAATAATACATTATCATTTATGAATTATTGACTTCTAGTTATTATAATTGTGCCTGCTTTTTTCATAGCACCTGCTGCCACATGTTAATTATAAAATGCTTAAGCACTTTTCTTGAAACAACTTTAGAGATAAAGCCAATGGGGTTTTTAATGAAGCAAGATTATCTTTAGTTCAGAGCCGGTCAGAACAAGCTAGGCTTTCTCAACCCTGTATTGTTGATTAAGCAGGAATAGGCATTTAGCATTTTTAGAGCTGAGGCTTAAAGAATTAAAAAACAGAGTTGGGAGGCTGGACCAGGTGGCTCATGCCTGCAATCCCAGCACTTTGGGAGGCCCTGACAGGAAGACAGCTTGAGGACATGAGTTCAAAACCATCCTGGGCTACATAGCAAGACCCTGCCTCTAAACAAAGTTTTAAAATTATAGTCAGGCATGGTGGTATGCACCTGTAGTTCCAGCTACTTGGGAGGCTGAGGCGGGAGAATCTTCATCCCAGGAGTTCAAGTTTGCAATGAACTGTGATCATATCACTGCACTCCTGCCTGGGTGACAGAGGGGAAAAAACAAAACAAAACAAAAACAGAGTTGGAGGGCACCACACACAAGTTAGATGGTGAGCCCTGCTAATGAGAAGAGTGATGTCTGAGTCATAAGCCCCAACCTCCTGCTGTCAGTGCATTAGGGTTATTGAGGCCATCTGAATATACAGATACTTCCATCCATCTTTGAGGTTGGTGTATGTCCAATGGCTCTTGGGGATTCTAGCAGCAGGATCAGACTTCTCCTTGGTAGAGGGGGGATGTGTGGCAGCTATTCAGGAAAATGCCCTCCTATTTTGAGAGGAGACTTTGGCTGAAGAAGAAGAGTTACCACTTCCTCCTCCAACTTAAAGCTGGCTGGTTCTTTTGCCTATTAATTCATCTAGTTCCATTTAGTTATATTTTCTGGCTAATTAAATCTTGCTTCCGAATGCCAGTTTGGTCTTAGCTATACCAGAGGAGTTAATACAGGAACTGGGAATGAGTCCCCAGAAAGGATGGTGCGAAGTCCTCAAGGCCAGCCTGGTTATGGCAGCACAATGAATTAATGTTGGGGAAGGCTGGAGTTTAGAAAGCAGGACAGGATTAGAGAAGTTCCATGACCCCTTCTTACATGGTGAATCTCATTCCACAGCCATTTTTTTTTTTTTTTGTTGCTCTAGATAGAGTGCTGTGGCATCATAGCTCCCAGCAACCTCAAACTCTTGGGCTCAAGTGATCCTCTTGCCTCAGCCTCCCAAATCGATGGGACAACAGGCACCCAACACAATGCCTGGCTATTTTTGAAAGATGGGGTCTCACTCTTGTTCAGACTGGTCTCCTGAGCTCAGGCAATCCACCTACCTTGGCCTCCCAAAGTGCTGGGATTACAAGTGGGAGCCACCATGCCCAGCCCTCTTTTAAGGACTTGGCTTGATTTTATTGAAAGTGCCCTGGGAGGCATGACTCCAACTCTGGTTCTTCGCTTAGTAATGTATTGGAGTCTCCAGGCAGAGTCAGAAGTAAGATCTAATATTCAGGCTTCAGTCATTTTTTTGTGTGAATCACATTGAAATCCATACTTTCAAAGGGTGCATTTTTTCCAGGAAAGGTTTTCCAATGCTTTTCATAGCTTTTCAAGCTCTCTGAGCTTCAGGTTGCTCATCTGTAAAAATGGGAATAGTCTTATCATCTTCATAAGGTCATGGTGAAAATTAATGAGAAGGTACATTTTCCTAGCAGTGCATCTGAAAAAGTGCTGGTTAAATGGTCACATAAACATTCTCTCACTCCAGCCTCCTTGTCCGTTGCAAGCTGGAGAGTAATTGTCCATTTTATATTGTACGATTCCATTTTATCATTCAGGTGAACCCACAGCCTTTTGAACTGGGGGGGCTAGGGTGAGGCTTAAGTGGATAGACACACTACCCACATCATATCAATGGCTACAGTTCCAGCCCTTGGAGTCCTCCAGGGCTTGGAGTCACTCTGATCTGCACTCAAATTTGGGCTTTCCCTCATGGTAGCTAGGTAGAATTGTTGACTATTGGGCAACCTTCCTGAGCCTCAGTTTCTTCATCTGCAGTAACAATTTCTTATTTGGTTATGGTAAAGTTTAAAAGAATCTGTTCACTTAAAGCACAGTGCTGGGTACACAATAGATGAATAAAAGAATTAGTGTTCCGCCTAATGGGATTACTATAGCTAGCCTTCACCTCCAGAGTGATACTTGTCAAAAAGGAGAATATAACCTTCCTCCTTTATAATCTCAGGTAACACTAATAGGCAGGAAGAATGAAGCACCCCCAAATCCTGTCTCAGCATAAAGCTCTCAGAGTAAAATCTTACCTGTATTTAATACACCAAGTTAAGGAAAGACTAAAGCACTCTTATTCATGTTCAAATGAACCCTCACATGTCTAATTTTTGCTTAGGCTAAAATTTAATTTCCTTCTATCCTTTACCTTTTCTTTATACCTAGCTTGTGTACCAAGTGTAGACCCATGGAGGGTACCTGAAAGGGTCCCATTATTATTATATTAGTGTAAAGAGTTTAGAAGAAATTACAAGAGAGAAACATTCTGAGAATACTAAGAGATTGTGGATGGAAGCAATCTCTTGAAAGATTCCGCTGCTTATGTTGAACTGAAATAAATCCCAATTCAATCTGGAACAAAGGGCTCTTCCAGAGACCTCAAATTATTCGTTAGAAATTTGGTGCTTGTGTCATTTGGGTTGGCTGATTCTTTTTCTCTTATACACAGATTATTGTAAAGAGAACCACACCTGTTCATGCTGGGGATGGACAGGCACAAGCAGTCAAATGCAGGGACGAAGGGAATGGCTCTGGAGTCCAACTGCCTGGTTCTCATGCCTGCTCTGCCCCCTAGCAGTCTGAGTGTCTGTCTCTTCCCCAGAAAGCCAGCAGTCAGTTGCAGTGGGGTGATCTGCTTCAGAGGATTTGGGGATAGGTGGGTCTCTTGACTTTCGGCAGGGCAAAATGCTGTTCCTACTAATACAGTTTTATCTGTGAAGTTGGGGAACACATTCATGGAAAGGAGAAAGTAGTGGGACAGAGGATCCAGGGTGACAACACCGCATTTCCATTGTGTCCTGAGGCTTGCTCGCCTTCCAGTCTGAGCTCTGTAGCGTGAATCTCCATTCAGTGAAGGTACTGTGTGTCTGGCACCCCGATCTCTGCTGTGCACACATGGTTGATCTTGAAACTAGCCTTCCCTCTGAGAGGGAGACTGACTCCTGCCAGGACGATGCAGTGCTGTGAGAAGAAACTCTCTTGTGTAGGATGATGGTGGGAGCTTGCGCTGGAACTTTCAGGGCTATGGGATGTCCTGTGGAAAAAAAATGGGAAGACTTCATCTCCTATGGCCGCCAGCCTGGCATTGTTCCTGTTGCCATATTCCTCCACAACATTTATAAACATGAAATTTGGTACTTCCTGTCTCTCATCTGTTTCCTGCTTCTCCTTCCGGTCTATTCTTTGTTTCCAAGGATATTTGCCTAAAGTTAGGCTCTCAATATTTTCTGAAAGGAAGTATCCACAAAACACTTTAAATGCACCTGGTTTCTAGCTCATCTGTTTCCATAGCAACCAATTATGATGTCACAAACAGAGGGTGATGACTTGAGGTGGGAGTTAGGTGGCAAGAGAGCAGATGGGCTTTTGGAAAAAAAAGAAAATGGAAACAATATCCTCTCTATTGGATAGTGGAGATCTTCTTGGTAATAAAGAACAAGGGAGAGATAAATAAAGAAGCAACGAGAGAGAAGAAGCCTTTCCAAACAGCGTCAGAGAAATTAGGGGTGGAAATTAGCGACACTTGCGAGCAGTCTTTGTTTCCTCCCAGGCATGCTGAATGATGACTCTGCACTGCTCTCCTGGGATGATGAGCAATAAGCCTAATGAGGAAATTAAAATTTCCAGAGGTTAAGGAAGTAGCCAGGGCTCTCAAGCAAGCCGCGGACTAGATTTTGAGAGGAGGATTGAGTGGTATTAATAATGGAGGAGGGCAGGAATTGACAAAGTTTTTCTGTAAAGGGCCAGACAGTAAATATTTGGGCCTTGTTAGCCAGATTATGTCTTTCACAATTACTCAACACAAAGGCAGCCACAGACAATAAATAATAAACGAGTGGGTATAGTTGTTCCAATAAAGCTTTATTTATAAAAATAGGATTTGGCTAGATTTGCCTGTGAAATTATTGAAATAGAGAATTGTCTATTTATAGAGAATAGTCTATCAGTTTCACTTTTAACAGAAAAGATCCTTGAAGGACATCTGACATACTCCTGGGGATTTCTGGTTAATGTATTATGGTGTCATAGGGGGAAAGAACAGATGAGTACTGAGGTCGCAGCTTCCTCATTTATTCAACAAACATTTATTATGGATCTGGTTCATGAAATAATTCTGTTTGGGGGGTTGCAGAAATGTCTGCCATGAAACATTTTATGTTCTAATTAGCCATGCTAGCTAATGGGCAAGCCATTTATCCAAGGTCAGCCCCAGTTTTCTCTTTTGGATGTCTAAATTTTTAAAATCATGAGTCACATTTACAGGGCAATTAAAAATATGTATTTGTATTGCATATGAAATAGAAAAAATAAATACCTATTTTCCCACATTATAGGAAAATAGGACATTGGCAAGGCTTAAGTACCTAAGAAGATACTGTATATCTCTCCTTGGTCTCATTATCCTTCTCTTAATTTCAAAATATTACGGTATTTCCTTATTTGTTTGTTGTTTGGTGTAGCCATATAAATGTCTCATTAAAAATATATAGCTTAATTTTGCCTCTTTGATTTTTAATTATTTGAGGCATGCTGTAGTATTCTCCTTGGGCGTGCAGCTTTCACTCAGTCTTATTTCTGCCACTCATCTACACAGCTATGGAGAAAGCCTGGGGCCCAAAGTCTACTAGGGCCAGATCTGTAGTCAAACTTATGTTAGATTTATTAGCTTGATGCTGCAGGACAGAATAGAGAATCATTCGGCTTTTTTTTTTTTTTTTTTGCAGGTTTTGGCCAGGGCTGGGTTTGAACCCACCACCTCCAGCATTTGGGGCCGGCGCCTTACTCCTTTGAGCCACAGGTGCCACCCCATTTGGCCTTTTAAGAATAGAGTTATGGGAAGAATTTGCTAAGGTGGGAGTTGATCATAGATTTTTTTTTTTTTTGGTAGAGTTTGGTCAGAATTTGTAAGTCAGGGAGTTGCTGGAATAGAAGATTTCACTTTAGTCCAAGGATCCATGTAGAGATTCTGTTAGGTGAGTGTGCTTGTGGTTTTCAATTGGACTATATGGATCTGGATAAAGTGGTATTATGAGGTCTGTGGTGTACCTTATGGCGCACTTGGCTGTAGTTTATCTTTCTTGGGAGTCTGGATGCAATTTACAGATTAATTAAATTATCAGTTCCCTCCTACAGCCTTCTCTCCTTCAGGGGCATGAAAGCAAATAAACCTTATCACTACAGTTTACTTTCATTGCTGTGTAATATTCCATGGCCTGAATCTACCCACATTTATGTAGCCACTTTACTATTGATAAATTTGGATTGTTCCTGGATATTTGCTGTTACAAAAGATTCTGCTCTGATGCAATTGAAAGTTTCTAAAGGTTAGGTATATACCTAAAAGCGAATCTAGGGGTATACAGATGTCTGATTTTAATAGGAAATACTAACCTGCTTTCTCAAGTGTTTATACAGCATTATCTTCTCGCCAGTTATGTGTGGGAGTTGCTTCACATCTTGGCTAACTTTCTAATTTGTCAAGCTTTCTAATTTTTGCTGGTCTGATGACTTGTGCGCTGATATCTCATTGTGGTTTTAATTGGCATTTCTTTGACAAGAAACACAAGGTTGCACATACCTTAAATGTTTCTTTAGCCTTTCGATATCCTGTTTTGTGAAATGCCTGCTCATCTTCCTGCCCCCCCTGTTTTGCTATTGGCTTGTCTTTCTCCCACATTATATATGGAATCCTTTCTGTCCCTTATAGGCAATCCCAATTCTGATACAAATCACATTTTTGTAGATGTGGCTCTGTTTCTCTTATCACTGTTCTGATTCATTGTTTTGCTTATACATCTCTGCACTCTTACCATACTAGCTTAATTTCTATTTACTTTAAGTAAATTGTGATACATAATGGGGAAGTCTTACACTTTGGTTTGCTTCTTTGGGAATATTTTAACTATTCTAGGCCTTTTTCAGACCTATGTAAATTTCAGTATTAGTTTGTCTTGTTTTAGAACAAAATTACAAAACACCTGCTGGGATTTTTATTGGGATTTTGTTGCAATTATATATCTCCTAGGGAAGAAATGATGTTCCTATGATATTGAATTCTCCTATCCAAGAAGGTTTCGAGAATATATTTCTCCATTCAGTTAGTATTCTTCAATAGTTTTCATAAAGTTTCATTTTTTTTTTTGTATAATAAGATTGTTTACACATCATAATTTTATTCTTGGATGATACTTGTGGGCTATTGTAAATAGTATATTCCTTAAAATGTCCTTTTAAAGTTGTCGCTAGTGATATAGAAAAATGAAATCAACTTTCCTATAGAAAATACTTTTTAAATTTAAATATTCCCCCCCTCCCTCCCCACACACATTTAGGATTTTCTGTGTGGATAATTGTATCACCAAAAACTGATGGGATTTTTTCCCCTTTGTTTCTAAGAGTTATATTCTTCAATTATTTTCTCTTGGTTTTTAATGCATTCAAAACAATATTTATTAGAAATGATGGTAGTGGGAATCTTTGTATCTTAGTATTGGCCTTGGTCTTAAAAGAAGCTCTCAATATTTCACCATGACATATGACATTTACTGAAGGGTGTGTGTGTGTGTGTGTGTGTGTGTGTGTGTGCGCGCGCGCGCGCAGATGCGTGCATTTATGAGGTTAAGGAAGTGACTTTTTATTCCCCATTTGCTAAAAGATTTTTAACATGAATGGATGTTGAATTTTATTAGATGCTTCTTCCCACATATATTATATTTATCAGATATTTTTCTCCTTTAATCTGTTATTGAGATAAATCACATTAATTGATTTTTTAATATTAAGCTATTCTTGCAGTCTTGGAATAAACCCATTTGTCATAATATATTATCTTTTTTATACATCGCTTGATTAAATTTTCTTTTACTTTGTTTAGAATTTGCATGTATATTCATGGCAGTGAGAAGCTTGTAATTTTCCTTTCTTTTCCTGTCTTTGTCTGCTCTTGGTATCAAGGTCACACTTGTCCCTTAAAATAAGATGAAAGAACATGAGAACATTCCTTTTTTTAATTCAATTCTCATTTGGGAGAATTTGCCTTTGTGGTTCTCTAGATCTGATACTTTCTTTTGAGAATTATTCAACCTATTAATTCAATTTCATTATTGCTTAAAGAATGTTTTCTGGTTTCTATTTACTTTTGATACAAGTTTGGATAGCTATCTTTTTTCTTATAATATTTTTATTTAAGTTTTAAAATTGCTGTAATAAGATTGATCATATGTTCTTTTATTAAACTGTGTAAGTTCTTCACCTTGTGTAATTATGTCTTTATTTTCATTCTTAACATTGTTTATTGAAACCTTACTTCTTTCTGTATAAATATTTAAGGGAATTTATTTCTCTTTAAACACAACTTTACCTCTATCCCGCTGGCATTTCTGTGTGGTATTTCCATTTTTTATCAATATTTTTTTTCTTAATATCCACTATTGCTCATTTTTCAATCTATGAATTATTCAATACTTTTCAATTTTCAAATATATGGAGTATTTCTAGTTATTTATTTAATATCAATTGTAAATTAATTTTGTTATAAACAGATAATGTCATCTTACTCATCCTTTGATAATTGTTGAGACTGTCTTTATGGCTTTGGTGTATGGCTAATTTTTGTAAACATTTCATGTGTGCATGAAAGGAATATGTATTTTTCAATTAATTGAATGCATTGTTCTACATACACAATAGATCAAATGTGCTAATTTGTGCTGTTTGAATTTTTTATATCTTTTTTGTCTTATTTTTTCCAATTGCTAGAACTATCAATTTGAGAGAATTGTGTTAAGTTCTCCAGTACAATAATCAAGTTGATAATTTTTCTTTATTCTAAATGAATAATTTTTCTGTTTTGAGACTATGTCGTTAGGTTCATATAGATTCAGAATTATTATATTGTATCTTTCTAATAATCAAAACATTGGCCATTATGTAGTGATCTTCTTTATCTCAAGTGCCTTAAAGAGAACTTTGATATTAATATTTATACTTTAAATTGGGGGAGAATAATATTAATACTTAGTTGCTAAATCTATTTCCAATAGTGTATGCCTTTGGAGATCTATTTTTTGTTAGTTGTTCCTGCTAGTTTTTAATTGTAGTATCTGGTATCTACCATGCTTTGTAACTATTGATTGTAAGGTGCCTATTTACTTGGAATTGTAGTCAGGGGAACACTTTATAAATTGGATTGAGACTCCTCCTGAGATAATTTCTTCTGCCAGTCACCCAGTAGTATGCTCAAAAGAGTCTACTTTAGGTTAAATTTCTTGGCTTGATGCCTTCCCAACCACACTGGTGGTGTGACTTTGGAGTGAAAACCAGCTTGGGGATATACTTAGGTATTTTCCCAAAGTATCAGTAGAGTCAACTGAGGTAATTTTTTTTTTGTTCTTTTTGCAAAAGGGTTTTGCTTTTGTTTCACTTTGGGCTGTGGTGCATCCCCTTTGAATACCTGCTTTTTGCAATGGTCTTCTATTAAGTCTTCTATGTTGACAAAACTTTGGGCTGCTTCTCCTATCTCCTGGGACCCATGCATTTATCAAAGCAAAACTCAAGTTTTTTAGGGGTTGACAGGAAACTGTAAGGGCCAAAGATGTCTTTAATAGTCACTTATTCCCCAACTGTTCTGGTTTTATTTGGCTGTGGAGCATAGTACATTTCCTTTTCCAGCCTGGCACTGTGATGCCTTGTATTTTATCAATCATTTCAGTTGCTTCTGCAGGGGTGAGAGGGGAGTCAAATGGGGGATATCTTATCTACCATGTTGCTGGAAATGGAAGAGTCTGATGAATATTTTTCAAGTCTTATTCTCAAGGTATCTGTGGGGATCAAGACGTTATTATATGACTAATGGCATTGGAAATAGTAAAGTGCTTGGCTTTTTCACAGTTATGTAAACACCTGAATAACATTAGCAATTGATTTAAAACATGCCAAGTAGAGGTCATACCTGAAAAAGTAGTCAAATTAATTCACTGCATTCTAAGGTGACTGTGCGGGACTCAGTATTACCTATTGTTATGTTAAAGAAATATGTGTAAAAGCTCCATCCACTGTCAGGAAAGATAATCATTTCATTGACAGATGATACTAAGGGCAATCTGATTAGAGGCAAGAGCACTATAAGTTAAGTAAAAGCAAAATCCTGGCTGGAACTTTGTACTGGATGTATTAATGGATTAGGGTCTAATTGTGACACTCTTTATATCCAGGTGCAGAATTAATCTCTAAAAGGCTAATTCCTTGAACACCACCTTACTTGGCCATCTCCACATTCAACACTGTCAGTGTGACCTCTGAAACTACCCTTTTACACATTTTAAGGTCATGGACCATTGGGACTCAGTTTTGCTTAGCACTTTGCAAACTTAATGGACTGGCCTCTCTTCATAGAGTTTCTCCTTTTCCCTGTGCAGTTTGACATATACTGCTTTTTGGAAGAGATGTAATTTATGAGGTATTAACCTATGTGTTGTGCTGTTACACATCCTAGCATCCCAGTTAATGAATGATGATGTGCATGGACAAGATTGTCTCACATTTATACAGCAGGACATTTCATGTGCTATAAGAAAAGATAAAATTATAAGGATGTCTAATTCAGTCATTCATCTGTTAACTCAAAAATAACCATAGTTTAATGGCTGACAGTGGGCAAGATAGTAGAGATACAGTGGTGACTATGACCTAGTCCTCACCCTTAAGGAATTAATGAATTTTCTTAAGTGGAAATATTTAAACACATAATGCATGTAAGTGTTGTAAGCACTATAAGGGAAGTTTATGCAAATAGAGATGAAGCATAAAAGAAGGAGTTGAAAACTATACCCTGAGTGAAGGGAGGAAGTCAGGTAAGAGTTGTAAGAGCTTTTGATGCTAGGACTAAGGCATGGAAGCTGTGTGGGTATTCTCCCATATGGCAGGATGGACAGGACAGTTTTCTTTAGCTGAGAGATTATGGTCAGTGAAGGTTCAGTGGTATGAGGCAGCTGTGAACAGTTCATGGCCTGCATTCACTCGTAAGTTAACACATCATTCATTCAACCAATTTGTAATGGCATCTACTAGGTACCAGGAACTATGCAAACTATATATAGCTAATTATATATATATGTAATATGTATATACATATACACACACACATACATGTGTGTATGATTTTTAACTTTTTGACTTTTTGCAACTTTCAGACTAATGGGAGACAGTTAATAAACTAGCAAACCAGGGGTGTCCAGCCTGTTTGTCCTCTGCTGCACATTGGAAGAATAAGAACTATCTTGGGCCACACATTAAATACACAAACACTAACAACAGAAAGCTGATTAGTAAAAAAAAAAAAAAAAAAAAAATCTGTTCATACTTTTCCTGATATTTGACACCACAATTAAGCAAAAGCAGTCCTCACAAAATCAGCATGCGACCTGTAGGTTGGACACCCCTGTTAAGTAAATAATTACATAAATGAATATTCATATAACAATTACATAGAATATTTCTCTAGTAGCCATGGAGAAAATGGGTAAGTTGAAAGGGTAACAAATAAGGTGGGGTGATTTAGATAAGATGACTTCTTTGTAAAGTCAACATTAAGCCAACACCCCAATGACCAGAATTTGCCATTTGAGATGATGAGGGGCAAAGCAGGGTGGAGTGAGGTAAAGTGGTTAGGGTTGCAGGCAGGGGCCAAGCATATGAGAAGGTCATGGCAGGAATGAGTTGGTGTGTTTCCAGAATGGAAGGAAGACCAGGGTTACTTGGTATAAAATGGGTAAGGGAGAGAAAAGCAGGAAATGATGCTGGAGAGGAAGGTAGGGGACTGATCGTGGAAGGTATTCCAGACCAGGATCCAAAGAAGTTTTAGTTTCATCCTTTAGTCAGTGGAGACTCTTTGAAATGTTTTGAGTTTTAGAAATATTATTCTTCCATCGGTGGGCGGGAGAGATTGGAGGGCTCGAGGATTAGAGAGAGAGGCAGGGAGAAAACTGAATGATTTTTGTAATAGTATGAACAGGAATATTGTCAAAGGAGGACAGAGAGGGGAAGAAGTGTGAGAAGTGTTTGGGTAGGAAACGAGGAGGATAACCAGATAACATCCATGGGAGAAGGGTGATTCCATTTTCCAAATCTCTAAATTAGGCAGGAGCAAGTTTTGTGGAGCAGACAAATAAATTACTCTTTTTTTTTTTTTTTTTATTAAAGCATAACTGTATACATTGATATGATCATGGGGCATCATACACTCGCTTCATAGACCATTTGACACATTTTTATCACAGTGGTTAACATGCCTTTCCGGCGTTATCTCAGTTACTGTGCCAAAACCTTTACATTCTACATTTACCAAGTTTCGCAAATACCCCTGTAAGATGCACCACAGGTGTGATCCCACCGATCCCCCTCCTTCTACCCCCACCTTTCCCACTTCCCCCTATTGTTAAGTTGTAACTGGGTTATAGCTTTCATGTGAGAGCCCCAAATTAGTTTCATAGTAGGGCTGAGTACATTGGGTACTTTTTCTTCCATTCTTGAGATACTTTACTAAGAAGAATATGTTCCAGCTCCATCCATGTAAACATGAAAGAGGTAAAGTCTCCATCTTTCTTTAAGGCTGCATAGTATTCCATGGTATACATATACCACAATTTATTAATCCATTCGTGGATCGATGGGCACTTGGGCTTTTTCCATGACTTAGCTATTATGAATTGGGCTGCAATAAACATTCTGGTACAAATATCTTTGTTATGTTGTGATTTTTGGTCTTCTGGGTATATGCCCAGCAGAGGAATTACAGGATTGAATGGCAGATCTATTTTTAGATCTCTGAGTGTTCTCCATATATCTTTCCAAAAGGAATGTATTAATTTGCATTCCCATCAGCAGTGCAGAAGTGTTCCCTTTTCTCCGCATCCACGCCAACATCTCTGGTCCTGAGATTTTGTGATATAGGCTAGTCTCATTGGAGTTAGAAGATATCATAAAGTAGTTTTGATTTGCATTTCTCTGATGATTAAAGATGATGAGCATTTTTTCATATGTCTGAAGGCCGTGCGCCTGTCTTCTTCAGAGAAGTTTCTCTTCAAATCCCTTGCCCAGCCTGCGATGGGATCCCTTGTTTTTTTCTTGCTGATGCATTTGAGTTCTCTGTGGATTCTGGTTATTAAACCTTTGTCAGAAATATACCCTGCAAATATCTTCTCCCATTCTGAGGGCTGTCTGCTTGCTTTGCTTACTGTGTTCTTAGCTGTGCAGAAGCTTTTTAGTTTGATCAAGTCCCAGTAGTGTATTTTTGAAGCTGCTTCAATTGCCCGGGGGGTTCTCCTCATGAAATACTCACCCAGACCAATTTCTTCAAGGGTTTTCCCTGCATTCTCCTCTAGTATTTTTATAGTTTCATGTCTTAAGTTTAAATCTTTAATCCAATGAGAGTCTATCTTAGTTAATGGTGAAAGGTGTGGGTCCAATTTCAGTCTTCTGCAGGTTGCCAGCCAGTTCACCCAGCACCATTTGTTAAATAGGGAATCTTTTCCCCACTGAATGTTTTTAATTGGCTTGTCAAAAATCAAATAGCGGTAAGTAGCTGGATTCATCTCTTGGTTCTCTATTCTGTTCCAGATATCTACTTCTCTGTTTTTGTGCCAATACCATGCTGTTTTGATCACTATCGATTTGTAGTAAAGTCTGAGGTCTGGTATTGTGATTCCTCCTGTTTTGTTTTTATTTCTGAGTAATGTCTTGGCTATTCGAGGTTTTTTCTGATTCCATATAAAACGAAGTAATGTTTTTTCAAGATCTTTAAAATATGACAGTGGAGCTTTAATAGGGAGTGCGTTGAAATTATATATTGCTTTGGGTAGTATGGACATTTTGATAATGTTGATTCTTCCTAGCCATGAGCATGGTATGTTTTTCCATTTGTTAACATTTTCAGCTATTTCTTTTCTTAGAGTTTCATAGTTCTCTTTATAGAGATCTTTCACGTCTTTTGTTAGGTAAATTCCCAAATATTTCATCTTCTTTGGCACTACTGTGAATGGGATAGTGTCCTTAACTGCTTTTTCAACTTGACTGTTGTTGGTGTATATAAAGGCTACCGATTGATGGATGTTGATTTTGTAACCTGAGACGCTGCTGTATTCCTTGATCACTTCTAGGAGTTTTGTAGTAGAGTCCCTAGTGTTTTCCAGATACACAATCATATCATCTGCGAAGAGCGAAAGTTTGATCTCTTCTGACCCTATATGGATACCCTTGATCGCCTTTTCTTCCCTAATTGCGGTGGCTAAAACTTCCATTACAATGTTGAAAAGCAATGGAGACAATGGGCAGCCTTGTCTGGTTCCTGATCTGAGTGGAAATGATTCCAATTTAACTCCATTCAATATGATATTGGCTGTGGGTTTGCTGTAGATGGCCTCTATCAGTTTAAGGAAAGTCCATTCTAGACCAATTTTCTTGAGTGTTCTGATCATGAAGGGATGCTGGATATTATCAAAAGCTTTTTCTGCATCAATTGAGAGAATCATATGGTCTTTGTTTTTTAATTTGTTTATGTGCTGATTTACATTTATAGATTTACGTATATTGAACCAGCCTTGACACCCTGGGATAAAACCAACCTCGTCATGATGTATAATTTGTTTGATGTGTTGCTGGATTCTGTTTGTTAGGATCTTGTTGAATATTTTTGCATCTATATTCATTAGTGATATTGGTCTATAATTTTCTTTTCTTGTTGGGTCTTTTCCTGGTTTGGGGATCAGGGTGATGTTTGCTTCATAGAACGTGTTGGGTAGTCTTCCTTCTTTTTCTACATTTTGGAACAGGTTGAGTAATATAGGTACTAATTCCTCTTTAAAGGTTTGGTAGAATTCTGACGTGAAACCATCTGGTCCCGGGCTTTTCTTTTTAGGGAGGTTTTGTATAGTTGATGCTATTTCTGAACTTGATATGGGTCTGTTCAACATTTCCACTTGATTCTGGTTAAGTCCTGGAAGGTGGCGTGCTTCCAAGTATCGGTCTATTTCCTTCAGATTTTCATATTTCTGAGAATAAAGTTTCTTGTAATATTCATTAAGGATTTTTTGGATTTCTGATGAGTCTGTTGTTATTTCATCTTTGTTGTTTCTGATTGATGAGATTAGAGATTTTACTCTTTTTTTCCTGATTAGGTTGGCTAGAGGTTTATCTATTTTATTGACCTTTTCAAAAAACCAACTTTTAGATTTATTGATCTGCTGTACTATTCTTTTGTTTTCAATTTCATTTAATTCTGCTCTAATTTTGGTTATTTCTTTTCTTCTACTGGGTTTGGGGTTGGAATGTTCTTCCTTTTCCAGTTGCTTGAGATGTCCCATGAAGTTGTTAACTTCCTCTCTTTCCGTTCTCTTGAGGAAGGCTTGCAGTGCTATAAATTTCCCTCTTAGAACTGCCTTTGCGGTGTCCCAGAGGTTCTGATAGTTTGTGTCTTCATTGTCGTTTTGTTCCAAAAAATTGGCGATTTCTTTCTTAATCTCATCTCTGACCCAGCTATCATTCAGCATAAGGTTATTTAACTTCCATGGTTTTGTATGAGTATGCAGATTCCTGTTGTTACTCAATTCAAGTTTTATTCCATGATGGTCTGAGAAGATGCATGGAATAATTTCTATTCCTTTAAATTTACTGAGGTTAGACTTGTGACCTAAAATGTGGTCAATTTTGGAGTAAGTTCCATGGGCTGGTGAGAAGTATGTGTATTCAGTTTTGTTGGGATGAAATGTTCTGTAGATGTCTGCTAAATCTAAATATTGGATGGTTAGGTTTAAATCTAAGATTTCTTTGCTCAGCTTCTTGCTGGAGGATCGATTCAACACTGCCAAAGGAGTGTTGAAATCTCCGACGATTATGGAGCTGGAGGAAATCGAGTTACTCATGTCTGTTAGAGTTTCTCTTATAAATTGAGGTGCATTCTGGTTGGGTGCATAGATATTAATAATTGAGATCTCATCATATTGAGTATTACCCTTAACAAATATGAAGTGACCATTCTTGTCCTTCCTTACTTTTGATGGTTTAAAGCCTACTGTATCTGCAAATAAAATTGCAACACCTGCTTTTTTCTGATTACCATTTGCCTGAAATATGGATGACCATCCTTTCACCCTGAGTCTGTATTTGTCTTTTAAGTGAGATGTGACTCTTGTATGCAACAAATATCTGGCTTGAGTTTTTGTATCCAGTCAGCTAACCTATGCCTCTTTAGAGGACAGTTTAAGCCATTCACATTGATGGAGAGTATTGATAAGTCTGGTGGAATTTTGGGTACCGAGTTTTTCAAAGGTCCAGTGGACATTTTTAATCCTTTCGCCAGTGTGGAAGTTGGAGTTTGATTCGAAGTTTCTGAGTGAGTTTACTTTTGTGGTATAGGATTGGGTTGGTCATTGTGGAGGATAGGTCTGAGAACATCCTGAAGAGCTGGTTTACTTATGGCAAATTTTTTCAACATATGAGTGTCATTGAAGTATTTAATTTCTCCATTATAGATGAAACTCAGTTTGGCTGGATACAAGATCCTGGGTTGAAAGTTATTTTGCTTTAGGAGATTAAAAGTTGATGACCACCCTCTTCTGGCTTGAAAAGTTTCAGCAGAGAGATCTGCAGTTATTCTAATATTCTTACCTTTGTACGTAATAGTTTTCTTTCGCCGGACTGCTTTGAGAATCTTCTCTTTCATGTTAACTTTAGTGAAGGTAATTATGATATGTCTGGGGGATGACTTATTGGGGTTGAATCGTGCTGGGGTTCTGAAGCTGTCTGCTATCTGAATTTCAGATTCTCTAGGCATGTCTGGAAAATTTTCTTTCATAATTTCATGCAGAAGGGCCTCTGTGCCTTTGGAGGCCACTTCATCGTTCTCAGAAATCCCTATAATTCTTATATTGCTTTTTTTCGAATTATCTGAGAGCTCTCTGAGTGAGTGATCCGTTTTTGCTCTCCATTTCTCTTCCTCTTTGAGAGATTGGGAGTGTTCGAAGACTTTATCTTCAATGTCAGAAATCCTTTCTTCTGCTTGCTCCATTCTGTTGCTGAGGGATTCTACTGTATTTTTCATATCTTTGAGGGCTGTAAATTCTTGCTTCAGTGTGTCTAAGTCTTTGGTGGTTTTGTCTTTAAATTCGTTAAATTCTTGAGACAACTTTTGAATTTCTCCTCGAATTCCTAATTCCATTTTATTAATCTTGTCTGCAATCCAAATTCTGAATTCGATTTCTGACATCTCAGCCAGTTGTTTATGAATGGGATCTTCAATCACATCTGCCGTATCTTTTCTTGGGGGGGTTGATCTATTCTGGTTATTCATGTTACCAGAGTTTTTCCGCTGATTCCGCCCCATGGTTATTTTCCTCCTTTTGGTTTTTCCCCTGGGGCTTTATCGAGGGGCCGTACAGTGTTGTGGCCTGAGAAACTGGGGCCCTGTCTTGTGTGGTGGAGCAAAGTGGTTCTGTCTTGTTTTCAGCTGGTTTGTGTTCGATCCTATGGCAACTTCTACTCTGGCTTGAAGTCTCAGCTTTTGTTTGCATCCTTGTGATCACAGCTTGCCTCAGCGGTGTTGATGTGCGTTCTTCAACCTTCTCTCTTGGTGAGGCTCAAGTCCACCAGGATACTTACTAAATTCCTGTCCCTTAACTCTCCTTCTGGACGGGAGCCTCTGTTGAAAGCTGGGTTCAGTCCGCCATCTGTTTTTTCTTGGTTATTTATTTTCCTTACTTTTTTAAATGCATATTTTATGATCCTGTTTCTCACTCCCACAAATGAATAAACTCCATGTTTCTTTCTGTATGTCTAAATTACTCTTAAATGGGTAACCTTAGAGGTTCTGAGGACATGAGAGATGAGAACAGCATGCAGTTGTGCGTGAAGTTTTTTTGGAGCTTATGAGAACAATCAGGGCTGCTAGGAGATAGGAGATGAATGCAGGTTGAGCAGCGCCTCTCCTTCTCTGTGACTTGCTAATGAACATGATGGGAGAATCAGGTTTCATACCTGTTGGGGAGTCCCACCTCTTCAGCCAGACTAGCTCTGTTACATTGCTGGGTGGCCCAGTCCCGCAGCTCAATCTCTGAGGGCATAGCCATTTCCCAAGTCCCTGGCAAGATGAGCATAGAACAGTTAACAAACCTGTTCTTAGAACCTCATGGTTTGTTTTCCCCAAGCAAAACCCCAGAGTAGAGTGGAAACGTAAGCGTAGGTGGTTGCTTTTGCTAACGGGTCTCCTTGATCTCACAGAGTGGTGGAGTGTGTGTGCACAGAGGGGCAGAGGGGGTAGGTGTCACTGTTTTACCTGGTTTTGTTGCTATCTTCTATCAACATGGGAGGCACTTTGTGATCCAATGTCTTTGAAAGGATAGTGCCTCCCAGGAATGATGCCTTTCTTCAAATATTACTTAATTTCTTCTCATTTTCATCATATCTGCTATATTTAAGCCCCTGAATCCAGTACCTGATCTCTGCTTCAGGAAATCCTAACACTTTTCACATGAGCAGGAGATTCTGTTCCCTCAACCCTACTGGCATCTTCCAAACTTGATCACATATGGCTTTAGATAAATGCTAAAGATGTTTTTTTTAACATTCCAGTGAGAAGAGTACAGCTCTGGTACCATGAATGAAGGTAGATAAATGCTCCATTCTCATTCCTTCTCTCCATCAAGAAGTAGTTGATTTCTTCACTATTACATAGGAGGCTAGTGTGATGTGAGCACCTTTACATTTTGTTCAGCACACCACAATTCTTCTGTTAAGAAGATATTTTCCTGTTTCTTTGTGAAACAAGAAATGCAGAATTATGAGGCTATCCCAGTCATGAGTTTCTAGGATGGGTGACAGCAGTTCCATTAAACTTTTTTTACATATGTATTTGCTTCCAATATAAGTATACATGGGAAAGAGGTATAGAGAAGGGCTTTCAGTTTATTATTCAATGTAAATACAATTTTCAAATATTACAACAAGGTCAAGTAAGGTGAGGATATAAAAGAGGTGACTCATTTCCTTGGCTAAAGAACTTGGGCTTGTAGGAAAGAATAGGATGTGTATAATCATCTTCTTTTTGATAAACTTGATTGTTAGGGAAACAGACCATTAGGGCAATAATTAAAGAAGATTCAAGATTGAGGGAAGTACATATTGCTTATTGTTGTTATTGATTTTTTGGCTTGTTTGTTTTGCTTAAAGACAGTGGCATTTGAGCAAGCTTCTGAAATGTCTGGCTGGAGATCAAAAAGATCAGAAGCTTAGCCAAGACTGGTAATGACTGATAGGGAAATATCCCAAGGAAGCTGGAAAGAATAAAAATAGTCACAAATGATAGAAAAGGAACTTCTGTCCCCAAGCAAGAAGTAGAAGGAGGTCATGCCCCACATATTGGAAGTTTTGTGTGGAGCATTCTGAGGTCATCTGGTGATGGAGGATAGAGTGGGGGAAGGATTTAAGGGCAACAGTCAAAGTAGGAACAGTTATTAAGGGGAATGGGAAAAAAAAAACTGACCAGTGAGAAAAGGACAGAGAGGCAGAGACTTAAGGACTAGAGACAAGGGAGGCTGTAGATTTGTGAGATGTCAACTTACATGGATGTATATATTTCTCAAGCAGTGCTTAGCAGGTACAATGGATGGACTGACTCAACATGGAAAGGGTATAGAACAAGGACATGGAAAGACTAGGGTATAAAAGGACAATAATGGTCATAACTTTTTGTTTTATAAAGTTGGAGCCAACCCAGTTCTTCCCTGATATGTTCGTGACATTCCAAACACTAGGTAATAATTTTGCCCTTGATGTGCAATAGCTAGACGTGTTGTCCTTTACTTAGGATGCTGAAGGTTACGATATCTCTGACTTACTCTCTGATAATAAAGTTTATTATTTGAATGCAGAAATTCTGTTATGAATGCAAATGTCACTGGAAATTAGTTCAGTGTTGCTTATTTATTTCAAGAAGTGATGAAAGCCACACAAGAGACAATAAATCATAGGCATATGTGCCCAGCAGAAGTGTTTGTATACTTAGAGTTTGCTTATGTTTTCTTTGAGGCATCAGCTGCTTTTTCTATTCATGGACCATTGTGAGCATATGGCATTTTGAGGTGAGTCATAGAAAATTCAGCTGAATCTGTTAATTGCCAAAAGAGACAGGTATAAAACTCAGAGAAGAATCAGAATGTGTCTACAAATGAATCTTAGGCAGGCGTGACTTGCCTAATTACTTGCTGATGGAAGAAGCACAACCATCCGGATCTATTTACATTCTGCACTAATGCTATGAGGTCTTAGCAACTGTCACATAAGGTGTTTGGGGATGTGTCTTCCTGAGTAGCTCCAGGCAGTGTGTTTAAAGGAAAGTGGAATATGGTTTTGTATGCTGGCTTCATAGTCACGTGGACCTCATACTTAGGTGAGCTTTAGTAAATCTTGATTTTTAAGCCTTGGTTTTTGTCTTTCTTAAAACTGAGGCTCATAATAAATAGTTTTCTATTATTCTGAAGGCAAGGTGCATCAAATACTTCAAGCACACAGCCTGGTTCCTGGGATATTTGTTCTTGTTATTGATCCTTTCCCCCCAGCCATAGAATTTCAGGATTCTAAATGTGGGGGAGCAAGTTAATGGTCATTGTGGTTCTTTTCCCACAACAAGAGCAAAAACTATAGGATTACAAGTATCACAACTTGATTATACATAGATAGAAAAAGAGAGAGAGGGAGACAGAATGACATAGCAAGTATGGAAAAATGTTAAGATTTAAGGGGATTCTAGGTGAAAAGTACACAAGCATCTTTTGAATTTTTTTTGCAATTTTTATGTAGGTCTGATATGATTTCAAAATAAAACTTAAAAAAATCACAATTTAAAAAGGAAAAAAAAAATCCAAGATTAAAGGAAAGGCAAATGCCTGGGTGCCAGGAATGAAAAAGAAAGAAATAGTGAGCATGACTAGTAAGCTTGTAAAAGGTGGGTGGCTATAAAAGAACAGACTAAATGTGAAGACAGGCAACAGGTCTTGTGTTTGTGTGTGGCAAGGGCAGGAACAGAGGGCTGTGTGCAAAGGGGATGTGAGGCTGGTAGGAATGTTCCTCTCACAGATGGCAGAAGCAGACATATTCTGGCCTCCAGCTCAGAGGAGCAAAAAGAAAGATTCTTTTTGCTTAAGATTGGAAAGCAAAATGTCTCCTGAGAGATACAGAAGAGATTTGCCACAAATGTGTAATACCAGCCTGATGTGAAGGGAGTAGTTGGATTAATTTAAAGATAGATTCTGGTAAAACTCATTTTCCTCCCAGAAGAAGGCATTGCTGAATCACTCTTTAGCAATACTTTCACAGCCTGGCACCCAGGATTATCACTGCTGCAGATGAGCTGATGATAAAAGAATATATACTCGGCACAAGGAAATGAGGCACCAAGAAGGAAAACTGAAAGTCACAACAATTAGGAATATTAGGCCCTGAGGGCTTTGAGATGATAGAACAATCTAAAAGATGCTTTGAATTATGCATGTTCAGAATGACGAACAAAATGAAAGAAAGAAATTATGAAGGTAGAATAGGAAAACAGGAAAATCAACAGGCATATCTAAGAAAAATAAAGCAAGGACATCTTTCAAAATTAAAAAAGAAAATCCATTGAAATCAGAACCATAGCAGACAAATTGAGCTTGCAGTTTAGACACAGTTGAAGAAGTTAAGGAACTGAAAGACACATTTGAGGACATACCTAGAATTCATGAGCTAGAGAAAAAGCTAGACACCGTGAAAGAGAGATTGACAGGCATAAAAGATAGAATGAGAGGGTCCAAGCACTTTCAGAAAGAGGAAAGAGTAGGAAGAAGAAGCACATCTCGAATACATTGGCTGAGAATTTTCCAAAACTGTGAAGGGAATGAATCCCTGAATGGGATAAGAATAACCGCCCTTGGACACACTGAAGTAAAATTGCAGAACACCAAACATCAAGGGAAATTCCTAGAAGGAGCAAAGAGAAAATACATAGAATGCTGTAGTACCTGATAATTGCTTTCTGTAATAAAATTCAAAAGCAGAATGAAGTATGATATGAGAAAGTTAGAAAAAAGGGTGAAAAAGAAAGAGGAAAATACAAGAAATAAGATAAGGGAACAGGTATAAGGGCGTTAAGTAGAGAAAGGTCACAGAACTAAAATTCAGGAGACTCCTTTTCTGGGTCTGTTACTAACTGTGGGAATTTGGCTAAGCCACCTGACTTCTCTGATTAAGAATGTGCATGGGCTATTTTCCGGTTTTGTTGACAAGCTTCAACCATCATCAGCCATTGCTCATCTTGCATAGTGATTATTCTTCTCCGCCACAAGAGCCCAGCGTGCTTGAGTTGTGAACACGTCAGAGACTTCAGAGAAATCACGTGGTCAGCTTGCTGTCCAGCAGGGAGAAAGAGGTGGAGAAATCCAAGAGTTGAAGAAGCCACAAACCAGCCTCCACTGCCCCATCAGAATGCCTTGGTTACTCAGGCCCAGCTGAAGCACTGAGACCTGCATAGAAGGGGTTTGAGCAGAGATGCCCCTGTGATCTCTTAAACCTCAGATTCTTGCCACATGTGCTTCAGGCTCTGCATTACATTTTGCTTCCTGGGATTGGGTTCTGTTTCTGAGAGCCTTGAACATGTTTCCATTTTGAGTTGCTCATCATCACTCTCTTGAACTTGCAAGAGATGCCCCTGAGGTGTCAGTGATTCAAGTAGAACAGAAGATAAACTTATTATGGAGCATAAAGCATAAGAGAATCAAACTGAAACAAGTACAGAAAATAAATTGTGTTTAGAGCTAAATGAATAATCTTTCCCACTTCTCCGGCAGACTGGAACAAGGCACTTGTTTGGAATAACAACCATTGTGTGCGAGCTGGCATTCGATTGTGCTTTTATTACCCTAGAGGGCTGGTTTTAGCATGAAGAGAGGTGAAGGGTATTCTGTTGGGGCTTGCTGGACATTCTCCAGCTCTGAGCCGTAATTTATACCATGGTGGGAACAATAAGCAAGACTCTGCCCATTATCAGGTTTTTGCTGATGGACACAAACCTATCCCACTAAACTCCTTGGAGCAGAGACTTAATGGAGACTATTCATAGTTCTGAAAGTGAATATATGACTGGCCTTGACCTTAAGAGAGGGACAGACAAAGTGGACCTTAGGCAAACTCTTATTTAGATAGATGATCTTTGCCCACCCATAGTCTGAGTAAAATTACCTTGTTTTCCACCTCCCCATGGAAAGACAGCCTTCTAGCACAGGTAAATTATCAGAGTCACAGGGGCTACTAGACTCTCTTTTCTAGGGTGTTAGTAGGCAATCCCAAGGACTCTCTGTATGTCCTTCTTCTTTTCTGTCTTTTGAGATTATGAAGAAAACGCTGGTCCAATAATTGATTATGAAATGAAGTAATAAAGCAAGTCAAGAGAATCTGGCCTAGGAGACAGTAATGGAGATTGAAAATTATGGTTTTGTTTCCTTAGACTATATACACCCATCCATTCCCTCCTCCTCCATTCATCTCTCCAAAAACCAAACATGTGGAGGCCTGCTATGTATTGGGTTCCTTACTAAGCGTTGTAGAGATTTAAAAAAAAAAAAATATATATATATATATATATTTTTTTTTATATAGAAAACAGACTGATATGGTGGTTAAGAACTTGAATGTCGGGGTCAGAAAGACCTGAATCTGAATCTCTAATTTGCACCCTACTAATTTAGCTTAGTTTATGATGATGATATGGTAGATAAAGGAAGTTATAGGAACCTTTTTACATTTTACTATGAGTGCAACATTTTACAAATCCAAAGAAAACTCATATCAAACTGGCCACGGGCTGTATAACTGAAATTTATCTGTACTGCTGTCAGGCTGGTGTACATAGACAAATGATCTTCACTAAATTAGAGGCAGGTGTGTTTTTAAACTGTTCTTGGTGTGCTGGATGTGTTCATGTGACTCCCTCTCACATCCCATATCTACTTTTTAGCCCTGGAGGGTGACTGTATGAATTAATTGGGAGGCTGATCTTGATGTTTTACATCAGCGGATCCTCTGCTGAAATGCCTTTGGTTGGGTTGGGCCAATGGGAGCTAATACAAAAGATCAGCTCATGGGAGGAGAGTGAGCCCATAGGACTGGTTCTTCTAGCTTTCTCCTTGGCTGCAGAGCCCTCCTCTGAAGGTCATGGCTTTTGACAGGGTCGCCTCTGCACACCACTGCCCTTTTTATGTACCAGTAATGTCCCCCCTTGCACATTCAGGCCAAGGGTGCTCACAGCTTGTTCCAGGATCCATGCCTTGCAGTTTTATGGAGTTTCATGTGCCATTTTCTGCCAATGCTTGAACTGATGCTCTGGTTGTCCCGGAACTAATCTTGTTTCTGAGTCTCCCCAGAGAGTAGATGCCTTCTGATAAAGGGGGTCAGTCCAAATATCATCAAAGGCATATCTTTGTTCAGAAAAGTATGTGCTAAAAGGGTCTTGATGGATTTTCATGAAAGAACACAGACCAGAAAAGGAAGGGAAAGCTTGATAACCTTTTCTTCTCAAGTGAATTCATTGGGGAAATTTGTACCAACTTTTCCAGTGCCTGTGGATTACCAAGCTTCTTCCCTTTTGGTGAAATTCATCTCTCTTTCTAGAATGTGACCAGCAGGCCCTGCAGTTGCCACTGCTTGCAAGGCTTGTAATCACCTGTATGAGCGTCCTATAGGGCTACGAAATATGGCCCCTGAAGGACTCTGAACTGCCTTTTCCCTTCCTCAAATGGTGAATGATCATTGAACCACTCTGCACTTTCTGATATGAAGTTCAAATCAAGCCATGAAAAAACCCCATATTTTATAAGGTAGCATATTTTTGGTTCATGATAGTAAATTTCCCTCACTCTTGCCGTGCTGTGGGACACATTTGGAAAAGTCAGTTTGGCACTGTGTAAATTAACCAGAGAACCATTGGAGTTGAATGAAATATATTGTAAATGTGTAATGATGGGCATAATATGGGGCAGAGTTTCAGGGTGGGGGCACGAGGCTCAAGTGTGAAGGTGGTTTAGACAGAAATACATAATTGTATCAGGAGCCTGAGAATCACTGTTGTTGGCATGCTGAGTAATCACCAGAATGGCATGACAAGACAATGGCAGAACTTTTTCAAAGTTCCCCTTGGGAGGCAAATATTGAAGCTCTGCCAAGGATGAAGACAATAGCTTTGTGTCATGTGGTCTTATCCCCTCATTGACTGAGTGGCTATGCCGTAATGCCCAAATCCAGAGGGCACTGTTCCCATTGTCATCTGTGTGAACAGAGCATGGACTTGTGCAGTGTACAGGTTCTACAGCCATATAAGGTAGCCTTGGCTTCATGACACCGTAATTTTAGAAGAAAGTACATACTCTGGGGTCAAGGGAGAACTGTGAGGCCAGACAGACATGGGTTGAATCACACATCTTCTATTTGTTAACTGGGTCTTTTTGTTAACCTCTCTGGGTCCTCATTGTAGAAATAGTGATCATAACAACACTTCCATGTGTAATTTTGGTTATAAAAATCAAATCAAATAATGCAAGTAAGGCAGCTCCCTCTGCCTGCATGACAAGCAATTTCTAATGTTAACTGTTAGTGCTCTTGTTTTCTATAATGTAGTCTCTTCATGAAGCCCCAGGTCCCAGTGTGGCCAGAAATGATAGTGATTAATGGGAAAACATGGAAGGGAACCTGATGTGCTGTGCCCTGTTAAGAGTCCTTAGTTTGTACTTGAGTCCTCTCTTTTCCAGAGTCGTAAAATGTCATTGGTGAGCATAAAGGAGCATAACTTTTCTATGGTTAATTATTTAATCCATTCATTCATTTATTCAAAGTATACTAAATGAGTACCTCCTTTTTTTCTCAAGCTCCGTTTTAGACTCTGGGAAGGACAGTGGACAAAGAAGATGATAAACACATCATGTCCCAAACCCTTTATCAGTCCCTAAGTGTGTGCTTGAACATTATATTAACCATCTCATTTCACCTGCAGGAAATATATGTTTGGTATGGGAAAGAGAGAGAGAAAATACAGGAAAGAATATTTGGAGAGGATGTTTTATGGATAGTAAAGCCATAACTTTTAGTCAAAGCCTTTGTTTTAGGAAACTCTGCTGCTGCTAAGCCATCCCACTGGTGCTTGCCTCCTACAGTTAGTGGCACCAGCAATCAATCAGTCAGCAACAATTACGCACCTACTATGTACAAGGCAGTGGGCTAAGTATAAGGAATACTATAGTGAGTACATCAGAAGTTTACAATTTAGTAATAAATACAGACACTGTGAAAGTAATGACTTTAATACCAAATGTATAAAGAATCACAGAATGCCAGGGGACCCACAACTGCATAGAAGCATTCAAAGGAGGCTTTTCTGTGGAACTGGCTTTTATTCTGAGATATGGAGAATGACCATGATCTGCAGGTGGAGGGCAGGTAGAGGGGCAACTTCTTTTGGAAGCTCTCACCTTTCCTAAAAGATACCCATGTTGGGCCATTTATCAATGAAGTCTTTTTCATGAAAAGGTCTGGCAAGGGGCCTGCTAATTGGTTGGTCAATAAATATTTGTTGAATGACATAATGAGTAGATGGATGGATCATCTATCTTCATTGAGTAAATGCATGAATGAATAAAATATTCCAGATTCTCTGGAGCAGAGTAATTGGCAGCTCAGTAAATCGAGGAGAGGGAGCTATTTACCATTCTTACTACTTGGCCCTCTTGCTGATTGTGGGCTGCTAAAATTTCTCTCTTTAATCTTCCCTTTCCTTTTCAATTGACATATATCACTCATCCATTAAAAAATTTTTTAATTAATAAAGGATGTAATCTCTTTCTTTATGGTCAATTGAATAACAACATTGTTGACCTTAAAGAGGAAGAATTAGGAAGTTCCAAAAAATAGATCTCTTAAAGTTACTCAGAGCTTAATAACCTACAAGGAGAAGGCTGTGTAAAGCGTCAAGAATTGATGCTAATGATGTGCCCTACAGTGAGACTCTGCCTTTGGGTTCAAGAACTGGCTGTTTTGTGTTGATCTATCATAGGCCAACTTGGAAGGCAATGAAAAATTACCCCATTTGGTGACTCAATTACACAATATGGATCCTGGTGAAACATTGAGGCCTTTATTAATAACAGCACCTGGTGGCTTATTGGATATGTGATGCCCAATTATGGGATTTGACAGTACAAGGTATATATTAATGACTTATTAGGGCTGACCTGGCTGGTAATTGATTACTAATGAGGCAGACTTGTTTGCATCTGGGGAAAATAAGATTTTGAAACTTTTTTAACCAGCCCTGTATGAATGCCTTAGAAGATATGATCTATTAACTGAGTGATACATATTTCATGGAGAACATTTTATAGCATCCAATTTACTAATTTTTTTTAAGGATAACTAGATAGTTACTGGAAAGTCCCGGTTGGTGGTTGCCTTTGGTGTTCAAAATTCTTTATGTGCGGAATTGGCGTAAAGTAATTGCAGTTGTTGCTAGATTCATCTTGCTACCTGTGACAACAGAGCTATGTCCCAGTGATTGAAAATTTTTGCCTGGGATGGATGAGTCACTGGCACTCTTTGTATTGGGTTCACTGAGATGAAGCATATTTCATGCATGTATTTCAAATGTCACAAGAAATGAACCATTTCTATCCACAACTATGATTGCTCATTGATACAAAGATGAAAGGTGAAATATTTTCCTTCCTTTTTGCTCTGAATTAAATAAATATATGCTTTTCTGAAGATGTTGCAGGGCTGTTTTCTATAAAAATGCTTTGGATCTGTTTCACAAATTTTGATTTTCCATCTGACCCTTTTCCTCTTTATATTAATGAATTTCACCTAATTGAATCAGATGCCACAACTGACAAGTGCTTATTCTGAATTTGAGTTTCATATCCCCAAGAAGGCATTTTCTTGGTAACACTTAGCAAAATGATATCTATCAAATCACTGGTGCAGTTAGAATTTAATTTGCTCTATCAGCTGCCATTGTCATGCTACTTACCCTTAAAAAAGTAATTTTCCTCAAGACTTAATAGTTTCTTTTTCATTTCTCCTTCTTTTTCCCCCCTCACTGATTGAATTTAATAAACTCTTAAAAAAGAGAAAACTGGGTAAGAGCAATTCTTCATAAGGTGACAGGGAAGGAGGAAGCCTGTTGTGTCCCCTTCTTTGCCAGCCCATCACCCCCTATCACTCACCTTCTCATCAGGTGGAATCTGATCTTTTCTCCTGTTGCTACCCTATAAGATCTCCTTAAGAAAGGGGAAAGAAGGCACTGGTAGGGAGGTGGGGGAAAGGAAGGGAAATGGGGGAAAAGGAGAAGCAGGCTAGGAAAGAAAAAGAGAAGAAATAAATAGTGACAAAGGGGAAAGAAAGATGAAGGGGAGGGGGACTAGCTTTGAAAAATTAGAAAAACCAGCTGTTCTGACCCCTGCCTGCTCAGTTGACACCTTCCTGAATATGCTGATCACATAAATACCTCTGCTTTCTGGTCTCAATTATGGGGAATTGTTACTCAGGAGACATTTGGTAATATCTGGAGACATTTTTATTATTGCTACTGGTTGATCGCAGGGAGAGGGACACTGTAGAGGCCAGATATCTGCATTGAAAAGTGTCCCCTCCAAAATCCTTGCTGTAGAAGATTGAACCACTGTGGTTCCCCTCCACAAGGACATTTGCACTCGAATGTTTATTGCAGCTCAATTCACATCGCCAAGACATGGAAGTGGAAGCAACTGCAGTGCCCATCAACCCATGAATGAGTTCACAGACTGTGGTATATGTATACCATGGAGTACTATTCAGCCATAATAAAATATGGAGACTTTATATCTTTTGTGTTTACCTGGATGGAATCGAACCACATTCTTCTTAGTAAAGTATCACAAGAATGGAAAAGCAAGTATCTAATGTACTCAATACTATTATGAAACTAATATACAAACAAGTAAATGCCCACACAAAAGAAAAACAGAAGTGCAGCAAGGGGGAGGGGAGAGTACTGATAGGGGAGAGGGAGGGTGATTGGCGGGATCTCACTTAAAGTGCACAAGGTCAGGGTGTTCAGCACACCCCCTGGGTGAAGGGGTCTACTACAATGTGAACTTTACCTTAGAAATGAAAACAACATTTGTACTCTCATATAATTCTGAAATTTAAAACAAAAAAGAAAAAGTCCGCCAAATTTATGTCCACCCAGAAACAAACTATGAATATGACCTTATTTTGCAATAGGGTCTTGGCAGGTACAATCATATTAAGGCGAGGTTATACTAGATTAGGGTGGACCCCATTCCAAAGACTGTCGTCCTTATAAGAAAAGGAAACTTTGAACACAGAAATATGGCCACAGAGGGGGATGCCGAGACTGAGGTTATGCTGCTACCAGTCCAGGAGTGCCAAAGATCATCAGAGCCACCAGGAGCTGAAGGAGACGCAGAGGATTCTTCTCTAGAGCTTTTGGAGGGAATCTGCTGAATCTTGATTTTTTGCTTCTAGTTTCCAAAACTGGAAGAAAGTAAATTTCTGTTACCTTAAGCCACTTGCTTTGTGGGGAAGTTGAATCCTAGGAAACAGCTCTATTAAAGCTGCTGGTAAACATCCTACAGTGAACAGGATGGCCACCTACCACAATGTCCAAAGTCCATTTTGGACATAAGGTCCAAAATATTGATAATGGTGAAATTGACAAACTCTGATGAGATCTGTGGCTCTCACCTAACACTTTATTATCTATATTTTTATGTATTCCTAAGCTTGCTATCTCTCACCTGATTCTTACATGTTTTTTTAACTTTCTGAGTCTTTGTGTGTTGGTATATCAATTAACTTGTTAACTCTTAGAAAACAATAGGCCATGTGTTTACTTTTTAAATTACTTTAAAGTTAATTGATATGTACATAGCAGGAGCTCAGCAAATGCTACTTGAGTAGATGGACAAAGACTATGAGCACATGAGCCGGCTGCAGTGGAATTGTCCCCACCCCTGTCAGTAGAGCATGTCCTGAGGTCTCAAGGTAGCATTTTCCAAATTTGTGGACTGATATTCCTCAAGTCTTGGAAGTTATGTGGAACCTGCCCACCCAGCAAGGAGGTTCTGATATGAATAAGATGTAGAGAAAACCTGGCCTCTTGGAAAGAGCTTTGGACCTAAAAGCAGGAAACAGGTGTAATTCCTATCACTTTCTGTTTGAACTTCAAGTTCCCCTTGTATGAAATGAGAATCATGGTTCTTAAGCACATAGACTTGGTGTGAAGATCAAGCAGGTTACAATATAACAAGTGTGACAAAGGGACAAAGACAATTTTGCCTTTTGGCCGTGTCAATATGAGGACAAGCATGTCCTCTTGGTTCATGAATGTGGCACACTCTAAGGGACACAAATATGTGCTTGATGGGGCTGTGATCTTTGCCTGTGTAGCAGAAAACATGGGTGAGGGAGTAATGGTTGACACCAAGTGCCTCCCATGATCCAGGCGTGTTGTCTGCTTAATTGTTAGAACAACTCTCTGAGGTAGCAATTGCTACTCAGTTTGGAAATGAAGGAAGTGAAGCTGACAAAGGGAAAGTCACACAGTGCTGCATTCGGTTCTGACTGGCTTGGATTGGACATTAAAGCCTATAATAGTCTGGGTGTAGAAGGCTGTACTCCTAGCACTCTGGGAGGCCAAGGCAGGAAGATTGCTTGAGCTCAGGAGATTGAGACCAGCCTAAGCAAGAGCGATACCCCATACCTACTGTACATAGAAAAAATTAGTCAGGCATTGTGGAGGGCACACTGGTAGCCCCAGCTACTTGGAAGGCTGGGGCAGGAAGATAGCTTAAGCCCAAGAGTTTGAGGTTGCTGTGAGTGAGGCTGATACCACTGCACTCTAGCCTGGGTGACAGAGTGAGACTCTGTCTCAAAAAAGAAAACCCTATAATAGATCAACTGAATGTGCTGCCTTTCAGGCTGATATGAAAGGTCCTGAGGGGATCAGCCCATGTAGTGTTAGAACAAAGGCATCATATGGAAGTGATGTGAGTTAGCATGTGTTGGTAGGGGTCATCTCTGTGTGGAAACAATGCTGCCAGCCCTCTTGCTGTGCCATATATCTGGGCTATGTTTCTCAAACAGTAGTAGTAAGTTATACCTACTCACTACTTGGTCTCCAGCATGTGCCATAATATGTTAACAGTGGTGTCTGTGGATGCAGACTGTGAGAATATATGATGGTTTCAGGAGTCTGTTGAGTCAACATTGTAATGCAGTATTCTAATTGCTTTGCGTCTTTCCTTGTCTTCTTTTACTTTCTCTTCACTCTTTGGGCCCATGGTTTGTACCTTTTAAATAAAGTATAAGCACTTTAATTTTCACCTATGCTGGTTAAAACATTCTCTTAATTTGGAAAGAAAATAGCTTAGTAGTCATAAAAGAATCATGCATTGGACTATTATATAAATGTCAGAAAAAAGGTCGTTTTTGTTTTAATTATATAAAAAAATTAAAAATCTTCTCTCCTCTTGTGTAGCTTTTATGAAACATTTGTTGCAGTATATGCCAGTTCAAAGATCCTCAGGGACATGGAGAGGTGGTTGACCCAAATGTTCGGATGATAGTCTAATTATTGTTTCTTGGTCTGACAATACGTTATCCATTATAGCTTTTCTACCATGCTTTGCAGGAAAGCTGAGTTGAGGAATTTGGTCGGTTTGGAAGAGGGTTGTCTGAAAATATTCAGACTGTTGCCAGGAAAAGAGTAATACAGAGTTTCAGAAAACTATTTCTGAAATTAAATTGGTCAGGATCAGGACAGCCATTGCAGCTTCAATCTGGTTGCATGCCTATAAACAAGGCCCATCAGGATGAAGCAATGTTCTTAACTGTGAGGATGTATCTAATGGGCTGCCACTGAGGTCAGTTCCAGGTCAACATTCATTTCCTAATGAAAGGAAGAGAGAGAACTATGGAGAACATTAATGAAACCCATCATGATTCCAAAGTGGAATGCCACACTCTGTTGGAGAATGAAATATTAATAAATGCCACCCTTATTCTTCATATTTAGAAAGCTTTGCCAATCATTTTCCAGTGTGGGTGATTATATGATAAAATCACTTGGTGGATCAGGAAAAATAATGTAAGTGGGACAGAAATGCAGATATGAAATAGGTTTATCTTGGAAAGAAGACCCATCATCTGAATGAAAGTCACTGGAATTCAATTTTAGATAGTAGAAAGAAATACCTAAACAGCTACAGAGGAAAGATTTGATAGAGAGAACACCAAATAACCAACTTCAGATTTTTAGGGCAGTACGGGAGTAAAATTAGCAATAAGAAACCAGTTGGCCCAACAAACACCTGAGTGATGAGAGTCCTATGAGACCCAGACCATGGAAGTGTGTTGGACAGCAGTAGTGGTTGCTATAGTAAACTTGATGTACTCTTGACAAAGAAACTGCTTTCTCTTTTCATGCATAGCTCAAGACAGAGTGTGCTGATATGTCACAGAACCGCACTCTAATTTCAGAGAGTGTAGCTCTGTGAAGGACACTAACGAGGCAGATGATTTGACTTAACTTCTCCATGGATGCAAATTCTAAATAACATGACTGTCATGTGGTACATATGCTTAAGCAGGGGTATGCCCAGACCTGGTGCACAGAGCAACAGAACCTGCCCTTCCTCCCTGAAGCTGGTCCCTGAGGGGGCATCCAAGTAGACTTATTATTATTATTATTATTATTATTATTGTGTATAGCTTAGTCTGTTTTGATTTTTAAAAAGGAAAATGTAAAAGGCTTACATGTGTACAAATACATTAGCATGAAACAGGGAAAGTGTGGAAGGATATGTTTCAACTGTTTTTTTTTTTTTTAAATAGCTGTGTACATTAATGCAATTATGGGGTACAATGTGCTGGTTTTATATACAATTTGAAATACTTTCATCAAACTGGTTAACATAGCCTTTACTGCATTTTCTTAGTTATTGTGTTAAGACATTTATATTCAACACTTAGTAGATTTAACATATACCCTTGTAAAAAGGTAGACAGATTATTAAGGTAACATTGCTTTAAGGTGTGGTTCGGGTGGACACAGGTAAGGCAATGTTCATTTGAAGATCTGGACAAATATAAACAGAGAGTCAGCAGAGTCAGCTGATTGACAATATGATGATTCTGAGGCCTTATGTGGTTCATGGTTGGATTCTTGACAGTGGATGAGATAGAAAGATAAGGTATTAACCCTTCAAGTGAGAGGTAGAGCAGTGGGCATGGCCCACTCGTGTTGGTTAGTGTGCAGCACAGATCTGTTGTCTTTGCCATTGTTAGAAATGGACCAGGGATGAAAGGTGAAACAGAGGAGAGACATCTTAGAATGATGTGCATAGCTCTGGATAATCAGCTAATATTTATGAAATGTCAGTTGAAGGTTAGTATACCAAGGAATTGAGGTAATAATGTGGAGATCAGATCATGATCCCTCAAAAATGTCCCTGTGCTAATCCCTAGATCCTCTGAATGAGTTGCTTTACATAGCAAAGGAGCCCTGCTGATGTAATTAATGTTATGAACCTTAAAACTGGGAGATTATTATGGATTACTAAAGTGAGCACCATCTAATCATGCAAGCCCTTTAAAAACAGAACATTTTGTGGCTGGAATCAGATGTGGCAGAAAAGGAGGCAGGAGAGATGTGGCAGATGGGTGAGGCAGAAAGATTGAAAGCAGGAAAAAAGCTTGATGTGCTGTTACACATTGAAGGTGGGAGGCAGGAAACCAAGAGGGGCTCATAGCTGACAGCCAGCGAGTCAACAGGGACCTCAGCCCTACAACAACAAGAAACCTGAATAAGCTTGGCAGAGGATTCTATGCCTTAGCCTCCAAATGAGAGCCCTGAACAGATGGTTTTTGCCTGGTGAGACCTGTGTTTTGCTTCTAGTCCACAGAACTGTAAGATAAATGGGTGTTGTTTTAAAGCCTCTAGGTTTGTGGTAATTTGTTGCAGAGGCAATAGAAAATGAATAAGTCATATATCTATGTTTACTTAGATGCATATGTTTATTTCACTAAAATCTGTACATAAAAAATATCTCTGAAAATCTATACTACACTGTACAGCATATTAGAGCAAACAAATAGTTAATGGGTCAAATATACAAAGTCTTATGGTCACATGTTTTGGGTACTCAACACCAAGCAAGCCTGGGAGCGTGGCACCTTTTGATAATTTTTAACTTCTTCAGTAATTATCATAGGTCTGTACATGCAGATATGTAATTCTTTTCAAAGATGTTTTATAATGTGTTAAGAATACAACTGGAAATGGTCCTGCTGAACATGAACTGGGGCACAGCAGGTGAAGGTGGACATGAGGATTTGGTATCTATCAACACTGGAGCCTTTCCCACACTGACATCTTCTGCAGGTTTTTCTAATTTACAATTCCCCATGTTTTGAAAGCTCACCTATGTGTTTGTCCAGAGAAAATAGCCCCTGCTTCCTCCTTTTAAAGCATCCTGATTTTAAGAATTTAATGAATCACTCATGGGAGACACCACTCTGCTTGTCTGTTTTCTTTTCAGCACCAGACTAGGATGGACAGCTGCCCTAGGTGGTGGGGCTGTATTTGTGCACTTCTTAGGTAGTCAACAGAGCTATCTTCTGTGTTTTAAATCTAAATGTGGATACTGAAAAATGCTAATTTATGGTAAATAAGAGCTGAATTGACAGGAAGCACAACAGCAAGGGAGAGGCCGTCTGGTAAGGCTGAGGAGGGACAATGGAAATGGAAGTGAGACTTAGAGACTGGGAATAAAATTGAAGAGTTTAAATAAAATAGAACTGTTTAGAATCAACCCAGAGGGAGGGTGAGTAGAATAACTTGGAAAGAGCTTTTTTGGTTTGTATGTAGGAAGATAGACCATGTATCTTCTCTTTTTTAGAGAATAAGGAAAAGAAAAAAGAAAACTTGGGAGTCAACTACCTTCCTAGAAGATTAATTCATGTCCAAATATTATTAGGTTTATGTCTTGAGAGATAGTAAGAGTAGCCTTGGTTTTTCTGAAAGTAAGGGGAAATGAGAAGCTAGTTTTCTGGACCTGGGATAGAACGTGGGTGGTGTCTCAGGGTGGATCATATGGATTCAGCTCCTCCTGTGCTGTGTCTATGAATTTGACAATCTATAGAATTGTATGAGAAGGATGTGAGAAGAGGAAACATAGTTTCCAGGATTGAGGTTTTGGGTTAGAGCAAAGGTTAAAGTCTTTTCCATTCTCACCATCTCTTCTTTGGTGGGGAGCTTATTACCCCTTATCTGGTCCTTTGCCATCATCTAACCCATAATCTCCATGCATATGGTCCCTGTTTTCTCCCATTATAACCTCAATACTCTCGGAATGATCATTTTCCTCTTCAAACATCATATTGGCTTCCTTCCTGGCAAAATTAAATATAGTATGGAATTCAAGGACCCCCACGATATAAGACCCAACCCTCTGCATATCTTAACCAGCACTGATAGTAGCTGGTTTTTTGCCTTTTTTTTTGAGACAGAATCTCACTATGTCACCCTTGGTAGAGTATTATGGTGTCATAGCTCACAGCAACCTCAAACTCTTGGGCTTAAGCGATTCTGTTGCCTTACCCTCCCAAGTAGTTTTGACTACAGGCACCTGCCACAATGCCCGGCTATTTTTTTTTGTTGTTGTTATTGTAGTTATCATTGTTGTTTAGCAGGCCTGGACTGGGTTTGAACCCACCAGCCCCAGTGTATATTGCCAGTGCCCTAACCATTGAGCTACAGGTGCTGAGCCCCAATGGTAGCTGTTAATAATAGTCAACATGTAGCAGAGCTCACTATGGGCCAGACATTGTGCTATGGGTTTTAATAACCCTACAAGCTAGGTACTCTTAATATAATTTAAAAATTATAATATTAACTATGTGCTGTGGTCACAGAGTTTATAACTATTGGAGTGTAGGTGAGGTAACTCCAGAACTGTGACCATTTTGATCTCTTGGCTTATTATCAACTTGGACCACATCCGGCTTTAATCTGGAACTTCAGTGCATCTCCCATTGACTGCTGGCCCAATTCCTTCTGGTAAGAATGTTTTTCTACAGATTTTATATGAGAAAGCATCTTCTTTCCTACAGACTGATTCCTGCCCCTTAGTTGAAGTCCCACATTATGAAATTTGTTCCTTTACAAAGTCTGACAATTAAGTTCTAGAACTCATGCTAGAAAAAGTGCTATATACTTCATTGCTGAATACCACTGTGGTCACCCTCAAAATACTCCCCTTGGGAAGCTGTGCACCCATGCCAGCATCAAGTTCACCCTTCAAAGCAATTTTGGAACCCTTTTTTGGAATGGACATCAAAGCTGTCATCAATTACATCCTTGATGTTCTGAATGTCATTAAAATGTCTCTGTTTCAATCAAAACCACCTTGAGATATCACTTAATCTCAGTGAGAATGGCCCACATCACAAAGTCTCAAAGCTGCAGATGCTCGTGTGAAAGTAGACAAAAGGGAACACTTTGACAATGTTGGTGGGACTGCAAATTAATACAACGATTTTGGAAGGAAGTATATACTTTCTTCCTCAAAATACTCAAATTAGACCTCCGATTTGATCCTGCAATCCCATTACTAGGCATCTACCCAGAAGAAAAAAAAGTCATTTTATCATAAGGATATTTGCACTGGATTGTTTATCATAGCTCAATTTACAATTGCCAAAATGTGGGAATAACCTAAATGCCCACCAACTCAGGAATGGATTAACAAGTTGTGGTATATGTGTACCATGGAATATTATTCATTCATAAAATAATGGAGACTTTTTTTTTAACCTGGATGGAGTTGAAATACATTCTTCTTAGTAAAGTATCACAAGAATGAAAGAGCAAGAATCCAATGTACTCAGTACTAATATGAAGCCAGTAGACGATCTAATGCACACCCACATAAGAGAAAAACTCAGGTCAATTCAAGGTGGGGTGGAGTAATGAGGGATTAGGGAGAGAGGAGGAGGGGGATGGATATGTTCTCACTTAATTGGCACAATGTTAGGGTATATGCCACACCTCTTGCGGATAAGACATAATTATAGGAAGGGGTCTACCTTTTGTTAGGTAGATTGTTAGGTTACGATGCAAACATTGTAATGCAATTCTTCGTACCCTTAAATTAACCCCAAACAATGAAAACCAAAGTCGTTATTTCAAAATTTCCTTCGTCTTTGGGTAAAATCAGGTGAGTAGGGAGGGAGTTCTAATACAGTTCTTGTTTTCTGGCTAAAAACTCCTTCACAGACAGTGCTGTGTGAGCAGTTGCGTTATCTTGATGCAAAAGGCATGAGTCATTGGCCAAAATTTTTAGTTAAGATTTTCCTAACTTTTTCTCTATTGATGTATACTTGGTTTTCTGTGTGTCTCACAGGCAGATGATGATTTTTGACGCACAATTTGATAAATTTTTGCAGTTTTCATCAGTTCTGCTTGTTACTGACCACCCTGGCCTCACTCTATCACTGATGCTTTCTCTTCCTTCAGAAAAGCGTTTAATCCATTTATATACCACTATTTTCTTTGTGGCATTATCTTCATAAACTTGGACTCACATGTTTCTAATTTCATATCTTCTCTTGCCCAGTTTAACAAGAATTTTTTTTTTTTCTTTTTTTGTGACTTTTGGCCGGGGCTGGGTTTGAACCCGCCAACTCCGGCACATGGGACCGGCGCCCTACTCCTTGAGCCACAGGCACCACCCTTTAACAAGAAATTTATGAATGTTTATTAGTTGCTCTAATTCAAGCGCCTACATTCTCATGGCTGCACACAAAAACATACAACAACAGTTATGAACACCACACAGCAGTACGCCACCACACGACAATACTAACGCACCTGTGAAATGATGATATACCAGTGTTTTGAAACCTTAGTTGGTTGTTTCTCCAATGCTGCCAATGTAAGTGCACAGTGGCAAGTTCGTGAACGTAAGTGTCAGACCTTGTATATACAACTCTATTAATATTTTAAAAGTCAAGCTCATCCCTCACTTCTTAGTTGTAACAGTTATTATCTTGGAAAAGACAGGGATTATTTGTCAATCTTGTTTTTTTTTTTTTTTTTATTCTTTACGTTATTTAGAAGAGCATCTTACAACATGGTAGTGACTTCATTGAAAATGAATTATCTGGCAGCACATTAACTGAATACCAGTGCAATGCACCTTTCATGCTTTTATGATTATTACTTCTAGTACTAGTGTTTAGAAAACCTGAACGAGGCTCATTGATTTATATCATTGATTTATTTACGCTTTGAGAGAAGCCCTTCTAAGTGAGGGGGGTGGAAAAGTCTCATTTGTATAAGAGACAAGTGATAATAACTGGAACAAGGACCATACCATATCCAGAAAGATGAAAAATTAAAAAAAATTGACTAATGGAATGTGATACCCTAATGTTGATCAACTATAATATGCAGTGTTGATCGCCTATAATATGCAGAAGAGATTCATCTAAGCTATTCAAGTCAACATGTAATGGTCTGAAATTTTTCTACAGATGAGTTCATTTTGAAGAACTAATTTTGAGTCCTTTGAACCCTTATGATCCCCAAATCCCCTGGGTAGGGAAAACTGGCAATGAGCAGGTGGTGAGCACTTGGTAGTTGCTATAGATCTCCATATGTCAGTTACCTAAGATGGAGGGAAGCAGCTGTCTCAGCAATTGTCTGCAAAATTGCATTGAAATTGACCATTCGGGTAGCCCTGCCTGTTTAAGAAAGTGGGTGTGGAATTTTGGCCTCTCATATGTGAAACCCATTCCTGAATTCTCTCTCTACGCCCCTTTTTCTCTTTGCAAACGCTCCTGGAGACTATTTGAATCTCAGGTTTTTTTAATCCCCTTTTCTCACTCAACCCTTTGATTTTTTTCTTAATCACACCCGTTATTTTTCAGTTCTGCTTTCTAAGAGCCTTTAAGCTTGTTTGGTGTGTAATGAATAAAATTTTTTTTAATGTTTTGTGACAGAACATTTCTGGGGTAAAGGAGTGATAAATATCAAATCAAGTGGAGGCCAGAAATTTAATTTTCCCTATCAGGGCCAATCTGTGCTTCATTTTATCCTGACAAAAATTGATATTTTATCCCTATGATAATGGAAGACTCTGATTACAGTGCCTTTTCATAATTTTTTCAAAAAATCTTTTTCTTTCCCCTGAGAAGCTTGAATCAAAGCAGAGTGGAGTCTGTGTACACGGCAAAGAAAGGCACCTCTTATTTCGTTAGCTCTTTGTGTCTCAAGCCTGGCAGCAAATTTTTCCATAAAGTCACTCAGGTTCTTGATTAAACATGTTGCTTTTGGGTTTAATCTCTGGTTGTCCTAAAGGAATTTATCTTGCAAAGGCTGTGGTGCAAACCTCTCCCATTTTCTTTGCTCAGTCCCCTATTTCATAAATTAAGGATGACTTAAGAAGTCCAAGATGCTGTCTGGGAATTGACCTTTTAAGTTAACAAACTAGAGTTTGATTAAGGCTAGAGAGGGGCAAAGGAGAACTTATTGCACAAACACTGAGAAAGGGCTTACTCTGAGAAAGGCAATCTTTCAAGGGCTCTTTAAATATTAATTCGTTTAATAATGTGTAACAATTCTATGATGTTGATCCTATTTTTATCTCCATTTTACAGCTGAGAAAACTGAGACAAAGAAAGGTTAATTAGGAAGATGATTAAAGTTCCCAGTGAGCCGTAAATCCAGAATTCAAATACTGACAGGCTGCCAGGATCCGCACTCTTGCCCACTAACATTCTGCCCCCACGTTAAACTGATCATTTGGGGGCACGTCTGCCCAAGCGTCACCCACCTCTCACAGACATCTTCCTTCTTCAGTAGTCCACAGAATTGCTGGACTACGGTTTGGAAGAATGTTGCCACTCAAATTTCTTTACCCAAATTATGCCACAAGCATTCAGGCAATGTCCACATTCCCAAATCCTAGAATAATTTCTGCCTCAGAGATGTAGTTTCAGCTCTATCAGAAACAAATTATGTGATCTTGAGGGAAAACACGTACTCTTTTGTCTATTTGTAAAATAATATGAGCCCGGACTAAGGGATTGCTTCTGTCCTAACAGTGAGGTGCTAGGATCTTAAACTTGACCCATATTTTTGGGACACTTCAGACATGCTTAGAAACATGTCTTAGATTCAGTTTGTACCTTCTTGAGGGGCTGCAGTAAAACTCTTCCCTAAGCCTGTTGCTGTAGAACCTTTTAGAACATTGACTGCTCTAGTCCTGTGACATATTAGGCTTTTTCTTATGTCCTTTATTGTGGCATATCATATTTCCATATTTGTGTATATACGTGGGTCATTATGAAAGTCTTAAGATACACAAAAATCAAGAAATGTAAAATCTGCATAGACAGAAACAAATGAAGCCCTCCCAGCTACACTGATAAGCCGATCAAGTTGAAACTTCCATGGGTTAATCAGAAAGGATGCTGTCAACTGTGTTTCTTGAAAGCAAAATAACGGACCATATAATTGTCTGTCTCAAAACTTTTGTAGTGACCCACATATAATATAGACCATGAGAACAAAGAGGTAAATGTCTTATGCAGTCATCAGAAACTAACTTCATGAAGCTCAGAAGTCTTTGGGGGGGGATGATTTGGGCTGTTGTTTCCTAATTTGGATAAAATACATGATGCAAGCATCATCCTGAAACAGAACACCTTGAATGGTACTTAGGAGAGTGTGTTTCTTGTGAGAACAGTCAGGTATGAGGCTTGTAGAAATATATCCCATGCTGTGCTCTTTGGTGGAATTCTCTGAGGAACTCAGATAACTCATAGATTAATAGACTTTATCATGTGGAGTAGGATCTATGAATGTGTTTTTAGGTCACATGATTTGTCCTTTCTGGTTACTGTGTCATAGCCTCCTAAATGTAAAAGTCTTTTTTTTTTTTTTGAGACAGAGTCTCATTTTTTTTGCCCATGGTGTTATAACTCACAGCAACCTCAAACTCCTGGGCTTGAGCAATCCTCTTGCCTCACCCTCCCGAGTAGCTGGGACTAAAGGCACCTGCCATGATGCCCTGCTGGTTTTTCTGTTGTTAGTAGAGACAGGGGTTTCGCTCTTGCTCAGGCTGATCTTGAACTCCTGAGCTCAGGCAATACACCCACCTCGGCTTCCCAGAGTGCTAGGATCACAGCATGAGCCACCAGGCCCAGCCCTAAAAGTGTTTGTGCTAGAGTTTATAGATTGATAAGGCCCATAGATTGCTTTCATTCATCTGTGAGTATCTTGAATGATATACATATAATTCAAAATGTCTTTAGAAAACTAGAAAATCAGAAGTCCAGGGAAGGGGCATCTTGAACGCATTTTTTTTTTTTTAAACAAACCTAAGCAGCTGTGTATAGTGGCTCATACCTATAATTCTAGCACTCTGGGAGGCTGAGGCCAATAGATTGTTTCAGCTCAGGAGTTTGAAACCAACTTGAGCAAGAGTAAGACTCTGTCTCTACTAAAAATAGAAAAACTAGCTGGACATGGTGGCAGGGGCCTATACTCCCAGCTACTTGGGAAGTTGAGGCAAGAGGATCTCTTGAGCCCAAGAGTTTGAGTTTGTTGTGAGCACAACACTACGGCACTCAACCTAGGGTGACAGAGTAAGACTCTGTTTCAACCCCCCCAAAACAACAAAAAAATAGAATACAGACTTTTTTTTTTAATTTTTTTATTAAATCATAACTGTATACAATGATATGATTATGGGGCATCATACACTCACTTCATAAACCATTTGACACATTTTTATCACAGTGGTTAACATAGCCTTTCCGGCGTTATCTCAGTTACTGTGCCAAAACATTTACATTCTACATTTACCAAGTTTCGCAAATACCCCTATAATATGCACCACAGGTGTGATCCCACCTATCCCCCTCCCTCTACCCACCCCCCCCTTTCCCACTTCCCCCTATTGTTAAGTTGTAGCTGGGTTATAGCTTTCATGTGAAAGATCTCTATAAAGAGAACTATGAAACTCTAAGAAAAGAAATAGCTGAAAATGTTAACAAATGGAAAAACATACCATGCTCATGGCTAGGAAGAATCAACATTATCAAAATGTCCATACTACCCAAAGCAATATATAATTTCAACGCACTCCCTATTAAAGCTCCACTGTCATATTTTAAAGATCTTGAAAAAACATTACTTCGTTTTATATGGAATCAGAAAAAACCTCGAATAGCCAAGACATTACTCAGAAATAAAAACAAAACAGGAGGAATCACACTACCAGACCTCAGACTTTACTACAAATCGATAGTGATCAAAACAGCATGGTATTGGCACAAAAACAGAGAAGTAGATATCTGGAACAGAATAGAGAACCAAGAGATGAATCCAGCTACTTACCGCTATTTGATTTTTGACAAGCCAATTAAAAACATTCAGTGGGGAAAAGATTCCCTATTTAACAAATGGTGCTGGGTTAACTGGCTGGCAACCTGCAGAAGACTGAAATTGGACCCACACCTTTCACCATTAACTAAGATAGACTCTCATTGGATTAAAGATTTAAACTTAAGACATGAAACTATAAAAATACTAGAGGAGAATGCAGGGAAAACCCTTGAAGAAATTGGTCTGGGTGAGTATTTCATGAGGAGAACCCCCAGGGCAATTGAAGCAGCTTCAAAAATACACTACTGGGACTTGATCAAACTAAAAATCTTCTGCACAGCTAAGAACACAGTAAGCAGAGCAAGCAGACAGCCCTCAGAATGGGAGAAGATATTTGCAGGGTATAACTCTGACAAAGGTTTAATAACCAGAATCCACAGAGAACTCAAACGCATCAGCAAGAAAAAAACAAGGGATCCCATCGCAGGCTGGGCAAGGGATTTGAAGAGAAACTTCTCTGAAGAAGACAGGCGCAAGGCCTTCAGACATATGAAAAAATGCTCATCATCTTTAATCATCAGAGAAATGCAAATCAAAACTACTTTGAGATATCATCTAACTCCAATGAGACTAGCCTATATCACAAAATCTCAAGACCAGAGATGCTGGCGTGGATGCGGAGAAAAGGGAACACTTCTGCACTGCTGGTGGGAATGCAAATTAATACATTCCTTTTGGAAAGATATATGGAGAACACTCAGAGATCTAAAAATAGATCTGCCATTCAATCCTGTAATTCCTCTGCTGGGCATATACCCAGAAGACCAAAAATCACAACATAACAAAGATATTTGTACCAGAATGTTTATTGCAGCCCAATTCATAATAGCTAAGTCATGGAAAAAGCCCAAGTGTCCATCGATCCACGAATGGATTAATAAATTGTGGTATATGTATACCATGGAATACTATGCAGCCTTAAAGAAAGATGGAGACTTTACCTCTTTCATGTTTACATGGATGGAGCTGGAACATATTCTTCTTAGTAAAGTATCCCAAGAATGGAAGAAAAAATACCCAATGTACACAGCCCTACTAAGAATACAGACTTTTGTCTTAGTCCTTCAGCTGTACCCTTCTTTGCGTGGAATTCGTTCTAGGCAGGGGATTTCTGCATATGACCCTCCTTCACCTTAGAGATCCAGGTTTACATTCTACTAATTAGCAATTCCAGAGTGAAGGAAGAGCATCTTTCCCAGTATGTCAACTGCCAGTCCTAGAGCTACCCCTTGGTGGACCAGTTTAGGTCCCAGTTGGGGACCTGGCTCCCTGGTGGGTGGTGAGGGATGGAGATAGACCATGCAGATTTTCTGTGCTTGGAACTGAGAGGTCATACTCACTTAAAGCATATTGAGTGAAAGTGGAAAAACAATGCTTGCCAAAATGAAATCAAGTTTTTATTAACAAAGCAAAAGGCTGGATGGAGGATGCAGGCTAAAACAAGTTGTGTCCTACATGCAAATCGGCCTCTTTCTCCTGTGTGACAAGCACCATTTAAGAGGTAAATTTTAAGACACTTTCCTCATGCTCCAAATACATGACAATGATAGATAAAGTAGAAAAATAAAAAATAAAAAAGAACTCAGGCTCAAAAATAAGGTAAGCGAGGACCACATAATGACTTAGAAATTAAAATCCTTGGGCAGGGCTTCAATCAGTGGCCAGCAGCGCTCTGCAAATGGAAGGAGACCACAGAAGCTTGCGTTTCACCTCTGGGCTACTTCTGCTGAAACTGCTCTACATGAGCTGGGTGTCCAGAACCAGAATCAGTGCTGGATGCCAGAGGCTGGAGCTGGTTCTGTCTACTTCCCCACAAAGGAAAGTAGCCTGAAGAGAAAATAACTTCTGATCCAATGTTTCAGAATTTGGTTTTTCAGGAATCTATGCACTTAAGAAAATAAGGGTGCATGATGGGGCCCACGACGCTGTGTCTCCGGCCCCAACCCATTAAACTGTCAGGACGCGGACTGCTATACATTTTCGCTCTGGGTATGTCTTCGGATGCCTAAGCACTTTAGAAGTCACAGTCAGTATTAGTAGGAGCGAGCATCTCAGCAGCCATCTCTCTGCAGCAGTCTTAGAGGGAACAGAGCGGATCAGGCGTCCTCAGAGGCAGACGCGGAGCCAAAGGACCAGCTCCCATGAGCCTCGACTAGCTTCTCCCGTGACTATTTATAGACATGATACACCACAGGTGTGGAGACTGCTATGCAATAATGTCCGCGTTCTCGTGCTCTTTAACGAGAGACCAATGATGTTAAATCCCTTCCCCAATCCCTTATTACCAAGATATTTCTCACAGGTGCCTCCTACAGGTGCAACCGGGAATAGCACCAAGATGCCATAGTCCTCACATCACCAGGGGCAAGGAGCCCAAATGTTTCTGGACTGAAAGTATGGAAGTGAGGGAGGCAAACACAGCACCACTTAGGTAGTTATGTTGATTATGAAGGGAGGGAGGCAAAACACAGCACCTATTTAGGCATGCTGATTACAAAGGGAGGGAGAGGGAGAAAAACATAAAAAACAACCAAGTAAAACCCACTTTTAGGGCGGTGCCTATGGCTCAAAGGAGTAGGGTGCTGGCCCCATATGCCGGAGGTGATGGGTTCAAACCCAGCCCTGGTCAGAAACAGCAAAAAAAAAAAAAATAAATAATAATAATAATAAAACAAACAAAACCCCCCACTTTTAAAACTTTCAAAGTATGTGATAAGAGAATAAAACTTTCAAAATATGAGATAAGAGAAACAGTGACTGAAACCAATACTAAAACCACAAATTCACACCATGCAACATCAAATATGTGGAAGTTTTATATGGAGATTTTAATGGTACCACATTTAGGATGCTCAAAAAGGTAAATGAAAGAATAATGCCAATGAAGAAGTACAAGAACACATGAAAGAAAATTCAGCAGAAATAAAACAAGAATATGTAGATATGAGAAAATTAGTTTGAAATCTTACAAGTGAAAAAAATACGTAGTTCATTAAAATAAGTAAATGGGACTCATTCAATCCTAGACACAGTTGAAGAGAGAATTCATAAATTTGAAGAAATCTACTCGGCAAACAGGACAAGAGAGAAAGAGACAGAATATCTCTCTGAAAGAACAGTTAGACACATGAGGATACATTGAGGGATTTTAATGTTTGTCAAATAGGACTTCCAGAAGAGAATGGAGGGAATTGTAGAGAAACAATACCCTGTTTCCCCGAAAATAAGACATCTCTGAAAATAAGACCTACTTACAGGAAAGATAAGACGTCCCCTGAAAATAAGACCTAGCGCATCTTTGGGAGCCCACCTTAAAATAAGACACTGTCTTATTTTCGGGGAAACAGGGTACTATATTAGGAGAAGTAACAGGTGAGAATTTTGTAGAATAGAAGGAAGACTTGAGTCTTTCTTTTTTTTTTTTTCTTTTTTTATTTTCCTTTTTTTTTTTTTTTTTATTGTTGGGGATTCATTGAGGGTACAATAAGCCAGGTTACACTGATTGCAATAGGTAAAGTCCCTCTTGCAATCATGTCTTGCCCCCATAAAGTGTGACACACATTGATTCAAGATGGATAAAGGACTTAAATTTAAGGCATGAAACAATAAAAATCCTCCAAGAAAGCACAGGAAAAACACTGGAAGATATTGGCCTGGGGAAAGACTTCATGGAGTCTTTCAAAAATACGTTATGAATACTAATCAGGAGAAGTGAAGAATCCATCTTGGAAACTTCATGTTTTAACTGTACGGACAGCAAAATTTAAGGTAGTTAATTTAAGGTAGTTAGTAGAATCTCTTTGAGTGATGGAAATGTTCTTTGTTGATTTGGTGGTGGTGTCAAGAGTGTCTTCATTTGCCAAAAGCAATCCAAAACTATAGACTTGAAGTGAGTATACTTTATTGCAATTAAATTATACTTCATTGGAGTTAAAAAAAAAAAAAAAGAAACAGCAGAACAACAGGTAAAAACAAATTTTCTTTTTGAAAATTTTGAAAAGCTACCGAAGGGAAAAAACCAGATGACTGTCAAAGAGACAACAATTAGACTGAAAGAAATTGATCAGCAACCAAGTGTGCATATATATATAAATATATATACATACATATATATGCCAATAATACTAATGTAATTGAATAAAGTAAACTATTTTGATTTTAATTATCTGATTGATTCCCAATTATCAGATCAGTAAAAATAAAATCTTCTCCATATTGATAGCAATGGACAAACTTATGATGACTCTGAGAGAAAGTCTACAAATATAAACCCAAAGTAAGCTTGTGAACTAACATTAACATCAAATAAGAGAGAATTTATGGAAAACCTATTAATAGGAATAAAGAGGGCAATTAATTGCATCATAAGAAATATAACCATATGTAGTACTAAGCCCCTACCCTCAGAGCAAAATACCAAATTACAAAGAGACAAGGACAAATCTATATAGTGTGTGATTTAAACAAATATGTCTCATTGGTGTAAATGGAATTCCACACCAAACAAATAAATGTACAGAATCTATCCATATTATATAGAACTAAAGGCTGTTTAAAATAATCAGTAACACATTTCCTAAGCAGAGAGCAATTTGATTTCATATCAATCATAAAAGTATTTAGAAACTTAATTCTCCATTAAGAAATCGCCCTGGAATTTCAAAATGTCTTGAACTGAAGGACAACGAAAACACTAGATATCAAAACATATGGAGTGTAGCTAAATAGGTAATTAGAGCTATCTTTCTGCCCATTAAGCTGGTATTAGAGACCCTGGGTAATATTCTCATGTGGCTTGAAGTGGAATTTACTTCTATAGCTACCCAATAAGCTTGATAAATGTTCATCCATTCTTCAAAATACTCTTTATTATTATATTATGGCTATTCTTTTTTTTTAATTTCAAAATATTATGGGGGTACAAATGTTGGTTACAGGTATTGATTTTGTTATGCTTGAGTGAGGGTTGGTAATTGTGCCCACCACCCAGATAGTGTTCATTGTTCCCATTGGGTTGATTTTCAGCTTTCCCTTATTTCCCCCTCCTCTCTGTTTGATGTCCACTGAGTTTTCCTTCCCTCTGAGCACACATGTGCTCATGGGCTAGCTCTAATTTAATAGTAAGAACACATGGGGTTTGTTTCTCTATTTCTTAGATACTTACCTTAGGATAATGGTCTCCAGTTCTATCCAAATAGTTGAAAAAGACCTTAATTCATCCTTCTTCATGGTTGAGAAGTATTCCATAGTACCTGTATATCACATTTATTTTATCTACTCATGAATTGATGTGTACTTGGATAGATTCCGCATCATTGCTACTGTGAATTGCACTGCAATGAAGATTGAAGTGCCGTTGTCTTTTTTAAAAATATAAAATTTCTTCTTTTTCTTTGGGTAAATACCCTGTTGTGGGATTGCTGGATCAAAAGGTAGGTCTACTCGTAGTTCTTTGAGGAATCTCCATATGGTTTTAATAAAGGTTGTATTAATTTGCCAACAGTATATAAGCATTCCTTTCTCTCTGCATCCACCACAGTGTTTACTGTTTTTAGACTTAAAAAAAAAAAACAAAAAAACATTCTACTTAGGGTAAGGTGATATTTCATTGTGTTTTTAAATTACATTTCCCTGATAAATAGTGGCATTGAACATTTTTTCCTCTGTTTATTGGCTATTTGTCTATGTTCTTTTGAAAAGCTTCTTGGGTATTTTTTATAAATTTTTTGCCTAGGCCAGTATCTAGAAGAGTTTTTTCAACACTTCTTCAAGAATTCTTATGGTTTCATGCCTTACATTTAAGTCTTTTATCCATCAGGATACAAAATCAATGTACACAAATCAGTAGCATTCCTATACACCAGTAACAGTCAAGCTGGGAGCCAAATTAAAGACTCAATACCATTCACAATAGCTACAAGGAAAATAAAATACCTAAGAATATATTTAACCAAGGAGGTGAACGATCTTTACAAAGAGAGCTATGAAATAGTGAGGAAAGAAATTGAAGATGACACAAACAAATGGAAACATATCATGCTTATGTATCGGGAGAATCAGCATTGTTAAAATGTCCACAAGATCCAAAGTGATTTAGAGATTCAATGCAATATCCATTAAAATACCGATGTCATATTTCACAAATATATAAAAAATAATTCTATGCTTTGTTTGTAATCAGAAAAGAGCCTGAATAGCCAAAATGATCTTAAGGAAAAGAATAAATCCGGAGACATCACATTACCAGACTTTAAACTATACTACAAGGCTATAGTAACCAAGGAAGCATGGTACTAGCACAAAATAGAGACAAAGAACAAAGGAACAGAACAGAGAACCCAGCTATAAAACCACCCACATACAGTCAGCTGGTCTTTGACAAAGCACACAACAATATACACTGGGAAAAAGAAGCTCCATTCAATAAATGGTGCTGGGAGAATTGGATAGCCACGTGCAGAAGATTGAAACAGGATCCCTATTTCTCACCACTCACAAAAACATTATTTCTATTCTTGAATGCAAGGATAAATAATACCTGCTCAGAATATACCCTCTGATTTTTAACCTCATCTTATCCGTGTACCTTTGTCTCTACCTCTACGCTTTCTTGGCTCATCTGACATCATCATACGTAGCAGGTTATCTGTGATCTTGCTTTCTTCTTTCTCCTTTTTCCAGTGGGAACATAGCATATCCTCTGTGTCATGGAAGGGACTCGCGCATAGCAGCTGTACAGTAAGGGTCCACAGACTTGAGTTGAGTACTAAATTGATCACAGAGGGTGCCTACACCCTCCAGGTGTGAAGGCTGCTGAATCTCTGGGTCTGAAATTCAGAGGAGAAGTGAAGGCTGAAGACATGATCTTGAGAACCAGCAGCGTTCAGAATAAAGCCTGTAAACTGGGTAAGATCATTTAGGCATTGATTAGGGTGAGATCATTTAGACATTGATTAGGGTGAGCAAAGGAAACTTGGGATCTAGAGGGGGGAATGACGGCATGGTGTGGTGAAGGCTTGGAGGAGAGACCAGCTGAAGTGGGTGGGTGAGTTTGCATGGGTATCTGTAAACCTGGAAAAGGGAATGTTTTAAAAAGAAGTCAGTCATGCCCCATGCAGCTGGAGATTTGAAAGGTCTGCACTAGAATAAAAATGATGGAGGTGAAGAGAGACAGGAGCAATGTCAGTTTGTAGGAGGTGGTGGGGTCAGACCCTAGACTGGAGTGAGCAGTCTGCATGGCTTTGTGCACGGGTCTCTTCTGCTAGGAGGGTCTCTCCACCCTCAAATCTGGCTCACAGCCTGTTCTCTGCACGCACTTCAAATATATATAGTATCTTTTTATTACCTAGGTATCTATACACATATAATCTTCATTGTATTGCATATATATAACATACATATATACATACATTTTTACTGTAACACACCACAAATACATCTCAGTTATTTATATGTTGACTTCTATCCCCCACCCCTGGCCAGGAGTTTGAGGTTCTGAGGTCAAGACCATTGTTTTTCCCTTTGTGTCCTAGGTCACAACGCAGTGTGCAGAAGTAGGCTATCCTTCTCCCACTAGAAAAGCTTTTCATTCCAGTGACAGCCACAAAAAGGAGGTTCTGTGGTGAGGGAAGGGGCCGAGGCAAGTGAGGCTGCCTCTTCCCCCCTGCCCTGGCCCCAGCATAGTCTGTCGGCACTAGCTTGGTTGGGTGTGGTAAAGTAGGAGAAAGAGACCGTGTGTTTTGAGAGCAGTTGGTGGAAGAAGAGGGGAGCAGAGCCTCTTTGTTTTTCTTTCCCTTCTTCCTTCCCCTTTCATTCTGTCCATCTTTTCCTTCCTCAGTCCTGTCTCCCTTTCTGCCTTTTTATCTGCCTGTTTTTCTCTCTCATTCACCTGCTATCCATTTCTCCCCACTCACACACGCACATTTTGCATAAAAGCAAGTGTATGCGTGTGCAGTTCATTCAGGGCCAGAGGACAGACCTTTGGTTCCTTATGATTGTAACTTTCGTGGCTACCTGTGTACTGACAGCTGGGGCCATTGTCTGTGAAACTGTCTTCTTGGGGGAGGCCTCTCTCTCAGCACCACCTCACCCTGGCTAGCTGGATTCTAGATGCTGCAAAGGACTCTTGGAGAAATTAAAAAGCCAAGGACTGGCCTCCACAGGGCTCGGAGCAGAAGGCATCAAGGTAACTGTGGTGAGGAAGAAGTTCCTACAGCTCTTGCTGCCCTATAGACCAGGGAATCCACTTGAGGGTGGGATTTGGATCCTGGAAGAGAAAATTTGGGTTAAAGCATTGAGCAGAACTGGTCTAACCCTCTAACCCTCATTCCTTTCTTCGCTTCTCTTTCTTCCTTTCCTTTCCTTCTCCCTTTCCATTCATGCAATTAAATGGTCAAAGCAATACAAAATTTTGAAACCGGTTCCACATCCCTTTCAATAGCATGCGGCCTAGTGGAGCATTACCTTTATAAATATACACCATTGACCCTCACCTAATTAACTCATTGTGGTTTAATCAACACGTCCTTAGGAAAAATTTGGTGATACCCTACTTGAAATTCTCTGGGCTGAATTTTTCTGTGCAATTCTCTTTAAGAGTGTATGCCTCTTACAATGTGATTAATTACTTTCCTCCAAAGAGGCATTGGCACCCTTCCAACATTTAGAAGCTCTGCTCCCATGGGCAGAGAAATAAACCTGACATACTGGGGCATGAGGGGAGCGGGCAGAGATGGGGCAAGGCTCTCCACAAAAGGCCAAGGCCAGCAGCTTGCTTGTATTGGATGAGGGTGTTGGAAAGTAGTGTATGTCAGAGATCAGATCTAAGCCTTGGAGCATATCGGAGAAGAAGGTACAGTATGCAGGCAGGTAGACAGGAGTCCAGAGAAAGGAGGCAATGGAAAACCAGGGAAAAAAAGAATGGAAGACCCAGGTGGAGGTTCTGGGCATAAAAAGGTCAAGAGCCCTTGGACGAAGACAAAGATCAAAGAGAAAAATCTGCAGGCAAGGCACAGCACGTTGGAGAGACAGGAGCCACATCTCCTATCAGGTCTGGGTTCAAGTACTTATTGTACTATGTAGAAGGAGTATCTGCCAGCCATTTATTTTACTTAAAAGTTTAGCCAGTAAAGCTCCTCTGCTTTGTTATGGTGAGGATTAAGTGAAATTATCTGTGTAAAACGCTTAATACAGAGGTAGCTGCTCAGAGGCTGCATAATAACTGATAATCGCCTTTCTCCTGCCCTTGGAAAGGCCCTGTGGCGTGAGCTGTGCTAATGGAACTTGACTCTTAGGCAGAGGTCAGTAGGGCAGGGATTCTTCTGGGTTTCCTATCCCAGCCTGACTTGGTTTCAGGCTTGGACAAAAACTAAAGTCCAGAGTGCTTACTTGACTCAGTGAAGGTCTGAGTGGTTTTAAGAAACAAAGCTGGAAACGTAATCCAGCTTTTCTAAATTCCAAACCATAGGCCTCTTCAATTAAGTGTGTAAATATAATACTTACTGATACCAATTGATATTTGGGGTGAAATAAGATTTGTATCTTGGTGAGGAAACATCTATGGATTTATTGCAGAGTCTACGAAGATAAGTATAATTTTATGTTTCATGGATATGTTTTTATGGATGCCTGGAAGGTCTGCATGTTTGATTTTAATGCTGGCATTTATCTAACTATCATAAAAGTAATAGTAAGACCATATGAAGGAGAGGATGGGAGCCAGGCGACACCTTCTTCAGGGCATGTCACTTGTCTTGTTTACACACTGGTGGTGATGGATCATTCTGATTTATCCACTTTCTCATCCCGTCCCTCTGGCCATGATAACAGTGACTGGAGTCTGTGGAATGGAATGAGCTGGGTTATCTACTTGAAACCCATGAGCTGAAGATTATTAGTCACATACTTGTCTGATGTATCTGTTTGGCCGAAGGGATACCTCAGAGTTCTTGACTCTTGTTTCAACTCCAAGTTTGCACCAAGGGTTCCCCTCTCATGAAACCATCCTCTTGGAAATGTAGCAGGGCTTAATTAAGAATGCAGAACTTGGGGTCTAGACTATCTAGTAAATTGGAATCCAGCCTTTATGACTTCTTTCTGCATTACCTTGGGTCCATCACTTTACTACTTTGAGCCTCAGTTTTCTGATCTGAGATATAGTCCTTACTGTGGCACCTTCATCCTGAGCTGTCTGGAGGATAATTTGTGTTAAAACAATTGAAGTGCTTAGTTAATGATGGATGCAGAGTAAACACTTCTTAATTTGTTATCTGGTCCTGGAAGTACTGGTTCTTGGCTTCCCTTCATGGAATATGCCACACTCTCTCCTTACTCAGCCACTTAGGATTCAGCCTTGCCCTTGTCTTATGGCCAAACCCAAGGCAGCTTCTCTGCACCAGTCATATTTGGGCATGGATTTGTTTTGGGAAATACAGAACTTATGGTCTTGGTCTGTGGCGTCATTGAACTCTCTGGACTCTGATGTCCATGTCTAGTGCCCTGTGCAATGCCTGATGTACAGAAAGTGCTCAGCACGTCCAGACACATGGACTGGTCACTGCATGCATCTCTTGTGTGGTCCTGAGCTGGCTCTAGAACCACGTACTCAGCAGTCCAGTCTCACCTCTGTATTACTCCCCTACCTTCTAGTTTACTGAATTGCAGGAAAGGGCATAAGATCTAGGTGTGGGGGATATGGATGGAGAAGTGGCAGAAGAACATCACCAACAAGGAAATGTGCTGGCTTGGGCCCTGGCCCATGGCTAGGCAGGGCACGTGTTGAGAACAGAATAGTGGAGTCATATTTGACTCATGCCTGTGCTCAGAGCTTGGTTTAGCTGGGCAGCCACACTGCTCTGGACAAGGTGGTGGATCCTGCATAAAATTAAATCCAAGCAGGCATTTATGTAAGGTGGCTTATGGTTGTGCAAGCAGACGAGAATGGAATTATGCTAGGGAGGTGCCAGGGTTCCAGCTGAGGGTGGTATGTATTCTAAGCCTGGATGCTGAGCTCAAGACTCAAGGGGACAAAAGAGAAGGAGGTCAGAGTCTCGTCAGAGTCTTGTCAGAGGATGCAATGATGTCAGAATTAGGGAGGATTATTAGCTGGATGAGAAGAGGGTCAGTGTGAGGAAAATGATTTTACACAGACTTAGCTGAACTTCAAAGTCTGAGGCAGCAGTCTCCAGAAGACTGCCCTCACTCCGATACCAGCTGCAAGGCACCAAAATCACAGCCAGCATCAGTGATTCACCGGAGCAACACACAAATCATCGGAAGTTATTACAGTGATAATTAAGTACAGGGACAGGATTCAAGTTAGAACTGGGCAAAGGAAGAAACATATAGGGCAGAGTCCAGGAGGGATTAAACCAAAGAGGTCCTGCTTCTTTTGTTTCCAGTGGAGTCCTGGCTGGTGTTCCCTTCTCTCTGTCCTCTGACTTTGACAACAGGCACCAAGTTTTCCAACCAGGGAAGCTCCTCCATGCCTTTGATGTCTAGATTTTTATTGGAACTTGATTACACACTGCCCCTGTGGCTTATCAAGGAGTCTCCAGCTCCTTGGGCTAATACTCTGAGTCTCCAGTTCCTCCAGAGGTTGGAAATCACAGGGCGTGGTCCAAGCTCTTATCTTAAATCCCACTGTTAGACAGGCCAGGCTAGTGGCCAAAGTGCCCAAGTAAAGATACCCTGATCGGACAGGACATTCTAGGTGTCCAGGGATTACCTCTAAGTAGCCAAGGGCAAAACTAAGCTTATCTTTGGGCAAAATTAATCCTTCCCTGCAGAGTTATTAAGTCTTAACTTCCTGTTTTCTGAAATCATCCAATGAATCATAGTAAAGGGAAAAAGCATATTACAGAGACTATACTGACATAGACCAGATTAATTCATGTCCTTCTCTATATAGGAAATCCAGTCAGAGCAAACTAAGTCCTTATAAGCAAGGATTATGCTGGTTGTGTTTTTCTGGGTGAGCCTAAGAGAGCAGAAAAACCATGGAGCCAGCCCCAGCCTTTGCTTTGCCATCTTAGGCACTTGATTTTATTCATTCATCCTGGTGGATTGGATTATATGTGGACCAAAGTCACAAGAGATAGATTTTTTTTCTCTTTTTTATACACCACCCCTAACAGAAGGATTTTTTTTCTGGGACAGAGTCTCACCCTATTGCCCTTGGTAGTGTGTCCTGGCATCACAGCTCACAGCAACCTCAGACTCTTAGGCTCCTGTCATCTTCTTGCCTCAGCCTCCCAAGTAGCTGGGACTACAGGCACCCACCAGAATACCCAGCTCTTTTTAGAGATGGGTCCTTGCTCTTGCTCAGGCTGGTCTCAAACTCTTGAGCTCAGGTGATCCACCCATCTCGGCCTCCTAGAGGGCTGGGATTACAGGCATGAGCCATTGGGCCCAGCCTGAGAGAAGGATTTTTAAAATTCCAACCTAATTTATTAATTTATAATTAAATACACACTCACATATATGTATACCTTTACTAAGGACCAGAAGAAGTCACCCAGGCAGGGCGTCTGGGTCCTACTGAGGTGATCCACTCAGGACACTGACGTAGTCCACGCAGAAGGAAGACGTTTATTCAGCACAGAATCAGATCAAAGGGATTGGGTGTTGAAGATAAGATAGTTCTCACAGCATTAGGGACTGGTCTTCCCCACACTGGGTGCATTTTTGGAAGGAGAATAACGGCAAATAACTGTACTGAACTCCTAAAATGAGACCACAATTTCTTCTGGTCATTGCTGACAAGTCCTGATTTTCCAATTCTCTGTTTTCATTATTTCTTATCAGGTCCCAAAGCCTTCTCTCATTACTTTATTTTATATTACAATTTACAAGCTTATTTTATGTAAGTGACATCTCAGAGTAACTGCTTCCCGGCATGTTAATCTAACTAAGCCAGCTCTAAATCACCACGTGGGGTGGGTTAGTCCTGCATTTCATGAGCAGGGGGCTGTCGTGTTCACTAGTTCCAGAGAGCGAGACAACACCCCCGCCCTTCCTCCCCGCTCTGTGATTTCCAGGACATGATGATTTGGAGGTCAACTTGGAGTCCATCTCCATCCTCCAGACAGATACACTGGCAGGTGTGATTTGCAGAATCTTTGTAGTCTTTCTGGAGGAAAGACTCACACTCATGAGATGTATCTCCAGCAGTGGTCTTTCCCTTTTTAGAATGGAGAACATAAAAATAATAATAATAACAATGGTAAAAAAAAAAAAATGAGTGTTATTTCTGAGTGGAATTTTAAGTTCTGGCATGGTATCCAAGCACTGCAATCCTAGGCTTTATGCTTCTCTTTGCCTATGGAGGGACCTGGTACCTAAATGGGAGTAGGGGCCACACCAGTGAGTGTGTAATACAAATAATAACCCTCTGCATGGTACGGCACAGAGCCAATTTCAGAGTTTAAAATACAGTATTGTCATCTTTTTAGAGCTGGAGTCACCTTAATGTGCTGTCTGCCTCACTCAGGCAAACTTTAAAATAATATCATATTTCACAAAACCCTATTAAACTGTCACATAAATTCTCCTTATTTCCTTTTCCCGTCAATGCTGATTACCGTGGAAGATATTTCTGTGTCAATGGAAATTCCTTCCCTTCCCACCAGTCTCTTCTCTTGCTTCATTCCTTTGGGGTGGGAGTCTGTCTCCAGGAGGTGGTCTCCTAGAGACCCCTTAGCCTCTCCAGAGCAGAGGAAGTACAATCACCCTTCCAGCTCTGGTAGTCCAGTGCTGTTTCACACAGTGCTGAGTAGCTTCAGTTTCCAGCTGGGCTATTTTGAGAGAAATGCTGGCTTCACAGGGGCTTACTAATAGCTAATCATTGAGCAGTGCCTGTGTGTTTGAGGCTAAGCTTTTTATGCCATCCCCTTCAATTCTTACAACTTAACAAGGTAGGATTATTATTATTATGATTGCCATCTCACAGCTAAAGAAACTGAGACTGAATGTCAACAACTTACTTGAGGTCAAGCCATGAATTCAGTGGTAGAGCTAAAGGTATACGGTGACCAGCTGGCCTGGCTTTCCTGGGATGCAGGGGTTTCACTGGTCACAGATGTTCAGTGCCAAAATCCAGACAGTCCTGGGCAAACCTGGATGCTTGGTCACTTTAGCTTATATCCCAATCCATTTGGCTGCCTGAAAACTCTGTTCTCAACCATTCAAGGTACAGTTTTACCTATATAGAGCAGAATATATAATATTATTACATAAATTAATACAATACCCATTCTTCTCTATTCCTATCTTTGTATATTTTTGTGTTCTACAGAAAACTTTTTAAAGTCAAATTTGCATTCTTCTCATTCAAACTAGATGTGACCGTGCCAATAATTTATTCATTTATTCATTCATTCATTTGATTTACTATAGTCTGAATAGTAATATAATTCTCCTTAATAATAACATCAGTAATTACCCAGCTTAATTAATTACATTTATTGGGCAATTAATGTGTGTCATATACTTTGCAAAATACTTTACCTGCATTATATTTAATTTTGACAACAATCCAGCGGGATAGAGACCATTATTTTTCCCAGTTCTGGTATTTGCCCCGAAGCTCAGAGTATTTCGGTGACTAGCCATGAAGCACAAAGAGCTGAGATTCTAACCCAGGTCCATTGCCAGAGACCTATCTGACGCAGGCCGTGTTGATTGGGGCACAGTTCATTTGGCCTCTTCCACGGAGTTTTACAACTGTCTTCAACTGCTTTGTAGCAGAGTAGTTCAATCCTACCCTTGTACTGTGTCTTATTTCAAAAACAACTGTGAGAATTCTAACTTTTCAATAAGATTCATAGCCAGGTGCTTCAAAATTGAGAGCTCTCAAAGTAAAGTTAAATGATAACTTGATTCATAAAATATCCATTTACATGCAGTAAGGCCCACCTCTGGAGTTTGCTCTGGAGCCATGTCTCTGAATGGCTACCCAGAAGACATGTACAATGTAAGGGTGAGCAGCACCCCCCGGGTGAAGGGCTCATCTACAACTTGAACTTTGCCTTAGAAAGGCAAACAACATAATCTAATCACCCTTATATTAATCTGAAATTAAAAAAAAATCTTGCTTTTCATACCCACCTGATTCTCAGACAGGGTGACACCTAGCTCATTAGTGTTTGTTCTTGGAACTCACATTATTTCTAAAGTGTATGCCTATACAGTCACTGTGCCGATTCCAAATTCCTGAGGAAGCAAAATTGAATTAAACACATACACAGGGCTATTTAAACATCTTTTTAGGCCTGAGGCATTTAAGCATTGGAGTTCCCATCATATATCATATTAGACTTAATAAAATGCAATCACATCCCACATGAAATATCTTTTTTTATCATTGAATTTGAAATAATTTCATGTTTGCTTCCACAATTATTTGGCTGTGGGTGATAATTTATGGGAGGCTGTTACTCTTTTGCCATCTTCGTCTGTAATTGGGAATTCTTGCAAAGTGCAGAAATCTTACCTACAAATTGCTTTCAAAGGCAATGACATTTTTATGAATACTAAACTTAACAATTAATGAAGTTGACATAATTCTCTTTTTTGGACAATTAAGCATTTATTTCAATTTATTAGTTTCTTTACATATCTTAGAGCTGATACTTTTAATTTTTTTTAAGGACTCAGGTATTTTTCTGAATCTCACAAAGTATGTTTGCTCCAGGCACTGTGAGAAAGGACCTGAGGGATAAAGGGCCTTTCATGTCCTCTATGCCTTGCGGCTTGTTTCAGCTGGAGACAGATAATAAGATCAAGAAGTGTAAGGCAGGGTGGACTGTGTGTGCCAGATGGCATAGGTGCCAGGGCTCAGGAGTACTTAATTCAGAATCTGAAGAAGGTAAGAGGAGGCAGCCCTGGGATGGGTGAAAGTTGAGCTGAACTTGAAGTCCAGGAGAGCTGCTACAGAAGGAGGGGCCTGTATGAAGATGAGGGACAGGACAGAGCATGTTAAACCCAGCTGCATCACAGGCCTGTGTGTAGGGGCCCATGGGGGCTGTGGCGCCGGGTAAACATTTCCCCCATTGGGAAGGCAGATCATGAAGGGCCTTCTGCCCCAGCAGGAGGTCTCGATTTTGTCATGAGGGCAGTGGGAAGCCACTGAGTGCTTTGAGAAACTAGGCATGGAGAGGATGGAAATATCCAAAAGGGTTTTTAAGAGGTAGCAATGACAAGGCTTGGGAACCCACTGGATGCGGGGTGACTCTGTGGTGCGGACGTCTGGGGGGCCCTTTCCATTTCTGGGAGAATTGGCTGGAAGGACAGTGACACAGGACACCTTCCCCATCTGCCCATGTGTGGAGGGCACACATTCCTAGGCTGTTGTTTCAGGCTGCTGCTGCCAGTGCCACAAAGACCAACAGGAGGGTTTCAGGAAGGCAGAAGGGCACAATGAAAAGAAGGGCCCGAAGCAAATCTTAGATCCTGGTAGGATCCATTTGGAAGCAGCGGAAGGGTATGTGCACAGATCCCCATTTCCCATTTTCAGTCCTAGACGTGCCACTAATATTCTCAGTGAGACGCTCTGAGCAGACCCACTCCCCACTCACTCTGTTGATTCCACAAAACCTAGAAGCTCTTGGCTTGCCAGTGGCTCTTTCTTGCTGCCCAGTCATCTGTGAATATACCTAATTCAGAAGGTGAATACATTTAAATGTCTTAACGTAAAAGGCAGGTTGCCAAGCAACAGGGATCCGGAATACCTTGTCGGGTTATGCAAGTGGAGAGCTGGCAGGCCACTGTCATAGTCATTTTGAGTTGAACAGCAGCAGTGAAAATAATAACAACCTTCATTCTCTTTCTTTTTCTCTGATTCCTTCCTTTGCTCCCTCCTTCCATCTCTTACTGAAAACCAGCAGCTCAGACTTAATTTTAAAATACAATAGCTCTATTTAAATCAACACATGTCTGTCCTTAATGGCTCTTAATTCTGTTTGTGGAGAAACCTTGCAGCAAAGTTTCTTTCCTATTGTTGACTTTCTCTCATTCCATGAACACCTCCAGACTTCCCAACAACAACCTGCCCTATGCCAATCCCTGTAAGAGTTAACATTTCCATATCTCAAAGCAAGTAATGTGGTTATTGAGATTTCCTAGCATGATGTTGGCTTTAAACGGCTCTGCTCCAGTGTCAGGTGGTGACATATGTTTGGGGCTTCAGACTCTCAGATGTTCTCCTCTTACCTTATTGGTCCTTATGACTCGGAATCGTAATTTATTCATCACGCTGTTCTCACTTGGTGGTTTTTCCTGCTGTCTAGATGTCAGCTGTCTTAAATAGCTGGGACTGAAAAGGGTTTGAGGGAATCCTAACATTCCCGAACGATACTGTACTGAAGACAGCAGCCTCTTAGTTTGTAAAGAGAATGATCCTATTTGCTTTTTTAAAACATTCCTTTGTAAGAGTTCGCTTTTTCTGCCTATCGAGTGAGGTAGCCTGTCATTTATCTGGCTGGCAGCCCACTGTGACACCACAGGGGCACAAAGTTCACTTTGGGGGGAAAATCTGTCTTTGGAACCCAGGGCCTGCTTCCCCATGGACTTTGGATCCTTTTCTTGCTCAAATAGTGCTTTTTTTTCAGGCAAATAATATAGGAAAGAGCAGAGCAAGAAACCATACGTGACTTGAGAGCAGAATTATTCACAAGAATATATTTGAAAGTTTTCTGAATGACGTCAATAGCTTTTACTTTCTTCAGGATTCTCTTCTTGTATGCCTCATAAAATGTGAAACCTGGTGGGATGGGCTGAATGAGTCTTCATGGAGCAGGAAAAGGTCCCCTTCCCATTTCATTGTAGTTATGTGTCTAGAGGTTACTATGAGGGACTGGCTCTGTGGAGATGGGGCTCAGGCAGGAGTTCTGGAAGGCGGTTGCTGGAGTCTGGGCCGTGGCCTTCCAAGATATTCATTCAGAAACAGCCAAGAGTGATTTGGCCACGCCCTCAATGGTCTCTTGGTGCTAGGGAGCCTACCTGAGAAGTCTGAAACTTGGAGGAATCAGTTAATGCTTTTTTTGTGGACAGAATTAATTCTATTAGGAAAATCCGTGGGCAAAGGAGTGGTAGCATGGGATACGAGTGAGCCTGCAGGTCTGAGGCACAGTTGCAAACATCTCTAACTGAGATCAGCTGATAGATGGAGGGGGGGAGTGGGTGCACAGCATCTGTCTGCAATTTTCCTGATGCGATTACCCGCTTCTCCCAAGTGACTGCCGTTTCTGTGTGTAGTAAATTCTCAAACCCAATCCAAATACTTTATTATTATACTGTATATATTATGTATCATTATAGCACAGATGTATTATTTTTTATTTCCAGCATATTATAACAAAATCTCTAGAAAAAATCTGTATAGTTTGATGCAGATGAGGAAATGCAGATGAATTTGCTCATATTTATGCAGAATCTAAAATTGTTATTTCAGCCTCGATTACACCACTTCCTCTTGGTTATCTGAAAATTGCCCAGGAATAAATTTGCTGATTTTCTTTTCATTTATACCCATTATGCAAGCCCAGTTTCTTATACTTCAGAGACAGAAGGGTACAAAATAAGAAGGCGAGATTACCCTTTGCAAAGAAATATGAGTTTGTGGTATTTCAAAATTGGATTGTTTCACGAGAAAGGCAGCAATGAACAGACTGCTTTGTTTTGGAGTCAGGGGGAGACTTATTCTTTTATTCATTTCCTTAATGTCTCAATTGTATTCATTGGCATATCATAAACTTTCACTATCGTAGTTAGAAACTCAGTTTTAAGGTGTTTCTGGGGTCCCTTTGGATGAGAGGGGTCCATTCAGTTAGCAGAGGCCTTAGGATTTTATTTTTAGTTCTTGAGTGTCTGGTCCATCACAAGAGCGCAATGCATATTTTTTGAATGAATGAATGAAGAAGAAATGAAAGCGTATCTAGTGACATAACTGGGCATGGAGGAGTTACTTGCAGTTGGGAAGGGACACCAAGAAATGGGCTTGAAGGGGGCTGGGAGGAAAAGCTGGCTTGCTGAACAGAAAGTCGAGAGGGCCCATGAGAATGTGGGTATGAAGTAGGTAGGTAACCAATGATCAATAGAAAGAGACCATCAATGACCAGTAGAAAAAGGGCAATACTGCCTGGGGGACAGAGAGGCCAATGAAAGACCTGCAGCCAATTCCAAAGGGAGAGGGTATTTACACCCCTGCAGGCCTTTGTGTTTCTCTCACCATTTCTCTTTCAGGAGAGGGACCCACTTCCAACTCTTTTTGGACGTACTCTAAACTTTCTCTTTGTTCTTTCTAGATAAAATCTCTGTTACCCTGAAACTTGTGCAGGTGACTTTACTTTCTTTTCTTTTTTTTTTTTTATTAAATCATAGCTGTGTACATCAATATGATCATGGGGCACCATACACTTGTTTCATGGAATATTTGACACATTTTCATCTCATTAGTTGACATAGCCCTCCTGGCATTTTCCCAGTTACTTTGCCAAGACATTTACATTCCACATTTGCCAAGGCTCACATGTACCCTTGTAAGATGCACCACAGGTGTGATCCTTTCAATCCCCCTCCCTCTATCCCCCTCCCCCCTCCCTCCCCATGCTTTCCCCCTTCCCCCTGGTGACTTTACTTTCTATCCACACTGCCTGTGCTGCTCCAGTTTTACTTTCAGTTTCCACTCACTTTTGCTTGCTTTCAGTTACCACCGTGCCTTGGTTGAACTTTCTAGTTCAGAGGAATAATTGAACCAGGTCAACTGGGTTCGAGGAACCAGAACTCCCACCCCTCAACAACAGCTGATTACACTTACCTACTCAATAAGCATTTTTTTGAGTAATTCTCACCCACAACAGAGAAATAAGGTGCAGGAAGCAGGCGGGGTGGTGGAAGAGACCAAATATGCAAATGGACCATAAGGTCACAGGTGCGTGGATGATGCGCCATTGGACCCAGAAGAAGGGAGATGTTCTCTCTGCCAGGGAAGTCAAGAAAAGCTTCAGGGTGAAAGACAATAAAAGTTTGCTGGGCAGAGGAAGTGGGGATGGATGGAAAGGGCACGGTGTGTTTTGAGAATAGTAAAGAGCAGAGTGAAAAATGTTTGTCTCAGGGATGACAGGAAATGAGAGTGGACAGTTGGCCCGGGGACAGCTGGTGTGTGTGTGGGGGGGGCTATGAGTGAGGAGCCAAGAGTGCAGACTCTGCAACAGCGTATCATGTGAAAGCTTTTGCAGTCTGATGTGTCTTCATGAGTTTTTTTTTTTTTTGTAGAGACAGAGTCTCACTTTATGGCCCTCGGTAGAGTGCTGTGGCATCACACAGCTCACAGCAACCTCCAACTCCTGGGCTTAAGCGATTCTCTTGCCTCAGCCTCCCGAGTAGCTGGGACTACAGGTGCCCGCCACAACGCCCAGCTAGTTTTTGGTTGCAGTTCAGCCCGGGCCGGGTTTGAACCCGCTACCTTCTGTATATGGGGCCGGCGCCTTACCGACTGAACCACAGGCGCCGCCCCCTTCATGTTTATTTTTAACACGTGGACTGTGTGTGGCTGGACCAGGTGGTGATAAAGTGGTTGTAAGCATGCGGTGAAGGAAGAGATACACGTGTCATTACAAAAGTTGTGAGATACACAAAAATCAAGAAGCATAAAATCTGCACGGATGGAAACAAACGAAGGCCTCTCAGCAATAACAATAAACAGAGCAAGGTGAAACTCACACAAGTGAGTCAGACGCTGCTGACTGTGCTTCTTGGAAGTGAAATAGTGGACCATAATAATAGTCTGCCTCAAAACTTTCGTAGTGACCCACGTATCTGCTTGAGAGAGAAGGAAAGAGAGAGGGTGGTGGCTGGGAGGTTCTGGGCATTTATGGGGAATATATTTTACTTTAAAATTCCTTGCTGTGGGTATTACTTATAATTTGGGAAGAATTTGAAAAGACTCAGGAAATAGCTGGGCGTTGTGGCGGGCGCCTGTAGTCCCAGCTACTTAGGAGGCTGAGTCAAGAGAATCGCCTAAGCCCAAGGAGTTGGAGGTTGCTGTGAGCTGTGTGATGCCACCGCACTCTACCGAGGGCCATAAAGTGAGACTCTGTCTCTACAAAAAAAAAAAAAAAAAAAGAAAGAAAAGACTTAGGAAAAAGATTTACAGACAGCCAGAAGGGTGATTGTGATCCTCTAGTCAATCTCCATCACTCGTCAGCTACCAAGAGCTTCCGGTCAGTCAGCCTTTGCCTCCTGGCTTCCTCCCTGCTCTCTCCCAGAATCCCCAGTGAGGTGGGTGTGGCCACAGGAACCTCCTTTTCTCCCCCTCTATCAATGCATGAAACGCCCCACCCTCTTAGTTTTTGGTGAAATCTAAGCAAACTCTTTACAGAGCTTCTCGGGATTCTTGTCTTTTGTAGGGGGAGGAATGGGGGTCACACTTCAGACAGTGGGGGAAAGCGAAAGTTTTAGGAGGGATGGATCTGGGGCCATTTCTTGCCACTGGGGGAAGGTAGGAATGAAGGTAAAAGTAAATGATTTCTGGTAAACTAGGATTTTATCTAGCAACCATGAAGGCAAGCAGTTTAGAAACTATACCCTGGTCAATCTCTTATTCTGATGCTAAATGGATCAGAAACATCAATGCTTAAGAGTTTCAAAAGGGGGACATGGGAACCGATAGACCCTGTTCTTCTGGGAAGGAATTGTACCGAGCAAGAGAGACCCAGCCGGTTCGGAAGCTGATTATCAGCAGTGATGACTCACACTTTCTATTTTCTTCTGCTGCCACCTGACTTTGAACCACTTCCCTGTGAGCACTTGCATCTGAATATTGGAAAAAGAGAAAAAGACGGATGAAGCTCCACGTAATTTTATTTCCTGTTAGCAGCTTTATTAAAAGAATTTGAAAGAATATAATAGAAGTAAAAGGGATTGAAACCATTGGCTCAAATGTTTAATTTTCATCTGACATATTTCACAGTGCTATTGATAATCATTGAATGTAGTGCTACAAAGGACTAAGAAAGGCTTACTTTATAGGTTGAGAACTGATATTTCAAAAGATTTTAATTTTCCCAAATCCATTCAATTAGTAAGAAGCAGAGCCAGACTTCAGACTCAAGTCTTCTGATTCATAATTTATATGGTACTTGTTTTTTCCTTAGTATATCATGTTTTGTCTCAATAGATTCATTTCAGCCTTCTTCTTAAATATATATACACACAGAATAATACATTATAAAATGAAAAGAATACTGGATTTTGATTCAGAACACCTATGTTTCTCTCTTGCTTTCTCTCCTTTCTAGCCTTATAAACAAGAGAGTGATAATACCTGTCTTGCCAACTTCACAGATTCACTCCTAGCACTGCAGGAATAATGTAGGTTAAGGTGCCTTCTCAGCTGCAAGGTGAGATAGAAAAGCCATGAATATGATTACATACAATCCCACACAGGTTAGCAGAGCTAGCCAGAATTACTTGTTAATCTATCAGATATCAATGTACCAGTTAAACATTGGATAAATTTAAAGGACTCTTTTAATCTCACAATATTGAGGAAAGTCTGCCTACAACATTAGAAATGTATCAGGATTACATGCTATAACTTTTGAAGAGGAATAAATCATTATTTACAGGGGTTAGTGTCATCTCCCTGGAGATATCAAGAGAATCAACAGAAAAGATAGCAACAACAACACGAAGAATATAAGAAAGTTTAATAATTTGGAAATTCCAAGGAACGCTTTCTTCCTTTTAAAAAAAATATAAAAAGAACACATACAATAGAAAAACAACAATATGTATTTCTAGACAAATCTCTAGATACTTTTAAGGGCTGTTAAAAGCAGCCAAGTTCTTATAGGATCTCGGCAGAAGGAACATGGAGAGAGTGGAAACCAGAGAGTTCACGAGCAGACGCGAGGTGTTTCCATACCCAGCAAAAATATTTTTTTAAAATTTAAGATAAAATGAGTAGACTGGAAGAAATGACTAGAAGAAATACTAAAGGATGATTTTTAGGCAGGAGAAAAATGAAACCTGATGGAAGTTTGTAGATACAATAAAGAGTGAAGAGTAATTGGAAAGGTAAACACGTGGTTCAGTCTAAATTGATATTGACTTTAGAACACAACCAATATAATTTTTTTTGTGGATTTTAGGATACAGAGAGGAAATTAAAATATGGCAAATTATATAATCAAAAGTGCATTTTATATTCTCTAAGGTAACCAACTAAAGAAGAATAAAAAATTAATAATTATTAAGGTAACAGCAGGGCAAATGGGGAAAAAATATTCAACCATTCCAAATGAAGGAAAAGTAGGAAAAATAATTGATCAGGTAATAGGACAAATGGAGAACAAATAATAAATGAAAACATTAAAACCACATCAGTCATTAATGGCATCTAATGCAAATTGACTAAGTGCTCCAATTAAAAGAAAATGAAAGAATATCAGAGTAAATAAAATATAACATTTGACCATATGGCGCATCAAGAAACAAATACTTCTTGAAAATTTATGAAAAGATTAAAAGTAAATGGATGAAAAAAGATATACTGTATATTGTAAATACTAATCAGAAGAAAGCCAGCATAGCCATATTAATACAAAAGAGATGCTAAGGCAGAATGCCTTAGGAGAAATAGAGAGATGCCTCATCATGATAAAACAGTTAATCAGAGAAAGATAATAATTTTAAGTCTGTATGCAGTTAATAACATAGCCTAGAAATAAATGAGACTCGATGACATTATAAGGCAAAATAGACCAATTCACAATCATCTTTGCAGATTTTAATATATTCCTTTCTGTAATTCATAGAACATGCAGACATAATGTTAGTAAGAATATAGAAAATACAAACAATATGACTAACAAACTTGACCTAATTGGTGTGTAGGAACATTGCACCCAGCAATATTCTTTGATCGTTAACAGCTTTATTCATAATAGCCCTAAACCGAAAATAACTCAAATGCCTATCAACAGATGAAAGGGGAAACAAATTGCTGTGTGGAACACTGGAATATAACTCAGTGATTAGAAGAAACAAATTGCTGATACATTTGACAACATGGATGACTCTCAAAAGTATTTTGTTAAAGCCAGACAGGAAGGTTATATGCGGTATGATGCAATTATTGTGAAATTCCGAAAAGAGAACACCCTGGTAGCAAAAAGTAGGTCAGTGGTGGTCAGAGGCTAGGGGTGGGGCGATGGGTTTCCTAGCAAAGAATGATGAAGGGAATTTGGGGGATGATAATGCTGTTTTACATGATGATCATGTAGTTTTTACAGAACTGTATCCATGTGTCAAAATTCATTGAACTGCGACATTAAAATGGGTAAAATTATTTTATGTAAATTTATACCACAGTAAAGCTGATAAAAAGATGAGAGCATCTTTTCCTATTGATACACATAGGTCTCCAAAATATATTGGTAAAACAAAATGTGCAGTGAATAAAACGTGCATACTGTGCTCCCTTTTGTGGGAAACATTAGTGTGCTATATCCACACAGGCATGCAAATTTTCCCACTGTGTCCACTTCCACTCCTGTCCCTGTCTCCTTCCTCTCTCACTCATTTTCCTTCCACTATATTTACATGTACCATCTTCTAGGTTTGCTGGTCTTCAGGTTAGTTGACTCAACATCACAATCTGCTCTCTGGGCAATTCTTCCGCCCTTTAACCCGTAACTCTTTGGTTTCAACTGGAAGCCCCATCCCTATCACACCTTTTCATAATGACTTTCCATGGTGCTTCCACAGCTTGTAAGATTATTCTCCAAACTCCTTAGCATGCCCTACCAAGGCCCACAGAAGCAGGCACAAACTCAGCTTTGTAGCTTCACTCCCTCTCTTGCCTCCCAAATAGCTAGTGCTTCAGTCATATACATTCACTTTGTTCTCCCTCAGGTGTTATGTACTTTATGACCTCAGTAGCTTCCAAATAGATCTCCTTAGGCTTTTCAATTACCCGTCCCCTTTCTTTTGTTTACCTGGAACACACCTGGGCACATTACATCAAATGCTAAGTCTTATGTGACAATTCATTTTTTTACTCTTCCTTATCTGTGGTGCCCTACTATTTGTAATACTTTGCTTTTATGAAAATTGCCATATGATTATTATTTGATAAAAAGGCAAACATAAGCTATAAAAATTACTCAGATGACCTCCATTTGCAGAGGTATCTCTATGTAAGGATACCTTTGAATAAATGTTTCAACTATATACAAAAGGGGTTCCTTCTATGATGCAAAAATATCTTTCTGATTTCTTTTCACTCACTATTTGTCACAAATATCTTCTTGTATCAACAGAAAAAGACCTATGGATCATTTTTAATAGCTGCATAGTATTCTGTTTTATGTATCATTTCCTTAACTACTTCCCTGTGAACGCACATTTAAGTTATTTTCAGTTGCTTGGGCTGGTATGAATAATGTTTTAATGAGTATTCCACTGTGCTTGCTTGTGAAAATGTCTTGACAAATGCCCCTGATCACATTGGTTCGTAATTATCTGTGTGCCTGTCTTTCCCACAGACTATTATTGGTTCCCCAGGGCAAAAACCATTATTTCTCTTGGAACCTTCAGAGTGGCACTGGGAGCTTAATATATATTGTTGAAAGAAAGAAGGAATAAATGAATGGCTGTTTATATAGTTGAGTACACATGTATATCATCACACACGTCTTCAGTTTTTACTTAATTTTTCATTTGCCTAAAGGCCTGATATCTTTTAGGTATTATTCAATCCCCTGCTTGTTCCCAATCTCTCTTTACAGATGTCATTTCTACTGACATAAATTCAATATGTAGATTGAAGAATTAGGACATGGCCAAAACCATGTCTCTTCCATAGATTGTGCTGGTCTCTGGAAGAGATTTTATCAATTCCAGCAAAAAAAAAAAGAAAGACCTACCAGTGTTTGCCAACCCTAAGCAGAAATGAGTTAGTAAGACCAAAAGTGTCAATTACAAGGAAAAACACATGGCTTGTGTGTTGCATACTATTTACAGCTGTTGTCCATTACAGGTTCTCTAGAGTACTATTTGCTGCTACAACTGAATGGTTCCATAAGTTTAACTCATCAATATGACTGCAAAATTGTCTTAAATCACAGAGCGGAGGAGAGGAAAACCAACTAGAAATGGCTAAAATGCTGCTTATGTCTTCATGAGAATCCATCGTTTTCCCCATTTGCTTCTTCAGGATGCTGGGCCTATTAGGTCGTGTGGTGTATTACAATATAGCAGATTATGAACCTGACTCTCCAAAGGAAAAAACACACTGTGAGAGCTTACATTTGACTTGTTGACAAATGTGCTGCATTGTACTGGGAATATCAGGCAATGGAAGCCAATTGGCCCAGACAATGAGAGTGTTCAGTTAGTGTCAAAAATTTACAAGCTCTTAAGCTATTTTTTATTTCTTCTTGCCAGGCTGGAAGCACTTAACTATTGTTGTCCAATATACTGCAAAGGAACACAGTTCAAAAATCACAAAGACAGTGATATGGAATTATAGAACTGAAAATAGGATACTGATTGGGTACAAATTCATCAAGCCTCTTTATTTCTAAACAAGCTTTTCACTGGCATGCCAACACAGCTTTCTTTAGAAGAGTGAAATTGACTATGATCAAGTGATATAGTGGGAATGTTGACCTCCAGTTAATTTCAATTGTGCTCAGCTGGCTAACTATTTATTTCTTTTCCCACAACATGCTTATTTACAAGATTTCTGTTAGTCAGCAATTAGTCTTCCATACAGATCACCTAATCGTCTATGGACTAAACTTTTTTTCCCCCTTAAAAAAAAAAAATTTATGTGGATATCTTAATCCCCAAAATGATAGTATTAGAAGGTGGGGCCTTTGGGATTTGACTGGGTCACAAGGGTGGTGGCCTCATGAATGGGATTAGTGCCATTATAAAAGAGGCCTGAGGGAGCTCAGTTGTTTCTTCCACATGTGAAGATGCAGAGAAAAGGCAGCCATCTAAGAACTGGAAAGTATACCCATACCTGCTGCAGGATCTCCTAGCTTAATCATGGACTTTTCAGTCTCTGAAAACTGTTAAGGCACAAATTTCTATAGATGGTATGCCACACAGTTTATGGTATTCTGTTACAGCAGCCCCAAATCCATCATTCAATTTCTTCAAAAGTTTCCATAACTGAGGTCAAAAATGGTTGTAATAGAATTTGAATCCTGACAAGGTGGCTTATAAATTTGTTCTGTAATCAACTATGTCATACTGTCTCTGACTGGGCAAATGTATTATCTACAGTAATTTAAGAGTTTCTTTTTTTTTTTTCTGAAACACCATCTTTGGCATGTCTTCCTCTTGCTGAAAAACCACCACTGACTATCTTTTTAAAAAAATAATGGTCCTTAACTCTTCTTTTCTGAAATGTATATGTCAAATATTCTCACTACATTTTGCTCTTTCACTCCCTTATCCTCAATCTAGAAAGCCCACCTGAATTCATGCCATTCAGGGTAATGCTAATATAGGGATGAATTTAACCCTGATCTTATATTCACATGTTAGACTTGAGTGAAATGGAATGTATGGAAACATGATCACAATGGCCTAGCCAAGTGTTAGTTTATGGTTCTCAAACCCCCAGGAGTATTGAGGAAGCCATTGAAGGTGTGGTATTGCTGCTTAAGAAATTTGTCAAGTTCCTTGGCTCTTTCTAACTTTTATGGTCACTATTCTCAGCATGTGACTTTTATTTTCAAGTTGGTGTTCTCACCTGAAGACACCACATCTAGGTGCAAACACGAAGAAGAGCAGAAGAGGAGACATAAAAACCAAATTGATGTCTGCCAGGTGAAACTGTCTCCTTTCATTAGTTTTCCCTTAACGACTCACCTTGGGTTCACTTTTTTCTCTCACTGGCCACAGCTGTGTTAAATGGCCACTTCTGCTTATAAGAGGATCCATGAAACTGAGTATTTTAATCTGGACAAATTCCTTCCCCCACAAAATCAGGGCTTTGATAATAAGAAGAAGTGGAGAAAGGCTGTTGGGCAGACAACCAAGAGATAATAAGCGAACATTCACTCTTTCACTGGTAACTGATTCTGCCACGTCTCCATTACTGATCAGAGGATACCAGAGAGTTGCTGACTCCATGGTTGAGAACAGGATAAAGTCAAAATCTTGAAGCAAACATGTAAGAAAGGATCTTGCCAGTTTGATACCAGCCTACTTTTCTAAATTCTATTCCACCATCTTGAGTTCTTTGCTTCAGCAATTTAACTTTGTTTTTAAATGCATTGAATTCTCCTCTCTGTTTCTTTAATGTGTCTTTTTTTTTTTTTTTTTGCTTTGAAGACCCTTTTCACCTTCTCTATCTGGTAAATAATATTTACTCTGCAACACCCACTTCAAATACAAATTATGTCTCTGGAAATGTCCTTACTTTCCTCCAATATATTTTTTTGTATGTGCCTTATATACACCTCCATTAGCTCACTTGTCATTATTTGCTTACATATTTGTCACTACTGACAAATGCTATGGCCTCTGTAATGTATTCAACTTTTTCTGCCTAGTGCTTCCTGTAGTTACTGGAATATGCTCTAGACACCTGCTTATGGGAAAACATAACTGAATTTTATTTCCAACGTATAGATGACCCATAGGAGCTGAAGTGATCTGCTCTCACCATAGTAAAAATGCACTGATTAACATGCCCTAATTCTAGACCTCTGTGGATTCGTGGCTGTCAGCAGAAATATGGAAGAGACAGATAGAGTAGGGTTTTGTTTGTTTGTTTCAGTTGATGGTAATATAATTATTATATTATAACTTAATTATAATTTAGTAATGTAAAGTTTGTTAAAGTAACTTAAAAGTTTATTTTTTAGCTTCTATTATTTGTTCTTTAGATCTGTAATTGAGAGTTATTCAGTTTTTTCTTTCTTTATGCATAATTTGAGATGCTGTTTGTGCTCTCTAAGGATACTGTTCTTTAGATCCCACATACAGGTGACTTTATGCCGTGTTCCTCTTTCTGGCTTATTTCTCTTAATATAATGTCCTCCTGGCTCATCCATGTTTCTAGAAATGACAGGATTTCATTCTGTTTTATGGTTGAATAGCATTTCAGCATGTATGTGCCTATGCGTCTGGGTGTGAGTATGTACTATATATTACATATTCTTTGTCCATTCATCTTTAGATGGACATTTAGGTTGATCCCACATCTTTCCCCCTGGGAATAACATGGGAGTTTCAATAAACATGACATGGAAATGCAGCTATCACCTCAACATACTGATATTATTTCCTTTGGATTAATATCCAGGTGTAGGATTGCTGGATCACATTATTTATGGAACTTCCATACTGAGTAGAATAGTGTTTACCAGAAGCTGGGGAGCATGGCAGGGAGGGAGGAACGAGAGAGGTATGAAGTTACAGTTAGACAGAAGGAACAGGTTCTGGTGTTCTATTACCAGTAAGGCACCATAGCAAATAACAACGTAGTGTACGTTTCAATGTAAGCTAGAAGAGAAGATTTTGAATGTTATCCCTACAAAAAATAATAAATGTTTCAAGTGATAGATGTGATAACTACCTTGATTTTACCATTACACAATATGTATGTGCATTGAAACATCACATTGTATGCCATGAATGTATGTTCAATAATAAAATAATGAAAAGGGTTACTATTTAAGGTAAGAAAATACATATTTTTTAACTCAGTGATTTGAATAATATGGAAAGATATTACTAACTTTTAGGCTGGAGTATTTATACTTAGCAAATATTTTGGACTTATTAGAGTAAGCTTAGGAGCAATAAGGAATTGGATGAGGATACAAAAGGAAATGAGATTCAGAAACAAAAGCTACAAAATTGGACAAGGGGCATAGTAGACACAGTGAACCAGACATCACTGCCATGGACCAGACATCACTAATCAATTCCTTCCTTCTTTTAGTATGTGGGAAATCACATAGTCAATCACATCACATAGTCAATCAAAACACATTTTCCATCTCGGCCCAGATGTGGCCTCAGAATACATCACTAAAGCCTTGAGTCTTTATACTCTCTGGAGTCTTGCAGACCATGGAAGAATGTGGAAAATGGGTAAATGTAGGTCAGATGTGTATAAGAAGCAATCAACTTACTTGGGCTTCATGCCAGTAAGTTGTATATCTGGTCCCCTGAAGACTATCTTAATGGAAATGGGAAGTATATTAATTGTCTGTGTCCATTTTCTCCAGGACATCGCCCATATCAGGTGATCACTGCCCGAGTTCACCCAGGAGAGAGCAATGCCAGCTGGGTGATGAAGGGGGCCTTGGAGTTCCTGGTCAGTGGTGACCCTGTGGCTAAGCTCCTGAGGGAAAACTTCATTTTCAAGATCATCCCTATGCTCAACCCAGATGGCGTCATCAATGGCAAGTATGTGAACACCTGGCCTCACCTAGCCTGTGTTTATGATATGTTACAGTGACCCTTTGTCATTTCACCCAGTGGGTGTGATAGGAGAAGTCTTGGTATTCTAGAAATAAATCCTCTTGATCTCCTATCTTTGGGTATAAATAACAGTGTACTTTCTGTTTATCAATATATTGATGCCAATCTCATGGTTTCTTTGAATAGAATGGTATAGAATCATAGGAAATTAATGCCAGAGGAAAGAATCTAGTATAGCACTCTCTTTCTACAAATGAGGAGATTGGTGTCCAAGGTAATCAAATGACTTGCTCAGGTCACTTGATGGGTTAATGGTGAAATCAGGGTTTAAACTGTGATTTCTTCACAATTAAGACAAATTTTTATATTAACTTATTCATATTTACTACAGAGAAATTTTTTTATCAATTGTGTTTTACTCGATTCTGGATACAGTTATAATAAGAATGTCACCCTAACTAAACGGAATGTTGGCTCACTAAAAGTAGACTGGGGTAGTTTGTCTCCTTATCTGGTCCCTATAGGGTCCCTTTGTATTGTATAATGAGAGAGAAGATACCCACGTCTGGTGAGGTCCATTGGAGGGTCAGCATTCTCAGAGCTTGGGAGATGAGGCTCAGATGTCAGATGAGACACCCAAGGTCACATGGCCCATGGGTGGGAGAGGCAGGATGAGCATTCATAAAGACCTGTTTAAAACTTGTGGACAAAGAACAAAGCCCTTTCTATGGTAATAGGTGATTCTTTTTACTATACATAAGCACATGTATCCTTTAGGGTGGGGGGGGGAACAGAATACAAGATAAAGTAAAAATAATAAAAGAAAAAATAATTTAAAAAGCTACAAAGGAAAAATGTATGTACAATTAAAAAAAATCAGCATTAAAGGAGCAAAAACATAAGTTTAGACAACTGAGGAAATAGAGCAATATTAAAACGGTGAATGGAAGAGATGAAAAGATAAATAGATGCTAAAAAGGAAATAAAAACTTCAAGAGATTAAATTAAAATGACTTAAATAAATAATAATGATTTGAAAAAGATGAAATAGTAATTATTTCTTCTTTAAAGAGTAAATTAAATGTTAAAGAGCTGAGACTAGACCAGCTTCAAAGGCTAAGCACAAAACAAAGATAGATAAGTTAAAAAGGTTAAAAATATGATGATAAAATATACAAAGTGGAACGGCATAAATTTCTAATGATGAAATGTGGTAAACTATGCTAAATGAAAGCAAATCAGAGCTACAGACTAAAAATAAAATTATAATAGATACACACATACAAGAAAAGGAAAGATAAATGAGGCTCCCATGTGTTCCTAACAGGTCAGGCCATCCTAGCTCAGTCGTTCCCAGACACCAATTTTCTTTTCTCTGTGGAGATTGTTTTAGGACAGAGAATATTGGGCACAGAGAGCAGACTCTCTCTCTCTTTTTTTTTTTTATAGTCACTGGTTGTCCTTTAAGCACATGGGAAAACTGGGAGGCTGGTCCTTCACTAAGAAGCATCATTCAGACCTCTGATAGTGATGAGGCTTCTCCAAACTCTACCCGGTGGCTCATACCTGAATCCTAGTACTCTCGTTGGTTGAAGTGGGAGAATCCCTTGAGCTAAGGAGTTCAAGACCAGCCTGTGCAAGAGGGAGGCCCCTGTCTCTATTTAAAATAGAAAAATTAGCCAGGTGTCATGATGGCATTTGCCTATAGTCCTAGCTACTGGAGAGGCTAAGGTAAGAGGATTTTTTGAGCCCAGGAGTTTAAGGTTGTAGTGAGTTATGAAGATGCCACTGCACTCTAGCCTGGATGACAGAGCAAAACTCTTTCTCAGAAAACTAAAAAATTAAAAAAATAAAATAAAAATCTCTTAAGTTGAATGAGGGACCAAAGCAGTGTTCTCCTTGGTCAAATAGAACTCAGTGGGCTCCTGCTGTCTGTTCCTTAACTACAGAGAGAATCTCTGGGTCATCGGTGGCTGGCTTCTCCTGGTTGAGTGACCAAGGATTTCACTAGCATGCTTTCTCAGCCTAAATGAATAGAAAATAGCTATGCAGGCCCTCTTGAGGGCACAATCCCATTTTGACATTTTCTCGTACAATTGTCTGGGGTCTAATGGAGAATGGAAAGGGGCTGGAGGCCTAAGTCTAGTTTGGAATTCTGGCTCTCCCAGGCCCTGTTCAGTTTTTCCGTCTGCTGGAAGAGGAAGACAATGTGCTCACTGTTGACTTTTCTGGGAGAAGGTCTCACAAGCTCAAGGCAATATTCAAACTCAGGAATTAAGTATTGTAGTTTCTTGCATTTCAAATGCTCATATTTCCAGATCAGGGGCTCGAGCCAGGCCTCTGGTGTAAAGCTCAATGTGGTCTTAGTCACTGGGTCTCCTGCTGGCCTGGGCACACAGTATTTCCAGCTCACAGCTGGTTGTTATGGGCTCCCAAATGTCAGTCCAGCTTCTTCTCAGTGACACTGGCATTCATCTTCATTACCATTACTTATTAGGACTAAAATTATTCTTTTCATTTACATAGCATCTTTTATCATGGAACTTAAGACACCTGGATCATCCAAACAATTTTGGCTGAAAGGGGCTTGGAAATCATAGTGTTATTTCATTGACATGGGTCACAGCACATCATGGTGGAAAGACTTGAGATGCATAATATCTCACAATAAAAAGGCTTAAAAGTCTCAGCTCCTGAGCCCTCCTGTTAACTTATCTAACACATAGTTTCTTTAACTTCCACTTGAACTATGTCTGGGGTTGACATTTTGTTTCAGGGCATATTATGAGGCAGATTTGTGTTTTATTGTGTTTTGATACTTGCCCTGTGAGCTTCATCCATTTTAGGCATTCTTCCTTTGCGGTTTACCTTGTGGATAAAATCTAACCCCTCCCTTACACATGCCACATGCCTGAATTTCCCCATGTGAAGTCTACCCAGCTTGTTTATGTGACATTGTTCTTGATGTTCTCACATTTATTAGTCATCTTTGAACACACTTTTATTAATAGGCTTTGTAAAGATGATAGAAATAGCCTGTATGTTGTGGGACCAGCAAAGAGGTAATCCTTGCATAAGAATTAACCTACAAGGTTTCACTTATCTTTCACAAGTGATCATGGGCTTCCATGGAACTTGTAGGAATCAGTTATAGTAGAGTAGACCCTTAGGGTGGTGGTGATGGAGCCTCTGAGGTAGCTGAGAGGTTTTGATAACCGTGGTCTTGAGGACAAAGACAAGATTTTCTCATAAAATACAGTGGGTGTTGCCAAGCCAAGGATCCCTCAGCAACACATTTCTGAACAAGAAAACAAAATAAAAAGATGGATAATTATGGTAAGTTCCAAAACAAACACATTGCTATCTTACTGGCCTGGTTATATTAATTGGGGTGAGTTCTCACAGAATCAGGACTGATCCAGTGCTTCCTGGACTCTTCTTGTTTTGTTTTTGTTTGTGACATGGGGTCTCACTCTGTTGCCTGGGGCTAGAGTGCAGTGGTGTTCTCACAGCTCACTACAACCTCAGTCTCCTTGGCTCAAGACGCTATAAGGGGAGTTGGGCAAAGGGTGTTCAAACTCTCTTTGCTTTTCTTTCCTTATATTTGGAAATGGGGGAAAAATTGTTATTCTTGTCCAGAAGAGGCCTAAGGAACTATAATTTATCCCCATCTAATTTCTGCCCTCACTGGAAAAAAGTAGGGATGAAAATCTCAGCTATTTGGAATGCTAGGATATGTCCCCAGACAGATTAAAAAAAAAAGGAAAAATTTATAGTAATATTTTAATCTCACTGTTTGTTTACAACTTAAAACAATGAAAGATAGACACATTTAATTAAAAAAAAATCCAGAGGTAGCTGCTTTCTGTCTTTATTTTTTCCCTGCAAATGTGTTTTAGTAATTCTCAAATCATAGTCTGTAGGTAATTGGCAGGGCATCCATGATGCCTTTTTAGACAGAGGAAGGAGGTAGAGAGACCCGTAAAGAACCGTGACATTTGTTTGCAATTGTCCAAACCTCTGTACATGAGCTAGAGGAACAGTGTGGATGGAGAGAACATTTGAGGGCCCTGGTTCTAGAGGGAAATGCAACATGCTGAATGTTGTTGATGAACTTGTTCATAGAGATCAAGATGGAAATTATTTGCTCTGGGAACTCGTAAGGTCCTGCTGCTAAGTCATTTTCATAGTGTTAAATGATGCACAGTGCTGGGGCCTAGCTCTGGGAGTGCCTTCCCCAGGGCTTCCTGCCTCACACCCCATCCTCACAGCCACCTGAACATGGAGAGGGAGCCAGGTGCATGAGGACTCCATTTGCCTTCCTCAGACGTTGCAGCTCCAAATAAGTATTACTATTTATTATTCCCAAATTTAGGGTTATTAATTATATCAGCATAAACCTAATTTATGCCATCATAAACAGTGATAATAAATGCTGCCAAATGCTAATACCCAGCTCTTGCCAACTGTGCCTGTAGTTGATGGGTTTTCCCCTCACTTCCCAGAAGCATTAAATTAAAAATGATTCAGTGTTGCAGAATCATTGATCAAGTTGGGGCCGAGGCTTTTGGGGAAATGCACTTGTTTTGTTAAATGCTTTGCTCTTTCATTGGCTGGGCAACTTCTGATGTTTGTCTGTATTCCAGTGTTTTTCCTCTCCTCCTCCTCTGATCTTCCTACAGGAGGAAGAAATCTTGGGCGGGGGTGCAGGGATGGGGGGACAGATATGAATGTCTATTCTTCTGTCTCAATTTCCCCTTCAGACACCTCTCTTCTTAGCCTTTCCACCCCTAACACGTTCTTTCGGCATACGCGTAGAAGTCTTTATAAAGAAAACCCTTGGGTATTATACAGATTTGTTATTTCTTAATTCCCATCGCATCTACCATGTATTTAGAAGGGAATGTTACAAATGTTACCGAATACACATGGAAGTCTATGACTAGAAAATTGGAAGCACAGCCTTGATAAACCCTGCAAAAACTGAGGATGCCTTTTCTTTTGTTATTTACTCTGAGGGCCCTCTGCCTTTGCAAAGTGAAAGGGAGAGCCCCTCCCCTGGCTATCAGAGCTGTAATATGATCTCTTTGCCGTTATCAAGGGGAAATAATTTTTGCTTTTCCTTCATTCTCCCTGGATTTAGCTTTTTTCCTCATTTGTGATTATTGGGATGATGGTGAAGTACAAAGAATTCTGACCAGGTGAAGGGAAGTCACACGTTTCCAGCCATGTGGCTTTGGACACCTGACTTCAACCCTGTTCTTCTGTCTCTTCACCTCATCTAGACAGTAGTAAGCCCTGACTACTGCACCTTGCTTTTGATTATCATGACTAAATACCATAGTACCCTGTTTTCCCGAAAATAAGACATCCTCCGAAAATAAGACCTACTTACAGGAAAGATAAGATGTCCCCTGAAAATAAGACCTAGTGCATCTTTGGGAGCACACCTTAAAATAAGACACTGTCTTATTTTCGGGGAAACAGGGTACTTCAAAACTCTTTAGCACTATACATAAATAAAGATTCTTTTATTGCGTCCCGACGTGTAAATTTTCGTGGTAGGACATCAAACTCTTCCCAATGACCAGTCTAAGGAGGTTAGTGATCTTTGTCCTGCTTTGCGTTTCTCAGTTTCTCAGACCCAGGACAGACCATGGCAGTAGGATAGAAATTCTGCAGAGAAAGGTCCCTGTAGATACACATAAACATCTTATTAAAGCTTGGATTGTCCTTGCGATTTTAAAATTATGTGGTAGATGTAGGACTGAATAAATGGTACCAAAAAAACACAGCATGAGAGGAAGGTTGGAACTGTGGAGTTTAGCTAATACCTTTTGTCCCTCCTCATGCCTGGTTTTAAAATAAAATTTCTTGGCCCATTGGAATGGACAAAATACCTGGCATCTTGCCATTGGAAGCCAGCATATAATCAGCTTCCATAGAGGAGTCTCCAAAAGCTTTTCAGAGCAGCTGTAACGAGCACAATCTGTGGTCCATGGAGTCTGTCTTCCATAGTCTGGGGATTGCCTGTGCCTCCCAGTCTAAGATAGGAGGTGTCTAAAGGGGAAATTGAGACTGAAGAGAATCTCCTTGTACCCAGGCCTCAAGATCACAGATGCCCAGCTTCCTAGAAAACTATACCCTATCAGGAACCAGAAGCAATTGCACCTCAAAAGGGGGCATGGGAAGGATGCCCTGGAGCCCTGAGTTCTCTCTCATCCTGTCTCTGTCCCCCGCCTGGCAGGCCAGAGTTAATAAGCTGGGAAGTCAAAAGGCATTACACACACTTTGATTACGCAGATTCCCCCTCCCTGGCCTGACTTCCCGCTTACCTTTTCCTTGGTTATTTATCTCTCTGGCCCACCCAGCCCTTTTGAATTATTAGCCTTCCTTCTTCATTGCCCAGCTCCCTTCTTGCAAATATGCTCCCATACATCTTCCCTGCACAGGGAACACTTTCTTCTCTATTTACAGTTTCTCCCTGCTCCCTCATCCTTCCCCTTGGCCCAATAACTAACGGCCAAGGAGATAAATAAGAAACATAACTCTTTTTAGGCCATTATTTTTTTGTTACTCTGCACAGGAATATATATAATAACAAGGAAACAAATCTTATTACTAAAGTAATTACGATAAATAAAAAATAACTGAGAGTTGGAGCTTAAGGAAGAGGGCACGTCAGGGGAGGGATTGCACAGGGCTTTAAAATTTTAATTTACTAGTGTCTGACTCTGCTGCCCTGTTGGTGCTCTATTTAGGAGATTGTGTCTAATTGGAGAGTGGTTTTTATTGCTCTTTGAACATACTTACCCCTAGCTCACTTATGCCTTGGGTCTTTAAAGGGGAAATTTGGCTTAGTGAATCCCTTGGGAAATCCCCTTTTCAGCAGCCCTATTGGGAACAGCAGCATTTAGCATGTTAAATTTGCATCATCATTGAAGCTTGGGAACTGCAAAGTATTACTTGGCATCTTTCCCTGTATAGATAAAATTCCCTTTAACTGGTGTACGCAGAGGCACATTCATCCCATCAGCTGTGGATCCCTAAGGAGCGGTCACAGGGTATCCCTTTGTCAAATATGCTGGTGCTAACCAATCTCAGAGTTGAAATTTTTTTTCCTTATAGTCCATCTAATTTTATCCAGAACTGATTTTTTGTCCATTTGTTCTCATATGGGCTGTAGTGGAAATGTGAGCAGTCTTTTTTCTTTATCAGTTATGACTATTATCCTATTTATAGAGTCATCTTTCCTTCCCCTTTTAGTATTTAAGTCTTTCTTAGATTTAACTCTTTATTCTTCAATCTGAACCATGTGTGATCTGGGTTTAGTCCCAATACACAATATTTCAACTAGAGCAGTGGTTCTCAACCTTCCTAATGCTGAGATGTATTTTCATTGTTACAAAGGGGTTGCGACCCATAGGTTGAGAACCGATGAACTACAGTGTAAATGTTTTGTTTCCATAACTGCCTCCAAGTCATTCTGGAAGGCAGACAGGCCACAGCATCATGGCCTACTGATGCCTCTCAGCATGGTTCTTCAACTAAGAAGACCACTTCGCTTCACTAAGGTAAGTGATCTAAGTCATCGACAAGTGTAAAATTTAGGGCAAATACAGTGTAGACACTGATAGAACATTTCTGCCTCCAACCACCACTCACTATCACCACCATTTCTGCTGTCACCACCATCACCAATCCCAAGAAAAGGGCAAATATATATATAGTCTTATATATATATATATATGAGAGAGAGAGAGAGAGAGAAAGAAAGACAAAAGTCTCACTCTGTCACCCTGGGTAGAGTGCCATGGCTTTATAGCTCACAGAAACCTCAAACTCTTGGGCTCAAGTGATCCTCATGCCTCAGCTTCCCCAGTAGCTGGGACTATAGGTACTTGCTACAATGCCTGGCTAATTTTTCTATTTTTAGTAGAGACAGGATTTTGCTCTTGCTTAGGTTGGTCTTGAACTCTTGAGCTCAAGCGATCCACCTGCTTCAGCCTCCCAGAGTGCTAGGATTATAGGCATAAGCCACTGAGCCAGGCCCAAAATGGCAAATATTAATTGGGCATTTAAAATATGTTTGACAATGCTAAGCACTTCCCATCTATCACCATTCAATGCTTATAACAACCTTTGGTGGTAAATATTAATAATACCATGACTTTACCAATGAGAAAACTAATATTTACATAGCAAATTAAGTGTCTAAAGGTATAAAGAACACAGATAGTAACTGGATGAGGAGGATATTGATCTGGTTTTTCTTCATCATGATTCTAGACCCTGCCTTCTCACCACTATGTATGAAATCAGAAGTCATACAATTCCATAATGTGAGAGTTGAAGGCATTTTACACATCAGAAAATCCAGCCTCCAGCCCCACTCTTTCTTTATAGAAGAAAAAAAAAAAAAGAAAAGAAAAGAATTCCCAGTAAGGTACAGTAGGTTATTAAATCCCCACAATGTTAGAACTGAATTTTGAATCCAGGACTTTCTCCACTGAGTGGCCATTCCATGCAAAAAGAACATATTTTCAACCTGGGCAGACATTTGTGTATACTCCTATGCATAATATTATGATATTTAGACACGTAAAGCAAAGACAAGGACTTCGTTAAGACAGAATACAAAGAGCTGTGATGCATGGGAATGCATAAAATGTCAGAAACCCTTCCAGTGGTTCTCAACTTTCCTGATGCTGTGACCCTTTAATACAGTTCCTGTGGGTCGTAACCTGACATGGCTTCTCAGAGGTGGCTGGATGTAAGAGGGCATTTAAAAGAGTGAATCAGACTCAGCTCCTATAGCCCAGTGGCTAGGGTGCAAGCCACATACACCAGAGCTGGTGGGTTCGAACCCAGCACGGGCTTGCCAAACAAAAATGACAACTACAACCAAAAAATAGGTTGGCATTGTGGCGGGCACCTGTAGTCCCAGCTACTTGGAAGGCTGAGACAAGATAAACGCTTAAGCCCAAGAGTTTGAGATTGCTGTGAGCTGTGACATTGCGGCACTCTACTGAGGGAGAGATAGTGAGACTCTGTAATAAATAAATAAATAAGTAAATTAAATAAATTAAATAAAACGGTGGATCAGACGATCCTTGGGAGCAGAATGATGTGTTACCAGGCTAGTATTTTCCAATTGGTTCTGCCAGGCACTAGCAGATTGGTGCTAATATATTTTTTTACATAAGAGGGTTCTATGGTTGAAAAAGTTTGGGTAAGTTTTTAGTTGTATAACTTATCAGTGTCATTAAAATATTAACACATGTGGAGACTCTCTACAGTGGAATTAAAAATGTGTCATTTCCTGAACTTATTTGAACAGGGTCACGTTTTATTAAAGTACACCCAGGATATCTAGAGGGGTACTTGTGATCCTTCAACTTGGGATATTTGCTTCAGGCTTTTTAATTACAGTGCTGGCGTAAAAATAAAACCCACTTATAAAGAAGCACAATAGTGGCTCAGAACACTTAGAAGAGTGATTTTCTTTCTTTTTTTTTTTTTTTTTGCAGTTTTTGGCCGGGGCTGGGTTTGAACCCGCCACCTCCGGCATATGGGGCCAGCGCCCTACTCCTTTGAGCCACAGGCGCTGCCCAGAAGAGTGATTTTCAACCAGTGGGCTGTGGCGCACTGGTGTGCCATGAGAGGATCTTAGGTGCACTGTGAAAAATTTTAAAGATCATTAATTAAATTATTTTTGAAAGAAGTTAAAAGCACAGTATGTATATTCTTCTTTAACTCTTTCTTTCTTTTTTTTTTGCCGGGGCTGGGTTTGAACCCACCACCTCCGGCATGTGGGACCGGCGCCCTACTCCTTGAGCCACGGGTGCTGCCCAACTCTTTCTTTTCTTTTTTAATCATTATTTAAGTGCTCCACAGAAAATTTAACTATAGGTTCAAGTGTGTCATAACATAAAAAAGGTTGAGAGACACTGATTCAGAATGAAGCTGGATTGCTTGGGTCTGCCACTTATCAGCTGTGTGACCTCTGATACGAAACTTGTCATAGGTTGGGTTATTTGAGAAACAGACTTTTTGATGGAGACTTGCTGCAGGAGGTTAAATGTGATGTATTCTTGGGAGTAAATAACACCTGTACAGGAATGGAAATAAGGTACAATTGGATTCTGGTGCACTTGTTACTACAGAAGCCTCATGTGATCAGTGGGAACTTCTGCAGCTGAGATGCGTCTGTACCTAATGGCCTTTCAAGGTCCAGAATTAAGGCCCGTGGACTGAGCCTCTCTGCTGTGCCTCCCCCCACTAATCAGTATTCATATGTGGGCTGCCCGGGGGGAGGTGTAGCCCTGGGCAAGAAAGAAAGATCCTTTGGGCTGGGGGCAACTCTTAGGGGAGGTATAGCTGCTCACCATAGAAGCTCAGAGCCACTGAGGAATGAGCCCTTTGGTCCTAAAAGGGCACTCTGGGGGACACACATGGCTTCCACTGTGCTTCAGTTTTCTCATCTGTAAAATGAAGGTGATGGTAGTACCTTCTCTATAGGGTCATCAGTGAGTTAAATGAGTCATTGTGTAATATGCCTGGTATTGAGTAGTATTCTATTGGCATTAGAGTGATTAAAAATAATAATTAAGATACATACTAGTTATTTATCATGGAATTCACAGAATGCTAAAGACAATAAAAAATGACGGAGCAAAGAGAATATATTCATATTCCCAGTGAATTAACAAAATTTTAGTTCCTATGAGTCACCGTATTTTCACACTGGTAGGACTCTCTATAGTCTTTCCTTAGGCTCGGATGAAGATGCTCATTATACAGCACTTTCTGGAGTATTCTCTCCCTAATGGCATAAATCTCTGTGACAAAAGAGAGCCACATCTTCAAAAGGAATCACTTCAGCTGGTTCATGTATTTGGTTTAAACCAAACAAAAACAAACCCGACAATAACACCACCACCCCAAACTCACACATACATGCTCTCATATACACACACTCTCACACATACATGCTCTTACACACACTTGCATACACACACGGTCTAACAGTCATATACACACACTCAAGTCATATACACACACACACACTCTGTCACATACTCACATACCCCCACACACCCACACTCTCACACACATTCACACACGAACTCTTACACATACACACTCTCACACACCCACACATGATTGCACACTCACACACCACACACATCCACTCACACACTCACACACTCTCACACATACACTCAGACATATGCTCACACACACTCTCTCTCACACACACTCACATACACACTCACATACTCTCACACACATACTCAGACATACTCTCACACACTCTCACACATACCCTCACACACTCTGTCTCTCAAACACACTCACATACACACACACACACTCAGACATACTCTCACACACAACCTTCACACACTCTCTCTCTCACACACACACCCACACACACACACACACACACAAACCCAAGAAGCAATTCAGTTTAGGGTAAGATGGAACTTCGGAAGTTGAATAGAGATTACTAGATATTACCAGTTCTTACGAAGTTGATTGTGATTTTGATGTGACCTAAAGGGAGCTCTATGCCTGGAAGAGATGACCTATTCTAATGTGATGTCAGGAGATTTGATGTTGAGATCAAGTTTTGTATTGTTTTGTATTTTTCCTCAATGCAGTGTTATGTGAAAATTTCCAAAGCTAGGGCTGTACTTTCCAATGTCAGAGCAAAAAAATTTCTAATGTTTGTGAGTCCTAATTAGGCTGGGCCTCTCTCCAGAAGGTGACTGCAGCACTTTAATGCCCATCATTTGTGGTAGTAGCTGTGGAAACTCAGACAGCGAGACTCCCTTCAGCAGTAATCATGGCCATTGAAACCCATCTGATCTAATGTGGGAAAGACTTCTTTAAAAATGTAATTCAATATCTAGCTATTAATCTAGCAGTCCTGACACTGAGTTATTGGGTGTTCTAATTCAGTGGATTTGGCCACTGATAGACTTAGCTATAATGCATGTAATGTAATGGATATCATCTGAGAAACAACTTACTCTCCTTGGGTAGGTCATTTAAAGGCACTGAGTAACATGACATAGATTCAGAATCATTTAGTTCAACAGAGTCTTTGGTTGTAGGGAAAAAGAAATAGGCCAAGAGATTTGATGCTACTTGTGAAAGTTTACCCACTTTCCCACAATAGATGCAGTGAAATCGAGAGGTAATGGACACTTATTCTAATGATATTTCCATGAACGTAATTTCTCTTGGATGAAAATTTTATCCCTATTATTCCACATAGAGAGTGTGAACTATAGGTGAATGTTTCTGTGATTTGATCATATCACCATGGAATCTTGTGGAAATCAGGATTCAGTCCACTTTCCCATCTTATACTTGAGATACCTCTACAGCATTCTTGAAATGTGGCCAAACAGCTCGTGCTCAAGGAAGCTCATGTGTTAACTTACTTCCCTTCATACAAACCTACTCTTGATAGTTGTATTAGAAAGTTATCTCTTGAGCCATGTTAAAATGTCTCTCCTCAAAGCTTCTAGTCTTGATACCATGTAGAATATGTTGTATCATTTCTCTTCTGACTTTTTATATAATTGAAGACTGCCCCCATAAATTTTTCTTTCTCTAGAATAAGCATTTGTAGTTTCTTCAATCAGTTGTCTTGGAATGTGTTTTTGAATTCTCCATTAGTTCTGATTACTATCAGAATTTCCTACTCATTAATCCAATAAATGTTCATTGAATATCTCCTAGGTAGGAAACATTGGTAAACCTGTTTATGTAATAATGGTCAACAGAGCAAGCTGTTCATAGTACAGAAGTGGAAATAGACAATTAAAAATGATATAATACAGTACTAGAAGTGATCTGATAGCTGTTAGCTGCAGATATGCCCAGAGAAAGGGCAGCTTTGGTTCTGAGTCCCAGAATGACTTTCTGTGCCTTCTACACATTGAGAGCTGAAGGAAGAGTGAGCCAACAGCAAGCACATTGATAGGGAAGTGTGGCAGCTTTATACAGGAAAAGCTAGCATGCTCAGGAGTCTGAGAATATCTAGGTCTCCATTATGATGGAATGCCCAGCTTTTCAGATGACCATCATCATCATTCTGAAAACCTATCTGCTGTTCTTGAAGACTGAAGCATGGAGCCTTCAGCTCTTTTGATGGCCTAATTATATTACTAACTCAAGTTAGTTGAACATCAAATTAAACCCCTAAGTTCTTTTTGACATTAATTGCCATTAACCTGTATGTCTCCTGCTGCCTCCCTCCATAGCTGATTCAGGTGGATCAAGCCTTGAACCTGCCCTTATCCCAGTTTTGTCTTATAGGGATCATTCTCTTAAGACCACTCTGGATCTTGAATCAGCCCTCCATCTTATTGGACTATCTCCTAATTTACTTGGAGCCTTCAGAACTGGCAGGAATTTCTTTTATCCTTTTACTATGTCAATGATATATTGTTGAATTTGAGTGAACCAAGGACAATATACTAGATGACAAATCATCAAATACATAGATCCTTTTAGTTATGATCATTCAACCACTTTCTAATCTATTTCTGTGCTGCCATTGCACCCATCTTTCTTTATATAACTTGCGAGGGTATCTTGAGAGACTTTTGCAAATTCCTCACTGAAGGCCTGTTAAACTCTGTCTCATCTAATAACCTGTCAAATTGTGAAATGAAGTTGGGTTGGCACGGCTGGCAGGATTCACTAAGTTGTTTCTGGTGATTGTGCCGGTTTTTATGATTTCTGCTTGCTTCTTATTAGTATGTTCCAGAAATTTGCTACAACTTTGAGTTCACTGGTTGTGTGGGCTATTTTCTCCTTTTTCAAAAATGGACGGGCGCTTGCCTATCTCCAGTCTTTAGAATTTTCCAGAGATCACTGACATTGTCTCATACTAAGGGTGGGTTCAAAGCCCAAAGCCTCTTCAAAAACAGTGAAGAGGAAACACCAGCTCCTGGTGTAGAATAATTCAGACTCCCCATAGGCACCTATCATAATTGAGAACTTGCCGCTCTTAGCCTGCCCTGTCTCTGGAATAGAACATTCATTATGCTTGTCAGGATGATTTAGTCTGCATGCGTGAGAACTGCAGTTCTCTTGACCTTACTTCACGGAAATGACATGTTACATGTGGGCCCAAATCATTGTAACGTCAGGTATTTTAATCTAGAAAATTCTTTAGGACACCAATCTAAATTGTTTTACTTCTATTGACTATTAACTTCATGCTCTACAGTACCAATAGAGTTCCCTCCTGGATATGAGTAGACCGTATATATTGTAAAGATTGAGGATTTTTTGATTATAAAACACTATCAGAGATACATGATATCTTAGGCACTTTTTAATGTGAAAATTTTGGCCCCATCGGGTAAGCTTATAGGGGTTAAAACCGACAAAATGCCAGACTATTAATATTACTTGAGCAGTGACTTAAACTCAATGATTTCTGTATAGTATGGAAGACATTTCCAACAAAACATGTTTCCTTCTCCATTTAAAATTCTGGTAATTTAGGGCCTGGGTGTGATGGCTCATGCCTGTAATCCTAGCACTCTGGGAGGCTGAAGCAAGTGGATTGCTTGAGTTTAGGAGTTTGAGACCATCATGAATAAGAGTGAGACTCCTGTCTCTAAAAAAACCAAACCAAAACAAAAAAAGCTAGGCAGGTATTGAGGCAGGACCCTGTAGTCCCAGCTACTTGTGGGAGGCTGAGGTATGAGGATGGCTTAAGCCCAAGAGTTTGAGGTTGCTGTGACCTATGATGCCACGACACTTTCTCAAGGGTGACAAAGTGAGACTCTGTCTCAAAAAAAAAAAAAATCTGGTAATTTATACGGTAAATTTTAAATATGGTGGATCATCAGAAGACCCCAAGGATCTTTCTAAAAATGCAGTGTCCCGGGCCACTTCTCTTATATTTTCTGACTTTTGATTCAAGAGGGAGAGGTGAGGCCTAGGAACCTGTATTTTTAAAATACTAGATAATTCTGAAAGCAGGCTGATTCTATGCTACTTGACTGTCACACTGTCAGATGATTATGGAGAGAGGTTGTGGGTATGGACATAGATGTATGTGTGTATTTGTGTGGGTCAGAGAGAGAGAGAGGAGGATGAAGCAGGGGAGGAGAAAAAAAAAATAACATATGTAGAGATAACTCACCAAGGGGAACAGGGATAAAGATGTCATCCCCATGTGAGAGGCAGCAACTATTTTTCCAAGCATCTACTGGAGTAGAGGTGAGTTTTGTCACTTCTTGACTACAAAGCAGAACCCACATAGTAGAAAATAGGAACGAATATAGATATATAGCTAGCTAAGATTTTGTATTTAGAACTTAAAACCTGAAACTTTGTAAACTGAAAGGCTCAGAGTTCTTTGAAGTTCATACAAAGGAATACCAGCTTGGCCACGTAGTGGTGTCAAACAAATCAGTACAAAATACCAAAAATGTTTTGAACTAATGTCACCGTAGATGGTGATTCTGACAGATCCAGGACTGAGAAAAATCTCCTTAGCCAGGATTTTACCTTAGCAGGATTTTACCTTTTCCTTTGTGAATCAGAATTGAAGGTTGTCTCAATGTGAGAATTATCCTATTGTGTGTATAGTTTGTATTGTGTGTGTATCAGCCATTTGTTTAAGTAAGTCTTAAGGGAAATTGTATGTGGTTCCCAAGTGTGGTTTCATTCACAAATGAACAATGTTGTCTAAATTCCTTTGCTCCTAGCTGCTAAAAAGGTCCTAGCTAAATTCCCTTGGTTCCTTCAGGAACTTAAAGAAGGCTCTATCAGATAGTAAAGCCTCAAACATGGTGGCCAGAGTGAGCAGTGGAAGTGAACCATGTCCCTTCTAAATGCAGCCTGGAAAAGTCCCGCTCTGCTCTAAGAACACAATAATATATGTGCACACACCTGCTAAAATCCTTTATGGATTGTAACTAAAGCTGTCCAAGACGCTGCTCAGCTGGTTATTTTGTCAGCTTTGTTGTGTATTTTGTATTTATTTTATTTAATTTGGATCAAAGGGTGATTACATAAGGAAAAAAAACCACTTTATACTTTCTTTGTCTTCAGATGACTTTTTTTTGACTGAATTACTGGAGCAGACACAACATAAAAATATTTTTCATGAGCAGAAGGAAAAAGAAGGACAGTTCATGAAATGAAATTATAAAAGCTTCTTTTTATAAGGGTGATGATGAATGTGCTAGACCTTTGTGTAATATCCATAACCAAAAAAACAGAAATTGTATAAGGATGAATATTAGTGTCTTTCATAAGATATTTTAGTGCATGCTGGATGTCATTAATTAGGCAATATTTCTATGAGTTTGAAACTAGGACATCTCTGGAGTCCTAAATGACATTTCCAGCTTTATGCTGCCATTTAGTTTCTTTTATGATGTTTTATTTTTTTAAGTCTGTTTGAAGCACTAAGACATACAATTTATAGGAAGATATGTTCTGCAATTTTAGCACATGGTTTTAAAAAAAATAACCCTGTTGACATTGAGCAGGGAGTGACCATGAATGAAGTTGTGACCAGTCAGACCAGAGCTGCTACATTTCCTATCTGGCTTTCCAGTGTAATAAGTCAATAACGTACTCTTTTATTCTGCAAGTGCTGATGATGTGAGGCAGCCTTCAATGTGTTTAACAGTCACTACTTACTTGACTTTACCTTCAGCATCAGGAGTCTCTGAACTTGACCAGGGTTATTCTTCTCAGCTGCATCTTCTCCAGGCATTAAAACTTATGTTCCCAGACTTTTCTTTGGATCCCAACCTGGGAACATAATGATAAAATTTGGCAAAACTTAAAAACAAACACCCTCTCCTCTTTTCTTTTCTTTTCTTTCTTCCTTCTTTCCTTCCTTCCTTCTTTTTTTTTTTTTTTGATTTCTGAGTTGGTAGAGAGAAATAAAACAAAATGATATCCTTAAATACTTAAGATCTTAAAGACTTTTGCAAGTGTCTCTTTCTGTCCCTCCTTCCTGCAGACGATGAAACTGGGATGCAGAGAGGGCATAATGGATGGCTTGCTCTTAAACCAATGTTCTTTTCAATTCAATCTGTGTTTTCAAAGCCACTGAAAAAGATGGGAACTTTACATCTTTTGTATTAACCTGGATGGAAGTGGGACACATTCTTCTTAGTAAAGCACCACAAGAATGGAGAAGCAAGAATCCTATGTACTCAATTCCGATATGAGGACAATTAATGTCCTAGTATATGGTGGGGAGTGGAGGATGGGGAGAGTATAGAAAGGGAAGGAGGGAACAGGAGGGAACGGGCGCGGTATACCTTTTGTGGGTGGGATACAATTATAAGAGGGTCCTTTTCTAACAAATGCAATCAATGTAACCTGGCTTTTTGTGCCCTTTGTGAATCCCCAACAATTAAAAAAAGGGGCTTAAATAAACTCATCAAAGGGAAGAATCTGAAAACTGACCCAAGGTGAAGGTAGGACGTTTTACAAATCCAAATGAAACTCTGGCCATTAGAAACCTTCAGCAAGAACAGCTTGGGTAGAAAGCCCGTAAAATGAAGATAGAACAAGAGGGATCTCCTGCCATTCCTAGGAGCCAACCACAGTGCCTTGGCCTGAGAGCCTTTCCCATTACAGCACAAGTAAGTACCCCAAAGTGGGGGAATTAAAGAGAAATACTTAGAAAAGGAAGATACAAATCTTCCTTTTGATCCTTTTGATATTCCCTATTTTTCTCATTATCTCCCTCACCCCCTCACACTGAGTTCTTTAACTGCTAAATTCCGAAAGGATCCACCTCTTAGTACTTTTATTGTCTATCAAACAATAATAAATAGAAGATATACTTCGTGTTTTTAGAGTGTGATTTGCTTTTATTTTATGAGTTGATTTGAGTTCTGCCTTTTCCCTGAGAAAACCAACCAAGAGAAAATTTGCAACAGGGAAGATTAGGACTAGAATTAAGCACTCATATGGACATTGGGGTTTCAGTCATAAGCGGAGGATTAACAACAGAGTTCACAGAATAATATTTGAAAGTTGCTAAATTATCTTGGATTTCTACCTTCCTAGAATGAGGAAGGGATAAACTTTATCTTTCTGAAAGCAAAGGGCTATATGAAACCCTTTCTTGCCTTGTTATTAAATAACTCGGCCCATTTGGGGACTCATGTTCTCAACTATCACAACAGAAAGAAAAAAGTAATTAAAAGCTCATCTCCCACACTTAGAGATCTAAAAATAGACCTGCCGTTCAATACTATAATTCCTCTACTAGGCATATACCCAGAAGACCAAAAATCACATTATAACAAAGATATTTGTACCAGAATGTTTATTGCAGCCCAATTCACAATTGCTAAGTCATGGAAGAAGCCCAAGTGCCCATCGATCCACGAATGGATTAATAAATTGTGGTATATGTACACCATGGAATATTATGCAGCCTTAAAGAAAGATGGAGACTTTACCTCTTTCATGTTTACATGGATGGAGCTGGAACATATTCTACTTAATAAAGTATCTCAAGAATGGAAGAAAAAGTATCCAATGTACTCAGCCCTACTATGAAACTAATTTTTGGCTTTCATATGAAAGCTATAACCCAGTTATAACCCAAGAATATGGGGAATGGGGAGAGGGAGAGGAGGGAGGAGGTAGGATGGCGGAGGGAGGGTGAAAGGTGGGATTACACCTATGGTGCATCTTGCAAGGGTACATGTTAAACTTAGTAAATGTAGAATATAATTGTCTTAACACAATAACTAAGAAAATGCCAGAAAGGCTATGTTAACCAGAGTGAGGAAAATGTGTCAAACTGTTTATAAAACCAATGTATGGTGCCCCATGATTGCATTAATGTACACAGCTATGATTTAATATTAATAAAAAAATAGAAAAAAAAAAGCTCATCTCCCAGGAGTCTGATTCCAGGGTGTGGTCTAGAAGAGATACTGTCTTTGAGACTGATGCTATGGACAAGTAAACATTAAGAAATTGAATAGATACAGGAAGGACAATATGGCTTGTTTTCTTAGAGAGTTCTAGAAACACATGAACAGCATCCTTTCACTTTGCCTCCTCAGAATGACATTCCAAAGGGCAGCCATTTCTTTGGTCACCAGTCATGCAGAACTTAGGTCTGGAATAGAAAGCAGAGTGGTCTGTCTGTTGGGAAGTTGCTATCATACTCCGGCTGGTGGCAAACTGATGTCCACTTACTCAGATCTCTAAGAACTGCTTTAAATCATGTCAGCATGGAAGCGTCATCTCTACCTTCCTTCATGGCCAGCCTTGTGGTGAAGCATTGTGGGATGGGCTGGGTCCATGTTACCACAATGAGGCAAAAAAGCTCCCAAGACTCACTCTACCTTGGCAACACACATATATGATAAATAGGAAAGAATAGGAAAGCTGTGATTTTTCTTTGAAAGTAAAAATTTAAAAAAATATGTTGAGCATAATAGAGTGTCAACTGTGCTATCAAAATGAAAATTATAGCTGGGCCCAGCAGACTCACAATGTAAAGTTGACAGATAGGGCAAAAGGCAAGTATGTGTAAATGCTGCCCAGATCATAACTTCAATTCATCTCTGAGGAATCAACATGGAAGGTCTACTCTCCCAGACTCTTAAGGCCCTATAATTTCAGCCTCTGTTCTCACCAAGTGAGCAAATGCAACCTTGAACCATGTCTGCATTTCTCATTTTATTTCAGGCGGATGGATTCCTCACAGATCTCACAAATGACATTAGGCATCTTTCTATCATTGCCTTTAACTTTGCTGTTTATAATTCCAAGGTAGCCAGAGACATAGATAAAAAGGAACCTAAGCAAACCCCCCCAGTTGAAACAAATAACAACAACAGATCGACTTTGATGAATATTCTTTACCCTTACCTATACTGGCCTGGAGTTCAGTCAAGTCTTTAGCCTTCAGTGCTTGAGGTGGGGCAGCTCTTCTGGCAGAGCAGTACAATGAAATATAGTCTATTTCAAGTCCAGCATTTTAGGGTATCCATTTTGACTCAGCCAGTCTTTGAATTTTTAAGACATTGTGAATCAAAGAATAATATCAATCTATGATGTGTCGGGGGGGAATACTTAGAAAATGCAAATCATTATTTCAGTGCATATGTTTTAGTTGTGATGTAGAGCAGTTTCTTGATACAGGATTTGGTCAGGATCCTGAGGGAGAAGTGAGTGATTAAAAAAATATAATATATAAAAATAAATATACAAAGAAAAAAGATGTATCAGTGATTTGTATATAGGTAAATGTGTGTATCTGTGTGTGTATGTGTGTGCATATATATGTATGTGTATATATACACATATGATATTTGTCAAATACTAGACATTATTCTTGGTTTTAGGCAAGCAGAGATATAATTTTGTCCTTAAATGCACACAGTCAAGCTTGAGAGATGGACCCCAAAGAGCTAATGCCTCACATAGGGTACATGTTTTAATAGATACATCAATAAATTATTATCGAAGCAGAAAAGAGACATATGGAGATTTAACTTGGCTTCAGAGTTTACAGGAGATAATTGAGATTTTACATGGGGCTTTGAGAGTGTAAGGACTTCATGGAAGGAGAAGGAGACTTTATTACAGTGTAACTTTGTGATACACACATATATTTAAAAACGGAATTGTTAAATTGGGTGTTTATTACATACCGGAATGGCGCCTTGCATTTTATATT